>NC_136427.1:199897050-201315383 GCF_052849685.1 Lactuca virosa
ATGGATTTTATCACGAGTGATCATGAGACGATAATATCTTATATTCTTAAAACCTAGAGATATGAGTTGTTACTATGAGTTGGTTATACATTGATTGCACGAAAACGGTTTGGTAACTCGATGTTATAAAACGTGCCTTTGTGTATGATTCAACAAGTAGTAGAACAAGCCATATGAGTTGAAGTTTATCCATTCCTTTTACCTTCGGGATAAAAGCGATATCTGTGGGCCCCTCAATGATTTAGCGATGACACATGTGAGTGCTTGGCCAAGCCAGGACTGATTTGATTTGTTCAATCAGTCAGTCATCATAAATCGAAAATCAGGAAACAACAAATGGACAGAGAGAATGATTATAATCCATGTCTCAGTCCATATGATATCTAGAATGGAGGAATATATGATCCCTTATCTAATGGACAAGTCATTGACAAGGTCAGAGTTTGACAGCGGCTTTAAGAGCTACGATTGACAGTTAGGTTTTGAAGTCATACTCAATAATAGTTTTAGACTTATCCAAGTGGGAGACTGTTGGATTAATGTCTAAGTCCATAACTATATTTGGTATGTACTTGACCCGACCCGGCATGGTCCATTTGGGTTGCACTTCACCGACACAATTTATACGGATAGTCTTTTGAGAATAATATATTTATGATTTATATTAATATATTATAAGTTCTAATATATTAATATGGAATCATATTATTTAATTAGTATTGATCAAGAATTAATTTAGAATTAATTAAGTGATCAAAAAGAACTAATTAAATATGGACTCTTATATATATGGAATGGGCCAAGTTCATTTAGGTTGGGCTAAGCTTTCATGGATGGTCCATGGAGCTTTTAACCCATGGATCCTATGTAAATGAAAGGTCATGGGTATTAGGGTTTACATGGATGTAACCCTAATCCTCCATAATATATAAAGGGGTCCTTGGCTCACAAAATTGGCACAAGTGTGTGAAAATAAGAGTGGGCCGATTTTAGTGTGCATACATATTCTCTCAAGTTCTTCCAAGGTGTTTTGGTGATTTGTGATTCCATTTGAGGCTTCCACACTATTGGGGCTAAGCTCTTAAAGCTTGAAGACATCAAGCTACATCAAAAGGTATGTCATCTAACTAGAACTTTGTAGTATAGGTGCTTCATAATATGCTAGTTAGGATAAAACCTTGGAATAGTTAATATTTGCATGTATAATAGAGAAAACATAGATCCAAGGTTTATAGGGTTGCATGTACACCATAGGAGTGTTAGAATGATCAAAACCCAACATAAACATCCCAGGCTGAACAAATGGTGTGTGCGCTGCAATTATCCCGAGCCCTTCCCCTTGCTACCGGAAGTACCTGCAACCAAAAATAAAAACTGTAGGCACGAAGCTTAGTGAGTCTCCCCAAACTACCACATACCATACACATAACATACAACTAAGAGATAAGGGACCCACCCACTCTCATGGAGGTTCGGGCCCCGTCCACACTTTGTTGTCTAGGAGATTCGGGCCCTGCCCATTCTCTGCTGTTTAGGAGATTCGGGCCCCGCCCACACTCTGCTGTCTAGGAGATTCGGGCCCCACCCACACTCCGCTGTCTAGGAGACCCGGGCCCCGCCCACACTCTGCTGTCTAACATGCATACAAGTATCACTCAGACAACAAGTATATCTACTCCTATCAAGCAGTCCCATAATTATACTCAAATAATACTACGAGATTCGGGCCTCGCCCACACTCGGTTTCTATGAGATTCGGGCCCCGCCCACACTCAGCTACTATCATATCACATATACGGGCCAGCCTTGGTGTCGTTGACCCGTTCCTACTGATGGAAACTCACCTCGCAAGGCTGACTGCTGAAAAATCGAGTGAGGAATCTCTAACTGCTGCTCCGGTGACTCCTCGATTATCAATTTCATAACAACACTTAATCAAAATTTGATAATCCTTCTTAGGGTAAAATGGTCATTTTACCCCTGGTCAAAGTCAACGCGTTGGTCAAAGTCAACCTTCTGGTTGACCCAACTCATCGAGTTTCTCCATCAACTCGTCGAGTCCTAGATCCTGAAATCGCGATCTCACTCGTCGAGTTTCCAGGCTACTCACAGTCGCGATCTACCGAATTAACTCGCCGAGTCCCTTTACCGAGTCGTCGAGTTCTACCTGAAGCTAAAACGGGACAAACCAAATCAACTCGTCGAGTCCCTCTATGGACTCGCCGAGTTCCCCTGTCTTACTGAGCCATCTCAATGGATTAAGCTCCTAACCTTCAGATCCAAGCTCCAAACTTCATCTACATACTGGGAATATACTTTTAAGGGTAAAGTTTCCAACTTTACCCGCTCTTAGTCCTTCTTAATGGGTTTAGCTCAAACCCTAACTTCTCTGGAACATATATCTTGTTCCACAATCCATAACACCCTAAACTAAGGCATACTATACTAGATCTAGGCTCTGAACATCAGTTGGGCATGTAAAGTTCCTAACTTTCCTTCCATGCATGTCCTCTTAGGGCTTAAAAGGCCATATTAATGCTTATAAGCTTGCATAGGGCTTCCATGGTCATAAAGTTTGCACCTTTATGCCATGGAACCCCTTCTAGATTCAAGATCTGAGATATAAGTCACTTGGGACGTCCAAATCCCAAAGACCAAGGTTCTTGAACCAAAACCCTCATAAAAATGAAAGTAAATAGATCTAAGAAAAGAATGATCAAGTTAGAGACTTGATTACTAGAAAATGTAGCAAATGGAGTGTAGCTTCTGGATCTACTCCTTCCCTCTTGTGCCTTCTATCTTTTTCTTCTTCCACAAGCTTCAAAGGTACACAAAGATCACTTAAAATGACTCACACACTCAAGGAAAACTCCAGGGTTTCGTGGATTAGGGTTTGGGACAAGGAAGCTGTGTCACACCCCCAAACCGGAACGCCGGAAACGTTCCGGGGCGGAGGACGTCATATGTAGTATTATAAAACATGCATCATAGTAATCAAAGTAAAAAACAACCATTGTATTAATATTAAAGTGTTTACAAAGTATGTGATTCAGAAAAGATTAACTCCAAAAGTAAATAACAAAACAAGACATGAAGCTACTATACTCCATCTTCTGAATCCCAGTACGCGTACCTGTCTACTAGTCTCCTGAGAATACAAGTTATTTTGAAAGAGTAGATTAGCATTTAAGTTGGTGAGTTCATAAGTATTTAAGTGATGAAAAGTAAGTTGTAAGTTCTTTTAGAAAAGTTCGCCTGTTCCTCCAGAAAATCCTATATTTTCTGATATGATAAATGAAAGTAAAAATGACTCTACAATTCCTTCTATAAGTACTAAATGGGTACAAGTTATATACAATTTAGAGTAAATAGATAATCGATTGTGCGAATCTGCCTTAAGCCCACAACAAAACAAGGAACAGGAAATGAGGTGGAAAGCACACATCCCATTGTTTGTTAGATCTTCATTGTATACAAACCTGGCGTATTTATTTGGTACTTACGGAGTTAACTGTAATAGTTCCTTTATATTTGATGAAAACCTTCTTTAAGAAAAACCTATATTTCCTTTTGTAAAATGGTAACCACAATAGTTCCTTCTATAATCACTTAGTTTATACTAGTTATATATAATCTAATATCGAACAGACAGTTAATTGTGTGAATCTGCCCTAAGCCCACAACCAAACAAGGAACATGAAACGAGGCGGAAAACACACATCCAATTGCCTGTCGGGTATTAATTATATATAACCCCGATGTATAAACTAAGGTATTATAGAATTAACTACTAACATGTCCTTTAAGTTATACTAGTTTAATAAGAAGTATTAAACCCCTTTAATAAATAAGTTTCTAGTTTCACCAACTCAATTGTGAAACGTTGTTTTTGGTAAAACGCTATTGTTTTCAGAAAGTACAATCAAAACTGTTTACCTTAAACGAATGATGTTTACCATAGAAAATCCTATATTTCGTATAAAAACCGACTGGATGTCCATGTTGTTCTATGTTTAAAAAGCACAAGTATACTCCCTATACTTACTACAATGATGTATAGTTTTGTTGATATGTTAAACTAAATAAAGACTTGGTTGTTCTGGATACCTGATACGACGATACTACCCTCCTATGATTACCTAATACATACGAGTGGCATATAACCGAGATCGAATAGAAAGTTGAATGGGTGAATCTGCCCTAAGCCCACAACCAAACAAGGAACATGAAATGAGGCAGAAGTTACACATTCCACTGTCTATCAGACTTCAGTTCTATCTAACCCTAAAGTATACATTGGGTAATCACATAGTTAGGTTCGTTTGATATCTGTTCATGAAAAGTTTATTACTACGTAAATATATCGTTGTTATCTATTTGTGAGTTTTACGACCATACTAATTGGACCAGTTAACCCCGACGTATTGTAGACGTCGAAAAGAATATGACATTTGTCACCCGCAGACCTGCCGGTCCGACTGTAGCTAACAGCGAGGTGCAGGATTGTCAATCCCGCATAGATCTATACACAAACTCACGCTCTCCCTCCAGGAGACTCTGGTCGTAAGGGTAGACTTTCACTGGTACTTATATGAGTACTCAAAGACGTGTCTCACAAGCCGGATTAACGACTTTACAAGTAATAATGTGGAAAACCATTTTTATATTTAACAGATAAGTTCATAAAAAGATCCTTTTGTTCTTTAAGTTAAGCTTATTAAAGTTTATAAGCTTATTTCTATGTTCTATTCACAGTTTCATGTTCTACATACAGTTTATTGGTACAAAGACATAATAAGTAGTTTATATTTTAAAACAAAACATTTCTTGTGTTTTACTTGTATTCCTCCCTTAAAGCATTTAAAACCATTTAAAAGATTGATTATTGGGGGTATGAACTCACCTTATGTGGGTGATTCAAATGAAGATTCGCGTAAGGATGAGAAGTTCCACGAATGAAGTCCCGAGACACAAACGAGTCCTAAATGACATATAATGGCATATATAGGCATGTAATTAGTGTTTACAATCCACTAACTTGTAAGGAAACAACCTTAGGGACTAGGAAACACTCTCAATGGAGTGTTAGAATCACATGTGATTGATCACTAGGAGTTCACGGCCACACTCTTGGAGTTCACGGCCTTGGGAGGGTTTACGGCCCAAGATCCTTTGAAGGGTTTACGACCCTTATGAAGGGTTTACGGCCGTACACCCTTGATGATCTTGAAGATGATGATGAACAATGATTAATCAAGGCTAGAACAAAGGAGTTACTAAGCATGAACAAGTATAGGGATGAGATGCTTACGTTTTGGAGTGAAAATGGAGCTTTTCTTGGATGATATTTGAGAGAGAATGGAGTGTTTGCGGCTGGATCTTGGAGAAATGAAGTAGAAATGAAGCAAACTCTTATATATGGGGGGTGGTTTATGGCTAGAAGAGTGTTCACGGCCGTGAACATGGTTTACCGCCGTGAACCTCATGTGTTGGGTTTTCTGGTTCGGGTGCAGCCTTCTGATCTTGATCTAATACTCCAACACACTCAATCCTTAAGTGTACTAGGCTTAGAACTCATTAGAATGACCCTTAACAAGGCTAAAAGGCAATAGAATAAGTCTGACTTTTGGAGGATTGGATTGAATTTACTAGATAGAAATTTACGGGTTGTCACAGGCTGTAAATGAGGCCAAGGGGTGGGGATTTAGATGCTTAAATAGGGTGCAAAACCCCGAAATTAGGGTATCACTCTGCCAGGCCTACTCCCCGAGTCGAAGGCTCTTGACTCGTCGAGTAGGTGGCTGAAATCCCGCGTCCAAGACTAACTTCTACTCGACGAGTCTGGGGCTTCCAACTCGTCGAGTAGCTTTTCAAACATGAATAATTTGTAAATAAATGCGTACCAGAGTCCGGGCGTTACAATTCTCCCCCACTTGTCTTAGACTTCGTCCTCGAAGTCTGCTATGCTGGAAACAACTCTGGGTAGTGCTCCCTCATCTCCTCCTCGGGCTCTCAAGTCCACTCAGAACCCTTGCGGTGCTGCCACTGCACCTTTACTAGCTGAACAACCTTGTTCCTCAAGGTCTTCGTCTTGCGATCCAGAATCACCACCGGCCTCTCAATGTAGTTTAGGTTGTCGTCAACCTGAATATCCTCTAAGGGCACAATCGCTGAATCATCCACTAAGCACTTCCGCAACTAGGAAACATGGAAAGTGATGTGGATCTGAATGAGCTCTGCCGGTAGATCCAATCGATAAGCCGCCCTGCCTACCCAAGCTATAACCCTGAAAGGACCAATGTACCTGGGGCTCAGCTTGCCCTGTTTTCGGAACCAGATGACTCCTTTCCAAGGTGACACCTTCAGGAGGACCATATCGCCCACCTGAAACTTTAAATCTGAACGTCGCTTGTCGGTGTAGCTCCTCTACCGACTCTGATCAGTCTGGAGCCTGCTCCGGACCTGCTGGATCCGCTATGTAGTCTTGAGTACTACCTCAGTACTCCCCATGACTCTCTGACCAACCTTACCCCAACAGATTGGGGTCCTACACTTCCTCCCGTAGAACATCTTGAAGGGAGGTCGGTCTATGTTGGCGTGGTAACTGTTGTTATACGAAAATTCCTCTAACAGAAGATACGTATCCCAACTGCCACTGAAATCCAAAACACATGCGCGTAGCATGTCCTTGAGAGTTTGTATCGTCCTCTCGCTCTGTCCATCTGTCTGAGGGTGGAAAGCGGTGCTGAAGTGGAGACGAGTACCCATCTCCTTGTGGAACCGCTTCCAAAATCTGGAAGTGAAACGGACATCTCGGTTTGACACCACCAAGACAGGCACTCCATGCCGTGCCACTATCTCACGCACGTATATCTCGGCCAACTTCTCGACCGATATGCTGTCCTATATCGGGATAAAATGAGCACTCTTGGTCAACCGATCCACGATGAACCATATCGAATCTACTCCACGTGCGGTCCTGGGAAGCTTGGTAATGAAATCCATGGTGATATCCTCCCATTTCCACACGGGAATGTCTAACGGCTACATCTTGCTTTGTGGTCTCTGGTTCTCAGCCTTGACGTTCCTGTAGGTCAAGCACCGCTCCACGTACCAAGCAACGTACCGCTTCATGCAGGGCCACCAATAATCAGGGCGAAGATCCCGGTACATCTTCGTCGCCCCAGGATGGATGGAGAACCTCGACTTATGGGCCTCATCCATCAGAACCTACCGTACTCCGCCGAGACCTACCATGCAGGGTCAACAACCCTCGACTATCATAATCAAACGAGGTCACCCGGTCTACAACCCACTCACACTTCTGGCGCTCTTCCTTCAGGCCCTCAACCTACGCCTCTCTAATCTGCTCTAGTAGTAGAGTAATCACTGTCATCCTCAAACATATACCTCTAATCGGAGCTACCACCGCCTTACGGATCAGGGTGTCGGCCACCACATTGGCCTTGCCCGGGTGATAAAGGATCTCACAGTCATAATCCTTCACTACATCTAACCACCGATGCTGCCTCATGTTCAGATTCGGCTGATCCATGAAGTACCACCACACCGATAACAAACTCGGGTTCCAAGATTCTTTCTTTTAGCATTAGAACTTTGTTTTCTTTTGTCAATAAAGAGCAGATAGATGCGATACATATTTGGTATTACCATTAGAGTCAGTAGTACAGTGTGTATTAATCAGAGTTTGATTTATGTAATATGTACTTACAAATCTATTTATAAAATCTTTATCGAGACTATCAGCGTTATAAATTTTTTTTTAGTCTTAACCTTTTTGATTAAGGAAACATCGCCTTGAACATCACCCCAAGGATTTTATCACACTGATCATGAATTTGATCATTAATAATTCCCATGACATTAAAGTGCAAAGAAGCCCGATTATTTAAAATTAGTTTAATGCTTCTTGCATGAGCAACAACTTTTTCCTTTTCAGCGTGAAGAAAATTGTTGGTCAGAGAGATACAAGTGTGTTCTTTTTTAAACGAGAAAGTGAGTCCTCATAAAAAGAGAGTTTTTCTTTGAGATTTTTTAACTCAGAAAATATTTTTCTTTATTTGAAATAGATAGATCGAAATGTAAATAATCAAACATGTCAGTTTATTCAATGGATGAATAGTTTACAAAATTCTTTACCTGATACGTTGAGGCTGCGTTCAAGTCCTGAGACTTAGAGTCTATGGCGGCTTAAGAAAGGTCAGCGTCAAACGTGCTAATGCTATATCTTGGTGCTTCAGTAGGAGACTCGATGATTTGAGCCATGAGACACTTACCTTTTGAAACTTTATCATCTGAAAGTCCTTATTTGTCAAATGCAGATGATAGGGTAATCATCATCTCTTGTGTAGTTGAGAAATTTTGAAACAAATGATAGACATGATATGGAAGAGAGTTTCTAATAGCAATCCTCTCCTTCACGTCGAGATTTAGAACTCTTTTCTCTTCCTTATTGAATCTCGACATGGATGTCTGCTTTAGTTCACTACCGGGTGTATTGTCATTAGAGAATCTATACATAGAGATGATGTGACCTTTGTTGATGATATCAAGCATGTCATAGTCCATGATCTTAATACCATCCATGGCCTTTGATTTCCAAGCAGCAAAGTTGAGTTCATCAAAAGTAGGGATCTTGTTGAGAGAAAACGTCTTGGGATTATAGAAGTTGAACATGATAAATTGAATGTATCGTAAACCTCATATGATACCAATTTAAGGTTTGTATCGATCGGATACACTCACGTATGAATAAAAAGGAACAAAAAAACTAAGCAAGGATTAAACAGAAATACTAAAGAACATGAGTAATCACAAATATGCTTTCACTAAGAAAGAATGTTCTCACCAAGAGAACGAGGCCACAAAGATGGTCACCAAGGCATACATTAGAGTTTCATGATAATGTTGATTATATATGATTACAATAATTGATATCCCACTAATTAAGGGATGTATACATATCTAAGTACAGGTCTGATCCTAATCACTAAGATAACAGATCATACATCTATTCAATATATACGTGTATAACTTCCTAATATACAAGAGATCACGAAGACCATTTGTTCATGCTGACGCTGATAGAACTGGTGCTGGCTCTGGCACTGATGCTGACGATGTTGCTGGTGGTCAGTGTGTAGTGTTTGACTCATCAGATCATTAGGTGTGACCTTACAATCAATGAATGATTTTTTTCTCTATCTAACTAACACACCTAGTGGTAGTGTTCTGGGTGGAGATAGCTTGTGAAAATCTTTCACAATTACTTAGATGAACAATAAGGTTTGGACTGAGATGCTGACTATCCTATCACATCCTTATTGTCCAGTTGATTCTTAGTTTCACTTTGTGAGAGTTCTGAACACCAGAAAGGATCCAAACTCACGTTCATACAAAGTTGGTCTTATCATGTATCGTGGTTAATCTGAACGGTCCCTTAGTGCAAACTAATTCTAATAGATACTCACATCACCTAGTGATGTGAGTATCCAAAATACGATCAAATTGGATACTCGGTAATGTGATTATAATTTATATATCCAAGACTATGATTCTATAAATACATTTTACCCAAACCTTTTGGATATATTTCAATCAATATATATTGTGGTCAATCTGAACGATCCATTAGGTAAACTAATTTTTTTCAACAAATATTTGCACCAAAATAATACATCTTATTCAAATATTCGAATCAACTTTGAACTATTTTTATTATACTAGTTCATAGATTTCATGGCTTTCTTTTAATTGTTAGAATGTTCTACATTTAAATAATTCAATCAAAACAGTCTCATAAAACATTGTATAAATAATTTGAATTACAAGACCATAAACTAAACATTTGGGAAATTACTTGTCTTTTGATCCTATGAATAGTGGAAAGGGTTTGGAATTCATGATAGAACTAACTTCTCCATGTTTCAGTCTCCATACTTCATTTTAGTCACTGCACATTCTTGCAAATGTTAGTACTTAATCCTTAGTAAAATTCTCAAAGGATTAGAAGTAATTTTTAATGGTATTATGAATTCATATATCTGATTGAACACCAAACATGGTAGAACTAGTTGTCTTTTGATCCTATGGATAGTAGCATGGGCTCGTAATGCATGATCAAATTACTTTGTCCATGTTTTAGTCATTTCACTTCAAATATATTTCGGGCATGTATGCTTTGTTCGTCCTTTCCTTTTATGGAAACGAATAGCTATCAGAACATGTCTCAGAAGAAACCTTCCTTTGTATTTGGCGTTTGGGCCTAGATTAGGTATACCAATACTAATCGCCTTTTAAACCATGGGCAATTGGCTTTCTTCTTCTTGACACTTCTATTCATGATAGTAAAAATATGGGATTGTTTTGAAGTTTAAGTTTCTATGGTTGGCCATGTTAGTTCAAAAAGGAAACCTCAACAAGCTACATAACTCCTTCATGGACATTCCAAGTTGTTCATATCAAAATCAGAGTGAACGGATCATATGAACTCGTTAGCTATTCAACTAAACCTAGTCAACTCTTAACTCAAGGAAATTCCATTTTACTTCAATATATCAATTTACAATGTACACTTGATAACTACTCTTTCTGATAGATTAGAGTGCAATGTTTGGAGGAACCTCAGGAAGAGATTTATCAAAGGCACGATCTTTCTTTTCATTTACGAAAACTATTCCTAAGCTACGGATTTGAACAAGATTGATCATCCTCATAGCTAATCCTTTTATAGCTTTTGAAGTAGTAGATTTTAGTGGATAAACATCATTTAATATCAATTTCAATTATAGTTTGTTTTACTTATCCTTAGAAAATAATCACACTTAATTAAATTATTTAAGAAGGATAAGAACCATATTTGGCTCCATGATGTGTAAAGGGATACCATAAACACACCATAAAGTTATTTTGATAGGCAAAGCCCTTTGCCAATTTTGATCACCATGAAATTCCTAGATCTTTGAGATTCATAGACTATAAATGGTATGTTAATATCGAATTATGTTAATCTCAAATTCAGTGACGGGGTCCCCACAGATCACTGAACAGATGGTGAATCATCCATACAAAATCATGTGGTCCTCGGCTCAAGTTACGCTTGAGATTCACGAGTTCCACGTCATTCTCTACTTATACTCTAAAATTGATGTGTCGGTTAACCATACAAGCTCCATCACCAAGTTGTAAAGAGAATGTGCAACTTTTATGCATAACATAAGATTCACTTTAAATAAATTATGAATTAACCATGAAAAATCACATGGTACCTGACTAAAGTTATGCTTGAGATTCGCGAGTTCGATATCATACTCAACTATAATCTAGATTCATGTGCCGGTTAACCACACGACCCATGCCCTGATCCACACCCGACTCGACTCGGACCTGACCTACCTTATAACCCCTAGCCATCAGATTCATCCCCTAAACCCTTCAACTTTTGAACTCCCATCAACAACAACCTCCCCCACCTCTCTTGCTGCAGGCGGTCACTTCAACTTAACCACCACGACCAGTCGGCACTGCCACCCTCGTCATTCTCCACCGATGTCTAGCAGCTGACATCCTACCTCCTCACCGGTAAAATGACGCACCACCCAACCCTCCTTTTAACCCCTTGTCACCGAAAAGTCGCAACCCACTCCCGTTGGCTCCTCTGTCCACTTGAGCACCGCCAGACCACCCCATCATCACCACCACCTAATTTCGACCACGACCAGCACTACCACAACCTTCAATCTCCAGGGCCGTCATCTTCCCCGCCCCGCCGGAAAAATCGGGAAACCTCCATATATCCGCCAATTTCCATCCAAATTCTAAATTTCTTGGGGGCATTCTTCACCAAATACTTTCGTACACGCCGATCTACATTCATTTCGGGAAAATTCACTCGTCGGAAAACCTTGCTCCGCCGCCGTCCGCCGTCCCACCAATTTCGACCGCCGCCCCTCCTTTTGACAAAAAATTCCAGATTTCTTTTTTCTCACCGGAGATTCAAAAGTCTTGAACCTTTTGAGTCAAATTCAAGCTTGGGTGCGGTTTTAGCGGTTTTCTTTTCGGGTGTCGACACTCGAATTTGGTACAATCTTTTTAAGATTTTTGCATTCGATTTATAATTTACTAGACTTATGATATGCATTAGTGTGTTTATAATTTAATTGCATTGCTTAGACTTGGATTGATTTGATTTGATTGAATTGAATTGTACCAAATTTCAAGGTTGGATTGATTGCACAGTTTATTTATATTTGAATTGATTGGATTGGTGTGAGGCGAGCATGTGGGATAATCTTAGTCAAGTTTTTATCTTTTCTAGGTTCTATTAAAAGGTACAATGGGAAAGAAAAAACCCATTCACGCGTCTCATGGTTCTTCCCGCGAAGCTCAATCATCAAGATCATCCAAAAAAGTCTCAACTTAGCATGTCGATCGTGATGGTAACCCTGCCCTCGTTATTGCACAAATCATGCAATTTAAGTCAAACCTACAAAAATGTGCAGTCCGAGCCACCAAATTTTACCATCTAGAGTCCATGATAAACCTTGGCATTGATGATTGCTTGCAATGGATTTTCCTCAACATGGGTTGGAGTGCTTGCCTAGATCTTTCCGTGCACACATACAAGCAACCCACACTTAAGTTCCTATCCACTTATGCACAGGATGACACGACGAATGTGCTCACATTTAGACTCCAGGGTCGAAAACACCGACTCATGGGCACATATGACGACCAAAACACCGACATCTATAGTTATCAATGGACTCAATTCAAGAGCTTGCCAAAAGTAGAGTTTTGGAATCAACTCACCAGTCTTCCAAACTTCAATCCGAGCCGACAAAATGACCCTTACATCATCCATCCTTGTTGGAGAATTAAACACCGGATTCTTTCCACTTCCATCTTTGGTTGTCACGAGTCGGGACAAATGAACACTGTCGAGCTATATTTCCTTTATTGCATGTCCCGATGGAGTTGGTCTCATCCCAGTTTTGCCACTTTCTTCTTGGATAAATGTGGCAGCATACGCACGAAGTCCACTGGAGACATTTTCATTGGGGGGTCTCATTACCGTAATTGGTTTGGGTGTAGGCGTTCAATTTCTTGAGTCCGAGTATGTGCCAGTGGATGACCCGCCTATCTACATCCTAGACTGCGTAGCTCTCACCCGGATGGAATTGTTGCTGCCTTCCAGCAATGGCCATTACTCTTGGCTCAATCATGCCAAGGAATCAATCTACATCTTACCTCATTCCAGCATATTAACCTTTACAACTAGTGACCCTGAGACTTGGTTCTTGCCTTGAGAGCTATGCATTGAGGAGCATGGAGCAGATGATGATGATGCGGGTGATGATGTTGACATGAAGGTAGACGATGCCAATGATGATATCCTGTTTGAGGTCGAGGACCATTATGACCTCCCTATCCAACAACTGCCACAATAATTTCATGATCAGCCCTTGGAGGCACAGTTCCAGCCATAGCCTGAGTACTAGCAGTTTCCACAGTAGGACGAGTCGGGACCCGAGCTTCCTCTTGATATATATACAGCCAACTTGCTGGTTTGCGTTGTCAGGGAAACCGAAATGAAGCATCCATTCAGCGTATCGTGGAGTAGCAGGCTCGCACCAACTACTACATAGAGGATCTTTGGTATCATTTACGGCCTGAAGGCGATTACCGTCCTCGCGGGCCTCCACCACCTTGATCCCGGTATGATCCTTCCTTACTCTCATCCTAAGCATTGAGGACAATGCTTAATTTTAAGCTTGGGGTGAGGTATTCTTATCTTTTATTTTATATTGCATTTAGGTTGTATATATTTGCATTTTCATTTAGGGCATTTACAAAAAAAAAACTCCAAAAAAAAATTTGCATATTTTGTTTCTTTCTTTTCTAATTTTCATACTTTTTAGATGAATTCTAGTTTAAGTTCATGCATTTTTGTTCTCTCTTTTCTTCTCATCCCTTAAAGTACCATAGCGCCGAGTCATAAGTATTGAATCATAGATTGGTCACGGGTCTTGATATGGAATTCATTATATTGGAAAAATAGGACATGCTATGAGCCTCACATACCACTTTGACACCGCTTGTGTGGGGGTCAAATACAGGTAGCTTGATTGGGTCTAGGTTAGGAGGGATGTGGTTGGTCAGGCCGATGTGTGCAAGTGATTAGCCCGGAAAGGTATTTTGAAGACATTTAAGACTCGCATCTTGGTTTTGGGGGGAATACCCCTTAGTACTCCCCGTCTCGTCTGAGCCTTACTTAGTTATATTCCCACCACCTTTTTAAGATAATACATCATTTTTCTAGGGGTCTAGAGTAGATAGTTAGATAGTTTATGTTTATCACACCTTATGTTGATGTGCTTGATGAACTTTGAGGCAGGTCCCCCAATTCATATTTTTGGAACCAAGTTTTTTCGGTATCACTCCCACGCTTTTTAGTAGATCTTGACACATTGTCAATGATCATTAGGTGTTAATGTTAGCCTTTATCTATTATTCCATTTTCACACTATTGGAGTCCTATGTTCTATGGTGAAATTCCTTAGACCTTTGAAGAAGAAAGACAAGAAGAAAACACAAAAAATGAAGAAATTGGAAAAAGCGAAGATAATAAGAGACGATAAAAGAAGATTCAAGAAAAGCAACAAAAAAATAATGAAGAAAAAAATGAAGAAAAAGAAGCAACCGAAAAAGAAGAACAAGAATCCAAGTTCAAGACTTCTCTAAAAAATCAAAAAAAAAAAAGAAAAAAAAGAGGAAAGAAATAAGAATACAAAAGACCGAGCAGCAAAGAGACTAAATACCAAATAACAGAAGTTCAAGATTGAAGATTCAGGTTGTTAGGTTGAGTAGATTTTTCTTATTTTATTTTATTTTTGATTTTGGTGGGAAAAGGTAATGAAGATGAGACGGTAGAAGGTAAAGGACAGTACAAGGGAGAAACCCCTGAAGTCAGATGTTTGCCCGGAGGCCATGCTGCAAACCCTATTTTGTTACTATACACTTTAGCCTGACAAATATAGGAATCATCATGTGTGAAGATGCTTCTTTCCTTCATGCATTATGGTCTGCATTAGTAATTTAAAGTGCCCCCACTGGACATATCCTCTGTTTCCTTTGTTTTGCACACCGCTGCCACATCCAGACGTGATCTATTCACCCTTCAAGTGGTTCGAGAATGTGGTTTATGGCTCTAAACTAGGGAACATTTTGAAGATGCATAGGTTCCATGCAAGACTGATTCTGACCATGTTGACTGATGTTGACCAAGTTCTGTGGAATCTTTCTTTTTTCCTTTTTAGTTTAGCTCATCCCGAGTTCATTTTAGTCTGGTTCTAACTTGAGGACAAGTTAGGTTTAAGCTTGGGATGATTTGATAGTTTATTTTATTTCCTTCCTTTTTATAGAGTATTTTAGTATTATTTTTTTCTCTTTTTAATAGTATTGTATTGTATATTATTTTTTTTCTTTATCATGGATCGTGTCGGGTACTTTCTATTTTGCATGAGGTATTTTTCAGGGTTTTGGAGCTTGTTGTGGTTGTGGATTAGCTTGGAGACGGGCTTTGTGAGCTTTTGAGGCATTATTGGGCTTTACGGATCCATCAAAGGAGATTTGGGCTTAAAATGGTGAAGGCTTGGATGAAGTGGGCTTATGAAGATGGGTCTAGAATTCTTATTTTGGGCTTGGACTATCCATATTTGAATATTGAAGATGATTGGCCAAATTTGAATCATGTGAGGTGTGGAGGGGACTAAGGGAATCTTGTGTAGTGGGGTGGTGTAATGGAGAAAAAAGAGCCAATAGCATTCCAGCAACACTTGCGAGGATGGAGTCTCAGTCGCGCAACACTTGCGAGGGTACCCGCGTAACTGCACAATTTGGGGGCATTTTGGTCATTTTGCTCATGATTTACTTGGGGGGTTAGGTCTAGCAGCTGATACTTTGAATTTCCACCATTAGAGAGCATTGGAGGCAATTTTTGAGAGCTTAATACACATTCTTCTCATCTTTCTACCAATTGTTAGTTTCTTGATGCAAAAACACTTTTGTGATTGTTATCTTGTTCCCATAAGTGGCTAGTTTCTTTATTTTGGTTAACTTTGGCTAAAACCCTTGGATATTTGTGGGTTTTCAAGGATTCATGTTTTATTGTTATTTATCTTATGTTTATGATTCTAGTTCATATTTCTTATGCGTGTTTAATACTTTGATCATGAGCTTGGTACTTGAATGAGCAATTCCTGGTTTATTTCTTTAGTTTAGCATTGAATCAATGAATTTACTTAGAACAAGGAATTTATGATGGTAGAAGTCATCTCTAGCTTATGGATCATGACTCCTTTATGGACGTGTAAGCATTGACATCCTCTAGGAATTGGGGATTCCTTCATTCTTAAGCCTAATAAACTATTTTGGGTTCAATTGCTTCAATTGAATCCTTGATTTTGATTAAGAAGGTGTGTTGTGGCCTTCCCCAACCTCCATACTAACTATGAGGCATCTTGGCATATCATGCGTCATGATTTCTATAACCAATTTAGGATGAATGATAAGCTTCATATTGAATCCTAATGATAAACAAACAAATGTTCATTGTGTTCATATTGAATCCTAATGATAAATAAACAAATGTTCATTGTGTTGACCAATTATCTCCAATATTTGAGCATCTTGCTATCTTGCTTAATTGGAAGCTTTTTAGTTATTCAAGTCTTTTAGTTTTCAAGCAATCACAAAACCCGCCTTTTAGTTTAATTGTAGTTTGTTATTTTTATTACACTAGTTCTATTGGATTGCATTGGTGAGTATAAACAACCATTTCCCCGATGATCGATACCCCTCTTTACCATTATATTACAATTTATTTGCAAACAAAGGGTGTAATTTTCTTGGTAGACTTAATACCCCACCAAGTTTTGGAGGTATTGTTGGTGATTGTACATTTGTGGTCGATAAGGTTGGTATTTAGGATATTGGTTGTAGAGAGGTTATTGTTGTGGGTACATTGGGTACTGGTACATTAGAGGCTGCTGGTAATTGGGTTGTAGCAGTTGATGTACTTGTTGTTGTTGAACTTGAAGAGCATTGTTTGGATGTTGGTTATTTTGGTGGAAGTTTTGGTTTTGTGGTGGTGGTTGTTGATAATTGGATTGATTTGGGTGAGGAGGTGGTTGATTCCAAGGTGACATATCTATGAGAGGTTCTTGGTGTTGTTGTTGTTGTCTTGCTTGTTAGGGTGCGGTATTGTCATCTTGATTGTTTGGGTTTGGGTTGGGATTGTGAGGCGGAGTGTAATTCATGGCTATGTAGTTCACCGGTTCCAAACAAAACGTAATATAATGGTAAAAAGGGGTATCGATCCACGGGGAAATGATTGTTTTCAATCACCAATGTAATCCAATAGAACTAGTTTAATAAAACTAAGTAACTACAATTAAACTAAAAGGGGGGGTTTTGTGATTGCTTGAAAACTAAAAGTCTTGAATAACTAAAAATCTTGCAATTAAGAAAGACGGTGAGATGCTCAAATATTAGAGATAATTCCTCAACTAAAGCAATTCAACACAATCAACACTTGTGAGTTTATCAATAGGATTTAATATGAAGCTTATCATTCATACTAAATTGGTTATAGCAATCACGAAGCATGATATGCCAAGATTCCTCATAGGTAGTAAGGAGGTTGGGGAGGCCCACAACACACCTTCTTAATCAAAATCAAGGATTCAATTGAAGCAATTGAACCCAAGAAAGTTGATTAGCCTTAAGAATGAAGGAATCCCTAATTCCTAGAGGATATCAACGCTTACACATCCATAAAGGAGTCATGATCCTTAAGCTAGAGACGATTTCTACCATCATAAAGCCCTTGTTCTAAGTAAATTCAACAATTTAGCGCTAAACCAAAGAAATAAACCAACAATTGCTCATTCAAGTACCAAGCTCACGATCAAATTATTAAACAAGGTTAAGAAATATGAACTAGAAGCATAAAAATAAGATAAATGACAATAAAACATGAATCCTTCAAAACCCAAAAATATCCAAGGGTTTTAGCCAAAGTTAACCAAAATAAAGAAACTAGCCACTCATGGAAACAAGATAACAATCACAAAAGTGTTTTTGCATCAAGAAAGTAACAATTGGTAAAAAGATGAGAAGAATGTGTATCAAGCAATCAAAAATTGCCTATAATGCTCTCTAATGGTGGAAATTCAAAGTATCAGCTGCTAGACCTAACCCCCCAAGTAAATCATGAGCAAAATGACCAAAATACCCCAAATTGTGCATTTACGTGGGGGACCCTTGCAAGTGTTGCGCGACTGAGACTCCACCTTTGCAAGTGTTGCTGGAATGCTATTGGTTCTTTTTTCTCCACTACACCACCCACTACACAAGATTCCATTGGTCCCCTCCACACCTCACATGATTCAAATTTGGCCAATCATCTTCAAACTTCAAATATGGATAGTCTAAGCCCAAAATAAGAATCCAGGACCCATCTTCATAAGCCCACTTCGTCCAAGTCTTCAACATTTTAAGCCCAAATCTCCTTTGATGAATCCGTAAAGCCCAATAATGCCTCGAAAGCTCACAAAGCCCGTCTCTAAGTTAATCCACAACCGTAACGAGTTCCAAAACCGTATAAAATACCTCTTGCAAAATAGAAAGTACCTGTTACGATCCATGATAAAGAAAATAAAGAATATACAATGCAATACTAATAAAAGAACCAAAAATACTAAAATAAACAATAAAAATAATAGAAATAAAATAAAATATTAAGCTCCATCAACAGAATATAAAGGGAATGTGTAATTTTCATGGATAGTATAAAATTCACATTCTATTAATAAACTGGGATTTTATTTTGTACTTGTATTGATAATACTTTAGATTAACCATTATCACTATCAAACCATTTCGATAACTCCATTCTCAAAATACAATAGGCTGGTGAGGGTAGTAAGCGTGAAGCATATTAAAAACCGACCTCATTAGAAATCCGAGAGACATCCTTAGACCCCTATATTAGAGTGGATGAGCCTAGTCATGGTAGGACTGACAATGTCAATATTTAAACATACGAGAGTGCATGTCATAACTTTCTTATACATATAATATACCCAATTCTAATATATATAAATATAAGTCTTAAATTTAAAACTCATTAAATTTAGTTGTCTATTATTATTTCCAATTAATTGCAATGACACAATGTAATAATTAATAAATCATGACGGGTTAATATTCAAATTTATAAATCATTATTATAAATAATATTAAATATTTAAATTCGTTATTTGTATAATAAATAAATATTTAAATTCAAATAATCATATTTAAATAATATTTATTATTTTCCATGATGTTTTAAATTGGGTAATAATTCATATCATAAATCTTCAAATTTGAAAATTTAAAAATAAACAATGAAACCCTAATCCGAGCGGCTCACGTTGTGACCACAATGCTGTCACGTCGTGAGCTGCGACAAAGGGTTTCTTAGTTTCAAATTTTTCTTCTTTCATTTAATATCAAACAAGTATTACAGAAAATATGGATAAAGGGTGCTAGTAATTATGAACCAATGGCTCTGATACTAATGTTGTGTTTTCTATGTATCAAATACATTTAAACTAGGTATCAGAAAAAACAAAATATGATATACTTATGTGTACATGCACCCTAGGATCAATGGCTTCATACTAATTACAGCTACCTTATGAAACATAATATCATTAAGAAGAAAAACATACCTCTTATGTGGCTCTTGATCTCCATGCTTGAGACCTTGTCCTCCATGAAGTTTCTTAGATGAGAGGACCCAAACCACAATCCCTCTAATGGTATCACACCCAATGAAACCAAAGAGTGGATATAAATAACTAGGAGAAGGGTCAATTTCAAAAACTCCAGGAGGGTTATAAATCATCCCTATGGGGGGGGGGGAGGAAGATGGGTTAGCAAAACTTCAAGCCAAGTTACAGGGAAGAATGAAATCCCTAAGACCCTATTTATAGCATTGGATCCCTTGGTAGGTTTTGTACTCCTTCCCATGTGGGATATGTTACCAACAATGAAATTCACTCCCTTTCCCATGTGGGATGGTGTAATTTTCATCCAACCCTAATTCCATAAGGGTTTTCGAATATTCCTGATCAACCAACTATAAATTAATTCAATATTCAACTCTTTAATTAATTAAACTGTTAATTAATTAAAATGTTAATTAATTCCCAAATTATTTTTTCCAATTAGTTTCTAATTAATTATTAACCATAATAATTAATAAACCAATTTCTTCTTTATTTATTTTACTCAATTTTGGTTTTGAAGGCAACCCCAAAGGACCATGTTATTATTAGAAATATTATCAATAGTTAATGACTTTGTACACTCTTTCCAAAACTTTTATTGTTGTGAAATACAATATATTAAAAGATTATAATATTATGGGTTGAAAACCCTATGTGATCACTAGACGCCCAAGCCTGACCCACTCAGTTTCTTTGTATCATAGGTAGCGGTATGAAGTTTAAGGAATATTGATGTTTAAATTTGCCAAGAGATTTATGGAGTGTTGGGCCATCAAAATAAATTGATGTAAGTCCTGTAAAGACTAGTTTATGCTTACGTTTTTGTATCAGTTATGACATCCCAAACTTTTAAATATTAATGAAAAGCGATTCTTCGGAGATGCTTTTGATATTGATATCATTTCACACTAATAACATTTTGGGACAATTTCCGCACTAATAAAAGAATACTATGTTTTAAATAAGTATAAATATAAAGTTTTTAATTGGTCGTAAAAGTAGGGATGCCACATAATTCCCAACTCTATTTATCCGGTTTGGAACCAAGGACCACATATATCAAAATCTCCATAAGAAGATCATGTGGCAAGGATTCTTCTCCACCCGGAATTTGACGTCACTAAGAAGACCTCCACCCATTACTTGACTAAAAATTACAAACAAAAGCATTCTTCAAGGTAGAAAAAGCGAAAAGTATATGAAATTACTCCTTAAGAACCGAACCCCTACACCAAAAATCCAACCAAAACTTAGTAATAGTACCATTCCCAATTAACACCGCCAAAGAATTACTAGGAATACCATTATTCTCATGTAAGTGATTAATCGAGCCTATATTTATTTCCACACCCCTAATGTATAAAAGATAGTCTATAAAATATACCTAAAAATAACGGTGCCAAAAACTTGATGTTTGAAAATGTATAAACTTGAAAAATACAAATATAGTTTTACATTTACAATTCCTAACAAACTAAACTGACTATCTACACCAGGCAGTCGACCTTATCAACAATAATATAGCTTAGGTAAGTAAGGGTGTCAAACATATGGGGAACATAAGTGTACTAACATATCAGTATCTTAATATGAATCAATCTTCAAAGAAAACAATTAAAGGGGAAATACTTGTCACTAAAATAAATAGAAAATAAATTAGCATTTATTTAACCAGATAACTACCATGGCTAACTGCATTGATAACATACTAATATTTGTATTTAATCCATCATAGTTCAATTAATTAATATGTTTAAAATAACATTGGTAAGTTGCTCACCGGTTCCTACATTTACTAAGTCCATGCTAATTTCATTCATCCTATGATTCTAAGTTGTATACTAACAAAGACAAGTCCCTTAGACTCAGTTTATTATGTCGTATTATGAAGACTCAATTTGTATTATCACTCCCAGGATTAGTGGCGACTTCTCAAATTGTCCAAGTTATTGCATCAATCACGAATATTAAATCAGCTTTATTATGTTTAACCTAGGGACATAGCTTTCCACTATTCACCACTGCCTACACTCCTGACTTAATTTCCAACTTACACAAGTTAATAAACAATGTGATTCAAGATATATAATCTGATCCTAATCATAAATCAACACTCAGTTACATAAACATAAAAAAATCAATATCAATACATATAGACCTTTAATTGAGCAACCATAATAAATTGAATAACTCTTAATACCAAATATCAATTAATCAAACAAACTAGGATTTCCTAAATATCAAATAATCATAAATGGTTTAATCTCAAATCTCAATAAGAACATATAGGAGATCAAAAAGTTTACTAATTATAGACAGAAAAATATACAAATTGATAGCCTTGATCTTCAGATTTCTACATTCTAGACCCTCAAAACGGCCTCTATAGGTCATTTTCCACCCTTTAGGGTTTCTGGAGTTTTTGCCAACAAAATATAAAAATAAAGGAATTAAGCACCTTTTGTCCTATTTTAATGATAAATATGCCCATAAAATGTTCCTTAAAATATGTATAATTTATGACATATCACCCCTCCTAAAAACCAAGAACCACCCTTCAAATCTCCATCTTACCCATACAAACACTTAATAAGTTTGACCCAAAGAGATGTACCTTCCATAAAATATCTCCACCTTCACTTATACAGAAGTGCAAGGCCGAAGGCATCCAAGTTACCAATACCTAATCCTACTTTTACTCTAGAGTTGATAGTAACATCCCATTTATGCCAATGGATACACATCATATCCTATTCCATACCCCCAAAGAAACTGTAGGGTTTTGAGCATTCTAACACTCCTAATGTGTACATGCAACCCTAGAAACCTTGGATCTATGTTTGACTAAGATACATGCAAAATGATTTTTCCAAGGTTCATAATCCTATCTAGCATACATGGGGAACTTTTAAACACAAAATTTAGCTAGAAAACATACCTTGTAGTAGTTTGGATTCCTTGAAAACCTTGTGAGCCTAGCACCTCAAGTGTGATGCCTTGGAAATGTCTCACACAACACCAAATGCACTTGGAAAAAACTTGATAGAAATGTCACACTACTTGAAATCGGCTAGCCCTCTTCTTTCTTGCTTAAGTGCCGATTTTGGTGAACATAAGGATCCTTATATAGTGTGTTACAATTAGGGTTACACCAAGTAAACACTAATTGTCATGACTTTTCATTTCCATGACCCATGGGTTCTATAACCACCATGGAGCATCCATGGAGCATCCTATGGGTTTTAGCCCAACTTGATAATCCATGGAGCATTAGCCCACTATACAAGTATGAGTGATTTACACAATCAACCCATATATTTAATTAGTCTTCTTTTGATCACTTAATTAATTCCAAATTAATTCTTGATCAATACTAATTAAATAATATTATTAATATATTAGAACTTATAATATATTAATAAACCATAAGTATTATTTCTCTCATTTTAGTCTATCCAAATGCATGATGCCATGCAACCCAAATGGACCACGCCAAACTAGGTCAAGTATATACCAGAAATAGTTATGGACTTAGACACCTTATCCAACAGTCTCCCACTTGGATAAGTCTAATAACTATAACTGCAAGTATGACTTCAGGAACCGCTCAACAATCATAGCTCTTTTAAGGTCTCTCGAAACTGAGATGATGATGATACGCCATTTAAGATAAGTGATCATATAATCCTCTATTCTAGATATTAGCCGGACAAATACATGGAATAATGTCTTACTTATTGTCCAGCAGTTTGTTTCTCGATTTTCGATTTGTTTGACCTAGAACTTAATTGAACACATCAACTTAGTTCTGACCGGGCCCGGTACATGGGTCAACACAAAATCATCTAGGGGCCCATATATTGCTTCTAATCCAAGAAGGAACAGATAAACTTCAACTCATATGCTTGTTCTACTACTTGTTGAATTATACACAAAGGCACGTTTTATAACATCGAGTTACCAATGCGTTTTCGTACAATCAACGCATAACCAACTCATAGGCAACAAGTTATATCTCTAGATTTGAAGACTTATATGATATTACCGTCTCACGATCACTCGAGATAAATTCCATGAAGTGATACCAGTGAGCGTGGGTTGAATCCAGTACTCAGAACTTATGACCACTCATGAGTGTCGTGGCCATGTCCAACACCTTAGACCTTTTCAACCAACTCATGACAGTCTTGATTCATACCTACTTCCAACATATGACCGACCGTGGACAATTTGAATAATATGATATACTAAACATAATTATTCTGGAAGTCAAAACATGAAAAATGAAACGATAGTAAACAATTGACAAAAGATAGCAACACTTTACTCATAAATAAATACAACTTTTATTCATCATCAAATGTCAATTACACTTTACACATTTCAAAGTTATCTAACTACTAAAACTAATATCATCCTGCAGCCCTATGCGCCTCGCATGCTGGAGATGCTTAGCCCTACCCAGTCCCTTCGTGAGGGGATCTGTTGGGTTCTCATCTGATGATACCCTCTTTGCCATGAGGAGTCCTTCTTCTATTCGATGTCTAATGAAATGATATTTTTTGTCGATGTGTCTGGATCTCCCGTGATCCCTTGGTTCCTTGGCTAAGGCAACTACACTTTCACTATCACAAAAAATCTCTATATGCTCCTTTATAGCTGGTACAACTCTAAGGTCTCCAATGAAGTTATTTAGCCATATAGCCTCCTTTGCTGTCTCTCTTGCCACTATATACTCTGATTCACAAGTTGAATCGGCTACTGTCTCCTGCTTGGAACTTTTCCAAGAAATTGCTCCTCCGTTTAAGGTAAATACCCAGCCTAACTGAGAGCGGAAATTATCCCTATCAGTCTGAAAGCTAGCATCACTATACCCTTCTACTCTCAAGTCATCACTCCCACCGAGGGTAAGGACCCAGTCCTTAGTCCTCCGCAGGTACTTGACAATGTTCTTTACCGCAGTCCAGTGAGCCTTGCCAGGGTTCCCCTGATATCTGCTGACCATGCTCAATGCAAAGGTCACATCAGGACGAGTACAAGTCATATCATACATGATCGAGCCTACAGCGGAAGCATAAGGTACTCGACTCATCTCAACTATCTTAGCCTCTGTACTCGGGCTCTGAGTCTTACTCAATCTGGCGTTACTCTGGATCGGTAACCCTCCTTTCTTGGAATTCTGCATATTGAACCTATTTAGCACCTTATCCAAGTAGGTACTCTGACTAAGTGCAATTAGTCTTTTACTCCGGTCTCTCAAAATCCTTATCCCTAGAATATAGGCAGCTTCTCCAAGGTCCTTCATAGCAAAACACTTCCCAAGCCAGGACTTAACTTCCTGCAGAGTTGGGATGTCATTTCCTATGAGTAGCATGTCATCCACATACAGTACCAAAAAGCTAACTATACTCCCACTAGCCTTGACATATACACAAGATTCATCTTCACTCCTCGAAAAGCCAAACTCATTGACTTTCTCACTGAAGAAAAGATTCCATCTGCGAGGTGCTTGCTTTAATCCATAAATGGATTTCTAAAGCTTACACACTCTATTAGGGTACTCTGTACTGACAAAACCCTCTGGCTGACTCATGTAAACATCCTCAACCAACTTTCCATTAAGGAAAGCGGTTTTGACATCCATTTGCCATATTTCATAATCATGAAATGCAACAATGGCTAACATAACCCTAATAGACTTTGTAAGGTCCTCAATATAAGGATCTTAACCAGTGATCAATATAACAATAAGAATTGAGTAGAAAAAGAGTAATAATCAAGCTTGCACACGTTCAATAACTGAAAACGTCAAGTACAACTCGATGACCGTAAACTCGACTGACAGACTGACAGCACTTCTGACAACCACTGACAACTACTTCTTCTGACAGACTCTGACAATCTATTTATAGGAGGACAGACCGTAAACCTGATTACGGTCAGCATACCGTAAACAGGTTTATGGTCACACTAAACCATAACCACACTATAAGCCCTAAAATTGATGGGTTTTAAGCATAAGAACAATCCTATGTGCTCATACAAACCCTAATGCTTGGATCTAGGTTTCTCTATTGTACATGCAATGAATCCAAGACTTACAAACCCTAGATCTATCAAATAAGAACTGAAATAAGGGTTTAGTAATTACCTTTGATTGTTATATAGCAATAACAATCAATCCTTGCTTTGATTGGCTTCAGAAAGCTTAGTGCCTCAAGTGTTGCACCTCTAATGGAGTCACAAACACCACTAAGCAACTTGGATGAAGAGGGAGGAGAGAGGAGGCACCAAAAAACGGCTGGAAACCCTAAAGGATTACTTGTCCATGTTTTTGGTGCTTAAGGGTCCTTTATATACATGTAGGCTATTAGGGTTTACAACTAGGAAACCCTAATCTGACAGCTTAAGCCCTAAGCAGCCCATGGACCCCTTTTGGAACATGCCTTGGACGATTCCTAATAGGCTTCCCCTTAGAATTCGTCCAACCTATTATTCCAAGGTGATCCATAGCCTAATTATATAATTATCTTATAATTACACAACAAGTCCCTTAAGTTTAATTAATCTCTTTTAGCCACAAAATTAATTCTTAATTAATTCTTGACTAATATCAATTAAACATTATGATTTCTCCTTTAATATATTATTCTTATAATATATTAATAAATCATAATTAAACCTTTCTATCCTTAATTCATCGTACATATTGCTATGGTGAAGGCAACCCAAAAGACCATGCTCATAATCGGGTCAAGTACATACCAAAATAGTTATGGACTTAGACACTAATCCAACAGTCTCCCACTTGGATAAGTCTAATAACTATTTTGCATAACTTCAGAACCTGATCAGCAATCGTAGCTTTCAAAAGCCGCTGTCAACTCTGATCTTATCAGATACGCATGTCCTTTAGATAAGGGATTATATATTCCTCCATTCTACAAGATATCGTATAGACATGAGACATGGATTGAAATCATGCTCTCAGTCTATGTGTCGTTTCCCGATTTCCGATTTATGACGACTGACTAATTGAACAAATCAAATCAGTCCTGGCCCGGCCGAGCACTTTCTTTTGTCATCACTAAATCATCGAGGGGCCCACAGATATCGCTTTTATCCCACGTTGGGTAAAAGGAATGGATAAACTTTGACTCAAATGCTTGCTTGCACCTACTAATCGAATCACACACAACAATAAGTTTTATAACACCAAGTTACTGGTGTGTTTACTTATCATCAATGTGCAACCGACCAGCAAATAACAACTCACACGTCTCGGTTTCAAGAATATACAATGTTATCGTCTCATCAATCACCCGTGATAAAACCATGAAGTGATTCAAGTGAGCGTGGGTTTAATCCAATACTCTAATCTTATCAAAGCACTCATGAACTCTGCAGCAAACTTGTGCTATGTCTAAACACTTTAGACAATCTACAGACAGATTCATGACAGTCTTCCTTCATACCTACCTCCAACGTATGACCAACTGTGGAGGTTCGAATAACCTAGTTATTCTTGGAAGTCAAAACATGCAAAATGAAACGCAATAATAATATTAATCCTATATGGTCCCAAAACTTTTGAGCGTAAATAAAAACACTTTTATTTAAACACCATATTGATTACTCATTATTCATTGCTTACTGTTTTAGAAAATCAACTTATTACTCGAATTATAACCATAATTGTCCCATGCTCCAAGCATGCGCACTTTGGTTTCCTATGGTCCATACTTTGTGAAATAGATCAATTGAAAAACTTTTCCAATGAAACTCATTTCACAATCCTTAATCCTTATCATTAGTGTAAGAATACAAGGTTCTTGCCACTATTAGAATATGTTAGATTCTAACATTTAATGCAACGACCCTTTCGTAAAGTCATAGCACAAAAGTCACCAGGACTTGGCTAATGAAATTACTAAGTTCTCTATCACAAATTGTTACAAAACAATTCTATAGATGTGATGTCTCTCACTCAAAGTACATTCCTTTGAACATCCTTTTGCATAAAATTTCTAATCTACATATATTCTTAATTTCCAACTCCCATTTATGGAAACATTTCCATATTTACCATATGACAACTCATTCTTAATAGAATCTTATCTATTCATAATAATGTCAATATAGTCCATCCAATACTATACTTCCAACTACTCACAAGCGACAAATCCTCAGTGAACCTCAGATCGTCGTTTGATAGTTGTTTAATTATTTTAGTCAAAACCGATTCTAGTTCCTTTTTCCCTCTTAATGCCCTAGGCATTTGGAAAATTATAGAATGGTCAAATATTATAGCATATGCAATCGATCCCATACCCGAAGCGTATTGGACATGATGCATAATGTCTCACATAAGGACGTGATACTTTATCATCCTTCTGCCATAATATTTTATATACCATGTTCCCACAATTCGAACTATGAAGAGGGATGCCGTAATCATAATCGAATTTTGAGAATGCACTATGTATCCTTGACTAAATTTATTAACATTTCTCGATCTAAGCTTTAGAATTTTGAAACGAAGTATAATATTCTCTCCCTTAATTATAGCAAAACAACTTTTCAACCCTTGCAACTTTGCAAAATGAATCTTTGTTTTCTATAATTAATATTGCTAACTTGCAATACTTACCATAATAATCATGCTCCCACTAACATGATGATTATTTTCTTACCAGCATAACACTTACGCTCCCACTAGCTTTGACATGTATTCAGAAAACAATTGAACTTCTAGAAAACAATGCTTATTGAATTCCTTAAGGTCATATTTCTAATACCTAATGCTTTGATAAGCCTTTATCTAAGCTTTTTAAGCTCATACACCTTTGCCTTAGATAGCTCACATATGTGTCTAAACAATTCATAATTTATGTTACTAAGTCCCAAATGTTCAGATCAATTGCCAAATCTCACAATTCGAACTATGAAAAGGGATGCCGTAATCATAATCGAATTTGAGAATACAATTTTCACAAGTGCTATCTTCTTAAAATCTCTCTTAGTGAAATCATTTCCTCACAATCATTTTCATGAAGGAGGAAAACCTTATGACACTTAGATTTTATGATGTATGTGTTCCTATCCATGTGAATTTGTCAAAACGAAAGTTTGCGACAAATCCAAAACCATATGGACTGAACTTGTTCAATCTTGATTTCTTGCCTCATGGTAACATGAATGCCCACCATGTCTTCCAAGCAACTCACCCTTTCATATCAATGTACTTTCCATTGATCAAGGTGCTTTGTCTTTATGCATTCAAATGAGAACTCATAGAACTCACACGCATAATTAACTCAATTGGAATGGCACATAAAAAGAGTATGTCATCCACGATAGGCTTTAAACCTCAAGTCGTGTGCTAGTGATGATCAACTAGGTTTACTCTTGATTTGTTCTTGAAACTTTTCAAGACCATTAAGATTCCCACTGACTCCTTGACATATAAGATTCTCTTGTCAAGAAACATTTCTTGACAAACAAATATTCAAGAGTTAGTGTAGCCTTTTGTCAAGTTTAACACTTCACACAATTGGTCCTGGTTGGTCTTTGTCTTATCCAAGACATCACAACTTACCAATTTCAAATGTGCAAGAATAAGAAAACTTTTCCAAATTCCACATTTGTCGAGTGTTATAAACCTACTTAAGACTTGTCACTCATGTCAGAATCTTGACTCTAAGACTTGATATTGGAACGAAGTATGATTGACTTCTTGATTTAACCATTTCTACAATTCTCGATTCCTCTTCTTAGGCATGCAATTGCACTAAGACTCACTTAGAGGATCAATTGAGATATGGTTCTTAATCATTAAGACTTATCATAAAACACAATAAAAGGTACTCTCCCTTCTTCTTAGAATAGAGAAACTTTTATCTTTCTGCCTACTTGATTCTTCTTATTCGTTCTGCTATTGATTGAAATTCTTTCAATCAACTCAGAATTATACTTAATCTTATAAGTATAACCATATTTACTAAAATTTAGTAAATCATGACGAATATCTTTATCACTCTTGTGGTGAACTTGATCAACGCACAACCTAGTGTACTCGATCTACTAGTCCTTCTCTTGACACTTTGTCAAAGAATTAGTCTAATTTCCAAATATGAATTTTCTCATTCATCACGCAACCAAGTTCCATGATTCCAAATTTCTGTCCAACTGAAACTTGGGCGATGAGAATCTTCCCTTATTTGGCAAATTCTCGACATTTCCACAAATAACATAATTAAGAATCAAAACAATTAAACATCAATTTTTCATACACACCATTGCAAGGATAAATAAATAAGACAAAATCAAAATTTATTTTATTGCGGAAAAACTTGTCCTTACAATGTAATTCAACTGAAAAATTATGCTATTACATATTTCTTATCAATCTATCCTAAGTCTAGAGTAGCAGCTCAAAAATCTGATCCTCGAGTCCATGCGATCGAAATCCATTTCTTCATGATCAGATTTAACACGCTTCTGCCTTAAGCTTCCTCTCTTTTCTTCGATCCTGCAAAACATCAAAATGTAATCCTATCACATCATGTATTAAGAATCAAAGAATAGGAACTTATAAAGTTAGTTAATAGATTTTACCTGAAGTAGAGCCATACGTCTTGACTCTCCCATCTCTTAGATCTCTCAGGTAAACAGGGCAGCTTCGTCTCCAATGCCCTTTCTCTTGGCAGTAGAAGTAGATGGACTCTTTTGGAATGGCACAAGGAACTATCTCAGAATTTACCTTTTCTGGATTTCCAATGTCACCATTTTCAATGTCCATTGAAGTTTGGGAGTTTGATTTTCCAGACAAATTTGCTTGATCAGTACGCCAAATCATTTCTGATTCAGCAGCTATAAGCAAATAGGTCAAATCAATGAGGGTCACCTCATGGTCCATCATATAGTACTCTCTAACGAACTCACTATATGATTCAGGAAGTGACTGAAGAACCCAATCAACAGCCAATATTTCTGAGATATCGACACCCATCATCCTTAACCTATCAATGTGTGACTTTATCTCTAAGACGTGTGCACACACAGTTTTCCCATCTTCGTGTTTACTTGCCAAAAGGGCTTGAGTGAGCTTGAACTTTTCAAGCCTTTGAACTTGTGGGTTAGGGAGAATAATTGGAGGAGGTGGAGGAAGTGAAGCATGACTCTCATTTCCTGGATCGTATCGTGGAACGTCATCTTCATTTGGAAAGCTTGTTCCAAGGGACTTGGGAAGACCATTGTAAGATTTAGACATCTACAAAACGGGAGAAAATTGAAGTTAGTTGATAAGAATCCTTGATGTAACACCCAAATGAAACATCAAGGCTAGGATCCAACACAACATTCTACAACCTAGAAGAGGGATGCCGTAATCTAGTTGCAGAATATTTGAAGGTAGGTAAATGACGATTTACCAATTCCCACCATGAAAAACAAAAAAGAAATTTAAGTTTTAAATGAATTGAAACTCCTAGATCTTTTGAGATTCATTGAACTTTTCAATGGCATGTTTAATCTCGATTATGCCCTTCTATTTGTGACTGGGATGCCGAGGATCACAAACAAGGTGTGAATAACCATACGAATCACGTGGTGCACTCAATTGCTACTATCACCTAATCAATGTGCCGGTTTGCCACACACGCTCCATTGATCTATGATAAACATCGAGCCACCCTTCGCCACCAATGTTAATCCCAAATTAGTGTGCCGGTTAGCCACACACGCTCCACTAACGTTTGACAAGGGTACGAAGTGTAATTCCATGGATTAGCATACAAATTCACATTTTGCCCTAAAGTAACTAAGATTGGGAATTTGTAAAAGCATTTAGTTACTTTGTACTTCATTATACTTATAATGGAAGGTTTCGTCCTATCCTACCCGTTCGGTTAACGACCCTCCACTAGTCAAGAGTGCGGTGGGTAAGAGTGGATACCCATTCAATCGCCATTTTATAGGCAATTTCCTTAAACACCCCTTATAGACCAGCTTCGTGAATGAGGCCTACTAACGGTAAGACTAACTCTTTACTCATATATATATATATATATATATATATATATATATATATATATATATATATAAATATATATATATATATATATATATATATATATATATACATATATATATATATAATATTAGACTTTTAATGTTACATATATATAGTATAGGGTGTATTTTACACTTTTACAATACTAGGTGGTTTTATTAACTTTCTCTTTTAATTAAACTTTTAATTAAGTTAACAAAACCATGAGGGTGTAGTTGAACTTTTCAAAATACTAGAGTTTTAGAATTTAAATATTACATAATTAAACTATTAATCAAAATTTTAAATTCCAAAACTTGAGGGCAAGTTTTGAAACATTTCAAAACATTAGGGTTTAGAATTTAAATATTTCAACATTAAACTTTTAATTTAAATTCCAAAACTTGAGGGCAAGTTTTTGAAACTTTTCAAAACATTTGGGTTTAACTATTTAAATTTCAAAAACAAAACTTTTAAGTTCAAATTTAAACTAGAAAACCTAAAGGGAGTAATTTGAAACTATTCAAACTTACTAGGGATCAAATAACAAATAATATAAATCAAACAATTAATTTAGTGATTATCTATATTTGACCTAATTCAATTTCTTGCAAGATAAGTTACCCAATGAATACAAATAATCAATTTTAATCATATAAGGAATTTATTATCTAATCAATTGGTAATTATCCATTGTTTTGGCAAGGATAATCTTTCAATAACAATAAAATTCGAATTTTATCAGTTAAAAACATATAAGGCAAATATTCTTCACCAAAACAACAAGAAATCCCGAGATATCCTCTGTCTGAGTTACAAACTCGCCGAGTAGCAATCTGAACTCGCCGAGTAGGGCCAACTCGCCGAGTCCAGATACTGACTCGCCGAGTTGGTTCGGGCAGAGGCAAGAAAATCGTTTTTCAGCAAGAATTCGACAATTGCATCACATACAACAGAAACCAATCAAGGCTCTGATACCACTGATGAGTTTTAAGCATAAGAACAATCCTATGTGCTCATACAAACCCTAATACTTGGATCTAGGTTTCTCTATTGTACATGCAATGAATCCAAGACTTACAAACCCTAGATCTATCAAATAAGAACTGAAATAAGGGTTTAGTAATTACCTTTGATTGTTATATAGCAATAACAATCAATCGTTGCTTTGATTGGCTTCAGAAAGCTTAGTGCCTCAAGTGTTGCACCTCTAATGGAGTCACAAACACCACTAAGCAACTTGGATGAAGAGGGAGGAGAGAGGAGGCACCAAAAAACGGCTGGAAACCCTAAAGGATTACTTGTCTACGTTTTTGGGGCTTAAGGGTCCTTTATATACATGTAGGCTATTAGGGTTTACAACTAGGAAACCCTAATCTGACTGCTTAAGCCCTAAGCAGCCCATGGACCCCTTCTAGAACATGCCTTGAACGATTTCTAATGGGCTTCCCCTTAGAATTCGTCCAACCTATTATTCCAAGGTGATCCATAGCCCAATTATATAATTATCTTATAATTACACAACAAGTCCCTTAAGTTTAATTAATCTCTTTTAGCCACAAAATTAATTTTTAATTAATTCTTGACTAATATCAATTAAACATTATGATTTCTCCTTTAATATATTATTCTTATAATATATTAATAAATCATAATTAAACATTTCTCTCCTTAATTCATCCTACATATTGCTATGGTGAAGGCAACCCAAAAGGACCATGCTCATAATCGGGTCAAGTACATACCAAAATAGTTATGGACTTAGACACTAATCCAACAACCACAAAAGCTCTCTAACATAAATACAACCAGTTGCCTAGTCCAAACCACAAAATAAGACCCTTCAATCTCCCCCTTGGTTTGAGACTAGCTTGACTTAGTCCTTGTCAACAAGAAGAACATCTGAGTTGCCCATCGCCCCGTTCCACATCCTTTTGTTGATAATATCAGCAACCATGGAAGTATATTCTTTAGCAGCTGGCTCAAAAATGTCTTCAGCAACCTTGATCTGATGAAGGCTCAACTGATGAATATCCCATCTCCCAAACTGAAACAGATCTCGTTTGTCATATAGTCGAATGCATCCATCTTTAAGTTTTATGACAGCAGAGGCTGTAGTTTCATCAAATACCCAGAAGTGAATGGACTTCAATGATCCATCTGGATAATTCTGAAGCACAAGAATCTGTTTAACTTGATTGGTAGTAGGCCACATCACATTTCGAATAGGAAGTTTAGTTTTGGGATCAAGTACACTTGGGTATAGTTTGATGATTGAGTTTGCAGTCTTCATTGAAGGAAAACCCTTTTTCACTTGATCTTCCAAAAATAACTTGAATTGAGCTGCCTTGGGATCATTTGAAGGATTTGCAAAAGGAGCTTTGGATAATTCTGTAAGATCAACCCTGGTCCAGGAATGGAAATCATGAACATATTTATAATATTATGTGTTACCACTCTTGCGTCTCACGAGCCACATGTCTAGCGTATCATGAAAGCCCCATGAGACGATTCCTGACCTATCACCATATGTGTCTCTAAAACGGTTTTCTTGAAGATCTGTGACAGTGATTTTTGGTTGATCTCCAGGAGCATTTTGATCTGAGCTCTTTTTAAACATGAGTTGACCTTTTTCAGCTGCTTTGGCTAATTTGGCGCGTTTCAGGGCTGTGACACTTGGAGCTTGAGCTGGTTCTTTTTCAAAGTGATCCACAATTCGAGATGTTTGAACAGGCGGTGGCACAACCGGGGGAGCTTGAGAAGGAAGATACATTCTTGACTCATCAACAGATGATTTGAACTTATCTCCAAGTTCCTCTTCTAATTTCTTCTTTAGATCAAAGAAGCTGGCAGTTAGAAGACTAAAATGAGCATGAAGATCAGTGATTTAATTTGTCTTTAGAGTCTTGTCCTCTTCAAGGTCAGCAACTTGAATCTTGAGCTTGGTATTCTCAGTCATAAGATCAGCTACCCGAATGTCGAGCTCAATATTTTTCTGATTGAGCACATTAATTTCTTTTTGAAGCTCAAGGATAGTGGGATCATCTTCTCCAGAGTGGCCTTCCCCAATAGAAATTCCTTTAGCTCTAGGAGAAGGAACTGAGCTTTGGTCCTTAGCCAAATGCATAGCCAACCTCATAGAAGCAGCATCATGTTCAGGCCTAGGAGGAGATGATCTCTGGCCGACTGAAGCACCGCCAACTTCATGAATTGAGCTAGGGCCTTCTTGAGTTGAAACAAATGATGTAGAGACAAAAGTAGTTGATATTGGAATCATAGGAGCTTGAGTTTGTTCAGGAGTAAGCACTCCCGACCTCGGATCATGTCTTCTTCTTTTCAAAGGAGACTGAGAGGTCAGAGTTGTCACTGGATCACTCACGAGAGGCTCAGTGGTAGAAACAGCATTATCAAGGGGAGGAAACCCTGATGATGTATCCATTTGAATTGAAGTATCGGCCAATTGGATGTGAGTAGGAGGCATCGTCTCCTGAACATTTTCTTTCTCCCTAATCTCTGTTGTTTGATGAACAACATCATCGATATTGTCAAAAAAGTTATCGAATTCATCACTTCGCAAAGGATTGTCATTGACTCGAAAATTCATAGGGATATCATCTTTATCAAAACCCGATAAATCGATGTTTTCAAAAGAATCATCTTCTCCTTCTTCAATTTCAGTCATGACCTCCATTGTCCCTTCACTGTAGTCACTCTCAACCCGTACAGATTGTAGGTCATGTTCTTCGGCCACAAAAGCACTAGGAGTGACCACATCTTCTTCCTTATCAGAAACTGAAATGACATCATCTTCTGGAATGACAATATCTTCAGTTGAGACACGCTCTGATGATTCATGTGACTCATAAGCCTCACCAGATTCAGCGAACATACCAAACTTTTCAAGCGGATACTTTCCTTGAAAGGTGATCTTTCCTTTCCTGTTTTGCTTGATAAGACCTACTGTGTTCGGTCCAAGGGACTTCATGTCCAGAGTGTCTCCAGCCTTGACAGTCTCCGGAAATTGTTCATCAATAAATGCTTGAATAAATCTTTGATACATCAAGAATTTCTCCCTGACCTTTCCGTTGGCATTGGCAAACATCTCTTCAAATGTGAACCTTGAAAAATTGAAGTTAATCCCAGCAGCTAGAGCAATGATGGCTTGGGTGTTGCGAGAGGAAATCTCATCAAACCCTGACTTTCTCCCAGATATGCAGCTCACGAACACATGAGCCAAAAACCTCCAATAGGGTGGAAGCAGCTTCTTGAATGTTGGTGGAAAGTCGCCTTCATAACCCATCTTGATTAAAAATCTCTCAATCTGGCTGGCTTCGATTTCAGTAGGAAAGGAAGATTGATCATCAATCTTGAGAGCATCCCGGATGAACTGCTTAGTAATTATCACCTTGCAATTTTTTACAGTGGCTTGAATAAAAGTCACACCACCATCTCCTTTCATTACTTTGGCAGAAATCCAAAATTCTCTTATCAGGCCTTGAAAGATGGTTGGGTTTATGGTGAGTGCAGTAGCCATGCAACAATTCCTTAAACCATTCATCATTGATCCAAACTCTGCATGGGAAGCAGGAGGGTCAGCCAAGATGATGGCCACATTGTGACTGTCTGCGAATTTCATGCTTGCCATCTTATCCTGCACAAACCAAGCCAAGTGAGAAAACGTTTGATTTATCAATTAAAATTTTGTTTTACTCATTGAACCAAGTTAAATTGGCCTTTGAAATGAAATAAGTGATAAAAATCAAATTTTATTAGTTAAAAATTGAGTTTACTGTCAAGATAGACAAGACCGTAAGCTCAGACCGTAAGCCAACTAGACCGTAAACGGCTTGACCGTAAGCTGAGTAGACCATAAGCCTATTGGACCATAAACGGCTTGACTGTAATCCGATGGACCGTAAGCTTTGGACCGTAAGCTTGGTCTGACCGTAAACTCGCCGAATGTAGTTTTTCTTCGATTAAACCCAGATTACACGATGATTTGATGCGAAATGAACTTTCCAATGATCGAAATCTGTATACCTTTGAGATTAGTGGATCAATATCATAAAAATCAAATTTTTTTTAGAGAGCACAAAGTAGTTCACGATTGGAAATTCAGAAAATGAGAGGGAAGGGTTTACGGATGGGTCAAGTTCCTTTATATACTTGGCCCAAAGACCAATGGGCTGCAAGCCTTAAAGCAAAAATTGAGTCCAAAATAATACTAAAGCTATTTAAAAATAATTCATTTTGAGGAATAAAAATAAAACTAAAATAAAGTAAAAATAAAGATTGAATGAAAAATAAAATGATTTCTAACAAAAATTTAATTTTATCATTCTAAAAAATAAAAAAAATAAAAAAAATTTATAACAAAAAATTTAATTTTATCATCCTAAAACTAAAATAAAAATTAAAAATAAAATTGAAAATTAAATCTAATTTCACCTTCACTATTGTTAATTTTTTTTGTGGGATCAAAGTTGTTAGAAAGCTTTTATCCGTTTATCAGTACCTTTAATTTCATGTCGATGTCTGGTCGATCGCTGGTATTGTGGTCCACTTAAGCACAAAAGAAAGTGACAAAATTTAGATATTTCATAAGTGACAAGGCATTAGATCCTATGAACTTAAATACTATTCCTAAATTACCATTCAGCTGACGACGACAAAGAATATTGTTGTCCACCTAAATTGAGCAGCTAGATCTACAGACAACCTATAATTGTTCAATTTTAGTTGTACTAGAACGTGTTTCCCGCTTCCTAAAAGACCCCAATAATCATGAACTTCCGAGATACTCCTTACTTTAGGTGAGCAGACAATTATTCGAAGAGAGGATAGAATCAGAATGCATATGTTGTACACCCAGGTCGGATCTCTTCCAATCACGCAGAGGGAAGAACATATGACTAACAGAGATAGAGGGATTGAGAAGTAGAATGGTGCATATGCTGTGTAGCAGGTTGGATTATTCATCACACAAAGGAGACAGCATATGGCTAACAGATAGAAAGAATTGTATAGATAAGAAGATGCAGAGAGATATAATTGTATATGTTACAGTCCAGGTCGGATCTCTCGATCACATAGAGGAAGCAACATATGACTAATAGAAAGAAAGAAAGAAAACAGTTTTCTACAGACCTAATTTATCGGAATTCCCCAGTTGCCCCGTCAAATCGGAATTAAGGACAAAGTCCGCACATCGAGGAAAAGTTAATCCACAGTTGTAGATACAGGTCATTTAATGTATCCGCAGATTCCATGTATATCTCCCTGCTCACCCTATCCGAGCGTTGTATTGTCAGGCTAAATAGAGCTATCTAGGTCAGGATTCGTCAAGTCTCTAGATTCGTTAAGTTCATCTGATCCTAGTCAAGTCCATATAAATCTTTCGTGCCTACCAGTGCATCGAACACAGAGCCTAGACAATTCAACTTTGGTACCTTACACATATCCAGATTGCCCGTTATCACTTAGTTGATATCACTTCCCAAAACATCTCCTACAAAGAGAAACTATCAGTAATAATTTTTTTTTCTGAATTTTTAATGTTTTTGGATTTTTGAGTTTTTAATATTTTTGTTTGGTTTTTTGTTTATTTCTCCCCCTAAATTTGTGCATGGGTGAGAGTGAAAATAACATGCACAAATTTAAACAAACCTAAAAAATTTTAATCCTCAAAACGAATCATTTTCAAAAATCCTACAGCACATCAAATCGAGCTTTGTTAAACGGCTTTGTGAATAGACCCGCCACATTATTAGCAGTGGGAACCTCTTCTAGCCGAATGAGCGACCGCTCATAACAATCTCTGATAAAATGAATTTTGATGTCAATGTGCTTGGTTTTTGAATGCTGGACTGGATTTTTAGCAATCTGAATCGCAGCCTCATTGTCACAAAAAATAGGGGTTTATTGATAATTCAAACCGTAATCCAACAACTGATGTTGGATCCATATGACTTGAGAGCAACAAGCAGATGCAGCAACATATTCTGCTTCTGCTGTTAAGGTTGAGACAGTGTGCTGTTTCTTGCACTGCCATGACACCAGCCGGTCACCAAGGAATTGACACCCTCCTGAAGTTGATTTCCTGTCAAGCTCACAGCCTCCATAATTACTGTTAGCAAAAGCATATAAATCAAATTTGGAATTTTTCGGATACCAAAGATCCAATTTTGGGCTGCCTTTAAGATACCGAAAAATTCTTTTGACATCAATAAGATGTGAAAGTTTAGGATTAGCCTGATAACGCGCGCATTGACAAACTGCAAACATAATGTCTGGACGACTTGCATTTAAATACATCAACGAACCGATCATCGATCTGTAGTGAGTTTGATCTACAGATTCTCCATCAGTATCTGGAGTCAGCAGGGGTCTCTCCGCCATCGGTGTCAGGGCAGGTTTTGTATCTCTAAACCCAAACTTCTCAAGCATATCATCCACATACTTTGCTTGATGGAGTAGGATCCCGGTAGATCTTTGTTGGACCTGAAGCCCCAGAAACATGGTCATTTCTCCCAACGAACTCATCTCAAATCTCTTTTTCATAACGCCTTCAAACTCTTTGCATAGATGTGGACACGTGGACCCGAAGATGATGTCGTCAACATAGATTGGCACCAAGATTTGATCCGCACCAACATGCTTTATGAATAAGGTTTGGTCGATTGTTCCTCGCGAGTATCCATGTTCGAGCAAATGCTGTGTGAGAGTCGCATACCATGCTCTGGGAGCTTGATGCAATCCATACAGAGCTTTGTCTAACTTGTAAACATGGTTGGGAAACTTCGAGTTATCAAACCCTGGGGGTTGATCAACGTAGATTTCTTCCTTCACCTTGCCATACAAGAAAGCAGTCTTGACGTCCATTTGATATACAGTGAAGTTCATGTAGGAAGCATAAGCAAGGAAGATACGGATAGCCTCCAAGCGAGCTACCGGAGCATAGACTTCAGTGTAATCAAGACCCTTGATCTGTCTGAACCCACGAACAACCAACCTAGCCTTATTGCGTACAATTATCCTTGAATCATCCTGCTTATTACGAAAAACCCAACGTGTGTCAAGAGACTTCTTGCCCTTGGGTAACTCAACCAGCATCCAAACCCCCAGCTTTTCAAATTGATTGAGCTCTTCATGCATATCATCTACCTACCTGGGATCATTGAAAGGAATTTCTTCATTCTTTGGCTGAATTTGAGAGATAAAGCAAGAATAGAGACATGTATTGACATCTCCACTCTGACTTCTTGTTTTTACACCATCGCCCAGCTGGCCAATGACATTCTCGATCAGATGATCGCGTTGAATACGAGAGGGGATCTCCTGGCTAATATCATTGAGTGAAACAGGAAGATTATGAATATTGATAGCTCCATCATTTACTGAGGAATCCACTGCAGATGAATCAATTTCATTAGATGGATTTGCCACAAACTCATCAACAATTTGTTCAGGAAAGAGTAGTTCCATAAATGTTTGAGTGACAGCGGAAGCATCTCGTGACATGAACTCTCTTTCATCAGGATTAAGAGGAATGGCATCAACATCTGGAGTTTGTTGTTGAGTAGGAGATTCGGGACTATGAATTGCAACAGAGGACTCCACCGAAGGAATTACAGTAGAAACTATCAGCGGTCTGTATACAACTTCTTCGTCTTCATCTTCAGGTACACACTTCAAACCAGAAGTAGAACCAGATACACTATCTGAACACATATTGAACGATTTGAACAAAGATGTGTAATCAAATAGCCAATCAGGACCCACTCTAGCATCTGTTTCATTCTCCTCCAGCTAGCGCACATCGAAGGATTCTACAATTTGCTTTGTTCTTTTGTTGTAGACCCTGTATGCAGTGCGAGCAGCATACCCCACGAAATAACAGTCATCGGCTTTTGCATTAAATTTAGGGTTGGACTCCACGTGAAGAAGGGTGCAAGGATAACCAAATACGCGGAAGTGGCTGACTGATGGCTTGTGTCCATATAGAATTTCATATGGAGTCTTCATCTGAGCTTTGTTGATCAAGACACGATTTTGAACGTAGCATGCAGTGTTGATCGCCTCAGACCAAAAGAAGACAGGAAGTTTGGAATCACAGAGCATCGTTCTTGCAGCGTCTTGCAACGTTCGATTTCTTCGCTCAGCAACACCATTTCGTTGGGGTGTGCGAACAGAACTATATTGACTCACAATTCCCTTTTCTGCGCAAAAGTGATCAAGAACGACATTCTTGAATTCTGTTCCATTATCAGTTCGTAGCGCCTTCACCCGGTGGTTCGTTTGATTCTCAATCATCACAATAAACTTCTTGATCAGATCAACAATCCCAACTTTGTTGGATAAGAAGAAGACCCATGTAAAACGCGAGAAATCATCTATCACAACCAGACAATATGAATTTCTATTGATGCTGAGGACATTGACCGGACCAAATAAGTCCATGTGCAAAAATTAGAGCACTTGACTAATTGAGTTAACCTGTTTTGGCAGATGTGGTTTTCGATGATGTTTACCCTGAGCACATGACATACATTTCTCAAAAGTTATGAAGTCTTTGACTGGAAGACCGCGAACCATTTTGTTTTTCGCAAGACGATTCAGATTCTTTGCATTGGCATGCCCGAGTCTTCGATGCCACAGCATAGCATTTTGTTCAGAGACCTTTGAAAAGAGACAAGTGACTTGATCAGGGACGTTGCTATTCATTTCAATTATGTAGGCATTTCCATCTCGCTTTGATTTAATAAGAATCCATTCTTCCGGGATGACAATGCCAGGCTTTAAGATCAGACACTCCTTATCAATGAAGTGGGTTGAATATCCTTTGTCGCATATCTGAGAAACGCTCAACAAGCTATGTTTTAACTCGGGAGCATAGTTGAGGTTCTCGAAACTAAGCACTCCATTAGACACGATTCCTTTTTGAGTGATTTTACCACCTTCTCCGCCTGCAAAGGAAACAAACCCCCCATTAAAAGTCTGAATGTTGTTCAATTGGGAGATGTCTCTTGTCATATGCCGGGAACAACCACTGTCGACATACCAAGGTCTGACGATATTCCTCCGCAACTGTCCCTGTAAAATAAGCGGGATTATTGAGATTTGGGAACCCAGGTCATTACAACCTTGGGTTTACCCTTGACAATCACAGATTCATCTTTTGAGACTTTTGTTTTTGACTTTTCACTTAAAACACTTTTAGAGGTTGATGATGATGGACTGGAAACAGATTTGGGCACCCATTGAGTTTTAGGTTTTTGAAAAGACACAGGTGATTTTGAAATGTTTTTCTTTCCTTTTTGCTCTGAGCATTTGGAGTTTTGACCATTACTGGTTGAAAATCCAGATCCTCCTTTTGACGAAACCGATCTCGACTTAGCTTTGTACGATTTTGGCAAATTATTTGTGACTTTATTTTTAAAAACCTGTCTGTTTTGTTGAAAAACCGCCCTTTTTGGATTATTATTTGCCTTCCATTCATCATCTCGAGGACGAGATCTCGAGGACTTTCTAGTTAAAGACCTTCCACGAGATTCGTTCTCTCCTCTTGGGGACAAGAAATACACAAACATTCGATTGAAACAATTCCGAGCAATATGACCTGAAGTACCACAATTAAAGCAGATTTGCTTATTATTACTAGACTTGGTACCATTCTTATCAGATTTCAGGCTTTTATTATCTTTTCTAACATTTCCACATTTGCAAGTGCATGTATTAGATTGTGTAGCAAATGTAGAAGATGTAGATGCACTCGAATCAGTTTTAGAATTTGACACAGACTCATCACAAACATTAGTCGGAGACATCACATTATCACAAACAAAATCATCAGTTTTAGAATTTGACACAGACTCATCACACATTTGAACACCAAACTTAGACACCAAATTATGTCACACCCCAAAACCAAGAACGGCGGAAACGTTCTGGGGTGGAGGACGTCATGTACAGTATCACAACAATGCATAATAGTAAAGACAAGCAACAACATCCATTGCATTAATATAATAATTGTAATACAAGCGTGTTCTGTATAGTTTGTAAGACACCAAAAGTATAATAAAAAATAAAAGATGAGTCTTGTATGTGCTCCATCTTCTCAAAAGCTTCATCTGTACCTGTCTACTGATGACCTGAGAATACAAGTTATTTTGAAAGAGTTTATCAGCATAAAGCTGGTGAGTTCATAAGTATTTAGTGTCATTGCTTGTATAAAAATGTTAATAACCATGTAGTGTATTAATTGAATTCAAACGTTTTGTAAATAGTATACTCCGTAGAAAGCCCTATGTTTTCCAGTAAAAAGGTAGTCTTCTACCAAGACCCGATTGTTTGTATATTTGTTCTTTTGTAAATATAATGTTTTTCCCCAGTGAAACTATCTGTATGGAAATATAGACTTAGACTTCACTCTTGTAAGGTGATTACAAAATAAGCATAAAATTGGGGAAATTAATATTTTTCCTCAGCAGTGTCACTGCTGGTCATAAACTAATAAAATACAGACTCCAGGTGGTACTAAAGGTACAACACACCTCGGGGAGTCTATAGTAATGAAAATGTAGACTCCAAGTGGTATTAAATGAACAATACGCCTCGAAAAGTCAATTTTTGCCTCAAATCTTATTTTAGTTAATTTAAGGTTTGAATGTGAACTTATATGTAACCATGCTGATTGACGGCTGAAAAACGGATGACCCTCCAGGTCATGAATAGCGAGGTAGCATTCTTTCACCCCTTGGCCTTTCGGTTGGGACTGTAGCTAGCAGTCAGGATGTGGGAGTGTCTGTCCCGTATAGATCTATACACACAATGCCCGCTCTCCCTCCAGGAGACTCTGGTTACAAAGTGATACCACTGTGAAGTGTCGTATCGAGAAGTAGTATGTCACATTCTGTTATAGTATTTATGTTTGTATAGCGTATAGTATGTTCTCTTGTATAATGTATAGTGTATTCTCTTGTATAGTGTATAGTGTATCCTCTTGTATAGTGTATAGTGTATCCTCTTGTATAGTGTATAGCATGTATTGTTACTCAATGTAGTACTTATGTAGTGACTCATGTATGGGTCTTTGTAATAGTAGTAGTGAGTAGTAATCCCTTAACTATACCTTTTATAGTTAAATAGTAAGGTTGTTTGGATGCCTTTGTTACACAAAGGTACTGAACTGAAGTGAAAGCTTTTATATCCAACACCTATATATATGATATATAACTAAGAATTTAACGACCTTTGGACAAATAACAAGATACCCTAAGTCCACAACCAAACAAGGAACAGGAAGTAAGGTGAGCTATCAGTCCTAAGTCCTTCAAGTCTTACTTATATAAATATATGGGTGTAGATATGAGTTTGCAAATATTGAAAGTTTAAAAGAGTTTAAAAACAGTTTTAACATTTAAAGAGTTAAATAAGAGGTTTGTAACACTTGAAAATCCATAAGTTTGATAGCAAATTGAAAGCAGTAGTAAATCTTTCTGTTCGTTCTAGCTATTAATCACATATGATTAAAGCAATAACTAGAACTGTTCAACTTGTATTCCCCCCATAAAAGCATTTAAAATCATTCAAAAGGTTGATTAAGGGGTATGAACTCACCTGCAGTGAGTAACTCGAATGAAAGATCGATATAGGATTGTTGGGTGTCAAATGGAGTCTTGAGCACAAACGAATCCTATTTAACATATAATTACATATATGTGAATACATTAGTATATATAACCACTAATGGTGATAGGGACATGTCTTAAGGACATAAAAACACTTAGAATTAATTGTTACCAACTCATATGGTTGCACATAAGGAGTGTATGGCCCTATATTGGAGTGTAAGGCCACAAAAGCATGGGTTTTGTGTGTGTGCCGCCAGAGTGTGCGGACAAGCCTGTGTGCGGCCGCACACTCACTATGGAGTGTGTCAAAAACGTGATTCCAAGCCTTAGGAATGTTCTAGTGAAGGTGCTTTGACCATTTCTTAGCCGGAATGGGAGTTTGTTGCATTTTGGACCCTTAAAAGGGTGTGTGCGGTTGCACATGGCGTGTGCAGCCAGGTGTGTGCAGCCAGGCCTGTGTGCGGCCGTACACACTCCTACAAATGTGTCCAAATTGATTTTCCAATGCTTTGTGATGATCCTAAGAAGGTGTTTTGGTCGATGCTAAGCTTGGATGAGTGTTTAAGCCCATTTTAGGACCAAAAGATGTGTGTGTGGTCACACATGATGTGTGTGCGGCTGTACACAGATGAAGATCATCTAGAATGATGATTTCATGGATCAAACTCAAGGAAAAGGCGTTCTAATGTGTTGTAGTAAGGATCTAAGGGTGTTTACTTACTTGTATTGCCGATTGGAGAGGAAAACTTGAAGAATCCTAGAGAGAAAATGTTCCAGCTTTGAAGGAGTGGGAAAAAGGGTGTAAGGTTGACTTAAGGGCCTTTATATAGGCTGGAGTGTGAGGTTGGGAGGGTGTGCGGTCGGCTGTGTGCGGCTGGCTGGCCGCACACTCGGGTGTGCGGCCGCACACACCTTGTTTGGTGTGTTTGGCCCGATTTTGTGATGCTACACACATTCTAACCCTTCCTAAGACTCATATCTTGATTATACTAAGCCTAATGTACTTATATAGACCCAAAAATTCATTATAAAATAGCAAAAACGAGGCTAACTTTAATAAAAATGAAGGATGCATAAGTTAGAAATTTCGGGTTGTCACATCATCCCCCCGTTAGAGGGAATTTCATCCCGAAATTAGAGTTCAAGCAGCTAAGTTAATACAAATAACTAAGTAAAAAGATGAGGATATTTAAGTTTCATTTGATCCTCGCGCTCCCAAGTGAATTCCGGTCCTCGCTTGGCATTCCAGCGAACCTTCACAATTGGGATGCGACTTTGTTTCGTTCGTTTGACCTCTCGGTCCATGACCTCTCGGTCCATGACCTCTACAGGTTCTTCCACGAAGTTGAGGCTCTCATGTATCTCGATCTCATCGAGTGGAATTACAAGAGTCTCATCGGATAGGCACTTTTTCAAGTTCGAGACGTGGAAGGTAGGATGTAGATTACTAAGTTCGCGGGGTAAGTTGAGTTTGTAAGCTACGGGGCCGATTCTAGCGAGAATTTCGAAAGGCCCAATGTACCTTGGATTTAGCTTTCCATGCTTTCCGAAGCGTATCAAGCCCTTCCAGGGTGAGACTTTCAAGAGGACTCGGTCTCCCACCTGGAACTCCAAAGGTTTCCTTCGTTTGTCTGCGTAGCTTTTCTGTCGATCTCTAGAGGCTTTCAATCATTCACGAATCTGAACGATCTTCTCTGTCGTTTCCCGAATGATTTCCGGACCCATGAGAGTGCTGTCAGGAACTCGTCCTTTAGCTAACTGAGTGTCACCCACCTCAGCCCAACACAGAAGGGATCTGCACTTCCGGCCGTAGAGGGCTTCAAATGGAGCAGCCTTGGTGCTCGTGTGATAACTGTTGTTTTAAGAGAATTCGACGAGGGGTAAGTGAGTATCCCATGCCTTCCCAAAGTCTATCACATAGGCTCTTAGCATACCTTCCAAGGTTTGGTTAGTTCTCTCACTTTGTCCGTCGGTCTGTGGATGGTAGGCTGTACTCATGTCCAGCCTCGTTCCTAGGGAGCTTTGTAGTGACTGCTAGAATCTCGAAGTGAATCTACTATCTCTATCAGAGATAATAGACATAGGAACACCATGCAGTCGTACGATCTCCCTAATGTAGGTTCTCATAAGCTTCTCCATCTTGTCTGTTTCCTTGATAGGCAGGAAGTGTGCGGACTTGGTCAATCTGTCGACGATGACCCATATGGTATTAAGTCCACCCGTTGTCTTGGGTAGCTTGGTTATGAAGTCCATAGTGATCCGCTCCCACTTCCATTCCGGTATCTCTGGTTGTTGTAGTAAACCTGATGGTTTCTGGTATTCGACCTTAACCTTTGCGCAAGTAAGGCATTTACTCACGAAGGTAGCAATTTCTGCTTTCATGTTAGGCCACCAGTATGACTTTTTGAGATCCAGATACATCTTATCTGAAACTGGGTGGATGGAGTATCGAGTGTTGTGCGCTTCCTTCATGACCAAGTCTCTGAAGCCACCGTGTTTAGGTGTCCAGATCCGGTCCATGAGGTATAAGGCTCCGTCACCCTTAGCTTCCAAGTTCTTATCCATTCCTCGCAGGGATTCTCCCGCTACATTTTCAGGTTTCAAAGCTTCAAGCTGAGCCTCCTTAATTTGTGCAGATAGATGCGAATGGATAGTCATGGTCAACGACTTGACTCCTCGACCAAAATATTCTTTACGACTTAGGGCGTCTGCTACCACATTGGCTTTACCCGGATGATAAAGAATTTCGCATTCGTAGTCATTGAGTAGCTCGACCCATCGTCGTTGTCTCATATTGAGTTCCTTCTGGTTGAATATGTGTTGTAGGCTTTTGTGGTCTGTGAAGATAGTGCTCTTCGTACCGTACAGGTAGTGTCTCCAGATCTTTAGGGCAAACACAACTGCCCCTAGTTCGAGATCGTGTGTGGTGTAGTTGACCTCGTGTGTCTTCAGCTGTCTTGAGGCGTAGGCGATGACCTTACCTCGTTGCATCAGAACACAGCCGAGCCCCTGGTTGGATGCATCGCAGTATACTATGAAGTCTTCTATCCCTTCGGGGAGGGACAGTATCGGTGCGGTGCATAAGGCTCGCTTCAGGGTTTGGAATGCCTTCTCTTGCTTCTCTTCCCAATCGAAAGCCACGCCTTTCTGGGTCAATGCAGTAAGGGATTTCGCGATTCGAGAGAAATTCTGTATGAACCTGCGGTAGTAGCCAGCGAGGCCTAGAAATTGATGAATTTCCATAGGCGTCTTTGGTGCTGACCAGTTCTCGATGGCTTTAATTTTGGAGGGGTCCACGTGGATTCCCTCTTCGCTAACCACGTGTCCTAAGAATTCGACTCTTCGGATCCAAAATTCACATTTAGAGAACTTCGCATAAAGTTTCTCTGATCGTAAGGTTCCTAGGACTTGTCGTAAATGATCGCTATGTTTCTCCTTACTTCGAGAGTAGATAAGTATTTCATCGATGAAAACGATGACGAACTGATCCAAGTAAGGACGGCATACCCTGTTCATTAAGTCCATGAATACTGCGGGCGCATTGGTCAGTCCGAAGGGCATCACTACGAACTCGTAGTGTCCGTAACGAGTTCGGAAGGCTGTCTTCGGAACATCCTACTCAAGCACTCGTAACTGGTGATACCCGGACCTTAGATCAATCTTGGAAAAGTAGCTCGCCCCTCGCAGCTGGTCGAATAAATTGTCTATGCGCGGAAGAGGGTAACGATTTTTGATTGTAAGCTTGTTGAGTTCCCTATAATCGATGCACATACGGAACGATCCGTCCTTCTTCTTTACGAACAAGACTGGTGCTCCCCAGGGTGAGAAGCTTGGTCTTACAAAGCCCTTGCTGAGCAGTTAGTTAAGTTGACCGGACAGTTCTTGCATCTCAGCAGGTGCTAGACGATAGGGCGTTTTGGCTACTGGGGTCGCTCCTGGAATTAAGTCGATTCGGAACTCGACTTGACGTTGCGGGGGTAATCCTCGGAGTTCTTCCGGAAAGACGTCGGGAAAATCGCGTACTACGAGGAGGTCTTTTAGGTCTTTTGTCTTCTGGCTCGTATCGACAACATGCGCCAGGAATGCACGATATTCCTTACGCAAGTAATTTTGGGCTTGAATACTTGAGATGATACGGAGGCTTGTACTGGGTTTGTCTCCGTAGATTAACAAGGTTTCGTTATTCGGTAGGTTCAGGCGGACTGCTTTTTCGAAGCACAGAATGTCGGCACGATAAAGACTCAGCCAATCCATGCCTATGATGACGTCGAAACTCTGGATAGCTACTGGTATGAGGTCGATTGGGAACGAATGATTATCTAGAGTGAGGGAACAACCTATGTAAATCTCGTGAGAACTCTCTGTCTTGCCGTTAGCCATTTCTACGACGAAGGTTTCTTTTAGTGTTTGCGGTGAGTGTTTAAGTAAGTGTTTAAATTTTTGATTTACGAAGCTCCTTTCTGCCCCACTATCGAATAGGATGCAAGCATAAGAGTTATCGAGAAGGAACGTACCCGTGACTACCGTGGGGTCTGCCACAGCCTTATTGTGGCCAATAGCAAGTTGTCTTCCTGCTCCTCCCGCATTCCTAGTTTTAGGGCAGTTTCTCTTGAAGTGCCCTATCTCGCCGCAGCCGTAGCAGGCTTGACTCACTCCGGTACTGGGAACCTGGGTGATGGGTTTGGGTTGTGCTCTGCAAAACCGGGCGGTAAGGCCCTTCCGGTCGCAATTAGTGCAGTGCATCTCACGGCAGGGGCCGTTATGATGGAAAGAGCACTTAGTGCACTTGGGTAAGTTCCCTGCATATGTTTTGGCTGGTACAGGGGCAGCAGGAGTAGTGGCAGCATGGACAGCCACCGTCTGTTGGTTCTTGGAAGAGGGTTGATATGATTTGCCCCTCCTTCGATCCCCACGCTTTCTTTTGTTGTCGGTTGCGTTGGTTGGTGTTGTGGTAGTGGTTGTAGCTGTTGATGGAGTAGAAGGAACTTCATGATCAATCAGCCTTTGGGCCAATTCTTTGGCACTATCAAAGGTCGCAGGATTTGAAGCTAGAACGTTCCCCCGATACGGGGGTACCAGACCCCAGATGTATCTTTCGATCTTTTTGTTTTCGGTGGGGGCCATGTTAGGACATAGAGCCACCAGGTCGCAGAACCTGGCTGTATAAGCCACTATGTCGAAACCCTGCATTTTGAGGTTCCATAGTTCCTCCTCGAGCTTCTGAATTTCGCCCCTCGGGCAGTACTCCCTTGTCATGAGGTCCTTCAGTGTGTCCCAGCCCATGACGTTGGCTGTTACCAGTGAGAGGGATTTGACATGGCCATTCCACCACGTTAGGGCCCTTTGGGTGAAGGTGCAAGCAGCAAATTTTATCTTGCTTCCCTCAGGGCACGAGCACATCTTGAAGATTGCTTCTGTTCGTTCGATCCATTGGGACAATGCAAGGATCCCTTCGGTTCCGTTGAAGTATGTAGGTTTGCAGCTGATGAAATCTTTATAAGTACACTCCCGGGCACGCGGTTGGGTTTCACCATGGCTAGAGATAGTGCCCATTCCACCTCCACTGGCGCCACCAGAATTTCCTTGAGCCATGGCCGCATTTACAGCTGTGGTCACAGCTGCTTGGAACATAACCGCATCGAACTGCGGAGGAGGTGGTGGTGGTGGAGTTTGAGTTGCAGGTCTGCCCCTGGTCGGACGCGGACGATGCGACATCTTTTACTGGAAGTTTATAGAGATGATGATAATAGTAAGAATCAATTGTAAGTATGATGGGAGTGTTTCATGGACTAAATCGCCATAGTCCAACTATCAGATAGAGTCACAACAATAGGGTAGTGAAACACAAGTGTAAAGACTTTCCCATAGATTAGATAACTGCCAATATTACTGGTATTAATGATGTAAATGAGTTCGGGAAAAATGACCTAACAGTAGGTCTTACATCAAACCATAAGGGAAAATTTTGGCAGTTTAGAAGTCTAGTTAGAGTACCTACAAAGTTAAGAATGCTTACAGACAAGTGAAATAGAGATACTGAAGAGAAAGGCTATTCTTTTAAGAAGAGAAAGGATGAGCAGATAATCCTCTACTGGCGACGGGCACCCCTTGGGCGAACCCTTAAGTCAGCCATAATATTTACGCGAGAATGGGGAAAGAATAGTTAATAGACGTACTAACCTAAGATACTTATAAGATGATCGTTATTAGTTGACTCAATACTTGCATAGTGTATACCAATTACATGCAACCAAAACATGATAAACCTTCGAATAAGTGACCCTAACTCTAAATCCACAACCAAACAAGGAACAGGAAGTAAAGCAAAGATCACAGATTCTAAGTCTATAGCGTCTTAGTCACATGTAACCTTAGTGTATACTCTTAGCAACTATTGCCCCACTAGTAACGACCTTTTTAGTTCTCATATATGTAATTTATAGTAACGTAGAATACTCCTATAGTATTCTGTTCTAATGTTCTTGTTGTAGTAGTGTTGGTAAGTTTTTAGACTTGTTGCAACACCACAACTATTCTTAGGCACATGCTAGTCACTTCTCGGATAATATAGTTGATCAGGCTATATCTTCCCAGACTTGACTATATGTCTCTAAATCTAATTGTGCTGTCCAACAATCATAATACTTTTGTTATGTTCTAGTATGATACTGACCTTGATACGAATAAATGTATATATATACTTGGTTAAATATTTTATTATTTAAAAGTATATATTCTTGGTCAGAGTGTTTTAATCCCGATGTGTTTATAGTTCGTATATCTTTTAAGGGTTGATATACTTGATTCACTATAAACAGTGCTCTGATACCAATCTGTCACACCCCAAAACCAAGAACGACGGAAACGTTCTGGGGTGGAGGACGTCATGTACAGTATCACAACAATGCATAATAGTAAAGACAAGCAACAACATCCATTGCATTAATATAATAATTGTAATACAAGCGTGTTCTGTATAGTTTGTAAGACACCAAAAGTATAATAAAAAATAAAAGATGAGTCTTGTATGTGCTCCATCTTCTCAAAAGCTTCATCTGTACCTGTCTACTGATGACCTGAGAATACAAGTTATTTTGAAAGAGTTTATCAGCATAAAGCTGGTGAGTTCATAAGTATTTAGTGTCATTGCTTGTATAAAAATGTTAATAACCATGTAGTGTATTAATTGAATTCAAACGTTTTGTAAATAGTATACTCCCTAGAAAGCCCTATGTTTTCCAGTAAAAAGGTAGTCTTCTACCAAGACCCGATTGTTTGTATATTTGTTCTTTTGTAAATATAATGTTTTTCCCCAGTGAAACTATCTGTATGGAAATATAGACTTAGACTTCACTCTTGTAAGGTGATTACAAAATAAGCATAAAATTGGGGAAATTAATATTTTTCCTCAGCAGTGTCACTGTTGGTCATAAACTAATAAAATACAGACTCCAGGTGGTACTAAAGGTACAGCACACCTCGGGGAGTCTATAGTAATGAAAATGTAGACTCCAAGTGGTATTAAATGAACAATACGCCTCGAAAAGTCAATTTTTGCCTCAAATCTTATTTTAGTTAATTTAAGGTTTGAATGTGAACTCGTATGTAACCATGCTGATTGACGGCTGAAAAACGGATGACCCTCCAGGTCATAAATAGTGAGGTAGCATTCTGTGAACCCTTGGCCTTTCAGTTGGGACTGTAGCTAGCAGTCAGGATGTGGGAGTGTCTGTCCCATATAGATCTATACACACAATGCCCGCTCTCCCTCCAGGAGACTCTGGTTACAAAGTGATACCACTGTGAAGTGTCGTATCGAGAAGTAGTATGTCACATTTTGTTATAGTATTTATGTTTGTATAGCGTATAGTATGTTCTCTTGTATAGTGTATAGTGTATTCTCTTTGATAGTGTATAGTGTTTCCTCTTGTATAGTGTATAGCATGTATTGTTACTCAATGTAGTACTTATGTAGTGACTCATGTATAGGTCATTGTAATAGTAGTAGTGAGTAGTAATCCCTTAACTATACCTATTATAGTTAAATAGTAAGGTTGTTTGGATGCCTTTGTTACAAAAAGGTACTGAACTGAAGTGAAAGATTTTATATCCAACACCTATATATATATGATATATAACTAAGAAGTTAACGACCTTCGGACAAATAACAAGATACCCTAAGTCCACAACCAAACAAGGAACAGGAAGTAAGGTGAGCTATCAGTCCTAAGTCCTTCAAGTCTTACTTATATAAATATATGGGTGTAGATATGAGTTTGCAAATATTGAAAGTTTAAAAGAGTTTAAAAGCAGTTTTAACATGTAAAGAGTTAAATAAAAGGTTTGTAACACTTGAAAATCCATAAGTTTGATAGCAATTTGAAAGCAATAGTAAATCTTTCTGTTCGTTCTAGCTATTAATCACATGTGATTAAAGCAATAACTAGAACTGTTCAACATGTATTACCCCCCATAAAAGCATTTAAAATCATTCAAAAGGTTGATTAAGGGGTATGAACTCACATGCAGTGAGTAACTCGAATGAAAGATCGATATAGGATTGTTGGGTGTCAAATGGAGTCTTGAGCACAAACGAATCCTATTTAACATATAATTACATATATGTGAATACATTAGTAGATATAACCACTAATGGTGATAGGGACATGTCTTAAGGACATAAAAACACTTAGAATTAATTGTTACCAACTCATATGGTTGCACATAAGGAGTGTATGGCCCTATATTGGAGTGTAAGGCCACAAAATCATGGGTTTTGTGTGTGTGCCGCCAGAGTGTGCGGCCAAGCCTGTGTGCGGCCGCACACTCACTATGGAGTGTGTCAAAAACGTGATTCCAAGCCTTAGGAATGTTCTAGTGAAGGTGCTTTGACCATTTCTTAGCCGGAATGGGAGTTTGTTGCATTTTGGACCCTTAAAAGGGTGTGTGCGGTTGCACATGGCGTGTGCGGCTAGCTGTGTGCGGCCAGGCCTGTGTGCGGCCGTACACACTCCTACAAATGTTTCCAAATCGATTTTCCAATGCTTTGTGATGATCCTAAGAAGGTGTTTTGGTCGATGCTAAGCTTGGATGAGTGTTTAAGCCCATTTTAGGACCAAAAAATGTGTGTGTGCGGTCACACATGATGTGTGTGCGGCCGTACACACATGAAGATCATCTAGAATGATGATTTCATGGATCAAACTCGAGGTAAAGGCGTTATAATGTGTTGTAGTAAGGATCTAAGGGTGTTTACTTACTTGTATTGCCGATTGGAGAGGAAAACTTGAAGAATCCTAGAGAGAAAATGTTCCAGCTTTGAAGGAGTGGGAAAAAGGGTGTAAGGTTGACTTAGGGGCCTTTATATAGGCTGGAGTGTGAGGTTGGGAGGGTGTGCGGTCGGCTGTGTGCGGCCGCACACACCTTGTTTGGTGTGTTTGGCCCGATTTTGTGATGCTACATATATTCTAACCCTTCCTAAGACTCATATCTTGATTATACTAAGCCTAATGTACTTATATAGACCCAAAACTTCATTATAAAATAGCAAAAACGAGGCTAACTTTAATAAAAATGAAGGATGCACAAGTTACAAATTTCGGGTTGTCACAAATTATTTGACTCAAACTTCTCAACCTCTTGCTCCCCCTGGATTACTGACACATCTGCACTTGAAGTAGAAATGTTAGTATCCAAAACCCTAACACTAGGTCCTGTAGCCTGTTCAGCAGCAGGTTTGACATAAACCATATAAGGTTCTTTGTCGATCTCTTCTTTTGATAAAGGAGTAACAGAATATGAATGATTAAATGGAGGGGGGACACTCTCATATCCTATTCCTATTTGTCTTTGGTCCCTCCATTGCATTTGTTCCTCGATTATTTTTGCAACCCTTTCGCTGGACACATCGAATTTTTTAAAATTAAAATCAACATTTTCAAAACGAATTTTCAATGTATCAAGTTCAGCGGTTACAACAGCAAGTTTTCTTTTAATATGATCATAATTCTCACACTTGTTGCTGTAATCCTCTTGCAATTTCTTGAAATCTTTTATTTTGTTTTCTAATTGAGTTTTCAATGGTTTATGATTTTTTCTGAGGGTATAGCCTTCATCCTTAAGGCCCTCGTTCTCTCTCTTAATTATCTCAATTTGGTAACGTAAGAATTGAATAGTTTTAATACAAGATTGAGAGCAACCTAGTTCACTAACCTCAGGTTTAGCAGACTCTGGTGTGGACTGAACCATGAATGCAAATTGAAGATTCATCATTTCCGCTTCAGGATCCATTTCAGCTTCTTCTTCCACACCATCATTGATCTGGGCAAGATGAGCATTTTCAGGTTTTGAAATGTTCAGGGCTTGAATTTGATCTTCCCAATCAAATGATTGAGCCACCATAGCAAGATTTGCAGTCTGATTGTTAACAGTAGATCCCATGTTGTTGTTCACCGACACCAAAGTTCGTTCAGTATTTTCTCTTCGATCTGGTTTTGGACATTCTCTAGCGAAGTGTCTAGGTTCATGACAGTTATAACACCGCAGCTTTCCCTTATTAAATCCCACCTTCTTGTCAGAATTCACTCCCCAGTTGTTCTTTCCGGTTTTCTTTGCAAACTGTTTTGCTCTAAATACTGCCATTGCCATTTGCCACATGATATCCATTTCTTCAACATCTTCTGGATGAACTTGATCCAGATCACCAAACGACAATTGAGGGGAAAGTTCTCCTGCTACAAACACATTATAACAATTCACAAGTCCAGTAGCAAAGGCCATATTTTCATCATTTTCTTTGGATACCGGAACTTGAGAGTTATTTCCAGGAATCTGAACAGATGCAATTGAAGATGAACCAACTTGTTGAAAAGGAGTTGGAGTGTGAGAAACTTGAACATTTTGCACAGATGGAATGACATATGATGTGGGCTGATAAGCAGGGAAAGTCTGAACTTGAGAAGTAGTGAAGGATGAAAATGCATTGTTGGATTGAATGCCAAGATTAGCAGATGAGTATGAATTAACGTGATTAATTTCTCTCTGCTTTTCATCTAGATCACAAGATTTGATAATCGCCATTGTCTCAGCTAGACTCAGTCGATTCAGATCTTTAGTCTTCTTTATCACAGATACATTCATATCCCAAGATTTTGGCAAAGAATTCAACAACTTCTTGTTGATTTCGGATTTTGTAACCAGAACGCCAGCAGAACTCATCTCAGTGGTGAGGGTGATGAACCTTTGCAGTTGAGTTTCAAGAGATTCTCCCAATACATGATTAAACATGTTGAACTTTTGTCTCAACATGTCTTGACGACTTTGCTTCATATCTTCATTCCCTTCATATACTTCAATCAAAGCTTCCCATAACGCTTTTGCAGAAGTGTACTCATGAAAACCTTGTGCAATTTCTGGAGACAAAGCCATGGTAAGAGTGGCAAGTGCCTTTTCTTGTTCTTCAATTTTCTCAAAATCATCATCAGTATAGTTTTCAACTTGCTTGTCTGTAACAGTTCCATCTTCAAGTGTTATGGTGATGCGAATTGGTCCTCTCAAGATGCTTCTCCAAATCTTTCATCTTGATGTATTTTTCAATACGATACTTCCATTCAGGAAAACCTTCAGCGGATAACAGTCTAGGAATGCGTGAGGTGGTACCCATGCTGGCATCCAATTCATGATGAGCAGACATAGTTTGAGATTCCATTTTTTTTGTTTTTGATTTTGTTTTTTTTAAATGAAAATACAGAAAAGTTTAAACAAAAAGCTAGTTTACGGTTGAAGAATTTTGACCGTAAACACAGTTTACGGTTGAAGAATACGGTTGAGAATACGGTTTGAGTTCACGGTTGAGAATATGGTTGGAGTTCACGGTTGATGAAGATTGTCTGATTACGGTTGATGAAGATTGTCTGATTACGGTTGATGAAGATCTTGAGATTACGGTTGAATTAGAGTTCACGGTTGGAATTAATTTGACCGTAAACACCCAAATTTTGATGAAAACACAGATTTTAATGCTGAAATGATTCCCCACGTTATGAAAACACCTAACCAAGCTTCAAATGCGAACAATCACAAACTGATTGAGACCGTAATCGTGAAAAGAAATGAATTGACACCGGTTTGAGCTCTGATACCAATTGTAAGGTCCTCAATATAAGGATCTTAACCAGTGATGAATTAAACAATAAGAAATGAGTAGAGGAAGAGTAATAATCAAGCTTGTACACGTTCAATAACTGAAAACGTCAAGTACAACTCGATGACCGTAAACTCGACTGACAGACTGACAGCACTTCTGACAACCACTGACAACTACTTCTTCTGACAGACTCTGAAAATCTATTTATAGGATGACAGACCGTAAACCTGATTATGGTCAGCAGACCGTAAATAGGTTTACGGTCACCCTAAACCGTAAACACACAATAATCCCTAAAATAACCACAAAAGCTCTCTAACATCAATACAATCAGTTGCCTAGTCCAAACCACAAAATAAGACCCTTCAGACTTAATCTTCGCTACTGGTGAAAAGGTCTCATCATAATCAACTCCCGGAGTTTGAGAAAAGCCCTTTGCAACCAGTCGCGCCTTATAAGTGTGTACATTACCATCCATATCAGTCTTCTTCTTGAAGATCCATTTGCACCCAACTGTCTTGCGACCTGGTACATTGTCAACCAAGTTCCAAACTTGATTGTCATACATGGATTGTATCTCGCTGTCCATAGCCTCTTTCCATTTAGCAGCCTCGGGGCCTGCCATGGCTTCCGTGTAGCTGTTAGGTTCATCCAGACTTACTAGTGTGTTATCACTGATAAGTGTATCACCTTCTGTAGTAATATGGAAACCATATTAATACTCAGGTGGATTCCTAACTCTTGTGGAACGCCTCAGAGGTACAGACTCTTCTGTCGGATCAACATGAGTTTCCTCCTCAGGATGATTGCTAGGGTTTGAGGTTCCTTCACCATTTGACTCTTGAATTTCTTCAAGGTCAATTTGCCTCCCACTGTTTCCTTGCCTCATGAATTCTCTCTCGCGAAAGACTCATCTCATTGCTACAAAGACCACATTATCACTGGGTCTGTAGAAGAGGTAACCAAAGGATCTCTGTGGGTAGCCGATGAAAATACACCTCTCACTTTGAGGTTCGAGCTTATCGTGAGATTCACGCCTCACAAAACCCTTGCAACCCCAAATCTTGATGTGGTCTAGATTGGGAACTTTTCTGGTCCACATCTAATGAGGTGTTTTGGCAACCTTCTTTGTAGGGACTAGATTAAGGATATGGCCAGCAGTCTCTAAGGCATACCCCAGAATGAGATTGGTAGCGAAGCTCGACTCATCATGGAACGAACCATATCCAACAAGGTTCGATTGTGGCTCTCAGCCACACCATTAAGCTGTGGTGTCCTGGTAGGTGTCAATTGTGAGACAACCCCACATTCCTTAAGATAGTCGAGGAACTCTGTACTAAAATACTCACCACCACGATCGGATCGAAGCATCTTAATGTTCCTGCCCAATTGATTCTCTACTTCCTGTTTAAACTCTTTAAACCTTTCAAAAATCTCTGACTTATGCTTGATTAAGTAGACATAACCATATCTACTATAATCATCAGTAAAAGTCACATAATAACGATTAGCATCCCTTGTGGCATTTTTGAAGGGTCCACATATATCAGTGTGTACAAGATCCAACAAGCCTTCACCCCTAGCACATATACCAGTGAAGGGTGACTTTGCATTTTCCCAAGTAAGCATGATTCACAACTATCATCTGACTTTAGATCAAATGACTCCAAGACTCCATCCTTTTGGAGTTGGCCTATGCATTTCTTGCTTACATGTCCAAGACGACAATGCCATAATGATGCTTTATCCAAGTTATTATTAGAAGAATCAATACATAACACATTATTTCCTAGATTTTCTACAACCGAGACAGCTTCATCCACACCATCACAAGGTAATGCTTTAAAATAAAGAACATTATTAAAGAAAGCATAAATACCACCACTATCATTATCAAATGAAAAGGTAAAACCTTGTTTGTACAAAGCATGAAAGGAAATAATATTTCTTGCCATTTCAGGCGAGTAACAACATTTATTCAAATCTAATGTAAACCCACTACTTAGCAACAAAGAATAATCACCAATCTTGGTGACAGGTGAAGCTTTCCTATTCCCCATGATCAAGTTTATCTTTCCATGCTCCACATTCTCACTTCTTCTTAGTCCCTACATATCATAACAAATGTGAATTCCACATCTTGTATCAAGAACCCAAGAGTTAGAATAGGGTGAGTTATTAGACAATATTGTGTAAATACCTACATGGGTGGGTTTCACTTTCCCATCCTTTATATCTTGCTGGTACTTTGGGCAGTTCCGCTTCCAATGCGACTTTTCATGGCAATAGAAGCATTCAGCCTCTTTTGGGTCAGAAGAAGGAGTGATGAAACCTTTCTTGGTTCCACTTGAAGAGGAGCCATCAAGGGTCTTACCCTTGGTACCCTTCGAAGGGTTCTTCCTCTTTTTCCCTCTACCTTTCCCGATTGCCAGGACAGGGGCGGAGTTTGGAGTAGGAGTAGGAGTGGCAACAGCTGACTTACCTTTAAGACCACTTTCCGTGGTCTTCAGAAGTCCTTGAAGTTTGCTGAGTGTAACTTACTCCTTGTTCATGTGGTATGTCATGCAAAATTTATCATAACACGAAGGTAAGGAATGCAAAATGATATCTATTGCCAACTTCTCTGGGAAGTTCACACTCAGTTTCAGCAAACGATCCACATACCTTTGCATTTTCTGCATGTGGACCGTGATGGGTTCACCATCCTTCATCCTGGTCGTTATCATGGAGGAGATGATTTCATATCGCTCTTGACGAGCACTCTGATGGTAGCGGTCCATCAAATCCTGGTGCATCTCAAAAGGATAGTAGTCCTCATAGGACTTTTGGAGTTCGGCTGTCATAGTGGCCAACATGATGCATGCCACTTTGGTAGCATCTCTTTCATGAGCCTGATATTCACCGACCTCCTCAGGAGTAGCAGTCGGCTCGAGTTCTTTAAGCTCCTTGTCGAGGACATATTCCTTGTCCTCATAGCGAGTGACCATCCTGATGTTCTTGATCCAATCCATAAAGTTGGATCCATCAAAGATGACTCTCCCACAAAGGTTCATGAGAGAGAAGGAGCCGGTATGGTTTGAGCCAGAAGCAACATTGTTGGAAGACATCTGAAAAGAAGAAAGACAAGATTAGATTAGATATAAAGATAGTCCTCAATAAAACACCCAAATGTAATATTAAGGCTACGACCCAACACAATAATTTATAACTTAGAAGAGGGATGCCGTAATCCAAGCTATAAAATATTTGAAGGTAGGTGAATGACGATTCACAAATTTCCACCATGAAAAATGAAATAAATTTTAGGTTTTAATTTGTTTTTGAAACTCCTAGATTCTTTGAGATTCATTGAACTTTTCAATGGCATGTTTCAATCTCGAGTGTGCCCTTCAGGTTTTGTGACTGGGATGCCGAGGATCACAAAACAAGGTGTGAAGTAACCATGCAAATTACTTGGTACCCTTAATATTTACCCCTCAATCGATGGGCCGGCTAACCACACCCGCTCCATCGATACTATGATAAATATTAAGTTACCCTTTGCCTACCTTGTTATGTCCAGGTTAGTGTGCCGGTTAACCACACACGCTCCACTAACGACTTAATCAAAGTGCAAAGTGTAATTTCATGGGTTAGCACCTTATTCACATTTTTCCTAAAGTAACTAAGATTGGGAATTTATAAAAACATGTAGTTACTTTATATTCATCATACTTTCAATGAAAAATTTAAACTCCTTGTCTTACCTGTTCGGCTAACGACCCTCCACCGATCAAGGAAGCGGTGGGTGAGAGTGGACACCCATTAAGCTGCCATTTTATAGGCAACAACCTTATACCCCCCTTATAGACCGACTTCGTGAATGAGGCCTACTAACGGTAAAACGATTTTGTTCTTATACATATATAATTATTATTAAACTTATAATATTATAAAGTATAAGGGTTGAATTTTAACTTTTTTTTTAAAATTTTAGGGGTTGGAACTAAAGTTTACTAGATGACTTTACATGTTCTAAAACTTGAGGGCAAGTTTTGTAACTTTACAAAACTTTTCAATTCATAACTTATGAGTTATTGTTTTTTAAAAATGAAGACTCTTCATTTTTTTTTGTAACTTATGTGCTCTTTTAATGGATTTATTACAAAGTGACTTTTGGTTATCCATAACTTGAAGACAAGTTATGGACTCAACTAAAACACATCATGATCATGAATTAACTACCAATCAATAGCACATAATTCCTATGATCTTGCAAGAACTCATAAGAACATGAATATTCATATCAAAATTTCAAGAACATATGAACACATATAAACATGGAATTTTGATATTAGCCATTGTAAATGGATTAGAACAACCATTACACCATCTAAAACAAGTTTTATAACAGCAAAACAATTTAGGGTAATGTTTCTAGTCCATTTCCAGCAGCAAAAATCGAAAATCTGCACTCTGCCTAGCCAACTCGTCAAGTGCAAGAACTGACTCGCCGAGTTGGTTGAAGATACGCTTAGACTCGTCGAGTCCCCCCATGGACTCGGCGAGTCCCCTGTGCAGACAGCAAGAGTTTCGAATTTTTCAGCTATTTTGCATCAAGTATCAAATAAACAAGCCTAGGCTCTGATACCACTGTAGGGTTTTGAGCATTATAACACTCTTAAGGTGTACATGCAACCCTAGAAACCTTGGATCTATGTTTGACTAAGATACATGCAAAATGATTTTTCCAAGGTTCATAATCCTATCTAGCATACATGGGGTACTTTTAAACACAAAAGTTAGCTAGAAAACATACCTTGTAGTAGTTTGGATTCCTTGAAAACCTTATGAGCCTAGCACCTCAAGTGCGATGCCTCAAATGTCTCACACAACACCAAATGCACTTGGAATAAACTTGAGAGAAATGTCACACTACTTGAAATCGGCTAGACTTCTTCTTTCTTGCTTAAGTGCCGATTTTGGTGAACATAAGGATCCTTATATAGTGTGTTACAATTAGGGTTACACCAAGTAAACCCTAATTGTCATGACTTTTCATTTCCATGACCCATGGGTTCTATAACCACCATGGAGCATCCATGGAGCATCCTATGGGTTTTAGCCCAACTTGATAATCCATGGAGCATTAGCCCACTATACAAGTATGAGTGATTTACACAATCAATCCATATATTTAATTAGTCTTCTTTTGATCACTTAATTAATTCCAAATTAATTCTTGATCAATACTAATTAAATAATATTATTAATATATTAGAACTTATAATATATTAATAAACCATAAGTATTATTTTTCTCATTTTAGTCTATCCAAATGTATGATGCCATGCAACCCAAATGGACTATGCCAAACCGGGTCAAGTACATACCAGAAATAGTTATGGACTTAGACACCTTATCCAACAGTCTCCCACTTGGATAAGTCTAATAACTATAACTGCAAGTATGACTTCAGGAACCGATCAACAATCGTAGCTCTTTCAAGGTCTCTCGGAACTGAGATGATGATAATACGCCATTTAAGATAAGTGATCATATAATACTCTATTCTAGATATCAGCCGGACAAATACTGTGACAACCCGAAATTTCTATTCTGTACAACCATTCACTTCAATAAGAGTCAAAACTGTTTCTGCTAATTTTCAAGCTTTTTGGAATAAGTTTGAGTATTTTAAGATTAGTACTTCAGGAGATAACAGGAAAGAGGATGCCCTAGGGTTTGTTGTGCAACAATATTATTCCAAAACTCCAAGAGTTTGGAGTTTACGGCCTAAACAAAGGTGTTTACGGCCGTAAACCCTAAAAGGGGGTATAAATATGACACTTAGTCATATTTTACCATTTTTCACATTTTCAAGATCCAAATCTCAATTCTCTCTCAAGTATCATCCAACATTTCTTCAAGATTTCAACTTGTAAGTGTTTCTTACCCTAATAAGTTGATATATACCTTAATCTAGTGATCTAACATGATTCCATCCGTGAAATCATTCCAAAAGTGTAGATCTTCAAGTTTCACCAAGAACACCAAGAACAAACACTAGTGTTCTTGGACTTTTAGCACCTTTTCAAGCTTCTACCTAGTAAGTACTTCTATCCTAGAGTATTATAGAGCTTGTTACACTTCTAAACATCAAGAAAACACCCAAGAAACCAAGGATCAAAGGTGTTTACGGTCCAAGATGTTCTTGGACCGTAAACCCCAAAAAGGGTGCGAAAGTGTGCCCTAGTCCCTTCTAAGCCTTGGAAACTAGCCTAGATCCATTCCTTGATGTGCTTAGTACTTGAAAAAATCAAAAGACCATAAACCATTTGGGTTTACGGCCGTAAACCCGAAGGGAAATGGTCCAAGGACCGTAAACTCCTAAAAGGAGTGAAATGGTGCCCTAATCTCTTCCTAAGGCTTAAACATGAAGTAGGAATGCTTCTTGTGATCTTTAAGGCTTCAAAACATAAGATGGTCAAAGAAACATGAGTTTATGGCCGTAAACTCATGGGTTTACGACCGTAAACTCAATGAGTTATGGTCACAAAACCGTAAACTCCAATAAAGGGTTCCCTTGAACCCTAAACTCAATAGCAATGTCCTACAACACTTAGATGCAATCCTTAGGACTTATAGCACTTAAATAAGGTGTTTTACATGTCCTAGGATGTCTTAACTTTGTTAATTAGTTGTTTAAAGACTAATTGGATACATATATGTGATATTATATGTTAACTAGGATCATCGTATGTGTACAAGTCTTCACTTGACACCTAGCATCCTATACATTCCGTTCATCCAAACCACTCACTACAGGTGAGTTCATACCCCTTAATTAACCTTTTAAATGTTTTTAAATGCTTTTATGGGGGGGGGGGATACAAGTTGAACTATTATAGTTATTATATCAATCACATGTGATTAATAACTACCAAACAAGTGGATTTCTTACTTTTCAAACTGTGTTATCAAACTGTTTTACTTCAAACTGTTTTACAAACTCTTTTACATATCAAATACTTTTATTAAACTCTTTTAACTTATATTCTGTGTATCTAGATGGATATAATTATATAAGTAGGATTGAAAGGACTTAGGACTGATAACTCACCTTACTTCCTGTTCCCTGTTTGGTTGTGGACTTAGGGTATTCGGGTTATTTGTCCGAAGGTCGTTTGAATCCTAGTTATATATCATGTATATGTGTATAGATATAAAAGGTTACTTCTTTCATTCAGTTCAATGCCTTTGGGTAGCAAAGGTATACAAACATGTTCATATACACAAACAACATTACTAGTAAACTATAATAGGTATAGTTTAGGAAGATACTATTACTAGAACAATGAAACATACAATGAGTCAGTTCATTCATGAGTAATACATAGTGATGAGAAACAAACATAGTACGTAGTGATGAGAAACAAACATAATACATAGTGATGAGAAACAAACATAATACATAGTGATGAGAAACAAACATAATACACAGTTATGAGAAACAAAACAAACAAGCTAGACAGAGAAAGAAAACACAATACAGCTAGCACATACATATATATATATATACATATACATATACATATACATTACTTACAGTTATGTGAGCCACTTAACGGGGGCATGACACTACCTGTCATGACCCATTTTGTATCCAGAATCTCCTTAAGTGGAGAGCGTATGAGTTTGTGTATAGATCTATACTGGATTGACTATCCTACACCTTGCTGCTCGCTACAGTGGGACTTGCAAGTATACGGGTGCCAAATGTCATTTCTTACGACGTCTGACATCGTTGTTTTACTAGAGTCGGTAGCAGGATACATGCCGATCACATGGTACTTTAAATAACAATTGGTTTAAAGTAGTTAGTACAACAGTAGTTACTTAATACAACTCTACAGTACTATATTATTTTCCCTTTACATTTACTTTGTGATATTCACACAATAAACAATAATGTAGAAACTATATTTTTGGTTAATGATAGTCAGATTTAGGAAAATACATACTCTTACAAGAGACACACACACACACACACTAGATGCTTTGGTAGAAGGCTACTTTTAGTAGGAAACATAGGGTTTTCTAGGAGAGTTCAAACAATTACAAACTTTTACAAAACTTATACATTACAGACTTACAAACACTTTCATACAAACACAGACATTAATATACTTATGATCTCACCAGCTTTAAAGCTGATAAACTCTTTCAAAATAACTTGTATTCTCAGGTCACCAGTAGACAGGTACCGGTGCCAGGTTTTGAGAAGATGGAGCTCGTTCAAGACTCATCTTTTATTTTGATGTATATTTTTGGCGTCTATATAACTTGATAGAACACACTTGTATTAAATTATATTATTAATGCAATGGATGATGTTGTTGCTTGTTTACTACTTTGCATTGTTGTGATACTGTACATGACGTCCTCCACCCCCGAACGTTTCCGCCGTTCTGGTTTTGGGGTGTGACAGATTGGTATCAGAGCATTGTTTATAGTGAATCGAGTGTATCAACCCATAAAAGATATACGAACTATAAACACAGCGGGATTAAAATACTCTGATAAAGAGTTTATACTTTTAAATAATAAAATATTTAACCAAGTATACATACCTGCATTCATACTAAAATCAGTGTCACTAGGACAGAACAAAAGTATTACGATTGTTGGGCAGGACAAGTAGACTTAGAGACATATGGTCAACCCTGGGAAGAAGTAGCCTGATCAACTACATTATCCGAGGAGTGATTAGCATGTGCCTAAGTGTGGTTGTGAGGTTGCAACAAGTCTAAAAACTTACCAACACTACTACAACGAGAACAGTAGAACAGAACATAAACTTAAAATACTATAGGAGTATTTTGTGTTGCTATTAATTACCTATCTGAGAACTAAAGGTCTTTATTAAGTATGTCAATAGTTGCGGAGTGGATACGCTAAGGTTATATGTGTCTAGGATATCATAGAATTAGAATCTGTGATCTTTGCTTTACTTCCTGTTCCTTGTTTGGTTGTGGGCTTAGAGTTAGGGTCGCTTATTCGAAGGTCTATCCTGTATTGGTTACATATGACTGGTATGCACTACGCGAATGTTGAAGTAACTGATAAAGATCATCTTATAATTATCTAATTAGTTCGTCTATTTAGTTATTTCATTATCCCTTTTCTCGCGTAGATTTCATGGCTGGATTCCATATCCCCGGAGACCCGTACTACCCCAACAACGGCAATGCAGGATGGCTGGGAGAAGAGCCAGAAGATGATCACCCAATCACTTTGGATGATCACGAAGCTGAAGGCTTTTCTGATGGTTCTGACTCAGAGCCTGAAGTCAACAACCAACCCCCAGCTGCTCAAGACCCAAACCTGAATCCTCGTCCAGCATTTCAAGGACCCACACCTATGTGGGCCACAAACTTGAACAGATGGAGTCAGGAACAGGGTCAACCCATACCCTACAATGGAAACAGAAGCTTCTACAACCTCACCGAGGGAGGTTCAGCTGACAGGGTCCTACCCATAATGGTCCGTAGGATTGCTCGGAACACTGAGCAAGGTCGAGCAGCTATCGACCGAGTCGTGGAGATTGACACCAACTCTGGCGTTAACACAGTCCGCATTCGCCAACTAGAGTCTGCTCATGAAAGGACTCAGGTCCGCAATGCAGTTCTACAGAGGGAACTTGCTGAAACCCAAGCTGAAGTCAGGGAACTTCGAGCTCAGCAGGCAAGGTCTGAAAGGCGTATGAGGGACATAGAACGTCTACTGTCGAATTCAAGAACTCACTCTAGTAGTTCTCGTCGCCGTTAGAGTCTCATCGACTTCTCTTTTGGATGTAACCTAGTTAGTGTAAAAACTCTAGTCTAATTTCCTATCTTTGTAAATCTTAGACCCGTTAGGTCTTGATTTGGTAGTAGTTTGTCAAAATTTTCCCATCTTGGTTGATGTAAGACCTACATCTAGGTCATTTTTCCTGAACTCATTACATCTGTAATTCCAGTATTATTGACAGATATCTAATCTCATGGAAATTATATCCAAATGCTTTCGTTTACAATCAATCGTGTTATTCATTTGTGCTGTTGGACTATGGAGAGTTAGTCCATGAGTCATTCTTATCTATTTCCTATTAAATTCTTATCAATATCTTCGTCTTTGTAAACTTATAGTTGAAAGATGCCTCCACGTCGATCGACAAGACGCGATCTTCCTACACCAACACCACCTGCTCCTCAATTCAATACGGCAGCTCTAAATGTTGCTGTAGCTGCGGCTGTGGCTACAGCCATGACACAATATCTTTCTTCTGGTTCCACTGGAGGAGGAACCCCTGTCCTATCTACTCATGGTGAAATCCATGTGCGCTCCAGCGAGTGCTTCTACAAGGACTTCACAAACTGCAAACCATTGTCCTTTAAAGGGACTGGCGGAGTCATTGCCCTATCGCAATGGTTCGAAAAGATAGAGTCGGTCTTTGAGATCTGCTCATGCCCGGAGGGAAGCAAGGTCAAGTTTGCTGCTTGCACCTTTGAGGCAAAAGCCCTAACATGGTGGAATAGCCATGTCAAGTCACTATCCCTTATAGTGGCAAATGCTATGGGCTGGGAAGCCCCGAGAGAACTAATGGTTGAAGAGTACTGCCCGAGGGGCGAAATCCAAAAACTGGAGGAAGAACTGTGGAGCCTAACCATGAAGGGCTCCAACATAATCTCCTACACCGCCAGGTTCTGTGAACTGGTGGCCCTCTGTCCCAACATGGTTCATACAGAGGGGAAGAAGATTGAAAGATACATATGGGGGCTGGTGCCTCCATTTCAAGGAAATGTTTTGGCTTCAAACCCCACTACATTCGATAGTGCCAAGTAATTGGCACATCGGCTTATAGACCATGGGATTCGTACCCCGGCTGCAACAACAACCCTGGCCATCTTAGAACCCGCCAGAACCGTTGATTCCATGCGGAAGTTTTGGGATGACAAGAGAAAGACAAAGGCTGCCAAAAAGCAGCAGGTCGTGGCAGTTCATGCTACGATAGCACCTGCCGCCGCTGCTCCGGTAAAGCAGTACGCAGGAAGTTTGCCTAAGTGCAACAAATGCAACTTCCACCACGTCGGTGCTTGCCGGGAAATGCAGTGTTTGAACTGCAACAGGAAGGGGCACACTGCCCATTTCTGCAAAGCTCCGGCTAGGCCAATTAACCAAGTCCCCGACACAGGAGTGGGCCAAACTTGCTACGGTTGTGGCGAGGTAGGCCACTACAAAAGGAACTGCCCGAAGGCAGGGAATGCCGGTGGAGTGGCAAGAGTTCTAGCCATAGGCCACCAGGAAGCAGTTGCCGACCCCACAGTGGTCACTGGTACGTTTCTCTTCGATAACTCTTATGCATGCATACTGTTTGATAGTGGAGCGGAGAGGGGTTTCGTGAACAAAAAAATTTGCTCATTTACTTAAGCAAAAATCACGAGCACTTAAAGAACCGTTCAGTGTAGAAATGGCTAATGGAAAGACGGAGAGCACTAGCAATATATTCATAGGGTGTACCCTAACAGTAGATAGCCATTCATTTTTGATCGATCTCATGCCGGTCTCCATTAAAAGTTTCGACGTCATTATCGGCATGGATTGGTTGAGTCTTCATCGTGCCAAAATCATGTGTTACGAAAAGGCTGTACGCCTTAATCTGCCGTCTGGCGAAACTCTAGTAGTTTATGGCGACAAACTCGGCACGAACCTTCGTATCATCTCGAGCATTCAAGCTCAAAAATTCTTGTGAAAGGAATGTCGCGCATTCCTTGCTCATGTGGTCGATGTGAGCCAAGAAACGAAAGTCATTCAGAACATTCCAGTAGTACGTGACTTTCCCGACATCTTTCCAGAAGAACTCCCAGGATTACCTCCGCAACGTCAAGTCGAGTTCAGAATCGACTTAGTTCCAGGGGCTACCCCCGTAGCCAAATCGCCCTATCGTCTAGCACCTACAGAGATGCAAGAACTGTCCTGTCAACTTAACGAACTACTCAGCAAGGGCTTTATAAGACCAAGCTTCTCACCCTGGGGAGCTCGAGTCTTGTTCATTAAAAAGAAAGATGGATCGTTTCGTATGTGCATCGACTACATGGAGCTCAACAAACTGACCATCAAAAATCGTTATCCTTTTCCTCGGATTGACGATTTATTCGATCAACTTCAAGGGGCGAACTTCTTTTCAAAAATCGACTTAAGGTCCGGATATCACCAACTACAAGTGCTAGGGGAGGATGTTCCGAAGACAGCCTTCCGAACTCGTTATGGGCACTACGAATTCGTAGTGATGCCGTTTGGATTAACAACCGCGCCTGCTGTATTCATGGACTTAATGAATAGGGTGTGTCGTCCTTACTTGGATCAGTTCGTCATCGTCTTCATCGATGACATACTTATCTACTCTCGTAGTAAGGATGAACATAATCAACATCTGCGACAGGTCTTAGAAACATTACGCTCGGAGAAGCTCTATGCGAAGTTCTCGAAATGCGAATTTTGGATCCGACGAGTCGAATTCTTAGGGCACATTGTTAGCGAAGAGGGAATACACATGGACCCTTCCAAAATTAAAGCCATTGAGAGCTGGTCAGCACCGAAGACGCCTACAGAAATTCATAAATTTCTAGGCCTCGCTGGCTACTATCGTAGGTTCATTCAGAACTTCTCCTGCATTGCGAAACCTCTTACAACACTGACCCAGAAGGGCATGACCTTTGACTGGGAAGAGAAGCAGGAGAGAGCATTCCAAACGCTCAAAAGAGCCTTGTGCACCGCACCAATACTATCCCTCCCCGAAGGGATAGAAGACTTCGTTGTCTATTGCGATGCGTCGAATCAAGGACTCAGATGTGTTCTGATGCAGCGAGGTAAGGTCATCGCCTATGCCTCGAGACAGCTAAAGACACATGAGGTCAACTACACTACCCACGATCTTGAGCTAGGAGCAGTTGTGTTTGCTCTGAAGATCTGGAGACACTACCTATACGGTACAAAGAGCACAATCTTTACAGACCACAAAAGCCTGCAACACATATTCGACCAGAAGGAGCTCAACATGAGACAACGACGGTGGGTCGAGCTACTCAGTGATTACGAATGCGAAATTCGTTATCATCCGGGTAAAGCCAACGTAGTAGCTGACGCCCTAAGTCGGAAAGAATATTCTGGTCGTAGAGTCAAATCATTGACTATGACTATCCATTCACACTTGTCCACACAAATTAAGGAGGCTCAGCTCGATGCTTTGAAACCTGAAAATGTGGCAGGTGAATCCCTGAGAGGGATGGATAAGAACTTGGAGGTTAAGGGTGGCGGAGCTTATTTTCTCATGGATCGGATCTGGACCCCGAAACTTGGTGGTTTCAGAGACTTGGTCATGAACGAGGCGCGCAACACTCGTTATTCCATCCACCCAGGTTCAGATAAGATGTATCTGGATCTTAAAAAGCTATACTGGTGGCCTAACATGAAAGCAGAGATTGCTACCTTCCTGAGTAAATGCCTTACTTGCGCCAAGGTCAAGGTCGAATACCAGAAACCCTCCGGTCTACTACAACAGCCAGAGATACCGGAATGGAAGTGGGAGCGGATCACTATGGATTTCATAACCAAGTTGCCCAAGGCAACGGGTGGACTTGATACCATATGGGTCATCATCGACAGATTGACCAAGTCCGCACACTTCCTGCCTATCAAGGAAACAGACAAGATGGAGAAGCTTACAAGAACTTACATTAGGGAGATTGTACGACTGCACGGTGTTCCCATATCCATTATCTCAGACAGAGATAGTAGATTCACTTCGAGGTTCTGGCAGTCGTTACAAAGTTCCCTAGGATCTAGTTTGGACATGAGTACAGCCTACCATCCACAGGCAGACGGGCAAAGTGAGAGGACTATCCAAACCTTGGAAGATATGCTGCGAGCCTGTGTGATCGACTTTGGGAAAGCATGGGATACTTATTTACCCCTTGTAGAATTTTCATACAACAACAGTTATCACACGAGCATAAAGGCTGCTCCATTCGAGGCCCTCTATGGCCGAAAGTGCAGATCCCCTCTGTGCTGGGCTGAGGTGGGTGATACCCAGTTAGCTAAAGGACGAGTTCCTGAAAGCACTCTCACAGGTCCGGAGATCATTCGGGAAACGACAAAGAAGATCGTTCAGATTCGTGAACGATTGAAAGCCTCTAGAGACCGACAGAAAAGCTACGCTGATAAACGAAGGAAACCGTTGAAATTCCAGGTGGGCGACCGTGTTCTATTGAAGGTCTCACCCTGGAAGGGCTTGATATGCTTCGGAAAGCGTGGAAAGCTAAATCCAAGGTACATAGGACCTTTCGAGATTCTCGCAAGAATCGGCCCTGTAGCTTACAAACTTAACTTACCCCGCGAGCTCAGTAACGTACATTCTACTTTCCACGTCTCGAACTTGAAAAAGTGTCTGTCCGACGAGATTCTTGTAATCCCACTCGACGAAATCGAGATCAATGAGAGCCTCAACTTCGTGGAAGAACAAGTAGAGATCATGGACCGGGAGGTCAAGCAAACGAAACAAAGCTGTTTCCCGATAGTGAAGGTTCGCTGGAACGCCAAGCGAGGACCTGAATTCACTTGGGAGCAAGAGGATCAGATGAAACTGAAATATCCTCGTCTTTTTACTTAGTTATTTGTAACTACTTATTTGCTTAAATTCTACTTTCGGGACGAAATTCCTTCTAACGGGGGGATGATGTGACAACCCGAAATTTCTATTCTGTACAACCATTCACTTCAATAAGAGTCAAGACTGTTATGCTAATTTTCAAGCTTTTTGGAATAAGTTTGAGTATTTTAAGATTAGTACTTCAGGAGATAACATGAGAGAGGATGCCCTAGGGTTTGTTGTGCAACAATATTATTCCAAAACTCCAAGAGTTTGGAGTTTACGGCCTAAACAAAGGTGTTTACGGCCGTAAACCCTAAAAGGGGGTATAAATATGACACTTAGTCATATTTTACCATTTTTCACATTTTCAAGATCCAAATCTCAATTCTCTCTCAAGTATCATCCAACATTTCTTCAAGATCTTCAACTTGTAAGTGTTTCTTACCCTAATAAGTTGATATATACCTTAATCTAGTGATCTAACATGATTCCATCCGTGAAATCATTCCAAAAGTGTAGATCTTCAAGTTTCACCAAGAACACCAAGAACACACACTAGTAAGTACTTCTATCCTAGTGTATTATAGAGCTTTTTACACTTCTAAACATCAAGAAAACACCCAAGAAACCAAGGATCAAAGGTGTTTACGGTCCAAGATGTTCTTGGACCGTAAACCCCAAAAAGGGTGCCAAAGTGTGCCCTAGTCCCTTCTAAGCCTTGGAAACTAGCCTAGATCCATTCCTTGATGTGCTTAGTACTTGAAAACATCAAAAGACCATAAACCATTTGGGTTTACGGCCGTAAACCCAAAGGGAAATGGTCCAAGGACCATAAACTCCTAAAAGGAGTGAAATGGTGCCCTAATCTCTTCCTAAGGCTTAAACATGAAGTAGGAATGCTTCTTGTGATCTTTAAGGCTTCAAAACACAAGATGGTCAAAGAAACATGAGTTTACAGCCGTAAACTCATGGGTTTACGACCGTAAACTCAATGAGTTATGGTCACAAAACCGTAAACTCCAATAAAGGGTTCCCTTGAACCCTAAACTCAATAGCAATGTCCTACAACACTTAGATGCAATCCTTAGGACTTATAGCACTTAAATAAGGTGTTTTACATGTCCTAGGATGTCTTAACTTTGTTAATTAGTTGTTTAAAGACTAATTGGATACATATATGTGATATTATATGTTAACTAGGATGATCGTGTGTGTACAAGTCTTCACTTGACACCTAGCATCCTATACATTCCGTTCATCCAAACCACTCACTACAGGTGAGTTCATACCCCTTAATTAACCTTTTAAATGTTTTTAAATGCTTTTATGGGGGGGGATACAAGTTGAACTATTATAGTTATTATATCAATCACATGTGATTAATAACTACCAAACAAGTGGATTTCTTACTTTTCAAACTGTGTTATCAAACTGTTTTACTTCAAACTGTTTTACAAAATCTTTTACATATAAAATACTTTTATTAAACTCTTTTAACTTATATTATGTGTATCTATATGGATATAATTATATAAGTAGGATTGAAAGGACTTAGGACTGATAGCTCACCTTACTTCCTGTTCCTTGTTTGGTTGTGGACTTAGGGTATTCGGGTTATTTGTCCGAAGGTCGTTTGAATCCTAGTTATATATCATGTATATGTGTATAGATATAAAAGGTTACTTCTTTCATTCAGTTCAATGCCTTTAGGTAGCAAAGGTATACAAACATGTTCATATACACAAACAACATTACTAGTAAACTATAATAGGTATAGTTTAGGAAGATACTATTACTAGAACAATGAAACATACAATGAGTCAGTTCATTCATGAGTAATACATAGTGATGAGAAACAAACATAATACATAGTGATGAGAAACAAACATAATACATAGTGATGAGAAACAAACATAATACATAGTGATGAGAAACAAACATAATACACAGTTATGAGAAACAAAACATACAGGCTAGACGGAGAAAGAACACACAATACAGCTAGCACATACATATACATATACATATACATTACTTACAGTTATGTGAGCCACTTAACGGGGGCATGGCACTACCTGTCATGACCCGTTTTGTATCCAGAATCTCCTTAAGTGGAGAGCGTATGAGTTTGTGTATAGATCTATACTGGATTGACTATCCTACACTTTGCTGCTCGCTATAGTGGCACTTGTAAGTCTATGGGTGCCAAACGTCATTTCTTACGACGTCTTACATCGTCGTTTTACTAGAGTCGGTAGCAGGATACAGGCCGATCACATGGTACTTTAAATAACAATTGGTTTAAAGTAGTTAGTACAACAGTAGTTACTTAATACAACACTACAGTACTATATCATTTTCCCTTTACATTTAATTTGTGATATTCACACAATAAACAATAATGTAGAAACTATATTTTTGGTTAATGATAGTCAGATTTGGGAAAATACATACTCTTACAAGAGACACACACACATACACTAGATGCCTTGGTAGAAGGCTACTTTTAGTAGGAAACATAGGGTTTTCTAGGAGAGTTCAAACAATTACAAACTTTTACAAAACTTATACATTACAGACTTACAAACACTTTCATACAAACACAGACATTAATATACTTATGATCTCACCAGCTTTAAAGCTGATAAACTCTTTGAAAATAATTTGTATTCTCAGGTCACCAGTAGACAGGTACCGGTGCCAGGTTTTGAGAAGATGGAGCTCGTTCAAGACTCATCTTTTATTTTGATGTATATTTTTGGTGTCTATATAACTTGACAAAACACACTTGTATTAAATTATATTATTAATGCAATGGATGATGTTGTTGCTTGTTTACTACTTTGCATTGTTGTGATACTGTACATGACGTCCTCCACCCCCGAACGTTTCCGCCGTTCCGGTTTTGGGGTGTGACAAATACATGGGACAATGTCTTACTTATTCTCCAACAGTTTGTTTCTCGATTTTCGATTTGTTTGACAAAGAACTTAATTGAACACATCAACTTAGTTCTGACCGGGCCCGGTATATGGGTCAACACAAAATCATCTAGGGGCCCAGATATCGCTTCTAATCCAAGAAGGAACAGATAAACTTCGACTCATATGCTTGTTCTACTACTTGTTGAATTATACACAAAGGCACGTTTTATAACATCGAGTTACCAATGCGTTTTCGTACAATCAATGCATAACCAACTCATAGGTAACAAGTCATATCTCTAGGTTTGAAGACTTATATGATATTACCGTCTCACGATCACTCGAGATAAACCATAGATTCCCAGTGTGAATTCCAAGATATATAAAAGGAAAACTATCAGAAGAGTATCCAATAGTAGCATCCATTGAAGTAACTTTGGTATCTGTCACCCCAACATGAAATAGTCCAGATTTAAGGAGATTAATCCTTAAACTGGAGACCATATAGAAACAACAAAGTATACGAATAAGATTACATATGTTTCTCTTATCTCACTCACCCATAAATAGAGCTTCGTATGCATAAAAGAGATAAGAAATAACTAATTATCTAGTTACGAAAGGAACATCTCGAAAAATTCCCTCCGTCACTTCATCCTCTATTACCACGTGAAGACCTTCCATGGAAATAATAAACAAAACTGGAGAAATTGGGTCACTCTGACTTAACCGTATGAACATATGAAATTCTTCATAAGGACTACCATTCAAAAGCACCAAAGATCTAGAGTTTTTAAACATACCACGAATCCACGGCCTCCACCTCCAAAAACCATATAGCTCATAATCTGATCTAAGTAGTCTTAGTTAATAAAATGATACACCTTCTGAAAGTCAACCTTGAATATTAACATCTTCCTTTCTTCTGAATGAACCACGAAACCAAGTCGCCGACCCTTAACGGATCATCTAAAATTTGATGGCAATTAAGAAAAGTTGTTTGCTCAACCCCAATAATCTCATGTAGCACCAAAGCAAGTCGTTTAGCTAATAGGTTTACGACTCTAAAATTTAAACCAATAAGGCTAATAGGTCTAAAATCCTTAACCAAAATAGGATTATTCACCTTTGGGATGAGAGTCATAAATGACGAGTTACAACTAGGCAATATAATTGGTTTATAAAATAATTCATGAAAAAAAGCTATAACATAGGAACTTAAAATATCCTTATAATGTTTAAGGAACTGGAAGGAAAAAAAACATCCGAACCAGGAGCCCGATCATCACCACCTTGATTTCCTTTGCCAAAAACTCAGCCTCGAGCATATTTACAACTTCCTAACCGATGAACGAAAACCTGCCACTATGAAACACCATTTTAATACCTTGAAGCAGTTAAAACTTAACTGCAAAAAATCAAAAAACACTTTCTTTATAGCCATAGGTTCCGTAACCCACTCCCCATTAATCATGATACCTCAAATTATCATTTGACGTATTCGTTTTTTTTTCAATAATCCATGAAAAAACTAGAGTTCTCATCTGTGTGAAAACAAGTACTATGGCAACTCCTTACTAGGGGATTAGAAGGCGACTTAGGAATCACATTTAGAGTTGTTTTGTAGTTCTATGATTCTGGGACGTAATCATCTTAAGTGGGAGGTAAGTGTATTGCCCTCAAATTCAGGATAGATGTTTAACATATAATAATAGTAATTATACAATTTATCGAAAAATTAAAATCGATGAATAAAGTAATTGTTCTTCATATGAATTATGAGCTAATAAATATTAATCGTATATATGTTATGTGAAGAAATATTAAGATTATATAATATTTGTTGAAAACCTTACTATAAAATTTATCGTTAAGCGATAAAACAAAGTGTAAAAATAAAAGATTGTTTAGATAAATAATCTACACGAAAGTCGTAGAGACTACAACCACGAGCACGTAGATATAAAGAACGTTAAAATATGATTTCGTATAAGGAAGTTATAATTTGTCGAAGTTTCGCGTTCAACCTTGCACAACAAAATGTGTCATAAAATATGGATCATATATCGTTTGCTTATTTGCCAAAGTAATCTAAATGAAAGTTGTAGTAGTCGTGATGAAAATTCAGTGGGTATAAAGAACGCCCAAATCTGACTTCGTATGAGAAAATTATAATTTTTCAAAGTTTCGAGTGCCACACAAAAATCGAAATGAAAATCAGTTGATTATTAGCCAAAACAATTTAAATGAAAGTTGTAGTTCTCTTCGATACGATTCAGAGACATAAAATACATCGAAAATAAAGCTCATATGCGAAAGATATAACGGAAACTTGGTCCCTAATTTGAAGACGCGACGCGCCCTTATATATGCGTGACGCGCCCTCCCTTCGGCCTCTTATAAATAGCAACCCAAGCCTCCTTCCTTTCTTTCTCATTCATATTTCGGGTTTCTATCTCAAGAATCTCATTCTATCTCTATAGCATTCTAAGCTTTTTGAGTCTCGAAGTGTTTGTAACGAAGTGTTGCGGTGTTGGAAATCCTGAAGAAAAAAAAGTATTCGAAGTTGAAATTCTTCCCGCGACTTCCCATACTTTCGCTAAAAAACCTGTGAGTGGAGTTATACTAATTACCGTGCTTTTAATGTAAGTTATATTTATATTCATCGTCGTTATTATTAACCTATAAATAATATTTATCAATAATAATAGTTGTTATACTGATCGATCTACTTACTGGAGTGATGTATAGACTAGATCTATGGGGTGTTTAGAGTGGATTTTCCGAACAGTTTATCCTTATATACCAAATGGATCATACCTCCGATACGATCTTACCTGGATGTTCCTTATCCTCTATAAGTTAGTATTCTTTTGGGAGTATTGATAAATCTTACAAAAACATTATAATGATTAAACTTTATCAATATGAACAAATATGACTTATTAATATTCATATTTAGGTCGTTTAAAAAGGAAAACTAAAGCGTCAGTCAAGGATCTAACTTTTCCGCGAATCTTTCACCTTACTCAGGTGAGTGCATAGTTGCTTTCATGAACTTGACGTTTATATAAAAAATTTATTAAAAATTACTAATTATCTATTGAAAGTTTGTTTGTGAATAAATTGCTTAATATCTAGAATATTTGTTAAATGCATATTTGATAAACATACAATGTTTGAACCATATATGGTCATTTATGTGTTAAGCATATACATGATATGTTACATGACAATATTAATAAAAGTAGTCTTACTTCAATGATTAATGTATATTAAATACCGAATACCCTGTGTTAAATATACACACTAAATTATAATAGTGTTTTCTAAACAATGTTAGTATTGTGTGACATCCCATTATTATGGCCATTATAAATTTGTTTATTTATGCATCATTTATTTATGAGTATAAAAATTAATGTTGAATTTGGATGTCATTGTCAATAAAAGTACATAAGCATAAACAAGTCTTAATAGGCCTTACAACATCTTATTAAACTAATGGCCTACAAACTCCTCAAATCACTCATCATCCAAGTGCCTTCATACCGCTACCTATAATACAAAGAAACTGAGTGTGTCAGGCTTAGTTTCATGGTGAGCACATAGGATTTTCAATCCACGCTAATTAAGTTCTTTAATTACACATTTCACATAAAAAGATTCACCCGATTACCCATTCCAGTTATTCTCACATATTGATCCTAATATATTGATCTCGAGGGACCTATCCTCAGGATCATCCTCAGCAACGAGTCAAAAATAATGCTTGGGGATTCCTATAGAAATATGTGTAACTAAGGCAACCATGAGGGATAGAGTACATCAAATGAACATATAGTTCGTTACCACCTACATGTTGCGATCATGCCAACGTTTCCACTGGACTGTCTAGAATAGTCTGTGGTCATCATCTATACTCTCCTAGATGACTGGTTCATCAATAGTCAATTCCTCTCATCATCATCTCAACATTTTCATAACCTATTACTACCCAATATATATATATATATATATATATATATATATATATATATATATATATATATATATATATATATATATATATATATATGATTTAATCCAGTAAAAATTACATAATTCATTTAACACAAATATAAAAGAATACATATAATAGAAAAATATAGCATTTAATCATATCGATAATTTATATCTATGTGTAAGATGAAAGTAACTATGCACTCACTTTTTAAAGTGGATGATTTGAAAGTTAGGGAGCGCTTCGCTTCAACACTTAGCCTTTCCTTTGATGTGACCTAGATTCATTTACCACTAAGTCTAAGTTTATTATTTCTTATGACTAATGATTGTCTAGATTACATCAAGATCTATCAAGTAAGGAACAACAAGGTAGGATCATATCAGAGGTAGGGTCTGTTTCGTACACAAAGTATACTGCTTGGAAATCCTACTTTAAACACCTCACTAAATCCAACATAGGCATCATCCCCATAAGTAGATCATTCAATATAATGACTTGGAATCACTGATAAATCTTATTTATAACCTCATAATGATGACTAAGAATATAAATATAAATCACAAAAAAATAATATTGAGTGTAATTTAACTTACAGAGATTTCCTAGAGAAAATTCCAGAAATTGCACTGGTAGAACTTCGGTCTGATAGGTACTAGTTTTCGGGCTTCTAGGCATCTCAGGGCTTTCTAGAATCTTAAGAACTAAGGGGAAATGGGGCTAAGGTTGAGAAAAACTAGAGATAGTGAGTTGGGGAGGTGTAGAAATCGAATGGAGGGATGAAGCACTATTTATAGAAAAATATATGAGTGTGCGTCGTGCCCAGGCCAGGGCATTCCCTGGCCTTATCGGGCCCTCTCAGATGTTGACACATGTTCAATTCTACATGGCGCGACGTGCCAATTCTAAAAACATGCGCGCCACGCCTCTTTTGCACAAGATGTACCCGAGAAACTTCAAAAATTCATAAATTCTTCAGATGAACTCTATTTTTGACGTTTTTATATCCATGCGTAGCAATCGATGAGATCTACTACTTTGAATTAGACTCCGTCAACTAGTTCTCAGATTATTTTTTATTTATTATTTTTAGAAGACTTATACAACTACACTCCATTAAAAATTCATATATTTTTCAGTTGATATCCATTCTTGACTGTCTTATGATTTATGCAATCCTATTAACGAGATCTTCGACTCGAATTTAGATTGTTTCGGCTAAACATCAACCGATCTAAAATTCGATTTATGTGCTAATACAGTTGCACTGAAACTTCGAAAATTCAAAACCTCCTCATATGGAGTCAAATTTGGGCGTTCTCTATATGTACGCTTTCGGTTTCACGATTATTACGACTTTCGTTTAGATCACTTAGGTTAATAATCAACCTATCAAAAATTAACTTTTTTACGACGCACTTTGTCATATGGGGGTTGAATGTGAAACTTCAAACGATCATAACTTCTTTATACGAAGTCAGATTTAAGTGTTTCTTATATTCCTGGAATCCTGATTACGACTACTTCACCTTTCATGAAGACTGCTTATCCTAACTAATATTTTATTTTGATACTTTTTAGCCTAATTTATTAAGTTTCGCCTAATATTATATAATATAAGCACCTAAATCACATAGACAGTAACTATTTCCTTATATTTATTTATCAAACGATTACAATTGTTAATAGATGTAAGTTACATATTCTAATAATGTCATTCAAGAAACGTGGACATTACAATTTGTTGGATTAAGGTGGCAAATCTCATAACTAAATTGGTATATTCTTGTCTTTAGAAGCAAAGTCCTTTTTGGGTTGCCCTTATAACTAAAACTTGGTTAGAATGACATTTATAGAGAGATGATAATTTATTAGATTATTATTTGATTAATAAAGTAATTGGAAATTATGAGGAACTGATTCGCTAATACATCATATGATTAATATCTTAATTGGAAATATATAGTTGATTTGTTAATTTATTATGTGATTAAGAAATTAATATGAAATCAATAGTTAAATAATTGATTTGTTAATTTATATGATTAATAAATTAAATTGAAATCAAGTAATATTGTTTAATTATTAATCTAGAATTAATTCGAGATTAATTGAAATTAATTAAATATGTAGGGGGTGAAATGTAATTATTCAATAGTTGAACAATTGAGGCAATTCTAGAACCATCCAAGGGAGGATGGTTTTAGGAGCCTCCTTGGGGTTTCTGAAAGCCTCTTGGATGCATATAAGGAAAGGATTTGGATTGAGAATAAATCCATTCAAATCTTGCTTTGCCTGCAAGTTACCTAAACTATAAATAGGACCTCTTGGGCATCAAATTTTGATGTTCTTTCTTCCAAGAGGGTTATGAAGGAAATTCTCCTCTCACCTCACTTGTCTTCTTGTTCTAGGGTTTGGGTGTGAGCCATTAGAGACATCATCGTTTTGGTGCTAGCTATCTAAGCTCTTCAAAGGAAGGATTGAAGTGATTTGTTTACTACAACAAACAAAAGGATGTAACCCTAATTCTTATGTTTTAGTTACACTAGGGTTTTAATTAGGGTTCATGTTAGATTTTTTGTTCATAGTATGTTGCATTCAAAGTATATGACATAGATCATTTAGGTTGCATGTGCTCTTATGTGTTAAATGAAATTCCGCAAGCACATTAGTTTTGTAACCTATATATCCCATCAGTTGTATCAGAGCCTAGATGTGTCTAACATTGATTGTACATGAGATGAATTGAACAAATCTAAAATTTTCAAAAAATTGTTGGTCAGGTCGTGACACACTGTCTGTCATGACGTGAGCCAAACACAAAACTGAATTTCAGGATTTTCTTGCCTAATATGATTTGTGTAGTTAATTTTGGTACTTATCTGTTTTTAAATCTGTCAAAATCCGATTTTTGATGTCTTAGATGATTGAAATAAAACCCTACATATTAGGAGATAATCTTAGAAAGATATTATTTAATTATTAAATTAATTAAAATGAATTATCCTTATGGATTTAACAATTTGTTTAATTATAAGACTACTTAAAGGATAATTATAAATCAACGATAGGTTTAAATTGATTAATTAACTATCAGATTAATTTAGATAATTAATATTAAGCCTTGTGTTTTAAAAGGTTTTAAAATACACCCTTATAAATATATATATATATATATATATATATATATATATATATATATAATATGATTAATACTATATGTATAACTAAAAGTCAGTCGAATCAATAGTATGCCTCATTCACGAAGCCATGCTATAAGAGGGGTATAAGGAAACGACCTATAAAATGACCGTTGAATGAGTGTCAGTTTCACCTACCTCTCATTTGCATTGTAGAGGGTCGTTATCCAAATGTGTTCGATAGGACATAAATGATTTGAAGTATAATCTATAAAGTACTAGAACCTTCTAAAACCCCACTCTAGTTACTGTAGGAAAAATGTGAAATTGTATGCTAATACATCAAAACACATATCATTTCTTTATTAGTCGTTAGTGGAGCATGTGTGGTTAACCTGCACACTAGTGTGGTACTATAAATATGAAATGATGAAACAACTCGTCTTTATGATTGTTGATGGAGCGTGTGTGGTTAACCAGTACATCAATGAGAGATTATAAATTGATCACGGGTTTTTAAACGGAATTTCATGGGTATTCACATCTTAATTGTGATCATCGACACTACAATCACAATTGGTAAGAGCATAATCCGATATTAAACATGCCATTGATGTTTCAATGAAAATCTAAAAAATATATAGGAGTTTCATGTGACTGAAATTGGTGAAATGTTTCTACCTACCTAAAATAGTTTTGTGATATGATTACGACATCCCTCTTCATATTACGAAATGAAAAAATGGATCTTAGACTTAACTTAATTTATGGGTTAATAATTAGGGATTAAAATCATCTAACTTGAATTTTATCTTCTCCCAGTTTTAGATGTCTTATGAAGATAGAAATGCTCTTCCTCGTTATTTTAGAAATGTTTCTCCCCATTCTTCTGGATATGGTCTTCCTCATTCGAATCAAGGTAAAATTGTCTTCCCTTCCTTAGGAAATGATGGAATCAGACATCGTCTCTCTTCAACTCTTCCACGTCCTCCTACTGTTTCTCTCCCAACGTCACGTTTTCGTCAAGTTAAAATATATGAAACTATTAAAGGCCTATTGACATGTAAACATAAAGATGGAAATTCATTGTGTGTACATGTTCTGAAAATAAAGTCGCACATTGACAAGTTGGAAAGAATAGGTGTCGAATTCCAAAAGGAGCAAGCCAATGATTGTGTTCTTCTTTTGCTTCCTAATTCATTTAGTCACTTCATTAAGAACATTCATATGAGGAATCTCGATGTGACAATAATTGATTTTACGTATATGTTGATAGTTGATGAAGCATAATTGCTTATGAACACGACTGACTCAAAAATGCTTATAGTTTCTAATCTCAAGGTTCTCATGAACATTGACAACGGTAACATTTGTGATCAAGAATATATTTCTCTTCCTAATCGAAAGGGATCGACCAAGGTCAAACTCTTTGAACGTATGGTAAAGAGAAATGCGCGTTCTGAGATCGTTCCATATGTTTAACTCAATGAGTCCATTTGTTTCTACTGCCAATTGAAGGGACATTGGAAACGAAGCTGTCCAAAATACCTGAAGGATCTTGAAGATGGTAAAGTCAATTTGTGTGAATCTACTTCAGCTAAATCCTTTATCTAGCTCCATAAGTTCCTATTCTTCGATTCTTGATACATAATGTGATGATCACATTTTGACGGTGTTGCAGGGTCTAAAAGAAAGAAGGAGGCTTAAGCAGAGCATGCTAAATTTGATTATGGGAAGTGGACTTTGTTCACATGGTTCAATGGTCAGAATTTGGAGCTACTACTAGGGAGTTAGGATAATTTAATCGATTGTTATTACACTTCAGAGATGTTTAGAAATATAGTTTTTCATTTCATGCATTGTAAGGACAAGTTCAAAAATTTCATTTTATTAAAATAAAAGTGAAGTTTTGCTTTATGTAGTTGCCTTATCTTATTTTCTTGGAATGGCATTAATGAAAGTGTTGGTTATGTTTCTAATAATAGCAATATAAATTATGGATTGGATTCTTATGATATCGCTTGTGGTACTATCATAAGTAACCAAGTGAAAAGAAATCTCATCGCCAACTAGACAGATACTTGGAGTCGTACAATTCAAACTGTAAATGAGAATCTTGTTCATGGGAAAATTATAACTTAATTAATTGTTCACATTTTTGTGTGAGACAAGTGAAGGACTAATTGATCTAATACATATTGATATGGGCTCTTCAAATCCACCACAACGGACGATAACTCTATTTGTCTTGATTTACTTATGCTTTAGTAAATATGGTTGTGTTTATAACAGTATGCATAATTCTAATACTTTGAAAAGATTCAAAGAATAGGAGAACGAATAGAAGAATCTATCAGGCAGAAAGATAAAAGATTCTCCAATATGAAAGAAAAGGATAATACTTTAGTATCATGTTTTATGATAATCTTAGTGTTTGTGGAATTATATCACAGTTGATCCTCAAAGAACATCATAGTGTAATCGTATGATTGAGAAGAGGAATAAGATATTGTTGGAAAAGGATCAATCAAGAGATGAGTCATACTTCATTCCCAAACAAGTTTTAGAACTATGATCTAGTAACTCTAAATCATATCTTCGAATTCATTTCAAACTAATAAGGTTGATCACCACTCGTAATATGCGGAGTAAGAATGCTTTCTCGCTCAAGCACATTGAGAGTTGGAGTTATGTTGTCTTTTTGGCCGTCGAGAAACAAAAGATGAATTGAATCCAATTATGAAGAGTGTTAACATATCGGGAATCTACACAAACTTTTATATATTTATTTTAGCTCATAAAGGAATGTTTATTGAGATAAAAATTATAAGTCAAGAAGTCAGTCGGAGTCATATTGATCTTGAGATTTTCAAGAGTCAGCCGACAAATGATCCTTTTAGTTATCACAAGCGTGCAACCTGAGGTTGAAAACCTGTTGTGTTTATTGACACATTCTTATTTTTCTGCATTTCGAGTTAAGTTGGCAATGCCTATGATCAATATGGGTGAGCTGCTAACATGAACGAAAGAAGTGGTGGGTTTTGAGCTCCTAGAAAGCAAGAAATGAAGAATGGGGAAGTTCAGTCCATGAAGGAGACCTAAATTTGATTTTATTTTGTCTTAAACCTTGTCTTATGATTATAGGTTTGAAATGATAGATTCACATGGATGGGAACATATACACTTTTAAATCTAGGTGGAAAAGATTTTGCTCTAATTCATGAGAATGATTATGAGTAAACACTTTTGCTGACAGATTCTAAAGATCTGATAAAGATCTATATGGATATTTGTTGTATCAATTGCATTCTCAGACTCATAATATGATTATGGAATCCCTCTTCATATTTTGAAATGTGAGGAATGGAAAGGATTTGTTCTGAACTTTACACAGATATATCTATCAGTCATGAATGGTTTAAACACACACACACATTATCCATCTAAGGTGTATAAGCTTAAGAAGACTACTTGGAGACTTAACGAAACATTGCATAACAGAAATCTACACTTCCTTAAAAAGTAAAAGGGTATTGATTTCTATAAGTCCAGTTGATTTCTGGTACATGTCAATGGTAGTGGGTGGTAGTTGCTATGCTAGTAGTGTATGTTGACAATATTGTTCGTAGGGAACAGTCTCTCTGTTTATGCACATTGAAAAGTTTGATAATTGTTTCACTATAGTGGAATTCAGGGAGAGGGAACTCATGATTTGTTTCGAGTCTAAAGGTTTAGATCTAATACTTTAATAGAACTTAGTGTAAGGCATATATGAATAGCATGTTGAAATGTTTTAACGTTGGAGATTCTATATATTAAAATATTATAGCAAGAAATTGAATAGATATTAGAACCTTATAATAATGAGTCGATTCCGAAATGCTTTGGATATAAGATCGATTACATATGCTATAATATTCGCTTATTCTAATTTTTTAAATGCCATTAAGCATTGTGTGAAAAGGATTCGAATTTCGTGTGACAAAGGTTGTTAAACAACTATCAAGAACATTATGAGGTTTTACCAAAGACTGGTAGCTTGTGTATAGTTGGAAGTATAATATTATTTGGAAGGAACATAGTGACACTTTCTGGATTGAGATTATTCTTGGTCAGAATTAATGGTCATATAGGAATATGGAAATGCTACCATAATGGGAGATGCTTGTAAAATCTACATGTAAGTTGGAAACTTTAATGCAAGAGAAGTGTTCAAGGAGTGTACCTTGAATTTGAGATTTCATAACCATGGAATAGTTTCTAGTAACAAATTTCAAAGGAATATTCTGTAATATCAAAGCCTTAGTTTTTATGACTTTAGAAGCTCGACATCATTGAAGGTCATTGCATGTAAAGATGAAATTCCACTACATCTTAGATAATGATAAGAATTTGGAATTGTGAAATGAGAATCATTGGGCCACTCGATCTATTTCCAAAGGAAGGACCATTGAGAGGCATAGTATGCATGTTCATAACATGTCATGACTGATCTTATCTAATTCAAGTGGTTAGTTGATTACTCGAAACAATATACAGTGAATAAATTCGTAATTGTTATGCTGATTGAATAATAGAGATTTATTTATATTCAATGGGTATGATATCATAGTTAATTAATTTATTATTATGTTTCACTTTGCATGTTTTACTTCCTTGAGTAATTTTAATATTATTCAAAATTCCACATTCGTTTATACTTTTGGAAGTAAGTAGTGAATTAAGGCTTTCATGAATTGATTGTAGATTTCCCATAGAGATTGAATTCATCGTGATTTTAAGTATTGGATAAACCCACACTAAGAGACTACTTCTTGGATTCAATCACGAGTAATTTAAGATGATAATATCTTCTCTTCTTCAAATGGAGTGTCATGTATTATTTGGTGAGTAAAGGTTACAATTATATAGTCAAAGTTTATTTGTTCCTTTTAGCTTAACAGGAAAAGTGATATATGTGGGCACCTCAGTGATTTGAGTTGATCTATAAAAACTAGGCGTAGTCCGGACTAAATTGATGTGTTCGATTTTTTAGTATGAATTTGATCACAAATTGGGAATCAGGAAACAAAACAAATAAATATGAAGTTGATCATATAATCCATGACTTTGTTCATATAATATCTTCTAGAACGAAGGAATAGCTGATCACTTATCTTAGGGCCAACATATGATTTAAATAAGAGTTTGGTAGTGGCTTGGGAAGCATACTTTTCTATTTGTTTCAAGGTTGTACTTGCAATTGTATTTATAGTCTTATCTATGAGCGAGACTGTATGATTAAGGTGTCTAAACTCATAACTAAATTGGTATATTTTTGTAATTAGAAGCAAAGTACTTTTTGGGTTACCCTCATAACTAGAAATTGGTTAGCTTGTCATTTGTAGAGAGAGGATAATTTATTAGACTATTATATTATTAAAAACCAACTGCAAATCATGAGGAAATGATTTGTTAATATATCATTTGATTAATATATTAATTGTAAATAGATAGTTGATTTGTTAATTTATTATGTGATTAATAAATTAATATGAGATCAACTGTTAAGTAAGTGATTTGTTAATTTATATGATTAATAAATTAATGTGAAATCAGTTAGAATTGTTTAATTATTAATCATAATTAATCAGGAATTAATTTGGGATTAATTGGAATTAATTAAAGGTGCAATGGGTGAATTGTAATTGTTTAATAGTTGAATAATTGAGGCAATTCTAGAACCATCCAACGTTTGGGAGCCTCCTTGGGGTTTGCAGAAGCCTCTTGCCTGCAAGTTACCTAAACTATAAATAGGACCTCTTGGGAATCAAAATTCGTGGTTCTTTCTTCCAAAAGAGTTATGAACGAAATTCTCCTCTCTCCTCACTTGTCTTCTAGTTCTAGGGTTTGGGTGTGAGTCATTAGAGGCATCATCCTTTTAGTGCTAGCTTTGCAAGCTCTTCAAAGGAAGGATTGAAGAGATTTGTTTACTACAACAAATCAAAGTTATGTAACCCGAATGCTTGTGTTTTAGTTATACTAGGGTTTTAATTAGGGTTTATGTTAGTTTTGTTGTTCATAGTATGTTGCATTCAAATTGTATGACATAGATCCTTTAGGTTTCATGTGCCCTTAAGTGTTAAGTGAAATTCCACAAGCACATTAGTTTTGTAACCTATGAAACTCATCACAATTATCTCCCCCTTAGGATGACTCCGTCCCGGAATCATGCATCAACAAAAAAGATATGAAGAGTGACTCTTTATTTCACTTTCTGTCTCCCATGTGAGGTTCGACCTAACCGTATGTTTCCATCGCACCAACACTAATTCCATCGTCTTACGTTGTGACTTCTTCATCTTACAATCTTCAATCACTTCGGGCTCTTCAATCAACCTCTTGCTCTTATCAATACTCATCTTTGAAAGTGGAATCACATTGGGAACTTCTCCTGTGAACTTTCTCAAATAACACGCATGAAAAGTCTTATGAACACCTTCCAGTTCTTCTGGCAACTCCAACTTGTAAGCTTTGTCTCTAATTCGATGAAGATATTTGAATGGTCTAATAAACCTTCGACCCAGCTTCCATCGCTTTCCAAATCTGATAAGTCCCTTTCATGGAGAGACATTAACCAACACTTAGTCTCTAATTTTCAAAGTAATCAGTTGTCGCTTCTTATCATCATCACTCTTTTTATGATCTTGAGCTGCTAACATCCTTTCTTTGATTACTTTTAGTTTCTCAGTAGTATCATGGAAAACCTCATGACCTATAAACTACTTCTCTCTAGTTTCAAGATAAAAAGACGGCGCATGACACTTCTGTCCAGACAATGCTTGATAAGGTGTCATCTTAATGCTCGAAGAGTAACTATTGTTGCAGGAAAATTAAACCATTGGTAGATGCTCATCTTAGTTACCCATAAACTCCAAAGTACAAGGTCTCATCATACCTCTAGTGTTTGAATCGTTCTCTCGCTTTAACCATCAGTATGTGGTTGATAAGCAGTACTCAAACACAATTTCGTACCCATATCTTCATGTAGACTCTTCCAAAATCAAGAAGTAAAATGACTATCACAGTCAGACACAATTATCAAGGGAACACTGTGAGTTTCCATTATCTCTTTCATGTAAACTTTTATGAGTTTTTCCATAGACCATCTCTCATTTTCTGCTATGAAATGTCTGCTCTTTGTTAATCGATCTACGATTACCCAAATCATGTCGTGACCTTCCTTCGTTCTAGGAAATTTGGCCATAAAATCCATGGTGATGACTTCCCACTTACCCACGGGTACTGGTAAAGGATCCAAATTCCCATATGGTTTATGATGTTTCTCTTTGACTCTTGCACAAGTCACACACTCAAGACATACATAGAAATGTCAAGCTTCATCGTCGGCCACCAGTAATATGGTTTCAGATCCATGTACATATTGGTGCTTCCAGGGTGAATATAGTACATGGTCCTGTGAGACTCTTCCATTAGAAGATCGCTTATTCCACCCATCTTAGCCACCTAAATTATATTATGGAATACTTTTAACTTTTGGTTGTTTGTTCCAAACACTAATGTTTTACCTAAACGTTCTTCCTTTCGGTCATCTCCTTCCAAAGCTTCCTCTTAAGCTTTCTTGATACTATCCACAGTATTCGAGACGATTTCAATCCTTAATGCGCTTGGCCTTTTCCTCTCCAGATTTATCCTTCTACTCAATGCCTCTGCTACGACATTCGCTTTACCAGGGTGGTAAAGTATCTCTCAATTCTAATCCTTGAGTAATTCTAGCCAACGTATTTGTCTCATGTTTAATTCATTTTGATAAAGAGATACTGAAGACTCTTATGATCAGTGAAAAGTTTACATTTCATGCCATAAAGATAATGTCTCCATATCTTTAGTGGAAAAAACTACTACTTCCAATTCCAAATCTTGAATGGAGTAGTTTTTTCGTGGATTTGTAGTTGTTTGGATGCATATGCTATAACTTTATCTCTCTCGGTTAGAACACAACCTAACCCAAATCTAGATGTGTCACTATAAACTACAAAGTCTTCAACTTCGTCAGGTAAATCAAGGATTGGTTCTTCATACAATCACTTATTTAGGTTCTCGTAAAATTCTTCATGCTTTTGTGGGTCAATGCTGTCAATGGAGCAGCAACTAAAGAAAAACCTTGGATAAACCTTCAGTAATATCCAACTAATGCTAGAAAACTACGAATCTCAGTAGGACTTTTTGATCGCTCCCACTTCCTCACAACTCCAATCTTTGTTGGATTAATCATTATTCTTTCTTTATTAACCAAATGATCTAAGAATTGCACCTCTCAGGTCTGAAAACGACATTTGTAGAACTTTTCCTACAACTTCTCCTTCTTTAGAACTTCCAATACTTCTCGCAAGTGCTGTTCATGCTCCTGCTGGCTCTTTGAGTAATTCAGAATGTCATTGATGAACACTATTACAAATCTATCAAGGAAATTTTTAAAAATTCGATTCATCAGATCCATAAGCATTGATGGAGCATTGGTCAGTCCAAATGACATGACCGAAAACTCATAGTGTCCATACCTCATTCTGAAATTTGTGCTCTTGATATCTTGCTCTCGCACATTTAGCTGATGATACCCTAACCCGATATTAATCTTCAAGACATAACTTGCACCTTAGAATTGATCGAACATGTGATCAATCCTAGGCAAAGGGTATTTATTCTTCACCGGTGCCTTATTTAGCTCTCTATACTCTAACAATTTTTTAAGTTGCATCATAAACTCTTTTATTTCTATCGGTAATAATCGGTATGGTGTTTTTTCTATTGGTGTTGTTTCTGGAAACAAGTCTATTCGAAATTCTACTTGTCTATCGGGGGGAAATCCATGGAGATCTTCGGGAAATACATCCAGAAAGTCACAAACCACTGGTATCCTTTGCATCTCCTTCTTGTCCTTCTTCGTATTTATCACAAACTCTAGATATGATGTATATCCTTTGGTCAAACATTTTCTGATGGAGATAATTCCAAAATTCACTCGACGTTTGTCCCCGTACAACATAAATGGTGCTCTTCCAGGAGGGTTGACTCTCACCATCTTCTTCCTACATAGTATATTGGCGTCGTACGTACTAAGATAATCCATTCCTAATAATATTTCAAATTCGTTTAGCTCAATGGGCAATAATTCCTCGTGAAACTTATTCCCATTCAAGTCAATGACGATGTTCTTCATTCATTTTCTAACAAGTGCAAACTTGCCACTAGCAACATTTACTACTAGAGCACTATCTATTCTATCTATAGGCAGTGTTTGTCTTCTACAAAATTTATGCGAAATAAAGGAGTAATTAGCTCCATAATCAAAAAATATATTGGTAGGCAATTCATTTACTAGAATAGTACATCAAGCAACATCTGCTTCCTCTTTTGCTGCTTCTAGAGTCATCTGGAATGCTCTCTCCTTTGGATTTGGCGACACATTATGCTTTGCATCATCCTTCTTGTTCGGACAATCCTTCTGCCCATCTTCTCCATAGTCATAACAAACTCTCTTGTTGAAAGTTTATTCATTGAAGTAGTGACCAATACTTCTGCACTTGTAGTAAGTCACCACCTTGATGCATCTTCCATAGTGCTTCTTCTTGTACTTCTCACACCATTTCACTTCCTTGTTTCCCCAAAACTTCTTGACATTGGGTCCAGACTTAGAAAATATTCTCTTCTTCTTGGACCTTGATGATGACTTCAAACTTCCTCTTTTCTCCTGAATCGGCTCTCTCCAAACCCTTTTCTCTTATTTGGGTCCTAACATTCCTAGTTGCTCAGATGGCGGCTTTCAAAGTTGTTTCCAGCTTCACCATTGGACCGAAATTTGCCGGTAGTCCAGTAGAAAACTTGTTGATCTTGGAGATTTCATTTGGAACCAAGTAAGGTACTAGCTTCATTTTCTCTTTAACACTTGTAGCATAGTCGATGACGAATCTGGAATTCATTGTTAATCTATAGAAGATCCTGTTCAGAGATCAATACTCTCTTTTCATTTTGCAGAAGGTATTCTTCCGATGACATCTTACTAGCTTCTCCTTTGCGAATGGTAACAACCAATTACTTTGTCACACCCCCAAACCTGAACGGTGGAAACATTTGGGGGCGGAGGACATCATGTACAGTACCATAACAATTGAATAGTAAAGAAAGTACACACCACCATAATATATATTTGAAAAGTTTGCATGATTGTTGGATTAAATGTTTCAAAAGTCAAATACAATATGATGTTCCAAAAGATGTTTCTAACGCCAGAGCATTAGTCCCCAAAAGTAGTTGCTAACCTGGTGTTTAGCGATCCCCTGAGAATACAAGTTATTTCAAAGAAAAAGTGTCAACAATTAAGTTGGTCAGTTCATAAGTAGTTATTTGTGTAAATGTATGCCATTCGAAAGTTCACGTTTATTTTACAGAAAATCCGATATTTTCTTATAAAATGAGTTATGAATCGTTGTTTGTATGAAAGGAATGTATTGAACCAGGAAAATCCTATATTTTCCTATAAGTGACAAGCAGTCTTAAATGCCCAAGACTGTAACTTGTAAGTAAATATGTCATGCTTAAAATGATGATGTATAGTTTTATTAGTGAACAAAACTATAGGAAGCTTGTATTTTCTCGTAAAAATAATTGTAATATTACTTTTCCCGTAAAAACATAATACCATAATAATTGTCTATCCCGTGAGTTTTCATAACCGTACTATGATGTATTTTCCTGTAGCGACGTTCTACAGGAGTCGAAATGTTATGACACTTGTCACCCTTAAACTGCCGGTCTGGCTGTAGCTAACAACCAGGGTACGGGTTCATCGGTCCCGTATAGATCTATACACACTTATCACGTTCTTCGGACGGAGACTCTGGTTATAAAATAGGGCTTTCTTGTATACCTTGATAGGTACGATGAAGACGAATGACTCACATATTCTCAATTAAGTCACGTATTTTTGGAATGAATATGTTTATGTCCGAAGTGATTACCCTTTTTACTATGTTGATAAAGGCATAACAATGATTTGTAGTTTCTTATATATAAGAAATGTTATAGTTGAAATGGTTACCCTTGGAAAGATGTATTATGCAAACATACAAATAAAGCATGTTTTTATTTACAAACATATTTCATCCCGAGAGAGTAAAATGGTATCGTAAGATGTTTTGCATGCTAACATTTTCGTATGATAGTTATAACAACAACAAGGAGTTTATAGTAAAAGATTGATGTTTTCACACGATTTTAGCCGTGTGTTTACTTGTATTCCCCCCTAAAAGTGTTTAAAAAGCATTTAAAAGTGTAGTGATAGGGTATGAACTGACTTGGTAAGAGTGACGGGTTGATGAAGATGATGTTTAACTTGGGCAGCACTTCGACTGGAAAGAAACAAGTTTCTCAGAAACTTCGGGACTTCGGGCTTCCGTCACGGCTTGGACACGTAATCGGGGCGTCGGGGTAGTCTCGGGATACTTAACACAAAGTAAAAGTAGGAGAGGGGATATAAATGAGCAGCCAAAACCGAAGCCCTCAGTTTCTATTTATAGGGTGCATTTTTTTTAGTTCATGTTGTGAACATGAAGTTGTTAATGTCGTGACTTCGGTTCTTATCCCTTCCGTAGACTCGACGTCTGATAGCCCGACTCTGGCACACATCAGTCACTAGCTCACGTCGTGACCTTCTGGCTCACGTCGTGAGTTTTCTGACAGTGTGGGGTTTCGTGTCCCGAACTTCAGAAATTTATATCTCTCGCATACGAGTTCCGATTTTGACGTTCTTTATATCCACGCGTAGGTGAGATTATGCTCTACAACTTTCCTTTAGACTCCGTCGGCTAATTTTGATTTATTTTTAATATTATATTTTTAACAGACCGGGACTGGAAAAGTCCGTTAAAAATCCATAACTTCTTCATCCGACGTCCGTTTTGTCTGTCTTTTTACCATTGCACTACTATTGTCGAGATCTTCAATTCTCGTTAAGGTTGCGTCGGCTAAAAGTCGCTTGATCTCTATTTCGAGTTTTGAGTTGTCTGCTGCTATATCCGAAACTTAGAAAAATCATAACTTCCTCATACGAAGTCAGATTTGGACATTCTTTTTATGTACGTTTACGGTTTAATGATATCTACGACTTTCATTTGGATACCTAAGGCAAAAAAGTATTTTATTAAAATTTCGCGTTTTATGCTTAACAGTGTTTTACAGGTTTTGTTGCGGATCTTCGATTGGTCATAACTCCTTCGTTATAACTCGGATTTTAGTGTTCTTTATATTTTTGAAAACCTTGTTACGATATCTACCATTTAGTACATCTAAATTGAGATTTTTGAACATTTCATTTTTTACGCTATTTTTATTATCTCAAAAGTAGGTTACAAAATTTAACTTTTAGGTCATTACATTGACTTAAAATATCGGGTTGTTACAAACTTCCACCAGCTTAATACTGCAATATTTAGCTATCGGACTGCTAGGACAGTCCTGAGTCTGTTGCTACAGTCGTAACACTTAAATACCATCTCCATATCGGAGATCTAGTCCATGACTTCCACTAGTGTTGGGCTTCCAAAAGTTCATCGTTTCCTCCATCTGGTTGGTTTTTTCTAACCACATGTGGCTCAGCTTGAATAACAGTCCGAGTATAATTTCCTTTCTCTGATTGCTCCTCTTCCACCTCATGTTGCATGATAGTTGCGGTAGGTTCATCCATAATCCCTTGAAGTAAACACCTTGTCTCTTCCATCTGGTGATTGAACATCGTCTGTATCATGCCCATCATGATTGGTTTGGGTACATGCATTGCCCCTGGTGCCTGCTCGACTGCACGAGGCTCAATCTGAGTCCTTACCATGTCGATCTATACGCTAAAGCGATACGTTCAGTGTACCGAGATGCGAGTTTATTATGATATGGAAGGTTTTATTTATGTTTGAAACATAATCCTCCTTACTACTCTGAAAAAGTTTTATGTCAGTTCTAATATCGTAATTAAACGTTTAGAATATTGAACATATACACTTCCTAAATCTAGATCAACACCAGACCATCGATTGTAGGCAACCTAAATCATGCTATAATACCAATCATTTAGCACATAAAAATAATTTAGGCATCTTTTTTAAAGTAAGCTAATGCTTGCGTCAATTTAGGCATACTACCTAAAGTATAGAAGACACACACCTCCCGACCATCGCTTACCATTCTAAGTTTAAGTCTAGAAATCCTCTAAATTCCTAGTTTGCTTAAACTAATTCTCTGATACCAACCGTGACATCCCCATTTTTAAGGTCAATTTAAAACTTCTATTTATGTTTTATTTATTTCAAATTATAAAAATTAATGCGGAATTTGTTCATAAAACATGATAATATCATTATCAAAGCATTTCCGAGGAAATGTACTTCATTTATATTTAAAATCATGCAATGTCATCGTCAACACAAGTACATAAGTATAAACAAATCTTAATAGTCCTTACTGAAAGATTTTGTATGCTCAAAAGTCATATTAAAATGATATGGCTAAATAAGATATGATCATAAGGGTCACACTAACAACAACTTAATACAATTCATTATTTATTAGAAATTCATTTTAATAAAAATTCTATAAATTCTTATAAATAAATTGGAAAAATATTTATTTCATGGAAATAATTGTTTTGCAATTACAAGTAACACATTAATTCATAAGGAATGAGTTAATTAGTCATGTACAACATTTTGTACTAGATGATTCATGTTGTGTTTTACTAAAAAGTTAAAGTCTAAATCTTATAAACTAGTTATGAGATTTATAAAAAAATGTTGACTTCTTTTATAAACAAAACTTTAGGTTCTCTTTTAATGGAAGAGTATGGATTTACATTGTTTAATTAAAAAAAAACAAACATGGCTTGCATGGGGGGAATCTTTGTCTTGTGTCATAAGGGCTTAATCGTTAAGGACCTTTAGGTAAGGTTTCCAATTTAACTAGACATGGAAAGGCTTTCAGTTTGGTTATTATTAGGCACCAAAACCATAGCTTTTCCCTCTCCCATGCTCTCTCCATATTATGCTTTCAGAAGTGTTTGAATACCACTTGTTTTTGCTCTTTTGGAAGTAATACTTGGGTATTTGCTTCCAAGCTTAAGAGTTAACCAAAAAGACTAGCATCTTAAAGTTGAGTTGACATTTTGTTGGTTTCTCAAAGGTTCCACATTCTTCATCAAATTCAAGCCTCCCCCGAAGGACCCAAAGAACAACAAAGGTTGTTATTTATTCATCTCCTATATGGTTGTGCTTTTATCTTTCTATAAATTGCAAGATGATCCATGGTGGGTGGTAACTTGTTTATTATGTTCAAAAATTTAAGTCTTCCGTTTGCCATTTTATTAGTTTATGAAACTATTTTTGAACTAAAACCCAACAATTGGTATCAGAGCCACCTTGCAAGTTTGGTTAGATTTTATGATTTTTAGAAATCTTCATTTTTGGAGAATACGGATAACTTGGATTTGTTTAAAAAAAAGTTCATACATATTTTCTTTGATGAGTTCTTAATTGTTATTTTATGTGACAAAAATTTACATGTATTTTTTGTCACTCAAAGTTGTAAACAAAGGTTGTTTCATGTTTATATGTGTTTTAGAGTGCATAAACAACTGCACCATTTATGTTGTTGTTTGTGTGATTTGGTTAAAAATGGTTTGTAATATTCTTTTATTCATAAAGTATGTAATAAACGTAGCTAGTTTGTTATCCTTGTTATTTTTTATGTAATAGATTAGTTTTAGACTAGGTTTATTTTATAAAAAATGTAACAAGAGGAAGATGGAGGCTATTTTTGAAGATATCTAGAGGAGGATTTGGTTTTATAAAGATTTTAAAAAAGTTCATAACCTTTTAAATTTTTTTATTTATAAAATTGAAACAAAGTTGGTCGTTATAGCAAGTGGGAGCTTGAAGATCACATGAAGAACAAGTTGTAATATTTGGTCCATTTGTCCCTTAGGAATGACTAAACCCTTTTGTGTTGTCTCACAAAAATGTTATCTAGATCAAGGCTTGTTTATGTTAAATGCATGTTTGTGTTTTTTATTTTTATGCAAGTATTTTGTGTGGTTAATAAATTAGATTTTCAAAAACTCAAACTATTTTTTAGATAAAATAAACATCACATGGAGTTTGTTTTCAATTTTAAAAAATGAGAACATAAGATGATACAAGTTATAACTTTAAAATAAAAATCGGTTTTATTAAATCGTTAATAACGGCAAATCTTGAAATTGTAAAATTATAAATCTAAAATGGTGATTTTATAACTTATACAAACTCCAAAATATGAATAATAAAAGGAAGCTTTATTAAATAATATAAGAAGGTTACATATGGCCGAAACTCAAACTTAATATTGGATATTATCGTTAAAATCGAACCACGTCAAAATATAAAAAAATCGGGTTTTATATTTGAACCTTAACGTGATTTTTCTGAAATTTGATACTATGATTAATTGGATGCATTCAATTATTATGAAATCACATGTTTAAAAATAGAATAGTAAAACATACGAATTCCTTTTCAAAAGGCAAGTCTAGACAATCTAACTTTAGAAACGTTGCACACCATTTGTATAATGCTTGTGGGATAAAGGATACCTAACCATGTGTGCTATCTTTTGGTGGACAAAGTATTTTTGCGATTTCTATAACCAAGTTATAGACCAATTATACAAGTTTCTCTAATTGGATGACTTGATTGGGAACCTATTGTGATAAAGGTCACGTAAGCAAGTGTGTTCGAAGCCACAATCGAAGCCAAACATGTCAAATTAACAATTGGATTGTTAATGGGCTCATACATCTAGGATTGCAAGTGGTGTAATTAATAAAAGCTATTTACCTTGTTAAATTTAAGTAAGTGGGATAAATGTCACCTAACCATTTATTTAATTTGTATTTGTATCCTAGACTTTAAATAAATAATGTTTTTGGAAACAAAAAAGGGTATTATTTTTAAATACTAAATAAAACATTGTTAAATTTTGTAGATGGCTCCACAAACTAGTGTAATATAACACCATCCAATGAGCACTCTAATAATGCTCGACGAAGAAAAACTAGGCCATTCCAACATTTTGGATTGACACAGAAATTTGATAATCATTTTCAAACAAGAAAAGAAAGACTATGTCCTTGAATCAGAAGTCCCCGATGAACCACCTTCTTTCCCAAATGTTGCACATGATGATTCACTTGATCTTTCATGCCTTATGCTTGTCACCATGATTCCTAATCTATAGCGGGATCTAGAACTCTTCACTTCCTTTGACATGATTGAACATCACAAGCAGATGTTTCGTCAACTAGGAATGTGAGCACACATGTTCTCAAGATGAAAAGAATTCTGGATCACTTGGAGAGATGGGGTCTCCATATCCATTATACTTGGCGACAAACTTAATTATGAACTCACAACCCAAGTCTTATGATACTTTCATCATGAACTACAACATGAATAGGTTGGATAAGACTATCTTAGAGTTGTACGGGATGCTCAAAACTGCAGATAAAAACATCACAAGGAAACCCTCCCCCCAAGTGATCGTGATTCCGGAAGGACAATTCAAGAAGAAGAAACAAGGAAAGAACTTCAAAGGGAAGCCATAAGCTGGAAAAGGTAAAGGGGAGAAAGCTCCACAAAACCCGCCACCGAAGAAGAAGGAAAAGGTTGCTAATGATGACAAAAGCTTTGAGCGTGGTGTTGGGGGGCATTGGAAAAGGAATTGTCCTAAGTACCTTATTTAGCTGAAGAACAAGAATACCGAGGAAGGCACTTCAGGTATATCCATTTTAATGATTGAGATGGGATTATTTAATTTTCGTCTAATACATGGCTATTTGATACTAGTAGTGGAACTCATATATGTATTTCATTTCAGGGGTTTTGAAAGAGTGGGGAAGTGAAGACAGATGAGACGGTGCTACATGTTGGTAAGGGAGCACGTTTAGTAGTCTAAGAAATAGGACATTTTGATTTATGTTTACCATCTAGTCTATATTTTAGATTAAAGAATGTGTGTTTGATTACTTCTATCTGTAACATCCTGAGTCCCATGTATATTATTTAATCAATTTTATTCATTTTGGCAGGTCAACTAGACGAGTTGGATGCCCCAACTTTCCGAGTAGAGGGGTTAATTGGTCGCGTGACTTTAGAGTCTACTCGACGGGTCGTAGGACCCCGACTAGACGATTAGGAGCGGTGTGAGGAAACCCTAATTTTCCGGATTTGTGTCCTATTTAAAGGACCTTAAGCCCTCATTTCCGCCACCCTTGTCACCCTACTACACTGTGAGAAACCCTAATCGAGCTGTAACCTTGTGTGAGGGAAAGAGAGGCTAATTTTGTGGGTATTAGTGCATTCTTGGAGGAGAGTTGAAGAGCAAGAGACCTTGGCGAGAAGGAGCTTCTGGATCTGGTGTTCACTCATCCTTAGCTACTGTTGGAAGGTAAAAAGTCGCTATCTTGCTCATTGATTTGTTAGATCTCGTTTTAGGAAATTTAGGACCTTTTTCCCCATCCTTCTTTGAGATCTAGAGTGTTATGAGCTTGTCATGGAGTTGAGACTCCAGATCTGGAAATATTGAGGTCCCATGAGCCCAAAGATCCAAGCTTTATCAAGCTTTGGACAAATTTCCATGCATGAGACCTCTTATGGAGCTTGTTTTGGCATTTTGAGCCATAAATGCCATGCATGAACGTAAAGCTTGCAACTTTACGTGAGAAGTGAGCCTTGGAAGGCTAGATCCATAATATGAGACACCATTTCTGCCCAAATTCGTCTGAATGAGAAAAAGGGCTAAAGGGACTCGACGAGTCGGTAAGCGGACTCGACGAGGCGGTTAGGGTTTTTCCCGACGAGTCTGGATACAACTCGACGAGTTAAGATGAACATTCATGACACTTCTGAGGAACAAGGGGACTCGACGAGTCACATAGATACACTCAACGAGTTGGGTCAACCAGGACTGTTGACTCGAGTGTTGACTTTTGTTGACTTTTAGGGTTGGTCAAGGCTTGGATGATGGAGACCATGGAGGGGTAAAATGGTCTTTTACCCATTCCGGGAGTTAGAGAGAGGGGTTAGATTAATATATTTAGAGTTGTGGTTATAAGTGCTAATTAGAGATGATCATGACATGTAGGCGGGGATTAGACCGTTAGAGGGGTACGAGCTTTACTTGATTACTTACGAGGTGAGTCTTTTCACTATACTTACCATGAGTGGTAACTTTGTGTGACCATAGGGTCTTGTATGCTATTATTGAGTATTGTGATATCCTGCATTATGTCTTTGTGATTTATGTTGTGTATTATTCTGAGCTTCATTGAGTTAGGACCGGAGGGTCCAACCGGAGTTATGGGACCGGAGGGTCTCCACTGAGACACATCGACCAAGGGTCTTTATCGATATATAGACATGAGAGGCTAACGAGATATGTGTGGTATTTTGGGGAACTCACTATGCTTTGTGCTTACCGTGTTATGTGATATGTGTTTTAGGTACTTCTCAGGATTGCGGGAAGGCGCCGACTTGAATATACACACAAGATGGAGTTATGTTTTTAAGGATCCTGGATTTTTATTCAAACAATTATGGATTTGTGTTTTTGATAATTTGACACTTTGGGTTTTTGTGAAATGTGTTATGAGAATTATGTGGTTTTAAAATGAATTTTATTTTGAAAATTTATGGTGTTACAAGTTGGTATCAGAGCCTTGGTTTGAGAGATTGAGATCTACCTTCAGGTATATCTGAACTTAAACTGAGGATTTGAGAAAGATTTTCAAGGAGAAATGATTTTCTAAAACGAGTAAAGAGTTTTTAAGAGAAAAAGGAGATGGATCAGTGTGTACATTCAGCCAGAGCCCGAACGGTGATTTCCCAAAATACCCTTATTTGTTTATATTGTGAGATATTTATGAGATGTTAGGGACGCATGCTAGAGGATAGACAGGAATCTATTAAAAAGAGTTTGAGACGAGGGATAATCTAGGAGAGATACGTAGATGAGCATAGGAGGAGCCTACCGAGAGGGTAGTTTGTTATTCGTAAGAGATAGAGTACTTGTGAATTGGGATCCTAGGAGAAGGACTTGCGGTGACTACATGTTGGTGTGGAAGGTAGTATTGGGCCCGTACTACTGAAAGCACAAGATTTGTATGCGACCCAAGTAAGAATTCTTAGGGTACTAAAGAGCATGTAGGGATGAGAAAGCGAGTGTGAGTATGCTCGAGTGAGTGTCTGATGATTTTTTCGTGTTGTGTTACAGAGACATTATGGTGGGTACATGCCACAACCCTGGGACCAGTGGTACCAGTGACGAGGAGATCCGCAGGATCATCCATGATGAGGTGGGCGCAACTATCAGAAAGGCCATACCAGAGATGTTCGGGTCTATTAAGACCACGTTGATTGAGTCCTTCGATGAGCGCTATGCTGCTGTTACTGAGGCTGCTGCTGCCGCAGCCACCGCAGCCCTAGCTGCTTCGAGGCCACAGGGGGTGACTCGTTATTGTTCCAGAAGTTTGGCAACACAAAGCCACCATATTTTGATGGGACTCAGGACCCGATTGCTACTATGAGATGGATCTCCGACATCGAAGGGTGTTTCTATACGTGTTCATGCCCAGAGCACCTAAGGGTTTGGTTCACGCCGAACCAGCTTCGCTTGGGAGCGAAGGACGGTAGAAGTTCGTGACTGCCAGCTGTACTCTTGCAGATCATGCTGTAGTCACATGGGAGAGGTTTACACAGTTTTTCCTAGATGAGTATGTTCCCCAGGTGGAGAGGGAACGGTTAGCCCATGAGTTTCTGTCTCTCAAGCAGAAGACAGAAACTGTGACCGAGATCACGAGGATGTTCCATGAGAGGGCGTTGTTTTACCCTGAGCATGTGTCTACTAAGCAGGCACGTGTGAGCCGATATCTAAGCATACCGAGGAGGGATATATGAGAGTTCGTGGCGAACACATCATACCGGACATTAGCTGAGCTTCAGATCAATGCCAGGCGGAGGGAGATTGAGCTAGAGTTACAGCTAGGGAGGAGGGGGAGTCTCAGGGGAGAGACCGAAGGCCAGTGCAGTCGCAGCCTATGACAAAGTGGGCTAAGCCCGCTTATGCGAGAGCGGGAGGCCAGAAGGACCGCACTTGTAGTAAGTGCGGAAAGTGCCACGAGAGGTCTTGTCGGGCAGGGATTAGATACAAATGTGGCAAAGAGAGGCATTTGGCGAAGGATTTCTCCAAGGGATTCTCGGTCTGTTTTCATTGCAACCAGACGGGCCACCGAAAGGCCGAGTGTCGTCAGCTTACTCAGAGATCAGTTCAGGCTTCTGCTCCCGCCGCCTTGCGTACTACTGACAGCCGGCCGGTGAAGGCCGAGACCCCGAGAGCTAGTGCGAGAGCATTTCAGCTGACAACGGAGGAGGTCCGCACAGCACCTGATGTCGTGTCCGATACATATTTCCTTATTCCTGTTATTTTGAGATTTGTTTATGCTTATACTGTGTTGTATATAGGTACTTTTCTTGTGAGTTATGTGCCTACTTTGGTGTTATTTGACTTAGGTGCGAGTCGATCCTTCGTGTCCTTATCCTTTAGTCGACACATTAGTGTTAGACGTGAGGCATTGAGTCGACCTCTTAGGGTTTCTATAGCCGATGAGCGTGAGGTTTTTGCCACTGATGTGTTTCGGGGATGTGTGTTAGAGATATTCGGTGTTGAGTTCCCTATAGATCTGGTGCCGATAGCGATAGGTGATGTATGTGTCATAGTGGGCATGGATTGGTTGAGCCGGTTTGGAGCTGTGATTGACTGTGAGCGTCAATTGGTGACCATACGAGACCCTAGTGGGGGAGTACTTACTGTGTATGGCGAGGGGACCAGATCTGGATCTGCTTTCTGCTCTACCGCCAGGGCGAGACAGAGTCTACAGTACGGATGCATGGGCTTTTTAGCTTATGTGATGGATACGAGAGTTGCCACTGAGAGGCCGAGTTCTATCTCCGAGGTTCCGATAGTGTGTGAGTTCCCGAATGTTTTCCCCGAGGAATTTCCGGGTGCACCTCCCGAGAGGCAGGTGGAGTTCTGTATCGATTTGATTTTGGGTGCGGCACCTTATCGCCTTGCACCGCCTGAGATGCAGGAGTTATCCTCGCAGCTCCAGGAGCTGTTGGGGAAGGGTTTTATTAGACCGAGTAACTCACCGTGGGGAGCGCCGATCCTTTTTTTCAAGAAGAAGGATGGTTCACACTGGATGTGTATTGATTACTGGGAGTTGAACAAGTTGACGGTCAAGAACTGTTATCCACTACCAAGGATCGATAATTTATTCGATCAGTTGTAGGGGGCGTCTTGGTTTTCCAAGATTGATTTGAAATCTGGATATCATCAGATGAGAGTTTGCGAGGAGGATATCTAGAAGACAACCTTTAGGACTTGTTATAGGCACTACGAGTTTGTGGTGATGCCTTTCGGACTCACCAACGCACCTGCAGTGTTCATGGATCTCATGAACCGGGTGTGCAAGCCTATGTTGGACAGGTCGGTGATCGTGTTCATCGACGACATCTTGGTATACTCAAGGACCAGAGAGCAACACGAGGAGCATCTTCGGGAGATTCTTGGAGTATTGAGGACGGAGAGGCTTTATGCCAAATTCTCCAAGTGTGATTTCTGGTTACGAGAGGTCCAGTTCTTAGGGCATCTCGTTAACCTGGATGAGATTTTGGTCGACCCGTCCTATATATTGAGGAAATTATGCGATGGGAGGTGCCGAGGTACCCATCCGAGATCAGGAGTTTTCTTGGCATGGTAGGTTACTACCGAAGATTTATCAGGGATTTCTCCAAGATTGCCATTCTTCTTACCAGATTGACCAGGAAGGGTGTTACTTTTGCTTGGGGGCCCGAGCAGCAGGCCTCATTCGAGAATCTTCGCCAGAGATTGTGCGAAGCTCCAGTGTTAGCCCTTCCTGAGGGAGTGGAGGACTTCATAGTTTACTGTGATGCATCTATATCAGCGATGGGTGTTGTGTTGATGCAGAGGGAACATGTGATTGCATATGCATCAAGGCAGTTGAAGCCTAATGAGATGAGGTATCCCACCCATGATTTGGAGTTGGGGGCGGTTGTGTTCGCCCTCAAGATTTGGCACCACTATCTGTACGGTGTTCAGTGTACCATATACATGGACCATAAGAGCCTGAAGTACCTTATGGATCAGCCCAACATGAATATGAGACAGAGGAGATGGTTGGATGTAGTGAAATACTACGACTGTGAGATTTTGTATCACCCTGGCAAGGCTAATGTGGTGGCCCCGACGCCCATAGTCGCCGAGCAGTGAGTGCTCCGATCTGAGACGTGTGCATGAGGATGACGGTGATGACTCAAGTCTTAGATACCATCCGAGAGGCCTAGGTGGAGGCCATGAGACCAGAGAACCGTAAGAGAGATCGGGTGATTGGGTAGATTTCTGAGTTTCAGACCGATAGTTGTGGGCTTATGACCTATCATGGGCGGATCTGGGTACTGTATACGGGTGGAGCGCGACGTATTTTGATGGAGGAGGCCCATCAGTCGAGATTCTCGATCCATCTGGGAGCCACCAAGATGTATTTGGACTTGAAAAGGGATTATTTGTGGGCTTGTATGAAGAGAGATGTGGCTTGGGTAGTCGAGAGGTGCTTGACATGTCGTCAGGTCAAAGGGGAGCATCAACGTCCTCACGGAAAGTTACAGCCCTTGGAGGTTCCCTAGTGGAAGTGCGAGCAGATTTCTATAGATTTTATCACCAAGTTACCGAGGACTGCACCAGGCGTTGATGCGATATGGGTGATTGTAGACCGGTTGACGAAGAGTGCTCACTTTCTGGCGATTAGTGAGAGCTCTTCTGCTGAGAAATTGGCCGAGACCTACGTTCGAGAGGTAGTGGCACGGGATGGGGTGCCAACATCTATAGTGTCAGAGCGGGATGTACGATTTACTTCCAGGTTCTGGAAGAAATTTCATGAGGAGTTGGGTACCCGGTTGCACTTTAGCACAACCTATCACCCATAGACAGACAGACAGAGTGAGTGGACAATTCAGATGCTCGAGGACATGCTACGTGCATGTGTTATGGACTTCGGTGGAAGTTGGGACACTTATTTTACATTGGCTGAGTTTTCATAAAACAACAGCCACCACTCCAGCATCGGTATGCCTCCCTTCGAGCTTTTGTACGGGAGGAGATGTCGAACTCATATTTGTTGGGGAGAGGTACGGCAGCGATTGATCGGGAGCACTGAGATAGTGCTCACGACGAATGAGCAGATTTAGCAGGTCAGACAGAGGTTACTGACGGACCAGAGTCAACAAAAGAGTTATGTAGACCGGAGACGATCCGAGTTAGAGTTCCAGGTCGGAGATTTTTTCCTCCTAAAGGTGTCCCCATGGAAAGGGGTGATTCGATTCAGGAAGCGGGGTAAGCTGGGCCCTAGATACATCGGTCCATTGAGAGTGATCACACGAGTGGGTAAGGTAGCTTATCGGTTGGAGCTGCCTATGGAGTTGAGTCAGATTCATAACACCTTCAATGTGTCCCAGCTGAGGAAGTGTGTAGCCGATGAGACGGAAGTGGTCCCTTTAGAGGACATTCAGGTGGATGCGAGCCTGAACTACACTGAGAGGCCGATAGTGATCTAGGATAGGAATGTGAAGGTCTTGAGGAATATAGATGTGCCTTTGGTTCAAGTTCAGTGGCAACATTGGAAGGGATCCGAGTGGACTTGGGAGCCAGAGTCCGAGATGCGAGAGCAGTACCCATAGTTATTCTCGGGAAACGAATTCGAGGGTGAAGTCTGATTCTAGTGGGGGAGAATTGTAACATCCCGAGTCCCAGTTATATTATTTAATCAATTTTAATCATTTTGGCAGGTCAACTCGACGAGTTGGATGCCCCAACTCGCCGAGTAGAGGGGTTAATTGGCCGCCTGACTTTAGAGTCTACTCGACGAGTCGGAGGACCCCGACTCGACGAGTAGGAGTTGTGTGAGGAAACCCTAATTTTCCAAGTTTGTGTCCTATTTAAAGGACCTTAAGCTCTCATTTCCGCCATCCTTGTCACCCTACTACACTGTGAGAAACCCTAAACGAGCTATAACCTTGTGTGAGGGAAAGAGAGGCTAATTTTGTGGGTTTTAGTGCATTCTTGGAGGAGAGTTGAAGAGCAAGAGACCTTGGACGAGAAGGAGCTTCTGGATCTGGTGTTCACTCATCCTTAGCTACTGTTGGAAGGTAAAAAGTCGCTATCTTGCTCATTGATTTGTTAGATCTCGTTTTAGGAAATTTAGGACCTTTTCCCCCATCCTTCTTTGAGATCTAGAGTGTTATGAGCTTGTCATGGAGTTGAGACTCCACATATGGACATACTGAGGTCGCATGAGCCCAAAGATCCAAGATTTATCAAGCTTTGGACAAGTTTCCATGCATGAGACATCTGATGGAGCTTGTTTTGGTATTTTAAGCCATAAATGCCATGCATGAACGTAAAGCTTGCAGTTTTACGTGATAAGTGAGCCTTGGAAGGCAAGATACAGAGTATGAGACACCATTTCTGCCCAAAATCGTCTGAATTAGAAAAGGGGTTGAAGGGCTCGACGAGTCGGTCAGCGGACTCGACGAGTCGGTTAGGGTTTTCCCTGACGAGTCTGGACACGTGTAACTCGGTGAGTCGATGAGAAAACTCGACTAGTTAAGATGAACATTCACGACACTTCTGAGGAACAAGGGGACTCGACGAGTCACATAGATGCACTCGATGAGTTGGGTCAATAGGGACTGTTGACTCGAGTGTTGACTTTTAGGGTTGGTCAAGGCTTGGATGATGGAGACCATGGAGGGGTAAAATGGTCTTTTACCCATTTTAGGAGTTAGAGATAGGGGTTAGCTTAATGTACTTAGAGTTGTGGTTATAAGTGTTAATTATAGATGATTATGACATGTAGGCGGGGATTAGACCGTTCAAGGGGTATGAGGTTTACTTGCTTACTTACGAGGCGAGTCTTCTCACTATACTTACCATGCGTTGTAACATTGAGTGACCCAAGGGTCTTGTATGTTATTATTGAGTATTGTGATATCCTGCATTATGTCTTTGTGATTTATGTTGTGTATTAATCTGAGCTTCATTGAGTTAGGACCGGAGGGTCCAACCCGAGTTGTGGGACCGGAGGGTCTCCACTGAGATACATCGACCGTAGGGTCTTTATTGAGATATAGACATGAGAGGCTAACGAGATATCTGTGGTATTTTGGGGAACTCACTAAGCTTTGTGCTTACCGTGTTATGTGATATGTGTTTCAAGTACTTTTCAGGATCGCGGGAAGGCGCTGGCTTGATTGTACACACAATATGGAGTTATGTTTTTGAGGATACTGGATTTTTATTCAAACAATTATGGATTTGTGTTTTTGATAATTTGACACTTTGGGTTTTTATGAGATGTATTATGAGAATTATGTGGTTTTAAAATGAAAATTTTGTTTGAAAATTTATGGTGTTAGACTATCACTAGAAATATTGTATCAGTTTTCCGTTTTAGAAAATTTGGTTTTAATTTCTGATTTGTTGATGATAATATTCATTCCTTCTTGAATGGAACATCCTATTTTGAGGCTAGAGAAATATATCGAATTTATGAATTAAACCTGGATGAAACTTTAAACAATAAGCTACTTTATAATGTTAACACCCAAAGGATCAAACAAGGTTAGAATCAAACATATCTATGGCATTGTCGCCTTGAACACATAAACAAGAAGCGCATATCCCACCTCGAAAAGAGTGTACTTTTGAGGGAAAATGAAACTGAGTCATTTGATATGTTTTTAAGTTTGTCTATGTGGTAAGACGACAAAGTCCCCTTTCTCTCGAACTAGTGAAAGGGCAAGTGTTTTGTTAGGCATCATACGCACCGATGTAATTGGCCTTTTCAAAACAATGTCAAGATATGGTGAAAGACATTACATCACCTTCACTGACGATTTCAGTCGTTTTGGATATGTGTTTTTGATAAAACATAAACATGAATAATTTGAGATTTTTAAATTGTTTCAAAGTGAAGTTGAGAATCAACTCGACAAATCAATCAAAATCCTTCGTTCAGATAGAGGTGGAGAGTACTTGAGCCAAGAGTTCCAAGATCATCTTTGGAGTTGTGGTATTATCTCACAACTTACTCCTTCCAGAACACAACTGCTTAATGCTTCTATCCATAATGTGCAGGACTACTCTTCCTTTTTCTTTTTGGAATTATGCCTTACTCACCGCAGCCTGTATCTTGAATATGGCACCAACTAAGAAGGTAGACAAGACACCTTGCGAGATGATGTATGGAAAATCTCCATGCCTATCTTATATGAAATTTTGGGGGTGTGAAGCCTATGTTAAACAATAAGCTTCTAAAAAATTTATGCCTCGATCTACCAAGTGCATCTTTGTCGGATATCCTAAAGATTGTTTAGGATATTACTGATGGGTTTTGAGCATTCTAAGACTTCCTAAGTGTACATGCAACCCTAATAACCTTGGATCTATGTTTGTCTAATTATCATGCAAAGTTGAATTCCAAGGTTATATTCCTATCTAGCATACATGGGGAACAAATTTTAACTTGCATGAAAGATAGAATAACTTACCTTGTTGTTGCTTATGATCCTTGAAACCTTGTGAGCCTAGCACCCCAAGTGTGATGCCTCAAATGCTTCACACAACACCAAATGCTATGGTATGACTTTAGAGAGAATACACACTTCTAAAATCGGCCTAGCCCTCTTGTTTCTTATGTGTAGCCAATTTTGGTGGAGAATGGGTTTCTTATATAGTGTTGACGCATCTAGGGTTACACCATGTAAACCCTAATGTGTCATGACTCTTCATTTCCATGACCCATGGATTTGTAACTCCCATGGAGCATCCATGGAGCATCCTATGGGTGGAACCCAACTTGATAATCCATGGAGCCTCTTAGCCCACTATATAAGATATGAAAGATTTACATAATCTACCCATATATTTAATTAGTTATCTTTTGATCACTTAATTAATTCTAAATTAATTCTTGATCAAACTAATTAAATAATATTATTAATATATTAGAACTTATAATATATTAATAAACCATAAGTGTTATTTCTCTCATTTTAGTTTATCCAATTGCATGGTGCCATGCAACCCAAATGGACCATGCCGGGTCGGGTCAAGTACATACAAAAAATAGTTATGGACTTAGACACCTTATCCAACAGTCTCCCACTTGGATAAGTCTAATAACTATAACTGCAATACTTCAGGAACCGATCGGCAATCGTAGCTCTTTCAAGGTCTCTCAGAACTGAGAAGATGATGATACGCCATTTAAGATAAATGATCATATAATCCTCTGTTCTAGATATCAGCCGGACAAATACATGGAACAATGTCTTACTTATTGTCCAACAGTTTGTTTCCCGATTTCCGATTTGTTTGACAAAGAACTTAATTGAACAGATCAACTTAGTTCTGACCGGGCCCGGTACATAGGTCAAAACAAAATCATCGAGGGGCCCAGATATCAGCTTCTAATCCAAGAAGGAACAGATAAACTTCGACTCATATGTTTGTTCTACCACTCATTGAATTATACACAAAAGCACGTTTTATAACATCGAGTTACCAATGCGTTAACGTACAATCAATGCATAACCAACTCATAAGTAACAAATCATATATCTAGATTTGAAGACTTATATGATATTACCGTCTCACGATCACTCGAGATAAATTCCATGAAGTGATTCCAGTGAGCGTGGGTTGAGTCCAATGCTCAGAACTTATGAGCACTCATGAGTGTTGTAGCCATGTCCAACGTCTTAGACCTCTGCAACCAATCATGACAGTCTTGATTCATACCTACGTCCGACATATGACCGATTGTGGAGGTTCGAATAATATGATATACCAAACATAATTATTCTGGAAGTCAAAACATGCAAAAGAAATATAGTAAACGATCGACAAGAGATAGCAACACTTTACTCATAAATAAAACACCTTTTATTCATCATCTAATGTCAATTACACTTTACAAATTTCAAGGTTATCTAACTACTAAATCTAATATCATCCTTCAGCCCTATTCTCCGAGCATGCTGGAGATGCTTAACCCGAGTCAGTCCCTTCGTGAGGGGATCTGCTGGATTCTCATCCGATGATACCCTCTTTGCCACGAGGAGTCCTTCTTCTATTCGATGTCTGATGAAATGGTATTTTCTGTCGATGTGTCTGGATCTCCCGTGATCCCTTGGTTCCTTGGCTAAGGCAACTGCACTTTCACTATCACAGAAAATTTCCATTGGCTCTTTAATAGCTGGTACAACTCCAAGGTCTCCAATGAAGTTCTTCAGCCATATCGCCTCCTTTGCTGCCTCGCTAGCTGCTATATACTCTGATTCGCAAGTTGAATCAGCCACTGTCTCTTGCTTGGAACTCTTCCAAGAAATTGCTCCTCCGTTTAACGTAAAGACCCAGCCTGACTGAGAGTGGAAATTATCCCTATCTGTCTGAAAGCTAGCATCACTATACCCTACAACTCTCAAGTCTTCACTCCCACCGAGGGTAAGGACCCAGTCCTTAGTCCTCCGTAGGTACTTGAGGATATTCTTTACCGCAGTCCAGTGTGCCTTGCCAGGGTTCCCCTAATACCTGCTAACCATGCTCAAAGAAAAGGCTACATCAGGTCGAGTACACGTCATAGCATACATGATCGATCCTACAGCCGAAGCATAAGGTATTCGACTCATTTCTGCTATCTCAGTCTCAGTACTAGGGCTTTGTGTCTTACTCAATCTGGCGTTACTCTGGATGGGTAATTCTCCTTTCTTGGAGTCCTACATGCCGAATCTCTTCAGCACCTTATCCAAATAGGTACTCTGACTAAGTCCAATTAGTCTTTTACTCCGGTCTCTCAAGATCCTTATCCCTAGAATATAGGCAGCTTCTCCTAGGTCCTTCATAGAGAAACACTTCCCAAGCCAGGACTTAACTTCCTGCAGAGTTGGGATGTCATTTCCTATGAGTAGTATGTCATCCACATACAATATAAAAAACCTAACTATACTCCCACTAGCCTTGACATATACACAAGATTCATCTTCACTCCTATAAAAGCCAAATTCTTTGACTTTCTCATCAAAGCAAAGATTCCATCTGCGAGGTGCTTGCTTTAACCCATAAATGGATTTCTCAAGCTTACACACTTTATTAGGGTACTCTGTATTGACAAAACCCTCTGGCTGACTCATGTAAACATCCTCAGCCAACTTTCCATTAAGGAAAGCGGTTTTGACATCCATTTGCCATATTTCATAGTCATGAAATGCAGCTATGGCTAACAGAACCCTAATAGACTTAATCTTGGCCACTGGAGAAAAGGTCTCATCATAATCAACTCCCGGAGTTTGTGAGAAACCCTTTGCAACCAGTCGTGCCTTATAAGTGTGTACATTACCATCCATGTCGGTCTTCTTCTTGAAGATCCATTTGCACCCTATAGTCTTACGACCTGGTACATTCTCAACCAAGTTCCAAACTTGATTGTCATACATGGACTGTATCTCGCTGTCCATTGCCTCTTTCCACTTGGCTGACTCAGGGCCTGCCATGGCTTCCGCGTAACTGTTAGGTTCATCCAGACCTATCAGTGTCTCATCACTGATAAGTGTATCACCTTCCGCAGTAATATGGAATCCATAGTAATGCTCAGGTGCATTCCTAACCCTTGTGGAACGCCTCAGAGGTACAGACTTGTCAATTGGCTCAACAGGAGTTTCCTCCTCAAGTTGAGTGCTAGGGTTTGAAGTTCCTTCACCACTTGACTCTTGAATTTCTTCAAGGTTAACTTGCCTCCCATTGTCTCCTTGGCTTATGAACTCTCTCTCGAAAGAAAGCCGTCCTAGCTACAAAGACCACATTCTCACAAGGTCTGTAGAAGAGGTAACCAAAGGATTTCTGTGGGTAGCCGATGAAAATACACCTCTCACTTCGAGGTTCGAGCTTATCATGAGTCTTGCATCTCACGAAAGCCTCGCAACCCCAAATCTTAATGTGGTCTAGTTTGGGTACTTTGCCAGTCCACATCTCATGAGGAGTTTTGGCAACTTTCTTTGTGGGAACTAGATTAAGGATATGGGCGGCAGTCTCTAAGGCATACCCCCAAAATGAGATTGGTAGCGAATCTCGACTCATCATGGAACGAACCATATCCAACAAGGTTCGATTACGCCTCTCAGCTACACCATTCAACTGCGGTGTCCTGGGAGGTGTCAATCGTGAGACAATCCCACATTCCCTAAGATGGTCGAGGAACTCTGAACTAAGATACTCACCACCTCGATCGGATCGAAGCATCTTAATGTTCCTGCCCAATTGATTCTCGACTTCCTGTTTAAACTCTTTAAACCTCTCAAAAGTCTCTGACTTATGCTTGATTAAGTAGACATATCCATATCTACTGTAATCATCAGTAAAAGTCAAATAATAACGATTAGCATCCCTTGTGGCATGTTTGAAGGGCCCACACACATCCGTGTGTATAAGATCCAACAAACCTTCACCCCTCTCACAAGAACCTGTGAAGGATGACTTTGTTATTTTTCCAAGTAAGCATGATTCGCAACTATCATCTGACTTTAGGTCAAATGACTCCAATACTCAATCCTTTTGGAGTTGGCCTATGCGTTTCTTGCTTATATGTCCAAGACGACAATGCCATAATGATGCTTTATCCAAGTTATTATCATTAACAGAATCAATACACAATACATTATTTCCTAAGTTATCAACCACAGATACAGTTTCATACACACCATCACAAGGTAATGCTTTAAAATAAAGAACATTATTAAAGAAAGCATTAATCGAACCAACTTCATTATCAAATGAAAAGGTGAAACCTTGTTTATACAATGCATGAAAGGAAATAATATTTCTTGCCATTTCTGGCGAATAACAACATTTAATCAAATCTAAACTAAACCCACTACTTAGCGATAAAGTATAAACTCCAATCTTGGTGACAGGTAAAGCTTTCCTATTCCCCATGATTAAGTTTATTCTTCCATGCTCCACATTCTCACTTCTTCTTAGTCCCTGCAAATCAGAACAGATATGAATACCACAACCGGTATCAAGGACCCAAGAGTTAGAATGGGGTGAGTTATTAGATAAGATAGTGTAAATACCTGCATGGTTGGGTGTAACTTTCCCATCCTTCACATCTTGCTGGTACTTTGGGCAGTTCCGCTTCCAATGTGACTTTTCATGGCAATAGAAGCATTCAGCCTCTTTAGGGTCAGAAGAAGGAGTGACAAAACCTTTCTTGGTTCCACTTGAAGAAGAGCCATCAAGGGTCCTAGCCTTGGTACCCTTCGAAGAGCTCTTCCTCTTCTTCCCTCTACCTTTCCCGATTGCCAAAACCGGGGTGGAGTTTGGAGTAGGAGTGTTAACAACCGACTTACCCTTAAGACCTGTTTCTGCGGTCTTGAGGAGTCCCTGAAGTTTGCTGAGTGTGACCTCTTCCTTATTCATGTGATATATCATGCGGAATTGATCATAGCATGATGGTAAGGAGTGCAAAATGATATCTATTGCAAGCTCCTCAGGGAAGTTCACATACCTTTGCATTTTCTGCATGTGGCTCGTGACGGATTCCCCGTCCTTCATCATGGTTGTTATGATAGAGCATATGATTTCATACCTCTCTTGTCGTGCACTTTGATGGTGTCTTTCCATCAGATCTTGGTGCATTTCAAAAGGGTAGAAGTCCTCATAGGACTTTTGGAGTTCTGCTGTCATGGTGGCCAACATGATGCATGCCACTTTTGTAGCATCCCTTTCATGTGCCCGGAAGTCAGCGATCTCCTGGGGAGTTGTAGTGATCTCATCAATCTCCTTAAGCTCCTTGTCAAGGACATATTCTTTGTCCTCGTAGCGGTTAATCATCCTGATGTTTCTGATCCATTCATTAAAGTTGGATCCATCAAAAGTGACTTTTCCACACAAGTTCATAAGGGTAAAGGAGCCATTACGATTAGAGCCAGAAGCAGCATTGTTTGAAGACATCTGAAAGAAGAGAACAAGATTAGTTTAGATATTAAGAGAGTCCTTAATAAAACACCCAAATGTAATATTATGGCTAGAATCCAATCACAATATATTATAACTTAGAAGAGGTATGCCGTAATCCAAGCTATAACATATTTGAAAGGTAGGTGAATGACGATTCACCAATTTCCACCATGAAAAACGAAATATAGATATTAGGTTTTTAATTGGTTCTTAGAAATTCCTAGATTCTTTTGAGATTCAATGAACTTTTCAAAGGCATGTTTCAATCTCGAGTGTGCCCACCAAGTTTTGTGACTGGGATACCGAGGATCACAAAACGAGGTGTGAAGTAACCATGCAAATCACTTGGTACAATCAATGTTTATTACTCAATCGATGTGTCGGTTAACCACACGAGCTCCACCGACCTATAATAAACTTTAAGTCACCCTTTACCTACCTTGTTAAGTCCAAGTTAGTGTGCCGGTTAACCACACGAGCTCCACTAACGAGTTAAACAAAGTGTAAAGTGTAATTTCATGGATTAGCACCTTATTCACATTTTCCTAAAGTAACTAAGATTGGGAATTTAATAAAAGCATTTAGTTACTTTATAATATTCATCATACTTTTAATGAGAATTTATAAGTTCTTGTCCTACCCGTTCGGCTAACGACCCTCTACCGATCAAGGAAGCGGTGGGTGAGAGTGGACACCCATTAAGTTGCCATTTTATAGGCAACAACCTTATACCCCCCTTATAGACCGGCTTCGTGAATGAGGCGTACTAGCGGTAAGACTACTTGACGTTATACATATATATATATTAGTAACTTATAATATTATAAAGTATAAGGGTTGAATTTTAACTTTTTAAAATTCTAAGGGTTGGAACCAAGTCTTAATCAAGACTTTACATGTTCCAAAACTTGAGGGCAAGTTTTGTAAACTTCCAAAACTTTTCATTTCTTATAACTTATGAATTAATTGAGTAATAAAAATGAAGACTCATCATTTTTATAACTCTTGTGTTCTTTTAATGACTTTAATAAAAGTGAGACTTTTGGTTTTCCATAACTTGAGGACAAGTTATGGACTCCATTAAAACACATTATGATCATGAATTAAACTACCATGAAGGTTACAAACAATTCCTATGATCATCTAATCTTCATAAGTTCAAGAACATGAATATGAACACTTTCAAGAAAAAATTACACTTAAAAAAAACTTGTAATTTTAATAATTGTCATTGTAAATGGATTAGCATAAACATTACACCATCTAAAACAAGCTTTAAAACATCAAAACAGTTTAGGGTAATGTTTCTAGTCCATTTCCAGCAACAAATGTGCAAACTTTCATACGAGCAGAAAACAGAAAAACGATTTTTTTTCAAGCTATTTGCACACAAAAAAAAACAACAAACAAACCTAGGCTCTGATACCACTGAAGGGTTTTGATACCACTGAAGGGTTTTGTCTAATTATCATGCAAAGTTGAATTCCAAGGTTATATTCCTATCTAGCATACATGGGGAACAAATTTTAACTTGCATGAAAGATAGAATAACTTACCTTGTTGTTGCTTATGATCCTTGAAACCTTGTGAGCCTAGCACCCCAAGTGTGATGCCTCAAATGCTTCACACAACACCAAATGCTATGGTATGACTTTAGAGAGAATACACACTTCTAAAATCGGCCTAGCCCTCTTGTTTCTTATGTGTAGCCAATTTTGGTGGAGAATGGGTTTCTTATATAGTGTTGACACATCTAGGGTTACACCATGTAAACCCTAATGTGTCATGACTCTTCATTTCCATGACCCATGGGTTTGTAACTCCCATGGAGCATCCATGGAGCATCCTATGGGTGGAACCCAACTTGATAATCCATGGAGCCTCTTAGCCCACTATATAAGATATGAAAGATTTACATAATCTACCCATATATTTAATTAGTTATCTTTTGATCACTTAATTAATTCTAAATTAATTCTTGATCAAACTAATTAAATAATATTATTAATATATTAGAACTTATAATATATTAATAAACCATAAGTGTTATTTCTCTCATTTTAGTTTATCCAATTGCATGGTGCCATGCAACCCAAATGGACCATGCCGGGTCGGGTCAAGTACATACCAGAAATAGTTATGGACTTAGACACCTTATCCAACAATTACTTCTGCATCCCTAGTGAAAATACGATCTTTATTTCACCAAAAGTTGAATTCTTGGAGATGAAGCAAGTGGGAGGCACGTGGAACTTGAAAAATATCAAGAACCATGGTCTGATGCAACTCAGGTTGGCACTAGTACTGAGCTGAAGGCTTTTGAAGATGAAGAGATCATTACTCGTCAACATGTTGAAACACAACGAGTCTCAAATCCGATAGATTTCGTCAAGAACCAGAGAGATATGGATATCTCATTGATGAATGCTTCATGATGATGAATGCATCATGATCCCATAGCCTATCGAAATGCAATGGCAGATCCCGAATCTCACAAATGGCTTGAAGCTATGAATGCAGAGATGCAATCCATGAGAGAACATCGTGTATGGGATTTGGTTGAACTTCCTCCCCAATGTAAGACTGTAGGGACTAAGTGGGTTGTCAATAAGAAGACTGAAAAGTATGGATATTTTCACACATTTAAAGAAAACTTGTTGCTAAAGGATTCAAACAATCCCAAGGAGTTGATTATGATGAATCCTATTCATCAGTCGCTATGATTAAATCAATTAGGTTACTACTTACTATAGCCACATATCACGACTATGATATATGGAAAATGGATGTCAAAACCTCTTTTCTAAATGGAAACTTGGAAGAAGATGTGTATATGGTTTAGCCCGAAGGTTTTGTCGACTGAAAGCATCCTAATAAAGTGTGTAAGACCAAAAGATGCATTTACGGGTTAAAGCAAGCATCTCAAAATTGGAATCATTGTTTTAATGATGAAATCACAAAGTATGGTTTTGTTAGAAAGGAAGATGAATCTTGTGTTTACATGAACACTAGTGGGAGCTCAGTGACCTTCTTGGTCATGAATGTGGATCACATACTTATCAAGGGAAATCACATTCCAAATTATGCGAAGTGTACATACTTGGATAGGAAAGTGCTTCTCGATGAAGGATCTCGTTGAGGCTCAATATATTCTTGGAATAAAAATCTATACAGATAGATCAAAACGATTAATATGTTTAATCCAAAGTACATATCTTGATAAATCATTGAAACGGTTCAAGATGGAAAACTCTAAAAGAGGATTTACACCTATGGCGCATCGCATAGTACTAAGTTCATCCCAATGTCCTTGCACAAAGGAGAACTTGGACAAGATGAAAGACGTTCCATATGCTTCAACAATTGGATCCATCATGTATGCCACGAATTGTACTATACCAGATCTTGGTTATGCTATGAGGATGAGAAGAAAATACCAACAAAATCCAGGGGAGAGTCATTGGATAGTTGTGAAGAACAACCTTAAGTATGTATGTAGAACTAATGATATGTTCCTCGTCTATGGAGGTGTGGAAGACAGCTTACGTGTAAAGTTCTACACCGACGCTTCCCTCACAACAGATCAAGATGATTTCAAGTCGTAATCAAGATATGTGTTCATTGTTAATGGGGGTGCAGTGTCTTTGAAAATCTCCAAGTACAGTGTTGTTGCATAATCCATTACATAGTAAGAATACATCGCTGCTTTAGAAGCTGCACAAAAGGATGCTTGGATGAAGAAATTCATTGGAGATCTAGGCATGGTTCCTTCGATTCAGGATCCCTTAGACTTCTATTGTGACAATAAGGGTGCTATTGCATTGGCAAAAGAATCAAAATCAAACAAGAAGACCAAGCACATTAGCCGGAGATTCAACTTCATTTGGTATAAAGTTGAAGAAGGTGAAATCAATATTCGCAAAGTTCATAATGATCAAAATTTGGTAGAACCTTTCCTGAAACCCCTTCCTCAAGCAAAGTTTGAAGGTCATGCTCGAGGAATTGGACTTCTCTATTCTAGTGATTGGCTTTGATCTGTGTATTAGTATTGAATATTGGAACATTTGTTAGCATCATCGATTTTAATGACTATGATATATATTGCATGCTTTTTTCGTTAAATATTTGTTGAGTTCTTTATTAAGACGCTTAATCCTTGAGTAATTTTATTCACTCTAAAATCCATAGTTGGTTATTATTGTGGGAACAATAATGAAATAAGACTAATATGAATTGGCATGGTTGACAAAGTGTTGCAACCCGTTTCATAGGTACTTGATAGAGAACAAGTATTTGATTGACCCGTTCAAGATCACTTCAAGGATCGTTGTCATGAATGATACTTGATAAAAGCTAATATATGTATATCCTTAACACCTAAGATACATATAAGGATTTTATGTGTGGGGAGTGTTATGCTTTGATATAGTCAAATGTTTTTCTTTAAACATGCATTTATAAAATCTATTATCAGGTATGATATGAACCATGTAAGAGGCATATGTAGTCAATATGGATTTTGTTCCTCTTATTCGTTGAGAGTTAGACATCTAAGTCATGATGTAAAGTTGAACTTATATGAGAGTGATTGCGATCTATATCTCATGTTTAAAATGATGTATGTAGTAAAGGGATGACTTAAAAACTTACCTTATACACCAATTATAGATTTGAGCTTCTGGGAAATTGGGCGTTGATAGAATAGCACAAAGTCGTATGTTGTTGGGAGCAGTAAAATATTGCTAGACGTTCATCATTGTGTATATCAATCTAATATGAGTCTTGCCCAAGTGGTAGATTGAAGGATCTTTTATGATCACTAGTTATATTAAAATGATATTGCTAAATAACATGTGATCCTAAGGGTCACACTAAAAACAACTTGATACAACTGATTGTTTATTACAAATTTATTTTAATAAATATTAAATAAACTCTTATAAATAGACTGAGAAAATATTTATTTCATGGAAATAATTGTTTTACAATTACAAATAACACATTAATTCATAAGACATGAATTAATTAGTCATGTATAATGTTTTGGACTATATGAATCCTTTCGCTTTCATTGGAAGAGTATGGACTTTTGAATTTTTTTAATTAAAAGAAACAAGCATGGCTTGCATGCATGGGGGACTTCCTTGTCGTGTGTCATAAGGGCTTAATAGTTAAGAACTTTTAGCTAAGGTTTCCACTTTAACTAGACATTGAAAGGCTTGCATGTTTGTCATTATTAAGCACTAAAACCGTAGGTTTTCCCTCTCCCATTCTCTATCCATATAGTGCTTTCAAAAGTGTTTGAATTCTACTGATTTTTGCTCTATTGGAAGTAATACTTCGGTATTTGCTTCCAAGATTAAGAGTTAACAAAAAAGACTAGCATCTTGAAGTCAAGTTGACATTTTGTTGCTGTCTCAAAGGTTCCACATTCTTCATCAAATTCAAGTCTCACCTTGAGGACCCAAAGAACAACAAAGGTTTTTTTTTTCTGCATCTCCTCTATGGTTGTTCTTTTATCTTTCCATAAATTGCAAGATGATCCATGGTGGGTGGTAACTTGTTTATCATGTACAAAAATTTAAGTCTTCCGTTTGCCATTTTATGAGTTTATGAAACTATTTTTGAACTAAAACCCAACAATTGGTATTAGAGCCACCTTGCAAGTTTGGTTAGATTTTATGATTTTTATAAATCTTAGTTTTTGGAGAATATGGATAACTTGGGTTTGTATAACAAAAAAGTTCATACATATTTTCTTTGACGAGTTCTTAATTGTTATTTTATGTGACAAAATTTTACATGCATTTTTTGTCACTTAAAGTTGTCTTAGAAAAACAAAGGTTGTTTCATGTTTATATGTATTTTATAGTGAATAAACAAGCCTTGCACCATTTATGTTGTCGTTTGTGTGATTTGATTAAAAATGGTTTGTAATATTCTTTTATTCCTAAAGTACGTAATAAAACTAGCTAGTTTTTTATTCATGTTATTTTTATGTAATAGATTAGTTTTAGAATAGAATTATTTTATAAAACATGTAACAAGATGAAGATGGAGGCCATTTTTGAAGATATCAAGAGGAGGCCATGGTTTTATAAAGATTTTAAAAAAAGTTCATAACGTTTTTAAAGTTTTTTTTTATAAAATTGAAACAAAGTTGGCCGTTATAGCAAGTGGGAGCTTGAAGATCACATGAAGAACAAGTTGTAATATTTGGTCCATTTGTCCCTTAGGAAGGACTTAACACTTTTGTGTTGGCTCACAAAAGTGTTATCTACATCAGGCCTTGTTTATGTCAAATGCATGCTTGTGTTATTTATTTTTATGCAAATATTTTGTGTGGGTAATAGATTAGATTTTCAGAAAGTCAAACTATTTTTTGGACAAAATAAACATCACATGGAGTTTGTTTTTCAATTTGAAAAATGAGAACATAAGATGATACAAGTTATAACTTTAAAATAAAAACCGGTTTTATTAAATCGTTAATAATGGCAAATCTTGAAATTGAAAAATTATAAGTATAAAATGGTGATTTTATAACTTATACAAACTCCAAAATATTAATTATAAAAGGAAGTTTTATTAAGTAATATAAGAAGTAACTATATGGTTGAAAATCAAACATAATATTGGATATTATCATTAAAATTGAACCACATCAAAATATAAAAACCGGGTTTTATATTTGAACCCTAAAAGTGATTTTTTGGAAAATTGATACTATGATTAACTAGATGCATTCAATTATTATGATATCACATGTTTTAAAATAGAATAGTAAAATGTAACGCCCCGATTCTCAGGTATCGATTTTTGATATAAGATTTTTCTTGATATCAAGGTCTACTCGACAAGTTGGTTGCCCGAATCGTCGAGTAGCAGCGGGTTGGTCCACGTGTTTAAGTGACCTACTCGCCAAGTCCAATAATGGACTCGACAAGTAGGTGTTGGGGGATGAAACCCTAATTTTCGGGGTTTTTCACCCTATTTAAAGAATCATAAGCCTCCTTCATCCTCTTCACAGTCCCTTGACAGCTCAGCAAAACCCTAATATGTGTGTGTGCTCCATTGTGTGTTTTAAGCTTTGGAAGAGGATTCTTGGTGAGAAGAGCTTAGAGATCAAGTGATTAGAAGCAAAGAACTCATGGGAATCAGAGATCTACTTCAGTTGGCACCCTTTTGAAGGTATTAAGCTGTTATCTTGGCTCATTTCTTCCTAGATCTCTTTTGGGTGCTTTTCTTTGGAAGCCTTTCTTGTGTTTGAGATCCGGTCCATAAAGTTATCAGCTTTGACAAGTACGAGCTTCCCCTCAAGTTTGAGACCTCTTTATAAGCTTGGTTTTGTCATTTTAAGACTTTAGAGCTTTGCATGCACATAAAGTTTGCAACTTTACGTGATAAACATGCCTTAGGAAGCTGGACCTACAATTTGGAACCTTTGCATGGATTGAAAGCGTCTATATGGTTGAAGGACTGAAGGGACTCGGCGAGTTGCATGGTCAACTCGGCGAGTCCGATGAAGATTGTCATCGGCTCGACGAGTCAGTCAAGTGAATCGTCGAGTCGGCTAGGGTTTTCCCAACCTTTTGACATGTATGGACTTGGCGAGTTGCAAGAGGAACTCGACGAGCTGGCCAAGGAGTTTACGGCCACAAACCTTAGGAACTCGACGAGTCACTCTAGTGACTCGGCGAGTTGGTGAGTTATGCAAGGAACTCGGCGAGTAGTTGAGGGTGCTCGACGTGTTGAGGTCAACATGGACTGTTGACCTTGACCAGTGACTTTGACTATGACCAAGGGTTGACCAGTGGACTTCTGGCGACATTTTGGGAAATTGGAAATTTATGAACATGGTTTGATGGTAACTATAGGTGGTGGGATTCGTGTCGGTGATCCGAGGGGTTGAGCTTATCTTTCGTGTCGATAGTTGCGAGGTGAGTTATCCTCACTATATTGATAGGGTCTAAGGCACCAAGGCCGACCCTTTATGGATTCGTATCCGGATTATGGCATGATATGTTTATTGTTTACATCCTGGTAATTAGGATGGTGATATTCTTCTGCTTAGTGACCTGGTTAGGTCAGTGTCCTAATTATAGGATGATGCTATGCTAGTGACCGGTTAGGTCTGTACCCCGATTATTGGGATGTTGCAATGAATAGTGATCTGCTAGGTCGCTTTGACTGTTATATGATATGAGTTAGCGTATGATATTTATGTGCACATGTTTGTCGATTGGGAGCTGGGTTGAGGCGGTCCTGCTTTGTGCTGTAGGCCAACATACCCGGTGAGCGGTCCGGATAGGCTGTAGGCCCTGCGAGGCGGTCCAGTCAGGCCGAAGGCTCGGGAGCGGTCCATATAGACTGTAGGCCCTGCGAGGCGGTCCAGTAAGGCTGAAGGCTCGTTATGCATGTTGTTCTGTATTTGTTGATACGCTATGATTATGGTTATTTGAGGTTGGTATTTGGGGGGTAACTCACTAAACTTTCGGGCTTAAAATTTCAGTTTACTGTTTCAGGTACATCAGGAGATCGCGGCAAGGCAAAGGCGTGATCGTACAGCTTCTCATGTTTTGTTTATGTTTCTGAGAAAACTCTGATATAGACTATTTTGAAAACAAATCTGTAATAACTATTGGTTTTTAATGTTTTGGAAAGTTTTAAATTGGCTTAAATTTTTGGGTGTTACAAGTTGGTATCAGAGCCTTAGTTTGAGTGAATTGGATGAACACTCGTGTGAGTCCAGTCTCAAACCAAGGAAGGATTTTCAAAATAAATTTTAAAATGGTTTTCAAAATGAGAAAAGGAGGATGCAGGTGTTGGATTAGGTGTCTAAGCCCATAACTATAATTGGTATGTACTTGAATTGATAGCAGCACAGTCCTTTTGGGTTGCCCTCAACCTAGCAACTGGACAAGGAAATTATGAAAGGAGAGATATTAATTTATAAGATTAATAAATTAATATAAATGATTTATTAATATGTTAATGGATTAATATATTAATTAGAAATCATTATGTTTAATTAATTGTTAGCCAGAAATTAATCAGAATTAATTTTGGGGTTAAAAGAATTAATTATAAAGTGCAGGGACTAGTTTGCAATTAACTAATAGTTGAGTGGAAGGTTCCAGAACCCCCTTGGAAGGGGGTGCAAATGAATCTTCAAGAAGAAGACAGACATGGATGGAAATGTGCACACATTCAAGGCTTGACTGGTTGCAAAAGGTTTCACTCAAACCCCAGGGGTTGACTATGATGAGACCTTCTCGCCAGTGGCTAAGATTAAATCTATTAGGATATTGCTCGCCATAGCTGCCTTTCATGATTATGAAATCTGGCAGATGGATGTCAAAACTGCTTTCCTTAATGGGAAGTTGGCTGAAGATGTTTACATGAGTCAGCCAGAGGGTTTTGTTGATGCAAAGTTCCCCAATAGAGTGTGCAAACTTGATAAATCCATTTATGGATTGAAACAAGCATCTCGCATTTGGAATCTTTGCTTCCATGAGAAAGTCAAAGAATTTGGTTTCTCTAGAAGTGAAGATGAGTTCTGTGTGTATATCAAGGCTAGTGGGAGTATAGTAACTTTTCTGGTGTTGTATGTCGATGACATATTACTCATTGGTAACGACGTTCCAACCTTGAAAGAAGTTAAGTATTGGCTTGGAAAGTGTTTTGCCATGAAAGACCTTAGAGAAGCTGCCTATATTCTTGGGATTAGAATATTGAGAGATAGAAAGAAGAGACTAATTGGACTTAGTCAGAGCACATACTTGGATAAGGTACTAAAGAGGTTTAGTATGGAAAATTCCAAGAAGGGAGAGCTACCTATCCAGAGCAATACCAAATTGAGTAAGACTCAATGCCCGAGTACATATGTTGAAATAGATGACATGAGTCGTGTACCTTATGCTTCCGTTGTCGGATCGATCATGTACGCTATGACATGTGCTCGCCCTGATGTGGCATTTGCTTTGAGCATGGTCAGTCGCTATCAGGGAAACCCAGGTAGAGCTCATTGGATAGCAGTTAAGAATATACTCAAGTATTTGCGAAGGACAAAGGACTGGGTTCTTGTGCTTGGTGGCAGTGATACTTTGAGAGTAGACGGTTACAGTGATGCCAGCTTTCAGACGGATAGAGATAACTTCCGTTCTCAGTCAGTCTGGGTGTTTTTACTGAATGGAGGAGCAGTTACTTGGAAGAGTTCCAAGCAAAATACGGTGGCTGATTCTACTTGTGAATCAGAGTACATAGCAGCAAGTGAAGCGTTGAAAGAAGCAGCTTGGTTGAGGAACTTCATCGGGGATCTCGGAGTTGTTCCAACCATCCAGGAGCCTATGGAACTATTCTGCGATAATGAAGGAGCGGTTTCCTTGACAAAGGAACCGAGAGATCATGGTAAGACCAGACATATCGACAGAAAGTACCATTTCATCAGACATAGAGTAGAAGAAGGCCATCTTATAGTAAAGAGGGTGTCATCTGAAGATAACCCAGCAGATCCTCTCACAAAGGGTCTGAGTAGGGCTAAGCATATTCAGCATGCTCGGAGCATAGGACTGAAAGATGATATTAGTTTTGGTAGTTAGATTAGTTTTTGAAACTTGTAACAAAGTAAATGTAATTGACTTTTGGTGATTAAGTAATAAAGTATTATTTATAATTTTGGCTACTACCTTTTGTCAATTGTTTATTATTGTGTTTCATTTTTGCATGTTTTACTTCCTGAATAATGAGATTATTCAAACTCCACAGTCGCTCGTACTCTTGGAAGTAAGTAGTGAATTAAGACTGTCATGAATTGGATTGCAGATTGTATAAGGATAGACATGGCAATAGAATTGCTGCAACGTTCATGAGTACTCAGAAATTGAGATTTGAGTATTGGATAAACCCTCGCTCAGAGTATTACTTCATGGAATTCATCACGAGTAATACTGAGACGATAATATCTTATAATCTTGAAACGAAGATATATGAGTTGTAATTTACAAGTCGGTCATGCATTGGTGATACGAAAACACATCAGTAACTTGGTGTTATAAAACATATTGTCATGCATAATTTGATGAGTAAAAGATACAAGCATATGAGTCAACGTTTATTCGTTCCTTTTGCCCTAACAGGAAAAGCGATATCTGTGGGCCCCTCGATGATTTGGTGTTGACTTATGTGTTGGGCCCAGCCAGGACTAAATTGATGTGTTCAATTAGAAGTCCTACATCATCACAAATCAGGAATCGGGAAACATAGATTCTGGACAAAGTGATTGATTACATTCCATGTCTTTTGTCTGGGGATATCATGCAGAACGAAGGGTTATATGATCACTTATCTTAGGACACGTAACTGACTGGGTCAGAGTTCGGCAGCAGCTTTTTGGAAGCTACAATTTGCTGGTCAAATTTAGAAGGCATACTAGCAATTATAGTTACAGACTTATCCAAGTGGGAGACTGTTGGATTAGGTGTCTAAGCCCATAACTATAATTGGTATGTACTTGAATTGATAGCAGCACAGTCCTTTTGGGTTGCCCTCAACCTAGCAACTGGACAAGGAAATTATGAAAGGAGAGATATTAATTTATAAGATTAATAAATTAATATAAATGATTTATTAATATGTTAATGGATTAATATATTAATTAGAAATCATTATGTTTAATTAATTGTTAGCCAGAAATTAATCAGAATTAATTTTGGGGTTAAAAGAATTAATTATAAAGTGCAGGGACTAGTTTGCAATTAACTAATAGTTGAGTGGAAGGTTCCAGAACCCCCTCGGAAGGGGGTGGACGAAAACCCTAGGGGAAACCCTAGAGAATTCGTCCAAGGGCTCCAAGATAAGGCCTTGGGTCTTGCTTAGGCCCTAAGCAAAGGATAACTAGGGTTTTCCCTAAACCCTAGTTCCCTCAACTATTTAAGGAGCCTCCTGGCTCACATTTTGGGTACTGAATTCTTTGGAAGAAACCCTAGTGGCCGAAATTGCATCCTCCCTCCCCTCTCTCTCTTCTACTTTCCTTCTTGCTAGTTTGGGTGTGATTCCATTAGAGGCATTACACTTGTGGTGCTAAAGCTTCCAAGAAGATCAAGATCAAGATCAAGGGAATATCAATTGTTTGTTATAACAATTGAAAGGTATGTAAACCCTAAACCCTAGTTTGTTAATTTCGAAATTAGCCTCTCTCCTCTAGGGTTCTTGTTTTGCAATTCAAAGTTGTATGTTCAATAGTTAAAACATAGATCCAAAGTAGGTTGCATGTGAACTTAGGAATTGTTTTCTAGTTTATTTGTTGTACCTAAAACCCATCAGTGGTATCAGAGCCATTGTTGTTTTAAATTGAATTGCTACAATTGTTGAATTGCAAATTAGGGTTTATAGCTATTAAACCCTAAAGGCCAATTTTTCGATTTCTAGGGTTTTGGATCAAAGGGTTTTTTCGAAAACCCTAGCCTCCAAAGAACCCTAATCGAAATTAGGGTTAGGGTTTTGAAAACCCTAGCCTCCTCCCTTATGAATTTCGAAATATGCTAAGAGGATAACTAGGGTTTCTTGTTTTTGGATAATTGTTACTTAATTAGATTAATTGGATAATTATCCTTACCCTATTTTTCGAAATTTAGAGGGATAAGGATTAGGATTAAATTAATGGATTAATTTAATTAGATAATCCTTACAAGATTTAATAATTTGATTAATAGTTAATTAAAAGATAAATATTAAATCTAGTTAATTGGTTTATTTAAATTTAAATTTAATAGCTTAAATTTCGAAATTTATAAACCCTTGAAGTTTTAAAATGTTTTAAAACACACCTTATATATATATTATAATTAAAAGTTTAATATTATATATGTATAAGAACATGGTCAGTCAAATCGCTAGTATGCCTCATTCACGAAGCTAATCTATAAGGGGGGTATAAGGAAACTGCCTATAAAATGGTAGTTGAATGGGTGTCCACTCTCACCCACCGCTTCCTTGATTAGTGGAGGGTCGTTAGCAGAACGGATTTGATAGGACAACTACTTCTCATTAAAAGTATAATGATATTAAAGAAAGTACTAGAACATTATTTTCAAAATCCCAACTCTAGTTACTTTAGGAAAAATGTGAAAAGTATGCTAATCCATGAAATTGCACATTATGCTTTATTGGTCGTTAGTGGAGCGTGTGTGGTTAACCAGCACACTAAAAGGCACTAATAAAGAGTAGTAATGGGTATCTCATAATTGTCATTTTGATGGAGCGTGTGTGGTTTACCAGCACATCAATAGTTAATGATAAAGACAATGAGGTTACCAAGCACATTTGCATGGTTATTCACATCTTGTTTGTGATCCTCGGCATCCCAGTCACAAATAGAAGAGCATAATCTGAGATTAAAACATGCCATTGAATAGTTTCAATGTATCTCAAAAGAATTAGGAATTTCACTTCGTTTGTTTCGTCTAATGGTGGAATTGGTGAATCGTCATTCGCCTACCTTTATGAAATTTGCACTTGGATCTCGGCATCCCATTTCTGAGTTGTGAATCTTCATAGTTGGATCCTAACCTTGATATTATATCTTTGGGTTATTCTACTAAGGTATCTTGAAATCTAACTAAAACTTTCTTTCTTTTCAGATGTCTACTCCTGGAAACACTTCTACTTCGTCCTCCTCCAACCAAAACTTCTCTTTGCTCAATATCTGCTCCAAAGTCGTTATGGATAGCTCAAACTATAACGATTGGATGCGCAACATCAAGATGGCTCTTCGTTTCGAGAACAAAGAATATGTTCTTGAAAAGGAGCTCAAAGAGCTTGATGAGAATGAAGCTACTCCTGAAGATCTTGCTGCCTACAAGAAACATTACGATGATGCTACCAAAGTGGCATGCATCATGGTGGCAACTATGTCCCCAGAATTGCAGAGGTACTATGAGGACTACTGGCCTTTCGAGATGAACAAGGACCTTATGGAAAAGTACCATAAGCGAGCTCGTCAAGAAAAGTTCGAAGTAGTCAAGTCACTCATGGCTTGCAAGATGAAAGATGGGGAGTCGGTTGTGTCACATGTGCAAAGAATGCAACGCTACATAGAGCGTTTGGTCAAGCTCAATATTCACTTTGATGAGGAATTGGCCATTGACATGGTCTTGAACTCACTTCCTGAATGTTATGGTCAGTTTATTCTAACTTACCATTTGAACAATACTGAGCAGACCTTGGCCCAATTGCACAACTTGTTGCAGATAGCTGAGGCAGGGATGAAGGGTAAAAGTATACCCTCTACACCTACGAGTGCCCCTGTTTTGGCTATTGGACAGGGAAAGGGGAAAAAGAGGAAAGGTCCTCCCAAGCAAAACTGGAAGAGCAAGGCTCAAGCTGGGTCATCTAGTAATGGCCCAAAGGCTAAGCCCAATGGTTCCACTCCCCATGTTTCTGATCCAAAAGAGGCAGTTTGCTTTTACTGCAACCAAAAAGGGCATTGGAAGAGATCTTGCCCACAATATCTGCAAGATATCAAGGATGGCAAAGTGAAGCCATCTTCGGCAGGTATTTACACTATTTCTGCTAATAACTCATTATCTTCTCGTTCATGGGTCCTTGATACAGGATGTGGTTTTCATATCTGTTCTGATTTGCAGGGTCTAAAGGAAAGTGAGGAGATAGAGCGAGGAAGGATAAACCTGATCATGGGAAACAGAAAGTCTTCACCAGTAACCAAGATCGTAGTTTATCAGCTTCTGCTTAGTAATGATGTTAGATTAGATTTAATAAATTGTTGTTATTCGTCTGAGATGACGAGAAACATTATTTCATTTCATGCATTGTTCAGACAAGGTTTTACATATTCTTTTAATGATTTGAATGGTTTAATTTCTGTTTATAAGAATGGTGTTTTTATGTTTGAAGCTTTACCTTGTAATGGTGTGTATGAAATAGTGACTTGTGTTGATAGCCTAGGAAATAGTGTACTTAATATTGACTTGTCTAATAGTGTAGACAAGGCATGCTTGTGGCATTGTCGTCTTGGACACATCAACAAGAAACGCATAGCCCAACTCCAAAAGGATGGAGTGTTGGAATCATTTGACCTAAAGTCAGATGACATGTGTGAATCTTGTCTTTTGGGAAAGATGACAAAATCACCATTCACAGGGTCTTGTGAAAGAGGTGAAGGTCTGTTGGATCTCATACACACGGATGTGTGTGGGCCCTTCAGATCAACTACAAGAGATGCTAATCGATTCTATGTGACTTTCACTGACGATTATAACAGATATGGATATATCTACTTGATCAAGCATAAGTCAGAAACTTTTGAAAAGTTCAAAGAGTTTAAGTATGAAGTTGAAAATCAATTGGGCAGAAAGATAAAGATACTTAGATCCGATAGAGGCGGGGAGTATCTTAGTATCGAGTTTAACGACTATCTGAAAGAATGTGGGATAGTCTCACAATTGACTCCTCCTAGGACACCACAGTTAAATGGTGTAGCTGAGAGGCGCAATCGAACCTTGTTAGACATGGTTCGTTCTATGATGAGTCGGGTTTCGCTTCCTATTCACTTCTGGGGGTATGCCTTAGAGACAGTCGCCCACATCCTCAATCTTGTCCCTACAAAGAAGGTTGCCAAAACACCTCACGAAATGTGGACAGGGAAAGTTCCCTCGTTAGCACATATTAAAGTCTGGGGTTGTGAAGCTTTCGTAAGACGAGAGACTCACGACAAGCTAGCAGCTAGAAGTGAGAAATGTGTTTTCATTGGTTACCCAAAGCAGTCTTTTGGATATTTGTTCTACAGGCCTAGTGAAAACGTGGTCTTTGTAGCACGAAGAGGAGTCTTTCTTGAAAGAGAGCTCATATTCAAAGAGGACAGTGGGAGCACTATTGACCTTGAAGAAATTCAAGATTCAGCCAATGAAGGAACCTTAGATGACACTAGCACTCAACCAGAGGAAACAGTTCCTGTTGAGCCAATCGATAACTCATTACCTCTTAGAAGATCCACTAGGGTGAGTGTGCCACCTGAGTTGTATGGTTTTCATATTACTTCAGATGGTGACACATTCATAAGTGACAGAACACTGGTAAACTTAGATGAACCAGTCACTTATAAGGAAGCAATGGCAGGCCCATAGGCTTCCAAGTGGAAAGAGGCAATGGACAGCGAGATTAAGTCCATGTATGACAACCAAGTTTGGAATTTGGTTGATAGTGCACCAGGTCATAAGACAGTTGGGTGCAAATGGATCTTCAAGAAGAAGACAGACATGGATGGAAATGTGCACACATTCAAGGCTTGACTGGTTGCAAAAGGTTTCACTCAAACCCCAGGGGTTGACTATGATGAGACCTTCTCGCCAGTGGCTAAGATTAAATCTATTAGGATATTGCTCGCCATAGCTGCCTTTCATGATTATGAAATCTGGCAGATGGATGTCAAAACTGCTTTCCTTAATGGGAAGTTGGCTGAAGATGTTTACATGAGTCAGCCAGAGGGTTTTGTTGATGCAAAGTTCCCCAATAGAGTGTGCAACCTTGATAAATCCATTTATGGATTGAAACAAGCATCTCGCAGTTGGAATCTTTGCTTCCATGAGAAAGTCAAAGAATTTGGTTTCTCTAGAAGTGAAGATGAGTTCTGTGTGTATATCAAGGCTAGTGGGAGTATAGTAACTTTTCTGGTGTTGTATGTCGATGACATATTACTCATTGGTAACGACGTTCCAACCTTGAAAGAAGTTAAGTCTTGGCTTGGAAAGTGTTTTGCCATGAAAGACCTTGGAGAAGCTGCCTATATTCTTGGGATTAGAATATTGAGAGATAGAAAGAAGAGACTAATTGGACTTAGTCAGAGCACATACTTGGATAAGGTACTAAAGAGGTTTAGTATGGAAAATTCCAAGAAGGGAGAGCTACCTATCCAGAGCAATACCAAATTGAGTAAGACTCAATACCCGAGTACAGATGTTGAAATAGATGACATGAGTCGTGTACCTTATGCTTCCGTTGTCGGATCGATCATGTACGCTATGACATGTGCTCGCCCTGATGTGGCATTTGCTTTGAGCATGGTCAGTCGCTATCAGGGAAACCCAGGTAGAGCTCATTGGATAGCAGTTAAGAATATACTCAAGTATTTGCGAAGGACAAAGGACTGGGTTCTTGTGCTTGGTGGCAGTGATACTTTGAGAGTAGACGGTTACAGTGATGCCAGCTTTCAGACGGATAGAGATAACTTCCGTTCTCAGTCAGGCTGGGTGTTTTTACTGAATGGAGGAGCAGTTACTTGGAAGAGTTCCAAGCAAAATACGGTGGCTGATTCTACTTGTGAATCAGAGTACATAGCAGCAAGTGAAGCGTCGAAAGAAGCAGCTTGGTTGAGGAACTTCATCGGGGATCTCGGAGTTGTTCCAACCATCCAGGAGCCTATGGAACTATTCTGCGATAATGAAGGAGCGGTTGCCTTGACAAAGGAACCGAGAGATCATGGTAAGACCAGACATATCGACAGAAAGTACCATTTCATCAGACATAGAGTAGAAGAAGGCCATCTTATAGTAAAGAGGGTGTCATCTGAAGATAACCCAGCAGATCCTCTCACAAAGGGTCTGAGTAGGGCTAAGCATATTCAGCATGCTCGGAGCATAGGACTGAAAGATGATATTAGTTTTGGTAGTTAGATTAGTTTTTGAAACTTGTAACAAAGTAAATGTAATTGACTTTTGGTGATTAAGTAATAAAGTATTATTTATAATTTTGGCTACTACCTTTTGTCAATTGTTTATTATTGTGTTTCATTTTTGCATGTTCTACTTCCTGAATAATGAGATTATTCAAACTCCACAGTCGCTCGTACTCTTGGAAGTAAGTAGTGAATTAAGACTGTCATGAATTGGATTGCAGATTGTCTAAGGATAGACATGGCAATAGAATTGCTGCAACGTTCATGAGTACTCAGAAATTGAGATTTGAGTATTGGATAAACCCTCGCTCAGAGTATTACTTCATGGAATTCATCACGGGTAATACTGAGACGATAATATCTTATAATCTTGAAACGAAGATATATGAGTTGTAATTTACAAGTCGGTCATGCATTGGTGATACGAAAACGCATCAGTAACTTGGTGTTATAAAACGTATTGTCATGCATAATTTGATGAGTAAAAGATACAAGCATATGAGTCAACGTTTATTCGTTCCTTTTGCCCTAACAGGAAAAGCGATATCTGTGGGCCCCTCGATGATTTGGTGTTGACTTATGTGTTGGGCCCAGCCAGGACTAAATTGATGTGTTCAATTAGAAGTCCTACATCATCACAAATCAGGAATCGGGAAACATAGATTCTGGACAAAGTGATTGATTACATTCCATGTCTTTTGTCTGGGGATATCATGCAGAACGAAGGGTTATATGATCACTTATCTTAGGACACGTAACTGACTGGGTCAGAGTTCGGCAGCAGCTTTTTGGAAGCTACAATTTGCTGGTCAAATTTAGAAGGCATACTAGCAATTATAGTTACAGACTTATCCAAGTGGGAGACTGTTGGATTAGGTGTCTAAGCCCATAACTATAATTGGTATGTACTTGAATTGATAGCAGCACAGTCCTTTTGGGTTGCCCTCAACCTAGCAACTGGACAAGGAAATTATGAAAGGAGAGATATTAATTTATAAGATTAATAAATTAATATAAATGATTTATTAATATGTTAATGGATTAATATATTAATTAGAAATCATTATGTTTAATTAATTGTTAGCCAGAAATTAATCAGAATTAATTTTGGGGTTAAAAGAATTAATTATAAAGTGCAGGGACTAGTTTGCAATTAACTAATAGTTGAGTGGAAGGTTCCAGAACCCCCTTGGAAGGGGGTGGATGAAAACCCTAGGGGAAACCCTAGAGAATTCGTCCAAGGGCTCCAAGATAAGGCCTTGGGTCTTGCTTAGGCCCTAAGCAAAGGATAACTAGGGTTTTCCCTAAACCCTAGTTCCCTCAACTATTTAAGGAGCCTCCTGGCTCACATTTTGGGTACTGAATTCTTTGGAAGAAACCCTAGTGGCCGAAATTGCATCCTCCCTCCCCTCTCTCTCTTCTACTTTCCTTCTTGCTAGTTTGGGTGTGATTCCATTAGAGGCATTACACTTGTGGTGCTAAAGCTTCCAAGAAGATCAAGATCAAGATCAAGGGAATATCAATTGTTTGCTATAACAATTGAAAGGTATGTAAACCCTAAACCCTAGTTTGTTAATTTCGAAATTAGCCTCTCTCCTCTAGGGTTCTTGTTTTGCAATTCAAAGTTGTACGTTCAATAGTTAAAACATAGATCCAAAGTAGGTTGCATGTGAACTTAGGAATTGTTTTCTAGTTTATTTGTTGTACCTAAAACCCATCAGTGGTATCAGAGCCATTGTTGTTTTAAATTGAATTGCTACAATTGTTGAATTGCAAATTAGGGTTTATAGCTATTAAACCCTAAAGGCCAATTTTTCGATTTCTAGGGTTTTGGATCAAAGGGTTTTTTCGAAAACCCTAGCCTCCAAAGAACCCTAATCGAAATTAGGGTTAGGGTTTTGAAAACCCTAGCCTCCTCCCTTATGAATTTCGAAATATGCTAAGAGGATAACTAGGGTTTCTTGTTTTTGGATAATTGTTACTTAATTAGATTAATTGGATAATTATCCTTACCCTATTTTTCAAAATTTAGAGGGATAAAGATTAGGATTAAATTAATGGATTAATTTAATTAAATAATCCTTACAAGATTTAATAATTTGATTAATAGTTAATTAAAAGATAAATATTAAATCTAGTTAATTGGTTTATTTAAATTTAAATTTAATAGCTTAAATTTCGAAATTTATAAACCCTTGAAGTTTTAAAATGTTTTAAAACACACCTTATATATATATTATAATTAAAAGTTTAATATTATATATGTATAAGAACATGGTCAGTCAAATCGCTAGTATGCCTCATTCACGAAGCTAATCTATAAGGGGGGTATAAGGAAACTGCCGATAAAATGGTAGTTGAATGGGTGTCCACTCTCACCCACCGCTTCCTTGATTAGTGGAGGGTCGTTAGCAGAACGGATTTGATGCAGATGGGAGGCCAGTCAAGGCAGAGCCTCCGAAGGCTCAGGGGCGTGCCTTCCAGCTTACAGCGGAGGAGGCCAGGGCAGCGCCAAATGTGGTTGCTGGTATATTTCTATCCTTTATCTAATTTATTATATCTTTTTTATGCTTATCCGTGGTACCTGTGATTAGGTACGTTTTTAGTGAACTCCTTGCCTGCTTTGGTTTTATTTGACTCGCGGTCGATTCGGTCTTTCGTATCTCAGACATTTAGTAGGGAGTTCGGTGTGCGAGTAGGCGATCTAAAGTGTCCGTTGTGAGTCTCTATCCCCAACGAACACAGAGTTTCTGCTTCTTCGGTCTACCAAGGATGCGAGTTGGAGATCTTCGGAGTGTCCTTCCCGATAGATTTGATACCAATTTGCTATGGGGGAGGTGTGCGTGATCGTAGGGATGGATTGTCTTAGTCGATTTGTTGCCATGATAGATTGTGAGGGCCAACGGGTGGTAGTTCGAACCTCAAGTGGGGGAGAGCTGATTGTATATGGCGAGGGCACCAGAGTGCGATCAGGGTTTTGTTCAGCTCCCAGGGCTCGGCATTACATTCAGCACGGGTGTGTGAGTTATCTAGCGTATGTGGTGGATACGTGGGTGGGGCATTAGACTTCAGTTTCAGAGGTTCCAGTGGTTAGGGAGTTTGCCGACGTGTTCCCTGAGGAGTTGCCAGGGATACCTCCGGAGAGGCAGGTCGAGTTCCGGATCGACCTGGTGCCGGGTGCGGCTCCTATCGCCAAGGCGCTGTACCGTTTGCCGCCACCCGAGATGCAGGAGCCGACTTCACAGTTGCAGGAACTGCTAGGCAAGCATTTCATTAGACCTAGCAGTTATCCATGGGGATCACTGATCCTTTTCGTCAGGAAGAATGACGGTTCGCACCGGATGTGCATTGATTATAGGGACTTTAACAAGTTGACGGTGAAGGACCGTTATCCACTCCCGAGGATAGATGATCTCTTTGATCAGTTGCAGGGTGCATCTTGGTTCTCCAAGATTGATTTGATGTAACGACAAGAAATTTCAACCAAAATTTTCATTTTTAATACTCATAAAACATATGTCTCATCATTAATTCTCAAATCAATCAACAAGTTTTCAAACAATTATTCAAATCCAGGATCCACAAACATAGCTCCATAACCAGAGTGTGTGCACAATCACACTGGTGCCTTCCCGCGATCCTCTGAGGTACCTGAAACACATAACACATAACACGGTAAGCACGGATGCTTAGTGAGTTCCCCTAAATACCACATACAACAATTTAGCCACTCGAGGCTATACTCTGTAAGACCCTCCGGTCTATGTGTCTCGGCGGGACCCTTCGGCCCCGTAGCTCGTTGGACCCTCTGGTCCGGTCTAGCTCGTTGGACCCTACGGTCCGGTCTGATTGAGAACCCTCAGGCCTCATAGTTCGTTGGACCCTTCGGTCTGGTCTAAGCAACAAATAATACAGCATACAATACATATCACACAAACATGCATAACTCAAGCAAGCACATAAGACCCTCCACTCACACATAGTTTTCACTCTAGGTAAGAATAGTGAGAAGACTCACCTCGTAAGCTAGTAAGTAAAAGCCTCGTGCTCGGGAATCCTCGATCTAGCCTCCGCCTAATCACAAGGAAAATATCACTAATTAATACCCTTCTCATACTCGACTACACCACTCATTGGTCTCTCTTACACTCTTAGCCCTAGAAATGGGTAAAAGACCATCTTACCCTTCCCTGACCTCCATTACTCATTTGACCAACCCTAAAGTCAACAGAAGTCATGTAACACCGTAAATTTTCAAACAATTTTTTTTATTTTAAAATCGCATACTTTTCATAACATATTGTATAGAAATCTCGTTTATTCAAATTACAAAACACAACTCCATTAATAATCCAGGATCCTCAAAACATATCTTTCTCTGGTGTGTACAATCAAGCCGGTGCCGTACCGCGATCCTGAGGAAACCTGAAACACATAACACATAACACGGTAAGCACGAAGCTTAGTGAGTTCCCCAAAATACCACATACAACACATAAGCCACTTGAGGCTATAACTCGGTATGACCCTGCGGTCGATGTGTCTCAGCGGGACCCTCCACTCCCGTGGCTCGTTGGACCTCCAGTCCGGTCTAGCTCGTTGGACCCTCCGGTCCGCTCTAAGTCGTTGGACCCGCCAGTCCGGGCTACTCGAGGACCCTCTGGCCTCGTAAGTCGTTGGACCCTCCGGTCCGGTCTATATAACACATAACATACATATTTCACAATGAACATAATCTCAAACATACACATAACACATAAGACCCTCCGGTTTGCACATAGATACCACTCTAGGTAATGTATGGTGAGAAGACTCACCTGACAAGCAGCAAGTAAAGACCCCGCTCCCGAACCTCGAACTAGCCTCCGCCTGACACAAGGAATGAATATCTCTAAGTGATACTCTAATCACAACTCTAATGATCGAAGGCTATTCTTCCTCTCTTTAACTCTTTGAAGTGGATAAAAGGCCATTTTACCCCTCCATGGTCTCTACCACTCATGTTGATGAAAGCCCCAAAGTCAACAGAAGTCATACTCGAGTCAACAGTCCATGTTTGACCCGACTCGCCGAGTACACCCATGTGACTTGTCGAGTCCACTTATTTTCCTCAGAAGTCTCGTGACAGTCCAGCTCAGCTCGTCGAGTTGGCTCCCAACTCGTCGAGCTGTCGCATGATTCAGTTCTTCGGGACAAACCCTAACCAACTCGTCGACTCAGCTCATTGACTCGGCGAGTTCATTCAGGCCAAATGTTCATTCAGACGATTTCAATCAGATCTATCACCCCAAACACTAGATGTATCATCCCAAGGCTCAATAATCATGTAAAGCTTCGATCTTTACGTTCAAACATAAGATTATTGCTCCAAAATGCTAATACATGCCTTTCATGAAGGATTTATCTCACCAACCCACATTTGAAGGACTAAACCTGGGACATCTAGACTCTAAGGACCTTAGGAGGTCCAGATCTGAGGTTTCCAACCACAACCATGTCTCATTCAACTCATAGATTCAAAAGGATGGAAGCAAAGCCCTAAAACTCCCAAAATGAGATGTAGTCCAAGGAATTAACAAGATGATGACTTTGAACCTTCTCTTAGCAGCTGAAACACTCAATACCACAGATCCACTACCTTCCTTTGTTCCCTATCATGAAGCTCCTCATCCCACTTCATAGAAATGCACCAAGAACCAGAATATGAGCTTCTCTCTCACTCTCTAGCTCCAATAGCAATTAGGGTTTGCTCTCAGCGTAAGGTAGCCGCAAGTGAGGCTATAAATGCCTTTAAAAAGGTCCCAGCACCTACTCGGCGAGTCCCTCCTCTGACTCGTCGAGTCCATTCATTAAATGCACGTGGCAATCTCGACTCGACTCGGCGAGTTGGACCCTTCCCTCGTCGAGTCTCTTCTTCAACCTCAAGGTTAACATATACAATAATATCCCTGAAAATCCGGATGTTACAATTCTCCCCCACTTGAATTAGATTTCGCTCTCGAACTCGCTTCTCAACGCCACATAGGTTGAACCCAACAACCCGGAAAGTACCACCGAAGTATCTCATGCCACACAACTAAATTCTTCCATAGACACCTGAAACCAACAGGAACTCCCAAACCCGAAAGAGGACATACCCATCTGAACAACGAACCCTCAATACTCTGATCTCAGGCACGAAAAATGATCATGCTTGTTCAAGAGTGTCCTACGACGTCTAACAAACATAATCCTCAGCTCCCTTCTCAATATCCCTTTCAAGACTGAGCACCAGGTCATCTCCCGACCCAGCAATTGAACCTCCATAGGTTACCCATCCCATGTCCCAAAACGTCTGACTAACTTCCTTCTCACAACAACTATCTCGGCCCAGTGTGACACACAAGTCACGAATTTGGTTTTACCTCAAGCGAATACAGAAGTCGTCTCACCCTCGACCTCTGTCGTCTACTACTCCTTAATTCCATGTGTCTCGCGGTTTTTCCCATACAACCGAACTGACCCACTCAGGTCTAAGACTTCATAAGACAACCAATACCCCGAAAAATAAAACCCTTTTCTGAATCTGGGATCTCATTTGCCTACTCAATACACCACCAAAGCCAAAATCATACTCGAGAATCTGGTTCGATACAGAATTGGAACCACTCGTCCCAATGGAGCACCCAACTCATGACCCATGACCCGCAACTCACGCGTATATCATTTCTCCAAGTCCTTTCGATTGCGATAACCACAACTTAACTCAGAATATAACGATTCCCGACACATATGGAGACCCAGTCTCGCCCCTGGTCCGACAACCAGGTTCCCGAACTCAAGGATTAAGGCTACCCAAGCCTAAAAACTCTTCTGCGTCATGCTCTGACTAGTGAATAATACGGCTCCCCGTAGCACCACGACACTCTCTCGCTGGCTAGTGAATACTACGGCTCCCTGCAGTATTTCAACACTCCCCAATGACTGGTGAGTACTACGGCTCCCCGCAGTATCACAACACCCCCTTAACGGCTGGTGAGTACTACGGCTCCCCGCAGTATCACAACACCCTCTCTCTGACTAGTGAGTACTACGGCTCCCTGCAACATCACAACACCCTCTCTCTGACTAGTGAGTACTACGGCTCCCCGCAGTATCACAACACTCCCCCAATGACTGGTGAGTACTACGGCTCTCCGCAGTATCACAACACTCCCCCAATGGCTGGTGAGTACTACGGCTCCCCGCAGTATCACAACACCCTTTCTCTGACTAGTGAGTACTACGGCTCCCCGCAGCATCACGACACCCTCTCTCTTCTCCCCACAATCTTATTCTCAGGTCATTACCTCACTACGTTCGCTAAAACATGCTTCGCGGCCCAACATAGATAGGTGCACACACCCACCCAGGCTAAACATCACTACTTCTGACGACCGCCATCGACAAAAACACTTTTTCTCGCTTCAATTCACATCCTCAGATAATCCTGCTTGATGTCAATTAGCTGAAAGGGCTCCCACCGGAACCATAGACACCCGATACACCACTCGCCATCTCATAACTCAAGTCTCAAAATGATCCAAAATTTAGGATATCATACTCGGATATCTCGGCACATCATCACAGAACCGTATGACGTCTTACCTCATCCACTGATCTTCCACTAGCACAACTCGCAACCTCGAAATACTCCAACTCAGAACTTGAAACACGGAGGAATCGTCAATGTCAAGTACACGTTGACGACCATCCGAAACCCCATCCTCTATGGCTCAAACCCATGCGAGTACTCATACTGACTCTGGAGTTGACTGCCTACAACAGTTGCCCCTCCCAAAGTGAACATAACAACCCATACATCGAACTAGAAATTCTCCACCGTCGAAACTATCCTTACGAGCCAACCACCTCGAATTTACCATTACAACCTTGAAGAATCCCTAACCACCGCAAGGTCTCTGACCAACGGCCACCTGCCGTGGAGACACTCATCCCCTCCTGAACACGTACCACATGCATTATCTCGCTCTGGACCTCGCCTCGACCACCAATAACGCTGGCCTGATGGGATATACCACACCGCGCTCGATGATCTTCTGGATAATAACCACATAACTCTAATTATCCCGAAATCCAACAATCTCATAAACCTCCTCACGTGACTGCCTCCAGCCATCTCTAAATCTCAGACCAACACACTGTCAGACATCCCATCTGTCCCTAATTAGTCCCGTCTCTCCATCTGGAAATAATCCACTATCACACCTCTCGTCTCCAATCCTTCCCCCAACGTCCCATCGTTTGGATTATCATAGAAACAGGAGACTCCGCTCTCACAACCGATACACAACATAAGCAACGAGGGCCACCTCCTCGGTATACACCTCGAAATCTCCTGGAACTGCTGCCAAAAAGTATGCCTCACCCAGAAAGGTGCTCCCTCGATCTCCTACATCTCAGTCCCCACTAATAACCCTATCATGGAATGGGACATACTTCGCAGTAGACATGCTGCTCAAATACTCTGGTGAAAAGATCACAACCATATGCTAGCCCACCGGGTTTACCTCCAACTCTGAAACCGGAAGCTCAATATCTCTTCTGCCCATCACAGGAAACTGAAATAATACAACTCTAGTCATGGAAAGTGACATCTCCTTTATCGGCCGATTGCTCAATTCAGATAGTAATCCTCCATAAATCACCTTCTTCTACTCCTCCCTGAGTGCTTGCGACTCCAACTGGCATCTCACCAAAAATCTCTCGGGGACTAACTCGTTTTTCCCCCTCAAGGCATGCTCCATTGAAACTTGTTCAACATGGACTTCTGGCCCCACACTCTTTCACATCTGATCTCAGTCTAACCAATCACAACAGAATAATTGGTAACACCAGAAGCACTAACTGCCACGTGCCATGGTACTCAAACCATGTGACCACCTATCGATCTGCTACGAATCATGGTACCCGAACCATGTCATCTCCTCTTAATCTGCTACCAATCATGGTAGTCGAACCATGACATCACCTCTCAATCTGCTACCAATCATGGTACTCGAACCATGACATCACCTCTCAATCTGCTACCAATCATGGTACTCGAACAATGACATCACCTCTCAATCTGCTACCAATCATGGTACTCGAACCATGACATCACCTCTCAATCTGCTACCAATCATGGTACTCGAACCATGACATCACCTCTCAATCTGCTACTTAGAATCTCCAGAATGTTGCATGCATCAAGTATGGGTCCTCTGCTTTCAGTAGTACGGGACCATACTACCTGCCACATCTACCCATACCTTCCACACGGATCATCCCAGATTTCGTAAGTAGCTGCTCAACCTTCTCGCTCATCCATCCCGTTACTCGTGTTCGCTCCCCAGCGAAATACCCTACTCTGTCAGCGCACTCATCTGACCACGGTCACCCCCTAGGCTCTTCCTAGCTGTTCACACTTCTCTGCCATCAGCTGTTGAAGAACTTGTAATGATGTCAGCCATCTACCTCCTGAATATCGTCATATTCACTTAGTAGCTGACTGCCATCATCGAGAGCTCCACAAAGCACGAAGCAAGCAACATTCGGGCATCGAATAATCTCCACTAGCACATAAAACCCCTCTAGGCTATTATCCTACTTGCTCTCCTCATACCCGTAGGATATCACCGAACTCAAGCAACTTCACCTCATGTGGGCATGAGACTGCCCTCTCAGTAGACTCCACAAATGCTCGTCTAGGTATTCCTCCTAGATTACCCCTCCACTCAAATCCCTCTCTAAAAAGGATTCCTGCTGAATACTCTTACTCAGCACATACTCGAAAGCACATTACAGATAACAGCAATTCCTAGGCTAAGGCATCACAAATCAGGCCACTCTAGTCCTAAAATATGAAATACATAGCCTGCCTCTAGCGTACATAATATCTCAAAACATATCTCATAAATATCACATAATACATAAGTAAGGGTATTTTAGGAAATCACCGATCGGGCTCTGGCTGATTGTACACACTCCTCCTTCTCGTTTTCTCTCAAACTTAATAGTGGATATTATCATTAAAATTGAACCACGTCAAAATACAAAAACCGGGTTTTATATTTGAACCCTAAAAGTGATTTTTTGGAAAATTGATACTATGATTAACTGGATGCATTCAATTATTATGATATCACATGTTTTAAAATAGAATAGTAAAATGTAACGCCCCGATTCTCAGGTATCGATTTCTGATATAAGATTTTTCTTGATATCAAGGTCTACTCGACAAGTTGGTTGCCCGAATCGTCGAGTAGCAGCGGGTTGGTCCACGTGTTTAAGTGACCTACTCGCCAAGTCCAATAATGGACTCGACAAGTAGGTGCTAGGGGATGAAACCCTAATTTTCGGGGTTTTGCACCCTATTTAAAGAATCATAAGCCTCCTTCATCCTCTTCACAGTCCCTTGACTGCTCAGCAAAACCCTAATATGTGTGTGTGCTCCATTGTGTGTTTTAAGCTTTGGAAGAGGATTCCTTGTGAGAAGAGCTTGGAGATCAAGTGATTAGAAGCAAAGAACTCATGGGAATCAGAGATCTACTTCAGTTGGCACCCTTTTGAAGGTATTAAGTTGTTATCTTGGCTCATTTCTTCCTAGATCTCTTTTGGGTGTTTTTCTTTGGAATCCTTTCTTGTGTTTGAGCTAAGATCTAAAGTTGCAACTTCAGATCTAAGATCTTCTTGGTCTCTAGGTCCATAAAGTGATCAGCTTTGATAAGTATGAGCTTCCCCTCAAGTGTGAGACCTCTTTATAAGCTTGGTTTTGTCATTTTAAGACTTTAGAGCTTTGCATGCACATAAAGTTTGCAACTTTACGTGATAAACATGCCTTGGGAAGCTGGATCTACAATTTGGAACCTTTGCATGGATTGAAAGAGTCTGTATGGATAAAGGACTGAAGGGACTCGGCGAGTTGCATGGTCAACTCGGCGAGTCCGATGAAGATTGTCATAGGCTCGACGAGTCAGTCAAGTGAATCAGCGAGTCGGCTAGGGTTTTCCCAACCTTTTGACATGTATGGACTTGGCCAGTTGCAAGAGGAACTTGACGAGCTGGCCAAGGAGTTTACGGCCACAAACCAGGTTCCCAGTTATTTATGTAGATTGTCTGATATCTTCCTGTTATACTTTCAGTATGGTGGTTACGAGACGCTTTGGGACTGGATCCGGTTCAGGATCAGGATCAGGAGGAGGAGGCCAGGAGGGGCCAACAACACCTGGACATGTGGTGCATATGGGTACAGAGGAGTTGGATGCCAGGATTCGATATATCCTGCATGATGGGGTTTCTGCTATGCTCCGGGCACAGTTACCGAGGATGTTTGGGTCTATTAAGACCGCTATGGTTGAGTACTTCGACGAGCGTTACGCAACCCTTGCAGAGACGGCTGCCACTGCAGTTGAATCGCTGTAACAGCGACTGGAGGAGGTGGAGCCAGTCGGCGCTTCCAGTACCAGAACTTCGATAACACGAAGCCCCCGACATTCAATGGTACCCAAGATCTGATTAGAGCCATGAGGTCGTTATATGAAGTGAAGGGCTGTCTCTTCACGTGTTCATGTCCTACTGACCAGAAGGTCAGGTGTGCCGCGAACATGCTGAGGCTCGAGGCCAAGGACTGGTGGAGGCTGACGACAAGTTCGTACACTAATGAGCAGAGAGTTGCTGTTACTTGGGAGCAGTTTAGGGATATGTTCCGCGCCCGATACATTCCACGGGTCGAGCGGGAACGTTTTCCCCAAGAGTTTTTGAGTTTGAGATAGGATGGGGATTCGGTGACGGAGATTACCCGTATGTTCACCGAGAGGGCGATGTTTTGCCCGGAGTTTGCTTCTGAGCAAGCTCAGATGACTCGTTATCTGAGCATGCTTAAGATGGACATCCATCAGTTTGTTGCCACACAGCGATGTGATACTCTACTGGATCTACAGGAAGCCGCTAGGCGGCATGAGTTGGAGATGGAGCTGCAGTTGAGGGATCATCGTCAGGTCCCGACACAGTCTCAGCCGGTGCTAAAGCGGTCTAAGACCGCTGATTCTAGGACCGGGGGTCAGTAGAGCCGCACTTGTGGAAAGTGCGGCAAGAGTCATTTTGGAGCTTGTCGAGCGGGTAGTGGGTTGCCACAAGTGTGGCAAGGAGGGGCACTATGCTAGGGACTGTCGCCAGTCCACCCCTGCATCAGATATGAGGATATGCTATCATTGTCATCAGGTTGGTCACGTGAAGACCAACTGTCCGCAGTTCACAGCCAGGCCGGCGAAGGTTCTAGTGCCGGCTACATTGAGGATTGCAGATGGGAGGCCAGTCAAGGCAGAGCCTCCGAAGGCTCAGGGGCGTGCCTTCCAGCTTACAGCGGAGGAGGCCAGGGCAGCGCCGGATGTGGTTGCTGGTATATTTCTATCCTTTATCTCATTTATTATATCTGTTTTACGCTTATCCGTTGTACCTGTGATTAGGTACGTTTTTAGTGATCTCCTTGCCTGCTTGGGTTTTATTTGACTCGCGGGCGATTCGGTCTTTCGTATCTCAGACATTTAGTAGGGAGTTCGGTGTGCGAGTAGGCGATCTAAAGTGTACGTTGCGAGTCTTTATCCCCAACGAACACAGAGTTTCTGCTTCTTCGGTCTACCAAGGATGCGAGTTGGAGATCTTCGGAGTGTCCTTCCCGATAGATTTGATACCAATTCCCACGGGGGAGGTGTGCGTGATCGTAGGGATGGATTGTCTTAGTCGATTTGTTGCCATGATAGATTGTGAGGGCCAACGGGTGGTAGTTCGAACCTCAAGTGGGGGAGAACTGATTGTATATGGCGAGGGCACCAGAGTGCGATCAGGGTTTTATTCAGCTCCCAGGGCTTGGCAGTACATTCAGCACGGGTGTGCGGGTTATCTAGCGTATGTGGTGGATACGTGGGTGGGGCATCAGACTTCAGTTTCAGAGGTTCCAGTGGTTAGGGAGTTTGCCGACGTGTTCCCTGAGGAGTTGCCAGGGATACCTCCGGAGAGGCAGGTCGAGTTCCGGATCGACCTGGTGCCGGGTGCGGCTCCTATCGCCAAGGCGCCGTACCGTTTGCCACCACCCGAGATGCAGGAGCTGACTTCACAGTTGCTGGAACTGCTAGGCAAGCATTTCATTAGACCTAGCAGTTATCCATGGGGATCACTGATCCTTTTCGTCAGGAAGAATGTCGGTTCGCACCGGATGTGCATTGATTATAGGGAGTTTAACAAGTTGACGGTGAAGAACCGTTATCCACTCCCGAGGATAGATAATCTCTTTGATCGGTTGCAGGGTGCATCTTGGTTCTCCAAGATTGATTTGACGTAACGACAAGAAATTTCAAACCAAAATTTTCATTTTTAATACTCATAAAACATATGTCTCATCATTAATTCTCAAATCAATCAACAAGTTTTCAAACAATTATTCAAATCCAGGATCCACAAACATAGCTCCATAACAAGAGTGTGTGCACAATCACGCTGGTGCCTTCCCGCGATCATCTGAGGTACCTGAAACACATGACACATAACACGGTAAGCACGGATGCTTAGTGAGTTCCCCTAAATACCACATACAACAATTTAGCCACTCGAGGCTATACTCTATAAGACCCTCCGGTCTATGTGTCTCGGCCGGACCCTCCGGCCCCGTAGCTCGTTGGACCCTCTGGTCCGGTCTAGCTCGTTGGACCCTCCGGTCCGGTCTGATTGAGAACCTTCTGGCCTCATAGTTCGTTGGACCCTCCGGTCCGGTCTAAGCAACAAATAATACAGAATACAATACATATCACACAAACATGCATAACTCAAGCAAGCACATAAGACCCTCTAGTCACACATAGTTTTCACTCTAGGTAAGTATAGTGAGAAGACTCACCTCGTAAGCTAGTTAGTAAAAGCCTCGTGCTCGGGAATCCTCGATCTAGCCTCCGCCTAATCACAAGGAAAATATCACTAATTAATACCCTTCTCATACTCGACTACACCACTCATTGGTCTCTCTTACACTCTTAGCCCTAGAAATGGGTAAAAGACCATCTTACCCTTCCCTGACCTCCATTACTCATTTGACCAACCCTAAAGTCAACAGAAGTCATGTAACACCGTAAATTTTCAAACAATTTTTTTTATTTTAAAATCGCATACTTTTCATAACATATTGTATAGAAATCTCGTTTATTCAAATTACAAAACACAACTCCATTAGTAATCCAGGATCCTCAAAACATATCTTTCTCTAGTGTGTAAAATCAAGCCGGTGCCGTCCGGCGATCCTGAGGAAACCTGAAACACATAAAACATAACACGGTAAGCACGAAGCTTAGTGAGTTCCCCAAAATACCACATACAACACATAAGCCACTCGAGGCTATGACTCGGTATGAGCCTGCGGTCAATGTGTCTCAGAGGGACCCTCCAGTCCTGTGGCTCATTGGACTCTCCAGTCCGGTCTAGCTCGTTGGACCCTCTGGTCCGCTCTAAATCGTTGCACCCTTCGATCTGGTCTACTCGAGGACCCTCTGGCCTCGTAAGTCGTTGGACCCTCCGGTCCGGTCTATATAACACATAGCATACGTATTTCACAATGCACATAATCTCAAACATACATATAACACATAAGACCCTCCGGTTTGCACATAGATACCATTCTAGGTAATGTATGGTGAGAAGAATCACCTGACAAGCAGCAAGTAAAGACCCCGCTCCCGAACCTCAAACTAGCCTCCGCCTGACACAAGGAATGAATATCTCTAAGTGATCCTCTAATCACAACTCTAATGATCGAAGGCTATTCTTCCTGTCTTTAACTCTTTGAAGTAGACAAAAGGCCATTTTACCCCTCCACGGTCTCTACCACTCATGTTGACCAAAGCCCCAAAGTCAACAGAAGTCATACTCGAGTCAACAGTCCATGTTTGACCCGACTCGCCGAGTGCACCCATGCGACTCGTCGAGTCCACTTATTTTCCTAGGAAGTCTCGTGACAGTCCAGCTGAGCTCGTCGAGTTGGCCCCCAACTCGTCGAGCTGTCGCATGATGCAGTTCTTCGGGACAAACCCTAACCAACTTGTCAACTCGGCTCATTGGCTCGCGCGAGTTCATTCAGGCCAAATGTTCATTCAGATGATTTCAATCAGATCTATCACCCCAAACACTAGATCTATCATCCTAAGGCTCAATAATCACGTAAAGCTTCGATCTTTACGTTCATACATGAGATTATTGCTCCAAAATGCTAATACATGCCTTTCATGAAGGATTTATCTCATCAACCCTCATTTGAACGACTAAAGTTGGGACATATAGACTCTAAGGACCTTAGGAGGTCCAGATCTGAGGTTTCCAACCACAACCATGTCTCATTCAACTCATAGATTCAAAAGGATGGAAGAAAAGCCCTAAAACTCCCAAAATGAGATGTAGTACAAGGAATGAACAAGATGATGACTTTGTACCTTCTCTTAGCAGCTGAAACACTCAATACCACAGATCCACTGCCTTCCTTTGTTCCCCATCATGGAGCTCTTCATCCTTCTTCATAGAAATGCACCAAGAAACACATTGTGAGCTTCTCTCTCACTCTATAGCTCCAATAGCAATTAGGGTTTGCTCTCAGGATAAGGTAGCCGTAAATGAGGCTATAAATGCCTTTAAATAGGTCCCAAACCCGGGAAATTAGGGTTTCTCTGCCCAACACCTACTCGGCGAGTCCCTCCTCTAACTCGTCGAGTCCATTCATTAAATCCACGCGGCAATCTCGACTCGACTCGACGAGTTGGACCCTTACCTCGTCGAGTCTCTTCTTCAACCTCAAGGTTAACATATACAATAATATCCCTGAAAATCCGGATGTTACAATTCTCCCCCACTTGAATTAGATTTCGCTCTCGAACTCGCTTCTCAACGCCACATAGGTTGAACCCAAGAACCCGGAAAGTACCACCGAAGTATCTCATGCCACACAACTAAATTCTTCCATAGACACCTGAAACCAACAGGAACACCCAAACCCGGATGAGGACATACCCATCTGAACAACGAACCCTCAATACTCTGATCTCAGGCACGGAAAATGATCATGCTTGTTCAAGAGCGTCCTACGACGTCTAACAAACATAATCCTCAGCTCCCTTCTCAATATCCCTTTCAAGACTGAGCACCAGGTCATCTCTCGACCCAGAAATTGAACCTCCATAGGTTACCCATCCCATGTCCCAAAACGTCTGACTAACTTCCTTCTCACAACAACTATCTCGGCCCAGTGTGACATACAAGTCACGAATTTGGTTTTACCTCAAGCGAATACAGAAGTTGTCTTACCCTCGACCTCTGTCGTCTACTACTCCTTAATTCCATGTGTCTCGCGGTTTTTCCCATACAACCGAACTGACCCACTCAGCTCTAAGAATTCATAAGACACCCAATACCCCGAAAAATAAAACCCTTTTTGAATCTGGGATCTCATTTGCCTACTCAATACACCACCAAAGCCAAAATCATACTCGAGAATCTGGTTCGATACAGAATTGGAACCACTCGTCCCAATGGAGCACCCAACTCATGACCCATGACCCGCAACTCACGCGTACATCATTTCTCCAAGTCCTTTTGATTGCGATAACCACAACTTAACTCAGAATATAACGATTCCCGACACATATGGAGACCCAGTCTCGCCCCTGGTCCGACCATCAGGTTCCCGAACTCAAGGATTAAGGCTACCCAAGCCTAAAAACTCTTCTGTGTCATGCTCTGAATAGTGAATAATACGGCTCCCCGTAGCACCACGACACTCTCTCGCTGGCTAGTGAATACTACGACTCCCTGTAATATTTCAACACTCCCCAATGACTGGTGAGTACTACGGCTCCCCGCAGTATCACAACACTCTTTTAACGGCTGGTGAGTACTACGGCTCCCCGCAGTATCACAACACCCTCTCTCTGACTAGTGAGTACTATGGCTCCCCGCAACATCACAACACCCTCTCTCTGACTAGTGAGTACTACGGCTCCTCGCAGTATCACAACACTCCCCCAATGACTGGTGAGTACTACGGCTCTCCGCAGTATCACAACACTCCCCCAATGGCTGGTGAGTACTACGGCTCCCCGCAGTATCACAACACCCTCTCTCTGACTAGTGAGTACTACGGCTCCCCGCAGCATCACGACACCCTCTCTCTTCTCCCCACAATCTTATTCTCAGGTCATTACCTCACTACGTTCGCTAAAACATGCTTCGCGGCCCAACATAGATAGGTGCACACACCCACCCAGGCTAAACATCACTACTTCTGACGACCGCCATCGACAAAAATACTTTTTCTCGCTTCAATTCACATCCTCAGATAATCCCGCTTGATGTCAATTAGCTGAAAGGGCTCCCACCGGAACTATAGACACCCGATACACCACTCGCCATCTCATAACCCAAGTCTCAAAATGATCCAAAATTTAGGATATCATACTCGGATATATCGACACATCATCATAGAACCGTATGATGTCTTCCCTCATCCACTGATCTTCCACTAGCCACCTCCTCGGTATACACCTCGAAATCTCCTGGAACTGCTGCCAAAAAGTATGCCTCACCCAGAAAGGTGCTCCCTCGATCTCCTACATCTCAGTCCCCACTAATAACCCTATCATGGAATGGGACATACTTCGCAGTAGACATGCTGCTCAAATACTCTGGTGAAAAGATCACAACCATATGCTAGCCCACCGGGTTTACCTCCAACTCTGAAACTGGAAGCTCAATATCTCTTCTGCCCATCACAGGAAACTGAAATAATACAACTCTAGTCATGGAAAGTGACATCTCCTTTATCGGCCGATTGCTCAATTCGGATAGTAATCCTCTATAAATCACCTTCTTCTACTCCTCTCTGAGTCTTGCGACTCCAACTGGCATCTCACCAAAAATCTCTCGGGGACTAACTCGTTTTTCCCCCTCAAGGCATGCTCCATTGAAACTTGTTCAACATGGACTTCTGGCCCCACACTCTTTCACATCTGATCTCAGTCTAACCAATCACAACAGAATAATTGGTAACACCAGAAGCACTAACTGCCACGTGCCATGGTACTCAAACCATGTGACCACCTATCGATCTGCTATGAATCATGGTACCCGAACCATGTCATCTCCTCTTAATTTGCTACCAATCATGGTAGTCGAACCATGACATCACCTCTCAATCTGCTACCAATCATGGTACTCGAACCATGACATCACCTCTCAATCTGCTACCAATCATGGTACTCGAACAATGACATCACCTCTCAATCTGCTACCAATCATGGTACTCGAACCATGACATCACCTCTCAATCTGCTACCAATCATGGTACTCGAACCATGACATCACCTCTCAATCTGCTACTTAGAATCTCCAGAATGTTCCATGCATCAAGTATGGGTCCTCTGCTTTCAGTAGTACGGGACCATACTACCTGCCACATCTACCCATACCTTCCACACGGATCATCCCAGATTTCGTAAGTAGCTGCTCAACCTTCTCGCTCATCCATCCCGTTACTCGTGTTCGCTCCCCAGCGAAATACCCTACTCTGTTAGCGCACTCATCTGACCACGGTCACCCCCTAGGCTCTTCCTAGCTGTTCACACTTCTCTGCCATCAGCTGTTGAAGAACTTGTAATGATGTCAGCCATCTACCTCCTGAATATCGTCATATTCACTTAGTAGCTGACTGCCATCATCGAGAGCTCCACAAAGCACGAAGCAAGCAACATTCGGGCATCGAATAATCTCCACTAGCACATAAAACCCCTATAGGCTATTATCCTACTTTCTCTCCTCATACCCGTAGGATATCACCGAACTCAAGCAACTTCACCTCATGTGGGCATGAGACTACCCTCTCAGTAGACTCCACAAATGCTCGTCTAGGTATTCCTCCTAGATTACCCCTCTATTCAAATCCCTCTCTAAAAAGGATTCCTACTGAATACTCTTACTCAGCACATACTCGAAAGCACATTACAGATAACAGCAATTCCTAGGCTAAGGCATCACAAATCAGGCTACTCTAGTCCTAAAATATGAAATACCTAGCCTGCCTCTAGCATGCATAATATCTCATAACATATCTCATAAATATCACATAATACATAAGTAAGGGTATTTTAGGAAATCACCGATCGGGCTCTGGCTGATTGTACACACTGCTCCTTCTCGTTTTCTCTCAGAAATTCTTGCTTGTTTTTAGAAAAATCATTTCTTTGAAATTTTTTCTCAAATCCTCAGTTTGAGTCCAGATTTACCCGAAGGTGCATCCGGATCCCTTAAACCAAGGCTCTGATACCAACTTGTACCACCGTAAATTTTCAAACAAATTTTTTTATTTTAAAATCGCATACTTTTCATAACATATTGTATAGAAATCTCGTTTATTCAAATTACAAAACACAACTCCATTAATAATCCAGGATCCTCAAAACATAACTCTTTCTCTGGTGTGTACAATCAAGTCGGTGGCATCCCGCGATCCTGAGGAAACCTGAAACACATAACACATAACACGGGAAGCACGAAGCTTAGTGAGTTCCCCAAAATACCACATACAACACATAATCCACTCGAGGCTATGACTTGGTATGACCCTCCGGTCAATGTGTCTCAGCGGGACCCTCCAGTCCCGTGGCTCGTTGGACCCTCCAGTCCGGTCTAGCTCGTTGGAGCCTCTGGTCCGGTCTAAATCGTTGGACCCTCTGGTCCGGTCTACTCGAGGACCCTCTGGCCTCGTAAGTCGTTGGACCCTCCGGTCCGGTCTATATAACACATAGCATACATATTTCACAATGCACATAATCTCAAACATACACATAACACATAAGACCCTCCGGTCTGCACATAGATACCACTCTAGGTAATGTATGGTGAGAAGACTCACCTGACAAGCAGCAAGTAAAGACCCCGCTCCCGAACCTCGAACTAGCCTCCGCCTGACACAAGGAATGAATATCTCTAAGTGATACTCTAATCACAAGTCTAATGATCGAAGGCTATTCTTCCTCTCTTACCTCTTTGAAGTGGACAAAAGGCCATTTTACCCCTCCATGGTCTCTACCACTCATGTTGACCAAAGCCCCAAAGTCAACAAAAGTCATACTCGTGTCAGCAGTCCATGTTTGACTCGACAAGCCGAGTGCACCCATGCGACTCGTCGAGTCCACTTATTTTCCTCAGAAGTCTCGTGACAGTCCAGCCCAGCTCGTCGAGTTGGCCCCCAACTCGTCGAGCTGTCGCATGATTCAGTTCTTCAGAACAAACCCTAACCAACTCGTCGACTCGGCTCATTGACTCGGCGAGTTCATTCATGCCAAATGTTCATTCAGACGATTTCAATCATATCTATCACCCCAAAACACTAGATCTATCATCCCAAGGCTCAATAATCACGTTAAGCTTCGATCTTTACGTTCATACATGAGATTATTGCTCCAAAATGCTAATACATGCCTTTCATGAAGGATTTAGCTCATCAACCGTCATTTGAACAACTAAAGCTGGGACATCTAGACTCTATGGACCTTGGGAGGTCCAGATCTGAGGTTTCCAACCACAACCATGTCTCATTCAACTCATAGATTCAAAAGGATGGAAGCAAAGCCCTAAAACTCCCAAAATGAGATCTAGTACAAGGAATGAACAAGATGAGGACTTTGTACCTTCTCTTAGCAGCTGAAACACTCAATACCGCAGATCCACTGCCTTCCTTTGTTCCCCATCATGAAGCTCTTCATCCTTCTTCATAGAAATGCACCAAGAACCACAATATGAGCTTCTCTCTCACTCTCTAGCTCCAATAGCAATTAGGGTTTGCTCTCAGGGGTAGGTAGTCGAAAATGAGGCTATAAATGCCTTTAAATAGGTCCCAAACCCGGGAAATTAGGGTTTCTCTTCCCAGCACCTACTCGACGAGTCCCTCCTCTGACTCGTCGAGTCTAGTCATTAAATCCACACGGCAATCTCGACTCGACTCGGCGAGTTGGACCCTTAACTCGTCGAGTCTCTTCTTCAACCACATGGTTAACATATACAATAATATCCCTGAAAATCCGGATGTTACAAGTCAATTCCAGTCAATAGTCCAAATTGACCAGACTCGCCGAGTGCACTCGTGCGACTCGTCGAGTCCCATCGATTCTCAGTAATCCCATGAAGGTCCAGCTTGTCGAGTTAACCCCTAACTCATCGAGCTACCGCATGATCTAGTTCATCAGGACAAACTCTAACCGGCTCGTCGAGTCGGCTCATCAACTCGGCGAGTCCATTCAGTCTCAACTTGTATTCAGACGATTTCAAGGAAGAAAACTCTCCCACACTCTAGATCTAAGCTCTCAAGGCTTGAATATCACGTAAAGCCTCGAGCTTTACATTCATGCATGGCACTAAAGGGCTAAAAATGCCAAGAACAAGCTTGAGAAGAAGTCTCTCATTCAAGGGGCTATCATGGTTGAATAAAGCAAGGGACTTTCGACTCTAGGGACCTCACAAGGTCCACATCTGATGTCTATTTCTAAGAACGTGTTCAAAACCTTCAAAGTCCCCAAAATAAGATGGAAATGAAGCCCTAACTCTTAAAATCATGAGGTCTATCCATACAAGAGAGAAAGGTACGAAATTTATACCTTGAATAGAAGCTCCTGGATGTCTAAGTAGCAGATCTAACCACCTGTTCACAATCCTTGCATGGAATCCTCCTTCCCTCTACCAAAATGCACCAAAGATCTCAAACAATGGCTCAAAACTCTCTCAAAAGCTCAAGGGGGCGATTAGGGTTTCTCTCAGTGAAAGGAAACAGATGGAGAGCCGCAAATGAGGCTATACTTATCCTTATATAGGCCCCAATCCTGAGGATTTAGGGTTTCAACTCATAGCGCCTACTCGGCGAGTCTACTCCCAGACTCGTCGAGTAGATCATTAAACCCACGTGACCATCCCTTCTCTACTCGGCGAGTTATAGCACCAACTCGTCGAGTTGTTTAATGAACCTCAAAAATAAATACTTAAAATATCATACCTGGGAATCCGGATGTTACATTTGAGGACGGGGTATCATCAGGTCCGGGTGAGAGAGGAGGACGTGGAGAAGACCGCGTTTCAGACTCGTTATGGTCATTACAAGTTCGTGGTGATGCCGTTTGGGTTCACCAACGTGCCAGCAGTATTTATGGACCTGATGAATCGGTTCTGCAGAACGATGCTCGATCGCTCAGTCATAGTGTTTATTGATGATATCTTGGTGTATACCAAGACCCGAGAGCGGCACAAGGAGCACCTCAGGGAGTTGTTGGGGTTTTAAGACAAGAACGGCTGTATGCTAAGTTCTCGAAGTGTGAGTTTTGGTTGCGAGAGATCCAGTTTCTCAGACATCTCGTTAACCAGGAGGGGATTTTGGTCGACCCGGCCAAAATCGATGCAGTCATGCAGTGGGAGGTGTCGAGGTCTCCTTCGGACATCAGGAGTTTTCTGGGTTTAGCGGGGTATTACCGAAGGTTTATTTGGGATTTCTCTAAGATTGTAGTACCCCTCACTCGTCTGACGAGGAAGGGGGTGGATTTCCGGTGGGGTCCTGAGCAGCAGAGGGCGTTTGAGACTCTCCGTCAGCGTTTGTGCGAGGCTCCAGTCTTAACACTCCCGGAGGGAGTGGAGGATTTTGTGGTGTTCTGTGATGCATCCATCACAGGTTTGGGGGTGGTCCTCATGCAGAGAGGATATGTGATAGCCTACGCTTCGCGACAGCTGAAGCCGCATGAGACGATATATCCTACTCATGATTTAGAGTTGGGAGCGGTGGTGTTCGCTCTCAAGATATGGAGACATTATTTATATGGGGTCCGTTGTACCATATACACGGACCACCCAAACCTAAACATGAGGCAGCGCAGGTGGCTGGATGTAGTCACAGACTACGATTGCGAGATCCTTTAGCACCCTGGTAAAGCGAATGTGGTGGCGGACGCTTTGAGCCGCAAGTCGGGTGGGCCTTCCACTCCAGCGATATGTATGAGGATAGTGGTGGATTCTCCACTGGTGAGCTTGATCAGGGATGCTCAGGTTGAGGGCATACGACCAGAGAACTGGAAGATGGAGAGGATTAAGGGCGAGAACTCCTGGTTTATGCAAAATAGCCAAGGATTGTTGACCCTATGTGGTCGGGTATGGGTTCCGATGATGGGTGGGGTCAGACAGACAGTCATGGAGGAGGCTCATAAGTCTTACTTCTCTATTCACCCAGGGGCCACCAAGATGTACCGAGACCTGAGTTTGAATTATTGGTGGCCATGCATGAAGCAAGAAATCTGTTGAGGTGCTTCACCTGTAGGATGGTCAAGGCCGAGCATCGAGGCCGCATGGTAAGTTGTATCCCCTAGAGATTCCCATATGGTTGTGGGAACAAATCAGGATGGACTTCATTACCAAGTTGCCAAGGACGGCGAAGGGATTTGATCCTATATGGGTCATCATAGATCGATTGACCAAGAGTGCCCATTTCTTGGCGATACGAGAGAGTTCTTCGGCCGAGAAGTTGGCCAACTTGTACGTCCACGACATCGTATCTCGTCAAGGGGTTCCGGTCTCCATTGTCTCCGACCAGGATGTTAGATTTACTTCCCGTTTCTGGCACAAGTTCCACGAGGAACTGGGCACACCGTTGCACTTTAGCATAACATTTTATCCGCAGACCGATGGTCAGAGCGAACGGACCATTAAGACCCTCGAGGATATGTTTAGTGCGTATGTCATTGACTTCGGTGGAAGCTGGGATTCCCACCTACCCCTTGCAGAGTTCACCTACAAGAACAACTATCATTCCAGTATTGTCACCCCGCCTTTTGAGCTGTTTTATGGGCGGAGATGTTGCACCCCGGTTTGTTGGGGTGAGGTCGGACACAGTGTGATGGGTCGGATGGAGGTAGTCTTGTAGACTACCGAGAAGATTCAGTAGATTAGGCAGCGACTGCAGACCGCTCAGAGTCAGCAGAAGAGTTACGCCGACAGACGCCGATCTGAGTTAGAGTTCTAGGTTGGGGACATCGTACTCCTGATGGTCTCACCCTGGAAGGGTGTGATCCACTTCAGGAAGAGGGGGAAATTGGGTCCCCGATACATTGGGTCGTTCAGGATCATTGTCAGGGTTGGCAAGGTGGCGTACAGGTTAGAGCTACGGGATGAGCTCAGCCAGATCAACAACACCTTTCACGTTTCGCAGTTGTGAAAGTGAATTATGGATCAGGAGTCAGTGGTGTCGTTGGATGATATTCAGGTCGATGAGCGCCTGAATTACGTGGAGAGGCATGTGGCCATACTGGATAGGAAGATGAAAGTTCTGCGGAACAATGAGATACCTTTGGTAAAGGTACAATGGGAGCAAGGGAGGGGATCTGATTGGATGTGGCAGCCGGAGGCAGAGATGTCGGAGCACTATCCGGAGTTGTTCACCATAGCAGACTTCGAGGACGAAGTCTAGTTCAATTAGGGGAGAATTGCAACGCCCCGATTCTCAGGTATCGATTTCTGATATAATATTTTTCTTGATTTCAAGGTCTACTCGACGAGTTGGTTGCCCGACTCATTGAGTAGCAGCGGGTTGGTCTACGTGTTTATGTAACCTACTCGCTGAGTCCAAGAATGGACTCGACGAGTAGGTGCTGGGGGATGAAACCCTAATTTTCGGGATTTTGCACCCTATTTAAAGAATCATAAGCCTCCTTCAGCCTCTTTGCACCCTAATACGCGTGTGTGCTCCATTGTGTATTTTAAGCTTTGGAAGAGGATTCTTCGTGAGAAGAGCTTGGAGATCAAGTAAATAGAAGCAAAGAACTCGTGGGAATCAGAGATGTACTTCAGTTGGCACCCTTTTGAAGGTATTAAGTTGTTATCTTGGCTCATTTCTTCCTAGATCTCTTTTGGGTGTTTTTCTTTGGAAGCATTTCTTGTGTTTGAGCTAAGATCTGAAGTTGCAACTTCAGATCTGAGCTTTTCTTGGTCTCTAGGTCCATAAAGTTATCAGCTTTGACAAGTATGAGCTTTCCCTCAAGTGTGAGACCTCTTTATAAGCTTGGTTTTGTCATTTTAAGACTTTAAACATTTTCATGCACGTAAAGTTTGCAACCTTACGTGATAAACATGCCTTGGGAAGCTGGATCTACAATTTGGAACCTTTGCATGGCTTAAAAGCGTCTGTATGGATGAAGGACTAAAGGGACTTAGCGAGTTTCATGGTCAACTCAGCGAGTCCGATGAAGATTGTCGTAGGCTCGGCGGGCCAGTCGAGTGACTCGGCGAGTCGGATTGGGTTTTCCCAACCTTTGGACACGTATGGACTTGGCGAGTTGTAAGAGGAACTCGTCGAGCTGGCCAAGGAGTTTACGGCCGAAAACCTTAGGAACTCAATGAGTCACTCTAGTGACTCGGCGAGTTGGCGAGTTATGCAAGGAACTCAGCGAGTAGCTGAGGGTACTCGACGAGTTGAGGTCAACATAGACTGTTGACCTTGATCAATGAATTTGACTTTGACCAAGGGTTGACCAGTGGACTTCTGGGGACATTTTGGGAAATTGGAAATTTGTGAACATGGTCTGATGGTAACTATAGGTGGTGGGGTTCATGTCGATGATCCGAGGGGTTGAGCTTATCTTTGGAGTCAACAGTTGCGAGGTGAGTTATTCTCACTATATCGAGGTGAGCTTATCTTTATGGATTCGTATCCGGATTATGGCATGATATGTTTATTGTTTACATCCCGGTAGTTAGGATGGTGATATGCTTATGCTTAGTGACCTGGTTAGATCAGTGTCCTGATTATAGGATAATGCTATGCTAGTGACCGGTTAGGTCTATACCCCGATTATTGGGATGTTGCTATGAATAGTGATATGCTAGGTCGGTTTCACTGTTATACGATATGAGTTAGCGTATGATATTTATGTGCACATGTTTATCGATTGGGAGCTGGGTTGAGGCAGTCCTTCTTTGTACTGTAGGCCAACATACCCGGTGAGCGGTACGTAAAGGCTGTAGGCCCTGCGAGGCGGTCCAGTTAGGCCGAAGGCTCGGGAGCGGTCCAGATAGACTATAGGCCCTGCGAGGCAGTCCAGTCAGGCTGAAGGCTCGTTATGCATGTCGTTCTGTATTTGTTGATACGCTATGATTATGGTTATATGTGGTTGGTATTTTGGGGGTAACTCACTAAGCTTTCGGGCTTACAGTTTCAGTTTACTATTTCAGGTACATCAGGAGATCACGGCAAGTCAAAGGCGTGATCTTACAGCTCCTCATGTTTTGTTTATGTTTCTCGGAAAACTCTGATATTGACTATTTTGAAAACAAATATGTAATAACTATTGGTTTTTAATGTTTTGTAAAGTTTAAACTGGCTTAAATTTTTGGGTGTTACATAAAACACACAAATTCATTTTCAAAAGGCAAGTCTACGCCATCTAACTTTGGAAACATTGGACACCAATTGTGTAATGCTTGTGGGATAAAGTATATCTAACCATTTGTGTTATCTTTTGGTGGCCAAAGTATTTTTGCGATTTCTATAACCAAGTTATAGGATAATTATATAAGTTTCTCTACTTGGATGACTTTATTGGAAACCTCTTGTGACAAATGTCACACAAGAAAGAGTGTTCTAAGGCATAGATGAGACCAAACATGTCAAATTAACAAATATATTGTTAAGGGGATCATACATCTAGGAATTAAAAGTGGTGTAATTAATAAAAGCTATTTACCTTTTTAAAATTAAGTAACTCGGATAAATGTCACCTAACCATTTATTTAATTTGTAACTTGGATCATAGAATTTAAATAAATAATGTTTTAGGAAACAAAAAAGGGTATTATTTTAAAAGAATTAAATAATAAATTAAATTTTTTTAAAGTTTGTAGATGGCTACACCAACTACTGTAACACACCACCACTCAATGAACATTCGATCAATGCTTGACAAAGAAAAATAGGGCCATTCCAACTTTTTGGATTGGTACAAAAATTTGATAATTGTTTTCAAAAAAGAAAAGAAAGATTATGTCCTTGAATCATAAGTCCCCGGTGAACTACCTTACGTCCCAAATGTTTCACATGATGCATCGCTAATGCATGTGGATGACTCACTTGATCTTTCATGCCTTATGTTTTCCACCATGATTCCTGATCTTCAGCGGGATCTGGAACTCTTCACTGCCTTTAACATGATTGAACATCTCAAACAGATGTTTGGTCAACAAGCAAGTAATGAGAGGTTTGAAACTATTCTAGCCCTTCATGGAATGAAAATGGAGGAAACTAGGAATGTGAGAACGTATGTTCTCAAGATGAAAAGAATTCTGGATCACTTGGAGAGATCGGTTCTCCATATCCATTAGACTTGGCCACAAACTTAATTCTGAAGTCACAGCCCAAGTCTTATGATACTTTCATTATGAACTAAAACATGAATGGGTAGGATAAGCCAATCTCAGAGTTGCACGGGATGCTCAAAACTGCATAGAAAAACATCACAGGGAAACACCCCCCCCCCCCCCCAAGTGATCGTGATTCGGGAAGAACTTCAAAGGGAAGCCATAAGCTAGCAAGGGAAAAGGGAAGAAAGCTCCACAAAACCCGCCACCAAAGGAGAAGGAAAAGGTTGCTAAAGATGACAAATGCTTTGAGTGTTGTGTTGTGGGGCATTGGAAAAGGAATTTTCCTAAGTACGTTGTTTAGTTGAAGAATAAAAAGGTCCGGGAAGGTACTTCAAGTATATCCATTTTAATGATTGAAATGGGTTTATTTACTTTTCGTCTAACACTTGGGTATTTGATTCTAGTTGTGGAACTCATATATGTAATTCGTTGCAGGGGTTTTGAAAGAGTAGGGAAGTGAAGATATATAAGATGGTGCTACATGTTGGAAATGGAGCACGTGTAGTAGTCCAAGCAATATGACATTTTGATTTATCTTTGCCATCCGGTCTATATTTGACATTAAACAATGTATGTTTGTGTCACACCCCCAAACCAGATGGCAGAAACGTCCGGGGGTGGATGACTTCATTTGTAGTATCACAACACATGTGTTCAATCACTGTATATTGACACCAAAATAGTTATAGCAAAAGACAGAAGACATGACTCAAAACGGCACCGTCTTCTCAAAAGCTTGGGGAGTACTTGTCTACTGATTCCCTGAGAATACAAGTAATTTGAAAAGAGAGTATCAACATAAAGTTGCGTGAGTGCATAAGTATTTATGTTTGAAAGTATGTATTGTGTTCATTGATTATGTATACTGTTCCAGAAAATCCTATATTTTCTGCTGTATAAGAAAAGTAGTTTTAATCACATAAAACCGTTCTATTTGTAAACCAGTGTTCTGTATTAGTAGTCATTTGTAAAACTTGTAAAAGACTCATGTTTAGCTAATTATACACTAACTGTATTGTTAATATCTTTTAATGAGTTATTATAACCATACTGAGACTAGATGGCCTGAAACAACGCTTTGAAGGCATCGAAACTGTTGATAACAATTGTCACTTGTAGGCGTGTATGCCCGGCTATAGCTAGCACTCTGAGTGCAGGGTTGTCAATCCTAATATAGATCTATACACACTTGTTTCGATCCCCGACTGGAGATTCTAGTTATAATGTCAGGACTTTAACTATGTTTTTTAAATAAATAAACAACTTGAATCTATTGACTCATAAAAAGCATATAGACGTTATGTGTATAATAGAAGTGAAAACCCAATCATTCTGAAATAAATGATTGATAGTATACTCCGGAATTAGTATTCTTAACATGTATTTGAAAGATGTATACCCTTGATTAGTTTTGAATTAAACCCTTGTTCTTGTAAAATGGTGTACTCTAGTATACTTGAATCGTGAATTAATGTTTTATGAATCATAAATTATACCTAATATTATAATTTATATGTATTTTCTGAATTCATACTAACTGTTCATGAATGCAACCCTTTGCTCAACATGTTACAAAGGGTATTGAAACTGAATGAAACAACTTTTATATTTATATATATATACAAATATATATAACTAAAATTTAAACAATATTCAGAAAAATAATTTTACTATAACCCCACATCCACACAAAGAAAAGGAATCAAAGTGAATTATTAGTCCTAAGCCCTTTAAATCTTATATATATATATATATATATATATATATATATATATATATATATATATATATATATATATATATATATATAAGTTTTTTGCGAAAAAAAACATAAGTTTATAAAATATTTTAAAGAGTTTATCATTTTGAAATACTTTTGATGACTTGATGTCATTTTAACACAATTTAAAACCATTTGATTTGTTGTCAATTGAAATCCATTTTGGTGAGATATTTTGAAACCATTTATTTGTAACAGAAAATCCTTGTGTTAGACTTGTATCCCCCCCCCCCTGCCTTAAAACTGTAAAAAAAAACTATGGAAATACGGGGGTATGAACTCACCTTTGTGTGAGTGAATTGGATGAAAGATTGTTATAGGATGCTTGGTATGCCATGTGAAGTCCTGAGCACAAATCGGTCATATTTAACATATATTAACAAATATATGTATGATATTAGGGCCTATAATAGCTAATATATAAAGGAAACGTCCTTAGGAACTAGGAAACATTTACTATAAAGTGTTATAACCGAACATGAAGAGCGGAAAGATGTTCACAGCCACACAAGAAGGGTTCACGGCCCTTGATGACTTCACGGTCCAAGAACATGAAGGGTTCACGTCCCTGAATGTGTTCACGGCCCTGATGTTCTTGATGAATGAACAAGACCTGAAGATCTTAAGCAAGTTTCAAAGAAGATTCAAAGCTTTTCAGATTGGTGTTTTTCGTGTTCTTCGTGTGTTCTTCGTGTTCTTCGCGAAAACTAGTAAAATTAACGGGTTTTTAGCCTAGTATAAGAAGATTGAAAGATGTTTTTGAAGTGATAACAAGATCAAGAAATGATACCTGTTAGATCTTAGGAAGAACTAGTGATTATCACTTGAATATGATGAGAAAGGATGAATTTAGCATGTTCTTGAGGAGAGAGGTTGTTCTTGGTTGATGATACTTGAGAATTTGGGAGAATTCACGGTTGAAAGATGAGAAATGAGGAGAAAATGGATAACACCCATATATATATATATATATATATATATATATATATATATATATATATATATATATATATATATATATATATATATATATATATATATATATATATATATATATATATATATATACGATGGTTCACGGTCTGAAGGCAGTGGTGGCCGAGAAGCGTTCACGGTGTAAGGGTTTGCGGCCCTCGTTCACGGCTGAAGCTTGTTCACGGTTGCGAGGCTGCTGTCCGAAGGGAAAGAAAGAATGGTCTTCGGACTTTAAAGTTTTCACCTCATAAACATATGACACCTTGAATACAAGGTGTAAACACTTATAAAATATTAATCTAACCCATGTAAGATAGAATGAGATTTAAGTTTACTTTAGTTGACCCAAGTTTGACTTTGGTTGACTAGGGTTGACCTTACAAGAAGAAAATAACGGGATGTTACATTATCCCCCCGTTAAAGAGAATTTCGTCCCGAAATTTAGACTAAAGCGTTACAGAAAGACTAGGGAAAAAGTTGTGGATACTTCTGTTGCATTTGATCCTCCCGCTCCAAAGTGAATTCAGGTCCCCGTTTTGCATTTCAGCGAACCTTCACTATCGGGATATGGCTTTGTTTGATTCTCTTGATTTCCTTATATAGGATTTATACGGGTTCTTCCACGAAGTTGAGGCTCTCGTTTATCTCGATCTTGTCGAGTGATATCGCAAGAGTCTTGTCGGATAGACACTTTTTGAAACTAGAGACGTGGAAGGTAGGATGTATGTTACTTAGTTCTTGAGGTAATCGAAGTTTGTAAGCTACTGGACCGATTCTAGCAAGAATCTCGGATGGTCCTATGTACCTTGGGTTCAGTTTGCCACTCTTTCCAAAGCGTATCATGCCCTTCCATGGTGAGACCTTCAACAAGACGCGGTCACCAACCTGGAATTCCAAGGGTTTTCTCCTTTTGTCAGCGTAGCTTTTCTGTCTATCTCTGGAAGCTTTATGTCGCTCCCGAATTTGTATGATTTTTTCTGTAGTTTCACAAATGATTTCCGGACTAGTGAGATTACTGTCAGGAACTTGACCTCTAGCTAGTTGCGTATCTCCCACTTCAGCCCAACACAGAGGTGATCTGCACTTTCGGCCATAGAGGGCTTCGAATGGAGCAACCTTTATGATAGTGTGATAACTGTTGTTGTAAGAGAACTCGACAAGGGGTAAATGAGTATCCCATGCCTTTCCAAAGTCTATCATGCAGGCTCGCAACATATCTTCTGGAGTTTGAATCGTCCTCTCACTTTGTCCGTCTGTTTGTGGATGGTAGGTTGTACTGAGGTCCAGCCTAGTTCCCAGAGATTTTTGTAAAGACTGCCAGAAACGAGAAGTGAATCTACTATCTCGGTCAGAAATAATAGATATTGGTACACCATGCAGTCTAACTATCTCTTTGAGGTATATTCTTGTTAGCTTCTCTATCTTGTCGTTTTCTTTTATTGGCAAGAAGTGTGTGGATTTGGTCAATCTATCGATGATTACCCAAATAGTATCATAACCACCCGATGTCTTGGGTAACTTAGTTATGAAATCCATCGTAATCCGCTCCCACTTCCATTCAGGGATTTCAGGTTGTTGCAAAAGACCTGAAGGTTTCTGGTACTCTACCTTGAATTTGGCACAAGTAAGGCACTTGCCCACAAAGGTAGCAATCTCGACCTTCATGCTAGGCCACCAGTACAGTTTCTTGAGTTCCAGATACATCTTGTCTGAACCTGGATGAATGGAGTATCGAGTTTTGTGTGCTTCATTCATAACCACGTCTCTGTAACCACCGAACCTTGGTGTCCAGATCCGGTTCATGAAACAATAGACTCCATCACCCCTGATTTCGAAGTTTTTATCCATTCCTCTCAGGGTTTCACCTGCCATGTTTTCGGGTTTCAAGGCCTCGTGTTGAGCCTCTTTAATTTGTGTGGACAGATGTGAATGGATCGTCATGGTTAACGACTTTACTCGGCGCCCCGTGTATTATTATCTGCTAAGGGCGTCAGCTACTACATTTGCTTTACTATGGTGATAATGAATTTCGCATTTGTAATCGTTCAGTAGCTCCACCCATCGTCGTTGTCTCATGTTCAGCTCCTTCTGGTCGAAGATATGCTGAAGACTTTTATGGTCCGTGAATACATTGCATTTTGTACCATATAAATAATGTCTCTAGATTTTCAAAGCAAAAACCACTGCTCCCAGTTCAAGGTCATGTGTTGTATAGTTAACCTCATGTGTCTTTAGCTGTCTTGAGGCATAGGATATAACCTTTACTCGTTGCAAGAACACATCCAAGCCCTTGATTAGAAGCATCACAGTACACTACGCAGTCCTCTATCCCTTCCGGTATAGATTTAAAAGCAAAATGGGTGCACTGCACAGGGCTCGCTTCAACGTTTGGAATGTTGTTTCTTGTTTCTCTCCTCAGCTAAAAGTTACACCCTTTTGTGTCAGGGTATTAAGTGGTTTAGCAACTCGGGAGAAATTTTGGATGAATCTTCGATAGTAGCCAGCAAGACCTAAGAATTGACGGATTTCTGTAGGCGTTTTGGGTGCTGGCCAGTTCTCGATTGCCTTTATTTTGGAAGGGTCCACGTGTATTCCTTCTGAACTGACCACGTGCCCTAGGAAATCAACTTTCTTGATCCAAAATTCGCACTTTGAGAACTTCGCATATAAATTCTCTGTTCTCAGTGTTTTCTAGACTTGACGAAGATGTTGGCCATGCTCTTCTTTGCTTCTTGAGTAGATAAGGATGTCGTCAATGAAGACTATTACGAATTTGTCCAGAAACGGATGGCACACTCTGTTCATTAAGTCCATGAACACAGCAGGTGCATTCGTCAATACGAAAGGCATCACTATGAACTCGTAATGACCATAACGAGTTCTGAATGTTGTTTTGGGAACGTCCTCCTCCAGAATTCATAATTGGTGATACCCGGATCTTAAGTCTATTTTCGAGAAGTAGCTCGCACCTTGAAGTTGGTCGAACAGATCGTCAATGCGAGGTAGAGGATATCGGTTCTTAATGGTAAGTTTATTTAGCTCGTGATAGTCTATGCACATACAGAATGATCCATCCTTCTTCGTCACGAATAAGACCGGTGCTCCCCATCGTGAGAAACTTGGTCTGATGAAACCTTTACTAAGGAGTTCGTTCAACTGGCTGGACAATTCCTGCATTTCTGAAGGTGCAAGACGATAGGGGGATTTGGCTACAGGAGTAGCCCCAGGGATTAAGTCAATTCTGAATTTAACTTGTTGTTTGGGAGGCACTCCTTGGAGATCGTCGGGAAATATGTCAGGAAAGTTGTAGACCTCAGGAATGCTCACGATGTCTTTCACTTTTTGCTTTTTGTCTACCACGTGAGCTAAGAAAGCACAATACTCCTTACGAAGATACTTTTGTGCCTTGATACAAGAAATGATCTAAAGGTTCGTTTCGGGTTTGTCACCGTAGATGATAAGAGTTCTGTTATTTGGTAAGTTCAGGCGAATGGCTCTTTCATAGCATAGGATGTCGGCATGGTTAGAGCAAAACCAATCCATACCAATAATGACGTCAAAACTTTTGATAGAGACTGACATAAGGTCTATTGGGAAAGAAAAGTTATTTAAGGTAAGGGTACATCCTATGTATATATCGTTAGAGTATTCAGACTTCCCGTTAGCCATTTCTAATGTGAAGGTTTCATTTAGTGGTTGGGAGTTTTGTTTTAGAAGGTGTTCGAATTTATGGCTCACGAAGATCTTCTCAACACCACTATCAAATAGAATGCATGCATAAGTATTGTTGAGAAGAAACGTACCCGTGACCACAGTAGGGTCTGCCACAGCTTCTTCGTGACCAATTTCCAGTAACCTTCCCGCTCCACCGGGATTTCCAGCTTTCGGAAAATCTCTTTTGAAATTTCCAACTTCCCAGCATCTATAACACGCGTGACCTACTCCAGCGGCATGTACTTGGTTAATCGGTTGGGGTGGTGATATACAGAATCAGGCAGTATGCCTTTTTTGTTGCAGTTTCGACATTGCATTTCTCGGCAATTTCCGTTGTGGTGGAAATTACACTTGCTACATTTAGGGAGATTACCAGCATAAGGCTTAGTTGGTGTGGGGTTAGCAGGAACAGCATCAGGTACAGTAGCAGCATGAACTGCCACCAAGTGTTGCTTTTTCAAGGGTTCCTGAGAAGATTTAGCCTTCCTTTTATTCTAGCCTTTCTTGTTGTTGTTGTTGTTGTTATTCTTGTTTTTGTTGTTTTCCTTGGGTTGTTCTGGAGCAGAAACCACAGAGTTTTTACGGGCTCCATGGTCAATAAGCGACTGTACCAACTCTTTGGCACTATCAAAGGTAACAAGCCTAGAAGCAATAACACTTCCCTAAACCTGTGTGTTCTTCGCGATGGGTGTTCAGATGGGTGTTCTTCGTATTCTTTGCGTGTTCTGCGTGTTCTTCGCGAAAACTAGTAAAATTAACGGGATTTTAGCCTAGTATAAGAAGATTGAAAGATGTTCTTGAAGTGATAACAAGATCACGAAATGATACCTGTTAGATCTTAGGAAGAACTAGTGATTATCACTTGAATATGATGAGAAAGGATAAATTTAGCATGTTCTTGAGGAGAGTGGTTGTTCTTGGCTGATGATACTTGAGAGAATTTGGGAGAATTCATGGTTGAAAGATGAGAAATGAGGAGAAAATGGATAACACCCATATATATATGAGGGTTCACGGTCCGAAGGGTTCACGACCACGAACCTCGTTTGTAGTCTGAAGGCGGTGGTGGCCGAGAAGCGTTCACGGTCCAAGGGTTTGTAGCCCTCGTTCACGGCCGAAGCTTGTTCATGGTTACGAGGCTGCTGTCCGAAGGGAAAGAAAGAATGGTCTTCAGACTTTAAAGTTTTCACCTCATAAACATATAACACCTTGAATACAAGGTGTAAACACTTATAAAATATTAATCTAACCCATTTAAGATAGAATAAGATTTAAGTTGACTTTAGTTGACCCAATTTTGACTTTGGATGACTAGGGTTGACCTTACAAGAAGAAACTAACGGGATGTTACAGTTTGTTTACTTCTATCACTAGAAATATTGTATCAGTTTCCGCTTGAAGAAAACTTGGTTTTAATTTCAATTTATTGATGATAATATTCATTCCTTCTTGAATGGAATATTTTATTTTGAGGCTAGACCAATATATGGAATTTATGAATTAAACCTAAATGAAACTTTAAACAATAAGTCCCTTTATCACATTAACAGCAAAAGGATCAAACAAGGTTTGAATCAAATATATCTATGACATTGCCACCTTGGACACATAAACAAGAAGCGCATATCCCAACTCAAAAGAGTGGACTGTTGGAGGGAAAAGACACTGAGTCATTTGATATATGTGAGTGTTTTCTATGTGGTAAGATGATAAAGTCCCCTTTCTCTGGAATTAGTGAAAGGGCAAGTATTTTATTAGGCATCATACACACTGATGTATGTGGTCCTTTCAAAAGAATGTCAATATATGGTGAAAGATATTACATCACCTTCACTAACGACTTCAGTCGTTTTGGATATGTGTATTTGATAAAACATAAACATGAAGCATCTGAAAAGTTTAAATTTTTTCAAAGTGAAGTTGAGAATCAACTTGACAAATCAATCAAAATCCTTCGTTCAGATAGATGTGGCGAGTACTTGAGCCAAGAGTTCCAAGATCATCTTAGGAGTTGTGGGATTATCTCACAACTTACTCCTTCCAAAACACCACTGCTTGATGCTTCTATCCATAATGAGCATGAGTACTCTTTGTTTTTCTTTTTGGAAGTATACCTTACTCACTACAGCCCGTATCTTGAATATGGCACCAACTAAGAAGGTAGACAAGACACCTTACGATATGTGGTATGGAAAAGCTCCATCCCTATCTTATATGAAATTTTGGGGTTGTGAAGCCTATCTTAAACATTAAGCTTCCAACAAACTTGTGCCTCGTTCTACCATGTGCATCTTTGTAGGATATCCTGAAGATTGTTTACGATATTACTTCTACATCACTGTTGAAAATAAGATCTTTATTTCACCAAAAGTTGAATTCTTGGAACTAGCTTCTAATTGAGGAAGCAAGTGGGAGGCATGTGGAACTTGAAAAATATCAAGAACCACGGCCTGATGCATCTCAGGTTGGTACTAGTACTGAACAAGAGGCTTTTGAAGATGAAGAGATCATTACTCTTCAACATGTTGAAACACAAGGCGTTCGTAGATCCGGTAGAATTCGCCAAGAACCTAAGAGATATGGATTTCTCATTGATTAATGCTTCATGATGATGAGACCATCACCTATCGAAATGCAATGGCAGATCCCGAATCTAAAAAATGGCTTGAAGCCATGAATGCAGAGATGCAATCTATGAGAGAACACCATGTCTGGGATTTGGTTGAACTTCCTCCCCAATGTAAGACTGTAGGGAGTAAGTGGGTCTTTTATAAGAAGACTGACAAGGATGAAAATTTGCACACATTTAAAGCAAGACTTGTTGCTAAAGGATTCACTCAAACCCAAGGAGTTAATTATGATGAAACCTTTTCACCAGTCGCTATGATTAAATCAATTAGGTTAGTACTTGCTATAGCCACACATGAAGCCTATGAGATATGGCAAATGGATGTGAAAACCTCTTTTCTAAATGGACACTTGGAAGAATATGTCTATATGGTTCAGCTCAAAGGTTTTGTCGACTAAAAGAATCCTAATAAAGTGTGTAGTCTCAAAAGATGCATTTGCGGGTTAAAGAAAGCATCTCAAAATTGGAATCATTTTTTTGATGATGGAATCACAAAGTATGGTTTTTTTTAGAAACGAAGATGAATTTTGTGTTTACATTAAAAGTAGTGGGAGCTTAGTGACCTTCGTGGTCTTGTATGTGGATGACATACTTATCAAGGCAAATCACATTCCAACTTTTGCGATGTGTAAATACTTGGATAGAAAACAGCTTCTCAATGAAGGATCTCGTTGATGCTCAATATATTCTTGGAATCAAAATCTATACAGATAGATCAGAACAATTAATAGGTTTAATGCAAAGGACATATATTGATAAAGTATTGAAACAGTTCAAGATGGAAAACTCTAGGAGAGGATTTATACCTATGGTGCATGACATAGTACTAACTTCATCCCAATGTCCTAGCTCAAAGAGTCAAAGGATGAGTTGGACAAGATGAAAGACGTTTCATATGCTTCGGCAGTTGGATCCATAATGTATGCCATGAATTGTACTATACCTGATCTTTCTTATGTTCTGAGCATGATACGAAAATAACAACAAAATCCAAGGGAGAGTCATTCGATAGTTATGAAGAACATCCTTAAGTATGTGCGTAGAACTAAGGATATGCTCCTCATCTATAGAGGTGTGGAAGAAAGCTTAAGTGTAAAGTGCTACATCGATACTTCCTTCACAACAGATCAAGATGATTGCTATTCGTAATCAGGATATGTGTTTATTATCAATGGGGGTGCAGTGTCTTGGAGAAGCTCCAAGCAGAGTGTTGTTACACAATCCACTACATAGTCAGAAAACATCGCAGCTTCATAAGGTGTACAAAAGGATGCTTGGATGAATAAATTCATTGGAGATCTTGGCATAGTTACTTCGATTCAGGATCCTTCAGACGTCTACTGTGACAATGAGGGTATTATTGCATTGGCAAAAGAAGCCAGATCAAACAAGAAGACCTTGCACATTAGTCGAATATTCAACTTCATTCGGTATAAAGTTGAAGAAGGTGAAATCATTGTTCACAAAGTTCACAATGATCAAAATTTGGCGTAACCTTTCACGAAACCCCTTCCTCAAGAAAAGTTTGAAGGTCATGCTCGAGGAATTGGACTTCACTATTCTAATGATTGGCTTTGATCTATGTATTAGTATTGAATATTGGAACATTTTTAGCATCATCGATTCTAATAACTATGATATAGATGGCATATGAACTTTTTCAATAAATATTTGTTGATTTCTTTATTAACATGTTTAATTCTTGAGTAATTTTATTCACTCTAAAATTCGTAGTTGGTTATTATTATGGGAAAAACAATGAAATAACACTAATATGAATTGGAATAGTTGACAAAGTGTTGTAACCAGTTTCATAAGTACTTGATAGAGAACAAGTATTTGATTGACCCGTTCAAGATCACTTCATGGATCGATGTCATGAATGATACTTGATAAAAGGTAATATATGTATATCCTTAACATCTAAGATACATATAAGGGTCTTAAACACGCATTTATAGAATCTATGATTAGGTATGATATGAACCATGCAGGCGGCATATGTAATCAAGATGAGATTTGTTCCTCTTATTCGTTGAGAGTTAGACATCTAAGTCCTGATGTAAATTTGAACTTATATGAGATTGGTTGCGATCTATATCTCACATTTAGCATGATGTCTATAGAAAAGGGATAACTTATAACCTTACCTTATACACCAATTATAGATTTGAGCTTCTGGGTAATTGGGCGTTGATAGAATGGCACAAGGTCGTATGTTGTTGGGAGCGGTGAAATATTGCTAGACGTTCATCACTATGTATATCAATTTAATATGAGTCTTGCACTAGTGGGAGATTGAAAGATCTTGTATGCTAATTTGTTATATTCTAATGATATTTCTAAATAACATGTGATCCTAAGGGTCACACAAACTATAACTTGATACAAATGATTATGTATTAAAAAATTATTTTAATAAATATTCAATAAACTGTTATAAATAAATTGGGAAAATATTTATTTAATGGAAATAATTATTTTAAAATTACAAGTAACACATTAATTCAGAAGACATGAACTAATTAGTCATGTACAATATCTTGGACTAGATGAATCCTTTTGTCTTTTACCAAAAATTTAAAGTCTTAATGTTATAAACTAGTTATGAGATTTATAAAAAAATGTTGACTTATTTTTATAAATAATGCTTCAGGTTCTCTTTTATTGGAAGAGTATAGATTTTGAATTTTTTAATTAAAAGAAACAAGCATGGTGTCCATGGGGGAGACCCTTGTCTTGTGTCATAAGGGCTTAATAGTTAAAGACCTTTAGGTAAGGTTTCCACTTTAACTTGAAATTGAAAGGCTTTCACATTGGTCATTATTAAGCACCAAAACCATAGCTTTTCCCTCTCCCATGCTCTCTCCATATTGTGCTTTCTAAAGTGTTTGAGTTCTACTTGTTTTTGCTCTCTGGGAAGTAATACTTCGGTATTCGTTTCCAAGTTTAAGAGTTAACCAAAAAAAAGTCTAGCATCTTGAAGTGAAGTTGACATTTTATTGGTGTCTCAAAGGTTCCACATTCTTCATCAACTTCAAGCCTCCCCTTAAGGACCCAAAGAACAACAATGGTTGTTATTTCTTCATCTACTCTTTGGTTATGCTTTTATCTTTCTATAACTTTCAAGATGATCCTTGGTGGCAGGTAACTTGTTTATTACGATCGAAAATTTAAGTCTTTCGTTTTCCATTTTATGAGTTTGTGAAACTATTTTTGAACTAAAACCCAACAACTACAACATCTTATTATGCCGATGGCCTCCAAACTCCTTAAATCACTCATCATCCAAGTGCCTTCATAGTGTTACCTATAATACAAAGAAAATGAGTGGGTCAGGCTTGGGGTACTGGTGAGCACAGAAGGTTTTCAACCCACAATAATTAAGTTCTTTAATTATACATTTCACATCAAAAGATTCACCCGATTACCCATTCCCATTATTCTCACATACTAATCTTAAAATACCGATTCAAGGGACCTATCCTAAGGATCATCATCAGCAACGGGTATAAAATATTGATTTGGGGATTCCTATAGCAATATGTGTCGTTAAGGAAACCAGAGGGGAGATAGAGTACATCAAATGAATAGATACATCATTAACACCTAAAGGTTGTGAGCATGCCAGCGTTTCCACTGGAATGTCTAGAATAGTATGTGGTTGTCATATATACTATGTTAAACGAATGGTTCATCAATAGTCAAGTCCTATCATCATCATCTAACCATTTTCATCACTTATTACTACCCAATATATATTTTTATATATAAAAAATACATATACGATTTAATCTAGTAAAAATCAAATAATTCGTCTAACACAGATATCAAGGAATACATATAATAGGCACATATAACATTTAATAATCTAGATACTTTATATCTTTGTGTAAGATGAAAGTAACTATGCATTCACTTGTTAAAGTGGATGACCGAAAAGTTGGGCAGCTCTTTGCTTCAGGACTTAGCCTTTCCTTTGATGTGACTTAGGTTTAATTACTGCTAAGTCTTAATTTATTATTTCTTATGTCTATTGATAGTCTAGATTGTTAAACAATCCCAATGCCTAAATCAAGATCTATAAAGTAAGAAACAACCAGGTAGGATCATATTGGATGTAGGGTCTATTTGGTATACAGAGTATACTGTTTGGAAATCCCAATTTAAACACCTCACTAAATCTAGCCTAAACCTCATCCCCGTAAGTAGATCCTTCAGTATAAGGACTTGGAATCACCCATAATTATTATTTATAGATTCAAAACAACGACTATGAATATAATATAAATCAGACAAAAATAATGTTGAGTGTAATTTAACTTACATAGATTTCCTAGACTAATGTCCGGAAATTGCACTAGTAGAACTCCAGTCTGATAGCTGCTAGTTTTCGGGCTTCTAGAGATCTCAGGGCATGCCAGAATCTTAAGAACTTAGGTAAAACGGGGCTAAGGTTGAGGGAAACTCGAGATAGTGAGTTGTGGAGGTGTGGAAATCGAATGGAGGGCTGAAGCACTATTTATAGCAAAAATATTGTAGTGGGCGTCGCGACCTTGCCTGGCCGGCCCTCTCAGATACTAACATGTGTTCAATTATGCATGGTGCAACGTGGCCCTTCTAGAAACATGTGCACCATGCCTCTTTTGAGCGAGGTGCACTCAGTAAATTTCAAAAATTTTAACTACTTCATACAAACTTTGTTTTTGACGTTTTTTTTATATCCATGTGTAGCTATCAACGAGACCTACGACTTTCATATAGACACTATCAGCTAGTTCTCAGTTTATTATTTATTTATTATTTTTAGAAGGCTTTGACTGCTAAACACCATTTAAACTTAATATCTTTTTCATATGACATCTATTCTCGGTTGTCTTTATATTGACGGAATCCTATTAACGATATCTTCGACTCTTGTTTATATTCTTTCGGCTAAAAAACAACCGATCTAAAATCCGATTTATGTGTTAATACAGTTGCACTGAAATTTTGGAAAATCACAATTTCTTAATATGAAGTCAGATTTGAGTGTTATCTATATGCACGCTATAGGTTTCACGATTACTATGACTTTCATTTAGATTACTTAAGCCAACAATGAACCTATCTAAAATTCACTTTTTGCGACACACTTTGTCGTATCAGGGTGAACACGGAACATCAACCGATCATAACTTCTCCATACGAAGTCATATTTAAGTGTTCCTTATATCCCCGAAATCCTCATTACAACTACTTGAAATTTCATCAAGGATACTTATCCTAACTAGTATTTTATTTTAATATTTAATTTAGCCTTATTTATTAAGTTTTCGCCTAATATTATATAATATATGCACATAAATCACATAGACTCGAACAATTTCCTTTTATTTATTTATCAAATGATTATAATTGTTGACCGACATCAGTTACATATTCTAATAAAGTCTAGTGAGAAACGCGGGCGTTACATATTGGAAGCTGATTACAAGGAATGTAATATTGTCTAAGTTTTTAAACTGACACGTATAAAGGATGTTTAGATCCAACTAAGTTTAATAATAGTATAGACATACTCTATATCGCGCTAGTATCGTGAATACTTTATTAATAATGAATATTGAACTGGTCTAGTTACAAACTATGGTTTGTCAAGGATATTTTTATTCAAATTACATTAAAGGAATATTTAGTCATACCATGTGTTGTAATAATATCGCATTAACAAGGAATACATATTGAAAGTTAACTATTTATATTACAGTTTGGTCAAGTTTTAAATTAAGACATATAAGGGTATGACTAGTTCCAGTTAAGTTGGAAAAAAACTGTAGTTGTCTATTATATTGCAATATTATTTTATAAACGGGAAATCGATTTTGTAAGTTAATTACAAGTATTATAGTCTTGCCTAATAATGAAACAATACTTGTAAAGGATTCTTATTAAAATTACGTTTGGATATTAGGTAGCATCATATTAAGGGTATGTGCGATATAAATAGAGAGTAAAACTCTGTTCTGGCCCACTCTCAGAGTCTACAGTGTGACTGGACCGCCCTCACCCGGCCTACAGTCTATTTGGCCCAATCTCAGAGTCTACAGTATGACTGGACCGCCCTCACCATGCCTTCAGTCTATCTGGCCCACTCTCAGAACCTTCAGCATGTCTTGTCTGTCCTATCGGGCCTTCAGCTTGTCTGGACCGTTCTCCAGGCCTTCGGCCTGACTAGTATGCCCTATCGGGTCTACACTCTATCCGAGCCGCCCTGGGTATGTTGGCCTAGAGCACAAAGCAGGAACGCCTCAACCCACCTCCAATCATACAAATAACACATAATATCATACGCTAGCTAGCATGTACAGATAATCATATAGATCTAACAAATCACTAATCATAACATCATCCTATATACCAGGATATCGATCTAACAGATAACTAAACATAGCATCATCCTATAACCAAGATACATATCTAACAGATCACTAACATAGCATCATCCTATAACCAGGATACAATCCAAAAAGGGTCGGCCTTGGTGCCTTAGACCCTGTTGATATAGTGAGAAGAACTCACCTCACAATGTCGAACTGAACTGAAAGAATCAAGCTCCCGAATCACAGCTCCAAACTCAAACACCTACAATCATCATAGGACCAGTTCTATCAAAATCCAAATTATCAAAATACCCTTAAAGTCAAACATGGTCAACCCTGGTCAAAGTCAACAGTCAAGAGTCAAGGCCAACAGTCCTTGTTGACCCAACTTGTCGAGTGCATCTAGCGACTCGTCGAGTTCCTTCAGAACTCAGAAACCGCGAAAACCGAAGTCAATTCGTCGAGTCCATGCAGTGTCCAGAAGATTCTGTAAAACCCTAACCAACTCGTCGAGTTGACTATGCAACTCGTCGAGTTCCTTCATCCGTTTTCTCAATCAGATGCTTTTAAGCGAAACCAAGGCTCCAAGCTGTAGATGTAGCCTCCTAGGGTGTAGTTACCGCAAAAAGTTGCCAACTTTACGTGCATCCAAGGTATCAAGAGGCTAAAACACCAAAAACTAGTCTTACGAAGAGGTTAAGGGCATAGAGAAAGGCCAAGGCTAGATAAAGCCGATAACTTTATGATTATGGGGGCCTAGAGGAGTCCAGATTTTAACTCCTCACTTCAAAACGTGCTCAATACCATAAATGCCTCAAGAATAAGCTAGAAATGACACTAAACTCGTAAATGGAGAGATCTAACAAGAACATGATCAAGTTAATGACTTTTTACCTTCAAATGAGTGCCAAAACGAAGTAGATGTTGGATCTACAAGCTCCTTCTCATTCCAAGCTTCTCAATCTTCAAGTCCCTTCAAGAAATGCACCAAACACACACTCTTTAGCCTCACACACTCAAAATAGAAGGTTAGCTCGATTAGGGTTTGTTTCTGGATTTGAAGGTGGTAAGGGAGGCTGGAAGGAGGACGTAAGGTTCTTTAAATAGGGTGAAAAACCAAAAAATTAGTGTTTTCAAGCACAGCCTCAACTCGTCGAGTTGGGTCCTTCAACTCGTCGAGTAGGTACTAAAGTTCACGCGGCCTAATTAGTTTCTACATGACGAGTTGGGGCAGCCAACTCATCGAGTAGGTCTAAAATATGAATATAAAGCTTTAACTTTTATACCTGAGAGTTAGGATGTTACAATTCTCCCCCACTTGAACTAGACTTCGTCCTTGAAGTCTGTTGTGGTGAACAACTCCGGATAGTGCTCCCGCATCTCTGCCTCCGGCTCCCAAGTCCACCCGGATCCCTTCCGATGCTGCCACAGTACCTTCACCAAAGGTATCTCCTTTATTTGTAGGACCTTCACCTTCCTCTCCAGAACGGTCATTGGGCTCTCCATGTAATTCAGGCGCTCATCGACCTGAATATCATCTAATGACACCACTGCCTCCTCATATAGTATGCACTTCCGCAATTGTGAGCCGTGAAAAGTGTTGTAAATCTGACTGAGCTCCTCCGGGAGATCCAGTCTATATGCCACCTTGCCAACCCTAGCAATAATCCTGAATGGCCCAATGTATCGGGGACCCAACTTTCCCCTCTTCCTGAAGCGAATCACACCCTTCCAGGGTGAGACCTTCAGTAGTACCATATCACCAACCTGAAACTCAAACTAATATCGGCACCGGTCGGAGTAACTCTTTTGCCGACTTCGAGCAGTCTGCAACCGCTGTCTGATCTGCTGAATCATCTCGGTAGTCTGCAGAGCTACCTCGGTCTGTCGCATCAACCTGTGACCAACCTCACCCCAACAGATTGGGGTACGACATCTCCGTCCATACAACAGGTCATAAGGTGGAACACTATTCTTGGAATAAAAGTTGTTGTTGTAGGAGAATTCTGCAAGGGGTAGGTCAGAGTCCTAGCTCACACCAAAGTCAATAACGCACACCCGTAACATATCCTCAAGGGTCTGAATGGTCCGGAACCCCATGGCGAGCAACGATCTCGCGGATATACACATCAGCCAGCTTCTCGGCAGATAAGCTCTCCCGAATAGGCATAAAATGGGCTCTCTTGGTCAATCGATCCACGATGACCCATATAGCGTCGAAACCCTTTACCGTTCTCGACAATTTGGTGATGAAGTCCATCGTGATCTGCTCCAATTTCCACATGGGAATCTCAAAAGGGTGCAGCTTGACATGTGGCCTCTGGTGCTCGGCCTTGACCATCCTGCAGGTAAAGCACCTCTCGACGTACCAAGCGATCTCTATCTTCATGGACGGCCCCCGGATGAATAAAGAAGCGAGACTTATGAGCCTCCTCCAGTACAATCTGTCTGACCCCACCAGACATCGGAACCCAGACCTGACCACAACAGGCCAGCAATCCCCGACTATCTTGCATGAATCTGGTGATCTCACGCCTATTTCCCTCCAACTTTCAGTTCTCCTGTCGTACACCGTTGGCCTGAGCTTCCCTGATCAAGCTCACAAATGGAGAATCCACTGATATCCTCATACATGTCGCTGGAATAGAAGATCTAACCGACTTGCGGCTCAAGGCATCCGCCACCACGTTCGCTTTACCCGGATGGTAAAGGATCTCGCAGTCATAATCCTTCACTACGTCTGGCCACCTGCGTTGCCTCATGTTCAGGTTCGGCTGATCCATGATATGTCTCAAACTCTTGTGGTCCATGTATATGTTACAATGGACCCCATAGAGATAATGTCTCCAAGTCTTGAGAGCGAATATCACCGCTCCCAACTCCAGATCGTGCGTGAGATATCTCTTCTCATGCGGCTTTAACTGTCGCGACGTGTAGGCTATCACTCATCCTCTCTGCATGAGGACCGGTCCTATTCCTATGATGGATGCATTACAAAACACTACAAAATTCTCAACTCCCTTCGGGAGAGTCAAGAATGGAGCCTCGCAAAGTCGTTGTCTGAGGATCGCAAACGCCCTCTGCTACTCAGGGCCCCACCATAAATCCACCCCCTTCCTCGTCAGACAAGTGAGGGGTACTACAATCTTGGAGAAATCCTGAATGAATCTCCGGTAGTACCCTGCCAATCCCAAGAAGCTCCTGATATCTGAGGGAGATTTCGGAACCTCCCACTACATAACCGCCTTGATCTTGGCCGGATAGACCAAAATCCCCTCTTGGTTAACGAGGTGTCCAAGGAACTGAAACTCTCGTAACAAAAACTTGCACTTCGAGAACTTGGCATAAAGTCGTTCTATCATCAAAACTCCCAACAGCTCGCGGAGATGCTCCTTATGATGCTCTTTGGTCTTGGAATACACGAAGATGTCATCTATGAACACGATAACCGCTCGATCGTGCATCGGTCTGCATACCCGATTCATCAGGTCCATAAATATAGTTGGCGTGTTGGTGAGCCCAAATGGCATCACCACGAACTCGTAATTTCCATAACGATGGAACGTTGTCTTCTCCACGTCCTCCTCCCGCACACTGACCTGATGGTACCCGAACCTCAAGTCTATCTTGGAGAACCAAGATGTTCCCTGTAGCTAATCAAAGAGATCGTCAATCTGGGGAAGTGGATAACAGATTCATCACCGTCAACTTGTTCAGCTCCCTGTAATCAATGCACATCCAGTGTGAACTATCCTTCTTCTTCATGAAGACAATTGGCGTTCCCCATGGAGAAATGCTCGGACGAATGAAATGCTTCGCTAGCAGCTCCTGTAGCTGGGATGACAGCTCCTGCAGCTCAGGTGGTGCCAATCGATACGACGCCTTGGCGATAGGGGCCACATCTGGAACAAGGTCGATCCTGAACTCGACCTGCCTCGCCAGACGCACTCCCGGTAACTCCTCTGGGAATACATCAGCGAACTCTCTGACGATTAGGACCTCTGAAACCGAGACCTAACCCTTGACCCGCGTATCCACCACATACGCCAAATAACTCGCACACCCATGCTGAATATATTGTCGAGCCCTGGCGGCTGAACAAAACCCTAAACCCAACCTGGTGCCCCTCACTGTAGATAACCAGTTCTCCCCCACATGGGGTTCGAACTACCACACGCTGACCCTCGCAGTCAATCTTTGCACCGAAACGACTCAACTATTCCATAGCCACTATCACACAAACATCCCCTATGGGAATCGGAATCAAGTCAATTGGGAAGGATACCCCGAAGTTCTCTAGAACACAACCTCGATAGACTGACGAAGCAGAAATCTCGTGTTCCTTGGCGATGGAGACTCACAACGGACACTCTAGCTCTCCTAAAGGCAGACTGAACTCCCTACTAAATGATTGCGAGACAAAAGACCAACTCCCCCCGAGTTAAACAATACCAAAGCAGGTAAGGAGTTCACTAAGAACGTACCTAAAATAGGTACAAACATATAAGCATAAAATAATTATAATCAATGAGAATAGGGATAGAAACATACCAGCAACCACTTCTGGCGCTGTCCTGGCCTCCTCGGCTGTGAGTTGGAAAGCGCGTCCCCGAGCCCTTGGGGGCTCTTCTCCACCCTAACTCCCATCAGTAATCATCAGTGTAGCCGGTACTGGAGCCTGCACCGGCCTGGCACTGAGCAGTGGACAGTTGGTCTTCACGTGACCAACCTGATTGCAGTGGTAGAAAATCCTCATATCCTATATTGGGGCTAACTGGCGTCAATACCTCGCAAAGTGCCCCTCCTTGCCGCATTTCCGTCACCCACTACCTGATCGACAAACTCCCGAATGACCCTTCCCGCACTTTCCACAAGTGGGGTCGCACTGACCTCCAGACCTAGAGTCAGCGGTCTTAGACCGCTTTGGGGCCGGCTGTGACTGTGTCGGTGCCTGCCTCTGCTCTCTCAACTGTAGCTCAATCTCAATCATACGCCGCCTAACGGCCTCCTGTAACTCCAGTAACGTATCATAGTGCTGGGTAGCAATAAACTGTCTGATGTCGGTCTTGAGAATGCTCAGATAATGTGTCATCTAAGCTTGCTCTGAAGCAAAATCCGGGCAGAACATCGCCCTATCAGTAAATATCCTGGTGACCTCTGTCACCGACTCTGTGCCCTGTCTCAAATCCAAAAACTCCTATGCAAGCCGCTCCCTCTCCACCCGCGGAATATAGCGAGAGTGAAACATCTCCCTGAACTGATCCCAAGTAACCATTGCTCGCTGTTCATCAGAATATGACCCCGTCATCAGTCTCCACCAGTCCTTTACTTCGGACCTTAGCAGGTTCAGAGCAGACCTGACCTTCTGGTCAGCAGGACATGAGCATGTGAATAAACATCCCTCCACGTCAAATAGCCACCTCATGGCTATGATCGGGTACTGAATCCCATCAAAAGTTAGGGGCTTCGTGTTATCGAAGTCCCGGTACTGGAAAGCCCAACTGGCCCCATTGCCTGTAGCAGCTATGGCTGCGGAAGCTGCAGCAGTAGCCGTCTCCGTAATGGCTGCATAGCCCTCATCAAAGTACTCAACCATAACGGTCTTAATAGACCCAAACATCTCCGGAAGCTGAGCCCGAAACAGTATAGCAACCTCATCATGCAGGATCTCCCTGATCCTGGCATCCAACTCATCTGGTCCCATCTGACCAATGGTCTCGGGCACTGCTGGTTCACCCTGACCACCATCTCCTGATCCCGACCCAGATCCGGTCACAAATCTTCTCGTAACCACCATGTTGAAAATATACCAGGAAGATATCAGACATTCCATATAATAACAGGGAACCAACTCCCAACAAAACCCTGGGGGTTGTGACTTCCTTGCTATGCATATGGGTCCTGTGCTTTCAGTAGTACGGGCCCATACTACCTTCCAGACCTACTTATATTTGTCTTAATTATCATCACAACGCCCCAACAATATACATAAGCATAGGCGAGCACTCAATCCTCACTCCTAGAGGAAGGATAAATATCTCATAACTGGCTGACTGACCCCGCAGAACTCATCCATGAAACTTCCACCAACCCTGCAGCACTCGTGTATGCTAGCCATATATAACGTTGGACCCTATAGACTTTCGAATACCTGGTCCTACCCTAAGCCCTTCATCAAACAAGAACAGGAAATAAGGCCAAAACAAACATTATTAAGCTATAAAATCTTAGTTATATATGACCGTGATGCATACACTAAGCAACTATAGTAATGATGTCAATTTCATATAAGGAAAACCCTAGGCCATCAGGAATCATATAATCAGGCAATTCTATCATGTAATTCCTGAAGATCCCTAGCCTATCACTGGCATGATGTTCTAACATATCACAATATCAAATAACCGTAAGGTATTTTGGGGTCTACTTACTGGCTCCGGCTGATCGTACACTTTGCATCCTCCTTTAGTATTTTGAAAATCATTTTGAAAATCCTTTCCTTAGTTTGAGATTGGATTCACATGAGTGTTCCTCCAATTCACTCAAACCAAGGCTCTGATACCAACTTGTAACATCCATAAAATTCAAGCTAATTTAAAACTTTTTCACCCATTCAAAAACCATTAATTATTACAAAATCTTTTCAAAATAGTTTCATATCAGAGTATCCCAGAAATCAAAATCAAATATTGTGAGGAGGTGCACGATCAACCTTCGTCTTCCCACGATCATCTAAAGTACCTGAAACAAAATCAACAACCGTAAGCCCAAAGCTTAGTGAGTTCCCCCAAAATACCAACGCCATACAATGAAAACAATATTATAGCAAACAACATGCATATAGAGTCTACAGTATGACTGGACCGCCCTCACCGGGCGTACAGTCTATCTGGCCCACTCTCAGAGTCTACAGTATGACTACATCGCCCTCACCGGGCCTTCAGTCTATCTGGCCCACTCTTAGAACCTTCAGCATGTCTGGTCCGCCCTATCGGGCCTTCAGCCTGTCTGGACCATTCTCCGGGCCTTCGGCCTGACTAGTACGCCCTATCGGGTCTGCAGTCTATTCAGGCCGCCCTGGTTATGTTGGCCTAGAGCACACACCAGGACCGCATCAACCCACCTCCAATCATACAAATAACCTATAATATCACATGCTAGCTAGCATGTCCAAATAATCATACAGATCTAACAGATCACTAATCATAGCATCATCCTATATACGAGGATATCGATCAAACAGATCACTAAACATAGCATTATCCTATAACCAGAATACATATCTAATAGATCACTAACATAGCATAGTCCTATAACTAGGATACAATCAAAAAAGGTCCGGCCTTGGTGCATTAGACCCTGTTGATATAGTGAGAAGAACTCACCTCACAGTGTCGAACTGAAATGAAAGAATCAAGCTCCCGAATCACACCTCAAAACTCAAACACCTACCATCATCATAGGACCAATTCTATCAAAACCCAAATTACCAAAATACCCTTAAAGTCAAACTTGGTCAACCCTGGTAAAAGTCAACAATCAACAGTCAAGGTCAATAGTCCTTGTTGACCCAACTCGTCGAGTTCCTTCAGAACTCAGAAACCGCGAAAACCCGAGTCAACTCGCCGAGTTACCAATCAACTCGTCGAGTCCATGTAGTGTCCAGAAGATTCGGGAAAACCCTAACCAACTCGTTGAGTTGGCTATGCAACTCGTCGAGTTCCTTCAACCCTTTTCTCATTCAGACGCATTTAAGCAAAACCAAGGCTCCAAACTGTAGATCTAGCCTCCTAGGGTCTAGTTACCACATAAAATTGCCAACTTTACATGCATGCAAGGTCTCAAGAGGCTAAAACACCCAAAACTAGTCTTAGGAAGAGTTTAAGGGCATGGAGAAAGGCCAAGACTAGATAAAGACAATAACTTTATGACTATGGGGGCTTAGAGGAGTCCATATCTGAACTCCTCACTTCAAAGCGTGCTCAATACCAGAAATGCCTCAAGAATAAGCTAAAAATGACACTAAACTCTTAAATGGAGAGATCTAACCAGAACATGATCAAGGTGATGACTTTTTACCTTCATATGAATGCTAAAACGAAGTAGATGTTGGATCTACAAGCTCCTTCTCGTTCCAAGCTTCTCAATCTTCAAGTCTCTTCAAGAAATGCACCAAACACACAATCTTTAGCCACACACACACTTAAAATTGAAGGTTAGCTCGATTAGGGTTTCTTTCTGGACGTGAAGATGGTAAGGGAGGCCGGAGGGAGGACTTAAGGTTCTTTAAATAGGGTACAAACCCTAAAAATTAGGGTTTTCAAGCACAGCCTCAACTCGTCGAGTTGGGTCTTCCAACTCGTCTAGTAGGTCCTAAAGTTCACGCGGCCTGATCAGTTTCTACACGACGAGTTGGGGCAGCCAACTCGTCGAGTAGGTCTAAAATATGAATATAAAGCTTTAAAATTTATACCTGGGAGTCGGCATGTTACACCATGGTTTTGTTAAGATACTTCATCACTCTCTTTACTAATTTCCAATTATAAGTACTAGGATTGTTAGTAAACCTACTTAGCTTTCATACAACAAATGCTATATCAGGCCTTGTGTTGGTCATAATATACATAAAACAATGAATGAACTTTGAATACTTAATTTGTGAAAATGCTTCTCCAGTATTTGGGGTAAAAACTGTAAAATTGAGATTCCTTGATGTTCATGCTTGATTCTTATTCCAAGAATCACTTCTGTCTCCCCCATATACTTCATGGAGAACTGAGATGATAAAACATTTTTGGTCATGTCAACTTGCCTTTTATGAGTACCAAAGACCAATATATCATCTACATACAAGCATATGAGCCCTCCTTTACTAGATTCATCAAACTTGGTAAATATACACTTATCTGATTGATTTAACTGGAAACCATGTGACAAGACAACATCATCAAACGTTTAATGTCACTGTTTTGGTGCTTGCTTCAGCCCATACAATGATTTAACCAACTTGCAAATCTTATGCTCTTTTCCAGGCATAATAAAACCCTCATGTTGCTTCATATATACCTATTTCTTTATATCACCATTTAAGAATGTTGTTTTAACATCCATTTGATGAATCACCAATTTATGAATTGTTGCTAAGGTAATCAACAAACTAATGGTAGATATATGAGAAACTGGAGCATAAGTGTCAAAATAGATAATTTCATGTTCTGTCTAAAACCTTGAATAACAAATCGAGCCTTAAACTTTTCAATTGATCCATCAACTTTTATCTTCCTTTTAATATCCACTTGCAACCCAAAGGTTAGCATCCAGGAGGAAGGTCAGACAACACCTAAGTATTATTCCCCACGATGGAATTTATCTCATCAATTATTGCTTCTTTCCAGAAAGCGGCATCTAGAGATTGATGGGTTATGAGCACTATAACATTCCTATGGTGTACATGCAAACCCTAAAGCTTTGGATCTAGTTTGTCTAATGAACATGAAATAATCATCCAAAGCCATAAACCCTAGATCTAGCATGTGATTAATCATATTAACATATAATAGGGTTTAGATCTTACCTTTGATTGTTATGTAGCAATAACAATCTATTCCTTCTTGTAATTGGCTTCTAAAAGCTTAGAGTTACAAATGTCACTCCTCTAATGGCTCACAAACACCAAGAGCAACTAGGATGAAGAAGAAAGAGAATGAGAACATCAAAAACATCCAGAAACCCTCTTGAAAAGATTAGCCACGTTTTTGGGTCTCAAGGGGCCTTTAAATAGGTAGGCAATTAGGGTTATCTAACAAGGAAACCCTAATTTGACTGCTTAAGCCCTAAGCAGCCCATGGAACCCTTCTGGAACATGCCTTGGACGAAAATCATATGGTCTTCCCATAGATTTCGTCCAACCTATACTCCAAGGTGATCCATAGCCCAATTGCAATTATCTTGTAATTACAATTCCAGTACCCTAAGTTTAATTAATCTCTTTTAGCCACAAAATTAATTCTTAATTAATTATTGACTAACAATATGATTTCTCCTCTAATATATTATTCTCATAATATATTAATAAATCATAATTAATCCTCTCTCTCCATAATTCATCCTATCAAGTTGCTTTGGTAAAGGCAACCCAAAATGACCATGCACCACCGGGTCAAGTACATACCAAAATAGTTATGGACTTAGACACTAATCCAACAGTCTCCCATTTGGATAAGTCTAATAACTATTTTGCATATGAATTCAGATCCTGATCTGCAATCGTAGCTTTCAAAAGCCGTTGTCAAATCTGATCTTATCAGATACACGTCCTTTAGATAAGGAATCATATATATTCCTCCATTCTAGATATCATCTAGACGTGAGACATGGACTGAAATCATTCTCTCAGTCTATGTGTTGTTTCCCGATTTCCGATTTACGACGACTGACCAATTGAACAAATCAAATCAGTCCTGGCGCGGCCAAGCACTTTCCTTTGTCATCACTAAATCATCGAGGGGCCCACAGATATCGCTTTTATCCTACTTTGGGTAAAAGGAACGGATAAACTTTGACTCAATGCTCGCTTGTACTCACTCACCGAATCACACACAACAATATGTTTTATAACACCAAGTTACTGGCGCGTTTACATATTATCAATGTGCAACCGACTCGCAAGATACAACTCACACATCTCGGTTTCAAGAACATAAGATATTATCGTCTCACCAATCACTCGTGATAAAATCCATGAAATGATCCAAGTGAGCGTGGGTTTAATCCAATGCTCAAATCATATTCATAAGCACTCATGAACGTTGTACCAAACCTTTGCTATGTCTAATACACTTTAGACAATCTACAAACCAATTCATGACAATCTTCTTTCATACCTACTTCAAAAGTATGAGCGACTGTGTAAACGTTCGAATAATCTTATTATTCAGGAAGTCAAAACATGCAAATTGAAACACAAGAATAATACTAACCTTATATGGCCCCAAATTTTTGAGTATAAATAAAACACTTTTATTTAATCACCATATTGATTACTCATTATTTGTTGCTTCGGGTAATCAACTTCTTACTTGAATTATGACGACAATTGTCCCATGCTCTTAGCATGCACACTATGTTTACTTATGGTCCTTACTCTGTGAAATAGTATAATTGAATAACATTTTCAATGACACTCATTTTACAATTCCCAATCCTTACCACAAGTGTAAGAATACCAAATTCTTGCCACTTATAGAATATGTTAGATTCTAACACTTTATGCAACAGTCCTTCCGTAATGTTATGGCACAAAAGTCACCAAGACTGGGCCAATGAAATTACAAAGTCCTCTATTGGAGATTGTTACAAGACAATTCCAAAGACATGAAGTCTCACATACAAAGTACATTCCTTTGAACATCCTTCTTGTATAAAAGTTTCTAATCTAGACATATAGATTCTTAACGTCCAACTCCCAATATGGAAACATTTCCATATTTTCCATACGACAACTCATTTTTAAATAGAATCTTATCTAATAATAATAATGTCAATATGGTCCTTCCATTACTATACTTCCAACTGTTCACAAGCGACCAATCCTTGGTGAACCTTAGATTATCCTTGACAGTTGTTTAACTAATTCAGTCAAAACCGATTCTAGTCCTCTTTCCCTCTTAATGCCCTTGGCATTTGGAAAATTTTAGAACGGTCGAATATTACAACGACATGATACTTTACCATTCTTTCACTATAATATTTCTATTTGCCATGTTCTCACGATTCGAACTATGAAAAGGGATGTCGTAATCATAATCAAGTGTGAGAACGCAACAAATATTTCCATATATATAGAATTCTCTTATGTTGAATCCTTTCAACATAACATTCATATATCTTTTTGACTAAATTTGATTAAAATTTCTCAATCTAAAATTTTAGATTGGAAACGAACTATAACATCCTCTCCCTTAATTATAGCAAAAACAACTTTTCAACCCCTGCAACTTTGCAAAGTGAAACTTTTGTTTTTCTATAATTAATATTGCCAACTTGCAATAATGATCATGCTCCAACTAACATGATGATTATATCCATACCAGTATAACATTTATGCTCCCACTAGCTTTGACACGTATTCAGAAAACAGTTGGACTTCTAAAAGAGAATACTTATCGACTTTCCAAAGTTCATATTTGCAATACGTTATGCTTTGATAAGCTTTTATCTAAGCATCTCAAACTCATACACCTTACTTTAGACAACTCACATGTGTGTCTAACCAATTCCATAACTTATAGCAATAAGTCTCGATTGTTCAAACTAATTGCCAAATCTCACAATTCGAACTATGAAAAGGGATGTCGTAATCATAATCGAATTTGAGAATACAATTTACATAATCACTATCTCCTTAAACTCTCTCTTAGTGAAAGCGTTTCCTCACAATCATTTTCATGAAGGAGAGAAACCTTATGACACTTAGATTTTATGGTGTATGTGTTCCTATCCATGTGAATCTGTCACAATCATAATCGTAAGATAATGTTCGTCACAAATTCAAACTCTTATGGACAGAACTTGTTCATTATTAATTTATTGCCATCAAGGGTCCCACCATTGCTTCCAAGTTATTTAGCAGCTCACCTATGCCAGTCAATGTACTTTCATTGATCAAGGTGTTTGCCCTTATGCATTCAATTGAAAACTCATAGAACTCATATGCATAATCACTCAACTGGATTGGCACATAAATAAAATTTTGTCAACATGATAGGTTACAATCCTCAAGTCGTGTGCTAGTGTTTAATAGGTTTACTTCTTGATTTGTTATTGAAACTTTTCAAGATCTTTAGACTCCCACTGACCTCTTAATATATAAGATTCTCTTGTCAAGAAACATTTATTGACAAACAAATACTCAAGAGTTAGTGTGTGTCTTTATCAAGACAAACCTACTCACAATTTGGTTACTAGTTGGTCTTTGTCTTATTCAAGACATCATAACTTACCAAAATGTGCAAGTGTAAGAACATTTCTACTTAAGATTATCTCACTCAATTCACAATCTTGGAGTATAACTCTAAGACTTGATATTTGAACGAAGTACGATACATCTTATTGACTTAACCATTTCTACAATTCACCATTCCTCTTCTTAGCCAAACTAGTGCAATAAGGTATCCTTAGAGGATGAATTGTAATATGGTTCCTACAATAACCAAGACGATCATAAAACACGATACAAAAGTACTCTCCCTTCTTCTTAGATTGGAGAACCTTTTATCTTTTCTTCCTTCATTGATTCTTCCTATTCGTTCTGCTATTCATTGAAACTTTTCAATAATTCATAATTACACTTAATCTTGTAAGCATAATCATGTTTACTAGACTTTTAGTAAATCATGACGAATAAACTTATTGTTCTTTGTGGTGGATTTGACCGGTGCACAACATTGTGTACCAGATCTCCTAGTCCTTCATTTGACTCACATACTTATGTGAACAAGGAATTAGTTTCAATTTCCCAAATACGAGGGTTCTCATTCATCACACAATACCAGTTGCATGATTCCAAGTTTCTGTCTAATTGAAACTTGGGTGATGAGAAACTTTCCTCATTTGATAAATTTCTAACATTACCACAAACAACATAACTAAGAATCAATTCCATTCACAATATTGCTAACAATAGAACCATTCAAACACCAATTTTCATAAATTCCATCGCAAGGAAATATAAATAAGATAAATCAAAATTTATTTTATTGCGGAAAAATATTGTCCTTACAATGTGATTACAAATGAAAACAGTAGTAGCTCAAACAATCTGATCTTTGAATCATGGGATCAAGATCCATTTCTTCATGACCAGATTGAGCTCACTTGTTTCCTTTTAAGCTTCCTTTTTCTTCTTTTTCTTCTTTGATTCTACAAAACACCAAATGTAATCTTATCACATCATGTGTTAAGAATCAAAAAGGAACTTAATAGAGTTAGATAGTGGATTTTACCTGATGCAGAGCCATACATCTTGACTCTCCCATCTCTTACATCTCTCAGGTAGTCAGGACAGCTTTGTAACCAATGCCCCCTCTTTTGGCAGTAGAAACATATGGATTCTTCTTGGAATGGTACACGGGACTATCTCAGACTCAACCTTACTCTTGCGTAGAGAAAACTTTTCTGGACTTCCAATGTTGCCATTGCCCATAAAGGGTTGGGATATTGATTTACCAGACAAATTTGCTGACCAGTGCGCCAAATCATTCAAGATTTAGCAGCAAATAAGTCAAATCAATAAGGGTCATGTCGTGGTCCATCATATAGTACTCTCTAACGAACTTACATATGATTTGGGAAGTGACTGAAGAACCATGTCAACAGCCAACTTCCTTGAGACATCGACACCTAACATTCCCAAACTGTCAATATGTTACATTTTATTCAAGACATAAGCACATATAGACTTTCTACTTTCATGTCTTTTGCCAATAGGGCTTGAGTGACGTTGAACTTTTCAAGTCTTCGAACACGTGGGTCAGGGAGAATTATTGGAGGAGGTGGAGGAAGAGAAGCATGATTTTTATTTCTATAATCCAATCGTGGAACATCATCTTCATGTGGAAAACCTTTTCCAACGGATTTAGGAAGACCATAGTTGTCAAACTATGACATCTATAAAACGGGAGAAAATTCAAGTTTAGTTGATTGAGTCCTTAATAAAACACCCAAATGAGATATTAAGGCTAGGATCCAACACAATATCCTACAAATTGGAAGTGGGATGCCGTAATCCAACTCGCAGAACATTTGAAGGTAGGTAAATGACGATTTACCAATTTCCACCATGAAAAATGAAAAAGAATTTAAGTTTTAAATGTATTGAAACTCCTAGATCTGTTGAGATTCATTGAACTTTTGAATGGCATGTTTAATCTCGATTATGCCCTTCATTTGTGACTGGGATGCCGAGGATCACAAATAAGGTGTGAATAACCATGCGAATGTACGTGGTGCCCTTAATGTTACAGTCACCTAATCGACGTGCTGGTTAACCACACACGCTCCACCGATCTATGACAAACATTGAGTCACCCTTCGCTACCAATGCCAAACCCAACTTAGTGTGTCGGTTAACCACACACGCTCCACTAATTGTCTCGACAAGGGTAAAAAGTGTAATTCCATGGAATTGCATCGATTTCACTTTTTCCTAAAGTAACTAAGATTTGGGAATTTAGTAAAACATTTAGTTACTTTAACATTCATTATACTTTTAATGAGGAGAGAGTTTGCCCTATCCTACCCGTTCGGCTAACGACCCTCCACTAGTCAAGAGTGCGGTGGGTAAGAGTGGATACCCATTATATCGCCATTTTATAGGCAATTTCCTTAAACAACCCTTATAGACCAGCTTCGTGAATGAGGCCTACTAACGGTAAGACTAGCAGTTTAAGTTATACATATATAATATTAGACTTTTAATGTTATATATAGTATATGGTGTATTTTACACTTTTAAGATACTAGGTGGTTTAATTTTATAAATTACACTTTTAATTTAAAATAAATATAAACCATATCATTATGGATTTATTAACTTTCTTTTAATTATACTTTTAATTAACTTAATAAAACCATAAGGGTGTAATTTGAACTTTTTCAAAACTAGGGTTTTAGAATTTAACATTTTAAAATCAAACTTTTAATCAAAATTTAAATTCCAAAACTTGAGGGCAAGTTTTGAAACATTTCAAAATATTAGGGATTAGCTATTTAAATTTCAAAACTAAAACTTTTAAAGTTGAAATTTAAAACTATGAAACCTAAAGGGAAAAAATTTAAACTTTTTCCAAATTTTATCAAGAACATTCTAGATCAACAATTCAAATAAGACAATTAACAATTAATTTGGGTATCTAATTTTGACCTACTCCAATTACTTGCAAGACAATTCACCAAATAACTAAAATAATTATACATTATCATATAAGGTAACAAATGTTTGATTAATTGGCAATTATCTACTATTTTGGCAAGGATATGCACCCAAAATCAATAAAAATCGGATTTTACTAATTAAAAACGTTTATGGTAAGTATCCCAAGCCAAAAAGACAAGAAAATCGCGAAATTGAGCTGACAGACCCTTGGACTCGTCGAGTCCACAATGGAACTCGTCGAGTAGGACCTACTCGTCGAGTCCATTCATGGACTCGGCGAGTCTGCCAGTCAGAACCCAAAAAATTGGTTTTTCCAAACAAGCAATGAACAATTAAGCATCAATTCATCATACAAACAGCCCAGGCTCTGATACCAATGATGGGTTATGAGCACTACAACATTCCTATGGTGTACATGCAAACCCTAAAGATTTGGATCTAGTTTGTCTAGTGAACATGCAATAATCATCCAAAGCCATAAACCCTAGATCTAGCATGTGATTAATCATATTAATATAAAATAGGGTTTAGATCTTACCTTTGATTGTTATGTAGCAATAACAATCTATTCCTTCTTGTAATTGGCTTCTAAAAGCTTAGAGTCACAAATGTCACTCCTCTAATGGCTCACAAACACCAAGAGCAACTACGATGATGAAGAAAGAGAATGAGAACTCCAAAAACGTCCAGAAACCCTCTTGAAAAGATTAGCCACGTTTTTGGGTCTCAAGGGGCCTTTAAATAGGTAGGCAATTAGGGTTATCTAACAAGGAAACCTTAATTTGACTGCTTAAGCGCTAAGCAGCCCATGGACCCCTTCTGGAACATGCCTTGGACGAAAATCATATGGGCTTCCCATAGATTTCGTCCAACCTATACTCCATGGTGATCCATAGCCCAATTGCAATTATCTTGTAATTACAATTCAAGTACCCTAAGTTTAATTAATCTCTTTTAGCCACAAAATTAATTCTTAATTAATTATTGACTAACAATATGATTTCTCCTCTAATATAGTATTCTCATAATATATTAATAAATCATAATTAATCCTCTCTCTCCGTAATTCATCCTATCAAGTTGCTTTGGTGAAGGCAACCCAAAAGGACCATGCACCATCGGGTCAAGTACATACCAAAATAGTTATGGACTTAGACGCTAATCCAACAGAGATTTCATTTCTTCATCAAATGTTTAGGATCTTCTTCAGAACTAAAATAATATGAATATTGATTTGCAATTTCATCTCTAGAACCCTCAACTAGGTAAAGCTAAAAATCATTACCAAATCATTTTACGTTCCTTTGTCTTTTGCTTCTTGTAAGCTCATGTGAATCATTTGAATCATGTACAACTTCCTTGGTAAGACAAAATATAGTTCATTATTTCCTTTATAACTCTATTTTTCCTTTCAGAAATCCTATTTTCGTGAGGAGGATATGGAGAAGCTACTTCATGTATAATTCTAACAGATTGGAAATAACTGGGAACAAAATACTCTCCACCTTGATTAGTGTGAAGTCCTTTTATTAATCACTTTTTTTTCAATTCAACTTCAATTTTATAAATTTTTAATGTATCAAGGGCTTCATCCTTGGAATGTAACGAATATACATAGCAAAACTAAGAATAATCATCTATAAAAGTAACTATGCATTTCTTATTTCCTAAGGTTGGAGTTGAATGCAATTCACATAGATTAGTATGAATTAATTGAAGCATAAGAAAATTCATTTTAACATTAGGAAAAGGTTGTCTAGTTATTTTAGTTAACATACATGTTTTACATTTTTCTATGTTAACATTCAAAGATGGTATCAATCCATTTTTAGACATTTCAAACATTCTTTTATAATGTACATGTCCAAAACGAGCATGCCATAAAGAAGAATCATCAATAATAGAACAAGCTATGTATATATAATCTACAACTTTATTGCTTACATTTAACCTAGACATTCCATTACAATAATATACAAATCCAACGAATGTACCACACTTAGATAATACATACTTACCAGATTCATAAACTTGTTTATATCCACATCTATTAATTACACCACCAGAAACTAAGTTCTTTCTAATCTCAAGCACATGAGTAACGTTCATAAGAATAAGTCTTTTTCCAGAACTAAAACATAAAGAAACACAACCACGCCCACAAGAGGTGCTTTATTATGGTCACCCATGTACAAAACCGATCCGTCATTAACTACTTCATAATCCTTGAACCATGCCCGATCTTTACACACATGACTCGTTTCCCCCCGAGTCTATCCACCATGCGTGATCATCATCATGAACATAGAATGATTCAGGAATAAGTGTTACATGATGTATACCATCAGTAGTAGTAATTTCATAAATACCATTTTGACCTTGTGGTTTTGGACCTTGATCATTAGATCCTTGTCCAGAAGTGCTTGGACCATTTTTTTTCTTCTTCAAACGACAATCTTGTTTCATGTGACTAGTTTTGTTGCAATTCAAACACACAAGTTTTGCTTTCTTGTTTGAACCTTTGTGATGGTCATCTTTCTTTTTCCTTTTTCTTTTTTTATTTTTCTAATTTTTTTCATCTTCCACAATGTTTACTAAAGATCTAGGAACTTCTTTTTCTTTTCCCTTGCCACTTTCTTGAGCCCGAATACCCTCTTCAGTTCTCAAATGACTGCCAAGTTGAACTAGAAACAACTCTTCGTTTTGGTGTTTCAGTGTGTGTTTGAAGTCTTTCCAGGATGGGGGAAAAATTTTCAATAAAACTTGAGACAGAAATGGATTCATCCATTTTCATTTTTTTTGTTCAAATTGTCCCAAAATCCTCATGAGTTCATTATACTGTTCCATGACAGGCCTTGAATCCACCATGTTGTAATTATTAAAACTATAGACAAGAAATTTCTCTTGAGGCATCCTCTTCCATCTATTTGGATTCAAGGGCATCCCACAGATCCTTTGCAGATTCTTGATTTTGTTAGATATCAAAGACAGAGTCAAACATACCATTCATAATGTGCCCACGACAGATGTAGTCATCATTTCCCATTTTCATTTTCTACTGGTATGTTCAAGGGTTTCATCCTCCATTATTTATCGTGCATGAGTGCTTAAAATGTGAACAACTTTCAGTGTAGCAAGAAGGAAATGTATCTTCTTTTGCCAACGATGAAAATCAGTGCCTTCAAACTTTTCCAACTTCCCGAATTTGGCAGTCATGTCTTTAACAATTCTACCATTGATATTCTTTAGAAATCACAGATTTTAAATGTTATATTTTAGGGTCTTAAGAACATCAATTTACTTTCTTAGATCGTGATTGTAATCACTTTCCAAAATATGTGATTTCGGCCATATAGCCTACACTATCATGAAATCAGATTTGGGATAATCCAAAGAATTTCAATTTAGAAGATAGGCTACTTCTAAATCAAAAAAACAGAAAATAGCTTGATGTTTTGTGTTCTTGAGAGATAGATAAAATCAAATGTATGCTCTTAGTGTGTATATATATGTTCCAACCCATTTTCTGGAACTAGAAAATGTTCTTATATAAGAGGGAAAGTAGTTAAATGGAAGTTGAATGATTTTTGGTGCAAAAATTGTTGGTTATTAAGACATAACCAACTTATGACATCATCATGAACCACCACTAGGGGCTCTGTCCCTTGGATCCTGCTAGGGGCGCTGCCCCTAGACTCTGCCTAATGAATCGTGGAATCAAGTATTAATCAAAATCAGAGTTAAACGAATGCAGATTGAACAAACGATGTAAATAAGATCTGGACTCTGCTCATTTATGCTTTCAACTTTTACAGAGAAAATAGACAGGTTCTATAAAGGACTCTTATCTAACTCTATTAAAGTTCCATATTTATAGGAACAGTGAAAACATACAAAAAAATACTAAGGCATTGACAATTAAACTTCGTACGAAATACACCTCAGTAAATAAACTTAACAAAACATACGAAGGGTAAAAACAGACTTCGACATATTACAATATAATTCGACCCTAACAATCTCCCCCTTTGTAATAATGTCGACCTTCGTCAGTTCAAGAGTATCTGTATAGCATACAGCATAACCCTTCGAATCTCAGTGTACCATGAGATTATTTTCTTCAATTCATTCTTATCTATTCATACGAACAATGAAATTCGTATATTGGGATGTTGTATATCTTTCCACTTCGGAAGCTTGAAACAATAATCTTTTTGCCTTTCCATTTTTATCTTTCCCAGCAAATACCATACCAAATGGCTTCAAACATATTTCTTCGTCAGCATACTTCTTCAACTCAGGTTGAGTTAAAGGAAGTTCCATTAGCACTTTTACAGTCAATCCCTTTGCTGTAGCTAACTCAACATCAGTAAGTGCTAAACACTCATAATTGTTGTCAATGAAAATCTTGATGTGAGCCAACCCAAGTCGAAAAACTTCAGGATCAGTTTCTCGAAGATATGAAGCATCTTTATCCTTTAGCAACAATGCAACTTGTATTAGATCATACAAGTTCATTAAAGGAAAATCAGCTACTGAAAAATCACACACTTGCCCATTTGCCCTCGAAACAATAAAGCGCAGATTCTGCATCATATTTTCGAACAACACATCTCGCTTTATGCTTATCACCTTCTTTATCTTCACCAGTGACCAAATCTCCTCTAGAAGCTTTCCAAGTACAGCATGAAATCTGATCTTCATGTAAGTGTACTCATCATCATTATCAAAATTTTCAGCTATTTTGTACTGAGCCATAACGAACATCATCTCATTGATGGGAAAATCCGATTGACTCATATCTGTGTTGAGAACAACATAGCTTTTCTTTGGCTTCTTTTTGAAAGCATACATATGGTTATATGCAACTTTCGACTCTATTGTTTCATAATTGTAATTCTTTGAAGGATCACCCTTGTTCATCCCAGGTGGATCATTGGAACGAAGACGCATAATGCTTTGTACAATTCAGAGCTTTTCAACCTCAGCCTCCGCTTCAGCTTTCTTTTCTTCCTTTGATTTTTCGACCATAAACATTTTGCCTTGGTCTTTTACAGAGGAATTATCAACTCATTCCTTAGGCTTCGAACTGCTGCCACCTTCCCCAATCACAATTCCTTTGGAAATTGTTCTTGAAATTGGCTTCGTTGATATTGGCATTGTTGTCGCAACAGTCGAAATGACTGGCTCAGCAGTTGACATGGTTGGTTTTGTTATTGGAATCTTCGAAGAAAATACCTTTCCAACAACCTTTGCATCTGCATGCAAATCTTCACCAGTAGCCTTCGCACCACCAACCTCCTTTTCTCCCCCTTGCACCCCTGTGAAAACAGGCGGGGCATTCGTTGGAAGAAGGCTAGAAATGTGAGAAAGAGGAGCAAGTTGTTTGTGTAAAATAGCTTCAAAATGAACAAACTTTTGAGACAAAAAGTTCGGAGTGATCAACGGAGATGAAACTGATTTAACAGTTAAATTTTTGAGCTCCTTCAGCAGATTGAGCACTTCCACAAAGCTTTGATTTTCCGTTGTCGACGATTGAGTACGTTGAGGACTCAAATCTTCGTACAACTTGACATATTTGGTAACAGCATCACAAATAATGTCAACTTTCTGATTAATCGAAGCATAATCCCTTTGCACAGTTGAGCTTTCCTTTTGCATATCCTGTCGAAGCTCTTGAATTTGCAAATTCACATCTTCCCTCACCTTCTTGACATCTTGAACGAATAACACATGTCGTTCTTTCACCAAATGCCTGAATTCTTTCACCTCCCCTCTAAACATCGAAGTGAGAGAATTTACCCTTAATTCATCATTCTAATCTGTCATCAATCTTCTCCAAGAGTCGAATCTCTGAATCTCGGACCATTCCAGAGACTTTACTCACCACCTTTGCTTCGAAAGTTTTCAGCAGACTATCAACTTCCATATTAGAAACAGACGAATTACTCCCCAAATCTGCTTGAGATTGAAGAATAGAATTCAATTTCAGGTTAACAATCTTGAATTGCTTCATTGTCATCAACATATGATCAGGGAAGTGATCTTCTTCATCATCAAACTGTAAATCGTCAAACGCACCTCCAAAACCTTCATTGTCAGTATCAATTTCACCAACAGGTGAAATTTTAATAGGCGAATCAATTTTGGGGGAATCAGTGGATTGATATGGAAAAAGAGTAGTAAAGGGTTGATGAAGAATGTGTTCAAAGGTTGGGGAACTGGTAGTATTCGGAATAATAAAAGGAGGTAAGCACATGAAAGTATTAGGTATTGAAGATACAGGAATACCTTGAGAAGTAGCCTCAACTTCTTTGTTCAACTCTCCCTCACCCATGTTGACATTTACATCCGTATCACATATATGTGTAAAAATGCCTGAAGTTCGAACCTCCTCAGTATTTGATTCAGTTAATGAAACTTCGGGTGGTATGACAATAGTCTGCTCAGGAGTAGATACAGATTGAGAAACAATTGGTTCTGGTGTGTCAGGAACTACTTCTTCTTCGGAAGACTCGTCTTGGATAACCAACTTGTGTTTCCGTTTCTTCTTCTTTGAAATGTGTTTGGCCACATCTTCAGCTCTACATTTCTTGGACAGAGGCGAAACTGGAGCTGGAACCTCTCGAAAAATGACTCCTTGATGAGAGAGTTGTGGTTTACGAACATTAGAGGGAGAAGATTTTAACACACCATCAGAAGATTTTCGTGAACCCCTAGTCATTTTCTTCAATCGTCGAAAACACCAGATTTTGAAGGTTTTCTCTGCCACTACTGTATCATCAACAGGTTCTACTGGTTTGATGACAACAGTCGAAACATTTACTTCAGCCGTCTCAGGCTTCTTTGGAGATTTCGTGGATTCGTGCACAATCTTCTCAGGAGACTTCTTTGATTCGTGTACTGGCTTCTCTGGTGTAGCCTTTTCATCCTTTCTAGAACGTTTAGACTTCTTGGAAGGACCAGCTTCTTCTTTCGAAAATAATTTTCCAGTCTCAACATCTAGATTGATAGTTTTCAAATATTCAACCAACAGCAAATTCGTTGGCTCAACGCTCTTTAACATTGCATCAGGAATCCGAGGAATGTGTGTGAATACTTCCATATCATCCGAAACTTCCTTTGAGAAGTGATACTTTAAAAACTCAGCCTTTTCTTCATGAGCAGGAACAACAATTCCTTCTTTTTTCATAGAAATAACCAAGTATTAAGCTCCAATACCTAGCACATGAAATGCCTTGAACCACATTCATGTTTTCGACACTCTTTTGGAATTCCTTCCACATTTGTGTAGAGTAGTCGACAGAGATATCATAGTACAATCCTGTCACCATCGCATAAACCTCCATGCGACCTTTGTCTAAGCCAACACTTCGACCTGTCAAGCATCGAAGAAAAATTCCAAACAAGAAATTCCACACAGTTGGCAGTGCTGACTTCTTGAAATCACTAATCTTCGTGAGTGGGAGTTGATGACCCATCTCATTAAACATATGAATAACTTGTGCATAAGTGAGATTAGTAACAAGTTGAGAATTGGGAATATCCAGAATTTGACAAAAGATTTTCTTGGACAAACGGATTTTCTTGTCATTCACCAGTTGAAAGGTGATGATATCCATTGCTTTGCTATAAGTAGCAGTGGATCCTGCCTGAGAAAGCCATGAAAGAGGAACCGCAAATGAATTAAACATCGCCTTTGAAAGAACAGAACTCTTCAATGCGACAATTAGAATCTTCAATTCTTCTGGATACAGAGACGCATCCCCTTCCACTTGATAATTGGTGCTTTGAATCTTCATGATCGGTTGAGAAGTGATGTCTTCAGTTGTTCGAGAAGTAGAATCAACGCCAGCCATGATTAGGGTTTAGAAGCTTTGAAGAACAGAGAGAATTTGGGTATTTGAGTTCTTTTGTGTGCGTAAAAATATAAAGAACCCGTAAATGCCCTTTCTATATGTAACCCTTAATTTGAATTGAACGCGGGATAGGCATTGATTGAGGTCTGACGTGGCACCTTAAAAGTTGCACCAGTCTGCCAATAAAGTTTCCATGCGTCAAAAAGTAACTGTCACATCACCTTGAAACCAGGAAACGTCTCCTCATACAGTCTGTTCGTGTCACCTCAAGGAATAGTAACCGTCATCAACCTTCGGATGGAGGGTAAGCTCTTTCGTCTTTTGGTTTAGAGACGAAGTCATTTGCTAGACTGTCTAAATCATCAGCCTGAGTTGGTAGTACTCAGAACCTCAAGGATTTCGTGTGTGCTGTATGCCAAAGAAAAGATAAGAAACAAATTAACGAAAATTTGGATCTGTGATGTCAAAAACAAATTTCAACACAAAAGCAGAGAACCCCGGGCAAAGGTTACTTCATTAATTATCAAGAGATTTTGTGATGGAAATTTTGTGTTGGAAAAGATTGGTTTTGAAGAATGAATCGTACCTCTGTTATTTTCGGACAAAACGGATAACTCTTAGCTCATGTGAGAAGAGTAAGGTAGCTCAATCGACTAATGTGAATATAAGCCTGACTTGGGAAGAAATTTTCGTATGAAAAATTTCATTAAGGCCTTCGTAAACACACATTGAGTCTTCAGAGGCTTGAGTCAACATGCTGCAGTATGCTTCTAGGGACAACCTAACTAGTACATAGTTGACGAAAGTTTACCTTCCCAAAGAAACATAAGCATGACCCTTGAAAAAATGTTCGTGTTATCTGCACAATGAAAAAGAGACAAAGAGAATAACAAAAATCTTTTTGATATTTTTGATTTTTCAAAAAAATATTTTTGAGTTTTTGTGAATTTTTCGAAAAATGAAACAATTAACAAAAGAAAATCTTTTTGGTATTTTTGATTTTTCGAAAAGATAACAACAAAACGAAGATAAAATCTTTTTGGAGTTTTTGATTTTTCGAAAAGAAAACTAGGATACAAACTTACGGAAAAACATTTTTACAAACAAACGAAAATTTGTAAACAAACTACAATTCGCCATTCTTACGAAAATTTAACAAACTAACGAAAATTGGACAACCTTACAAAAATTTGACAAACGAACGAAAATTTTGTACCACACAGCCAACATGCAAATTGTCGAATTCAAAGCGTGTCGAAGCGTTGACTATGAACAGTAACCGCTGAATGGCGTCTTATGGCCTCTGAATCGACACATTTGTATAATACACCTTTGTTATACATTCGAAATCCGTCCTGGAACTGAACTCGCTTCAATCATTCCCAAACCTGTCAAAATTCGAACAAATGATTTTTCATCCAAAGCTTTTGTAAAAATATCAGCAAGCTGATCAGTTGTTTTTACAAAATGAACTTCAATGTTTCCATCTTCAACATGATCTTTGATCAAGTGATAACGAAGAGCTATATGTTTTGTTTTCGAATGTTGTACTAGATTATGACAAATGAGTATAGCACTTTGAGAATCACAGTACTATGGAATCTTTTTCATATTCACAGCATAATCTCTCAACTGACTTTGAATCCAAATAATTTGTGATGTACAAGCAGCAGCTGCTACATATTCGGCTTTAGGAGTAGAGATCGAAACACACGTTTGCTTCTTCGACTGCCAACTAACCAACTTTCCATCCAAAAATTGACAACCACCACTTGTACTTTTTCGATCCAATGTACACCCTCCTAGATCTGCATCTGAAAATGCCTGAATGAAAATTCCTGTTTTCGAAGGATACCATAATCCTAACGAAATTGTTCCCTTGAGATAACGAAAGATATTCTTCACAGCTGTTAAATGTGGTTCTCGAGGATTTGCTTGATACCTAGCACAATTACATACAGAAAACATGATATCAGGTCTACTTGCAGTAAGATAAAGCAATGAACGTATCATGCTCCTGTATAAAGTGAGATCAACCACAGGCGATTCTAACGAAGGAGTTAGCCTTGTGCCAACTGCCATTGGTACTCTTAACTTCGTGCTATTTGTCATTCCAAACTTTTCGAGCAAATTCCTTGTATATTTCACTTGATTAATGAATATGCCTTCTCTGTTTTGACATATGTTTAAGCCAAGAAAATTATTGATTTTACCCATCATGCTCATTTCAAACTGGCTTTTCATCAAATTTTCGAATTCACTAGAAAAAGCAGGGTCAGTAGAGCCAGAAATAATATCGTCAACATAAATTTGAACAAGCATTAGATGACACCCAACTTTCTTTCGAAATAATGTGGGGTCAACTGATCCTTGCTTAAATTTCGACTGTTTTAAGAAACTTGTAAGAGTTGCATACCATGCTCTTGGTTCTTGTTTTAACCCATATACGGCTTTATCTAAAATATATACATGATCAGGATGCATTTCATTTATGAAACCTGGAGGTTGTTCTACGTAAACAGTTTCTTCAAGTTCTCCATTAAGAAAGGCACATTTCACATCCATTTGATAGACATCAAAATCCTTATGAGCTGCATATGCTAAGAATATTCGAACAACCTCGAGTCTTTCAACAGAGGAAAAGGTTTCTTTATAATCAATTCCTTCTTGTTGCGAATATCCTTTTACAACTAAACGTGCTTTATTTCGTACAATATTTCCATCTTTGTCGGTTTTGTTTTTGAAAATCCATTTTAACCCGACAATCGAAACATTTTCTGGTTTAGGAATTAATCTCCAAACCTTGTTTCTTTCAAATTCAGCCAGTTCTGATTGCATTGCAACAACCTAATCTGAGTGTTCCATTGCCATCTTAATTGTCTTTGGTTCAATTTTAGATATGAAAACATTGAACATGCAAAATTCTTGATGAGTATTTAATACCTCATTCTTCACACGAATCTGAGCTCGTGTTAATACTCCATCTTGAGGATTTCCAATGACCTGATCTATTGGATGAGTCTTTGTCCATTTCTCTAATGGTGGATAAGCCGAATCAAATTCCAAAGGTGCATCTTCGTACATCTCTTCATTTTCAGATCCTACAACAGAAACATTATCATTTAGATCATGAAAATCATCATTTTGATTAAAATTTATTGTATCATTTTCCTCCTCAACACTATTATCATTTTGATGCTCCCCCTCAACAACATCATCCATTCTCCCATTCTCCCCCTCGAAATAATGCTCCCCCTCAACCAGAGTATTCGAATCCAAGTGCTCTCCTTCGACTGGATTATCAAGCATACTTTCGCCAAGTCCAAGAGAATTCATTGTTGAATTAACATCTACTATGTTTTGAGGAATTTCCAAGTCATCATTATGCTTCGAAGATTCAGAGTGATGATTATCATTCGCATGAACTTCAGCATCCACAGCCCTGTCAGGAATACCAAAAATTAAATCATAATCAAAATCATATGAATTTGATTCTTCAATGTTAACAGATGATTCATTAATAATTGGTTTTTGTAAAAATTGCTTTTCAACTTGTTTGACATAATAATCATCGAAAGTAAGATTGAAAGTTTCTTCGGCTTTTCGTGTTCGCTTATTTAACACTCTGTATGCAACCGAATTGTGCGAAAATCCCAAAAATATGCCTTCGTCAGCTTTAGCTTGAAATTTTGAAAGGTTATCTTTAAGATTCATGATAAAACACCTGCAACCAAAAACATGAAGAATTTGACATTAGGTTTCCGATTATTGATAATTTCATACGGAGTGATATTGAATCGACGATGAATGAAAGATCGATTTTGAGTGAAACAAGTTGTGGAAACTGCTTCAGCCCATAGATATTGAGGAAGATTCGCATAAGTCAACATAGTTCTTGCTGCTTCACAAAGTGACCTATTTCGTCTTTCAACAACACCATTTTGCTGCTGTGTATAAGGCGAAGAGAAATTATGCGAAATTCCTTTTTCTGTTAAGTACGAATCCAACACATTGTTCTTAAACTCAGATCCATTATCGCTTTTGATTTTTCGAACATTTTTCTTCAGACTCATCTCAATCTTCTTAATAAACTTGATCATTGTTTGAGCAACTTCAGATTTTAACCTGAGAAAATATACCCAAGTAAATCGTGAAAAATCATCAACAATAACCAAAATGTACCATTTCTTGTTGAGAGTTTCAACAGTCGATGGTCCACAAAGGTCAATGTGTAGAAGTTCCAACAGTTCTACAATTTTCGAATCTATCACAATTGGATGGCCTTTCCTGTGCTGTTTCCCTTGTTCACAAGCTGCACACAATGTATCATTGTCAAATTTTAGTACAGGTAAACCACGAACAAGATCATCAACAGCCAACTTATTTAAGTTTCGAAAGTTTAAATGCGATAAACGTCGATGCCATAACCACCTGATGTCAGAGGAAGCTTTCGACTGTAAGCACGCTGAGGGTTTGCCGATGATTGGTTTGATATCAAGAGTAAACATGTCACCATGTCGTTTGGATTTGAGCAAGACTTCGTTAGTTTCAACATTTGAAATGATGCTACCTTCTTCGTTAAACACCACTTGATTGCCAGTGCCCAAAACAAGTTGGGAAACACTTATCAAGTTATGTTGAAGACCTTCGACAAAAGCAACGCGATTAACAGTAAATTTTCCATTCGTGACTTTTCCATAGCCTTTCACTTGGCATTTGTGATTATTGCCAAACTTCACAACTCCTGCATTCTCCAAGCTGCGAAAATCTCTCAGGTTTTCCTTTCGTCCAGTCATGTGACGTGAGCAACCACTATCAATATACCATTTCTGATCATATTGCTCGTCACATAGTACCTGCGATCAATGAAAGAATTTAGGTACCCAAGGCCGTTTGGGTCCTTGGAAATTAGTTTTGAAAACAAAATGGATTGAAGAACTTTTAACCCAATCACAAACTTTAGTTTTGAGACTATCAATTAAGTCCACATCATTATTTAAAGAAACAGAAACATAAGTTTTTGTTAGTTTGGGATTGTCACTGACACATGCCTTCGTCTCTTTAGATTGATTATGAGCAAGCTTTTCTTTCTAAACCGGTTGCCAAGTTTTTACCGAAACATTCGAATCTTTTGATGACGAGCTTTCAGTTGACGAAGAATTCACATAATTCTCATAAGCTTCGTGAATTTGTTGTTGAGAATATTTCCTTGATTGATATTTTTGACCTTTTCCTTCCAACCAATGATCGATGTTTTTGTCACGAGACAACCCTTTTGTGTACGAAACTTTTAAGTTTTGTTTTCCTGTAGGATTTGGAAAATTCGGTTTTTGTGGAAAGAAATCAACATTTGATTTAGGTCGAAATGCCATAGCGTATCGACTTCCATCATTGTTGCCAACACTTCGATTTTGAGAAAATCGATTTGGAGATTTTTGTTTTTGAGAAAACATTGTTTGTTGATTAGAAGAAAATCGTTGATGTGATGATTGATTTTGAACAGTCTTTGATGTATTTTTGTTATCTCTTGAAAATGATGAGTTTGAAACTTTCGAAAAATTTGTTTTTGGTTGAAATTCAGATTTAGATTTATTTGTTTGAGCGGGATTTTGCTTAAGATCTGAATAAATTTCTGAATGAGAAGATTTGTTTTCAACAGATTTAATCTTTTTGTTTTCAGTTGTTTTCAAATTCAATCCATTTTGTTGTTTTCGAAGTTCCATTGTTTGCCAAAAAATCTTCTTTCGAGCTTGTGTTTTTGAAATTGCATTTTCTTTTGAAACTTGTCAATTTGTTCTTTAAATTCTTTGGAATTTAATTTGACAATAGTATCTTTTTCGACAACAACTTCTTTTGGAACTTCTTTCACAATTTTTGATTTTTCAACCCATTTGCGTTGTGGTTTTTGTCTTTGAAAAACATACGAATTCTTTGTTAAGGTATTTTCGACTTTGCTTTAATTTGAAAAGAATCCTTCATTCGTTGTCTTCTTGTTGTCATCTTCGACCATTTTGGTGAATTTTGGTTTAATGTTTTCAACATTTCCAGTTGTAACAAACACTTGATTTGGAAAGACAACATCATCAGTACACTTGAAATTAGGATACACCACTTGATTTGTGTGACAACCGTCAAAATTCGAGTCGGTTCTAGATTTGACTAGACTTAGTTGCACATATAGGCACAACACATACTAGACTTAGTAATTAGAAGCTAAGTTATAACCTAGTAGAAACTTGGAAACAGATAGAAACAATGGATGGTGTACTTAGATTTCACATTGATATGTGAATTCTATAACTACTTAACTGTAGAGACTATCCATATTCGGGTCACTCTTTGACTCGAACACCTTTTCATGAATTATATACACACATTATGCACTTCACCTAGTAGTAGAAATTAGGTTGGAGCCTCATAGAAACTTAAGTCAAAGTTGAAAACTAGGACTAGTATACTTGATTCCTCAATTTCGTTTGAATCTCGGAACTACTACATAGAATGCCAATAAACCGATAAAATAAGTTACAAACATTATTTATAACTATAAAAGAGTTATAAGACCATAAGATAAATTGAAGTCTCAAAGATTTTATTTATTTTCATATCCAAAGATTTACAAACTCTCAAAAACCCTAAATGCCCTAAAAACCTAAATTTATGAAATTTAACCTTAAAAATTCTATAAAAATTGTTATGAACCTTATAATATGATCTTATAATAATTAAAATTATGAAAATGCATTCAAGGAAAATAAAATTTAACTCATTAACATTTACCTTTAATTTATAAATCAAAAATCAAGGTTTTATGAATAAAAACTTGATTTTAGTGCACATTTTATATAAAAATTGAGATATTTTATAAAGGAACTTAAATATTATAAAAGAAAATGAAAGAGAAAGGGGTATTACACCTCAAAATTTGGCCCCCTCACCTCATTTCACTCTCATTCTCCAACACACACACATCTCTTCTTTCTCTCTCTAAAAACTTCTCTCTCACTTCTCTCTAAAACTGACGAACATAGAAGCTGAATTTATGGGAGAAATTTTCACAGTAAATAATTCATGAGTCAACATGAATCTCAGTATTTTGGTGAATGATTTTGGTCGAGTTCTTGAGAAACAAAACTTTGTTCATAAATGCATGTATTTATTTTTATAAGTTTCAATCTTTTGATCTCTGGAAACATGACCATAACATGCATGGATCATGATTTCATAAAATATTTCAAAAGATTTAGTCAAAGAAATGATGAAAACCCACTTTTCTAACAAATCATCATGCATGCAATCTGCCAGATTTCTTTGCCTTACTTTGAACTGCCATATCTCACTCATTTCTTAACCAAAATTCGAGATTCTTTTTCTGAAATTTAATATTGTACGTTAGCTTTCAAACCCATATGACCTCACCGGAAAATTCGAATATTTCGATTTTTAACAATTTTTACAAAACTGTTACTCAATCAGCACCTTTTTGTGAATACTAGTTTTGTATTGCATGTTCAAAGGTCTTATTCCTCACTATAAATCTAGGAACAATTTATTTGAACACTTAACATCATGTATTAAGAGGTATAAAAAGATCTTGATTCAAAAGTCTTTGCAACAAGTTGTAAAAATTCTCAAAGTAACATCAATAATCTTTACCAAAATCACAAGAATCAAGTTTTCTCTATAATTGTTTGAGCCTTTAGACATGTTTTTTGACATCAAAAATAAGAAAAGAATTTTTCATTGTTATTAAATTGTTTGAAGATGCATTCTGGAAATTTTCAGCTCAATATATATATATATATATATATATATATATATATATATATATATATATATATATATATATATATATATATATATATATATATATATATATATATATATATATATATATTCTATATTTTTACATCAAAATAATAAGAAAATAGAGTGTTAAAGCATATAAAATACTTACACTTGTAAATAAATTTTGGAAATATTTTTTGATGACCTTTTAAGTTAGTAAACATCTCTCATTAAGTTTCATCGATTTTTGTTACTGTTTAGTATGGTTTTTAATTTTCTTTTTATTTAGCTCCAATAAATCATAAAACCACTTTAGGGAATGTGAAAATATTATTTCTTATTTTTCCCAGCTTGTACCTTATAATAAAGACCCAGAAAAATATTTTGGGAATTTGTCAAAATGTATATCTATTTTTCTTGATTTTTGTGTTTATAATGGACTAAAAACAGGAAAAATAGTTTTACTCATCCAAAATTCATGAAAATTTACGAGAAACTCTTATACTATGTTAGGATGATACATAAAAATTTTGATGATTTCCATCTTCTGTATGCTATTTTTCTTCTATTTTCCCAAGATTTAATACACTTAAATGTACAAAAATCATAAAATTGGGTTAAATAGTTTAGAAATCCATTTTTATATTTTTCCCAGCTTAAGTATGTGTAATAACATTTGTAAAAAGGGTTTTGTGAATTTTTGAAACTGTTATCTATTTATTTCTATTTTTACAGAATAAATACACAAAAATCAGAAAAATTGTGTTAAACTTTTTGAAAACACATATTAATATTTTTCCCAGATTATGTACACTGTAAAATAGTTACACAAAAACTATAAGAATTTTTCATGATAATTTACTATTTTTCCATGATTTTATGATTATTCAAGGAATTAAATGGTGAAAAATAGTTAAACAAATCAAAAATTCAAGAAAATTTATCTTAAGGTCTTTGACTTCAATTAAAACTGAAATACAAAGTTTGGGAAATTTAGAACTAAATTGATTTATGTAGAGACCCATTTTTATAACGAACGGTGAATGCGGAAGTAAGATATCTCGATATTAATGGTGTTTTTGTAAGTATGAACACGAAGAACATATTATGAGTTCATGAAAGAAGGCTAAGAACAAGAGAGAATAATAATAATATTGCATGAAGAACATGATGGGAGAGAAACTCTCCCTGGGTGGGAGAACCCACCAACTTTCTCTCTCTCTAGAGATTACATGCTAGAAAAGTGCATTTGTAATACTACATAAAAAGTGACCACATCTCCCTTTATATATGAGGGAGAGTAAATACACCTAAAATACAATAAGGAAAAATACAACTTAATAAACACTCATTATTTGTGGAGCATTTCCATGTATCAACATTCTCTCCCTAAATGCTTACAAATGATGAGAGATCCAATAAGTGATACAAGGCTATAATACAGTAATCCGACTAGCAAGTGTGGTAATAAAATGAAACCAAGTACTGAAATGTCTCTGAAATTCTGAAGTGTCTGTGAAGTCTGAAACTGGCCATGAATCTCTAACAATGAAGGTCTTCGGCTTCAAAGCACAACCAATGAAGCAGAAAAAATAAGATCCAAATCTTCAAACCAGTCATAATCACCCGAAGAAGAAGGTCACCATAAGCAAGTAGAAGATCCAATAAAAGAAACACTTCGGCTTCAAAAATCTGAAAAGCATCTCGAGTTCTCGAATCATAATACACCAAAATTCTTCAAAGAATAACCTGCTAAAAATGTGAAGCATCCATAAAATGAAGTCCGGATAAAAATAATGTGAGTCCAAAAACATGGTCCAGCAATGCCGAAAATTTGATCCAAGGACCAAAAATAAGTGCCACGTCACATTGCCAAAATAATCTCCGTCTTCAACATATCACAAATCCAAACTCGTGAAACCATAAGATCTGAACCGGATGAGAACACAAAATCATCCTGTGGTAGAGTCCGAATAAAAAATAATCTGAATCGGAAAACATCGAGTAATGCCAAAAATTTGATCCGTAAATACCAAAAAGAAGTGCCACATCGTATCACTAAATAAATAATCGTCTTCAGAAGTCTTCAAAATCCAAACTCAAACAATCATAATAACCAAATCTGGATGATATTCTATCCCTATTTTTGATAACCAATGACCGGATATCAAAAATCAACAAATCATCGGATGGAGAGTGTCGGATACCAAGAGCTAACAGAGAAGCTCTCCCTAGATGTATGAAGGGTCTCGATAAGAAACGAGAAAGAGTAAAAGAGATACTCTTGCGGTCATGAGGAAGCGGGTGACATAGTTGCTGAAGCTGTGCTGAGAAAATAATCTGTTGTGCCAAAAATATATCCAAATATCCAAACTGCGGTGCCGGAACACTTGAAGTGATCTTCAATAGAGAATAAAGTCCACATGCTCAAGATACATGATTCGTCAACCAAAAATCAAGAGCGACAAGTCATAAAATCCCATAAAGGGAAGAATGCGAAACAACTTTGTTGATCAATCGCCGTTGCGGTGCAAGCATCACAAAAAATAATATGAAGTCAGACTGCGGTAGGAGTATTCTTCCAATAATAACCGGCATGAAATGAACCAATGTGACAATCCAAGGTTCGGTTGTGGCAAAAATTGGTGTTAAAAAAAATAATTGGCGTAATAAAAAAAATTGGTTGTAATAAAAAAAATTGGCTAAATAAAAATAACTGGTGTTAAAAAAATAATTAGCTGAATAATAAATAATTGGTGTTAAAAAAATTAACTGAAAAAAAAATAATCCAAAAAAATGGTTGAATAAATAAAAAAAAGCTTAAAAAAAATAAGAAGGCTAAAAAAAAAAGGGGGGGGGGGGGGGGGGGGGGGCTGATGAGAGGGGAGGAAAAAAGGAGGGAGGAAATAAGGAGGGAGGGGAGGAAGGGGGAAGAAGGAAGGAGGAAGAAGGAGGGAGGAGGGAAGGCTGGTCGAAGGAAGGAGTTGAAGAAGGAGAATCTGAGGTCTAAGGGTGTTGCGGGTCTATGGTGGTTGCGGTAGGAGGTGATTGCGGATCAGAGGGGAAGGAGGAGGTGGAGTTGCGGTCGGATGGCTACGGGTCGGAATGGGTGCAGATGGAGCTGAAGTAGACTTCGGTAGTTGAGGGGGCAAGGGACTTCGGACGAGGACTGCGGTAGTACCGAAGCGGTCCGATACTTCACTCAGCTTGTTGCGGTCCAAAGTGGGAAAGAAGCCTGCGGTCCGAACCGAAGTTGAGAGGCTCTTGTGAAGAAAAAGTTGTTGGGAAAAATAAAATTCACTTCTCTTGAAAATAAGCCCATTAAATTTGTGTCTTCTCATCCAAGAAAAAAGAGCTCCTGGAACAATTTCTTCAACCTTTTGGAGACAACAAAAATAATTTCTTCACCAAATATTCTTCATTTCTTCAACAGCAAAAATAATAACCTTTAAGAACATCTTTTTCCAGCAACAAATAGAACGAGCAACAGCAGCAACAATTTATTTTATTAAGTAAGAATTACCCAGAAAATAGAACTAAGAACGAACTTCATAAAAAAAATTCCGGTAAGAAACTCGAAATTTTTTCTTGTAGAAACGCGGAAAAATCACAATATAATCACCGAACGGGAGTCGTTCCCTTGAACTAATCGTGAGATCTTCAAGGTACGGCTCTGATACCAATTGTAGAGACCCATTTCTATAACGAACAGTGAATGCGGAAGTAAGATATCTCGAGATTAATGGTGTTTTTGTAAGTATGAACACGAAGAACATATTATGAGTTCATGAAAAAAGGCTAAGAATAAGAGAGAATAATAATAATATTGCATGAAGAACATGGTGGGTGAGAAACTCTCCCTGGGTGGGAGAACCCACCAACTTTCTCTCTCTCTAGAGATTACATGCTAGAAAAGTGCATTTGTAATACTACATAAAAAGTGACCACCTCTCCCTTTATATATGAGGGAGAGTAAATACATCTAAAATACAATAAGGGAAAATACAACCTAATAAACACTCATTATTTGTGGAGCATTTCCATGCACCAACAATTTAGTTTTTGAATATTTAATCATTAGAACACCTCTTAAAATGTTAAATATTAACATTTCAATAATGAGAATTTTCCACTTAAATTGTTATATAACAATTGATTCATTGAAATTTAATTTTCACAGAAAAATGTTTGTAACTTATCAATATTAAATTTTGACACAATATTGGCATAATTCTATGTAGTAGTAAGTATACTAGTGTTAGATTTCGATTAGAGACTCACTAGCGAATACTATTATTGTAGGAATCGGTAGTGGTACACGTGGAACGTAGTTCAAGGCACCATTTGCATCATCTCAATGCATTGTGAGTATTCACGCACTCCCCTATTTTCGGTTTTTATGTTTTGGGGTGGAAAAGCATGTCCGAAAAACTATTTATTGTTCGTTGTATTTAAATTGATTCGTATCAAACTCGATTGCTATATTTTGCTATAATTTGATATATTTCTCTATGTACGTCTATGCAACACGAAACATGAGGCCTTATCGTCTTAAGTCCCTTCCCTTTACACTTTAATCCAACCATTAACTCTTTGAGCCAATGGTCATTATGGATAGCGCTATTAGGAATTGACAACTCCTCACTCGCCCGATTGCTGGAGTGCATGATACCATATAATCTATGAAACGATAAGCATAGATCTTGATAGGGCATCAGTCATAGGCTTGGTTGGGAACTCATTGTTTGCTCATACACATACAATCTTGTTATTTATTATAGCAATAAACTTTGTTTCTCATTATATCAATGTGTTTGTATTTATGGAAAGTTTTATACCAAATCTTGATTTTGTAAATCTGTGAGTACTCACCAACTATTTTTATAGTTGACGCTCTTTTTACATGCTTTTTCAGGAATCATCGAGTACGTGGCACTTAGGGACACATCACTTTTAGGAGCATTCGCATGTGTTGTATTTCAATTTACATTGTAATTTCTTTTAAAAGTTGTTCAAATGCATTGTAAATTTGTAATGATTTTTAATACTATGGTTGGTGTTGTCTTTTAACTTTTGCTATGAAACCCTTTATACTGCCACGCCTCGTGTTTCCGCTTTAGCTGGGTGTCAAAATTTGTTTCCAAATAATGGGCTCCTTTTCTCAGGCAACACTTTGTCGAAATTTTCAGTGTCGCCAAATACTTGATCAACAACAACACGAGGAATTTCTTTTTCTATCGAATCTTTGCTTGAAGAGACCTTTTTGTTCGATTCGTCATCATCATTATCATCATCACTGCTATCCGTTTGACTATCTCGGATATCCACAAACTCAGAATAACAAACTTTTGAAGTTGAAGGTTTGTCAGTGTCAATCTTAACTTCCAAATCCTTAAGTTTTTCTTTTCCTTTAGATTTTGATGCAACATTAATGACAGACAACTAAGAACAATCAACATCCTCAATATCACTAATTTCGCTAATATTGTCAGAGTTATATTCAATATCGGCAAAATTAGATTGAGAATCAGATGTCGAATTCTCAGTCTTTTTCAAAATTTTGATTTGTTCTGATTTTGTCAAAGTATCATTCACAATGTTAACCAATTCATTTGTATCAAGACATTCATCAATTTTGACAATTCCATAAGCATATCTATCATCAGGAATTTTGTCAAACTCAGCAATGTTTTTCTCACAATCATACGAAATATTATCTACCTTCGCTCTTTCGTATGCTAGAAAATGTAATAATTTCCTATGTTGTTCCTTGCTAATATTACACGAATGATGCAATGCAGTTAATTTCGCATATAGACGTTTAGCAGAATTGTAGTAGATATTTCGTTGAGCTAACAAAAGTTTTACATCACTAGATAACGAATCACGATCACACATTATGTTTGTTATTTGCAATTCTAAACATTCTATCTTGACCACTTTCGAATCTAACTTCTTCTGTGTCTCTAACAACTGATTGCTTAATTTCTTAGCTTCATTGCTAGCAGAAACAACCAAATTATTGAAATAAGCAACAGTATCATCAAAAGCAACAATTTCAGAATCATATGCACTTAACGGAATATTGAAAGATTGAAGAATGTTACGTACCTTTGTTGTCATTGGAGACTTATCAGCAGATTTTGACACAAAGCAACAACCCTTGACCTCTTCGTCTGATTCTTCCTCCAGCTTTGCATACATTGCCTCATGCATAGGATTACGCATTTCCTCATCATCGGAGCCCGAAGACCAGATTTGATATGTGACATCATTCTCATGTTCACCTTGAGCCACCAAAGAAAGATTTTTCGCCTTCGTACGTACTTCTTCCAACCTCTGCACATAATATGCCTCATCCTTCACTCTATTCTTCTTCTCATCTTTCTTTCGAAGCATGCAATCATTTGCTAAATGATTGGCTCCATTGCAATAATGACAATCCATACCAGAATCTCCTTTCAATTTCTTCTCTTTCTTTTCCTCAACACCCTTCGCATCATTCTTCTCATACTTCTTCTTCTCTTCTCCTGCAACTTTGTTCACGAAACTTCCCTTTCCTTCACTTTGCTTCACCTTCGAATTAAACGGTTTCTTGAAAAACTTTTTGACTCTGTTGTTAGAGTAAAAAGCAATTGCCTCATCATCCGAATTCATTATAAACCCCTCTTCATCATCAGAATCATCTTTTTCGACAGTTTCCTTTTCAGTCACTTTTGAGACAAGTGCTAATGGACCTCTCAGACTAAGCTTCGACTCTTCTGCCATTTCATTTACTTCACTTTCGTGAGTTTTTCAGTTGATTGTACAAATCATTCAAAGAAGATGTGTCGAAACTTTGTTGATTTTTCACCATCATGCTAACACTTCTCCATTCTTTACGGAGTCCCATAACAAAGGTGAGATTGAATTCCATGGCAGACCTCGTGATTCCATAACGATTGCATTTGTATATCAGCTCATTCAGCCTATCATAGTAACTTTCAATCGTTTCACCATCTTTTTGCTTGAAATCCTTCAATTCAATCAAACATTGCTTAACTGAATTGATTTTCGTCTTCTCGCTGCCTTGAACCTTTTCTTTGAGATTATTCCATATTTCCTTTGCAGTTGTACAACTTCTGGCATAGTTATACACCACCGGAGGCAATGCACCACGCAACTCCCTTATGCATCGTTTTTCAAGTTTCTTCATACGATCATTTTGATTTTCCACACTCATAGTACTGGATGAAGATCCAGTTGGTTGAAGTTTCGTTAGAAGAGTAACATTCCCTGAGATGCAAGTCCAAAGCTCTTCATCGATTCCATTCAAGTAATCCTGCATACGATCAGACCACTGATCATAGTATTCAGGAATGAGCATAGGAATCTTAGTTGAAGATCAAAGGAGATGAGAGTATGAAGTCATCGAGTTGAGATTGAAGTTCGCCATTGTTGTACGGAAGAAAATTTTTGAGAATTTATGCGAAATCAAAGAGAATTTGAGAGCAAATTGCTGAATTGAACAGAAAAACAAAGTAGAATACTCGATTCAACAAATTTGTTGCAGAATCGAATCACAACTCAAGATCTAGAAAGCTTTTTCACGTCAAAAGATGCGGAACTTTTTGAACCAGAATTTTGATTCAAAAACCTTTTGAAACAGAATGAAAATTAGATCTCAGATCATGATTCCTGCGCTGATACCAATTGATGAATCGTGGAATCAAGTATTAATCAAAATCAGAGTTAAACGAATACAGATTGAACAAACGATGTAAATAAGATCTGGTTTCTGCTCATTTATGCTTTCAACTTTTACAGAGAAAATAGACAGGTTCTGTAAAGGACTCTTATCTAACTCTAGTAAAGTTCCATATTTATAGGAACAATGAAAGCATACAAAAAATACTAAGGCATTGACAATTAAGCTTCGTATGAAATACGCCTCAGTAAATAAACTTAACAAAACATACGAAGGGTAAAAACAGACTTCGACATATTACAATATAATTCAACCCTAACACTGCCAGGGGTGCAACCCCTTGGAACACTGCACCCAGGGGCGTTTCCCCTGGACCCCTTATTCCCGATTTCACATTTATCACTCTGAGAGTGCACCTCGCACCTCCTATATTGATTAGTAAATAGATCTAATCCTATCTCGTTATTAATAATAATTACACCAAAATATGTTGATAACACTAAAATCACCAATAGTTTCTCTCTCTAGAAACTCATTTCTCTATCTAGAATCTAGCTTTTTGAGTCTCTAAGTGTTCGTAAAGAAAGTGTTGCGGCATTGGAAAGCCTAAAGATAAAGAAGTATTCAAATTCGTAGTTCTACCTGTGACTTTTCATACTTTCGCTAAAGAACCTGTAAGTTGAGTTATACTTATCGTGCTTTATGTGTAATTTATATTTATGTTTGTAGTCGTTATTATGAACCTATAAATAATATTTTTCAGTAATAACAATCCTTATACTGATCGATCTACTTACGTCAGTGATGTCTAGGATAGATATGTGAGGCGTTTAAAGTGGATTTTCCAAGCAATGTATATCTATATACCAAACAGATCCTACCTCCGATACGATCTTACCTGGTGGTTCCTTATCATCTATAAGTCAGTATTCTTTTGGGAGTATTGATAAATCTGATAAAAACATTACAACGATTAAACTTTACAAATACGAAAAATACTAAGGCTTAGTAATATTTGTATTTTTGTCATTTCGAAAAGGAAACTAAAGCTTCGGTCAATGATCTGAACTTTTTGCAAATCTTTCACCCCCAATTAGGTGAGTGCATATTTATTTTCATGAAAAATGATTTTAATACAAAGTATTTATTGAAAATATTAATTATCTATTGAAAGTTTAATTGTGAGTTAATTCCTTATCTTGAATATTTGTTAAATGTATATTTGATAAACATATAATGTGTGAACCAGATATGGTTAATGTGTTAAGTGTATGTATGATATGTTACATCACAATCTTAATAAAAGTATTATTACTTAAAAGATTAATGCATATTAAATACATGATACTCTGTGTTAAATATACACACCAGATTATAGTAGTGCTGTCTAAACAAGGTTAGTACTAGAAGATGATTACAAGGATTGTAATCTTGCCTAAGTTTTTAACCTGAGAAGTATAGAGGATCTTTAGATCCAATTAAGTTTGATAATAGTATAGACATAATCTATATCACGATAGTATCATGAATACTTTCTTAATAATGTATTGAATTGGTCTAGTTACAAACTAAGTTTTTTCAACGACATTTTTGTTCAAATTAAGTTAAAGGAATACTTAGCCATACCTTGTATGATAATAATATCGCATTAACAAGGAATACATATGAAAATTTGACTATTTATATTATAGTCTGGTCTACTTTTTAAATTAAGACGTATAAGGGGATGATTAATTCTAGTTAAGTTGGATAAAAGTGCAATCGTGTACTATATTGCGATTATATTGTATAAACAGGAAAACGGTTTTGTAATTTAATTACAAGTACTATAGTCTTCCCTAATAATGAAATAAGAATTTAAATGGATGCTTAGTTCAGTTAAGTTTGGATATTGGGTAGCATCATATCAAGGGTATGTGCGATAGGAATGGAGAGTAGAACTTTGTTCTGTGACACTATCAGGTGTCGATGTACGGATTATATAAGAGGGAAAGTAGTTAGCTGGAAGTTGAAGGATTTTTGGTGCCAAAATTGTTGGTTATTAAGACATAACCAACTTATGACATCATCATGAACCACCGCTAGGGACTCTGTCCCTTGGATCCTGCTAGGGGCGCTGCCCCTAGACTCTGCCAGGGGTACAGCCCCTTGGAACACTGCACCCAGGGGCGTTTCCCCTGGACCCCTTATTCCCGATTTCACATTTATCACTTTGAGAGTGCATCCCGCACCTCCTATATAGATTAGTAAATAGAGCTTATCCTATCTCATTATTAATAATAATTACACCAAAATATGTTGAGAACACTAAAATCACCAATAGTTTCTCTCTCTAGAAACTCATTTCTCTATCTAGAATCTAGCTTTTTGAGTCTCTAAGTGTTCGTAAAGAAAGTGTTGCGGCATTTGAAATCCTAAAGATAAAGAAGTATTCGAATTCGTAGTTTTGCTCGTGACTTTTCATACTTTCGCTAAAGAACCTATAAGTTGAGTTATACCTATCGTGCTTTATGTGTAATTTATATTTATGTTTGTAGTCGTTATTATGAACCTATAAATAATATTTTTTTAGTAATAACAATCCTTATACTGATCGATTTACTTACGAGAGTGATGTCTAGGATAGATATGTGAGGCGTTTAAAGTGGATTTTCCAAACAATGTATATCTATATACCAAACAGATCCTACCTCCGATACGATCTTACCTGGTGGTTCCTTATCATCTATAAGTCAGTATTCTTTTGGGAGTATTGATAAATCTGATAAAAACATTACAACGATTAAACTTTACAAATACGAAAAATACTAAGGCTTAGTAATATTTGTATTTTTGTCATTTCGAAAGGTAAACTAAAGTGTCGGTCAATGATCTGAACTTTTCGCAAATCTTTCACCCCCAATCAAGTGAGTGCATATTTATTTTCATGAAAAATGAGTTTAATACAAAGTATTTATTGAAAATATTAATTATTTCTTGAAATTTTAATTGTGAGTTAATTCCTTATCTTGAATACTTGTCAAATCTTTATTTGATAAACATATAATGTGTGAACCATATATGGTTTATGTGTTAAGTGTATGTACGGTAGGTTACATGACAATCTTAATAAAAAGTATTATTACTTAAAAGATTAATGCATTTTAAATACATGATACTCTGTGTTAAATATACACACCGGATTATAGTAGTGTTGTCTAAACAAGGTTAGTACTAGAAGATGATTACAAGGATTGTAATCTTGCCTAAGTTTTTAACCTGAGAAGTATAGAGGATCTTTAGATCCAATTAAGTTTGATAATAGTATAGACATAATCTATATTACGGTAGTATCATGAATACTTTCTTAATAATGAATATTGAATTTGTCTAGTTACAAACTAAGGTTTGTCAAGGACATTTTTGTTCAAATTAAGTTAAAGGAATACTTAGCCATACCTTGTATTATAATAATATCGCATTAACAAGGAATACATATGAAAAGTTGACTATTTATATTATAGTCTGGTCTAGTTTTAAATTAAGACGTATAAGGGGATGATTAATTCTAGTTAAGTTGGATAAAAGTGCAATCATGTACTATATTGCGATTATATTGTATAAATAGGAAAACGGTTTTGTAATTTAATTACAAGTATTATAGTCTTCCCTAATAATGAAATAAGAATTATAATGGATGCTTAGTTCAGTTAAGTTTGGATACTGGGTAGCATCATATCAAGGGTATGTGCGATAGGAATGGAGAGTAGAACTTTGTTCTATGACACTATCAGGTGTCGATGTACGGATTATGTATCGGAGTACAATATAGTGTTCCTTTGGAAACCTAGATATGGTGGGTTTGATCAGGAAATTGAAATTGTATATCTGGTCATCTCCGAGGGTAAGATGACAACACTTGATTATTCTAGATGGTCTTGTGAATTATGTTGCTAGTATGGACTTATAAACCACATACGTAGATGAAATGGGATACCATATTCATCAAATACTTTAATGGCTTAAATAGCCTTTATGACATAGACTGGCCAATGAGGACACTAGATATGTAGCAAACCATTGCTCTAAATGATTCACCGGGTGAGTTGAGTCTTCAACATAATCATGGACTAGGATTATGAGAATCAGATTGGATGGGTATGTATGGGTGTAAGGTTTTATAGATATCTAAGTTATGAGATATTTATATTGTTGGCAACAGTTGGTTTTATAGGTTTGATATTTATAATTATCATAATAATATTATGGGATTGAAACCCTTATGTGTCTCACCAAGTTTTCCAAGCTGACCCACCCAAATTATATGCATCACAAGTAACAGAGTTAAAGCTGCAGGAACTTAATTTGGATGTTGAGTGATTAAGAAACAACATGCAGTTGTGTTCATGAATATTTGGTGTTTACGTTGTTACATATGTTGTGTATTGATTATGACTTCCTTAGGGTTTTGTATTTTGAAACAACATCTTTACTCAAGATATTTTAATAAAACGAGACAGTTTCCGTAAAAATGTTTTAATGTACTATGATTTTCCGCAAACAAGAAATTGTGATTTTTAAAGCGTAAAGAAAAAAATTGGTTCTGAAAAACAGGGGATGTCACATCGTCCCCCTCAATCGACCAAGTTACTTTAGCTTTTTTCACAACATCTAAAGAACTTAGATTTTCCAACTTCGCCATCTTTCCTTTCTTTAATAATTTCCAGAAAAGAAACACGCTCATCAATCCCTTTATAAATATCTATCAACCTATTTTCTAGATAAAGCTTCATAAAATCATTTTTGGCCTTAACTTGATTATCCCAATCTCTGATCTTCCCTTAATGAATTTATGTTTGTTTTTAAATTAAACAAACTTACTCCAACTTGGATCAACCAAAACACAACACGCCACCTCATAAAACCCCTTCATTTGAAGCCAAGAGTTGAGAACTTTAAATGCATAAGGGCCAAAATCAACCAAATGAACATGTAAATAAATAGGATAATCATCCGACGACTTCCTATCCAAGACCCCCACATGCAAGCTCACAAACCTATCAAACATCTCCTCTGAAGCCAAGTAACGATATAATTTACTTAGTTTTACAATCGTAGAATCAACCTGAGCGAACCTCTTCCCTGTCATCGGAACATCAACAAAACTTATATCATCAATAAATTCATTAAAAGATTCTGTTGAAACACAACAAAAAGAAGACCCAAATCTCTTCGAATCATTCCAAACAACATTGAAATCACCAAAAACATTAAGTTACCCCTATGAGGACGAACAAAATATTACAGAAAATTCCAAAACTCTTGCTTTCTAGCTAAATCCTGAGGAGCATACACATCCACCATATAACACTCCATATTAAATGGAATCCATCTACCCCCCCCAACTATAACAACATTATTCGTGCAAACACCATTATTTTTAACAAATACGTTCGGATCCCAAATCAATAAAATGCCACTCGCTCTCCTATGAACACTACTACTAACAAAACCAAATATATTATTGCCCCACATAGTACAAATTTCCAACAAATCCATGTGAGTCATTCAAGTTTCAAGATGACCCCAAAATGACACCCCATACTAAACACTTAAAGACTTCACCCAACTTCTTTTAGAGAGAGTGTAAGGTCCTAGAAACAGGATCTTAACCAGTGATCAAGCAATCTAACAATCAAATAAGATGAGAATTGAGTAGAAGAAGAATGAACCAAAGCTTGCACACGTTTATATAAGAAAACGTCTAGTACAACTCTGACAATGACTGTAAACTCAATGGATCAACAACAACCTCTAACAGAGACAGACTCATCCTATATATAGGGGAGAAGACTTGGCCGTAGCAGCAGGCTCGAAAATATCTTCAGCTACCTTGATCTGATGTAGGGCCAAATGATGAATATCCCACTTCCCAAATTGAAGTAGGTCTTGTTTGTCGTACAGGCGAAGGCAACCATCTTGGAACTTGATGACAGCAGACGCAATAGTTTCATCATAGACCCAGTACTGAAAGGGCTTATTTGTCTTGGGATCCATCACTGAAGGTCTAAAGCACTGGAATTTGTCTAACTTGATTGGTTGGCGGCCACATGACAGTCTGAAAGGGCTTATTTGTCTTGGGATCCAGCACGTTAGGGAAGCATTCATTTGATGAAAGACTCAACAGTCTTCATGCCAGTGAATCCCTTCTTTACTTAATCCTCCAAGAATAGCTTGAAATGCGTAGCCCGTGGATCACCTGATGGATTGGCAAAAGCAGCATTGGATAATTCTGAGAGATCAACCCTTTTCCAGGAATTGAAGTCATGTAAATCATTGTAATACTCCACATTTTTGCTTTTGCGTTTTACAATCCACATGTTCAGCCTTTCATGAAAGCCCCATGAGATAATTCCCGTTCTATCACCGTACCTGTGACCAAATTTTTTCTGTTCAAGATCAGTGATGGTGATAGTGGGTTTATTTCCAGGAGCATTCTGATCAGAGGATTTCTTGAATAGAAGTTGCTTTTTCTTGTCGGAAGCTGCTAATTTGGCACGTTTGAGAGCAGCAACGCTGGGCGCTTAAACTGGTTCTTTGTCAAAGCGATCAACGATTAGAGTTTTTCTTTGAGTGGGCGGGTCAACAGGGGGGTCTTGAACTTGTTGAGCAGAAGACTGGCCAGCATTGAAATGTTGAACTGAAGATTTGAATTTGTCGCTAAATTCTTCTGCCAGTTTCTTCTTAAGGTCAAAGTAACTTGCAGTTAAGGATCCCAGATGGGTTTGCAGATCAGAAACTTGCTGAGTTTTTAGAGTTTTATCTTCTTCAAGATCTGCAACCTGAATTTTAAGTTCGGCCTTTTCAGCTTCAATATCAGTCACACGGATGTCAAGCTCAATATTCTTTTGATTAAGCACACTGATCTCCTTTTGAATTCCAAGAATTGTGGGATCATCCTCTTCTGAGTGGCCTTCCTCAATAAAAATTCCTTTAGCTCGGGAGGAAGGCACTGAGCTTTGTTCGTGGGCCAAATGTAGAGCAAGCCTCTCAGAGGCAACATCATGATAAGGCCTAAGAGGTGATGATCCCGAAGGAACTGATGAACCACCAGCTTCATAAAAGGTGTTCGGTCCTTCATGGGATGGAGTAGGTGAAGTAACAACAGAAGTAGTAATTGGTGGAGTCGACAGACCTTGAGATAGTTCTGGAACTAAAACACCCGGTCTTGGATCAAGTCTTCTCCTCTTCAATGCAGGCGAGGAGTTCTGAGTTGTCAGTGGTTCACTCACTGTTGGCTCAATAGTAGGAGAAACATTCTCAAAGGCAGGAATCTCTGAAGATGTCTCCATAGGAGTTGAAGTTTCATCCATTTGTTTTTGAAAAGGAGGCGTAGTTTCAAGAACGTCTTCTGACTCCCTTATCTCCGTTGCTGGATGAGCAACATCATGGATAGTGTCAAAGAAAGTGTCAAGATCCTCATTTGACAAGAAATTTGCATTGCCTCCAAGATTCAAGGGAATATCATCCTTTTCAAAACCCATAACATCCAAATTATCAAAGGAATCATTTTCTTCGTTCTCTGTTGCATCCTCTATTGTTCCCTCGTTGAAATCACTCTCAACATTTAAAAAGTGTAAGTCATGCTCTTCAGCTACCATCGCAACAGGAGTAGCTTCAACATCTTCTTGATCGGAAACCGGAATAGATATCATCTTCAGAGGTCACACGGTCAGATGATACATGAGACTCAGATGCCTCACAAGAATCGGCAAACAAGCCAAACTTCATTACGGGATACTTTCCTTGAAAAGTAATTTTGCCCTTTCTGTTTTGCTTCATTAACCCGACGGTGTTCGGCCCAAGACACTTCATGTCGAGGATTTCTCCATCTTTAGCCATTTCGGGAAATTGTTCATCAATAAACACTTGAATGAACCTAGGGTACAACAAGAACTTGTCTCTAGTCTTTCCTTTGATGTTTGAAATCAGTTCTTCGAGAATAAACTTTGAGAAGTTGTAATTCAGTCCCACAACCAGAGAGATGATGGCACCAGTGTTTCTTAGAGAAATCTCATATGCGCCAGACTTTCTTTCGGAAATGCAGCTCACGAAGACATAAGCTAAGAATCTCTAGAACGGTGGCAGCAACTTCTTTATAGTTGGAGGAAAGACACCTTCATATCCCATTTTGACAAGAAATTCTTCAACTTGAGTGATCTTGATCTCAGAGGAAAAAGTTGATTGATCGCCAATTTTGAGAACATCCCTGATGAACTGTTCTGTGATGATGATTTTGCAATTTTTGACTGTAGCTTCAACAGACACAGATCCATCACTTCCTTTCTTCACCTTTGCTGACCTCCAGAATTCCTTGATCAAGCCTTGATAGATATCTGGATTAACAGTTAGAGCAGTAGACATGCAACACTCTCGCAGTCCATGCATCATTGATTTGAATTCTCCGTGAGCAGCCGGAGGATCAGCCAAGAGGATAGCCAGGTTGTGAATGTCAGCAAATTTGAGTTCTGTCATTTCAATCTGCACTAAAACAAGCCAAGTGAGAAAACAATATTTTTAAACATTTAAAATTGATGTTTTACTCATGTTTGCAGTTCAATTTGGCTTTTAAGTGAAACATACGAAGAAAAATCAATTTTTATTGACCAAAAGGAGTTCACGGCCATAAACAGCCTGACCGGAAACTGCCGGGCCATAAACGGTCTGGCCATAAACGGTCTGGCCGTAAACGCAGATGATTTTTCTTCGATTAAGCCCTTAAAACATGTCGATTTGATGCGAAAAGAGCATATTCGTGATCGGAATCAGTGTACCTTCAAGGTTAACGGATCAATTTCACAAAATTTCACGAAACATTTTTAGAGAGAGAGAGAAAGAGAATAAGGAGTTTGCGGCCGAGATCTTGAAAATGAAGGGTAAAGTAGATTTTCGGCTGATGTTCTTCCTTATATACCTGGTCCAAAATACCATGGGCCGCAATCCACAAAAATGAAGTCTAATACCCGAAAACTTTATAAAAATAAAACATTTTGAGGACAAAAAATAAAATAAGAAAAAATTAAAAATAAAGTAAAATAAAATAAAACTAATTTCTAAAACTAAACTTAAAAAAAAATTATCAAAAATTTTATCAAAATAAAAAATAAAAATAAAATCCAGAAGGAAAATAAAATACAATAAAAAATTTAAAATTAAAGAGAAATAAAACTTATTTCACCTTAACTAACACTAAAAATATTTTTGAGACACTGGGATCAATGTTATTAGACATCCTTACTCCGCTTATCGGTATTTCTACCTTCATGTCTATGTTTGGTCGATCGCCGGTATTGTGATCCACTTAAACATGAAAGTTGTGACAAATTTAGGACATCTTATAAATGACAAAACATTAGATCCTATGAACTTAGATAATAATCCTAAAATACCATTCAACTGACGACGACCAAAGGTATTGTTGTCCACCTAAATTGAGCAACGAGATCTACAGACAACCTATAAAATGTTTAATTTTAATTGTATTAGAACGTGTTTCCCGCTTCCTGATATACCCCAATAATCAAGGTCTTCCAGAATACTCCTTACATCAGATGAGCAGACAATTATTAAGAAAGAAGTCAGATTTAGAATGCATATGTTGTATACTCAGGTCGGATCCTTCCAATCACGCAGAGAGTGAAACATATGACTAACTAGAGTTTAGAGGGATTCAGAAGTAGAAGGTTGCATATGCTGTGTACCAGGTCGGATTGTTAATCACGCAAAGGAGACAGCATATGGCTAACAGGTAGAAAGAATTGCATAGATAGAAGATGCAGAGAAATAGAATTGCATATGTTGTAGTCTAGGTCGGATGTATTTCAATCACGCAGAGGAGACAACATATGACTAACAGAAAGAAAGAAATAAAATAACTTTCTACAGACCTAATTTATCGGAATTCCCCAGTTACCCCGTCAATACCGGAATTAAGGACAAAGTCCGCACATCGAGGAAAAGTTAATCCACAGTTCTAGATACAGATCATTTAATGTATCCACAGATTTTCATGTATATCTCTCTGCTCAACCTACCCAAGTGTCGTATTGTCAGGCCAAATGGAACTATCTAGGTCAAGATTTGTCAGGTCTCTAAATTCCTTAAGTTCATCTGATCCTAGTCAAGTCCATTTTAAAACTTCCGTGCCTACCGGCACATCGAACACAGAGCTTAGACAATTCGACTTTGGCACTTTACACAGATTCAGATTGTCTATTATCACATGATTATATCAATTCCCAGCACATCACCTACAAACAGAAACATATTTTCGATTTTCTGATTTTCTAATGTTTTTGGAATATTTTCTGAAAAAAATAAAACAGAAATAGCACTATTTTTGGATTTTTAATTTTCTAATTTTTGTTTGGATTTAAAATGCGCAAATTTAAACTAACCTAACACAAAAATTAGTCGTCAAATCATAGCATTTTCAAAAAGCTCACAAGCACATCGAATCGAGCTTTGTTAAACGGCTTTGTGAACAGATCCGCCGCATTATTAGCAGTGGGAACCTGTTTCAGCCGAATGAGTGAACGCTCATAACAATCTCTGATGAAATGAATTTTGATGTCAATGAGCTTGGTTTTCGAATGCTGGATTGGATTTTTAGCAATCTGAATCGCAGCCTCATTATCACAGAATATAGGGGTTTCTATGTAATTCAAACCGTAATCCAATAGCTGATGTTGAATCCATATAACTTGAGAACAACAAGCAGAGGCAGCAACATATTCCGCTTCTGCTGTTGAGGTTGAGACGGTGTGTTGTTTCTTGCACTGCCAAGTCACTAGCCGGTTACCAAGGAATTGACACCCCCCAGACGTAGATTTCATGTCAAGCTCACAGCCTCCATAATTACTGTCAGCAAATGCATATAAATCAAATTCAGAATTTTTCGGATACCAAAGACCCAATTTTGGGCTGCCTTTGAGGTACCGAAAGATTCTTTTGACAGCAATAAGATGTGAAAGTTTAGGATTAGCCTGATAACGTGCGCATTGACAAACTGCAAACATGATTTCTGGTCGGCTTGCAGTTAGATACATCAACGAACCGTTGATCTGTAATGAGTTTGATCTACGGATTCGCCATCAGTATCTGGAGTTAGCAGGGGTCTCTCGGCCATTGGCGTCAAAGCAGGTTTTGCGTCTTGAAACCTGAACTTCTCAAGTATATCGACCACATACTTTGCTTGATGGATCAGGATTCCGGTTGATCTTTGTTGGACCTGAAGCCCCAAAAACATGGTCATTTTGCCTAACGAGCTCATCTCAAACCTCTTTTTCATCACTCCTTCGAACTCTTTGCAAAGCTGTGGACTTGTAGACCCGAAGATAATGTCGTCAACATAGATCTGGACTAGAATCTGATTATTACCCACAAGCTTGATGAACAAAGTTTGATCGATAGTGCCGCGAGAATATCCATGTTCTAGCAAGTGCTTTGTGAGAGTTGCATACCACGCTCGAGGAGCTTGATGTAACCCATACAACGCCTTGTCCAACGTGTAGACATGATTGGGAAGCGTCGAGTTAACAAACCCAGGGGGTTGATCAACGTAGATTTCTTCCTTCACTTTGCCATACAAGAAGGCTGTCTTGACATCCATCTGATAAACAGTGAAGTTCATGTAGGAAGCGTATGCAAGGAAGATACGGATAGCCTCCAATCGAGCCACCGGAGCATAAACCTCAGTGTAATCAAGACCCTCGATCTGTCTAAACCCACGAACCACCAATCTCGCCTTATTGCGTACTATGACTCTGGAATCATCTTGCTTATTGCGGTATACCCAGCGTGTGTCAAGAGACTTTTTGCCTTTAGGAAGTTCAACCAGCTTCCAAACCCCGAGCTTTTCAAATTGATTTAACTCTTCATGCATAGCATCTACTCAACTGGACTCATTCAAAGCCATTTCAACATTCTTTGGCTCTATTTGAGAGATAAAGCAAGAATAGAGACATGTATTGACATGTCCACTTTGGCTTCTTGTTTTAACACCATCACCCAGCTGGCCAATGACATTATCGATCGGATGATCGCGTTGAATGCGTGAAGGTATCTCTTGACTGATGTCATTGAGTGAAACAGGAAGATTGTGAATGTTGATAACTCCATCATTTGCCGAATGATCCACTTCAGACGAACCGGTCTCATTAGTAGGATCTGCCACAAACTCATTTTCGATTTGCTCAGGAAAGAGAAGTTCCATAAAAGTTTGAGTAACAGCGGAAGCATCTCGTGTCATGAACTCTCTTTCATCAGGAGTAAGAGGTGTAGCATCAGCATCTGGAGCATGTTGTTGACTAGGAGATTCTGGACAAGTAATTGGAACGGATGACTCCACCGAAGGAATCGCAGAAGAAACTATCGGCGGTCTGTAAACAACGTCTTCGTCTTCATCTTCAGGTACAATCTTCGAACCAGAAGAAGAACCAGATAAACTATCTGAACACATATTGAACGATTTGAACAAAGATATGTAATCAAACAGCCAATCAGGACCCACTCTAGCATCCGTTTCATTCTCCTCCAGCGAACGCACATCGAAGGATTCTATAATTTGCTTTGTTCTTTTGTTGTAGACCCCGTACGCAGTGCGAGCAGCATACCCTATATAATAGCAGTCATCAGCTTTGGCATTAAACTTCGGGTTGGACTCCAGGTGAAGAAGGGTACAAGGGCAGCCAAATACACGGAAATGACTGACATATGGCTTGTGACCGTATAGAATTTCGTACGGAGTTTTCATCTGAGCTTTGTTGATCAAAACACGATTCTGAACATAGCAAGCAATGTTGATCGCCTCAGCCCAAAAGAAAACTGTTAACTTTGAGTCACACAGCATCGTCCTTGCAGCGTCTTGCAGCGTTCGATTCCTCCGTTCAGCAACACCGTTTTGCTGAGGCGTGCGAACTGAACTGTATTGACGCACAATTCCCTTTTCTATGCAAAAGTGATCAAGAACTGCATTCTTGAATTCTGTTCCATTATCAGTTCGAAGCGCCTTCACCCGGTTATTTGTTTGGTTCTCTATCATTACGATGAATTTCTTGATCAGATTAGATACCCCAACTTTGTTGGATAAGAAGAAAACCCACGTGAAACGCGAGAAGTCATCAATCACAACTAGATAGTATGAATTTCTATTGATGCTTAGGACATTGACCGGACCAAATAAATCCATGTGCAACAATTTGAGCACCTGGCTGATTGAATTGATCTGTTTTGGCAGGTGTGGTTTCATGTGATGTTTTCCTTGGGCACATGACATACACTTTCCAAATGTTATGAAGACTCTGACAGGCAGGCCACACACCATTTCGTTTTTCGCAAGACGATTCAGATTCTTAGCGTTCGCATGACCGAGTCGTCGGTGCCACAGCATAGCATTTTGTTCTGAGACTTTTGAAAAGAGGCAGGTGACTTGCTCAGGAATGTTGCTATTCATGTCTATAATATAAGCATTTCCATACCGCTTTGATTTAACAAGAACCCACTCATCTGGGATGACAATGCCTGGCTTTAAGATCAGACACTCTTTATCAGTAAAATGCATTGAATAACCCTTGTCGCAAATCTGAGAGACGCTCAACAAGCTGTGCTTTAACTCGGGAGCATAGTTGACGTTCTCGAAACTCAACACTCTGTTTGTTACAGTTCCTCTCTGAGTGATTTTTCCGCCTTCTCCGCCCGCAAAGGAAACAAATCCAGCATTAAAAGTCTGAATGTCATTCAACTAGGAGATATCTCCTGTCATATGACGGGAGCAGCCGCTGTCGACATACCAAGGTCTGACGACATTCCTCCGCAACTGTCCCTGTAAAATGAGCGGGATCATTTAGATTTGGGGACCCAGGTCATTTCTTTCCTGGGTTGACCCTTTACGATCACAGATTTATCGTTTGAACCTTTGGATTTTGAATCATCATGTAAAACACTTTCAGAGGATGACGATGATTGGTTGGAAGTTAATTTGGGCACCCACTGGTATTTAGGTTTCTCAAAAATCATGGGTGATTTTGAAGTATTTTTCTTTTCAGTTTGCTTTGAGCATTCGGATTTTCTACCAGAAGTGGTTGAAGATCCAGATTCACTCTTTGACGAAACCGACCTTGGCTTAGCCGAGCTCGATTTTGGCAAACGATTTGTGACTTTGTTATTGAAAACCTGTTTGTTCTTTTGAAAAACTGCCCTTTTCTTGTTTTGATTAGCCTTCCAATCATCATCTCGAGGACGAGATCTCGAGAACTTTCTAGTTAAAGACCTTCCTCGAGACTCGTTCTCTCCTCTTTGAGACAAAAAATGCACAAATGCCCTATTGGGACAATTCCTAGCGATGTGACTGGCAGTACCACAGTTAAAACAAATTTGCTTATTATTATTGTAACTGGTACTGCCTTTGTCTGATTTACTTTCTTTACTAACACCCTTACTTTTTCCACAAGAACGTGTGCAAGAATCAGATTGTGTGATAGGTGAGGGTGAATCTGGTTGTGTGATTGGTGAAGTGGATGTGCTTGAAACAGAAACATCAAATTCAGGAACATCAGGATTATCAAACAAATCATCAAATATGTCAAAAAAAATTAAATCAACATGATCCGATGCAGAAGTATCACAAGATGTCTCATTGATTTTAACATCAGAAACAAACGAGTTATCATTTGAAATAAAAACAGCAGGTTCAGAAACATTTTTATTTTCAGAAACACATCCTTCTGCTTCTTGCTTTGAGTGACTTAAGGATTGATCTACATGGGAAGTAGAAACATTAGTATTTTCAACATTAATACTACATCCTGACACAAATCCATATTTCAGAAATGGCTCTCTGTCTATTTCCTCTTTTGTCAAGGGGTTATTAGTATACGTATGATTAAAAGGAGGAGGCACTTTATCATACCCTAAACCATTTGACTGATTATTTTTGAATTGCAAATTATTTTCTATCATGAATGCAACTACTTCACTTGACACATCAAATTTTCTAAAAGTAAAATCTGCATTTTCAAATTTGTTTTTCAATGTGTCAAGCTCAGCAGTTACCTCAGCAAGTTGTTCAGTCACATATCTATAATGTGCACTCTTATTGCTATACTCTTCCTGAAGTTTTCTAAAGTCTTTGGTTTTTGCTTCTAATTCAGCCTTCAGAGGTTTCTGTCCTTTCCTAAGTTGATACCCTTCATATCTCAAGTCCTCGTTTTCTCTACGTAATAATTCTATATGCTCAAGAAGATTTTTAACATTATCAATGCATGTTTGAGAACAAGAAAACTGACTTACCTCTTTCTTTTCAGGTTCTGAAGTAGAAGATACCATAAAGGCAAACTGCAATTCCATCATCTCTTCTTCAGGATCAACTTCAGCTTCTTCCATAGGAGTATCATTGATTTGAGCCATGTAAGCATTTTCAGGTCCTGAAATATTCAGTGCCTGAATCTGGTCCTCCCAGTCAAAAGACTGAGCAACCACTGCCAGATTAGCAGTATCACTGTTGACAGCAGCACTTCCACGACCATTTCCCACTGGAACCATTGTTCGATAATTACTTACTCTTCTATCCGGTTTAGGACACTCACGAGCAAAATGACCCGGCTAGTGACAGTTGTAGCAACGCAACTTTCCCTTGTTAAACCCTACTTTCTTATCCGCATTCATTCCCCAATTATTCTTTCCTGTCTTCTTAGCAAATTGCTTTGCCCTGAACACTTCCATAGCTATCTGCCAAGTAATATCCATTTCTTCCACATCCTCTGGATGAATTTGATCCAGGTCAGCAAATGATAGTTGAGGTAGAAGCTCTCCAGCTACAAAAGCATTGTAGCAGTTGACAAGTCCATTTGAAAGAGCTAAATTTTCATCGTTTTCTTTGGAATGGGGAGCTGGAACCATAACTGGTGCATTTGAGGAGGAAACAGCTTGAGGAACAACGAAAGACTGCCTTTGTGGATGAGAAACAGATGCTGAGGCAACAAATGGTGCAACTGATGGAGTAATAAAGGTTTAATTCTGAGGTTGTTGAACGGAAAAAGCTTGACTTGGAGAGAAGGTAAAGGATGAAAATGCGTTATTTGAAGAAATCCCAAGATTTGCAGTCGAGTAGGAATTCACATGGTTAATCTCTCGTTGCTTATCATCAAGATCACAGGCTTTGATGATTGTCATTGTTTCCGCAAGACTAAGACGATTGAGATCTTTTATCTTCTTGATGACAGCCATATTCATATCCCACGACTTCGAAAGTGAATTAAGCAACTTTTTGTTTATCTCAGACTAAGTCAAGTAAATCCCAGCTGTACTCATCTCAGTAGTAAGTGCAGTACAACGCTGCAACTGAGCTTCCAGGGTTTCTCCAATGATATAATTGAACATGTTGAATTTTTGTCTTAACATATCCTGACGGCTTTCTTTCATATCTTCATTTCCCTCGTAGACCTCAATCAAAGCTTCCCACAGTGCTTTGGCTGAAGTGCATTCTCTGAAGCCTTGAGCAATATCGGGAGATAAAGCCATAGTCAAAGTAGCCAGTTCCCTTTCCTGTTCTTCAACCTTTTCGAAATCTTCATCAGTGTAATCAGCGTACAATTTTTCAATTATTTGTCCAGTTGGAAGGTTAGTAGTGATTCTGACTGGTCCTTTGAGAATGCTTTGCCAAACCTTAAAATCTTTCATTTTGATGTATTTCTCGATCCTGTATTTCCATTCCAGGAACCCTTCTGTAGATAACAATCGTGGAATGCGAGTGGTTGTTCCCATGATGGAATCCAATTCATGATGAAGTGATTGGCCTTGAGAATCCATTTTTTTAATTTTTTTTATTTGAAAATGACTTGAAAAATAAAGTAAAATCCCAAAAAGGTAGTTTGCGGTCACACGATTACAGCCGTAAACAGGAGTTTACGGTCAACGTTCACAGTTGAGTTTACGGTTGGAAGTTCACGGTTGAGATCACGGTTGAGTGGAGTTTACGGTTGAGGAGAGTTTACGTTTAAGTTCACGGTTAAGGGAGTTTACGGTTAAGGGGAGTTTACGGTCGAGTTCACGGTTAAGGGAGTTTACGGTTAAGGGGAGTTTACGGTCAATAAAGATTGCCTGTTTACGGTTAATGAAGATTGCATATTTACGGTTACTGTTTACGGTCGTGAATGGGAGCTTACGGCCGTAAACCCTTGATCGTAAATGCCCAGAACTTGATGAAAACACGAATTTTAAGCAGATCTGATCCCCTTTTGCCATGAAAACACCAAATCCAGTCTCGAACAATGATGAAACTGAGCTCCTTTGACCGAAAACGAGATTGAAAGATGATTTGACACCGGACTTGCTCTGATACCAATTGTAAGGTCCTAGAAACAGGATCTTAACCAGTGATCAAGAAATCTAACAATCAAATAAGATGAGAATTGATTAGAAGAAGAATGAACCAAATCTTGCACACGTTTATTGTGACAACCGTCAAAATTCGAGTCGGTTCTAGATTTGATAAACTTAGTTGTACGTGTAGGTACGACACATACTAGACTTAGTAACTAGAAACTAAGTTATAACCTACTAGAAACTTGGAAACAATTAGAATCAATGGATATTATACTTAGATTTCACATTGATATGTGAATTCTACAACTACTGAACTGTAGTGAATATCCATATTTAGGTCACTCTTTGACTCGAACACCTTTTCATGAATCATATACACACATCATGCACTTGACCTAGTGGTAGAAATTAGGTCCTAGTCTCGTTGGAACTTAAGTCAGAGTTGAAAACTAGGACTAGTATACTTGATTCCTCAATTTCGCTTGAATCTCGGAATCACTACATAGAATGCCAATAAACCGATAAAATAAGTTACAAACATTATTTATAACTATGAAAAGAGTTATAATACCATAAGATAAATTTAAGTCTCAAAGATTCTATTGATTTTGATATCCAAAGGTTTACAAATCTCAAAAAACCTAAATGCCCTAAAAACCTAAATTTATGAAATTTAACCTTAAAAATTCTATAAAAATAGTTATGGGTCTCATAATATGATCTTATAATAATTAAAATTATAAAAATTCATTCAAGGAAAATAAAATTTAACTCATTAACATTTACCCTTAATTTATAAATCAAAAATCAAGGTTTTATGAATAAAAATTTGATTTTAGTGCACATTTTATATAAAATTTTGATATTTTATAAAAGAACTTAAATTTTATAAAACAAAATGAATAAGAAAGGGGTATTATACTCAAAATTTCGGACCACTCTCTTCCCATATCTATCTCTCACACTCTCATTCTCCAACACACACACATCTCTCTTCTTTCTCTCTCTAGAAAACTCTCTCTACCTTCTCTCTAATTTTTTTTCTCCAAACACCACAACCACAGCCTCTTAACCACGAAATTATGGAGATTCATAAGGTTTTTTCAAGCCACAAATAAATTTAAGGTAAAGAACATACATCTCGTGAAGATCCACAACAATGATTTAAGCCATGCATGTGCATTTTACTTCAAAAATCGACTTCTACTTCTTCATCTTCTTCAAACTTGTTTTCTTTTTGTTAAAATGGTTTTTAGAACATCATGGATGTGTTTTAACACCATGCATGTACGATAAACAAGGTTGCATGTTCATGATCTTAGTGCAAAAATCGATTTAAAGGATTTAAACATCAAACCCAAGTTAAGAGTTTTTGAGAAACAAAATTTTGTTCATAAATGCATGTATACATTTTGATAAGTTTTAATCTTTTGATCTCTGGAAACATGACTAGAATATAAGTTTATCATGATATCTTTAAAATATTTCAAAAGATTACTCAAAGAAATGATGAAAACTCACTTTTCTAACCAATCATCATCCATGCAATCTGCCAGATTTCTTTACCTGACTTTAAACTGCCATATCTCAGTCATTTCTTAACCAAAATTAGAGATGCGTTTCTGAAATATAATATTTTGAGTTAGCTTTCAAACCCATTTGACCTCACTGGAAAATTCCAATATTTCGATTTTTAGCAATTTTTACAAAACTGTTGCTCAATCAGCACCTTTTTGTGAATACTAGTTTTGTATAGCATGTTCAAAGGTCTTATTTATCACTAAAAATCAATTAAAAATTAATTTGAGCACTTAACATCATGTATTAAGAGGTATAAAAAGATCTTGATTCAAAAGGCTTTGGAACATGTTGCAAAAATTCTCAAAGTAACAACAATAATCTTTACCAAAATCACAAGAATCAAGTTTTCTCTACAATTGTTTGAGCCTTTAGGCATGTTTTTCGACATCAAAAATAAGAAAACAATTTTTCGTTGTTATTAAATTGGTTGAAGATGCATTCTGGAAATTTTCAGCTCAATATATATTTTCTTTATTTTTACATGAAAATAATAAGAAAATAGAGTGTTAAAGCATATAAAATACTTACATTTGTAAATAAATTCTGGAAATATTTGAGGATGACGCTTTAAGTTAATAAACATCTGTCATGACGTTTCATCGATTTTTGTTACTGTTTAGTGTAGTTTTTAATTTTCTTTTTATTTAGCTCCAATAAATCATAAAACCACTTTAGGGAATGTGAAAATATTATTTCTTATTTTTCGCAGCTTGTACCTTATGTTTAAGACTCAAAAACATATTTTGGGAATTTTTGAAAATGTATATCTATTTTTCTTGAATTTTTGTTTTTATAATGGACTAAAAACAGGAAACAAAGTTTTTCTCATCCACAATTCATGAAAATTTACCTGAAACTCTTATAATATGTTAGGATGATACATAAAAATTTTGATGATTTTTATCTTCTGTATACTATTTTTCTTCTATTTTCCCAGGATTTAATACACTTAAATGTACAAAAATCATAAAATTGGGTTAAACAGTTTAGAAATCCATTTTTGTATTTTTCCCAGCTTAAGTATGTGTAGTAACACATATAAACAAGGTTTTGTGAATTTTTGAAACTGTTATCTATTTATTTCTATTTTTACATAATAAATACACAAAAATCAGAAAAATTGTGTTAAACTTTTTGAAAACACATATTAATATTTTTCCCAGATTATGTACACTGTAAAACAGTTACAAAAAAATTATAAGAATTTTTCATGATAATTTACTTTTTTTCCATGATTTTATGATTATTCAAGGAATTAAATGGTGAAAAATAGTTAAACAAATCAAAAATTCAAGAAAATTTATCTTAAGGTCTTTGACTTCAATTAAAACTGAAATACAAAGTTTGGGAAATTTAGAACTAAATTGATTTAGTTTTTGAATATTTAATCATTAGAACACCTCTTAAAATGTTAAATATTAACATTTCAATAATGAGAATTTTCCACTTAAATTGTTATATAACAATTGATTCATTGAAATTTAATTTTCACAGAAAATTTTTTGTAACTTATCAATATTAAATTTTGACACAATATTGGCATAATTCTATTGTAGTAGTAAGTATACTAGTGTTAGATTTCGATTAGAGACTCACTAGCGAATACCATTATTGTAGGAATCGGTAGTGGTACACGTGGAACGTAGTTCAAGGCACCATTTGCATCATCTCAATGCATTGTGAGTATTCACGCACTCCCCTATTTTCGGTTTTTTAAATGTTTTGGGGTGGAAAAGCATGTCCTAAACTTTTTATGTTCGTTGTATTTATTTTGACTCGTATAAACTTGATTACTATACTTTGCTTATTGTAAGTATTCACCACTCCCCTATTTTCGGTTTTTATGTTTTGGGGTGGAAAAGCATGCCCGAAAAACTATTTATTTTTCGTTGTATTTAAATTGATTCGTATCAAACTCGATTGCTATATTTTGCTATAATTTGCTATATTCTGCTATGTATGTCTATGCAACACGAAACATGAGGCCTTATCGTCTTAAGTCCCTTGCCTTACACTTTACTCCAACCATTAACTCTTTGAGCCAATGGTCATTATGGATAGCGCTATTAGGAATTGACAACTCCTCACTCGCCTGATTGCTTGAGTGCATGATACCATATAATTTATGGAACGATAAGCATAGATCTTGATAGGGCATCAGTCATAGGCTTGGTTGGGAACTCATTGTTTGCTCATATACATACAAACTCGTTTATTAATTATAGCAATGAACTGTTTTTCTCATTATAGCAATAAACTTTGTATCTCATTATAACATCGAACTTTTGTTACTAAATACTTATTTACTTGTTTTAGCAACAAACTTGGTTGCTTCTTATAGTAACAAACTTGTTTGCTCCTTGTAGCAATGAACTTGATTGCTCATTATAGCAATAAAACTTGTTTACTCATTTTAGTAACAAACTTTATTTCCCATGAGAATATAAACGTCGCATCTCATTTGGGCAACATACTTTATCTCTCATGATGACAACGAACTTTGCTTATGCAAACTTAATTCTCATTTTTGCAATATATTTCTATTTATGGAAACTTTATTACTTGCTTTAGCAACGAACTTCTATTCATGAAAACTTATTTACTTATTTTAGCAATGAACATTTGTTTATGGAAACTTTTATAAATATTCAGATTATCATGAACTTCAAACTATATTATGTTATAAACTTGTGAGTACTCACCAACTATTTTTATAGTTGAGGCTCGTTTTACATGCTTTTTCAGGAATCATCGAGTAAGTGGCACTTAGGGACACTTCACTTTTAGGAGCATTCGCATGTGTTGTATTTCAATTTACATTGTAATTTCTTTTAAAAGTTGTTCAAAACCATTGTAAATTTGTAATGATTTTTAATACTATGGTTGGTGTTGTCTTTTAACTTTTGCTATGAAACCCTTTATACTGCCATGCCTCGTGTTTCCGCTTTAGCGGGGTGTGACATTTATATCAGAAAACGTCTAGTACAACTCTGACAATGACCGTAAACTCAGTGCATCAAAAACAACCTCTAACAGACACAGACTCATTCTATATATAGGGGAGATGACTTGGCCGTAAACAGGACTTGGCCGTAAACACACCAAAATACTTCTATTACAAGACTCAAAGTACAAATGACCTATACATCCAAAAGCCTAGCCCAAACCACAACTTAGACCCTTCAGAGAGTAAGGGTGCTACAAATATTTAATGAGAGACAATTTATTGATCAACTTGCAACACACTAATACTCAATAGAATTTGTTTAACCTTTTTCCTTATTTCCTTCCATGTCATATCCAAGAAGACGACCCATTTCAATATACTGCTTCATCACATATGATATATCATTAACATTAGTTGGAACACATTTTTAAGGAGCTTAAACAAACCATGAGAATTGGATGATCTAGCTTTAAAATACACGAAATCACCTTTATAAACATTTTTCTATATGAAAACCAGGAAGCTATGAGAAAGATTTCGAATGAACTCTATCACCATTAGAAACCGAATAATGTTGTTGAGAAACTGGAGAAACATTGACATCCAGGCTTGCTACTATAGCAGCCGGATTCGTAACCAAATTATTAGGCATCTGTGGACATAAAATCCGACATAGGATAAAAAGTCTTAGGGAAAAATGAAAAAATATATCCAAATGTTAGGCCTCTATTAAAGGATTTCGTTCATTATCTCTTATTTCTAGTCTTTATTTAGTTGTTATCCTTTCCATATTAGGCGAAGATAGAAAGAACGACAAGGATGATGATCCTCGTGCGGACACCAAGTCTCCATACTATTTACATACATTTGAATACCCGAGACAAATGCATGGAAATGACGTCCTTACTGATGGAAACTATGGGGATTGGCTGCAGGAGATGAAGAATTTTCTGTATGCAAAGAAAAATATTGGTTTTGTGGATGAAACAATAAAGGCACCAGAAGAAAACCCATCAGAATTCATGAAGTAGATGCGTTGTGATGTTATGATTAAAGGATGGCTCACCACCACCATGGAGAAAACGATCAGATCGAGTGTTAAATATGAAAATACTTATGCTGAAATATGGTCTTAGATGGAAGAAAGATTTTGTAAAGAGAGTGCACCCCGTGCATACGAGTTAAAACATGATCTCTCTATAACATAACAAGATGGAAGATTTGTATCATCCTACTATACCAAGATGCGTGGTATCTGGGATGAAATGCAGACCGTATCTCCAAACCCAAGGTGTACATGTGGAAAGTGCATGTGGGATCTAGGGAAAAGGCTGAGCAAGGCAAAAGAAAAAGGAAAGTTATATGAGTTTCTTATGGGGTTAACAACATTTTTTCAAACATAAAAACATAGATTCATGCATCTGAACCCACTCCTACTCTCGGTACTGCATATCATGTTGTTTCTGAAGATGAACAACAAAGAGAAATCTTAGCAACGAAGAAACTGATACAAGAGGTTGCAGCATTCCAAACCTTCGCACAAAGCAGGAGAGAAACGACGATTAAACCTAATGTTCAGCGAATGAAAAGTGAAACAAAGGACGATCATTGAAATTTTTATGGTAAGAATGGTCATAATAATGATAGGTGTTTCAAGAAGATTGGCTACCCGGAGTGGTGGACAGGTAAAGGAAAGTAGGCGAAGGGAAAATACAAGCCAGCCTTCGTAGATATTGAATCAAGTCGTATACCAAGACTCACGAGTGATCAGTACCTGAAGCTTGTTAAACACATTAACAAGGAACACAAAAAAATGTGGCTAACACGGCAGGTAAAATCGATAAAACTAGTACTTAGAATGTTGACACATGTGCAAAGGAGAACATGACAGGTGAGTATGATCTTCTAGAAGGAGATGTATATGATGATGACGAGCCACCGGTCGTCATACCCAATGGCGATTATAGTGAAGTGAAAGGGAAAGGAAATTCCGTTTTACCTAATGGAGCCATGATTGCCAAAGTTTTATACATTCCAAAGTTTAACTGCAATTTGTTATTCGTTAATCGAATGAAAAAGGATCTAAATTGTAATATAAAATTTTCCCGAATTTCTTTATTGCACAAGATTTGCAGACGAGGATTTTAACTGGAGCGGGGCAATGTGATAAGGGTCTATTCGGATAGGAATGTAAATGAGGAAGGCAATGAAGGTGACACCAGATGCATCTATTTAGCACAAAAGGCTAGGACATGCTTCCGAAGCAAAATTACATCAAGTGGATTTTTTGGCTAGTTTTTCTTTTGAGTTGAAAAATAAAGTGTGTGAGTCATGTGTAAAGGCCAAACATACTCACTTACCCTTTTGTGATAGCTCTATTAAAACAGGTGATTTCTATGATCTATTACCTTGTGATATTTGGGGAAGTTATCGAACACCTTCATTATCTGGACCTCGTTATTTTCTCACCATTGTAGATAATTTTAGTATGGTTGTTTGGATATTTCTCATTAGACATAAGCATGCAGAAAGTAAATGCTTGATAAACTTTTGCAACATGGTCAAAACTCAGTTTGAAAAGAATTTTAAGAGAATAAGGAGTGATAATGGGGGAGAATTCACATCAGATGCCATGATTGAATAAATGCTCAACAAGGGATAATACTTCACACATCTTGACCTCATAAACCACAATAGAACGGTGTGGTCGACAGAAAGCATCGTCACTTACTTGAAACTGCAAAAAAACATTGAAGTTTGAAGCCAATTTACTTACAAAACTATGGGGAGAATGTGTGGCAACACTCGCTTATATAATTAATAGATTGCCCTCCAAGGTAATAGGCTTTAAGACGCCTTTTGAGGTTTTATTTAGCAAGAAATCGGAATATGCACACATGAGAGTATTTGGATGCCTGGCTTATGTAAGTAACACAGACACGGAAAGAGATAAGTTTGAAGTGAGGGGGAGACATGGTGTTTTCTTAGGCTATCCATAAGGGCAAAAGGGGTACAAAGTGTTTGACATCAACAGCAACAAAGTGATTACATCTAGAGACGTATGGTTTGTTGAAGAGCTTTTCCCTTTTTCGGGAACTCAAACACAAAAGGTTGAAGATGATAATAAGGATGAAATCATGTTTAAGGAGTTATTTGATGATCATCCGAATGTCAATTATAATAACAAAGAATGTCCTAGATGTGACATCCCCGTTTTCACGGCCAGAAAAGACCGATTTTGTTTATGCTTTATAAAAATCAGAGTACTTCTTTTAACAAAAATGTTGCGGAATTTGTTCCCAGAAAACATGATAAATAGGTTATCAAAGCATTTCCGAGGAAATGTATTTTTATTCATTTTCAAAACATAGGGTTGTCATTGTCAATACAGAAACATAAGCATAAACAGAACCTACATTATTTACACTAGTGATCTACATCTCTTTTAAATCTCTCAGTGTAAAGTAGCTTCGTATCGACACCTGTGATACAAATAAGCTTGAGTGGGTCAGGTTGGGAAACCTGGTGAGTACATAGGGTTTTCAACCCACAATAATATAATTATTATGTTTAAACAACAAAGAATCAACCCCATTTACCCATCCTCATTATCTTCCTTACTCTCAAGGGTCTACCCTAAGAGTCATCTATTCGTTTATTCCGAAGTTCCTTGCTTCTGATGGGTTTTGAGCACTACAACATTCCTATGGTGTACATGCAAACCCTAAAGCTTTGGATCTAGTTTGTCTAATGAACATGCAATAATTATCTAAAGCCATAAACCCTAGATCTGGCATGTGATAATCAATATAAACATAAGAATAGGGTTTAGATCTTACCTTGATTGTTATGTAGCAATAACAATCTATTCCTTGTTGTAATTGGCTTCTGAAAAGCTTAGAGTCACAAATGTCACTCCTCTAATGGCTCACAAACACCAAGAGCAAGAGGATGAAGAAGGAGAAGAGGAGAGGCACTCAAAAACATCTAGAAACCCTAAGGAATAAGATAGCCACGTTTTTGGTGCCCTGGGGGTCCTTAAATAGTGAGGCTATTAGGGTTATCTAACAAGGAAACCCTAATTTGACTGCTTAGGCCCTAAGCAACCCATGGACTCCTCCTTTAGAGGCCTTGGACGATTTCTAATGGGTTTCCCCATAGAATTCGTCCACTCCTCTAATATGGAGTCCATTAGCCCAATATTCAACTATCACATAATTGATAGTTCTAGTCCCCTTTATTCAATTAATGTCTTTTAGCCACAAAATTAATTCTGATTAATTCTTGACTAATATTAATTAAACAATATGATTTCTCCTTTAATATATTATTCATATAATATATTAATAAATCATAATTAATCTCTTTCTCCACAAATCATCCTATCAAGTTGCTTTGGTGAAGGCAACCCAAAAGGACCATGCACCATCGGGTCAAGTACATACCAAAATAGTTATGGACTTAGACACTAATCCAACAGTCTCCCACGTGGATAAGTCTAATAACTATTCTGCGTATGACTTCAGATCCTGATCTGCAATCGTAGCTTTCAAAAGCCGCTGTCAACTCTGATCTTATCAGATACACGTTCTTTAGATAAGGAATCATATATTCCTCCATTCTAGATATCGTATAGACGTGTGACACGGATTGAAATCATTCTCTCAGTCTATGTGTCGTTTCCCGATTTCCGATTTATGACAACTGACTAATTGAACAAATCAAATCAGTCTTGGCCCGGCCAAGCACTTTCCTTTCTCATCACTAAATCATCGAGGGGCCCATAGATATCGGTGTTATCCTACATTGGGTAAAAGGAATGGACAAACTTCGACTCAATGCTCACTTGTACTTACTCACCGAATCACACACAACAATACGTTTTTATAAGACCAAGTTACTGGTGCGTTTACATATTATCAATGTGCAACCGACTCGCAAGATACAACTCACACATCTTGGTTTCAAGAACATAAGATATTATCGTCTCACCAATCACTCGTGATAAAATCCATGAAGCGATCCAAGTGAGCGTGGGTTTAATCCAATGCTCAAGTCATATTCGTAAGCACTCATGAACGTTGTAGCAAACTTTTGCTATGTCTAATACACTTTAGACAATCTACACACCAACTCATGACAATCTTCTTTCATACCTACTCCCAAAGTATGAGCGACTGTGGAACGTTCAAATAATTCGATTATTCTCAAATAACTTAATTATTTAGGAAGTCAAAACATGCAAATTGAAACACAAGAATAATACTAATCTTATATGGCCCCAAACTTTTGAGTATAAATAAAACACTTTTATTTAATCACCATATTGATTACTCATTATTTGTTATTTCGGGTAATCAACTTCTTACTTGAATTATAACGACAATCGTCCCATGCTCTTAGCATGCACACTATGCTTGCTCTGTGAAATAGTATAATTGAATAACATTTTCAATCATACTCATCTTACAATTCCCAATCCTTACCACAAGTGTAAGAATACCAAATTCTTGCAACTTATAGAATATGTTAGATTCTAACACTTTATGCAACAGTCCTTTCGTAATGTCATGGCACAAAAGTCACCAAGACTCGGCCAATGAAATTACAAAATGCTCTATTGGAGATTGTTACAAGACAATTCCATAGACATGAAGTCTCACACTCAAAGTACATTCCTTTGAACATCCTTCTTGCATAAAAGTTTTTCTAATCTACACATAAATTCTTAACGTCCAACTCCCAATAAGGAAACATTTCCATATTTGCCATATGACAATTCATTATTAATAGAATCATATCTAATAATAATAATGTCAATATAGTCCTTTCATTACTATACCTCCAACTGTTCACAAGCGACCAATCGTTGGCGAACTTTAGATTATCCTTGACAGTTGTTTAACTAATTCAGTCAAATCCGATTCTAGTCCTCTTTCCCTCTTAATGCCTTAGGCATTCGGAAAATTTTAGAACGGTCGAATATTACAATGACATGATACTTTACCAGTCTTTTGCTATAATATTTCTATTTGCCATGTTCTCACGATTCGAACTATGAAAAAGGATGTCGTAATCATAATCGAGTGTGAGAACGCAACAAATATTTCCATATATAGAATTCTCTTACGTTGAATCCTTTCAACATAACATCCATATATCTTTTTGACTAAATTTGATCAAAATTTATCGATCTAAACCTTTAGATTTGAAACGAAGTATAACATTCTCTCCCTTAATTTTAGCAAAACAACTTTTCAACCTATGCAACTTTGCAAAGTGAAACTTTTGTTTTCTATAATTAATATTGCTAACTTGCAATAATAATCATGCTCCCACTAACATGATGATTATATCCACTCTAGCATAACATTTATGCTCCCACTAGCTTTGACATGTATTCAGAAACCAACTAAACTTCTAGAAAACAATACTTATTGACTTCCAAAGTTCATTGTTTCTAATACGATATGCTTTGATAAGCTTTTATCTAAGCATCTCAAACTTATACACCCTACTTTAGACAGCTCACATGTATGTCTAAACAATTCCAGAACTTATAGCAATAAGTCTCGATTGTTCAAACTAATTGTCAAATCTCACAATTCGAACTATGAAAAGGGATGCCGTAATCATAATCGAATTTGAGAATGCAATTTACATAATCGCTATCTCCTTAAAATCTCTCTTAGTGAAAGCGTTTCCTCACAATCATTTTCATGAAGGAGAGAAACCTTATGACACTTAGATTTTATGGTGTATGTGTTCCTATCCATGTGAATCTGTCACAATCATAATCGTAAGATAATGTTCGTGACAAATTCAAAATCTTATGGACAGAACTTGTTCATTCTTAATTTCTTGCCATCAAGGGTCCCACCATTGCTTCCAAGTTATTTAGCAGGTCATCTATGCCAGTCAATGTACTTTCATTGATCAAGGTGTTTGCCCTTATACATTCAATTGAGAACTCATAGAACTCATATGCATAATCACTCAACTGGATTGGCACAGAAATAAAATTTTGTCAACACGATAGGTTACAATCCTCAAGTCGTGTGCTAGTGTTTAATAGGTTTACTTCTTGATTTGTTCTTGAAAATTTTCAAGATCTTTTAACTCCCACTGACCTCTTGACATATAAGATTCTCTTATCAAGAGACATTTCTTGACAAAACAAATATTCAAGAGTCAGTGTGTGTCTTTATCAAGACAAACCTACACACAATTTGGTTCTAGTTGGTCTTTGTCTTATTCAAGACATCACAACTTACCAAAATGTGCAAGTGTAAGAACATTTCCACTTAATATTATCTCACTCAATTCACAATCTTGGAGTATAACTCTAAGACTTGATATTGGAACGAAGTACGATACATCTTATTGACTTAACCATTTCTATAATTCACCATTCCTCTTCTTAGTCAAACTAGTGTACTAAGGTATCCTTAGAGGATGAATTGTAATATGGTTCCTACAATGACCAAGACGATCATAAAACACGATACAAAAGTACTCTCCCTTCTTCTTATATTGGAGAAACTTTTATCTTTTCTGCCTTCATTGATTCTTCTTATTCGTTCTGCTATTCATTGAAACTTTTCAATAATTCAGAATTACACTTATTCTTGTAAGCATAATCATGTTTACTAGACTTTTAGTAAATCATGACGAATAAACTTATCGTTCTTTGTGGTGGACTTGACCAGTGCGCAACATTGTGTACCAGATCTCCTAGTCCTTCACTTGACTCACATACTTATGTGAACAAGGAATTAGTCTCAATTTTTCCAAATACGAAGGTTCTCATTCATCACACAATGCCAGTTGCATGATTCCAAGTTTCTGTCCTATTGGAACTTGGGTGATGAGAAACTTTCCTCATTTGGTAAACTTCTAACATTACCACAAATAACATAACTAAGAATCAAATCCATTCACAATATTGCTAACAATAGAACTATTCAAATACCAATTTTCATAAAATCCATCGCAAGGAAATATAAATAAGATAAATCAAAATTTATTTTATTGCGGAAAAATATTGTCCTTACAATGCGATTACAAATGAAAACTATGTAAATATTACTTAGCAATCTATCCTAAGTCAAAAGTAGTAGCTCAAACAATACGATCTTTGAGTCATGCGATTAAGATCCATTTCTTGATGACCAGATTTAGCTCACTTCTTTCCTTTTAAGCTTCCTTTCCTTTCTCTGATCCTTCAAAACATCGAAATGTAATCTTATCACATCATGTATTAAGAATCTCCAAACAGGAACTTAATCGAGTTAGATAGTGGATTTTACCTGAAGCAGAGTCATACATCTTGACTCTCCCATCTCTTAGATCTCTCAGGTAGTCAGGGCAGCTTCGTAACCAATGCCCCTTCTTTTGGCAGTAGAAACACATGGATTTTTATGGAATGGTACACAGAACTATCTCAGACTCTCCCATCTTGACTCTCCCATCTCTTGAGTCACCCTTCGCTACCAATGCCAAACCCAACTTAGTGTGCCGGTTAATCACACACGCTCCACTCAAGGGTACAAATTGTAATTCCATGGAATTGCATCGATTTCACTTTTTCCTAAAGTAACTAAGATTTGGGAATTTTATAAAACATTTAGTTACTTTATTCATTATACTTTTAATGATGAGAGGATTCGCCCTATCTTACCCGTTCGGCTAACGACCATCCACTAGTCAAGAGTGCGGTGGGTAAGAGTGGATACCCATTCAATCGTCATTTTATAGGCAATTTCCTTCAACACCCCTTATAGACCAGCTTCGTGAATGAGGTCTACTAACGGTAAGACTAGCAGTTTAAGTTATACATATATAATATTAGACTTTTAATGTTATATATAGTATAAGGTGTATTTTACACTTTTAAAACACTGGTGGTTTAATTTTATAAATTACACTTTTAATTTAAATTAAATATAAACCATATCATTATGGATTTATTAACTTTCTTTTAATTATACCTTTAATTATCTTAATAAAACCATAAGGGTGTAATTTGAACTTTTTCAAAACTAGGGTTTTAGAATTTAAAATTTCAAAAATTAAACTTTTAATCAAAAATTTAAATTCCAAAACTTGAGGGCAAGTTTTGAAACATTTCAAAATATTAGGGTTTAACTATTTAAATTTCAAAACTAAAACTTTTAAAGTTGAAATTTAAAACTATGAAACCTAAAGGGAGAAAATTGAGACTTTTCAAATTTTATCAAGATCATTCTAGATCAACAATTCAAATAAGGCAATTAACAATTAATTTGGGTATCTAATTTTGACCTAGTCCAATTACTTGCAAGACAATTCACTAAATAACTAAAATAATTATACATTATCATATAAGGCAACAAATATTTGATTAATTGGCAATTATCTACTATTTTGGTAAGGATATTCACCCAAAATCAATAAAAATCGGATTTTACTAATTAAAAACGTTTATGGTAATTATCCCAAGACAAAAAGGCAAGAAAATCGTGAAATTAAGCTGACAGACCCTTGGACTCGTCGAGTCCACAATGGAACTCGTCGAGTAGGTCCTACTCGTCGAGTCCATGAACGGACTCGGCGATTCTGCTAGTCGGAACCCAAAAAATTCGATTTTTCAAGCAAGCAATGAACAATTAAGCATCAATTCATCATACAAACAGCCTAGGCTCTGATACCACTGATGGGTTTTGAGCACTACAACATTCCTATGGTGTACATGCAAACCCTAAAGCTTTGGATCTAGTTTGTCTAATGAACATGCAATAATTATCCAAAGCCATAAACCCTAGATCTAGCATGTGATAATCAATATAAACATAAGAATAGGGTTTAGATCTTACCTTGATTGTTATGTAGCAATAACAATCTATTCCTTGTTGTAATTGGCTTCTGAAATGCTTAGAGTCACAAATGTCACTCCTCTAATGGCTCACAAACACCAAGAGCAAGAGGATGAAGAAGGAGAAGAGGAGATGCACTCAAAAACGTCTAGAAACCCTAAGGAATAAGATAGCCACGTTTTTGGTGCCCTAGGGGTCCTTAAATAGTGAGGCTATTAGGGTTATCTAACAAGGAAACCCTAATTTGACTGCTTAGGCCCTAAGCAACCCATGGACTCCTCCTTTAGAGGCCTTGGACGATTTCTAATGGGTTTCCCCATAGAATTCGTCCACTCCTCTAATATGGAGTCCATTAGCCCAATATTCAATTATCACACAATTGACAGTTCTAGTCCCCTTTATTTAATTAATGTCTTTTAGCCACAAAATTAATTCTGATTAATTCTTGACTAATATTAATTAAACAATATGATTTCTCCTTTAATATATTATTCATATAATATATTAATAAATCATAATTAATCTCTTTCTCCACAAATCATCCTATCAAGTTGCTTTGGTGAAGGCAACCCAAAAGGACCATGCACCATCGGGTCAAGTACATACCAAAATAGTTATGGACTTAGACACTAATCCAACAGCTTCCAGGGTTATAAGGTCGGCACTAAGTCCATAGCTGCCAATGCACTAATTCCATAGCTGCAAAAGTTCCTTCATCGGGTACTAAATCCATAGCTACCAGTGTAGGTAGTAAGTCCATAGCTACCAACGTTTATCTAACATGTACTAAATCCATAGCTGCCAGGTACTAAATCCATAGCTACCAACACCTAACAAGTACTAAGTCCATATCTACCTATGTTTACCTAATAGGTACTAAGTCCATAGCTACCATCGTTTGTCCAATAGGCACTAAGTCCATAGCTGCCGGTGTTTATTTATTGGGCACTAAGTTTATAGCTGCCAATGTTTACTCACATCATCTTTTATCTCTCATCATTAATCTACCCATGTTATACCCAACATATTTGTAGATATAAAATAGGTATACAATTTAAATCAGTTAAAACATGTATAAAAACGTTCATCCAGCATAGATAGCAAGTATACAGATAATATGCACACATAGCACGTAATTTATATTAAATACTTCATATCTATGTGTAAGATGAAAGGGACTATGCACTCACCTGAAAGGTGGTGACTCGGAACTCGGACAGCGCTTCGTTATCTCAAAACAATTTTCCCTTGACAAAACCTAGTATCAATACCACTAGGGTTTAGTCTAACGTTAACCGAGACTAATTAATAGTCTAGCTATTATTATTATTATTATATAAGCGTTAAACAACACTATATAACTCATAATAATAGCCCAAATAATTATTATAAGGTCCTAATAACATTACTATATTAAAACATAAGCTATACTAAAGATAGGTTAGGCGTAGCGCACTTGCAGCGGGTTTTTCTCAAAACCGGGCTTCGCTGGAACAACGTTTCTGAGCCGAAAGGCTCTTTTCTCGGGACTCCGGGAGCCTCGGGGCTTCCTTCGGGTGCTAGGGGGTTTACTTAGACTTTAGGGGGGGTTTGGGGGCTAGAGAGAGAGAGTCTAGAGAGAGAAAGAACAGTTTGGAAAGGTGTGAAGAATGAGGGAACCCGACACCTCTATTTATAGGCTGGAAAACAGTTCTACTCGTCGAGTCCATGCCACATGTCACCTTCTGGTGGCTTGCCTTTGGGAGAAAGCCTTGGCCCATAATCAGCTACATCACCCCTTTTGCAGCAGCACCCTACCGACTTCTAAACCCCTTAACTTTCGCATACGAGCTCCGTTTTCGACGTTCTTTTTTTTCCACGCGTAGGTAAAAACAAGATCTACAACTTTCGTTTAGACTCCATTGGCTAATTCTCGACCGATCTTAAATTTAATAGTAGGATGAGATTAGAATGTTAAATGACCACGAAGAATTTGTAACTCCTTCATACGGACTCCGTTTTCGCCTGTCTTTTTACCGTTGAGTTCCTATTAATGAGATCTTCAACTCTCATTTAGGTTGTGTAAGCCAAAAACCGCTCGAACTAAAATTCGAGTTTCGGACCGTGCACTACTATGCCAAATGTTAGAAAATTCATAACTTCCTCATACGAAGTCAGATTTGGGCGTTCTTTTTATGGATGTTCTCGGTTTAACATAAACTACAACTTTTGTTTAGATCACTAAGGCTAAAAAGTCCTCTATTGTAAATTCACTATTTATGTCTCCCAGTGCCGTGCCGATTTTGCCGAAAAACTTCGACGGGCCATAACTTCTTCGTTATAACTCGGATTTCGGCGTTCTTTATATGTACGGAACCCTTGAGACATATTCTACAACTTGGTTAAGATTATTTATTCTAAATAATCTTTTGTCGAAAATTCGCTTTCGACCCCTATTATCTCTAAATTGACTAGCCCGGATCTACGAGCGTTACACTAGAAGTGATGATGTCGAAACTATCACCATTGATGATAGTGAACCAATTTCTAATCAGACTATGGGAGAACCAAGTTTTTCAAGTGAAATAAATTTTGAAGTTCAGCAAACGGAAAATAATTCGAGGGAAAGAAGAACTAGAACACAACCAAATAGGTTTGAAGACTTTGTGGTTGACATTCCTCCTCAATAGACCCTGCAAAGCCCATGCATAATCAAAACTCCTCCACGGTATATTCTATTACTAATCACATTTCATATGAAAATTTTCTAATAAACACAAAGCCTTTCTAACAGCTATAAGAGCAAGCAATGAGCCTAAGTATTTTACATAGGCTGCACAATGTGAGCGATGGAAAAAAGCAATGAAAAATGAAATAAAGGCTTTAGAAGAAAATAAGACATGTGTACTTGAAGAACTACATGAAGGAAAACACATCGTTGATTCCAAATGGGCGTATAAAGTAAAATACAAGCCTGATGGAAAAGTTGAAAGGTACAAAGCACGACTTGTGGTGAAAGGATACACTCAGCAAGAAGGGGTAGATTTTCATGATACCTTTGTGCCTGTGGCCAAGCTTGTCACGGTTATAAATTTTCTAGCCTTTGCCACGAAGAAAGGTTGGGTCACTACAACAAAAATACCTTTTAATGACATGCATTGTGTGTCGTAAAACACACAGATGACCCGCAAATACGTGTCAACGAAGGTCCTGTCATAAAGGAAGACGACACGTATTTGCATGACGTAAACTTACGACATGCATTTACGAAACGCAATGTGTATCATTGAAGCCCATGTTATAAAGGAAGACGACAAACATTTTTGTGTGTCATAATTTTAAATGTTTAAAAATAATATTTTTCCACAGATTTACTATTTTTCTAGTACTGGGTTGTTCAACAGTGTGACAACCGTCAAATTTCGGTCAATTCAAAGTCAACAAGTCAAACCGGTCAACTCCAATAACCCTTGTATGCTAGGGTTTACGTTATGTAATCACTATACAATTCGCTATTTTAATGAGAAATCATCATTTGGAAAGTTCATGTGTTTGATTTTCCTTAGCCTTAACAAGTGCTAAACAACGAACCAAAGCGATAAAACACTATTGCACAATCATCGGGGTTGTGTGCGACACTAAAACACGGTTTAATGGGGTTTACGAACCTTGCGTTGTGAAGCCGGACACTCAAATTAATCACAAACGAAACCTCTCTAAATCGTTTTCACTCTATCTCTTTCTATTTGAAATCTCTCCCAAATCTCTCCCAAATCTCTCTCAAAAGTTACTTTAACTTTTTGTAATCATTTGGGTCATCTCGACCCTTAACCGGGTCAAAAATCGCTTGAAACGGGGTAAAAACGAGTAAAATAGCTTTAAGGATCCGAAACCGAAGCTTCTGGACCGAAGCCTCGCATCCGAAGCCTCGCATCCGAAGCCTCGCATCCGAGGCCTCTGATCCGAAGCCTCACATCCGAAGGTCCGAAGTCTCGCAGACAGCTCCTTTTTACCGGTTTTTCGACTACGACTTCGTTTTAACTCCGTTTTTCATTATTTTAACGTGAGATTTTCACCCAAAACTTTATTTTATAAACTAAGGCCCCAAAATATATAAATCTCCAGGGTTTTTATAAAATATATTAAAAGAATTGGTGATTGAACTAATTATTGAGGGAATATTTGCTTTTCCTTAATTTATGGCAAAAGCAAACCACTACCACCTCACTCTATGATTAGCCACTCTTTCCCACTACCCCTTGTCTCCTTAGTGGACCTTTACAGCCAATCTCCAGCTCTTCCCACGTTCTAAGAGCTGGAGGATTGATCATCTCTCCTCATTCTCCATAAAACTCTTTCATTCTACACTTAGCAACCAAGAACACTCTCCAAAATTCTCTCATCTTTTCTCTTAACTTCAAGAACTTCAAGGCTTTCTCCAGGGATTTCTTTCTTCAATTAGTAAGTATCTTCATCATTCACATAATTATTAAACTCCATTCTACTCAAATCATTGATATCTTACACAAGTTCCATCTTATTCGGTGTTAGATTCTCGAATCATCAAGACATCTTCTTAGTGTTCTTGAGTTGAACACTTCCTCTCTCTCACTTTCATCTACTGAAACCACATAAGGTGAGTTCATACCCATACATTTACATGTTTTTCTTAAGTTTTAAGGGGGGAATACAAGTAAAATCATCAAGAACACAATTAAACTTTTTCTAACAGATTGCATCAGAAAAGATGGACGTTAATCACGGACTGTTTTGGTCAACTTAAAAATTTTAGTTTTCAAAACTGTTTCAGGTGCAAGTAGTTCAAACTCTTAGCTTTAAAATGACTACTTGCACATCTCCAAATGATTTTTCTACAATTAATGGTGATTTTTACAAAACTGCCTGTCATTTCAGAGGCAAACCCGGACCAGTCTGTGATTATGAACCTTTTCACCTCTGTTAGAGATCACTAAAAATCATGATAAAATTTACGAACAAACTAGACTCATATTCCAAACTCTCAAAATTTGCGGATTTTGATTTAGAGCTTTGATGATTTTTCTATAAATTTTCTAAGAACGGTAACAGAAACTGTTTTTAACGAAAAATTGCTGTTAATTTCATTTCACCTTGTAACATGTTGAGCAAGGTGTATATCTTTATGTGATTATATGTTACTGCAATATATGACATTTTATCTTAATATTTAGACACACATCAGTTTACAAATGGATTTGGTCATAAAAAAAAATATAAAGAATAACAAGTGATTATAATCAAAGTACAATCGATACATTCAAACATTAAATAAACTATTTTGAATATAGTTTGCATACATTACCACGTACTACCCTTGGTTGATAAACTATAATAGGTATAGTTTATGATACATTACATAACACATACATTTAAAAAGGGTACATTTATACAAAGGATATTTTCGTTAAGCAAGGTACGGCCATACGGTACCAAGTTTTCATAACACGTAATTTCGTTAATGACTTTGTGAGACATTTACTTCAAATTACCATTAAGTCCTGTATTGTAACCAGAGTCTCCTTGAGGGAGAGCGTGATACTTGTGTATAGATCTATATTGGGTTTGACAAACCCACACCTAAACTGCATGCAACAGTTAGACCGATAGGTCTGGGGTGACAAATGTCATAACATTTCCGACGCCTGAAGAACGTCGTTTTAGGCAACCTTGGTCATAGTATGGTTATAATAAACTCACATAAAGTATTAACAAACATTGGAATTTACGGGAACTTCATTAAAATTTAACGAGTTTATGTCGATTTAAACTTGCATTGTTTTACTATAAATATGACAAATTACTTGTACATTTCGGTCTTTGGGTTTTAAGACTACATTTACACATTAAGGAAAATATTGGATTTTTCTAACACAAATACTACTTTTACAAACGAAAGGCTTTTAATAATACCAAACAGAAGCTTATGAACTCACCAACCTTTGTGTTGACACTTTTTCAAACAACTTGTATTCTCAGGAAATCATTAAACATGTAATCAAGTGCTTTTGAGGATGGGACGCTAAGGCGTCTACTATTTCATATTTTATCAACATATTGTGATTGATTCGTAAACATGTAATTCATACAATGATGTAATTTTTTTCAATTATATATATGTTGGTTGTGTTTGCTTGAATTACTATTACAATTGCTGTTATGATACTATACATGAAGTCCTCCACCCCCGGACGTTTCCGCCATCCTTGGTTTGGGGGTGTGACAGATTGGTATCAGAGCGCAGTTTATAGTGAATTAAGTATATCAAACCACATAAGATATACAAACTATAAACACAATTGGGACTAATAGTCTCTGATTTGTGCATTTTTCAAATAAATATACTTTTAGAAAATAAATGATTTTTTTTTAAAAGTATAAATACATGCATACATGCTCATATAGTGTCATAACTAGAAGAACATAAAATAAAAGAAGAGGAGTTGTACATTATGGGTATGCCTTGGTATATGTAAATCAAGTCTGGGAAGGATATAGCCTGATCAACTATATCTGTCCGGGAATTGACTTGCATATACCGGGGGATGGTCAGGATGGACAACAAATCTAACAAACCTAATAACAGACTACAAAGGATACTTTAAGAACTCAAAACTAAACATTTACAAATACTATAGGAGTATTTTGTGTTACTATAATAAAAATATTTTATACTTTCATTTTACCTCATAACCCAATGTATTGGGTCAATAAAAAGTATAAAATCGTATGTATCGTAAACATACCGGAAAACAACGTAATAATATACTTTATGTATAAAAGATTTCTCTCCCTATAAATACACTTTTACTAAAAGTACATTGGTTTACGACTTATGACAGAACCATGCCGCCAAGGAGAAGACCAAGGCCTTCCAGCAACACAGCAACACCTCCTCCGCCGCCGCCTCCACAGTTTGATCCCGCGATGTTCCAGGCTGCAGTAACAGCAGCCGTAGCGGCCGCAATGTCGCAGATAAGGACCAACGGAGCTGGTGGTTCGGGATCGGGAGCTACACACTCTAACCACGGAGACAGTACGTGGCATGCAAAAGAGTGTTCATACAAAGACTTCACAAATGGCAAACCCGACAACTTCAATGGAAGCGGGGGAGTCATCGCTTTGATGCAATGGTTTGAAAAGACCGAAGTAGTCTTTCAGGTGTGCTCTTGCCCCGAAGCGAGCAAAGTTAAGTTCGCAGCCTTCACCTTCACCGGCCGGGCCCTTACTTGGTGGAACTGCCGGATTAAGTCACTTACTCTCGAAGTGGCTAGCTCCATAACCTGGGCAGAACTAAAAACGTTGATGATGAAGGAGTACTGCCCGAGAGGTGAAATTCAAAAGCTGGAACAAGAACTTTGGAACCTCAGGATGACGGGCTCTGACCTTGAAACCTACACCACCCGATTCAATGAATTGGCTCTCCTCTGGCCGACAATGGTTACTCCGGAGGAGAAAAAGGTGGAGCGATACCTTTGGGGACTGTCTCTCCACGTGCAAAGTAGTGTCCTGGCTTCAAGGCCAACTACTTTTGACAGTGCCAGGGAGCTGGCACAACAACTTGTTGACCACCGAGCCGGTCATAATACTACAACCACCACCACTGATAAGTCAAAAGGAGGAAACAACAAAAGGAAGTTCTGGAACGAAAAGAAGAGCCAACCAGCACAGGACCCCGCTAAGAAGCAACAAATTGTTGTTGTCCATGCTGCCACTAATGCTGCCACTACTGCTACCACTCCAGCACCACCGAAGCCATATGCGGGAAAAATACCTAAGTGCAACAAGTGCAACTTTCACGACAATGGTGCTTGTAGGGAGATGCACTGTAACAACTGCGACAGGAAGGGGCACACTGCTCGTTTCTGTAAAGCGCCGGCTCAACCAATCAACCAAGTCGCCAGTACGGGGGCAACCCGGACCTGCTACAACTGTGGAGACGCAGGTCACTTCAAAAGAGACTGCCCCAAAGCACAAGCCCCTAATGCTGGTGGAGTAGGAAGAGTCCTGGCAATAGGACATGGGGAAGCAGTCGAGGATCCCACGGTAGTTACCGGTACGTTTCTCCTCAATAACTCTTATGCATGCGTACTATTCGATAGTGGAGCGGAGAGGAGTTTCGTGAGCCACCAATATAAACATTTACTTGAACAAAATCCCCAATCACTAAAGGATACTTATGTAGTAGAAATGGCAAATGGGAAAGTAGAACGCACTAGCGATATATACTCAGAATGTACTCTCACTCTAGACAACCATACATTTAAAATTGACCTGATGCCAGTCACCATAAAAAGCTTCGACGTAATCATCGGGATGGATTGGTTAGTTCCTCACTGTGCCGACATTCTATGTTACGAAAGGGCCGTTCGCCTCAATCTACCAAATGACGAAACCCTTCTCATCTATGGTGACAAACCTAGTGCGAATTTACAAATCATCTCATGCATCAAAGCCCAAAAGTATCTCCGGAAGGAGTACCATGCCTTCTTAGCCCATGTAGTAGACAAGAAACAAGACGTGAAAGACATCAAAGACATCCCTGAAGTGTGTAACTTCCCGGATGTGTTCCCAGAGGATCTTCCTGGTGTACCACTCGCACGACAAGTCGATTTCAGAATTGACTTAATACCCGGAGCTACCCCCGTAGCCAGAGCTCCATACCGCCTCGCACCATCAGAAATGCAAGAGTTGTCCAGTCAGTTGAACGAGCTTTTGAGCAAAGGGTTCATCAGACCAAGCTTCTCACCTTGGGGAGCACCAGTCCTTTTTGTAAAGAAGAAGGACGGATCCTTTCGCATGTGCATCGACTATCGGGAACTAAACAAGCTCACCATCAAGAACCGATATCCTCTACCCCGAATCGATGACCTTTTCGACCAACTCCAAGGAGCAAATTTCTTCTCAAAGATCGACCTAAGGTCAGGCTACCATCAGCTACGAGTTCAAGAAGAAGATATTCCCAAAACTGCATTCAGAACTCGCTATGGGCACTACGAGTTTGTGGTGATGTCCTTCGGTTTAACAAACGCACCTGCGATATTCATGGACCTAATGAATAGAGTGTGTCGACCCTACCTAGACAAGTTTGTAATCGTATTCATCGACGATATCTTGATCTACTCGCGAAGCGAAGAAGAGCATCGCCTACATCTACGCCAAGTGCTAGAGACACTAAGAGCGGAGAAGCTTTATGCTAAGTTCTCTAAGTGTGAATTCTGGATTAGAGAAGTGGATTTCCTTGGACATGTGGTAAGTGAGAAAGGCATACATGTGGATCCCTCCAAGATCAAGGCAATCGAGAATTGGTCAGCACCCAAGACGCCAACCGAAATTCGACAGTTCCTTGGGCTTGCTGGCTACTACCGAAGATTTATACAAAACTTCTCCAAGATTGCGAAACCACTCACCACCTTGACGCAGAAAGGTGTGATATTCAAGTGGGAAAATAAACAAGAAACTGCTTTCCAAACGTTAAAACAAGCCCTATGCAGCGCACCGATCTTGTCTCTCCCAGAGGGAACCGAGGACTTCGTAGTGTACTGTGATGCTTCGAATCAAGGCCTCGGATGTGTGCTCATGCAGAGAGGGAAGGTTATCGCGTATGCATCAAGACAGCTTAAGACGCACGAGGTTAATTATACTACGCACGACCTGGAATTAGGAGCAGTGGTATTCGCTTTGAAGATCTGGAGACACTACCTCTACGGCACGAAATGCACTATCTTCACTGATCACCAAAGTCTTCAGCATATCCTCAATCAGAAAGAGCTCAACATGCGACAGAGGAGATGGGTGGAGTTGCTGAATGACTACGAGTGCGAAATTCGTTATCATCCGGGCAAGGCCAATGTAGTGGCCGATGCTCTAAGCAGGAAGGAGTACTCGGGCCGCCGAGTAAAATCCTTAACAATGACAATCCATTCCCACCTGACCATACAAATCAAGGAAGCTCAACTGGAAGCTTTGAAACCAGAAAAGGTGACAGGAGAGACATTAAGGGGAATGGATAAAAACTTAGAAGTCAAGGATGATGGAGCACGTTATATCATGAACCGGATTTGGACACCGAAGTTCGGTGGACTCCGAGATGTCGTCATGAATGAAGCACACAAGACTCGATACTCCATCCATCCCGGGTCGGATAAGATGTATCTGGACCTCAAGAAATTATACTGGTGGCCGAACATGAAAGCTGAGATTGCTACCTATGTGAGCAAGTGCCTGACTTGCGCTAAGGTCAAAACCGAATACCAGAAACCATCCGGGCTATTACAACAGCCGGATATACCTGAGTGGAAGTGGGAACGAATAACCATGGACTTCATAACCAAGCTGCCTAAGACATCGGGCGGGCTTGACACAATATGGGTAATTGTAGACAGATTGACCAAATCAGCACACTTCCTACCAATGAAAGAAACCGACAAGATGGAGAAGTTGACTAGAACGTACAGCAGAGAGATTGTACGACTCCATGGTGTGCCGATATCCATTATCTCCGATAGAGATAGTAGATTTACCTCACGTTTTTGGCAGTCTCTACAAAAATCATTGGGAACTAGGCTTGACATGAGTACGGCCTACCACCCACAAACCGACGGACAGAGCGAGCGAACCATTCAAACGTTGGAAGACATGTTAAGAGCTTGTGTGATAGACTTCGGTAAAGCATGGGATACCCATCTACCGCTTATCGAATTCTCCTACAATAACAGCTATCATACTAGCATCAAAGTCGCTCCATTCGAAGCTCTTTACGGTCGCAAATGCAGATCACCCCTGTGTTGGGCTGAGGTGGGGGATACACAGCTAGCTAGAGGGCAAGTCTCTAATAGCACCCTCACTGGCCCTGAAATCATAAGGGAAACCACAGAAAAGATCGTTCAAATTCGAGAGAGACTGAAAGCGTCTCGCGATCGGCAAAAGAGTTACGCAGACAAACGACGCAAACCCTTGGAATTCCAGGTGGGTGATAGAGTACTACTAAAAGTTTCCCCTTGGAAAGGAATGATACGATTCGGCAAACGCGGGAAACTAAATCCAAGGTACATCGGGCCATTCGAAATCCTTGCTAGGATTGGGCCAGTAGCATACAAACTTCGATTACCTCAGGAACTCGACAAAGTACATCCCACATTTCACGTGTCGAACCTAAAGAAGTGTTTGTCTGATGAGACACTCGTAATACCACTCGACGAAATCAAAGTTAACGAAAATCTCCACTTCGTGGAGGAACCAGTCGAAATCATGGATCGGGAAATCAAACGAACGAAACAAAGTCGTATTCCCATCGTGAAGGTACGTTGGAACGCTAAACGAGGACCCGAATTCACCTGGGAACGCGAGGATCAGATGAAACAAAAGTATCCACATCTCTTCCCAAACTCTTGAAATCCCAGTCAAAATGAAAATTTCGGGACAAAATTCCTTCTAACGGAGGGATGATGTGACAACCGTCAAATTTCGGTCAATTCAAAGTCAACAAGTCAAACCGGTCAACTCTAATAACCCTTGTATGCTAGGGTTTACGTTATGTAATCACTATACAATTCGCTATTTTAATGAGAAATCATCATTTGGAAAGTTCATGTGTTTGATTTTCCTTAGCCTTAACAAGTGCTAAACAACGAACCAAAGCGATAAAACACTATTGCACAATCATCGGGGTTGTGTGCGACACTAAAACACGGTTTAATGGGGTTTACGAACCTTGCGTTGTGAAGTCGGACACTCAAATTAATCACAAACGAAACCTCTCTAAATCGTTTTCACTCTATCTCTTTCTATTTGAAATCTCTCCCAAATCTCTCCCAAATCTCTCTCAAAAGTTACTTTAACTTTTTGTAATCATTTGGGTCATCTCGACCCTTAACCGGGTCAAAAATCGCTTGAAACGGGGTAAAAACGAGTAAAATAGCTTTAAGGATCCGAAACCGAAGCTTCTGGACCGAAGCCTCGCATCCGAAGCCTCGCATCCGAAGCCTCGCATCCGAGGCCTCTGATCCGAAGCCTCACATCCGAAGGTCCGAAGGTCCGAAGTCTCGCAGACAGCTCCTTTTTACCGGTTTTTCGACTACGACTTCGTTTTATCTCCGTTTTTCATTATTTTAACGTGAGATTTTCACCCAAAACTTTATTTTATAAACTAAGGCCCCAAAATATATAAATCTCCAGGGTTTTTATAAAATATATTAAAAGAATTGGTGATTGAACTAATTATTGAGGGAATATTTGCTTTTCCTTAATTTATGGCAAAAGCAAACCACTACCACCTCACTCTATGATTAGCCACTCTTTCCCATTACCCCTTGTCTCCTTAGTGGACCTTTACAGCCAATCTCCAGCTCTTCCCACGTTCTAAGAGTTGGAGGATTGATCCTCTCTCCTCATTCTCCATAAAACTCTTTCATTCTACACTTAGCAACCAAGAACACTCTCCAAAATTCTCTCATCTTTTCTCTTAACTTCAAGAACTTCAAGGCTTTCTCCAGGGATTTCTTTCTTCAATTATTAAGTATCTTCATCATTCACATAATTATTAAACTCCATTCTACTCAAATCATTGATATCTTACACAACTTCCATCTTATTCGGTGTTAGATTCTCGAATCATCAAGACATCTTCTTAGTGTTCTTGAGTTGAACACTTCCTCTCTCTCACTTTCATCTACTGAAACCACATAAGGTGAGTTCATACCCATACATTTACATGTTTTTCTTAAGTTTTAAGGGGGGAATACAAGTAAAATCATCAAGAACACAATTAAACGTTTTCTAACAGATTGCGTCAGAAAAGATGGACGTTAATCACGGACTGTTTTGGTCAACTTAAAAATTTTAGTTTTCAAAACTGTTTCAGGTGCAAGTAGTTCAAACTCTTAGCTTTAAAATGACTACTTGCACATCTCCAAATGATTTTTCTACAATTAATGGTGATTTTTACAAAACTGCCTGTCATTTCAGAGGCAAACCCGGACCAGTCTGTGATTATGAACCTTTTCACCTCTGTTAGAGATCACTAAAAATCATGATAAAATTTACGAACAAACTAGACTCATATTCCAAACTCTCAAAATTTGCGGATTTTGATTTAGAGTTTTGATGATGTTTCTATAAATTTTCTAAGAACGGTAACAGAAACTGTTTTTAACGAAAAATTGCTGTTAATTTCATTTCACCTTGTAACATGTTGAGCAAGGTGTATATCTTTATGTGATTATATGTTACTGCAATATATGACATTTTATCTTAATATTTAGACACACATCAGTTTACAAATGAATTTGGTCATAAAAAAAAAATATAAAGAATAACAAGTGATTATAATCAAAGTACAATCGATACATTCAAACATTAAATAAACTATTTTGAATATAGTTTGCATACATTACCACGTACTACCCTTGGTTGATAAACTATAATAGGTATAGTTTATGATACATTACATAACACATACATTTAAAAAGGGTACATTTATACAAAGGATATTTTCGTTAAGCAAGGTACGGCCATACGGTACCAAGTTTTCATAACACGTAATTTCGTTAATGACTTTGTGAGACATTTACTTCAAATTACCATTAAGTCTTGTATTGTAACCAGAGTCTCCTTGAGGGAGAGCGTGATACTTGTGTATAGATCTATATTGGGTTTGACAAACACACACCTAAACTGCATGCAACAGTTAGACCGATAGGTCTGGGGTGACAAATGTCATAACATTTCCGACGCCTGAAGAACGTCGTTTTAGGCAACCTTGGTCATAGTATGGTTATAATAAACTCACATAAAGTATTAACAAACATTGGAATTTACGGGAACTTCATTAAAATTTAACGAGTTTATGTCGATTTAAACTTGCATTGTTTTACTATAAATATGACAAATTACTTGTACATTTCGGTCTTTGGGTTTTAAGACTACATTTACACATTAAGGAAAATATTGGATTTTTCTAACACAAATACTACTTTTACAAACGAAAGGCTTTTAATAATACCAAACAGAAGCTTATGAACTCACCAACCTTTGTGTTGACACTTTTTCAAACAACTTGTATTCTCAGGAAATCATTAAACAGGTAATCAAGTGCTTTTGAGGATGGGACGCTAAGGCGTCTACTATTTCATATTTTATCAACATATTGTGATTGATTCGTAAACATGTAATTCATACAATGATGTAATTTTTTTTCAATTATATATATGTTGGTTGTGTTTGCTTGAATTACTATTACAATTGCTGTTATGATACTATACATGAAGTCCTCCACCCCCGGACGTTTCCGCCATCCTTGGTTTGGGGGTGTGACAAACAGCTTGATGTTAACAACATGTTTTTACATGGAGACCTTGAAGAAGAAGTTTATATGAAGATTCCAGAGGGTTTTGGTAAAGAATGAGATAAAGGGTTTGTAGATTAAAGAAGTTTGTATACGGCCTTCGCAAGCTTCATGCAACTGGTATCAAAAATTCACTCCGACGTTATCAAAGTTAGGTTTCAAACAAACACATGTTGATGCGTCTTTATTCGTTTACGAAAAGGGAAGTATATTTGTTGCTGGCCTAATCTACATGGATGATGTAATAATCATGGGAAATGAAACAACAAAAATAGAAGAGAAGAAGACGTATCTTGATAAGAAATATAGTATCAAAGATTTAGGTTCATTAAAGTATTTTTTAGGAATTGAAGTGGGCTAAAACATCGAGTGGAATGGTTCTTAGTCAGAGAAAGTATACTCTTAACATATTAAAAGACAGTGGAATGATGGGGTGTAAGCCAAACTCTTTTCCGATAGAGCAAAATATTCAGTTAGATCAGTGTGCAGATAGTACAAAGATTGAAGCAGTTTCGAAGGTTGGTTGGTCGCTTATTGTATTTGCAGGCTACAAGACCAGAAATTGCATATGTTGTAAATCTGTGAAGTCGGTTTGTTTTTTATCCAAGACAAAAACACATGGATGTGGCCATGCGTCTCTTGCGTTATCTTAAGGCAACAACAGGTCAGGGTCTTCTTTTACCCAAAGATAGAGGTACTGAACTTGTAGCTTATTGTGATTATGACTGACTGGTTACGGTATGCTTTCACAAGAAGGTCATGAAATGGATATTTGGTACTTTTGGGAGGAGCTCCAATTTCTTGGAAAACAAAGAAGCAGACAGTGGTTTCACGTTCTTCTGCTGAGGCACGGTATAGAGCAATGACACAAGCAGCTAGTGAAGTTATGTGGCTTTGTTGGTTACCTAAAATCTTGAAGGTGACGCTCACTAAAGCTACTTCACTCTTTTGCGACAATCAGGCAGTTAGACACATTGCTAACAATCTAGTTTTTCATGAACGAACTAAGCATGTAGAAATGGATTGTTTCTTTGTCAATAAACGAGTTGAGGCTCAAGAGCGGTTTATATAAACCTGAAAGAACAATTGGCTGATGTTTTTACAGAGACCTTTGGAGCTATCAGACTAAAGAATTTACTGGTCAAGTTGAGCATATGCAATTTACATGCTCCGACTTGAGAAGGTGGGGGTGGGGGGGGTAAAGGATTTCGTTCATTATCTTCTATTTCTAGTCTTTATTTAATTGTTATCATTTCCATATCATTTTTAGCACCCGTTTGATCGAATGAAATTAAGTTTTTGGAGCAATCAATTTCTTTGTCTATGGACATAAAATCAGACTTACGATAAAATCAATAATCGATGAAACTTGAAAGCTTTTGTGACATCAGCCGTTTTTTCCATTACGATGCTTTATCTAGAATTATTCAAATAAGAAGAAACCAAATGAAAACGACGGACCCATCGTAGCAGAAACAAAATTTTAAATAATATATTTCAGTTTTATTTTACTATTATTATTATTATTTTACACATATAGAACTTATATTTTTGTTGACATAAAAACTAAAACGTATCCTAGAGAAAAAGGAAGCATTGATTTTGCTTGTATAGTCAATAAAAATTAGATCTTTTTGTTATTTGTTGGCCCACAAAACAATATTAATTAAGTACAATAACCTTGTTAATTATTCCCTTCTATATTTTTTTAATACTTGGGATAAGTATTGGCAACATCATGACCCCTTTTACTTATTTTTTTTCTTTTGAATTTCATTTGAAACTCATTAAATTGCAGAATTTTCTTCAACCATTACCGAATAAAACTCCAGGTTATAGTCAATAAAAATTAAATCTTTTTGTTATTTGTTGGCCCACAAAACAATATTAATTAAGTATAATCACCTTGTTAATTATTCCCTTCTATATTTTTTTAATACTTGGGAGAAGTATTGGCAACATCATGACCCCTTTTACTTATTTTTGTTCTTTTGAATTTCATTTGAAACTCATTAAATTGCAGAATTTTATTCAACCATTACCGAATAAAACTCCAGGTTTGAAACTAAAGCATAGTCAATAAATTTATTGATTGTTACCATATAAGAATCAAATCCTCATATCGTTCAAAAATTAAATTAGAAGTTTGTCAATGATTCATTTAGGCTAACAAGGTATTTCTAACAAGAAAATCATGGGTTCAATCGCAGCCATCGATCTACTAACTCATCATTCTAAAAAAAAAAAAAAAAAAAAAAAAAAAAAAAAAAAAAAAACTCAACCATACTCAGATACTCCATGGATTTATGGACATAAACCATACCATGATCAATTCCAGATAAACTTCATAAATATTTAACAGTAATGAACCATGCTTAATTGGGAATTGATTAATTGAATAAGATCTTAGATGAAAATGTGCCATACCGGTTCTTTTAACTTACCATAATGGTGCATTTATTGATCAATACAATTGATGAATTTACACACAAGGGGTGTGTTCGGCACGAAGCGTTTGACAGGCTTCTAGTTTCTAGCGTTTAACAAAACGTTCCGCTTTGAACAGAAAGTCTCGTTCGACACTACAAGCTTCTAGCGTTAAGTTTAAACAAAACGCTCCAAATCCAAATGCTACTTCATGTAGCGTTTAACAAAACACCACAAGTTACAAGCTACCCGCTACAAACTACCTACTATCAACTAATTTTACCGAACACGCCCAAGATTATGAAGTTTATATATTAGAGAAGATTTATTTTAAAGGAAATGAACCTTTGTTGATAGATATGATGTCTTTGTTTTTGCTAATAATTGTTTACGTTTGCTTGATATCCTTCCGCGGATATATATATATATATATATATATATATATATATATATATATATATATATATATATATATATATATATATATTTAGGTTCTATGGAAAACAAAAAATCATAAAAAAACCCTAAAAATCATAAAAATGCATAAAAAAACTTAGAGATCACAAAAAATCGCAGGTTTTTGTTGAAATTCGCTGAAAAATAAAATAAAAAATCAATTTTTTTTTTCAAAATTTTTTTCACCGATTTTGTATAAAAAGCTGCGATTTTTTCAAAAAAAAGTTTTGTGATCTCTAAGTATTTTTTTTATGCATTTTTATGATTTTTAGGGTTTTTTTGTTTTCCAAATAACTCTTCCCTATATATATATATATATATATATATATATATATATATATATATATATATATATATATATATATATATATATATATATATATATATATATATATATATATATATATATATATATATATATGAGGGTTCAATTGAGAAAAAAAAGGTTGAGAATGAGGTAATTATTCTCAGCCACACATTTATTTTGCCGCAAAAAACTTAGGCGTACCGGCGGAAATGAATAACGGATACCCATGTGTTTTCCAACCAAACATATTTCATTAAACTATGCTAATAATTACCTTAATATACCCAAAAACATACTTTTTTTTGTTTTTTTTTATTTAAAATATATTTTTTTACATCATCTTTCGTCATATATTATATTTATATATGAATAAAACTTGTATTAGTTGTCGTCATATTTTATATTCATAAATGATACTTAAACTGTAAAAAAAATTAAAAATATTTTTTATTCATAACTGAATAACGAATGTACTGTAGTAAAAATTTGATGCATTTCTATTCATTTATGAATAACGATAGCTGAAACTATAAAAAAAATAAAATTTTTAATTTATCTTAAAACTATATCAATATGGATGTCTATTTGTAGAGAATAAAAAATTATGAATTTTGATATATTTAAAATCATTTTTCGATAAAAATAGTTCCTTAAAAATTAAAAAAAAAAAAACAAAAAAAACTATGTTTTTGTATATATTAATGTAATGATTAACTTAGTTTAAGAAAACATGTTTTGTTGGAAAACACATGTGTATTCCTTTCCCATTTCCGCAGGTACGATGGAGGCTTTTGCAGCAAAAATAAATGAGTGGCTGAGAATAATTCCCCCATTCTCAACCTTTTTTATTTTCTCAATTGAACTTACCTCTCTCTCTCTCTCTCTCTCTCTCTATATATATATATATATATATATATATATATATATATATATATATATATATATATATATAGGGAAGAGATATATGGAAAACAAAAAAACCCTAAAAATCAAAAAAATACATAAAAAAAAATACTTAGAGATCACAAATTTTTTTTTTTGACTTTTTATATATAAAAATCGCATTTTTTTTTACATTTTCGCTGAAAAAAAAAATCAATTTTTTTTGGTCTTTTTTTTTCAAAAAATATTTCAGCGAAAATGTAAAAAAAAAGTTTTGAATTTTCAAAATATAAAATCAAAAAAAAGATTTGTGCTCTCTAAGTATTGTTTTTATGCACTTTTATGATTTTTAGTGTTTTTTTGTTTTCAATAGAATATATATATATATATATATATATATATATATATATATATATATATATATATATATATATATATATATATATATATATAGGGTTAAGATTAAATATGAATTACAATTATTGTGTGAATGTATGACCATTTCTTGTCCATTTGATTTAAAAAAAGGAATGGTTGTGATTTTAGGATACATATGATTAACATAGGATAACATGTACCATATAATTACACTTATTTAATTATAATTGTATTTTAATCTACTAACTTATATTTAAAAAAGGAAAGATTACTAATTAATTGCATAATTAATGACCTTTTAATTAATTACTTATTTATAGTATTTTACAAATGTAAACATGGAGAATTAAACATCATTTAAAAAAAACGTATGTCCATAAAACTATTTTCATACATGCAATAGATTTCTTTCTTTAAGAAATTTCATTCTTTAAGAATAATTCATGGATATTGTATATCATATTCTTGAAGAAAATACAATATTTCTTTTACGCAGCCTATGTAATAACATCAAATAGGAATTCTTGAGGAATATAAAATAATTTGGATACACACAAAGTTAATCGTAGTAAAACAAAATATATTCTTAAAGAATGCCTTCAGTTTCACATAAAATCAATTAAACATACAATGTGTGGTAAATATAAATATATTCTTAAAGAATGTGTTTGGGAAGACACAAAATCAATTGAACCTACTGATAAGCAATGATGATAAATAGATTCTTTGAGAATCATCTAATCCACTAGAATTAACCTCAAACATCAGAACCTTAGTCGTGTACGATTAACCTCCCAAATCGAGACCTTAATTCATATTTTAATGAATTTTTTTTATTAAATCAACATTCATGCTTTAAAGAATCAACATTAATTGTAAACATATAAAAAAAACCTTGATTCCTCTAATTTTTTAAACAATCAAAGTCAAAATCCATGGAGATTGAATTTTTTTTTTCCCATTCTCTAGGTGATTATCTCATGTAAGTTTTTTTCTAAATAGTTATGGTGAGATTGTTATATGAGAATGAATGTGATGAATATTTGAAAGCAACTGTTCAAACGGTAATTTTATTAATTACATATATGTTGCTTATTAATTAATGAAAAATAAATAAACTAATTACAAGATTCCATAATTACCTCAGACTATTGATTGGACAAAAATTGGTCATACATTCATACAATATATATTGGTTATATATGATCCGAACTATATATATATATATATATATATATATATATATATATATATATATATATATATATATATATATATATATATATATGGGGAGTGGTTCAAATAAGAACCAAAAAAAGTTAAGAACCTAAGAACTATTTTTTAGATATTTTCATTAAGGGCATTTTGGACAAATCAAACATTAATATTATATTAAGCAAAGTTTTTCATTCCATAATTTACAACTTGTTGCGACTTGTTGTGGGACCATTGTCGGACCACCGCCTGACCGTTGTCGGACAACTGCCTGATCGCCGCCGGACCACCGTCAGAGTAACAACAAATTTAGTAGCAGTTTTTTGGGCGTATTCATAGCATAATATAATAAACATTGTAATTTTCATTTCTTTGCTGAAATTTTTTAACACATACCATTTCATTTTTATAGCGAAATATACAAAATTTTCATAAAAAAATAAAATTATGCCTTGAAAATTTTAATTTTATTTTTTCTAATTTGTAGATTTCTTTAAAAATATAACGATGATAAGATATATATTTACAGTTTAAAATATCAAATTCAAGTTTAATTAAAATGTCAATTCATAATACAAAATTTAATATTTTTATGCATACCTTTGTTCATATTTTAACACAATAAATATATAAAATATACACATTAATACAGTCCGTGTTTAGTTTAATACATAAAATTCACAACATAACATAATACAATCCAATATACACTAATTCGCTTAATTAAAGAAGTCAAATACAAACTCTACCACCAACTACCAGATACCACCATCAACCACATGTACCACCATCGCAATCATCGTTCCTTGCAAATCAGATTTGTATATAAAATCATTAATTGATATATTAAATACTATTTTCATAATTTAATAAACCAATTAATTTACTTATAATAAGTTTAATGCAAAATAATTATAAAAACTATTGTATTCTTACATATTTATACAAGACAAAAAATTAATATATTCACAAAAAAACTAATACAAAAACGTTCACACATAAATAATTCGTATTTTAACATAAAATTCATTAAGTCACTGCTTAATACAGTCAAATCGTTGTTTAAACAGAAAATTCACTACTTAATGCGGTTAATTCACATTTTTAAACACAAAAATCACATTTTAATACACAAAATTCACAACTTAATACAGTCAATTCACAGTTTAAACAAAAAATTCATAGGTTAATGCAATTAATTACAGTTTAAAACATAAAAACATAGCTTAATATATAAAATTCACAACTTATTACAATAAATTCACAGTTTAGTGCTCAAAAAGTATAAATTCACAACCATGTTATTAACTTAAAACTTTTAATATAGTCAGTTCACAGTTTAATACACAAAATTCATAACTTAATACAATAAATTCACAGTTTAATACACAAAATTCACACTTAATATAGTTAAGTTACAATTTAAATAGGAAGATCATAGCTTAAGGTTGTCAATTAACAGATTAAAACACCAAAATCATAGCTTAATACACAATTCATTCATATTTTAACATAAAGTCCATAAAAGATTCACAACTTAATATAGACGATTCATAACTTAATTCATAGCTTAATACAGTTCATTCACAGTTTAATCACAAAATTCATATAGTTGAAGTTTAAGAACGAGAAGATATCCACATCAGATATGTAGCAAAATAATGTATTCACATCATAAAACTTTAAGACCTCCATAAAAAACTAGACAAATTAAGAGTAAACTACCAAATCTAATAGAGATCTAAAGCACATTAACAAAGATATGAAGTAAACCAACACATTAGAGCATGATAGGGGGAAGAATTTGCTCAAAATAACAACAAAAAACTCATTTTCACAAGTTGTGGAAGAACAAAAAGGAATGAAAATACTAAAAACAGGTACACAAAAGAAATAAAATGATTTTACCTGTAATATCCACCAGTCCAGGAACAAAAAAACACGTGATTAAAAGTCATTCGACAGATCGAAACCACAAAACTAACACTAGTGACAAGAGATTATACTTATTAAAACTCGGATTCACTTAGATCTAACCAGATTTGGACTATGAACACCATGAGCAACAAGAGAAAACCATCAGACTCTCATATCTAACCAAATATGAACAAGAAGCGCCAAGAAAAGTCATCAAAAATCACGAATCTGTCAACATGCCACCAGACACGGCAGGCAGAGGTGGTCGTTCGTCGGAGATCGAATAGATCTAGATCTAGAGATGAAAACAACAAACAAATTTCGTAGATCAAGATCTAGAAAAGAAGAAGACGAAACCAAATCTGAAGAAATCAGATCTAGATCTAGACAGGAAGAAGACAATACCAGATCTGAAGAACTCAGATCTAGAATCATGAGCACGAACAAAAATGCATTGATCTGAGATGTTCAGGTGGTGGTTCAACATCAGAGGAGGTAGACATTACTGGTGGTTATTAGCATCTTCAGCGGCGACGGTTCATCGAAGTAGTGGTAGAGGCGAAGAAGTGGCGATAGATCTAGATCTAAAGGCGGTTCCAGATCTGAAGTTTCGATGAAGAATGTAGGTGTTTTCACAGGTGATCGGAGGTTGTGACAGAGGAAGAGAAGTGATAGTGGTGAAGCCGCCATCAGTGATGGTGGCGGCAGTGGGGGCAGCGGTGGTGGTGGTTGTGGTGTTCATCAAAGGTTATTGAAGGAGATGAGAGAATAACTTTTTTCTTTTAAACACCTATGAATAATGGATCTGATCTAAGTTTATGGAATAAGTTTTTCAAAAAGACCATTATAACCTTATTGTTTTTTTGTTATTTATTAAAGATTAAAAAAATAAAAATATTAGAATAAACAAAAATAGCCTAGAAATAGATGGTTCTTAGGGTTGTTAACATTTAGGGGTTCTCATTATAACCTTCGAGAGTCTGTCGAATAACACCAGTAAGTTTACCCAAGAGTCGCTCCTCACGAGGGTATGCTGGAGTATTTACTTCATCAGCACGAGGATCTCCACCTACTTCTGGTGTATGGCTACTCACTTGTTCAACCATTGTTTTGAAAATTTGAAGTAATATTTTAGAATATTAGGATTTATCAATACCTAATACTTTACTTAAATCATTCCTATGGTTTGTATCCATATACTTACAATGAATCCGTTCATATATTGAACTTCTGACGGCTTAAGTCTAAATACCAGTCTGTGGTATTTAGTTCACTTAAACTACTGCTCTGATACCATGATTGAAAGAACCCCTTTCATACTTGACACATTGTTACTCCAAAACATGTTACATGCATATTCATAAATAATATTTTACATTGATAATTTTTTTTATTACAAACGACTGGATACAAACCGACTAAGTTTTAATATATTACAAAACTGCCCAGGATATTATAATTTTATACATACATGATTACTAAATACAAAAGTAATAGTATAAACTATTCTAAATCTTCCAACAGTATATGAATATACTGGATCCTTATTACCTGCGATAGTTAAACACTGAGAGGGATAAGCGATGACGCTTAGTGAGTTCAATAATAGATACAATATAACGTTATGCCATATATATACTTCAATATGGCAGAAGAAAAGAGGAACAAAGAACAACAAAGGCATATGTGAATCATGTGACAAACTTTCCATATCAATCAATTATTTGATTCAAAGATATACAATCAATGAGACATAACAACTTCAATACGTGATATACATAAATAAAGCTTCAGCCGAAATGGCACAGAAGACATACACTTTCTGATTAAACATTTTGGTAGATTTCAGGCTTTTAGCCCTATCTAACCTTCTACTAATGCCATACGGGTATAAGTCATTCTATTACGAGGCATGCTCTACACGGCCAGAGGCTGCATACCAATACCATCGTGAATCTAAGTCCTTTCACTGATCACATGGTCAGAGGTATGGCTTTGCTACCATAATAACATGAAATAATAACACGGAAAAGCACATAGCACATATAACACATAACATACAATTGTTCCTATATATTTAACTCACTGTGAAATAACCGGAGGTTAAAATAGTAATTTGGGCAGCACTTCGTTACTATAATTATCTTTCTTCGATGAAAACCGGGAGCTTTATTGAAAATCGGGCCTTGCGAGGGTTGAGCTTCAAATCGAAAAGATAAATTTCTCGGGGTCTTCGAACACTTCGGGACGTTCTTCGGATGTTGGGTATGATCTTGGGACTTCGGGGGAAGTTGGAATGGCTTAAAAATGGGTTTAGGAGTGAAAAGTGTGAGAATTTCTAACCTTAACCGGGAGATCTCGCACCTCCTTTATATAGGTGCGAGCCTCGGATCCGAAGGAAGGAGAAAGGAGCACGTGCCTCGCATGCGCAGGGGGGGGGGGCAGATGGCAGCAGCGATGCGAGACACGCGGCGGACAACTAGCTTCGGACGCGAGGAAGCAGCAACACGCGTCGGTCTCCGATTGGGCCACGCCTTCGATGCGAGGAGGGTGCGACACGAGTCGGACACGGGGCACCTGCATGCGAGGGTGACGTGGCCGAACCCTAGCCATGCGAAATTCCTCGGATTTTGTGATTTTCTCGAATTTTGTGTCCCGAACTTCAAAAATCCATAACTTTCGCATACAGGCTCTGTTTTCGTCGTTCTTTATATGCACGCGTAGGTGAAATTATGCTCTACAACTTTCGTTTAGACTCCGTCGACTAATTTTGATTTTATTTTTAATATAATTATTTTTAACAGACCGGGACAGGAAAATCCGTTAAAAATTCATAACTTCTTCATCCGATATCCGTTTTCGTCTGTCTTTTTACCGTTGTACTACTATTGACGAGACCTTCGATTATCGTTTAGGTTATGTCGGCTAAAAATCACTCGATCTTTATTTCAAGTTTTTTGATGTCTACTGCTAAACCGAAACTTAGAAAAATCATAACTTCCTCATACGAAGTCAGATTTGGACGTTCTTTTTATGAAAATTTTCGGTTTAACGAGTACCACTACTTTCATTTAGATGACTAAGGCTAAAAAGTAGTTTATCAAAAACTCACTTTTTATGCTAAATAGTGTTTGCCGGTTTTGTCGCGGATCTTCGATTGGTCATAACTTCTTCGTTATAACTCGGATTTCGATGAGGTTTTCGCCTAAATGTTTCTAACGAGATTATCTACAACTTTCAATAATATTATTTTTATTTATTTCCAACTTTATATTTTCGTTAATTTCAATATTTCAATATTTGACTTTTGATTGGAATCTCATAAGACTTCTAATATTTTCCGGGTGATTCTAAACATAGTTTTACGTCAATTTTCATAAAACTATCTTGTTAGAATTCAATGATCAAAACCATATAATATTTCATAATATTATTTACTTTTAAAAGTTTACAAAACATGATAACTGAACGTGTATGTTACAGAAGTCATACTCATTGTCCAACAGTTTGTTTCCCGATTTCGGATTTGTTTGACATAGAACTTAATTGAACACGTCAATTCAGTCCTGACCGGGCCCGGCACATAAGTCAACACAAAATCATCGAGGGGCCTAAGATATCGCTTTTAATCCTCTTAGGATAAAAGGAACAGATAAACTTTGACTTATATGCTTGTACTATTTACTTATTAAATCGTACACAACAATACATTTTATAACATCAAGTTACTAATGCGTTTACGCACTATCAATGCACAACCAAATTGTAAACAACTCATATATCTCGGTTTAAAGACTATACGATATTATCGTCTCACAATCACTCGTGATAAATTCCATGAAGTGATTCATATGAGCATGGGTTTAATCCAATACTCAAATCTTATTTCAAGAGCACTCGTGAACGTTGCAGCAAACCTTTGCTATGTCTAAACACTTAGACAATCTACAAACCAATTCATGACAGTCTAGACTCATAGCCTACTTTCAAAGTATGATCGACTGTGGATGATTCGAATAATCCTATTATTCTGAAAGTCAAAACATGCAAAAGTGAAAGAATAGTAAACAATTGACACAAGATAGTAACTTTACTCATCAATAAAACTCCTTCATTCAATCATCAAATGTCAATTACATTTTATTTGTTACAAGTTTCTAAATAACTATCTAATCACTAAAACTAATATCGTCCTTCAGACCAATGCTCCTCGCATGCTATAAGTGCTTAACCCTGCTCAGACCCTTTGTGCTAGGTTCTCTTCTGACGATACCCTCTTTACTACGAGGAGTCCCTCTTCTACCCGATGTCTGATGGAGTGATATTTTCTGTTGATGTGCCTGGATCTCCCATGATCCCTCGATTCCTTGGTCAAGGCACCCGCTCCTTCGTTATTGCAGAAAATCTCCATAGGCTCCTTTATGGGTAGTACAACTCCAAGGTCTCCAATGAAGTTCTTCAAACATATCGCCTCCTTCGATGCTTTGCTCGCTGCTATGTACTCTGATTCACACGTTGAATCAGCTACAGTCTCTTGCTTGGAACTTTTCCAAGTCACTGCTCCTCTATTTAGGGTAAATACCCAGCCCGACTGAGAGCGGAAGTTATCTCTATCTGTCTGAAAACTAGCATCACTATACCCTGTCACTCTCAAGTCTTCACTTACACCAAGTACGATGACCTAGTCCTTCGTCCTTCGTAGATGCTTAAGAATGTTCTTTACTGCTATCTAGTGAGCTCTACCTGGGTTCCCTTGATATTTGCTGACCATGCTCAAAGCGAAAGCCACATCAGGGCGAGTACACGTCATAGCGTACATGATCAAGCCAACGGCGGAAGCATTTGGTACTCGACTCATTTTTGCTATCTCAACATCGGTACTCGGGCTTTGAGTCTTACTCAATTTGGTATTACTCTGGATTGGTAACTCCCCTTTCTTGGAATTCTCCATGCTAAAATGTTTCTACACTTTATCCAAGTAAGTACTTTGACTAAGTCCTATTAGTCTCTTACTCTTATTTCTCAATATCCTTATCCCTAGAATATAAGCAGCTTCCCCAAGGTCCTTCATAGCGAAACACTTCCTAAGCCAGGTCTTAACCTCCTGCAAGGTCAGGGCGTCGTTTCCTATGAGTAGTATGTCATCCACACACAATACCAATAAGGTAACTATACTCCCACTAGATTTGACATATACACAGGACTCATCCTCGCTTCTCGAAAAACCAAACTCTTTGACCTTCTCATCGAAACAAAGATTCCATCTACGAGATGCTTGTTTCAAACCATATATGGATTTCTCAAGCTTGCACACTCTATTCGGGCAGTTTGCATCCACAAAACCCTTTGGCTGATTCATGTAAAAATCCTCAGCCAACTTTCCATTAAGGAAAGGGTTTTTGACGTCCATCTGCCATATTTCATAATCACAAAACGCAGCTACGACCAACATAACCCTTATAGACTTGATCTTGGCCACTGGTGAGAAGGTCTCATCATAGTCAACTCCGGAGTTTGAGTGAAACCCTTCGCAACCAGTCGTTCCTTGAACGTGTGTACATTCCCATCCATGTCGGTCTTCTTCTTGAAGATCCACTTGCACCCGACCGTCTTATGACCTGGTACATTGTCAACCAAGTTCCAAACTTGATTGTCATACATGGACAGAATCTCGCTGTCCATTGCCTCTTTCCATTTAGCAGACATTGGGCCGGCCATGGCTTCCTTGTAGTTGTTAGGTTCATCCATATTTATCAGTGTACTATCACTAATAAATGTATCACCCTCACCAGTTATATGGAAACCATATAATACGGGTGGAACACTAACTCTACTGTAACGTCTTGGAGGTAGGGACTCGTCAATTGGTTCAACAGGAGTTTCCTCCTTGGGTTGAGCGCTAGTGTTTAAGGTTCCTTCATCACTTGATTCTTGAAGCTCTTCAAGATCAATTTTCCTCCCACTATCCTCTTGGCATATGAGTTCTCTCTCTCGGAAAACTCCTCTCCTCGCAACGAAGACAACATTGTCACTCGGTCTGTAGAAGAGATATCCAAAGGATTTCTGCGGGTAGCCGATGAAAATACATTGCTCACTAGGAGGTTCAAGCTTATCGTGAGTCTCTCGTCTTACGAAAGCCTCGCAACCCCAAACCTTGATATGTGCCAACAAGGGAACCTTCCCTGTCCACATCTCGTGAGGTGTTTTGGAAACCTTCTTAGTTGGGACTAGATTAAGGGTATGTGCGGTAGTCTCTAAGGCATACCCCCAGAAGGACATAGGTAACAAAGCCCGACTCATCATTGAACGAACCATGTCCAACAAGGTTCGATTACACCTCTTAGCCACACCATTCAACTGCGGTGTCCTAGGCGCCGTCAATTGTGAAAAAATTCCACATTCCTTAAGATAGTCGTGGAACTCAATACTAAGATACTCACCACCTCGATCGGATCGGAGCATCTTTATTTTCCTACCCAATTGAGTCTCCACTTCTTGCTTAAACTCTTTGAACTTTTCAAAGGTTTCTGACTTGTGCTTGATTAAGTAGATATTCCCATATCTGCTATAATCGTTGGTAAAAGTTACATAGAAGCAGTTAGCATCCCTTGTGGTGGATCTAAAGGGCCCACATACATCAGTGTGTATGAGATCCAACAAACCCTCACCTCTTTCACAAGTACCAGTGAAAGGTGACTTAGTTATCTTTCCAAGCAAACAAGATTCGCACGTGTCATCCGACTTTAAGTCGAATGACTCCAACACTCCATCCTTTTGGAGTTGGGCTATGCGCTTCTTGTTGACATGTCCAATACGACAATGCCACAAGCATTCCTTGTCCAAACCATTGGACGAATCAATATGCATTACATTATTTCCTAAGTTATCTACAACCATCACAGTTTCATATATACCTTTACAAGGCACTACTTCAAAATATAATTTACCATTAAGGAAAACATTAATAAAACCAATTTCATTATCAAACGAAAATCTAAAACCTTGTTTATATAACCCATGAAAAGAAATAATGTTTCTCACCATTTCTGACGAGCAGCAACAATTGTTCAAATCTAACCCTAACCCATTACTAAGCAATAAAGAATAAACTTCAATGTTGGTGATAGATGAAACTTTCCTATTCCCCATGATCAAGTTCATCTTCACGTGCTCCATATCCCTACTTCTTCTTAGACCCTACAAATCAGAACATATATGAAAACCATGTCTTGTGTCAAGGACCCAAGAACTAGCATGTGATGAGTTATTAGATTGAATAATGTAAATACCTACGAAGATGGGCTTTATCTTCCCATCCTTGATGTCTTGCAGATACTTTGGGCAACTTCGTTTCCAATGCCCTTTGTCGTGACAGTAGAAGCACTCTGCATCTTTTGGATTAGATGAAGGAGTGGAAGAACCACCTTTGGTTCCACTTGAAGAAGAACCATCATGAGACTTTCCCTTGTGGCTCTTAGAAGGAGCTTTCCTTTTCTTCCCCTTCCCTTGTCCAATTGCCAAGACAGGGGCAGCAGCAGTAGGAGTTGATGCTACAACTTGGCCTTTCAAGCCGGTTTCAGCAGTTCTTAACAACCCTTGAAGTTTGCTCAAGGTTACCTTATCCTTGTTCATATGATAAGTCATCTTGAATTGTTCATAAAAAGGAGGTAAAGAGTGGAGGATAATATCAATGGACAACTCTTCATCAAAGTTGACATTTAACTTAAGCAAACGATCCACGTATCTCTGCATTCTTTGCAAGTGAGTCGTGATGGACTCTCCATCCTTCATTTTGGTTGTTATCAACGAGGCAACTATCTCGTACCTCTCTGGACGTGCACTTTGATGTTAATTTTCCATCAAACCTTGGTGCATGTCATAAGGCTAATAGTCCTCATAGAACTTTTGAAGTTCGGGAGTCATAGTGTCTATCATGATGCACAACACCTTTGTCTCCTCTTTGCATCGATCCCTATACTCGGTGATTTGTTCGGGAGTAGTAGTATTTTCATTATTCTCGGCGAGTTCTTTGTCGAGAATGTCTTCCTTGTCCTCGTACCTTAGGGCCATGCGAATGTTGCGAATCCAATCATTGAAATTGGATCCATCAAATGCGACCCTCCGACAAATGCCCAAGAGAGAAAGTGGGTTCGAGGAATTGGTGTTGGAGGAGTTCGAGCCTGACATCTGAAAAAGAAAAGAGACAAAGTTTAGATTAGATAAGAATCCTTAATATAACACCCAAATGAAATATTAAGGCTAGGACCCAACATAATCTTCCACAATTCGGAAGAGGGATGGCGTAATCCAATTGCAAAATATTTGAAGGTAGGCAAATGACGATTTACCAATTTCCACCATGAAAAACGAAAATGAACATTAGGTTTTAAATGAATTGAAATTCCTAGATTCTTTGAGATTCATTGAACTTTTCAATGACATGTTTAATCTCGATTATGCCCTTCAAGTTTGTGACTGGGATACCGAGGATCACAAACAAGGTGTGAATAACCATGCAAATGTGCTTGGTACTCTCGATGTAATTTATCACTTAATCAATGTGATGGTTAACCACACACGCTCCATTGATCTATGATAAACATCGAGCTACCCTTTACCACCCTTGTTAGTCTAAGTTAGTGTGCCGGTTAACCACACACACTCCACTAACGACTTGCAAAGGTGCAAAGTGAAATTTCAATGAATAACATCATTTTTTACATTTTACCTAAAGTAACTAAGATTGGGAATTTATGAAAAACATTTAGTTACGTTATTATAATCATTATACTTATTAATGAGGAATTAAATGTCCTATCCTACCCATTTGGCTAACGACCCTCCACTAGTCAAGAGTACGGTGGGTAAGAGTGGATACCCAATGACGGTCATTTTATAGACCACTTTCTTAAACACCCCTTATAGACCAACTTCGTGAATGAGGCCTACTAACGGTAAAATTGACTCATCTTATACATATAATTATTAAGATTTTAATATCATAGTAGTATAAGGGTTGTATTTTAAACTTTTAAAACACTAGGGTTTAGAATTTAATATTTCAAAATTAAAACTTTTTAATCAAATTTTAAATTCCAAAACTTGAGGGCAAGTTATGAAACTTTTCAAAACTATCTAGATCAAATTTAAAATAATTAAAATAATCATATAATTTTAACTTTATCTAAATTTGACCTAATCCAGTTTTATTTTGCAAGATAATTACAATTCAAAATTCACAAATAACTAGTTTATCATATAATCTAGTAATTATTTTAAATTTTGACCATTATCTTCCAATTATATTAGGATATCCATCACCATAATAGAAAAATCGGATTTTGACAGGAAAAACAGTTTATGGTAATTATCCAAATCTAATTTAGGCTTAAATTTTGAAAATCATGCATCCAGACGAGTCAACTCGTCGAGTTCATCAGTCAGGGGCCAGAAATCGATTTTTTTCAGTTTTGAACAATTAACCATGGCATCAAATACAAAAGCAAAACAACCTAAGCTCTGATACCACTGATGGGTATTGAGCACTACAACATTCCTATGATGTACATGCAACCTTAATGCTTTGGATCTATGTTTTTTTCAAGTTATACATGCAAATCAAATCATCCAAAGCATGAACCCTAACTAGCATACAATTTTCAAAATATGTAACATAAAACAAAGGTAGAAGAATACCTTTTACTTGTAGCTTGTAGATCTTGACCTTCAAGAGCTTAGTCCCTCAATTGTTGCACCTCTAGTGAGTCACAAACACCAAATAGCAAGTTGGAGGAATATGAGAGAGAGAGAGAGAGAGAGGAGAGGCTCTAAAATCGGCTAGGGTATTCTTTAGGGTTCCAGTGGCCGATTTCAGGGATCCAGGGGGTTCCTTATATAGCTGAGCTGCTAGGGTTTTAGGTAAAACCCTAATGTGATTGCTTAAGTTTTAAGCAACCCACAAGATCCTTCCAGAAGGCCCCTATGGACGAAATCTATGTGGGCTACACAAGAGATTTCGTCCATCCGTTCCTTAGGGATTCTCAACCCAACTTTCAATTATTAGATAATTGCAAGATCAGTCCCCTTTAATTTAATTAGTCTCTTTTGATCACCAAATTAATTCCAAATTAATTTTTGATCAATACTAATTAAATAATATGATTTCTCAATTAATATATTATTCTTATAATATATTAATAGATCATAATTAAGCTCTTTCTTTATAAGTTATCCTATCAAATTGCTATGGTCAAGACAACCCAAAAGGACCATGCTACTATCGGGTCAAGTACATACCAATTATAGTTATGGGTTTAGACTCCTAATCCAACAGAATATGCATTCATGGTGTCTAATCCAAGGAAGTTTGCAAAGAAGAAATTCGGTCGAAACAAGAACCTGAACTGGCAGGGCAGTTATAGCTCTGAAAAGGTGAAGGAGGAGAGTACGAATAACTCTCAGAAAGAAGAAGCGAAGAAGGATAAGCAGCTTATGGGAGACTCTGGATATGATTATAACTACTGTTGAAGAGAATAAAGTTCTCTTAGATTGATAGATTCAAACAGATATCAATGAGATGATAACAAGCAATGGAAAACAATGAACACAACTGTGAATCAAACGGATGTCGAATGATTAAAACAACAACGCCTCAAAAGAGCTCGATGAAGAACTTCTACTTTAGAGACGTGCTAGGGTTATGGTACTTGTCTAAGGAAAAAAATCAAGAAGCGTAACAAATGAGATGCATGCATGTACCATAAATACTAAACCCTAAAAACAAACACACGGTTAGAAAGGTCCAAACCGTGAATACAAATGGACCGAACTATCTAAGCCTAAAGGCGCAACCCAAATACTCAACAATCTCCCCCTTTGCACCAATTGAGGCGAGAGATCACTTCGGTTGAGTAACTGTAGTTTTCCTCACAGTCTTGAACAGCTTGGGGATGATGGCAAGAAGAGTTTGACGGAAAAGAATGTACCACCAAAGCATATCAGTAAACATCTTCTTATCGGCTTCACTGTTCTGATCACACCCGTGTATGATATCGAGAATATGCTCCAAGCAGGCAGTAGAGAAAAGGTGTTTGTCAACAAGAGCGAACAGGAATTTTTGACCTTCGCCCCTGATGAACATGACTTTGCGAAACTGTGAGTCGATTTTTCCTTTCATCATCAAATTGATGTCGCTTGCCTTCCCTATAAGTCTGATAGTTGGATTCTTTCTTATGGTAGTGGCGATTTCCTGATCCATCTTTGCGACCTCAAGAATGTAACACACCAACATTCGCTTGATGTGATCTATAATAGGCTCATAGTCCTTTTGATTAGTCAGCAAGATATTGTTCAGGAGAATCCATTCATGAGGATTCAAATTTGGTAAGTCAGCGATGGAGATCATATGAAACGAACTGTCAGAGCCTCGGGTCACTTTGAACTTGATATTAATAAACTTACCTGCTGAAGTGGGTTTCAACACCTTGACTGTTGTGATTTCTGATTACTCCAAGTCAGGTATTGAGGTTGAGCGAACTCAAGATAGTACTCAAGCAGATCTCGATCAACCTTCGGGTCAGGAGAGGGGATGGCAACTGTTGACTCAAAAAAGTGAAAAATGAATGCCTTTCGGGTGATTGGCATATCGAACTGAGAATCCTTGGAATTCTCAAGAGCGAATGAAAGGACCGGTTCGAGCCAATGAGTGCTTGGAGCTTCAATTACCTCTTTCTGAAGCTTTTCCATAGTCCATAGAGGGAACATAGTTTTCCTCTGTTCTAATACTTCGTTCGCTTTTCTCTCCTTATCAAGTGCTTCCTTCGCTTTTCGAACCTTTTCTTCAATCTCTTGATCATTAGGCTTGACTTTGAGATTTACATTTTTGGAAGCCTTTTCTCCTGTATCATTCACATCATCAATTTCATCCTCATCATCATCACCAATTTGCTTCTTTCGTTTGTCCTTCATACTGCACGAAGCTTCATTACCCTTCGGTTCAGTAGAGACTTTCGGTTGGGTGATGGGTTTGCTTTTTGGAGGTGGTTGTGATTGACCCTGGACCTGAGTAACATTTTCTCCCCCTTGTTTCGGAGGGACAACAGGATCCGGAACACCCTTAATCCTGCTTAGAATGTCTAGAGCAAGTCTTAATTTCTCAGCCAAGTGGCGTCGAATCGAGATGGTAAGGACCGGGTCATGTGCTTCCAAAAGATGTAAAAGAATAGAATGCACATCACCAACAGAGCTTTTGACTACTGCTCTTTCAGACTTAAGCTCTGCAATTTCCTTGGTCGCCGTTTTGAGATTTAGGTTTTGAATCTTAAGCGGAGAAGTCTGTTTATCTAGCTCATCCATGATCTTGCTTTCTACAGCTAGTTCGGCTTCAAGTTGAGTGAGACGGGCATCAACCGATGTTTGAAGCTCGGTGTTGGCAGTCTGGATTGCTTGGCGTGTATCCTCAAAATGTTTCTTTTCAGCCTGAAGCAAACGGGTAAGATTATCAACTGAGGCATTCACCGTTTGAGCATTCTTCTGAGCGGAAGCTTGAAGAGAGTCAAGAAAAAGTTGAGCATCAGAAACTAGTTTTTCAACTTTTGCGGTCGCTTGCTTGCAATCTTTGGTGGAGTCTTCTACAGCTATGGAGGCTTTTTGACATGTGGAAATGGAAGCATCGATAGCTTTTACAGCATTAGAAATGGATGTATCATGCTCCTTGACAAAGGTTGCCAACAGAGCCTTGATAGCTGCTTCAGAGTATGCACTTCCTGAAAGAAGAAGAAGAAGAAAGCAATTTGTCAAGCTTGTCATTCGTGTCCTTTAATTACTTCTTCGTGACAGGAGCGTCATCATCATCCTCACTATGTATGCGATATGGACTGTAATAAACAGAGTCAAATTCCATTTCTTCTCCTCCAAGAACAGGATCAGATCCGTGTGAAGGAGGTGGGGATAAAGGTTTTGAAGTAAATGGGGGTTCAGAACCAAAAGTAGATGCCCCCGTATCAGATACGTTGACACGAACAATAGGTTCGGTTGGAGAAGTAGTAGTAGTAGTAACTTCGGTGAATAAAGGGGTTGGAATTAGAATTGAGGTTGTAGTGGAGGATGTGATGGGAGGAGGAAAGGGAGCAATGGTAATAGGAACCGATGGAATAGAAGAAGGAGGAGGTGAGTTTCGGTTACCTTCATTAGTTGGTGAAGGTGGAGGCGAATTACCTCGAGGTGGACTTTCGGGTTGAGAAACGTCGTCTTCAGTAGACTCTGGTTCGGGTTGTGGGTCAGAAGGAACATAGTCAGAGTCACTTGAAGAAGGAGAAGGAGCCTTCGGCTTGTGTGCTTTCTTCTTGGTCTTTCGTTTCTTTGGAGCAGTAGGAGCTGCTTGTTCTGACTTTCGCTTCTTGGGTGTAGAAACTATTGAGGATTGACCTTCCTTTCCCCTTTTCTTTCAGGCGTCTTCCCTCTCTTAGATGGTTTATCTGTAGCGTCTAGGGAACTTTGCATTTCAGGAGTAAGCTGGCTTGGCCCTGTAGGGGTTAGCTTCTTGTACTCAGATATGAACTTGCTTTCACTGGAAACACACCTGTACATGGATTCTGGAACCGAACCAATAAAGAGAAACTTCGATGGATCGGAGACAAGTATCCTTGTCGTGTGGAAATTAGCAATAGATGACATCAGAGAGTCTGCCATTGTTGCAACGTAAAACTTCTCCATCGCCCATTGAGTAACAAGAGTCCAAAACCTAGCACACGAGATTTCAGAGTAGCGTGAAGAAGAACTAATACTCTGAACCAGTTGAGACCATAAGATAGACCCAAAGTCCATGTTGACCGCATAGTACAGACCATAAAGATGGGGTCATGAATGCCTTGCTTGCTCCATCAGAACCAGCAACCCTCTCCGATAAACCCTTTGAGAGGAGGGTAAATAGACTGTTCCACTGAGGAGGAAGACATGATTTCTTGAACTTTTGTGACAGTGGTGAGAATCTCAGTATACCCCATATCGTAGAACATTGTGAAGAGTTGAGTGTTGCTAATGGAATCGGGGTTGATCATGGAGTCGTCGACAGCAAGCCGTAACAGCAAACAAAACCTAGCTTTTGAAATCCACGTCTTTTGATTGACGATCTCAAAGAAAATGCGCTCCTTTGCTTTATCGTAGACAGCGGTTGAGTAGACTTGAGAAAGTAGCAAGATTGGAACACACTCCACCTGGGTTAGGGCTACGACAAGTGGTGAATATTTGAGGCATTCAACCACCTGCATCATGTAGGGATCATATTGGTAAGGTGAGAGTTCAATGATGAGGTTTTGATTCGGTTTAATGGTGAGAAGAGAGGATTGAGCAGTTTGTTCATAAACAGATGAAGATTCAGCCATTGTTGCAAGTGTGGAGAAGAAGATGAACAGTATAAAGTCGCCGGTGTGTTCATGAGAGAGGTGAGAAATGGTAAAGTTGTCAAAGATTTGTGAGAAAAACTTATATACTGTCGCCAGGAGAGAGAAAGAATCCTTAGTAATGATTCGACGATCTTCTGAATCGACGCCTGAAAAAGCGCGATTTGACAGCTGGGTTTCCCTAGGAAGACGTCATCAGGCGTGATATTAGGAACCGTTTCAAATTCACACACCCGTTTCAAATCTTATCCAGTGACGTGGTTTGAAATCTTATCTTGGTGCCACCGTTTCAACTTCGAAAACTTTTCAAATTCCTTTTCAAGTTGGGACAAACCCTTTCGCTTCATATAAGACAGGCAATGTTCGCTCCTTTATACGGTATACTTCCACAGCATTGACAACCGAAGCATCAAATCTGAAAAATAACAATGAGTACCACAAACAAGAATTGGGAAAATCATAATGATCTTCGTGCAAGAGGGTGCCAATAGAAAAGAAATAAAGAAAATTATTTGTGGGATTTAAGTGATGTCTATGCAGACACAAAACAATGGATCCCGGGCACGAATCGCTTCCTTCAAAGTCAAGAGAGACTTAGAAGTGTCTGTGTGGTTTCCCGTTAAATTACGATCAAATGTTTATTAAGAAACATTGAAAGGCATCTTTTCAAATTTAAGCTATGAAGGGTGGCCTATCTTCAACCTAACTTCAGTACTTGACATAAGACCGAAAGTGGGAGGAAGTACTTGTGACACCAGTGTAGCCTATTAAACAAGTAGGTTAGATAATATATTTAGTGACTTGGTGATAAATATAGAAATCTCAAAAACAAAATTTAAACTAGATCTTATGGGAAGAAATGCCGTGGGTTTAGACAATTTCATAAAGATCACACAAAATAAAAAAGAGATTTCTTGGTACCTTCCACTATAGTGGTTTCGTTAAAGCGTGAGTGAAAACTAGAACATTTGATTGTTCACTGTCAATTCATTATTGGTAGTGGATTTTGGGTTTCACTTAGCACGTGGTGAAACGAAGCTAAGAACAATAACACAGATGTTGTGTAACCATAAACCTCAGTGGTAAAGTCTGAGAGTCTCAAGGGTTACAATAATGAACCGAAATGAGATGGAGAAGATTGATAAGGGGGTTAAAGAACCGAAAGTACCTCTGCTATATATAAAGAACCGAGCAGACAACTCTGAACTCAATGTGAGACGAGTAAGGTAGCTCATGACATAAGTGAATTTATCAGCCTGATTGGGAATATTTTATTTGTGTGTATCAATTCAGTAAGGCTTCACTTGAAGTCTTTGAGGCTATGGTCTACATACATCAGCATGCTTCTAGGGACACTTAGCTAGTACTAAGAGAAAGAAATGTATACCTATCCCAGCTCCATCATTTGAATGATCGATGATACCTTTCAGTGATATTTTTGGAATTTTTGATTTTAATGAAAAGCTACAAAAACAACACAAAAAAAAAATTGGATTTTATAAATTTTCCGAAGAAGAATTAAAAACAGCAAATAAAATATTTTTGATTTTTATGAATTTTCTGAAAAAGAATTAAAAACAGAAAAGAAAATATTTTTGGTTTTCATTAACAGAAACGAAGTGAGAAAAGACAAACATAATGTACAAAGTATACAACCGAAACTTCACCTAAAAGTAGTGAAGCAAAATAAACCGAGCGTTCGGTTCATTTCGGTTCCCAAAAAAATTAGGAGCCGAAATAGACTGAGGGTTCGAATCATTTCGGTTCCCAAAAATTCAGGAGCCGAAATAGACCGATCATTCGCTCTATTTCGCGTTCGATTTTAATGAGGCGAAAGTGGTTTCGGTACTGATTCAGCTTCCATCATTCCTAAGCCTTGGAGAATTTTATTAAAACTTACTTCAGGTAAGGCTTTTGTGAAGATGTCAGCTAGTTGATCAGCAGATCTAACAAAATGAATTTCCACATTACCATCTTCAACGTGATCTTTGATGAAATGGTATCTCAGTGCTATATGTTTCGTTTTGGAGTGTTGCACTGGATTGTGACATATTCGAATAGCGCTTTCTGAGTCACAATAAAGTGGAATCTTATTCATGTTTAGGCCATAGTCTCTAATTTGGCTTTGTATCCAAATGACTTGAGAAGTACAAGATGCTGCAGCAATATATTCACCTTCGGCTGTAGAGAGTGAAACGCATGTTTGTTTCTTGGACTGCCAGCTGACGAGTTTACCATCAAGGAATTGACATCCGCCTGTAGTGCTTTTTCGGTCCAAACCACATCCTCTAAGATCAGCATCAGAGAATGCTTGAACAAAAACCCTGATTTAGCAGGATACCATAGACCGAGAGAGGAGGTTCGCTTCAAATATCTGAAGATGTTCTTAACCGCCACCATATGAGGTTCGCGTGGATTAGCTTGGAACCTGGCACAATAACAGACAGAAAACATAATATCTGGTCAACTAGCTATTAGATACATTAGAGACCCTATCATTTTCCGATAGAGGGTCATATCTACAGCTGGTTTTTCCAAAGATGGTGTTAACTTCGCTCCAAATGCCATAGGAACCTTTACTTTGGAATCTCCCATCATACCAAACTTAGCCAGTAAGGTCTTTGTGTAAGCCTCCTAATTGATAAATATGCCTTCGGGTCCCTGTCTAATGTTCAAGCCAAGGGAAAAGTTAATTGAACCCATTGAGCTCATCTCAAACTTAGTCTCCATCAACTTCCTGAATTCAGCTGTGAGGCTAGGATTCGTGGAACCGAAGATGATATCATCGACGTAAATTTGGACGATCATTAAGTGGTCACCCTCTTTCTTACGAAAGAAGGTTGGGTCAACCGAACGTTGTTTAAACTTTGACATTTTTAGAAATCGAGTAAGGGTTTCATACCAGGCTCTAGGAGCTTGCTTCAGACCAGAGACAGCTTTATCCAAAATATAGCAATGATCAGGGTACTTTTCGTTCACGAAACCCGATGGTTGCTCAACGTATACAATCTCCTCTAGTTCTCTGTTCAAGAATGCACATTTGACGTCCATTTGAAAGACTTCAAAATTCTTGTGAGCAGCGTATGCCAGAAAGATCCAAACTGATTCAAGCCTTGCTACATGAGCAAAGGTTTCTTCGTAATCTATACCTTCTTCCTGACAATATCCCTTGACTACCAGCCTTTCCTTGTTGCGAATTACATTTCCCTCTTTATCCATCTTGTTCCTGAATACCCATTTCAACCCAACCATAGATGCATCCTTTGGTGTGGGAATTAGTCTCCAGACTCGATTTCGCTCAAACTCGTAAAGTTCATCTTGCATTGCCTGTACCCAATCAGAGTGATCGAGTGCAATATTAACCGTTTTTGGTTCTATTTTCGAGACGAACGAATTAAACATGCAGAATTCTACTTGAGAAAACAGAGCAGTTTGCTTCGCTTTAATTTGAGATCGAGTAAGAACGCCTTCAGATGTTTCACCGATTACTTGAGTCTTTGGATGATCTTTTGTCCATTTTGTGAGAGGAGGGTAGTTTGGATCATAGACAGGAACCAATTCGGCATTGATTTCTTCTTCGAATTCTGATTGAGAATCTTCGTCATTTGTATTGTTTTTCTCCCCCTCGAATGACGAAACAATCTCAACATCTGGTTCAGAATTCTCCCCCTCGATTGGACTTTCATGGGTCATTGATAGAGATTGGTTCTCCCCCTCGAATGATAAGGCAGGTCACCTTGGAGTAGATGAACTCTCCCCCTGGAATGTAGAAAAGTTATGATTAGGATCACTTAAGCTTTGGGGTTCGTCTTGAACTTAAGGTTCGCCTTGAAATGGAAGTTCGCCTTGAACTGGAGGTTTGCCTTGAACTGGAGGTTCTCCTTGAACTGGAGGTTCGCTTTGACCGTGTGGTTCGCTTTGACCTGCCTCTTCGGTTGGTCCTTGATTTTCTCTTTCCATTTCTTTTGCTGCTTCATCGATAATTTTCTTCAAGTTGTCGATCTTGTTGTCAGCTGCTTTTGCCTCCGAATGAATTGCCCTCTCTGGTTCATCAAAGAGCAACATGTACTCTTAAAATAGATTGGAAATGGGAACAGAGACTTGACCTGATTTTGGAAAGATTTCTTCCGTTGGTACATTGCTGGATTGCAATTTCTTCACATAATTGTCATCAAAAGTGCAAATAGTTGGTTTCTTCAAGTTTCTTTGAACGTTTGTTCAGAACCCTATATGCCTTTGAAGTCAGTGAGTAACCAAGAAAAATCCCTTCATCTGCCTTTACATCTAACTTGTTTCGGTTCTCTTTAGAGTTGAAAATAAAGCATCTTGAACCAAACACATGGAAAAACTTGACATTTGGCTTGCGATTATTCAAGATTTTGTATGGAGTGATGGAAAATCTCTTGTTGAGGAAGGTTCGGTTCTGGGTATAGCACGCAACAGCTATTGCATCAGCCTAGAAGTACAAAGGTAGAGAAGTGAAACTGAGCATGGTTCGGGCCGCTTCACACAACGAACGGTTTCGCCTTTCAACTACGCCATTTTTCTGTGGAGTATAGGGAGCAGAGAAGTTGTGAGACACTCCTTTTTCAGCGAGAAATTCTTCAAACTCTTGGATTTTGAATTCGAGCCCATTGTCACTTCGGACGTTTCTAACCACCTTTCGCAATTGAAGTTCCACTTGCTTTATAAATGCTTTTAGCTTTGGAGTTGACTTTGATTTCTGTTTAAGAAAGAAAACCCAGGTGAAACGTGAAAAGTCATCAACAATAACTAAAATGTACTTACTACCACCGATGGTTTCAATGGCCGAAGGACACATAGATCGATATGAAGCAGCTCAAGAGATTCGATGATCTTTGTGTTGACAATTGTGGGATGACTCTTTCGGCTTTGCTTTCCCATCTCACATGCTGTACATAGGTGTTCCTTATCAAATTTGAGAAGTGGGAGTCCGCGTACATGATCACCGATAACCAACTTGGTGATATCTTTAAAGTTGAGATGTGAGAGCCTTCGGTGCCATAGCCAACTTTCATCAGAGTGTGCTTTCGTTAATAAGCATACAACTGGCTTTCCTCGAATTAGGTTAAGATTTAGAGGATACATCTCTCCTTTTCGCTTGGATTTTAACAAGACTACTTTCGCTTTCTTTTCAACAATCTCGGAACCTTCATCATCAAACGAAACCTTCAGGCCAGTTCCCACGACCAGTTGAGAGACACTGATGAGATTATGCTGCAATCCGTCTACATATGCTACCTTTCAGATTGAGAATTCCCCATTTGTGATCATTCCGTAGCCTTTGATCGTGCCATATGAATTATTCCAGTATTTGACACATCCACCATCCTTAAGAGCCCGAAACTCCCTTAGCTCTTCCCTCCTTCCTGTCATGTGACGTGAGCAGCCCCTGTCGATGTACCATTCGTCGTCGAACTGCTCGTCACTTATAACCCGTAAAATTAAGTAGATTTAGGAACCCAAAGTTGCTTGTGTCCACGTGAGCTTCTTACAAAACAGGGAATAGCAATAGCAAGATCAACCATATAAGTTCTTTTTATTAATGTGGTTGCGTCTTTTCTCTTGATGGTAAAAACTTTGAGTTTGTTTAAACCAGATTGAGGAATTTTGCTTTGATTCTTAACAGTTTCGTTTTTATGTTTCCTAGGGTTAGCTGACGTCTTCTTTGTTTGCGTGGGATTTAGGACCGAAACTTGTCTTTCGGTTCTTATCAAGGCTAGACTTGGGACCGAAACTAGGCTTTCGGTTCGCTTGACTGCAGGATTGGCAGTGAGTGGATCGATCAGAATTATACTTTGATCCAAATTTCGCCTTGAGATTTGACGTCTTTTCTGTGCGAACATAATTGGAGTTTTGGGAGTTCCAAAACTGCTTCCTTTCATTGAGATTCTTTTGATATCTTTTGTTTCGCTGGCGTTTTTGTTCAGCAAGCTGCTCTTGAGACTTGTGTATGTTTGCCCTTGGCTTCGGTCTCCCAGCCTTAGTTTCGCTCTTCAATGAAGAGGTTTCGCTTGCAGCCGACTTTGGTTCGCTTGGGATTTCCTTTGTACCACTTGTTCTTGGTACATCCAAGCTTGCAGGCTTGTTAAGTGTTTCTGCCACATATCTGCCTTTAACCCTCCATGAGGTTCTCTCTGATAAACCGACAGTCTTATCTGCATTGTCGATTGGAGCCGACTAGAAATAATTATCACAGCCACCTGAATTATCTTCGTTCACTATGGATGTCAGTTCGGCTGTGTGTTTCTGAGTAACCCCTGTCATGGAGTATACTTGGTTTGGCACTGTTTGTACCTTTTGATAAACCACTGCTTTCGGTTTCAAAATTTTGGACTTATCTAGGGACAATCGAGCGTACTCAACCGAATTCTCAGATATGAGACCTTTGGCATGTTCGGTTTCGCTCTTGACAAATTCTGAACAGTCAACCACATCCTCTACAAAAATTTCGCTCATATTACTTTCCTTTTCAAATTCAAAAGTGTTTTCAACATCAATTTTGTTTTCTGAACTTAACTTGTCATTCAATGAGTCAAATTTTTGTATGGTATCGGTCTTAAGTTTCAATTTATCATTCTCGTCCAAAAGATTTTTGAGCATGTCCTTATGGTCTTTGGACTTGATGAAGGACTCGATTTTGTCCAGACCAACCCTGTAAGCGTCAGAGATATTATCTGAGGAGACAATAGATTCATAGTTATAGCCATCAATATCAACTTCGTCCTCCTTTAACTCAAGGAAGGGCAAAATCATTTTGTGAATCTTTTTGCCAATTTCACAATTTAAATGCAATTGAGGGATATTTGTATATAAACGTTTGGCAATTAAGCAAAAAATATTTCTTTGTTTCATCAGTTTCAAATTATCACGTTGCAAATAAATAACTTCATCTCTCGTCCTAACTAACTCTAACTCCGTCTTCTCTATCCACATCCTTCGCTCCTCATTCTTGGATGTCACCCTGCTAAGTTGATCGGTTAGGTTAGCATTTGTGAGGCGTGTTTGCATTAGACTACCACTTAAACTAGAAAATTTTAATTTCAAATCGTTTAATTCCTTTTCATAGTTAGTTACAGGTATTTTAAGTGATTCGAGAATGGATTGTACCTTCTTGATCAACTAATCGCAGTCATTGATCTTCTCGCTCACAGGTTTGGCAGCAAAACACTTATCTTCCCTCAGATTCGCCTCCTCGTACTCACCTTCGGTTGTATAACCCCTCATTTGTGACACTCCAGCTGTCACCACCAAGTATCTCCCAGCAAACTCAACACTCTTTTCATTCGCCACAAACACCTTCCCATGGGTGGGTTTACGTACTTCTTCATCTTCGCAGTCTGTAGACCAGACCTCTACGCCACCGAACTCGTCATCCACAACATTCTCCTGCACAATCAAAGCATTCATTGAAACGTTAGAGGCTTTCTTCTTCTTTATCTCTTCCAACTTGCGCATATAGTACGCTTCATCATCTTCACCCTCTTTCTTCTCCGATAGCTTTCTCAACATGCAATCTTTGGCAAAGTGGTTTTTGCCATGGCAGAAGTTGCAATCATATCCGGAATCTCCCACCAATTTGCCTCCTTCTTCTCTTCTTCTCTCTGAGGAGTATTTTTGTTCTCCTCTTTGGCCTTTTCTGAGCTATAGCTTCCCTGCCAGTTTCGGTTCTTGGCAATAGGAAACTTTTTGCGAGCAACCCTTTTTGGGTTGGAAACCATCATAGCATATTCTTCGCTTGTCAGATCATATTCTGGCATCTCTGACTCTTCTTTATCTTCTGCCACATTCTTCGATTTAGAGAGAAGGGCTAAGGATCCCATACCAGACACCACTTTCGCTTCCTTTGTCACAACACTTTCATGAGACTTAAGAATACCACAGCCATCCATTCGGGTCTTAAACCATTCATAAATGTTACCTTCTGTTCGATCACTTCTCTTCCAATGCTGTGCTTGATCATCTTACTCAATAGATGGTTGAAACGATCGAAAGTCTGAACAAGTTTTTCATCAGGCTTTTGTTGGAAAGCATCGAACTCAGAGAGCAACAGAGTTTGTGTAGAGTGCTCTAGGTCTTCATCATTGGAATACAGCTCTTTAAGTCTAACCCATATCTCTTTTTCCGTGGTGCATGAGCTTACTAAACGAAAAGTATCAGACTGTAAAGAAAATCGAATCATTCTCATAGCTTTAACATTACATAGCAACTTATCTTTTTCATCTTGAGGAATCTTCTCCACATCAGTTACGAGCTTGTTGTACTCTTTTTGAGTCTTAACAGTTGTATTTGTACCAGAATGAACAAAAGGACCCAATGTTATCGCTTCCCAGATAATATAACCATTGTCTTCGGAACCAACAACGTCGTCCTCAAAGTGATGCGTCCAAACTTCATAATCTTGAGTCTAAAGAATCGGGATTCTGGTTGTAGATCTAATGCTGTTGGAGATATTCATCGGATTGGTTTGTGAATCTTCGTGAGACATGATGACCTACTTCAGATATCTGCTTAGAATCAGACTTGTAATGATTGAATAGGGTAATATCGAGATCTATGAACAACATCAATGAAGGAATGACGGCTTAACAGATCCAATAAAAGCGGAAACCCTAAGAAAATTATTCTAACAGAAGAGATGCGTATGATTTACACAGCCTCCTGCTCTGATACCAATTGAAGAGAAGAAAGTTATCTTAGATCGATAGATTCAAATAGATATCAATGAGATGATAACAAGTAATGGAAAACAATGAACACAACTGTGAATCAAACAGATGTCGAATGATTAAAACAACAACACCTTAGAGGAGCTTGATGAAGACCTTCTACTTTAGAGACGTGCTAGAGTTACAGTACTTGTCTAAGGAAAAAAATCAAGAAGCGTAACAAACGAGATGCATGCATGCACCATAAATACTAAACCCTAAAAACAAACACACGGTTGGACAGGCCCAAACCGTGAATACAAATGGACAGAACTATCTAAGCCCAAAGGCGCAACCTAAATACTGAACAACTGTCATGGCAAAAACCATCTGGCCAAGGAGTGCATGCTGAGAAGGTTGAACGTGAAGAAGGAAGGAGAGGATGATGAAGCTTATTATCTCCGAAAGTTGGAGGAGATCAAAAAGAAGTCGAACACTGATAACACCATGCCTGCTTTGATTGTGCATGAAAACGAAGCTGATGATGAGTTTGGCAGAGTCGAGGTTTGGTCGACTGAATCGGAAGATGAAGAGGTTCGCAGACCTACTCATGGAAGAAGTTTTGTAGCGAAGGATGAAGGTTCGCAACTCCATGAAAAGTTTTTAATGGTCACAAGTGAAGTGTCAGAGATGAGAGGCTACGCTACTGATGGCGGACGTGGTGTCGATAGCTGTTTCGCAGAGAAATCAGTTCCTGAGCAAATAAGCAAATGCGAGCAGCTGATCAACAAGGTAAACTCTATTATCAAATCTTTAGATATATGTGTGTCCAGATATGAAACTGAATTGAACGATCTAAAATACACATTTTCAAGTTTTAGTAATAGTTTAAAACAAACTCGCTTAACAAATTCTAAATTAACCGATCAACTCGGCAGGGTTTCGTCAAAAAGTGAAGAGAGACGCATGTGGATTAAAAAGTTGGAGTCTGATTTATCTAAGTCTAGGAATGAGTCTATTTATTTGCAGAGAGATAATTTAGGTCTTTTAAAACAGCATAATATCTTCTATTTGATTGCAAAAAGACTTTACTTTAATATTACTCGGTTGCATTTAAATTGTGATATTGGAAAGAAAATCCACAAGATGATTTTGCCATTTCTTGAGCTGAATGCGGACGAAATAGACTCTGAATGTTACATGTGCGAATCCATCGTCTCATCAGACGAAACTTCAGATGCTTATAGAGTAGGACAGGACAAAACTGAATCTTTCATAAAGTCCAAAGACGACTAAAACATGCTTAAATAGCTTTTAGATAAAAAAAGATAAAGAGAAAATTAAATCCGAAACTGTACAAAAGTTTGACTCGTTAAGCACCAAGTTAAATTCAGAAAATAAACATAATGTTGACAATGTTTCTGAATTCGACGATGAAAGTGATATGAGTGAAATTTCTATGGCGGATGAGGTTGACTGCTCTGAGTTTGTTAAAAACGAACTTGTACCTGCGAAAGTCTTAATTTCTGAAAATTCAGTTGAGTTCGCACGTGTTTCTGAAAACAAATCTAAAGTTGTAAAAACTAAAGCCACTGTTTTCCCAAAAGTTCAAATTGTACCAAACCAAGTCTTTACAACTAAAGTACTGAACAAAAATCAAACAGTTGAATTAACGTCCATGGTCGAGGATGATAACAAAGATGGCTATGATGAGTTCTTCTGATCTGCTCCAATCAACAATGCAGACGAAGCCAAAGGTCTATCTGAAATGACCTCGTGGAAAACAAAGGGAAAATACGTAGCAGAACCCATAAACAAAGTCAATTCAAGCTACGAAAAGGGAAGTCCAAGTGGAACTAAGAACGTTCCGAGTGATAAATCATCAGTTCGGACCGAAACACCTACCAGAAAACCAAAACCTAGAGCGAATACTCAAAAATCCTTTGAGCAGTTCGCAGCTCAAAAACGCCAAAGGAATGCAAGATACAACAAGAATCTCAAGGAAAGAAAGCATTTCTGGCAGTCCAAGAATCCTACCTTCGTTCATAGAGAAAAAGCCAATCCAAATGCGAAAGTCTCTTCACCAATGAAACCTAAGAGTTTTCAACAAAATCATGCTCCACAAGTCTCAAATCAAAAGGGTTTTCAAAAATCATCCTTTTTAAAACATGCGAAATCTTAGCCCAAATCCATTTTTCACTTCTCTCCTAAAATGAATGTTTCGCCTTCAGTCAAGACTTCGCGTGATGACAAAGGCAAAGGAAAGTTAGTCTCGGAGCCTAAGATTTCTCTCAAATTATCTAAAGCTAATCCTAAGATAGTTGCGAAACGGATTGCTAAACAAAAAATCCAAAATAAACAAAAGAATCTATCCTCAAAGGATACGAACTCAAAAGACAACTTGATTACTGTTTTTCAAATCAAAAGGACAGATAAAACAACCTTAATAAATGAACTTATTTGGTTGATCCTGTTATTTCTTTTCCTGTGAAAAACTCATGAGGGCCGAAACAACTTTGGGTTCCTAAATCTTCTTAACTTTCACAGATGATACGTGACGAGAAGTTTGACTCCAAATGGTACATTGACAGTGGCTGCTCGCGCCACATGACAAGGAGGAAGGAAGAACTACGAGAGTTTAGAGCACTAAAATATGGAGGAAGGGTGAAATTCAGCAACAATTCCCTTGGAGAAATCAAAGGTTATGGAATGATGACCAATAGAGAGTTTTCAATTTGCAAAGTCACGTACGTGGAAGGACTGCAACACAACCTCATTAGTGTTTCGCAGTTGGTGGTGGGAACATGACTGAAAGTATCATTTGACGATGAAGGATCCGAGATAATTGAAAAGATGTCCAAAACTGTGCTCCTGAAATCCAAATGCAAAGGTGAAATGTATCCGCTGAATCTAAATCATATCCAAGGGAAGTCTGCAATCTGTGTATTTGCGAAAGCTTCTACTGATGACAGTTGGTTGTGGCACAGGAGACTCTCACATCTCAATTTTAAATATATCAACAAGCTTGTTCTTGGTGATCATGTGCGAGGGTTACCACTCCTGAAATTTGACAAAGAACATCTCTGTGCAGCCTGCGAAATGGGAAAACAAAGCAGGAAGAGTCATCCTACGATTGTCAACACGAAAGTCATAGAACCACTTGAACTCTTGCATATAGACCTTTGTGGTCCTTCTGCAACTGAAAGCATTAGTGGTAATCGATATATTCTAGTTATTGTAGATGATTTTTCTAGATTCACTTGGGTGCATTTTCTTTAGCAGAAATCAGAAGCAACTCCTAAGCTTAAGGACTTCATAAAGCAGATAGAGCTACAACTATGAAAGCTGGTTCGTAACGTTCGCAGTGACAACGGTCTAGAATTCAAAAACCAAGCGTTTGATAAATTCCTAAATACGAAAGGAGTATCTCAAATTTTTTCAGCTCCTTATACTCCTCAACAAAACGGATTCATGGAAAGACGAAACCGCTCGTTGTGCGAAGTTGCGAGGACCATGTTGTCATTCGCGAATCTGTCACTTTACTTGTGGGCGGATGCGATAGGAACTGCTTGCTTCACACAAAACCAATCCATACTCAATAAACGATTTTCTGTCATCCCATACGAAATTATAAATAATCATAAACCTAATTTTAAGTTTTTCCATGTTTTTGGTTCCAGAAGCTTTATCTTCAATTCAAAGGAACAGAGGAACAAATTCGATGTGAAGGCTGATGAAGGTATCTTCCCGGGGTATTCTCTAACTTCTAAAGCATATAAGGTTCTCAAAAAAGGTCCAAATTTTGAAGAAACCTACTATGTTACGTTCGACGATAAGTACATGAAGAAATTTCAGATGAATGACAGTCCAACACAGGAGGTCTTTCCTAAACCGAATCCTGCTACCATCCCACTCTCCAATCTTTACGAGGAGTTTCTGAACTTATCCGATGAGCCAGAAAAGGCAATCTCCCCAGAGTCCAAAGAAGCAGACAATAAGGAAGACGAATTAAAGAAGATCATTGACGATGCTACGAAAGAAATGGAACATGAACACACCACTACGAAAGATCCTGAAGTTCTAGTTCAACCTACAGATGCGAATGCTCCATCGCAGGGGGAGGGTTCTACCTCAACCCCCTCATCTGATACACCTGTACAGGGGGAGAACGAAACCCCTGATGCCAGCTTAGATCCACCTTTCCAGGGGGAGAATCCAAATTAAGAAGATGTAATTCACACATCATTCAAAGGGGAGAATGGAAATACGAATGATGAGTCGGATGCACAATTAGAGTTTGAAGAAGTGAATGCGGAATTGGATCCAACATATGATTCAAATTACCCTCCATTGGTTAAATGGACCAAATATCATCCGAAACTCAAGTCATAGGAGAATCATCTTCAGGTGTTCTTACAAGAGCTCAACAAAAGGCAAAGCGAACTGCACTATTCTCAAAAGTGGAATTTTGCATGTTCAATTCATTTATCTCCAAAATTAAACCCAAAAATGTTCAGATTGCTCTTGATCATTCTGATTGGGTGCAAACTATGCAGGAGGAGCTCAATGAATTCGAACGAAACAAGGTCTGGAGACTTATCCCCACTCCAAAGGATGCATTCGTTGTTGGTCTTAAATGTGTCTTTCGCAAAAAGCTGGATAAGGAAGACAATGTGATAAGAAATAAGCCGTGACTCGTAGTAAAGGGATATTGTCAGGAAAAGGGCATCGACTACGAAGAAACCTTCGCACCCGTTGCAAGGTTAGAATTAGTTCGCATATTTCTGGCATACACAACACACACGAACTTTAAATTTTATCAGATGGACGTCAAGTGTGCATTCCCAAATCGGGAACTCGAAGAAACAGTTTATGTGGAACAACCACTAGGTTTTATAAACGAAAAATATCCGAACCACTGTTATATTCTGGACAAGGCAGTTTACGGTCTAAAGCAAGCTCCAAGGGCCTCGTACGAAAATCTAACTCGTTTTCTAAAACAGGCTAAATTTAAACAAGGATCAGTCGACCCAACCTTCTTTCGCAAGAAAGATGGTGACCCTTGGATGATCGTCCAAATTTATGTTGATGACATCACCTTCGGATCAACTAACCCCAACTTAACAGTTGAGTTCCGAAAGTTGATGGAAACTAAATTTGAGATGAGCTCCATGGGTTCGATTAAATTTTTTCTTGGCTTGAATATAAGACATAGTCAGGAATGCATCTTTATAAATCAGGAGGCTTATACAAAGACCTTACACTCCATGTTTGGAATGGTAGGAGATTCAAAAGCGAAGGCTCCAATGGCATTCAGAACAAAACTAACACCATCTTTGGATAAACAAGCAGCCGATATGAATCTTTATCGTCAGATGATAGGGTTATTGATGTATCTAACTGCTAGTCGTCCAGATATCATGTTTTCTGTTTGCTATTGTGCTAGGTTTCAAGCTAATCCTCGCGAACCTCACATGACAGCTGTTAAGAACATCTTCAGGAATCTCAAGCGAACATCCTCATGAGGAATATGGTACCCCTCTGGTTCAAGTTTCTTTGTGCAATCGTTTTCGGATGCTGGTCTTGGAGGTTGTGGTCTGGATAGAAAAAGTACAACGGGAGGATGCCAATTTCTTGATGGAAAAATTGTAAGTTGGTAATCTAAAAAGCAAAATTGTGTCTCCCTATCGACTGCTGAAGTAGAGTACATAGTTGCTGCCTCCTACACTTCACAAGTCATTTGGATTTAGAGTCAACTTCGTGACTATAGCATCAACATGAAACAAATCCCCTTATATTGCGATTCTGAAAGCCACTCGCATGTGTCACAATCCTGTACAACATTTAAAGATGAACCATATCGCACTGAGGTATCATTTCATCAAAGATCATCTGGAAGATGGAAATGTTGAGATACACTTTGTAAGATCCGCTGATCAGTTAGCTGACATCTTCACAAAAGCCTTGCCGAACAATCATTCAATCGCATTCTTCAAGGCTTAGGAATGATAGAGGTCGAGTCCGTTCCGAAACCACCTTCGCATCGATAAGTTTTTGATTGGCGTACGAATTGGTTGGAACGCTCGCAGTGACTCGTATTCATCTTTTGTCCTGCGAATCGGTGCGAACGCTCACAGTAACTCGCAACCAACTGTTCATTCGTGGTTTGGAATTTTCTTGTATCCTTTGTACATTTCCTTTATTTCTTGTTATTTCTCTCTATTTTTATTTCTTTTTCAGAACAACGAAAATCGAAAAATATTTTATTTCTTTATGTTTGTTTTTTCTTTTTCAGAAAAACGAAAATCCAAAAATATTTTATTTCTTTCTGTTTTTAATTTTTTTTAGCAAAACTAAAATACAAAAATATTTTCTTTATTTTCATTATTTATTTTTATCATCAAATTATAGCTAATTGAACAGGTTTTAAGTCAAACATCTTGGTGATCTCACTTGCGAATGATGGGGCAGGTATAAATTCTGAAAGTTTTCACTAGTTAAGTGTCCCTAGAAGCATTTTGTTGCATGTCGACCAAAACCTCAAAGATTTTCTATGTAGAAGCCTAATTGACTCGATAACACCGATCGTTTCTTCCCAATAAGGCTGTTTATTCACATAAATCAAGAGCTATTTGACTCCTCTCACATCAAGTTAAGAGTTACCTGCTTTGTCACTTTCGCACAACAGAGGTACATTCTTTCTTTGGAACCACCTCATACCATTTCTTCATCAACTTCTGTGTTCACAAATGTAACCCTTGAGACTCTGAGATGTTACCACTAAGATTTATGGTTATAACCAATTCTGTGTTTATGATCTTAAATTCGCTATCACCACAAATTGAGTGAAACCCAAAATCCAACACACATATATGAACTGATGGTGAACAATAAACATGTTCTAGATATTTAACCTTGGAATTAATGAATGTCCACTTTCGTGGTCAGTACCAGGAAATCTATTTTTCCTTTTATGATCTTAATGAGACGTTCTAGACCTAAGACGTTTCTTCCCAATAGATCTAGTTTTTATTTTCTTGAGATTTCTATGCTTATCCCAATCACTCACAATAATTCCAAAGCATACCTGTTTTTATGGCTACACCGGTCGGACAAGTACTTCATCAAACGTTCGGACTTATATCAAGTTTCGCAGTTTGGTTGAAGATAAACCACCCTTAAAGCCTAAACAAAAGATGTCTTTCGTTGTTTCTTAACAAACAAGTGATCATAATTTAACGGGAAACCACACAGACACTTTAGAGTCTCTCTTGACTCCAAAGGAAGAGATCGTTGCCCGGGATCCACTGCTTTATGTCTCTATAAGACATCACTAATATCCTACAAAAGTTTGATTCATCTCTTTATCTTTGGCACACTCTTGCACGAAGATCCTTGTGATTTTCCAAAGTCTGGTTCGTGGCGCTTACTTTTACTTTTAGTTTTGCAGCTTGTCAATGACCCATCACTGCGAAAGTTCATTACTGAATCAACTGCGAAAGTTCATAAATGATTCAAATGCGAAAGCACGTATCTGACGCAGCGTCTTAACGGATAAGATTAGGCTCGAGAATTTGAAACGACGATGATCTAAAACGCCTCTGATTTGACGTCGTCTGCCATACGTCACAGCTGTCAGTCACGCCTTTTTAGTAACCAATGCAACAAATCGACGGTTTTCTCTCACCTACTACTCTGTATAAAAGGATTCTGACGCCTCATTAATCAATTACTACTCTTAAAAAGGCAAACTAATCCTCCGGCGATTTTTATTTCTACTGTTCATCTTCTTCTTCATCAAAGCTTCAATGACAGATTCTTCAGAGACTCCTTCAGAAAATGTTGCCTAGTCCTAAATCCTAAACCTGAAAGCTAATCAGAACATGATACTTGATCTTGACCCAGCAAAATACGATGGGTTTCTCCAAACAATCGTTGAGTGCCTGAAGTACTCACCGCTCGTCATCGCACATACCAAGATTGAGATTGTTCCTCTGGTACATCTCTCAAGAGCTTACTCCACTGTAGGTTATACCAAAGGAGAAGAACAGGTCACATTCAAAGTCCACAACCACAAAACGCACATAACAAAATCGAGGTTCTGCACACTCCTAAGGCTTCCTCAGGGTCCATACCTAATTAACCCTGACAGCATCTCCAACTTCATGATTATGGAGATGTTTTACCAGATGGGCTACATGGAAACAATAACTGCAGTTTCCAAGTTCAAAAAGCCCAACTTATCGCCGATGTGGAATTGCTTATTCATGCTACTCTTCAGGAGTTTCTCTGAACGAGTTACTGGCTCAGACTGTGCAAGCAAATTCTTCATGACAATGATGTACGACATCTACTTCGGCATCAACTTGGACTACGAGTCGATTCTCTGGGCTCAGTTCGTACAAAACACTCTCTCAACCACTCGACAGAGTGAAATCTCCTGTGCACGCTTCTGGTCCATTTATATTCAAAGGGCGATTAACAAGTTTAACATTCCCTATGTGGAAGGTTCGTATTTGGCTGCGATCCCAAATTTTCACACAAAGAACATCATCCTCGCCGATAACTCAAAGTTCAACTTTATCGGTTCTATTCCTGAAGCAATGATTCGATAAGTTCCTGCTACGAGCAAAGTGCTGCAAGGCTATCACACTCAACCCCTCTCAGGCTTTCGCCCTATTTCTGCAGAATTTGAAAAGATACTTGACGAAGCACACCAACCCAAGAAAGGAGGAAAGCAAAAGGGTGAAAAAGTTGGTCCGTCTGACACTGCTAAGTCACCACACAAGGGTCGTAAACAAAAGTCTGATGAAGGAGCCTACGAACCCATCAAGTTCCTAAAAAGAAGAAGATCAAGAAAGCAGATCGCAAACCACGATGTCCAATACCGAGTGACCATGAAGATTCAGATTCATGCACGGTTTCAGAGATTCGCATTCAGGAGGAGGTTCACAACGAAAACGAGGCAGCCACTACATCTCAACCGAAGGTTTCGCAAGCTGTCTCTACGATCCTAAGGTAACCTTTGAGATCCCAACTTATGTTCCCATAACTGATGACTTTTTCGAAGATTTTTCTGTTCCTTCTCCAACTGCCACTATTTCAACTCCCATTCCTATTGCCCCCTGCCCAACGGTTTCATTGGTAGTCTTGCAAGTCAACACCTCATTCTTTTCTTATTCCACCACCACTACCACTACCTTCACTGTTGATCATCCAGTAACCGTCAACACATCTGATGCGGGGGCAGGTGCTTCAGGGTTCATAGTTGGTCATACCACTCCACCTGTCTCTCCTTTCCGCCAAGATGATCCAGACACAATATATAGTGATGATGGCGATGAAGACTTCGCAGGATTCACTTACAGTCCATTCAACATTCGGACTGAAAGTGATGGCGAAGCTCCTGTCACAAGAGGGCAACTCAAGGCGATAAATGAGAAACTGGACTTGTTGCTCCAAGGCTGTAAAGAATCATCCACTGATGATTATTCTCAAGAATCGATGAAGTCCATCATCGTGACCCTTACGAAGGAGCACTCCGCCAACCTTGAAAAGATGAACAAGGCGGTAGATGCTTCTACTTCAGCATGCAACGAAACGACTATAAAAGTCGATAAACTAATTACAGATGCTTGCCTGTTCATGGAGACATTTCAGAGTTCATCCGAGTCTTACACCGCGAAGGTCAATGAAGTTATTTCTAGCCGTGGATCCTCTCTTCGCTCTGAAAGGACAAAGCTTGGAGCCGTTCGCACTGGCATCCAGTCTGATCACTCGGAGTTCAAAACCTTCATTTCTTCTAAACTTCAAAAGCTTCAAGATGACTTGGCGTCTGACAACAGTCTTAAGGATCAGCTCGCAGCGTCAACGGCGAATGAGAAAGCTCTCTTTGTTAAGCTCGAGCAGGGTGAAACACAAATAATCGATCTTCTATCAGGAAAGGCTGTTATCAAGAGCTGTATTGCGGATGCGAATGGCTTGCTATCCGACATCATTGAGACTCATGACTCAATGATCACGTTCTCAGTCCTGAAGCATTTATCTGGAAAATTAAGGCCGATGTTCGCAATGCTGAACCAAATTTAGGGTGTTTCGGAGTCGGGCTCTATTCTGAAACAAGGGGAAGAAAATGTGAAGTTCACCCAGAAGGAAAACCCCAAGCCCAAGTCTGACAAAGAACCGAAGGGTAATGTAGCTTCGGATTCTAAAGCCAAAGAGAAGTTGTTCAATGAAGAACCAATTGTTGACAACAATGAAGATGAATAGCTTGATGAAGGCGAGCTGAAGAGAAGAAATGAACGCGAAGCTCAACTGAATGAGCATCAAAGAATTGTTCGCGAGGCTGAAGAGACGGAAAAACTGAACGCGAAGCTCAGGCCATGCTGGAAATCCGAAAGCACTTTTTTCCAGTATGGACCTTGAAGCGAATCCTGAGTGAAGCTGTTGATATGCCAAGTCAATATTGGTTGGAACCAGTTGTGTCATTCAATCTTCACAATACACAAGATTCGCAGCTGGACCTTCCGATCACTCCGAAAGCCTTCATGTTTTGCAGCTTTGTGAAAGTTGCGAATGACCCAACAACAGACAGCGGCGCAGATCACCTACTTTTCTCGTTCTATATCAAGCATATGAAGCCTCAATACGAGACGTGGCGTGCAAACAAGATTACTGCTGTGAAGGTCACTGGTCCACTTGAAATTGATAGCTTCCCAAATGCGAAGTTTAAGGTTGCGAGAGGTTCATCTAGTCAGGTCTGCGAATTCACCTTCACTGATTTGCCATGCCTTAACCCTTATGATTGGATCGTGATTTACAACTTGTTGCTAAGAGATGGACATAAATATGAGCCTGTTGTCGCTGACCTCAAGCAGATGATAATCTCCTACATTCAAGAGATTGGGAGAATGGATGTTGAGGTTGCTACTGTATTGCGAAAGAAACGAAGTGCACTCCCCAAAGAAGTCCCTGATGGTTTTGACAAAATGAAACTAGGGAAGATACAAAAGAACGGGTGGTGTGTGGCATTTCAATTGAAGGAACGAACAAACGCACATTTTCACAAGGCTTGCTTCTTTCTCTATGATAAGCGCTTGTTCACCACTTCGTGCCTGGAGTATGTCTTAGACTTTGTTAATAAGCACAAAGGGAACAATAAAGGTGACAAGAAGTGCTTCTCGGATATGATTCTATGGTATATCCAAGTTCGCAAGGTTCTGATGGGCGTAATTCCGAAAGTATTTGAAGTGCAGAAGCGAACTCTCCAATGAAGGACTCTCGCCTCAATCGACGAAAAGGGGGAGATTGTTGAGTATTTTAGTGTTCCGTCCTTTAGGCCTTTATTTAGTGTTTTGTATATTCGGGTTGGGCATGTCCACCTATGATTAATGATTAGAGTTTTACTATTTAAGGTGCATGCATGCATCATGTATCAATTAATCATGTCATTGTAAACCCTACACACTTCTACAGTAGTAGTTCTTTATCGAGCTCTTCTGAGGTTGTGATTTATAATCATTCGACATATTCTTGATTCATATTATGTTTATTGATTGCTTTTACTTGCTTGATTCTAATCGATCATTAGAGTTTTCAACTCATCATATATATATATATATATATATATATATATATATATATATATATATATATATATATATATATATATATATATATATATATATATATATATATATATATATATATGGAAAATTTCAATATATAACAGTTATTAATTGTTCTTTAAGGAACCAAATATTTTTTCAAGATTTAGATCTTATTTTTTATCGAAAAAAAATTAAAAAAATCTAAATTCATAACTTAACATTGTGAATGCTAAAAAATAAATTATATATTTTTCGGATTTACCATGTGAATTCAGATTTACATTGGGAATCTGCACAGATTCGAATTGTGAATTTGACGAAAAAAGAAAAGTACTTTTTTTTATCAAATTTTATATCATTTGAAAAATGATAAAAAGTTATGAATTTCAGTATTTTTGGTTTTTTTTTGATAAAAAATAAGCACTAAAAGTTGAAAAACAGATTGGTTCCTTGGTTCCATAGTTAACAATGATTCTTTATATAACCCCACCCTATATATATATATATATATATATATATATATATATATATATATATACTAGTAGCGTACCCGCTCGATGCGGCGGCGCCAGATAATTCTTTCGACACATAGTTTTCATGCGACAATTAGTTTCTTCTTCTTGTTAGATAGTTCGTTTGATCTCTTTGGTAGATTGTTGTGTCTGATAGTTCTTTTTGGCGAATAGTTTCTAGTTAGGTATGTAGATGCAGCAACAACAAATAGTTTTTTTTCGGTGATCAATTTTATACGAGTAAGTTGTTTCGGAATAAAAATAAAAGTACGTTGCTATTATGTGTTGAGAAAAATAATTTCATATTTGAGTGAAATCAAAAGCACATTAGTTTTTCTTTCAAATTAAAATATTTGGATATTTGGGGTTATATATGAAAGTACTGTAAATAGTTATTTCGGCTATTAGTTTCAGGCGATGATCTTTCGGCATGATGTTTCGAAATAAATATTAAATTATGTTGCTTGTGGGGTATCCGCGCAATGTGAGGAACAACTCTTAGTTTTATTTTTGTCGAATTGTTTCCTAGCACGATTAGTTTTTTTTCCATTGGATGACGAATAATTTCCAATCAGTGTTATTTTATTTTTAGAATCATGTTATATTCAAAATGAGTTTGCAATGTATCCGCAATAATTAGTTTTGTTTTGTCGATTAGTTTCTTTTCAATTGTTAGTTGTTTATGAATAATGATTATCATTTTTTTTTGAACGGCCAATAATTAGTTTTTCTCCTCTCCCAGGGATTGAACCAAGGACCTCCTCTTAGTTGTTAGTTTAACATCTCCTTGTTAGCCAAGTGAGCTACCCCAACATGTAACAATTATCATTTAACATTACAGTATAAGGTATGTACGTATTTAAAGTAATTCTATTTATTATAATGTATAGACAAAAATAAGAATATGTTTCCAACATTTTTACTAAATAGAATAATATAAATATGTTTTTTATTATATATTAAGATAACAATATAAATACGTTTTTACAATACTTTTAAAAAGTAAAGATAATAAAATTTGGTTGTGCTATAAGTACTCCCCTTAACCATATTTACCCCTCTAAAGTCAATTACATCAACTTTTTGACATTTGATTAGACATCATTTTCTTTTCTTTTTTGTGTTTTGTTGCTTTTTTTCTATTTTGTTTTTTTTTGTATTATTAATTCTTTTTTAATTTATATTATTATTATTATTATTATTTTATTATTATTATATATATATATTAAAGTTATGAAAAGTTTTAACAGTAAAGTGGCACATTTTTTTGTCAATTTTGGTCCTCCAACTTACAACATTGACCCTTCATCTTTATGATTTTGTTCACAAACAACCCTTTCACTTTGGTTTGAATTTTTCATACCCTCGCCTTTTATTACATATTATTAGTATTTAGTCTTTTCACAGAAATGGTCCCTCATCATTATTATTATTATTGTTAGACAAAATTACACGATTGGTCCCTGTGGTTTACCAGATTTAACATTCTCTTTTTGGTTTTAAATTAATGTTTTATTTATTAGAAAATACCCACACAATACCATAAACCCACCCACCAACTGCCATCACCACCACCACCACCACCACCGCCAAAATTACATAAATGGTCCATATGGTTTACCCATGGTGACAAATTCAGTCCTTACTACCTGAAAAGACCAAATTACCCTCACATTAACGGACAAAAAACAACCAACATGCTACTTTACTTTACAAAGCAATACATTCCGACCCCGGCAACGCCGGTGAATCTTTTCTAGTTATTATTATTATTATTATTATTATTAATTTCGCACAAAATATTTACATTTATAAGACATTATAAATTCGAACGACTATATAAAATCGGTTTTTAAATATTTTTTATATTTTAATATTAATATTATTACTGTTATTATTATTATAAATTTCGAACAACATTTTATAAATCGGACATTATAAATTCGAACGACTATATAAAATCGAAAACATTGTATAGTGTTCGACTAAATGTTTTCAATCCGCATAACGCACCACGCAATTGTAATATCGTACCAATTAATATTCGTAATTAATAGGGACAAACTTTGCTTTTGTTCCGATTTTATATAGTCGTTCGAATTTACAATGTCCGATTTATAAACTGTTGTTCGGAATTTATAATAATAATAATAATAATAATAATAATAATAATAATAATAATATTAAAATATAAAAAATTTTAAAAACCGATTTTATATAGTCCTTCGAATTTAAAATGTCGTCAAAATGTTAAAATTTTGTGGGAAAATTATAACAATAATAATAATTATATTAAAACATAAACATAATAATAATAATAATAATATTAATAATAATAATAATAATATAAATTAAAAAAGAATTAAAAACAACAAAAAAACAAAATAGAAAAAAAAAAATTAGGATGGTGGAATTGAAAAAGAATGGGTACTTATAGAAAACTCCAATAAAATTTTTGTTGGATCGTCTCCATCAAAGAGGATACTCTCCTGACCTTATGAAGACAAAAACTACATCAAACTTGTACTATTTATTATAAGAGCTTATCTTGGGAAGACGTGATTATGCTAAAGGTTTTTTTTTTTTTTTTTTTTTTTTTTTTTTTTTTTTTTTTTTTAATATTTTTGTCTTACGATTAAATCCGTTTTTCTTTTCAATTTGTATGAACTTATCATAGTGCCTCTTCCATCTTTAGATTGTTTCAAATCACGTCATTATGCTAGTAGAATACCCGCGCGATACGACGAAGCCAAATAGTTTTTTTCAATCGATGGTTTTCATGCAGCGATTAGTTTCTTTTACGCATCACGTAGTTTGTTCCAGCGTTTTGGTTGATTGTTTTGTATCATATAGTTTCTTTTGGCGAATAGTTTCTAGCTAGGTGTCTAGCTGCGGGGGTCGAATAGTTTCATTTCCAGTGTCCTCTATTATTCTTTTTTTTTTTTTTACTTTACGATTATACGGTAGAGATGTACTTAATAAGAAATTAAAAAATATCGAAAATACAACCTATTTTGGAAAAGAAACAATAAATTTGCTTTCAGCCAAATTATTATTTTTTTAAATAAAATTATGTTTCCTTTTTTACTTAATAAAAGTTTGTAAATAGTTTGCGAAAAATATAAAATTGTACTTTTATACTTCTTGTTAAAAATAAAAATACATTATTATTTTTTGATTCAAAGTAAATATAACTTTTTGTTTTGATTTATAATAAAAAATTCATAGGCTTTTCTATTTAAAAAATAAAAGTTGCAAGTAAATGATTATCCGAAAAATTATTTTCAATTTCGTAATAATATATGCTTAAGTTTAGATCTTTTATTTTTCATTTGATTAATATTTACCGGGAGTTCCATTTAAAAATAGCAAGGTTCTAAAAAGCTCGTCATGACTCCGTCATGGCGTGCCATGGCTCCAAGGCTTGTCTGTGCCGCCGAGCTTTACCAAAACGCCGCATTGACTCATATATGTGTATAAAAATGAATAATAGTAAAAAATACATATAAAAATATGAATTATATACAAAATTGTCGCCTTAAGTCACGCCTTACAAACGACGTGGCTCGCCAAGGCTCAGAAAAGCTTAAGGCTTGACATTGCCGCCAAGTCACGCCTTACGTTATTTAGAATTTTGAAAAATAGATTATACTTAATTTATTTATTTATAACATGATAATTTCTTTAGATTTGGTTATGAAATTTTTATTTATTTGAAAATTTAGTTATCATATTTGATTTTATTTTCCATAAATCACAATTTAAAAAGAGGAAAAAACACTCGAACATTAATTTTTTAAATTATTGTTTTGTTTATTTTGTTTTAAAAATACAATTAACTGTATAATATATGAAAATAAATATAAAACATCACATGAAATATATCATATTGTTTCATCGGTAAATAGTTTCTATTGTTTTAATTTTTAATTCATTAAAAAAATTATAAACTAATGATAAAAACTAAATCTAAAGGCCAAGTATGTTATTTATGCCAACGGTGGAAAAGAAAAAAAAATAAATCAATATAATACATATACCCATATACCTTTATGAGCAAACCTAACCCTAATATCATTTCAGCCTCCATAACCTGAGTCGCCTCTCTTTAATACTACACAAAACCAACTGCACCTCCACAACCGACGCAAACATCCACTTCACCGTCGCGCAACTGCCTCCACTGGATCTGTAACGACTGTCACCATCCATTTTCCTTTTCCATTTAGTTCATACTCCTCTTTGTGCATTTTTAAGATGAAATCAGCGAGATAGAAATGATTACTGAAGTCGTCGTTGCGGCTGACAGTCATTCGCATCTCCTTCGACTCCATTACAACTGCCGCCACGAAAGTCTCTCCGACATCTCTGTTTCTGAACCTGTAACCCATCTTCCATCTTAATCTTCACTCTGCCAGATCTGTTCCTATGGGTTCTCACCACAATGGGTATTTTTCTATCTTATTGTACTTAGCTCTACTTTTTGAAGTGATCAATAATCGTTTTTATGAAGTTTGTTTCTTGTTTTGTATTTGATTTAGTTTGCGTTGCTTTGTATTTTGATGAAATGCAGATTACTCATGTATATCTTATTTGTAGAAACAATGATCTATTTTCGTATTGATCTTCATGTAAAGATGATTTTGTGGTTAATACAAGACCAAAGTGTTTTTTTTATTTATATATCAGTTCTGAAAATTTTCAAAATATTCTCTAAAGCCACACTCAAGAATAAATACAAATCCCATCTTTTGTTCTAGTTTTTAAAACCTAGATTTGTTTGAACATTTGTATTTTTTTTAACTTAATATTTTAGCTCTTCAATTTTTTGCAGTGCGGGTTGCTCACGACCCTCGATGCTAAATATCACTTAAAATCGTTAGACGATTAATTTATAAAGTCGATTTTGCTGCCAGTTTTAACCAAATAACTAAAAACAAGACAATTTTTTTATATAAGCATAATCAACAAAGCAAAAAAAAATTAGAAATTTATAAGTAAAAATCAGCCTATGGATCTTGTAAATTTCGTTGCTTTCTTCCAAACAATGCAATACATTTAGAATGAAATTTATATCTAAGTACTTTGGTCTTCTTTTGAAGTACAAAACAATATTTCTTTTTGCTTAATTCAAACCTGTAACTATTTCATTCATACAGAAAGAGTAAATTTTGAAGAAGCTCTTGATAATGGAAAAATGAAAACACACAAAATGGTTGTGAAAGCAAGATGCAGTAATGTAGGTGTTTGTATATGTGACTATGAGTTGCACATCGTGATTGTGAAATTGAAGTTGGAGGTTTGAACAGTGTATATACTTTTGAAGGAGGGAGAAAGAATGAGGATGTTGTACAATAAGTATATGCTAAATGAGTCTCTTAAATAGGAGCTTTTGGAATCTGATGTTGTAAAGAAATGTATTTGATTGGTTGTTTGTATTTCACACGGATTGCAATATATGAAATCTGCACCATTTATTTTGAAATCAATGGGTAAGATCATCACCTGAAGCACTTAGTGAAGATGCTTATTTTATAGGATTTTTGCTTGTTTCTGATTGGTTTCGAGCTATTCACAAGGATTTATCATCATGATAATCTAACCATTCAAATTAGATCTAAGGGCTGAAAGTTGATCCCCTTGTTTTTTAAGACATTGTCTTAAAATCTTAAGGGCCCACTATTATATATCCTTTATAAGATGGCCCACTATTATATATATATATATATATATATATATATATATATATATATATATATATATATATATATCATGGTTGTAAAAGTCGGCCTAGGCGACCGATTAATCGGCGCCTAGGCGCTTGGCGGCCTCTAACCGCCTACGAATAAGGGTTAGAGTGTAAAATAATCGGCCTTGGTCAATATCGGTCAAAACCGGCCCAACTCGGTCCAAATCGGACTAAATCGGTCCAACTCAGAATCCAAATCGGGCCAAATCAGCTTGGCTAACTATAAAAGACCCACAAGCTCAAAGGAGCTGGCTAGCCTAAAGCTTAGCTGGGTTTGATTCTAAAAGGAGCTGGATTCCCTTTTTATAGAATAAGTTTCCTTCATCTATTATCCCACCAGCGATGTGGGAGACTTTAGGCTTGTAACCTGTTATAACATCCATTGCCTTCATCTATTATCCCACCATCGATTGAAGTTGATTATGGTGCCTCTATGCTTGAAATCTCTAAGAACACCTTCACGAATGAAGATGAATGACCACAATACTATTCTTCACCAATATCATCGACATATCTCGATCCAACTTCTAATCGATTGGGCCTCATCTTCTCCATCAAACTCGATGGAGTTGTTTCCTTCGACATTTCAAAATCATCAAACACCCTCTATATTTGTCTCTGAGTATATGGTTGATTATTCTCAGACTAATAAACATGTTAGTTCCAATTTCGTTTCTGAAACTGAAATATGTAAGTTCTTCAATCTCGACCCAGATTAGTAGCAATAACAGAATTTGAGGGGTATGATTGCATCCTTTGTCTTCTCTCTAGCTGTGTTGATTTCCGATTATATGCTCTTTATTTTGGATATTTACTACAAATGCAACCAGGTAGATATGATGTGCTTGTGTTAGAAGATGGTTTTCTGAACATTCACCTGGAATACTCATTGGAATACTCATTCTGGTTGGTGGTTTGATGAGAAATCGAAATATTACTAATGCAGTCCACCTGTTTGATGAAATGTCTGAGTGAGATGTTATTTGATATACACGTTATTGATGGGTTTGTAAAGAGAAGAAAGATCATAGGAGGGAAACAGATGGTGCTCCATCACATATTGAGGCATTTGTGTGGATGTTGTAGGGTGTTGAGAAGCTCTAACATAAGTGGGATGATTCTAGATTATATATCAAATATGTCCCTATTGAAGCATCTGTAAAAGTTCGAAAATGTAACGAACCATCTTGCTTTAGCAATCTACTTGGAGCATGAACTTACTTCATTGTTGGTTGGATGTTTTACTAAAAGAAAGATAGTGATATAGATGTAACATGTATTTGAATTGGTTTGTTTCATTCGAATACTAGAAAAAGAGTCAAACCATGTATTTGAATTGTTCTTATTTACTTATATTCTTATGATTAATGTTATATTTATTAATTTTTTAATAATTTTTTAAAGGATTAATGGTCTCCGATTAATCTCCGCCTAGCCGATTAATCCCTTGACCCTAGTCCACCGATTAGCCTACGTCGACCAATTTCTACAACCTTGATATATATATATATATATATATATATATATATATATATATATATATATATATATATATATATATATAGGTTCATTTCAGACCATGCTAATTTTGTGAGACCGTGAGACGCAATCTAAAAATAATTTTAAAATGCCAAATAAAAGAAAAAATCCGAAAATTCTTTTTCTAATTATTATTTTCGTCATTTTATTTACCTAAAAAAATTATCGTTTTTTTTAAATAGAAGAAATATTCTAATAGAATATTACATCGTAGATATTATATTGTGAATGTTTAGAATGTTATAATATTCTAATATTCTAATAAATTTGTCAGATATGTAGAATATTCTAATATTCTATTAGAATATTTCAGAGATATTTTAAAAAAACGGTAATTTTTTTTTATTTTTTTTTATTTTGTTTTTGGAAAATATAAATGACGAAAATAATATTAAATTTTTTTTCGAAAATTTTGAATTATTTTGCATTTTAAAAATGTTTTTTTTATCTACAAAATGAGTGGCTATGATTGCGTCTCCCTGTCTCACAAAATAGTGGTCTCACATGAACCTAACCCTATATATATATATATATATATATATATATATATATATATATATATATATATATATATATATATATATATATATATATATATATATATATATATATATATATATATATATAGATTGCATTGAGATTCAAAATAAATTAGAGATTTTGAGATTAAACCTCAGCCACATAATTCACATTGGCCGCTATAACCTTCCGGCGTATTGGCACGGCGGGTCAGTTATACTCATAAATGATTATGTAGTGCCGCCCACACCTTTCACCTCCGCCACCTCTCCCCCCACCACAACCGTCACCACCACCTCTGCCATCAGCCGACCCCACTACTACAACCACCGTCACTTATACCACCGCCACCTCTGCCACCACCATTTCTTCTTCCACCAACCGTTAGAATCATATATGATAACTTAATCTGTGAACAGACATATGTGTATAATCATTTATGATTACGCTTATATGTATAAACATGTATATTTATATATGATTACAACTCTCTGCTATATAATCATTTATGATTAGTCTTACCCCGCTGCTGCCGGTAGGCTGGAGCGTTAGAGCGACATATAATACCCTGTTTCGAATCATTTCATAATTTAGGGTCGTGGCCTGAAGATCAATTATCATAAGGCTTTGGGCCTTAGGGAAATAGAGGTTTAGACCTATTGGAATGTGGGTAATGTAGATTATGTGATCCAAGAGTTTGGTTGTGCTTTGGAGCCCAAAGGTATAATGGTGAAAATGGTGGTCTGGCCCTTCCATGAATTTAGGATTTAAGTTAGGAAGGTTTTAAGGCGAATCAATATTGATAGGAGTGTAAAGCTTCATATTACCTTTCCATGCATATAAGGAGCGTAGAAAATGGAGTTCAAACGAAGAAGTTATGGTCTTCTGAAGTTAGGAGAATTATTGGGTTAATCTCTTACGTTGGGCGTACATGGTGTATGTAACACCCATAAAAATCATGAAAAATTTAAACTTTTAAAACCAATCCACAATCATTATTGCTTACAAACTAGTTTTCAAAACATGTTTAATACGAGAGTTTTCCCAAAATCATAAATCAAAACACAAGGAGGTGCACGATAATGCCTTCGCCTTCCCACGATCATCTGAGGTACCTGAAACATAACCCAAAACTGTAAGACCAAAGGATAGCGAGTTACCCCAAAGTACCGACACACAATCCAATAACACATATACAATAACAGCATACTATGGGTCCAATCAACCATCGAGTTGGAATACCCCAGGCCCCTCAACCATCGGGTTGGAATGCCAACATACTATAGGTCCAATCAACCATTTGGTTGGAATACCCCAGGATCCTCAACCATCGGGTTGGAATGCCAACATATTATAGGTCCAATCAACCATCGGGTTGGAATACCCCAAGCTCTCAACCATCGGGTAGGAATGTGATCATATTATGGGTCCAATCATCCTCAGGATGGATTACCCTCGGGCCCATTCAACCATCAGATTGGTATGCCTCGGCCTGTTGGCTTACGCACAAAGCAGTGAAGCCTCAGCCACTAGCCAAACATGTGCATATATAATAGATAATCATATAACAGTCTACATCCATTCAAACAGATCTACATATCACTAAGCATAGCATCATCCTATATACCCGAAGACCAATATAACAGATCACTACAGTATAATTGCGTGCATATGAAGAAATCAATCCAATGGGCCGACATTGGTGCCTTCGACCCGCAAGTACAGTGAGGAAAACTCACCTCGCAAACTGAACAGAACTGATGAGGTCCGACTCCGAATCACATCTCTCAAACCGATACCTATTTCCACCAAGTGACCATTTCCATCAAAATCCCAAATTACCCTCATGATCAAACTTGGTCAAAGTCAAAGTCAACTGGTCAAACCCACTAAGTCAACCGAGTCAACCTAACCGAGTCAACTCAACCGATTCAACTCAACAAGGCTGACCCATGCGAGTACGCACAACGTACTCCGGAGGTATGCTTATCGTACTCCAATCCTCACAAATGACTGACCATCGGGGTGTTTGACCGAGTACGCGGGGCATACCCTCGCATTCTTGAAAACACCATTTATAGGTTAATGGCTTAAGCATTTAAGCGCATATTTCAGATCCATGACCAAAACACACTCTAGAGTCATAAAGTCTCCAAATTTATGACTTTACACGCCTAATAAGAGCTTAACATAAGGTCTTAATCCACTAAGACCTCCTACAAGATGCATGGAGCAAATCAAACCAAACGGACTTCATTTTTATGGCTAAGGACCCTTCCTAGGGTTTGAAAGGACAACTCAAAACGTCCAGAACATGGCATGCTCATGATAAGACTTTTAGAACCAAAAGGGTGACATAAACCCCCCCCCCCATTCCAGATCTACAAGATTACAAGACAAATATGCAATCTTTATACCTTGAAAGGCTTGCAAATGAAAGATGAGTCCCAAATCTAAGATGTTCCCTCCTCCAAGGCTCCTAAAATTATCTTCTTTCCTTCTTCAACACACCAATAACACACACTTAAGCTCAAAACACATAAACACACGCTCAAAGGGCTAGGGTTTGTAAAAACGTCTCAAGGGCAATGGAGGTTGAAGAGGTAAGGGAAAATGAGGCTTAATGTTGCTTAAATACCACTTAAACCCTAAAAATTAGGGTTTTCCTCCTGAAGCTAGTATGCCCCATGTATATAGGTGTACGCCTAGCGTACTAGGGTGCGCCCAAGTACGCTCAACGTACAGACATGTATGCAAGGTGTACTCCTTCTGCCTTAATTACGAAATTGCCATTAGGGCTTCAAAGCACAATTTCTTGGACTTACATATAATAAAATTAAAGGGATGAATTTAGAGATACCAAAACATCAGGATGTTACAATTCTCCCCCACTGGAACTAGACTTCATCGTCGAAGTCAGATGCGGTGAACAACTCAGGATAATGCTCTCGCATCTCAGTCTCCAGCTCCCAAGTCCACTTGGGTCCTTTCTGATGTTGCTATAGGCTCTTTACCAAAGGTATCTCCTTGTTGCATAGGACCCTCATCTTCCTTTTCAAAATAGATATTAACCTCTCAACATAGTTCAGGCGCTCATTGACATGAATATCGTCCAAGGAAACTACAACATCCTCATCCAATACACACTTTTGCAGCTGCAAAACATGGAAAATGTTGTGAATCTGACTGAGCTCCTCAGGTAGCACTAACCTGTACGCAACCTTGCCAACCCTGGCAATCACCCGAAAAAGGCCCAATATATCGGGGACCCAACTTTCCATCCTTGAAGAAGCGTATCACACCTTTACGAGGTGGAACCTTTAGTAGTATCATAAAACTGACCTGAAGTCAAACTTGGATCGGCACCGGTCGGCATAGTTCTGAAATCTGAAGTCTCAATTCAGTCTGATTCCCTGTCAGACCGCCCATACTGGACCATTGCTAATTGCATTCCACTTGTCTTCCAGTTTCACTACTCTACTTCTGATTACCTGAGGTTCCCACTAGAAAACAAAATTACAACCCACATGCTGATGTCCAAAACTTTTCACTTGACCGAACAAAACAGATATTCACTCGAGAAAAAGGCTCATCCTGATGTTAACAAACTCCATGGATATAATGAACAATGCAAGACAAACTGGGAGATAAACCTTCTAGTGTTGAACAAGACACTATTTCCCTTTATCTTTTGAACCAACATACCGTTGTTGAAAATTTCGAGCCCCATATAGATAGACCCAACCAATTTGCAATCACAAGAACCTGACTCGCAACCAAACTGAAACCATCTTTTAACCCTGAACCCTTTGTAACATCCGGGTGTTCAGGGACATTATTGTGTATGTTAATCTTGAGATTTAAGGAGGGACTCGACGAGTTGAGGGACCAACTCGCCGAGTCGAGTCGAGTTGCTCACGTGGATTTAATGAATGGACTCGACGAGTCAGAGGAGGGACTCGCCGAGTAGGTGCTGGGCAGAGAAACCCTAATTCCCTGGGTTTGGGACCTATTTAAAGGCATTTATAGCCTCATTTGCGACTACCTTCCCCTGAGAGCAAACCCTAATTGCTATTGGAGCTAGAGAGTGAGAGAGAAGCTCATACGGTGGTTCTTGGTGCATTTCTATGAAGAAGGATGAAAAGCTTCATGATGGGGCACAAAGGAAGGCAGTGGATCTGTGGTGTTGAGTGTTTCAGCTGCTAAGAGAAGGTACAAAGTCCTCATCTTGTTCATTCCTTGTACTAGATCTCATTTTGGGAGTTTTAGGGCTTTGCTTCCATCCTTTTGAATCTATGAGTCGAATGAGACCTGGTTGTGGTTGGAAACCTCAGATCTGGACCTCCTAAGGTCCTTAGAGTCTAAATGTCTCAGCTTTAGTGGTTCAAATGAGGGTTGATGAGCAAAAACCTTCATGAAGAGCATGTTTTGGCATTTTGAAGCAATAACATCATGTATGAACGTAAAGATCGAAGCTTTACGTAATTATTGAGCCTTGGGATGATAGATCTATAGTTTAGAGTGATAGATCTGGTTGAAATCGTCTGAATGAGAAATCAGATCAAAGGGACTCGCCGAGTCCATGTCCTGACTCGACGAGTCGGTGAAGGTTTGTCCCGATGGATTGATTGTGTGATAACTCGACGAGTTGGTGGTCAACTCGACGAGTTGAGCTGGACTTTTGAGACTTATGAGGATACGAGGGGACTCGACGAGTCGCAGGAGTGCACTCGACGAGTCGGGTCCAACTTGGACTGTTGACTCGAGTTTGACTTCTGTTGACTTTGGGGTTTTGGTCAACATATGTGATAGAGACCTTGGAAGGGTAAAATGGTCTTTTAACCACTTTAAAGAGTTAGAAAGAGAAATAACCGCCTTCAATTATCTGAGTCGTGAAAGGAGTATTAATAAGAGATATTCATCCTTTGTGTTAGGATGAGGCTAGTTCGAGATCCGAACGCGAGGTTATTAGCTCACCTGCTAGCCAAGGTGAGTCTTCTCACTATACATTACCTAGAGTGGTATTTATGTGTAGACCGTAGGGTCTTATATGCTATGTGTATATATATGAGAATATGTGCATTGTGTTATATGTATGTTATGTGTTGAAAAGACCGGGCCGGAGGGCCCAAGGATATAGACCGGGCCGGAGGGCCCAACGATATAGACCGGACCGAAGGGTCCAACGACACAGACTGGACCGAAGGGTCCGACGAGCTATGACCGGGCCAGAGGGTCCAACGAGCTACGAGACTGGAGGGTCCCGCTGAGACACATCGACCGGAGGGTCATACTGTAGCCTCGAGTGGCGTATGTGTTGTATGTGGTATTTTGGGGAACTCACTAAGCTTTGTGCTTACCGTGTTATGTGTTATGTGTTTCAGGTTTTCTCAGGATCGCGGGACGGCACCGGCTTGATTGTACACACCAGAGAAAGAGTTATGTTTTGAGGATCCTGGATTATTAATGGAGTTGTGCTTTGTAATTTGAATAAACGAGATTTCTATACAATATGTTATGAAAAGTATGCGATTTTAAAATGAAAAATGTGTTTGAAAAATTACGGTGTTACAAGTTGGTATCAGAGCCTTGGTTTGAGGGATTCGGATGCACCTTCGGGTAGATCTGGACTCAAACTGAGGATTTGAGAAAATTTTTCAAGGAAATGATTTTTCTAAAACGAGCAAGAGTTTCTAAAAGAATACGAGTTGGAGCAGTGTGTACAATCAGCCAGACCCCGAACGGTGATTTCCCAAAATACCCTTACGTTTGTATTATGACATATGCTATGAGGTATTATGCATGCTAGAGATAGGCTAGGTATTTCATATGTTAGGACTAGAGTGGCCTGATTTGTGATGCTTTAGCCTAGGAGTTATTGTTATCTGTGATGTGCTTTCGAGCATGTGTTGAGTAAGAGTATCCAGCAGGAATCCTCTAGAGAGGGATTTGAGTAGAGGAGTAATCTAGGAGAGATACCTAGATGAGCATTTGAGGAGTCTACTGAGAGAGTAGCCAGATGCCCGCGTGAGGTAAAGTTGCTTGAGTTCGGTGGTATCCTTAGAGTATGAGGAGAGCAAGTGGGTAATGACCTAGAGTGGTTTTACATGTTGGTAGAGATTATTCGATGCCCGAATGCTGCTTGCTTCGTGCTTTGTGGAACTCATGATGATGAGAATCAGCTACTAAGTGAATATGACGATATTCAGGAGGTAGATGGCTGGCATCATAAGGAGTTCTTCAGCAGCTGATGGCGGAGAAGTGTGAGAACCTAGGAAGAGCCTAGGGAAGGGTAAACCTAGTCAGATGAGTACACTAACAGAGTTGGATATTTCGCAGAGGAGCGAACACGCATGACGGGTTTGGTGATTGAGAAGGTCGAGCAGCTACTTAGGAACTCGGGGATGGTCCGTGTGGAAAGTATAGGTAGATGTGGCAGGTAGTATGGGCCCGTACTACTGAAAGCAGAGGACCCATACTCGATACAGAGAACATTCCGGAGGTTTTAAGTAGCAGATCGAGAGGTGATTTCATGGTTCGAGTACCATAATTTGTAGCAGATTGAGAGGTGATTTCATGGTTCGAGTACCATGATTTGTAGCAGATCGAGAGGTGATTTCATGGTTCGAGTACCATGATTTGTAGCAGATCGAGAGGTGATGTCATGGGTCGAGTACCATGATTCGTAGCGGATTGAGAAGAGATAACATGGTTCGGGTACCATGATTCATAGCAGATCGAGAGGTGGCCACATGGTTCGAGTACCATGACCCGTGGCGGTTAGTGTTACTGGTTCTACCAGTTATTCCGTTGTGATTGGTTAGACTGAGATCAGATGTGAAAGAGTATGGGGCCAGAGGGCCATGATGAATGAGTATAGTGGAGCATCCCTTGAGAGGGAAATCGAGTTAGGTCCGAGGGATTTTTGGTAAGATGGCAGATGAAGTCGCAAGGCTCAAGGATGAGTAGAGATGGCGGTTATAGAGGATTATGGCATGAGTTGAGCAATCAGCCGATAGTGGAGATGTCACCTTCTGTGACATGGATGGTATTATTTCCGTTTCCTGTGGGAAACATAAGAGGTGTTGAGAATTCGGTTTCCGAGCTTGGGGGTAGAACCCTACGGGTTAGCATTGATGGCGACCTTCCATCAGAGTATTTGGGCAGTAAGTCTGCCGAGAGGTAATGTTAGAGCATGATCAGGTTGTCAGCGGGGACTGAGATTGTTAAGGTCAAGGATACACCCTATTTGAGCATAGTAGGGCATGTATTAGCTGCAGCGACAGACGATCAAGAAGAGGATATTGGGGCGGTGGCTCTTATTGTCTATGATGAGTATCGAGTGTGGTAATGAGGACTCCACTCTTATTACAACCCACGTGATGGAACGTTGGTTGAAGAGTCGAGGATGAGGAATATGTTAGTTCGTTATTTTCAGACTGAGAGTCAGGGTTACTACTGGACAGTTGAGATGTCCGGTAGTGGGATGGTACGAGATTATGAATGACTAGAGGTAGTCATGATGAGAAGTTTCTGAGGATTTCATCGGAGATTCGGGGTAATTGGAATTGCTCGATCTCCATCGGGGAGATCATTGAGCATTGTGTATCACCTTCCAAGAGTAGGTGCGAGGTTACTGGTAAAAAAAAACAGTTTTTGGGTTAGATTGTTGGCGAACCAATTGGTGATGGTTCGAACCCTGAGTGGGGGAGAACCGGGTACTTTTGAGGAGATCCGAGATTTGTTCAAGAGCGATTAGAGAACTGGATAGAGAGGCCTGCGATGCGGATTCCTGAGACCAGGGTTATCGGTGGTCAAGGAGAGGTGCAGAGTGAGATAGTGCATGTGGTACGTGTTTGAGAAAGGATGAGTGTCTCCACGGCAAGTGGCCGTTGGTCGGAGACCTTGTGGTGGTTAGGAATCCTTCGAGGTTAAAATGGTGAATTCGAGGTGGTTGGCTTGTGAGGTTAGTTTAGCGGTTGAGAATTTCTGGTTCAGAGTATGGGGTATTATATGCAGTATGGGAAGGGAAGAAGTTGATTGGGCAACCAACTTCAGGGTCGTTATGAGTATTCTTGCATGAGTTTTGAGCAATAGAGAAGGAAGTTTCGGATTGTCAACTTCGTGTTCTGAGTCGTTGGCAATTTCTCCGTGTTTTAAATTGGGGGATGGAGTATTCCGGGGTTACAAGTGGCACGAGAGAAAGACCGGTTGTGAGGTTCCGAGGAAGCAATGCGGTATCTGAGTATGATGCCATGAGTATGAGATCAGTGGTAGAGTCAAGACACTGCGAGGCGTTGTGATGGTATTCCGGGGTATCCGAGTTTAATGTCCTAAATCTCGGATTATTTTGAGTTTTGAGTTTGAAATGACAAGTGGTGTATCAAGTGTCTATGGTTCCGGTGGGGACCCTTCAGCCAATTGACATCAAATGGATTTATTTGAGAATGTGAATTGCAGCGAGAAAAAGAGGTTTTGTCATGACGGTGGTTGTCCGAAGTAGTGATGCTTAGCCTGGATGGGTGTGTGTGTACCTATCTATGCTGGGCCGCAGAGCATGAGTTAAGGATCGCAGTGTGATGTCAACCTGAGGATGAGATTGTGAAGTGGTAAGAGTAAGTGCGGTAAGACTGCGGGGAGCTGCAGTTTCAATGAGTCAGTGCAGAGAGGTTGTGGTGATGCTACGGGGAGCCGTAGTACTCACTATTCAGTGAGAGGTTGTGGTGATGCTACGGGGAGCCTTAGTACTCACTATTCATTGAGAGGTTGTGGTGATGCTACGGGGAGCCGTAGTACTCACTATTCAGTGAGAGGTCGTGGTGATGCTACGGGGAGCCGTAGTACTCACTATTTCGTGAGAGGTCGTGGTGATGCTACGGGGAGCCGTAGTACTCACTATTCAGTGAGAGGTCGTGGTGATGCTACGGGGATCCGTAGTACTCACTATTTAGTGAGAGGTTGTAGTGATGCTACGGGGAGCCTTAGTACTCACTATTTAGTGAGAGGTTGTGGTGACGCTACGGGGAGCCGTAGTACTCACTATTCAGTGAGAGGTCGTTGTGATACTGCGGGGAGCCGTAGTACCCACTAGTCAGCGAGAGAATGATGTGATGAGGTGCTCTCTGATCAGAGCTTGATGCAGAAGAGTTTTAGGCTTGGGTAGCCCTAATATTTGAGTTTGTGGAAGCCTGGGGTCGAACCAGGGGTGAGACTGGGGTCTCCATGTTTGTCGGAAGTCGTTATAATCTGAATTGAGTAGTGGTTTTCGTGGCCAAAAGGGAAGTGGATCAGTGAGGTTCGCATGGGTTGCGGGTCATGAGTCATGAGTTGAGTGGTTCATTGGGGCGAGTGGTTCCAGCTCTGGGTCAGACCAAACTCTCGAGTTTGAGTTTGGCTCTGGTAGTGCGTTGAGTAGGCATAATGAGATTCCGGATTCAGAGCTGAATTTCATTTGGAAGGGGGTATTGCTTCCATCTAGTGCCTTAGACCTGAGTGGGTCAATTCGTTGGTGTGAGAAAACCACGAAACGTATGGAACTAATGAGTAGTAGACGACAGGGGTCGAGGGTGAAACGAATTCCGCATTCGCTTGAGGAAAAGTGAACTTCGTGACTTGTGTGTCACACTGGGCCGAGATAGCTAATGTGGGAAGGAAGTCAGTGAGACATGTTGAGGTATGCAATGGGTAACCCTTGGAGGTTCAACTGCTAGGTCGGGAGATGACCTGGTGCTCAGTGTTCAACGGGATTTGGAAAAGGGAGTTGGGGTTTGATTGCAGTTCAGTGGATGAGTCCATGGTGTGATGTGATCCTTCCATTCCTTGGTATATGATCTGGATTGTTTATCATGTATGGGACGAGTGATTGGTAGCCAGTTTTGGGCATGGACTTGTTTTATCGGTCCCCACTAGAGAATCAGAGGGGTAGTGAGCTATCGGGGTTTGTTATTCGAGGAGCGAATAACGTGGTGACATCTGGAGATGGCGGTCTGGCTGTGTGTCAGGCTACTAGAGTTCCAGATTCTTGAGAGTCAGAAGGGGTAGCATAGTGGCAGATGGGTCTGTCCTTTTTCTAGGGAGGAGTTCCTGTTTGGATTCAGGTGTCCAGAAAGGAAGATAGTTGTGTGGTATGAGACCCTTTCGATGGTGCTGTTTGGTTATTTGATTAGATATATATGTTGTGAAGGAGCGATTTCGAGGGCGAAATCTAATTCAAGTGGGGGAGAATTGTAACATCCGGATTTTCAGGGACATTATTGTGTATGTTAATCTTGAGATTTAAGGAGGGACTCGACGAGTTGAGGGACCAACTCGCCGAGTCGAGTCGAGTTGCTCACGTGGATTTAATGAATAGACTCGACGAGTCAGAGGAGGGACTCGCCGAGTAGGTGCTGGGCAGAGAAACCCTAATTCCCTGGGTTTGGGACCTATTTAAACGCATTTATAGCCTCATTTGCGGCTACCTTCCCCTGAGAGCAAACCCTAATTGCTATTGGAGCTAGAGAGTGAGAGAGAAGCTCATATGGTGGTTCTTGGTGCATTTCTATGAAGAAGGATGAAGAGCTTCATGATGGGGAACAAAGGAAGTGGATCTGTGGTATTGAGTGTTTCAGCTGCTAAGAGAAGGTACAAAGTCCTCATCTTGTTCATTCCTTGTACTATATCTCATTTTGGAAGTTTTAGGGCTTTGCTTCCATCCTTTTGAATCTATGAGTCGAATGAGACCTGGTTGTGGTTGGAAACCTCAGATCTGGACCTCCTAAGGTCCTTAGAGTCTAAATGTCTCAGCTTTAGTGGTTCAAATGAGGGTTGATGAGCAAAAACCTTCATGAAGAGCATGTTTTGGCATTTTGAAGCAATAACATCATGTATGAACGTAAAGATCGAAGCTTTACGTAATTATTGAGCCTTGGGATGATAGATCTATAGTTTAGAGTGATAGATCTGGTTGAAATCGTCTGAATGAGAAATCAGATCAAAGGGACTCGCCGAGTCCATGTCCTGACTCGACGAGTCGGTGAAGGTTTGTCCCGATGGATTGATTGTGTGATAACTCAACGAGTTGGGGGTCAACTCGACGAGTTGAGCTGGACTTTTGAGACTTATGAGGTTACGAGGGGACTCGACGAGTCGCAGGAGTGCACTCGACGAGTCGGGTCCAACTTGGACTGTTGACTCGAGTTTGACTTCTGTTGACTTTGGGGTTTTGGTCAACATATGTGATAGAGACCTTGGATGGGTAAAATGGTCTTTTAACCACTTTAAAGAGTTAGAAAGAGAAATAACCGCCTTCGATTATCTGAGTCGTGAAAGGAGTATTAATAAGAGATATTCATCCTTTGTGTTAGGAGGAGGCTAGTTCGAGATCCGAACGCGAGGTTATTTGCTCACCTGCTAGCCAAGGTGAGTCTTCTCACTATACATTACCTAGAGTGGTATTTATGTGTAGACTGTAGGGTCTTGTATGCTATGTGTATATATGAGAATATGTGCATTGTGTTATATGTATGCTATGTGTTGAAAAGACCGGGCCGGAGGGCCCAACGATATAGACCGGACCGAAGGGTCCAACGACACAGACCGGACCGAAGGGTCCGACGAGCTATGACCGGGCCAGAGGGTCCAACGAGCTACGGGACTGGAGGGTCCCGCTGAGACACATCGACCGGAGGGTCGTATTGTAGCCTCGCGTGGCGTATGTGTTGTATGTGGTATTTTGGGGAACTCACTAAGCTTTGTGCTTACCGTGTTATGTGTTATGTGTTTCAGGTTTTCTCAGGATCGCGGGACGGCACCGTCTTGATTGTACACACCAGAGAAAGAGTTATGTTTTGAGGATCCTGGATTATTAATGGAGTTGTGCTTTGTAATTTGAATAAACGAGATTTCTATACAATATGTTATGAAAAGTTTGCGATTTTAAAATGAAAAATCTATTTGAAAAATTACGGTGTTACACCCTTCCACCAATACCTTTGGAATTCATATTCCTTGATTCAGTTCTTACCAAGACAAAGACCTTGCACACCACACTCGTGATGCTCAATGCAATTTTCCCCCAAGAGCCATCTCGGTACATAACTCACAACCGGAGATCCAAGTATCTACACTTGTATCTCCCGAAATCTTCTGATTCACGACAACCCTTCACTAAACCTAGATATAAAGATATCCAGCCACCACTGATACTGCCAGTCTCACACCTGGGCCAGCCACCAGGTTCCTAAGAGGCCAAAAGACAAGGCTACCATAGCGTAAGCATCAATCTACGCCACTCACTGCCCACATAACCATTCCTACTAAACAAAGATCCATTACTTCGAAATAATAACCTCTACCAGGTCCTACCTGTATTGTCATATGCACACAAGCCTCGCCCACGGGTCTCACCCAAACTAGAGCTACACCCGCCCGAATCAGCCTCGGACCCCAATAGTCCTCAACATGAAACAGAGTAACGATCTCCAATAATCCTGCCCGGCGTGCCCAAGGCACGAACTGATCCCCCTTTATACTCATGACCACCTCCATAATTGTCTACCTTAAACTTGTGAATGCTACGACCCCATTGCAGTCCTACAAGACTTCAACCACCCATGGTCTGTTAACTAACGCACAAAGCAGTACAGTCTCACCATATACCATAAAAAATAAACAACATGCACAAATACTCATGCTTGGCCCAACCAACCTCAGGATGGAATACCAGGCATGTCTACAATGGTTCTAATCATCCCCAGGATGGAATACCCTCGTATCATAAGCATGTTTGGTCCAATTAACCATCGGGTTGGATTACCAAACATTTGGGTCATGCTTTATTGTATAGTGGAACGCCAACCAACTGTCGGAAGTTTCATGAACTCCCAACTTACACAACTTCAATCCAAACATCCACTAGTTTCGCTTCCCTCTTGACTGGGATTTCAAACTTACCTTAGTTCCATACCCGAGTCAGCTCCCAAAGATTCTGATCGATTCTCCTTGACTTGATTCGTCGAAGCTCTCCCATAAAACGAAATTTGTTGGATTCCCAATCCATCTTATCCTCATGAACCGATTATGACCTGCGCTTACAATTAATAGTGTTCCATTACTAGCTGATCTCGATGATTGTCCAAGTCTTGAATTCTTGAAGAATGCTCCCCGAAATCCTAGCAAGTCTGATAATCTCAATCGCTTCTCACGTTACCGCACCAAATCCTTATGTCCTTTTTGTTGGTGACTAAAACCCTACCCCTTCCTCTAAACTGGCGATTATTTACCCTAACTTCTAATCTTCAAATGAATCTTTTGATTGTATCCATCTACCATCCCTTGTGATAACAAAATTCCCCTGGAAGTTCCTATCACCTAACTAATCATGCAACTGACACCACCTTCTCCTTGTTATCGCACCTTTCATAGCAACTATAGTGAACGACCCCAAGGGTTCTCTCGTTGACAACTGTCGGTCCTATCTGAACTAATGCTATCACGTCTGAAGTCCGACTTTGGTGATGAACTATTCCCGCTACTTTGACTCTAAAGCTTCCAACCCATACCCTGAGCATGACCACCAAAGGAACCGGAACAATCCACTGAACAACTGAATCCCGCCAGCAAGGTACGACCCACCGATGACTCTTGTCATGTGAAATGGCATATGAAAATTCGCAATACATAAATCATGCAAAAAACAGAGAACTAACCCGAAGATACCACTTACCCATACCCAACAAGATTCTAAGGCAGATACAATACCGATCAAGAATAATTTAACCATAATATCATTATAGAATTAGGATTCAAATTACATACCAGAGATGTCTTGTGGCTCGACCTTGACCTGCAGAGGAACGATGAGCGTTGGAACCTGGACTCCCTCTGCTCCCAAAGCAGGACAGCTGGATCGGAAATGACCTGGTTGGTGACAGTGAAAGCATATATGATCCTTTCTACAATCCCATTGCACATGCCCTCTTTCCCCACACTTGAAACACTTAAACTTGTGACAAGTAAATCCATGAGTTCCCCCACACTTGCCACACACCTCATGATTCTCCTGACTCCTAGTAACCAGGTCACCAGCCTCAGACTCCTCGCCCTCTGTTGAGAGAGCCCTCTTCCTTTTCCATTGTTGTGTCCCTACAACCAGATCTCCCCCAACAACCATCTCATTAGCAGCACCTCTCACAGACTACAAAGCTGCAATTTGATCCTCGAGCCTGGCAATAACGCTGACAATGATCCGATCTATGACACCAGACAATTCTTCTTGCAAAATATGAAAAACCTCCATGATAATCATCTCCCTCATCTGATCAACGGAAAAAACTGACCTATCCTGGCCACTATCTCCCGATCCCGATCCTGATCCGGATCCCGCCTCCAATCGTCTCGTCATCACCATACTGAACATAAACTAGGGACATATCAGATGAAACACATATCATACCAGGGGAGACAACATCCCACAAAGCCCTAGGGGTTGTGATTTCCTTGTTATGCGTACGGGTCCTGTGCTTTCAATATTACGGGCCCATACTACCTTCCACACCTACCCGTACACATCGCATCCTCCTTGATTATTTTGAAACTCATTTGAAAATTGTTTTAAAAATCTTTTTCCTTAGTTTGAGACTGGATTCACATGAGTGTTCCTCCAGTTCACTCAAACCAAGGCTCTGATACCAACTTGTAACACCCATAAAAATCATGAAAATTTTAAACTTTTAAAACCAACCCACAATCATCAATGTTTACAAACTAGTTTTCAAATCATGTTTAATATAAGAGTTTTTCCAAAATCATAAATCAATACACGAGGAGGTGCATGATCACAGATTCGTCTTCCCGTGATAATCTGAGGTACCTGAAACATAACCCAAAACTGTAAGCCCAAAGCTTAGCGAGTTCCCGTAAAGTACCAGCATACAAACCAATAACACATATAGAATAACAGCATAGTATGGGTCCAATCATCCATCGGGCTGGAATACCCTAGGCCCCTCAACCATCGGGTTGGAATGCCAACATACTATTGTTCCAATCAACCATCGGGTTAGAATACCCTAGGCCCCTCAATCATAGGGTTCGAATGCCAACATACTATTGGTCCAATAAACCATTGGGTTGGAATACCATAGGCCCTCAACCATCAGGTTGGAATGCCAAAATACTATGGGTCCAATCATCCTCAGGATTGATTACCCTCGAGCCCATTCAACCATCATGTTGGTATGCCCCAGCCTGTTAGCTTACACACAAAGCAGTGAAGCCTCAGCCACTGACCAAACATGTGCACATATAACATAAAATCATATAACAGTCTACAGCCAATCAAATAGATCTACAGATCACTAAGTATAACATCATCCTATATAATAAGATACTGATATAACAGATCACTACAGTAGAATAGCATGCATAACAGGATATCAATCCAGTGGGTCGACATTGTTGCCTTCGACCCGCAAGTACAGTGAGTAAAACTCACCTTGCAAACTGAACATAACTGATGAGGCCTGACTCCGAATCACAGCTCTCTAACCGATACTTATTTCCACTAAGTGATCATTTCCATCAAAATCCAAAAAATACCCAAAATACCCTCAAGGTCAAACTTCGTCAAAGTCAAAGTCAACTGGTCAAACCCACTATATCCCAGCTGAGTCAACTCAACCGAGTCAACCCAACAAGGCTGATCCATACAAGTACGCGGGGCGTACTCCAGAGGCATGCTTAGCGTACTCCAATCCTCGCAGAAGACTGCCCATCGGGGTGTTTGATCGAGTATGTGGGGCGTACTACCATGTGTGTGGATCGTACCCTCGTATCCCTCAAAACTCTATTTAGAGCTTAATGACTTAATCACTTGAGCCCATATATCCGATCCATGATCACAACACACTCTAGACTCATAAAGTTTCTAACTTTATGACTTTACACGCCTAATAAGAGCTTAACACAAGGTCTTAATCAATTAAGACCTCTTACAAGATGCATGGAGTAAATCTAACCAAAGGCGCTTCATTTTTATGGCTAAGTACCCCTCCTTGGGTCTGAAAGAACAACTCAAAATGTCCATAATGTGCCATGCTCAAGATAAGACTTTTGGGACTAAAAAGGTAACATAAAACCCCCATTTCTAGATCTACAAGATTACAAGACAAAGGTGCAAGCTTTATACCTTGAAAGGCTTGAAAATGAAAGATGAATCCCAGATCTAAGATGTTCCTTCCTCCAAGACTCCTGAATGTATCTTCTTTCCTTCTTCAACACACCAAGAACATACACATAAGCTCAAAACATGTACACTCAAAGGGCTAGGGTTTGCAAAAATCTTTCAAGGAAAATGGAGGCTAAAGAGGTGAGGGAAAATGAGACTTAATATTGCTAAAATACCACCCAAACCCAAAAAATTAGGGTTTTCCTCCAGAAGCTAGTACGCCCCGCATACATAGGTGTACGCAGAGCGTACTCAGACGCGCCCAAGTACGCTTAGCGTACACACATGTACGCATGGCGTGCTCCTTCTGCCTTAATTACGAAATTGCCAGTAGAGCTTCAAAGCATAATTTCTTGGACTTACATAAAATAAAATTAAAGGGATGAATTTAGAGATACCAAAACATCGGGATGTTACAATTCTACCCCACTTGAACTAGACTTCGTCCTCGAAGTCGGATGCGGTGAACAGCTCAGGATAATGCTCCCGCATCTTAGCCTCCGACTCCTAAATCCACTTGGAGCCTTTCTGATGCTGCTATAGAACCTTGACCAAAGGTATCTCCTTATTGCATAGGACCCTCATCTTCCTTTTCAAAATAAATAGCAACCTCTCAACATAGTTCAGGCTCTCATTGACATGAATATCACCCAAGCAAACTACTGCAAACTTATACAATACACACTTTCGCAGCTTCAAAACATGGAAAATGTTATGAATCTGACTAAGCTCCTCAGGTAACGCCAACGCGTAAGCAACCTTGCCAACCCTGGCAATCACCCGAAAAAGGCCCAATATATCGAGGACCGAACTTTTCATCTTTCCAGAGGCGTATTACACCTTTACAAGGTGGAACCTTTAGTATTATCATAATGTTGACCTGAAGTCCAACTTGGATCGGCGTCGGTCGGCACAGTTCTGAAATATGAAGTCTCAATTCGGTCTAATTCCCTGTCAAACCACCCGTACTAGACCATTGCTAGTTTCATTCCCCTTGTCTTCCAGTTTTACTACTCTACTTCTGATTACCTGAGGTTCCCACTAGAAAACAGAGTTTCAACCTACATGCTGATGTCCAAAACTTTTCACTTGACCGAACAAAACAGATATTCCCTCGAGAAAAAGGCTCATCCTGATGATAACAAACCCCATGGATATAATGAACAATTGTTAACACGCTGCCGCGCACGTATTAAACAAATAAATTTATCACTGCTGGTTGCACTAAAAATATAGCACAGGGAAGCAGGGTCGAATCCTCAGGGACACAGCCTAAAAGTCAATGCCTTTTTGCATCAGGCACATCTAGTCAAGAAACAGAATATAAAAGGGGGGGGGGGGTTTGATTAAAACTAATAACTAGAAATGCCGTGATAATAAAGTAAATGAAAATCAATAATAAAAATGGTTTCAGCTCTGCTGTGACTTTCCTAATCATGTAACTGATCCAGATCTGATTATTTGTGATGCGTTCTAGCTAAGTTGGTACTGGGAAAAACTAACAAGCTCTAGTAATTTCTCTTTTACCTAAACTAGTTAATAAAAAAAAGCTCTTCAATTAACCCTAACTTTTTACTGTCTAATCAAACAAGCTCTTAATTAAGATCAGAAAAGTTGCATTAAGTTCTTTGTAAAATTCCCAGCAATACCCAATACTTCTCACAAGCTCGGAAGCGTAAATATATGATTTTTACAGTTTATACCAGAGTTAAATCCCAAAACGGAATCAATCTGATACTTGTTACTTTTACCAATTTATTAGAACAATTACGGATTCTATTAATTGATTAACTGGAATGATAAAACCCTAGCTAGGTGATCAGACTAACAAGAATCAAAATCAAACATTCATTAACAACAAAACTGAAGAATCTAGATAGAAACACAAATCAAAAACCAGATCTAATGATCAATCACATGAAAAGTAATTGTCTTTACAGAACTGAAAACTAGGGTTTAGCCAGACATGGATAAAATCTGATCTAAACCAATAAAAACAAACATTAAACTACTAAATCTTACTAAACTAAACGTAGGGGATGATCCACAGTCTTCAGATCTTCAGAAATTGATGAAATCAGAGAAGAAACACCTCCAAAATTGTATTTTCGTCGTCTGGAACCTCTGGAATCGCCAACTTAGGTTACTGGAAGGTTATAAGGTCTATTTATACGTCCAGCAGCAAAAACGGCGCACCTACGATCGCATGTACACAACCTGCGATCGCAGGTTTTGAAATAAACACGTCTGGTGCCTTTTTAATGAAGTAGGATGCTATTTTGACACTTTTTGGCCAACTGCGATCGCATGTACACAAGCTGCGATCGCATGTACACAACCTGCGATCGCAGGTATTGAGTTTGCACTCCCGGATGAATTTTGGGCACAAAAGAACCTCGAAGGCAACCTGCGACCAAACCTGCGATCGCAAAAGGGTCACCTGCGATTGCAAGGAGACAACCTGCGATCGCAGATTGTGCCTATGACGTCCGAAATTTTGTCTACTTTTGAGATCATTTTGATTCGCGTCAATCGGAGTTACGGTTCTCGAGATATGGTCAAAATACTGACAGGGGGTCAAAGCTGCCAGCAACATCCTTTAACTTTAGATTGCATATTCTATCTTCGTGTGATCAATTCAATCCAATGTTTCTTGACCAAAGCATCTTCCAAACATTCCTCAACATACTCCATAAGTCTCAAGCTCTATTTTAAGCTCCAAACATGCATCCAGATGCTCCCAAAGCATTGCTCCACTCGAACTATCTGAAATTGACATAAAAACATGAGCAGTACGGGAATTCTAACGAAAGACATGAGCTGAACATTATTTAAATAAATGACATGAAAATGTACAAAATATGATCCTAAATGATAATAAAAACTACCCTATAAGATGCATAAAATGGCATCTAACAAATCTCCCCAAGCTTAAACCTTACTTGTCCTCAAGTAAGAAAAAGATAAAACATTATAAACAAATGAAAAGATGTGGATGACCTAAAAAGAATTTAGAATAAAATAAAATGAAAACATAAACTAAAGTACTTCGGTCTTTTTTTTGGCACATGATCAGATGTCACAACGAGGAAGCTCCAATGAAATCACTACCTAGACAACAGTCTCAATACTTTATATTAACGATTCACAGTTATATTTAACGAGTTAAACCAAGCTTGAGCAAATAATTTTTACGCCGAATTAAATTTGTGAAAACAGTGTATTTTTAAAAATAATTTCACGAAAATTCGTTTATAAAAACTTAGCTTGAACAAGCCCTCCTTTTTTTCCGAACTCATCCAGTAAACGCGGTAAGCTCCATTATGGACAGAAAATCCAAGCTTACCTCTATGATTCCACTATCGAGGGATCAATCTCATTATACCACACATCTTCTTTGTCTTGATCAACTCTTTAGATTTAACTTGTTTGCTTCTTGATTTTGACTTGAACTTCACTTTGATTTAACTTTGAATTGCCGATTTCTTCAAGTTGCTTGATATACCATTTCTAACATATATATAGATCAGGCACGGATTTTACTTTGACGCCCACCATATCTTTAATACTTCAAATATGATAACAAATTGTGGGTATAACAAGAGTTCTCTCCCAACCTCAAAAGGCACAGAAACTATAGGGTTCAGTACTTCAAGGAATGATAAGGGTTATCCAATTTAGGTTCTTTTTAAGGTATTCAAGGAAATTATTTTCAAAATACTGTTCATTTTTCCATCCCACACTTTCATTGTAAAAATTATGCGACTCTTATGTTGGATCATATTGAAAACATTTAAAGCACTATATGATACTAATTATAACTGATTGTAATGAGACCTTTATTTTCAGTAACTATCACACTTCATCTTAATAGAGCTATCGAATGTAAAAAGATATCCTCATCTCATGTAAATCTTTTTTTTTTTTTTTTTTAGATTTTTTAGATTTTTTATATGCAGAAAATAAAAAAATAACTAGAAATAAAAATATTTTTGGTTTTTTTTGTTCTCTTATTTATGAATGCAGAAAAATAAAATATTTTTTTGGACTTTTTTTGAAGTTTTTATATGCAAATGCAATGCATAAAATAAAAAGCAAAAAGAAAATTTTGAAAAATTTAACTAAAAAAACTGAAAAATTAAAATTTTAAACAAAAATGCAAAATTTTCATACTAACCCCCTCCCCAAGCTTAAAATGATGCATTGTCCTCAATGCTTAGAGATGAATGAACAGCTCAATAAAGAATATAAGGGCAAAAAGATGCAGCTAGGAAAGAATGTACCTGATAAGTTTGTAGAAATCTGATTTTGACGATGAATGTTGACGAAAAATCTGAATTTCAGCGACTTTGAAGATCCTCTGATTTCCCCAAGCTTGCTTGGGACTGTGACCATCTCTTTATTGAAAGCAAAAAAACTAAAAACTACTCATCGGGTTGCCTCCCGGAAAGCCGCCCTTTTTTAAAGTCGTTGGCTCGACTTTACCCAACCAAATTAACTAACTGGTGTGGTTGGGACTTCTCTGAAGCTCAACTCTTTTTCTTGTCACTCCAGATCCCTTCAAATATGGAAAGATGGGTGGATCTGGAACTTGTTCAACAAAATTGAAAGATTCTACATTGTCTTCTAGATGGTTTGATTTCTTTCTCTTTCTGATCTTCTTATTCTTCCCAGAAATCTTCTCTTCAAATTCTTTTCGTTTCAGATTCAGACCAGAATTCACCTTAACAGAAACCATCACTTTTTCCTTTTCTCTTTCCAAAAGTTTTTTTCTTTTCATATTTTTATTTGATTCTTCTTCCGTAGCAGATTTCAGCTCAACCTCTTCCACCTCCCCAAGCTTATCTTCTGCCAGCTCCTTGGATATATTATCAGATGAATTCTTGTCTAAAAAATTTTCTTGCACAGAGACATTAGAAAACTCACAGCAGCCCTCAGACAAAGGACTGCTGGTAACCATATAATTGACAGAAACATTTTCGGAAGGAAAATCATCATTATTAATTTGAAATTTAACCACTTCCTCATCAAACTCCATTGAAATCATGCCATTAAAAACATCAATTTTTGTTTTTGCAGTTTTCATAAAAGGCCTTCCCAAAATAATAGAGTTTGTATCTGAAGTGTCCAAGTTTCCCATGTCCAAAATGTAAAAATTAGCGGGAAAAATCAGACTATCCACTTGGACAAGAACATCCTCCAGCACACTTTTTGGGTGTACTGTTGAGTGGTCAGCCAACTGTATAATTGTCCCGGTCTTTTGTAAAGTTCCAATTTTTAATTTTTCAAAAACAGAATAGGGAAGGACATTAACTGAAGCTCCTAAATCAAGCATGGCTTTTGGAAAATTAAGTTTCCCCAATTTACAAGGAACTGAGAAAATCCATGGATCCTTGCACTTTGGAGGTAAACCTTTTTGTAAAATAGAAGAGATATTTTCACCAGCTTTTACAATCTCATTAAATTTCATTTTTTCTTTGAGTTGCATAAATTTTTCAGAAATTTAGCATAGTGAGGGATATGTTGGATAATATCTAAAGGTGGGATATTTACCTCAACCTTGCGAAGAATTTCCATAATATCTTCATCATCTCTTTCGCGCTTCGTGCTCCTCAATCGCGATGGGAAGGGAGGTAGTGGCTTGTACTCCTTCAAAATTGGCTTGGGTAGTGTTGGAGTTTCTTTTTCTTCCAGCTTTTCAGATTCTTCTTCAACCAACACCTCTTCAAACTCTTCAGCTTTTTCAGGCTCTTTTTCTGTTTCTTCCATATCTCCTTCTACCAGAACTTCTTCAAATTCTTCTTCAGATTCATTTTCTGGTTCAGATACACTTAGGCCTTCGTATGTTTTCCCGCTTCTCAAGGAAATGGCACTAACATTATGCTTTGGATTGTTTTCTGTATGTCCTGGTAACTTTCCTTGAGATTCCAGTCGACCTATAGAAGTGGCAAGTTGAGACACCTGCTGCTCTAAATTTTTTATACTGGCTCTGGTTTCGTTCTGGAACGCATGAGTGCTGGTGGCCAGACTTTTGACAATATCTTCCAAAGCCATACTAGAGCTGCCAGAATGTTGTTGCGAAGGCTGCTGAAAATTCTGGTGCTGGAAATTCTGCTGATTCTGAAAATTTTTGCTGAAAACCCGACTGCTGATAATTTTGATGCTGCTGAAATCCGGGTGGAGGCTGAAATTGTTGTTTCTGCTGATAATTATTCTGAAAATTTTGTTGGTAGCCCCCGACAGCTTTGACTGCAACTGTATACTCTTGCAATATTTGGCACATATCTGTAGGGTGATCAGTCTTCAAGCAAATCCCACATTGTTTCTTTACAGCTGCTTTTTCTTTAGTCAAGAGCAGAACAACTTTTTTCAATTCAGATATCTGAGCTTCCAGATGAACATTGCTGACTTCCTTGACCCCTCTTGACTGATCTGGATACCACTCGTCTTCATTCCTGGAATGTTTAGACTCGATCGCCAGCTTTTCGATTAGCTCTCTGATTTCAGATGGGGTCATGTCACCCAAGGAACCACCACTGGAGGCATTTATCAGGTGCCTCTCCATGGGTGTCAGGCCTTCACAAAAGCAATTATAAAGTTGATAATCGCTGATCCCATGTTGGGGGCACTGTACCAGAAGCTTCTTGAATCTTTCCCAATAAGTATGTAAAGCTTCTCTTTTTCCTTGTTTGATCCCAAGGATTTCTCTTCTGAGACTAGAGACTCGGGTTTCTGGAAAGTATTTCTCTAAAAGCAGCTTTGCGAGTTCTGTCCAAGTGGTGATGGAACCAGATGGGAGTTCATACAACCATTCTCTTGCAGAATCTTGAAGCGAAAAGGGGAATGCCCTTAGTTTGATCTGGTCTTCAGTAACTAGATGATGCTTCATTCCAGAACAAACCACATGAAATTCCTTGAGGAATTTATGTGGGTTTACCTTTTCCAATCCTCTGAAAGTAGGAAGAAGGTGAATCAGCCCAGATTTAAGTTCGAAGTTCTGGGCTTCCGGAAAAGTGATGCAAAGGGGCTGCTGGTTGACCTCTTGAGTGGCCCACTCTCTAAGGGTCTTTTCTGCTTCGTCTCCACTCATGTCTGATTCTCCAGATTCGGTTTCTGAAGAGTCGGTGGTTTCAGATTTTACGAAGGAAGGTGGGGAGTAATTTTTATAAGGGCTGTTTTGAGGAGAATATGGGGGTACTTTCGGAAAAATCGGATCTGGTTCGTTCCACAAGGGAGTGCCTTGTGGTGTAGAGGTTTCTGGGGGTATGGAAGATGATGAACCAAAGAGACCAACTGATTGTTTCTTTCTTGCTGCCTCTTTTTTTAGTCTCCTTGCAGTTTGCTCGATTTCTGGATCAAAAACTAAAGGTGTACCTGAACGAAAAATTCTTAGCATAAAACTATTAGAAAGCACCGTGTCCCCGACAACGGTGCCAATTTTATGCATCTTATAGGGTAGTTTTTATTATCATTTAGGATCATATTTTGTATATTTTCATGTCATTTATTTAAATAATGTTCAGCTCATGTCTTTCGTTAGAATTCCCGTACTGCTCATGTTTTTATGTCAATTTCAGATAGTTCGAGTGGAGCAATGCTTTGGGAGCATCTGGATGCATGTTTCGTGCTTAAAATAGATCTTGAGACTTATGGAGTATGTTGAGGAATTTTTGGAAGATGCTTTGGTCAAGAAACATTGGATTGAATTGATCACACGAAGATAGAATATGCAATCTAAAGTTAAAGGATGTTGTTGGCAGCTTTGACCCCATGTCAGTATTTTGACCATATCTCGAGAACCGTAACTCCGATTGACGCGATTCAAAATGATCTGAAAAGTAGACAAAATTTCGGACGTCATAGGCACAACCTGCGATCGCAGGTGACCCTTTTGCGATTGCAGGTTTGGTCGCAGGTTGCCTTCGAGGTTCTTTTGTGCCCAAAATTCATCTGGGAGTGAAAACTCAATACCTGCGATCGCAGGTTGTGTACATGCGATCACAGGTTGGCCAAAAAGTGTCAAAATAGCATCCTACTTCATTAAAAAGGCACCAGACGTGTTTATTTCAAAACCTACGATCGCAGGTTGTATACATGCGATCGCAGGTGCGCTGTTTTTGCTGCTGGACGTATAAATAGACCTTATAACCTTCCAGTAACCTAAGTTGGCGATTCCAGAGGTTCCAGACGACAAAAATACGATTTTGGAGGTGTTTCTTCTCCGATTTCATCAATTTCTGAAGATTTCAAGACTGTGGATCATCTCCTACGTTTAGTTTAGTAAGATTTAGTAGTTTAATGTTTGTTTATATTGTTTTAGATCAGATTTTATCCATGTTTGGCTAAACCCTAGTTTTCAGTTCTGCAAAGAGAATTACTTTTCATGTGATTGATCATTAGATCTGGTTTTTGATTTGTGTTTCTATCTAGATTCTTCAGTCTTGTTCTTAATGAATGTTTGATTTTGATTCTTGTTAGTCTGATCACCTAGCTAGAGTTTTATCATTCCAGTTAATCAATTAATAAAATCCGTAATTGTTCTAATAAATTGGTAAAAGTAACAAGTATCAGATTGGTTCCGTTTTGGGATTTAACTTTGGTATAAACTATAAAAATCATATATTTACGCTTCCGAGCTTGTGAGAAGTATTGGGTATTGCTGGGAATTTTACAAAGAACTTAATGCAACTTTTCTGATCTTAATTAAGAGCTTGTTTGATTAGACAGTAAAAAGTTAGGGTTAATTGAAGAGCTTGTTTTGATTACCTAGTTTAGGTAAAAGAGAAATTACTAGAGCTTGTTAGTTTTTCTCAGTACCAGCTTAGATAGAACGCATCACAAATAATCAGATCTGGATCAGTTGCATGATTAGGAAAGTCACAGCAGAGCTGAAACCATTTTTATTATTGATTTTCATTTACTTTATTATCACGGCATTTCTAGTTATTAGTTTTAATCAAACCCCCCCCCCCCTTTATATTCTGTTTCTTGACTAGATGTGCCTGATGCAAAAAAGGCATTGACTTTTAGGCTGTGTCCCTGAGGATTCGAGAATCCTCCAAGCCTCCTGAATGTATCTTCTTTCCTTCTTCAACACACCAAGAACATACACATAAGCTCAAAACATATACACTCAAAGGGCTAGGGTTTGCAAAAATCTTTCAAGGAGAATGCAGGCTAAAGAGGTGAGGGAAAATGAGACTTAATGTTGCTAAAATACCACCCAAACCCAAAAAATTAGGGTTTTCCTCCAGAAGCTAGTACGCCCCGCATACATAGGTGTACGCAGAGCGTAGTCGGACGCGCCCAAGTACGCTTAGTGTACACACATGTACGCATGGCGTGCTCCTTCTGCCTTAATTACGAAATTGCCAGTAGGGCTTCAAAGCATAATTTATTGGACTTACATAAAATAAAATTAAAGGGATGAATTTAGAGATACCAAAACAGCGAGATGTTACAATTCTACCCCACTTGAACTAGACTTCGTCCTCGAAGTCGGATGCGGTGAACAACTCAGGATAATGCTCCCGCATCTTAGCCTCCGGCTCCCAAATCCACTTGGAGCCTTTCTGATGCTGCTATAGAAACTTTACCAAAGGTATCTCCTTATTGCATAGGACCCTCATCTTCCTTTTCAAAATAAATAGCAACCTCTCAACATAGTTCAGGCTCTCATTGACATGAATATCGCCCAAGCAAACTACTGCAAACTTATACAATACACACTTTCGCAGCTGCAAAACATGGAAAATGTTGTGAATCTGACTAAGCTCCTCAGGTAACGCCAACGCGTAAGCAACCTTGCCAACCCTGGCAATCACCCGAAAAAGGGCCAATATATCGAGGACCGAACTTTTCATCTTTCCAGAAGCGTATCACACCTTTACAAGGTGGAAGCTTTAGTATTATCATAATGTTGACCTGAAGTCCAACTTGGATCGGCGTCGGTCGGCACAGTTCTGAAATATGAAGTCTCAATTCGGTCTAATTCCCTGTCAGACCACCCGTACTAAACCATTGCTAGTTTCATTCCCCTTGTCTTCCAGTTTTACCACTCTATTTCTGATTACCTGAGGTTCCCACTAGAAAATAGAGTTGCAACCCACATGCTGATGTCCAAAACTTTTCACTTGACCGAACAAAACAAATATTCCCTCGAGAAAAAGGCTCATCCTGATGATAACAAACCCCATGGATATAATGAACAATTGTTAACACGCTGCCGCGCACGTATTAAACAAATAAATTTATCACTGCTGGTTGCACTAAAAATATAGCACAGGGAAGCAGGGTCGAATCCTCAGGGACACAGCCTAAAAGTCAATGCCTTTTTGCATCAGGCACATCTAGTCAAGAAACAGAATATAAAAGGGGGGGGGGGGGTTTGATTAAAACTACTAACTAGAAATGACGTGATAATAAAGTAAATGAAAATCAATAATAAAAATGGTTTCAGCTCTGATGTGACTTTCCTAATCATGCAACTGATCCAGATCTGATTATTTGTGATGCGTTCTATCTAAGTTGGTACTGAGAAAAACTAACAAGCTCTAGTAATTTCTCTTTTACCTAAACTAGTTAATCAAAACAAGCTCTTCAATTAACCCTAACTTTTTACTGTGTAATCAAACAAGCTCGTAATTAAGATCAGAAAAGTTGCATTAAGTTCTTTGTAAAATTCCCAGCAATACCCAATACTTCTCACAAGCTCGGAAGCGTAAATATATGATTTTTACAGTTTATACCAGAGTTAAATCCCAAAACGGAACCAATCTGATACTTGTTACTTTTACCAATTTATTAGAACAATTACGGATTCTATTAATTGATTAACTGGAATGATAAAACCCTAGCTAGGTGATCAGACTAACAAGAATCAAAATCAAACATTCATTAAGAACAAAACTGAAGAATCTAGATAGAAACACAAATCAAAAACCAGATCTAATGATCAATCACATGAAAAGTAATTGTCTTTGCGGAATTGAAAACTAGGGTTTAGCCAGGCATGGATAAAATCTGATCTAAAACAATAAAAACAAACATTAAACTACTAAATCTTACTAAACTAAACGTAGGAGATGATCCACAGTCTTCAGATCTTCAGAAATTGATGAAATCGGAGAAGAAACACCTCCAAAATTGTATTTTCGTCGTATGGAACCTCTAGAATTGCCAACTTAGGTTACTGGAAGGTTATAAGGTCTATTTATACGTCCAGCAGCAAAAACGACGCTCCTACGATCGCATGTACACAACCTGCGATCGCAGGTTTTGAAATAAACACGTCCGGTGCCTTTTTAATGAAGTAGGATGCTATTTTGACACTTTTTGGCCAACCTGCGATTGCATGTACACAACCTGCGATCGCAGGTATTGACTTTTAACTCCCGGATAAATTTTGGGCACAAAAGAACCTCGAAGGCACCTGCGATCGCAAGGAGATAACCTGCGATCGCAAAAGGGTCACCTGCGATCGGAAGGAGATAACCTGTAATCGCAGGTTATGCCTATCACGTCCGAAATTTTGTCTTTTCAGATCATTTTGAATCGCGTCAATCGGAGTTACGGTTCTCGAGATATGGTCAAAATACTGACAGGGGGTCAAAGCTACCAGCAACATCTTTTAACTTTAGATTGCATATTCTATCTTCGTGTGATCAATTCAATCCAGTGTTTCTTGACCAAAGCATCTTCCAAACATTCCTCAACATACTCCATAAGTCTCAAGCTCTATTTTAACCTCCAAACATGCATCCAGATGCTCCCAAAGCATTGCTCCACTCGAACTATCTGAAATTGACATAAAAACATGAGCAGTACGGGAATTCTAACGAAAGACATGAGCTGAACATTATTTAAATAAATGACATGAAAATGTACAAAATATGATCCTAAATGATAATAAAAACTACCCTATAAGATGCATAAAATGGCATCTAACAACAATGCAAGACAAACTGGGAGATAAACCTTCTAGTGCTGAACAAGACACTGCTTCGCTTTATCTGTTGAACCAACATACCGCTGCTGCAAGTTCTGTAGCCCACACAGATATACCCAACCAAGATGCAATCACAAGAACCCGATCTGCAACCAAACTGAAACCATATTTTAACCCTAAACCCTTCCGCTGATACTTTTGGAAATCATATTCGTTAATTCAGTTCTTACCAAAACAAAGACCCTGCACACCACACTCGTGATTCCCAACACGATTTTCCCCCAAGAGCCAGCTCGGTACATAATTTACAACCGGAGATCCAAGGATATACACTTGTATCTTCACTAAAACTGGATATGAAGATACCCAGCCACCACTGATACTGCCAGTCTCACACATGGGCCCAACCACCATGTTCCTAAGAGTCCAAAAGACAAGGCTACCATAGCCTAAACATCAATCTACGCCACTTACTGCCCACATAACCATTCCTAATAAACCAAGATCCATTACTTCGAAAAAATAACGTCTACAAGGTTTTACATGTATTGTCATATGCACACAAGCCTCGCCCACGGGTCTCACCCAAACTATAATTAGACAGGCCCGACTCCGCCTCGGACCCAAATGGTCCTCAACTTGAAACATAGTAACGATCTCCAATAATCATGTCCGGCGTGCCCAAGAAACTAAATGATCCCCCTTTATACTCATGACCACCTCAATAATTGTCTACCCTAAACTGGTGAATGCTACCACCCCATTGCAGTCCCACAAGACTTCAACCACCCATGGTCTGTTGACTAACGCACAAAGCAGTATAGTCTCATCATATACCACAAAAAACAAACCAAATTCACAAATAATCATGCTTGGCCCCACCAACCTCAGGATGGAATACCAGGCATGTCTACGATAGGTCTAGTCATCCTCGGGATGGAATACCCTCGTATCATAAGCATGTTTGGTCCAATTAACCATCGGGTTGGAATACCAAAAATTTTGGGTCATGCTTTATGGTATAGTGGAATGCCAACCAACTGTCGGAAGTTTTATGAACTGCCAACTTACACGACTTCAATCCAAACATCCACTAGTCTCGCTTCCCTCTTGACTGGATTTTAAAACTTACCCTAGTTCCATACCAGAGTCAGCTCCTGACGATTCTGATGGATTCTCCCCGACTTGGATTTGCCGAAGCTCTCCCATCACACGAAATTTGTTGGATTCCCAATCCATCTTATCATCATGAACCAATTATGACCCGTGCTTAAAATTAATAGTGTTCCATTACTAGCTGATCTCGATGATTGTCCAAGTCCTCAATTCCTGAAGAATACTCCCCGAAATCCTAGCAAGTCCGATAATCTCAATCGCTTCTCACGTTACCGCACCAACTCCTTATGTCATTTTTAATGGCGACTAAAACCAGACCCCTTGCTCTAAACTGGCGATTATTTACCCTATCTTCTAATCTTCAAATGAATCTTTGGATTGTATCCATATACCATCCCTGTGATAAGAAAATTCCCCTGGAACTTCCTATGACCTAACTACTCGTGCAACTGACACCACCATCTCCTTGTTATCGCTCCTTTCCTAGCAACGATAGTGAACGACCCCAAGGGTTCTCTCATTGACAACTGTCGGTCCTATCTGAACGAATGCTATCACGTCTGAACTCTGACTTCGCTGATGAACTATTCCCGCTACTTTGACTCTAAAGCTTCCAACCTATACCTTGAGCTGGATCACCAAAGGAACCGGGACAATCCACTGAACAACTGAATCCCACTAGCAAGGTACGACCCACCGACGACTCTTGTCATGTGAAATGGCATATGAAAATTCGCAATACATAAATCAACAAAAAAAGAGAACTAACCCGAAGATACCACTTACCCATACCCAACAAGATTCTAAGGAAGATACAATACCGATCAAGAACCATTTAACCATAATATCATTACAGAATTGGGAGTCAAATTACATACGAGAGATGTCTTCTGGCTCAAGCTTGACCTCCAGAGGAACGATGAGTATTGAAACCTGGACTCTCTCCGCCCCCAAAGCAGGACAGCTGGATCGAAAATGACCTGGATGGTGACAATGAAAGCATATATGATCCTTTTTTCAATCCCATTGCACATGCCCTCTTTACCCACACTTGAAACACTTAAACTTGTGACAAGCAAATCCACGAGTTCCCCTACATCTGCCACACACCTCATGATTCTCCTAACTCCGAGTACTCAGGTCAGCAGCCTCAGACTCGTCGCTCTCTATTGAGAAAGCCCTCTTCCTCTTCCCTAGTTGTGTCCCTACAACCAGATCTCCCCCAGCAACCATCTCATTAGCAGCACATCTCACAAAATGCAAAGCTGCAATTTAATCCTCGAGCCTGGCAATAACCCTGATAGTGATCCAATCTACGACACTGGAGAATTCTTCTTGCAAAATCTGAAAAACCTCCTTGGTAATCATCTCCCACATCTGATCAATGGACAACACCGGCCTATCCTAGCCACTAGGTCCCGAACCCGATCCTAATCCAGATCCCGCCTCCAATCATCTCGCCATCACCATACTGAACATAAACTAAGGAGATATCATATGAAACACATATCATATCAGGGGAGCGATCTTCCAACAAAGCCTAAGGGGTTGTGATTTCCTTGCTATGCGTACGAGTCCTTTGCTTTCAAAAGTACGAGCCCATACTACCTTCCACACCTACCCGTACACATCGCATCCTCCTTGATTATTTTGAAACCCATTTGAAAATTGTTGTAAAAATCTTTTTCCTTAGTTTGAGACTGGATTCACACGAGTGTTCCTCCAATTCTCTCAAAACAAGGTTCTGATACCAACTTGTAAAATCCATAAAAATCATGAAAATTTTAAACTTTTAAAACCAACCCACAATCATCATTGTTTACAAACTAGTTTTCAAAACATTTTTAATATCAGAGTTTTCCCAAAATCATAAATCAAAACACGAGGAGGTGCACGATCACAGCTTCGTCTTCCCGCAATAAGTTGAGATACTTGAAACATAACTCAAAACTGTAATCCCAAAGCTTAGCGAGTTCCCCTAAAGTAGCAACACACAAACCTATAACACATATACAATAACAGCATAGTATGGGTCCAATCAACCATCGGATTGGAATACCCCAGGTCCCTCAACCATCGGGTTGGAATGCCAACATACTATAGGTTCAATCAACCATCGGGTTAGAATACCCCAGGCCCCTCAATCATAGGGTTGGAATGCCAACATACTATAGGTCCAATAAACCATTAGGTTGGAATACCCCACGCCCTCAACCATCAGGTTGGAATGCCAGGATACTATAGGTCCAATCATCCTCGGGATGGATTACCCTCGAGCCCATTCAACCATCAGGTTGGTATGCCCCGACCTGTTGTTTTACACACAAAGCAGTGAAGCCTCAACCACTAACCAAACATGTGCACATATATTGGATAATCATATAGCAATCTAAAACCAGTCAAACAGATCTACATATCACTAAGAATAACATCATCCTATATAACAGGATATCGATATATCAGATCACTACAATAGAATTGCATGCATAATAGGATATCAATCCAATAGGTCGGCATTTTTGCCTTCGACCCGCAAGTACAGTGAGGAAAACTCACCTCGCAAACTGAACATAACTGATGAGGGCTGAATCCGAATCACAGCTCTCTAACCGATACCTATTTCCACCAAGTGACTATTTCCATCAAAATCCTAAAATTCCCAAAATACCCTCAAGGTCAAACTTGGTTAAAATTGGTCAAAGTCAAAGTCAACTGCTCAAACCCACTAAGTCAACCGAGTTATCCCAGCTGAGTCAACTCAAACGAGTCAACTCATCAAGGCTGATCCATGCGAGTACGCGGGGCATACTCCGGAGGAATGCTTAGCGTACTCAAATCCTCATAGAAGACTGCCCATGTGCGTGGGGCGTACCCTCCTATCCCTCAAAACTTCATTTAGAACTTAATGACTTAAGCACTTGAGCCTATATTTCAGATCCATGATCAAAACACACTCTAGAGTCATAAAGTTTCCAACTTTATGACTTTACACGCCTAATAAGAGTTTAACACAAGTTCTTAATCGATTAAGGCCTCTTACAAGATGCATGGAGCAAATCTAACTAAAGACACTTCCTTTTTATAGCTAAGTACCCCTCCTTGCGTCTGAAAGGACAACGCAAAATGTCCAGAACGTGTCATGCTCAAGATAAGAATTTTGGGACTAAAAAGATGACATAAAACCCCCATTTCTAGATCTACAAGATTACAAGATAAAGGTGCAAGCTTTGTACCTTTGACGGCTTGCAAATGAAAGATGAATCCTAGATCTAAGAAGTTCCTTCCTCCAAGGTTCCTGAATGTATCTTATTTCCTTCTTCAACACACCAATAACACACACTTAAGCTCAAAACATACACACTCAAAGGGCTAGGGTTTGAAAAAACGTCTCAAGGGAAATGGAAGTTAAAGAGGTGAGGGAAAATAAGATTTAATGTTGCTAAAATACCACCCAAACCCTAAAAATTAGGGTTTTCCTCCTGAAGCTAGTACGCCCCGTATACATAGGTGTACGCCCAATGTACTAGGAGGCGCCCAAGTGTGCTTAGCGTACATACATGTACGCATGGCGTACTCCTTATTCCTTATATACGAAATTGCCAGTAGGGCTTCAAAGCATAACTTCTTGGACTTACATACAATAAAATTAAAGGGATGAATTTAGAGATACCAAAACATCGGGATGTTACAATTCTACCCCACTTGAACTAGACTTCGTCCTCGAAGTCGAATGCGGTGAACAACTAAGGATAATGCTCCCGCATCTCAGCCTCCGGCTCCCAAGTCCACTTGGAGCCTTTTTGATGCTGCTATAGAACCTTTACCAAAGGTATCTTCTTCTTGCATAGGACCCTCATCTACCTTTTCAAAATAGATACCAACCTCTCAACATAGTTCAGGCTCTCATTGACATGAATATCGCCCAAGGAAACTACTGTATCCTCATCCAATACACACGTTCGCAGCTGCAAAACATGGAAAATGTTGTGAATCTGACTGAGCTCCTCAGGTAGCGCCAACCCGTAAGCAACCTTGCGAACCCTGGCAATCACCCGAAAAAGTCCCAATATATCGAGGACCGAACTTTTCATCCTTACAGAAGCGTATCACATCTTTACAAGGTGGAACCTTTAGTAGTATCATAACACTGACCTGAAGTCCAACTTGGATCGGCGCCGGTCGGCACAGTTCTGAAATCTGAAGTCTCCATTAGGTCTAATTCCCCTTCAGACCACTCGTACTGGACCATTGCTAATTTCTTTCCACTTTTCTTCCAGTTTTACTACTCTACTTCTGATTACTTAAGGTTCCCACTAGAAAAAAAAGTTGCAACCCACATGCTGATGTCCAAAATGTTTCACTTGACCGAACAAAATAGATATTCCTCGAGAAAAAGGCTCATCCTGATGATAACAAACACCATGGATATAATGAACAATGCAAGACAAACTGTGAGATAAACCTTCTAGTGCTGAACAAGACACTACTTCCCTTTATCTGTTGAACCAACATACCGCTGTTGAAAGTTCCGAGCCCCACACAGATAGACCCAACTAAGATGCAATCATAAGAACCTGATTTGCAACCAAATTGAAACAATCCTTTAACCCTGAACCCTTCCACTGATACTTTTGGAATTCATATTCCTTAATTTAGTTCTTGCCAAAACAAAGACCTTTCACACCACACTCGCGATTCCCAACGCGATTTTCCCCCAAGAGCTAACTCGGTACATAATTCACAACCGGAGATCCAAGGATCTACACTTGTATCTCCCGAACCTTCTGATTCACGGCAACCCTTCACTAAATATGGATATTAAGATACCCAGTCACCACTGATACTTCCAGTCTCACACATGGGCCAGCCACCAGGTTTCTAAGAGTCCAAAAGGCAAGGCTACCATAGCCTAAACATCAATCTACGCCACTCACTGCCCACAACCATTCCTACTAAACCAAGATCCATTACTTCGAACTAACAACCTCTACCAGGTCCTACCTGTACTGTCATATGCATACGGGCCTCGTCCACGGGTCTTACCCAAACTAGAGTTACGCATGCTTGACTCCGCCTCGGACCCCAATGGTCCTCAAACTAAAACAAAGTAACGATCTCCAATAATCTTGCCTGGCGTGCCCAAGGAACGAATTGATCCCCCTTTATACTCATGACCACCTCAATAATTCTCTACCTTAGACTGGTGAATGCTACGACCCCATTGCAGTCCTATAAGACTTGAACCACCTATGGTCTATTGACTAACGCAGAAAGCAGTACAGTCTCACCATATACCATAGAAAACAAACCACATGCACAAATACTCATGTTTGGCCCAACCATCCTCAAGATGGAATGCCAGGCATGTCTACGATGGGTCTAGTCATCCTCGGGATGGAATACCCTCGTATCATAAGCATGTTTGGTCCAATAAACCATCGGGTTGGAAGACCAAACATTTTGGGTCATGCTTTATGGTATAGTGGAACGCCGACCAACTGTGGGAAGTTTCCTGAACTCCGAACTTACATAACTTCAATCCAAACATCCACTAGTGTCGCTTCCCTCTTGACTGGGATTTAACACTTACCATACTTCCATACCCGAGTCAGCTCCCGTAGATTCTGATCGATTCTCCCCGACTTGGATTCCCAATCCATCTTATTATCATGAACCAATTATGACCTGTGCTTAAAATTAATAGTGTTCCATTACTAGCTGATCTCGATGATTGTCCAAGTCCTCAATTCCTGAAGAATACTCCCCGAAATCCTAGCAAGTCCGATAATCTCAATCGCTTCTCACGTTACCGCACCAACTCCTTATGTCATTTTTAATGGCGACTAAAACCAGACCCCTTGATCTAAACTGGCGATTATTTACCCTATCTTCTAATCTTCAAATGAATCTTTGGATTGTATCCATATACCATCCCTGTGATAACAAAATTCCCCTGGAACTTTCTATGACCTAACACCTCGTCCAACTGACACCACCATCTCCTTCTTATCGCTCCTTTCCTAGCAACGATAGTGAACGACCCCAAGGGTTCTCTCATTGACAACTATCGATCCTATCTGAATGAATGCTATCACGTTCGAACTCCGAATTCGCTGATGAACTATTCCAGCTACTTTGACTCTAAAGCTTCCAACCCATACCCTGAACTGGACCACCAAAGGAACCAGAACAATCCACTGAACAACTGAATCCCGCCTGCAAGGTACGACCCACCAATGACTCTTGTCATGAGAAATGGCATATGAAAATTTGCAATATATAAATCAGGCAAAAACAGAGAACTAACCCGAAGATACCACTTACCCACACCCAACAAGATTCTTAGGCAAATACAATACCGATCAAGAACAATTTAACCATAATATCATTACAGAATTGAGATTCAAATTACATACCAGATACCTTTTATGGATCGACGTTGACCTCCAGAGGAACGATGAGCGTTGGAACCTAGACTCCCTCCGCCCCCAAAGCAGGACAATTGGATCAGAAATGACCTGGCTAGTGACAGTGAAAGCATATATGATCGTTTTTACAATCCCATTTCACATGCCCTCTTTCCCCACACTTGAAATACTTAAACTTGTGACAAGCAAATCCATGAGTTCCCCCACACTTGCCACACACCTCATGATTCTCCTGAATCCTAGTACCTAGTTCAAGAGCCTCAGACTCCTCGCCCTCTATTGAGACATCCCTCTTCCACTTCCCTAGTTGTGTCCCTACAACCAAATCTCCCCCAACAGCCATCTCATTAGCAGCACCTCTCACAGACTGCAAAGCTGCAGTTGGATCCTCAAGCTTGTAAATAACCCTGTCAGTGATCCGATCTACCACATCGGACAATTCTTCTTGAAAAATCTGAAAATCCTCCATGGTAATCATCTCCTGCATCTGATCAACAGACAACACCGACCTAGCCTGGCCACTAGCTCCCGATCCTGATCTGGATCCCGCGTCCAATCGCCTCGTCATCACCATACTGAACATAAACTAGGGAGATATCAAATGAAACACATATCATAACAGGGGATCCAACTTCCAACAAAGCCCTAGCGGTTGTGGTTGACTTGCTACGTGTACGGGTCATGTGTTTTCAATAGTACGGACCCATACTACCTTCCACACCTACCCGTATACATCGCATCCTCCTTGATTATTTTGAAACCCATTTGAAAATTGTTTTAAAAATCTTTTTCCTTAGTTTGAGACTGGATTCACACGAGTGTTCCTCCAATTCTCTCAAAGCAAGGATCTGATACCAACTTGTAACACCCATAAAAATCATGAAAATTTTAAACTTTTAAAACCAACCCATAATCATCATTGTTTATAAACTAGTTTTCAAAACATGTTTAATATCAGAGTTTTCCCAAAATCATAAATCAAAACACGAGGAGGTGCACGATCACAGCTTCGTCTTCCCACGATAATATGAGGTACCTGAAACATAACCCAAAGCAATAAGCCCAAAGCTTAGCGAGTTCCCCTAAATTACCAACACACAAACCAATAACACATATATAATAACATCATAGTATGGGTTCAATCAACCATCGGGTTGGAATACCCTAGGGCCCTCAACCATCAGGTTGGAATGCCAACATACTATAGGTCCAATCAACCATCGGGTTGGAATACCCCAGGCCCCTCAATCATAGGGTTGGAATGCCAACATACTGTAGGTCCAATAAACCATTGGGTAGGAATACCCCAGGCCCTCAACCATCGGGTTGGAATGCCAACAGACTATGGGTCCAATCATTCTCGGGATGGATTACCCTTGAGCCCATTCAACCATCAGGTTGGTATGCCCCGACCTGTTGGCTTAAACATAAAGCAGTGAAGCCTCAGCCACTGACCAAATATGTGCACATAAAATAAATAATCATATAACTGTCTACAGCCAGTCAAACAGATCTACAAATCACTAAGCATAACATCATCCTATACAACAAGATACTAATATAACAGATCACTACAGTAGAATAGCATGCATAACAAAATCTCAATCCAATGGGTCGGCATTGTTGCCTTCGACCCGCAAGTACAGTGAAGAAAACTCACCTCGCAAACTAAACATAACTGATGAGGTCTGACTCCGAATCACAGCTCTCTAACCGATACTTATTTCCACCAAGTGACCATTTCCATCAAAATCCCAAAATACCATCAAGGTCAAATTTGGTCAAAGTCAAAGTCAAAGTCAATTGGTCAAACCCACTAAGTCAACCGAGTTATCCCAGCCGAGTCAACTCAATCGAGTCAACTCAACAAGGCTGATCCATACGAGCACGCGGGGCGTACTCTGGAGGTATCCTTAGCGTACTCCAATCCTCACAGAAGACTGCCCATTGGGGTGTTTGATCGAGTATGCGGGGCGTACTCCCATGTGCGTGGGGCGTACCCTCGTATCCCTCAAAACTCCATTTAGAGCTTAATGACATAAGCACTTGAGCCCATATTTCAGATCCATGATCAAAACACACTCTAGAGTCATAAAGTTTCTAACTTTATGACTTTACACGCCTAATAAGAGCTTAACACAAGGTCTTAATCAATTAAGACCTCTTACAAGATGCATGGAGAAAATCTAACCAAAGGCACTTCATTTTTATGGCTAAGTACCCCTCCTTGGGTCTAAAAGGACAACTCAAAATGTCCAGAACGTGCCATGCTCAAGATAAGACTTTTGGGATTAAAAAGGTGACGTAAAACCCCCATTTCTAGATCTAAATGATTACAAGACATAGGTGCAAGATTTATACCTTGAAAGGCTTGCAAATGAAAGATGAATTCCAGATCTAAGATGTTCCTTCCTCGAAGGCTCCTGAATGTATCTTCTTTCTTTCTTCAACACACCAAGAACGCACACTTAAGCTCAAAACATACACACTCAAAGGGATAGGGTTTGCAAAAACGTCTCAAGTGAAATGGAGGCTGAAGAGGTGAGGGAAAATGAGACTTATTGTTGCTAAAATACAACCCAAACCCTAAGCATTAGGGTTTTCCTCCTGAAGCTAGTACACCCCGCATACATAGGTGTACGCCCAGCGTACAATGATATGCCCAAGGATGCTTAGCGTACACACATGTACGTATGGCGTACTCTTTTTGCCTTAATTACGAAATTGCCACTAGTGCTTCAAAGCACAATTTCTTGGACTTTGGGGCCAAAATGACATATAATAAAATTAAAGGGATGAACTTAGAGATACCAAAAAATAAGGATGTTACAGTGTATGTTTGGCGTACTAGGCTTAAGTGATCTTGGAGTGCTATCTAGTACGTTAGGCATACCTGGAGTACGCAGGGTGTACTTCAGTCAGATACAAACCCTAATTTATGGTCTAGGACCCTATTTAAAGACCTTAACTCATTTCCAACCCTTCTTATCTTCAGACTCCATCCCTTCTCACCCTAAATTCGAAACCTTAGCCTCATTTGGAAGGATTTTGATCCTTGGAGTGACTTTGGTGGAGTTTTGGTGCATTTGGAAGAAGAAGAACTCCTAGGAGATATGTTGGTTGTCTTGGAGCTTGGAGATCTAGGCCTTGTTAATCTATATCTAGCTTCTGGAGGTATAAAGTTTTAATCTTGATTGCTTTCTCATGTAGATCTAGTTTGAGTCATGATTTGTTATGTTTTGGTCCCATGGTTGTGGTTCTTGTGAGTAAAAGTTACTCTTGAACATTTGAGCCTCATATTTGGTCTTTGTTGAGCTCATTAAGTCATACAAATTGGATCTTGATGAGTATAATCCTTCCATGCATGATTCGATGGTCTTTAGATGAATTTTGAGACTTAGTGTAATTCCATATTCCGAATCATTTCTCATTTGGAGGCGGGTGATGTAATTTGGATGATTCGGGTGTTCGGTTTGTGTTTTTGGAGTCAACGGGAATTTTGGTAATGTGTCAGTTAGGGTTTTATGGAAATTGAATTCGTGTTCGGGAAAATTTATGGCAGGTATGAGTTGATGAAAGTGTAAATCTTCTTGTTACCTTTTCATGGATATAAGGATTGTCGGAATCAGATTTGTATCGAAGAAGATAAAACCTTTGGAGGTATTTAGGGTTTAGGAGGAAACCCTAGTATGTGGGGCGTACCTAGGAAGTAAGCGGGGCGTACTGCTGTGGAGGAGGGTATGTGAGGCGTAATGTGGTGTACGCTGAGCGTAGTGCGAAGGGCTGATCGGGAATACGAGGCCTTGTACGCTGGGCATACGAGGAGTACGCAGGGCATACAAGGGGATTTAAGAAACCCTAATGTTTTGTATTTGACCCTATATAAAGACTTTAAGTCTTTAGGGCTGGCTTCCCTACCAGCCTCCAAGCCCTCTAAACCCTAGAAATAGTCCCTTAGCCTCTATGGTTGTGTTTTTGAGCTCATTGTGTGATTCTTAGTGTGTTTTGGCTCATATTCAAGAAGTAGAAGCTTGGTGCAAGGTGGTGGATCAAGAAAGAGCTTGTAGATCTTGAATACTTGCTTTATTTCCAGCTTGTTTGAGGTAAAACTCTATGAACTTGTTCATTAATGGCTTAGATCTATTATGTATGAGTTTTGGTCCCTTTTGTCTCCAAGAATGATATCTAGTGGCTTGATACCACTCGTAGCGCTATGAGTTGCCACTCTTGGTTTTTCTGAGGTTATAGATTCATAAAGTTGTCACCTTTAGGGTTTAGAATCATCCATGCATTATATTATGTCCATTTTATGAAAGTAAGGTGCTATATCTTGAAGTTGGGTTCTTTTGGGGCATGCAAAGTCAGCAAGTCTATGACTTTATGGTTCTAGATGTTCATTAAGAAGTAGATCTGTGGTTTGGACTCCTAGTCTCAAGCATTAAGAGCTTAATGAAGATTTTGGCTTTATGGATGAGTATATTGGGCGTACAAGTCTATACGCTTAGCGTACAGCTGAGTACGCCCCGCGTATTTAGTCAGGTGGGATTTTGCATGTTGGGCTTTAGTTTGGGCCATCTTTTGAGTGAAGTTGTCTTGGGCCCTATTGGGCCTACAATGGGTTTGGGCCCAATTTGTAAAATTAGGCCATGAATTGAGCCTTCGGCGGCTAATTTGGTATTTGAGCCTTTTAGATTATTAGGTTTGGGCTTATGTCTTCTTCCAAACTAGGTAAAGGGTAAATTTGTCATTTACCCTAGTAATGGTATGATGGTTTGGATGGGAATCAATGATTAATTGAATATTATTTGATATTGATAGTTTGGGGATCTGTCAGCCAGCAGCAAGTGATTATCTGTTTGATTCAGTAGTGCTAGGTGAGTTTCCTCACTGGGTTTAGCGGGTCGAAGGCACCAATGTCGGCTCCTGGTATATATGTTAGGATGTTAGATGTTTGCATGGCACTTGCATCTGTTGTGTGATGGTATACTTACCTGGCGAGGCTCGATGCCAGGCGGGGCCTAATGAGTATATTGTATGCTAGTTATCATTATATGCTTTTATGCTTACCGGGCGAGGCCCGATGCCGGGCAAGGTTCGATGACTATATGATATTCTATGGTCTTTGTGATTATTACATGTGCTAGTAAGATTATATATTTGTATGATTATATGGTTATATGATTATGTGTGTATCTGGCAGGGACCAATGTCAGGCGGGGCCTGGTGATTGACAAATCTGTAATCCGAGCGAGGCTTGATGTCGGGAGGGTCCCGAAGCCGAGCGGGGCTAAATGTCGGCCAGGGCCCGAGGCCGAGTGGGACTCGATAGCAGGTGAGGCCCGATGGAGGTCGGGGGCCTAACATGTGATTTATGTATGTGTGGTATGTGAGATCTTCGGGAATTCACTAAGCTTGGAGCTTACGTGTTACGGTTTATGTTTCAGGTTCTTCGGTTTTCAAATGGAAGAGCTCGGGATGATTGCAGAGCACACACCATATGTTTCTGCATTCTGTGATTTACTCTGATTTGATGATGTTTTGATAAATCTTAACTTCCTTGGTTTTGTGGAAATGATATGTATTAAAAATTTATTAATCTAAAAAGGAAAACTTTATGTTGTTATTTTTAGGACGTTTCAAGTTGGTATCAGAGCCTTGGTTTGAGGGATTCGGACACATTCTCGGGTGTGTCTGAACTCAAACTGAGGATTTGGTAAGGTTTTTCAAAAATGAAAGAAAAATGATTTAAAAAGGTAAAAACAAGTTTTTTAATACAAGAAAGTGTGTGGTGCATGGAATCGAACGAGCTCAAGTAAGTTTCTCCCAAAATACCCTCACATGTATCTGGTATGATTTGGTTTATGAATCTGTGAAAGACATGCTAATTATGACTAAGGATCTGCTCAGTTTTGCATGGTAGAATGCTTGGAGAGATTCGTTGTATGCATATTGTATGAGCTTGTAGACTTGCATGCTAGTTATGATTAACCAATGATAGGTTGGCCTGCTAGGTGATGCCTTGTAGCCTAGGAAGCATGGGATGCTAGAATTGGGCATAATTTGTACGTGTAAGGTAATTAGTAGCGGGAGTAGGAGCTCCTAGTATGAGTCGTAGTATGTGGGATTGGATGCTCGTGATTATTCTATGGATTAGAGTGCTACTACACGAATGCTGCTTGCTTTGTGATTTGTGGAACTCCTAGGTGATGAGAGTTATCTATTAAGTGAATATGTCAAGTCACATGTGACAAAGGTTGAATAATCTCAGAGTGATGGATTTGACCCTATTGCGCAACTCTTTTATGAGTCCAACCGTTGTAGGGATGATTCTTTTACTTGAAGGATTATCTAAGCTTTGTTGCATGTGATTATATTCATGAGGTGGGCGGCTGGCATTATGGGGAGTTCGTCAGCAGTTGATGGCAGGGTGAGATCGGGGCCCGTGGACGAGGCTGATCCGTGGTATACTTGGGTGAGACCCGTGGGCGAGGCCCGTGTGATTATGGCACTATAAGTGGGACCTGGTAGATAACGTTGGGTCAAGGTATTGGATCTTGAGTTATAGGATTAAGTGTGTGGTCAGTGTGTGACGCAGAGGGGTTTTAGGCTGGGTAGCCTTGTTATTTGGACTCTTAGGGATCTGGTGGTTGGACCAGGTGCGGGACTGGTAGTCTCGGCAATGGGTTAGGAACCTTTATATCTCGTTCTAGTGAGGGGTTGTCATGAGTAAGAAGGTGTTGGGTGAAATAAAAGTGCAGATCCATGGATCTCGGGTTATAAGTTAAGCATCATGTTGGTTTTTGGATGAGATCTCGAGTTGGGAATCGCGAGGGTTTATGTGCTGGATTTTTTTTCTTTTGAGTGGGATAAGAATTGGGATATCTATATCCAAGGGCATCAATAGTAGGGTTCAAGGGTAAGGAATGGATTCAGTTTTGTTGATAGATCAAGCTCATGTGATGGTGACTTGGATTGGTTCTATCCGAGAAGGGCATCAAGATAAGTCAAGGCGGTGTGTTTATTTGTGTAACAAACCGTTATTTCAAACCTATGTAATAATATAGGTCAATTTGTAGTTCTTTTTAAAATAATAAAGAGAAATTTTAGCATACTGTGTACATTTACATAATTGACCCTCAAAAATGAAGTATTAAACAATCTCGATTGGGATGAACAAAGTGGTAGAGATTGTAACAGGGTTTCCAAAAATACAAAGAACACTAAAATCCGAGTTATAACGAAGAAGTTATGACCAATCGAAGATCCGTGACAAAACCGGCAAAACATTGTTCAGTGCAAAAAATGAATTGTCAATAAAAGGCTTGTTAGCCATAACAAACTAAATGAAAGTTGTAGAATATGTTAAACCGAGAACTTTCATAAAAGGAACGTCAAAATCTTACTTCGTATGAGGAAGTTATGATTTTTCTAAGTTTCAGTATAGTAGTATACAGCTAAAAATTCGAAATTAAGATCGAGTGATTTTTAGCCAACACAACCTAAAAGAGAATTAAAGGTCTCGTCAATAGAAGTACAACGGTAAAAAGACAGACAAAAACGGATGTCGGATGAAGAAGTTATGAATTTTCAACGGATTGTCCTGTCCCGGTCTGTTAAAACTAATAATAATAAAAATAAATTCAAAATTAGCCGACGAAGTCTAAACGAAAGTCGTAGAGTATAATTTTACCTACGCGCGCATATAAATAACGTCGAAAACGGAGCTCGTATGCGAAAGTTATAAATTTCGCAAGTTTTGGATACAAAAATCAAAAAATATTGAAAACCGGGAAAAATCGCATGGCTGGGGTTCGGCCACGTCCCCTCGCATGCGAGGCTGCTGCGTGTCGCCTCGTGTCCGCTTCTGATTCGACCGAAGGCTCGGCCACTCCTGTTCCGACGCGCCTCACCAGCTGTCCGAGGCGAAGCCTCCCCCTCGCCACCTGTCCGAGACACGCGTCTCCTTCCCCTTCCTTCGGATCCGAGGCTTCGGCCTATATATAAGATGCGAGACTCTCCAGTTTTAACCCCATTTTTACACCATTTTCCATCCTCTTTCACGTCTTTCACTCCCACAAACTTACTTACAACCCCTAAAGCCCCGTTATCATATCTAAAACCCTAAGCAAGCCTCGAAGCCCCGAGATTCTCGAGAAAACCACCCTTTTCCAGTCGAAACTCTGACCGAGTGAAGCCGGTTTTTCTTTAAATAAACTCCTTTCCAGAAAATGAAACACTATCCAAATCACCGCCTATCAAGTGAGTTCATACCCCTGTATTTTCATAGTATTTACTGTTTTAAGGGGGGGAATACAAGTCTAACACAAGAACTTTGTGTTACAAACAAATGATTTCAGATTATAATAAAATGACATTAAGTCATCAAAAATACTTCAAATTATTGAACTCCTTGATAAACTTATATTTTTCCCCAAAATTCATGTTTATATATATATATATATATATATATATATATATATATATATATATATATATATATATATATATATATATATATATATATATATATATTAATAAGATTTAAAAGGCTTAAGACTGATAACTCATTCTGGGTCCATTTCTTTGTTTGGATGTGGGCTTATAACATTGGTTATTTGTCCGAATGTCGTTTAAATTTTACTTATATATAATAGTATATGTATATAAATATAAAAGTTATCTCATCAATTTAAATACCCTTTGTAACATGTTGAGCAAGGGGTTACATTCAAAAACAGTTAATACCAATTCAGAAAGTACATATAAATTATAATTGGTATAATTTATGATACATAGAACATTAATTCATGATTCAAGTATACTAGAATACACTGTTTTACAAGAAACAAAGGTCTGATTCAAAACAAATCAAGGGTATACAACTTTCAAATACATGCTAAGAACAGTAATTCAGGAATATACAATCAATCATTATTCCAGGATGATTGGGTTTTTCACAACTATTATACATGTAACGTTTATATGCTTTTTATGAGTCATTCGATTCAGGTTGTTTAATTCATTTAAACAATATAGTTAAAGTCCTGATATTATAACCAGAATCTTCAGTCAGGGGATCGAAACAAGTTGTGTGTAGATCTATATTGGTATTGATAACCCCGCACTCAGGCTGCTAGATACAGTCAGGCATACTTGCCAATGAGTGACAATTGTTATCAACAGTTTAAACGCCTACAAAGCGTTTGTTTCAGGCCATCTAGTCTTAGTATGGTTATAATAACTCATTAAAAGGATATTATCAATATGTTAGTGTATAATTAACTAAAACATGAGTACATTTTCAAAGCACTAGTTTCCAAAGATACAGATTACAACATTACAATAACAGCTGGTGGAACCAGACATACTCACTTTCACAAGTTTTACCGAAAGAATACAAACACGGAACAATGGTTTACAAACAGAACGATTTTTTGAGACTAAAACTACTTTTCATATACATCAGAAAATATAGGATTTTATGGAATAGCTTACAGATTCATGGAATAGAAAACATACTTTTTAACATAAATACTTATGCACTCACTCAACTTCATGTTGATACTCTCTTTTCAAATTACTTGTATTCTCAGGGAAACAATAGACAGGTACTCCCCGAGCTTTTTGAGAAGATGGAGCTACTTTGAGTCATATCTTCTGTATTTTGGTGTCAATATACAGTGATTGAACACATGTAAATACTTTCACTTTTGAATACAATGGTTGTTTGTAGTTTGATTACTATGATACATGTGTTGTGATACTACAAATGAAGTCATCCATCCCCGGATGTTTCCGCCGTCTGGTTTGGGGGTGTGACAATTTGGAACTCATGTGATGAGTCGCTTATTATGCGGAGAATACGTTAGGTCACTTGCAGTTTGGATTAAATAATCTCAGAGCAAATGATTTGACCCTGTTGCGCAGCTCTCGGCTGAGTGTAACCGTTGTAGGGCTGAGTCTTCTACTCGAAGGATTATCTAAGCCTTCTGTCAAGTATAAGTGTTCTGCAACATTATTTGGTCTGTGATTCTGTTTTCTAGTGGGAACCTCAAGTTATCAGAAGTTGAGTAGTCAGTTGGGAGATAAGTGGTATAGATTTAGCAATTGTTCAGTATGGGCGATCTGTCAGGGAGTCAGACCATCTCGAGACTTTAGATTCCAGGTTGAGTAGGTGTGGTTATTTTGGAAATGGATTATTTTAGGTTGAGAAAGAATTCGTTCATCTTCGGGTTGGTGAGCCCTGCTAGGGTTGGTTTCGGTTGCCTTGGGGAGGCTGTGGTATGCTCGGGGTTGTGGCCGTGTTGCTAAGGTGGTCTTGCATGCCGGGGATGGTAAGGAATAATTTTGAGGTCAAAATCTAATTTAAGTGGGTGAGAGTTGTAATGCTCTGTTCCGAATCGTTTCTCATTTGCAGGCGGGTGATGTAATTTGGATGATCTGAGTGTTCGGTTTGTATTTTTGGAGTCAAGGGGTATTTCGGTAATGTGTCAGTTAGGGTTTTATGGAAATTGGATTCTTGTTCAGGAAATTTTATGGAAGGTATGAGTTGATGAAAGCATAGAGCTTCTCGTTACCTTTTCATGGATATAAGGATTGTAAGAATCGGATTTTTATCAAAGAAGTTATAGCATTTAGAATGTTTTAGGGTTTAAGAGGAAACCCTAGTACGTGGGGCGTATTGCTGCGGATCAAGGTACGCGAGGCGTAATGTGGTATACGTTGAGCGTAGTGCGAAAGGATGATCGGGAATGCGAGGCCTCGTACGCTGGGCGTACAAGGAGTACGCGGGGCGTATGAGAGAATTTAAGAAACCCTAAGTTTTTACTATTGGACCCTATATAAACACTTTAAGTCTTTAGGGATGGCCTCCAACCAGCCTCCAACCCCTCAAAACCCTAGAAATCATCTCTTAGCCTCCATGGTTGTGTTTATGAGCTCATTGTGTGATTCTTGGTGTGCTTTGGCTCATATTCAAGAAGTATAAGATTGGTGCAAGGTGGTGGATCAAAGAAGAGCTTGTAGATCTTGATTATTTGCTTCATTTCCACCTTATTTGAGGTAAAAATCAACGAACTTCTTCATTAATGGCTTAGATCTATTATGTTTGAGTTTTGGTCCCTTTTGGCCCTAACAATGAGATCTAGTGGTGTGATACCACTCCTGGCGCTATGAGTTGCCACTCTTGGTGTTTCTAAGGTTCTAGATTCACAAAGTTGTTACCTTTAGGGTTTAGAATAATGCATGCATGATATTATGTCCTTTTTTGTGAAAGTAAGGTGCTATATCTTGAACTTGGGTTCTTTTAGGGCATGTAAAGTCACAAAGTCTTTGACTTTATGGTTCTAGACATTTATTAAGAAGTAGATATGTGTTTTAGACTCCTGCTATTAAGCATTAAGAACTTAATGAAGATTTTCGCTTTATGCATGAGTGCAATGGGCGTACAAGTCTGTACTCGGAACATACAAGCCAAATAGCATGTATACTTAGTGTACAGGTGAGTACACCCCTCGTACTTAGTCAGGTGGGATTTTGCAAGTTGGGCTTTGGTTTGGGCCATCTTTTGGGCCTAGTTGTCTTTGGCCATGTTGGGCCATCAGGTTTTAGGCTGATAATTTTTTTTAGAAATCCTACACTGGGTTTGGGCCCAATTTGGAAAATTGGACCATGAATTGGGCCGTTGGTGGCTAATTTGCTATTTGGGGCTTTTGGATTATTATGTTTGGGCTTAAGTCTTGGTCCAAACTAGGTAAGGGGTAAATTGGTCGTTTACGCTAGTAATGGTCTGATGGTCTGGATGGGAATTCAATTAGTAATAGAATATTATTTGATATTGATAGTTAGGGGATCTGTCAGCCAGCAGCCAGGGATTATCTGCTTGATTCGGCAGTGTGAGGTGAGTTTTCTCACTAGGTTTATGGGGTCAAAGGCACCAATGGCGACCATGGTGTATACGGTAGGATGCTAGATGTCTGCGTGACTCTTGTATGTGTTGTGTGATGGTATGCTTATCGGGTGAGGCCCAATGCCAGGCGCGACCTGATGAGTATATTGTATGCCGGTTATCAGTATGTGCTTTTATGCTTATCGGGTGAGGCCTGATGTCGGGCAAGGCACGATGAGTGTATGGTACGCTATGGTCTTTGTGATTATTGCATGTGCTAGTAAGATTATATTTCTATATGATTATGTTTTTATATGATTATGTGTGTATCTGGCGGGGTCCAATGTCAGGCGAGGCCTGGTGATTGACAGATTTGTAATCCGAGCGGGGCTCGATGCCGGGTGGGGCCCAAAGCGGAGCGGGGATCGATGTCGGGCGGGGGACGAGGCCGAGTGGGACTCGATACCGGGCGAGGACCAATGAAGGGCGGGGGGCCATTATGTGATTTATATATGTGTGGTATGTGATATCTTCGGGAACTCACTAAGCTTTGAGTTTACGGGTTTCAGTTTATGTTTCAGGTACTTCGGTTTTCAAATGGAAGAGCTCGGGATGATTTCCGAGCATACACCACATGTTTTTGCATTCTGTGATTTACTCTGATTTGATGATGTTTTGATAAAACTTGACCACCTTGGTTTTGTGGAAATGATATGTATTAACTATTTATTAATCTAAAACAAAAAATTTATGTTGTTATTTTTGGGAAATTTCACTTAGGGCTTTGGTTTGGACTCCATTAAGCCATGCAAAGTCATAAAGTCATGAACTTTATGATTTAATACATCCCTTAGTGGTTATATATGTGTTTTGGACATATTGGTCTTAAGCATTAAGTCCTAAAAGTGAAATTTGGTCACCAAGGGAGTATGTTGGGCGTACGTATGCGTATGCTTAGCGTAATGCATGGTTTCCCCGATTCCTCGTTGTCATGAGTTCTACGTTAGCCATCAGCAAGCAGTACGCGGGGCATATGAGTATGGTACGTAAGGCGTACTCATGAGATTCTCTTTTTCGGCCTTAGGTCTTTTGGGAAATCGGGCCATGAGTTATTAGCTCAGATATGGGAAGGGTAAAATGGTATTTTACGCATTGAATGATATAAAATTAATTGTACATTGCATTATTGGGAATTACCTTAATTATTGATTAGATATAATTTGCTTGTGTTCAGTGTAAGTTACCCGGTAGCAGCAACATGCGTGTTTCGTTTATCTCAAATTGAGGCGAGTCTCCTCACTGTGCCCATGTAATGCCCGTGTCTCTAGGCTAGGCATTAATATTGACATAATGGTCTAGGTTAACCTTTGTAACTCATTTAGAAGAAATGAAAAGGAATTATGTGAAAATTATGTGTTTTATGCTTAATTATTAGGGTTTAATTAATTAAGAATAAAAATGAGCGTCGAAAATAAATATTAGATAAAGCCGATATCTATTAAGAAACTTGTAGTGGGCGTGACAAGGATTACGGATATATAAAGAATGCCGAAATCCGAGTTATAACGAAGAAGTTATGACCTGTCGAAGTTTCGCGACAAAACCGGCACGACGCCGAATGTCATAAAAAGTGAGTTTTTGATAAATTACTTTTTAGCCTTGGTGATCTAAACGAAAGTCGTAGTGTTCGTTAAACCGAGAGTATGTGTAAAAAGAACGCCCAAATCTGACTTCGTATGAGGAAGTTATGATTTTTCGAAGTTTCAACTTAGCAGTAGACAGCTAAACGACACAACCTAAACGAGAATTGAAGGTCTCGTAAATAGTAGCACAACGGTAAAAAGTTTGACGAAAACGGACGTCGGATGAAGAAGTTATGAATTTTTAACGGATTTCCTGTCCCGGTCTGTTAAAAATAATAATATAAAAATTATATTCAAAATTAGCCGACGAAGTCTAAACGAAAATTGTAGAGCGTAATTTTACCTACGCGTGCATATAAAGAACGTCAAAAACGGAGCTCGTATGCAAAAGTTGTGGATTTTAGAAGTTTTGGCGCGAAAATCGAGAAAAATCCCCAAAACCGAGAAAATTCGCATACGTGGACTTCGGCCATGTGTCCTCGCTTCGCATCCGACGCGTGTCCGGAATGTTGTTGAGTCATCCGAACCAGAGAGCTGATCCGAAGCGGTCCAGTAGAAGTGCGACACGTACCCTCTTCCCTCGTGCGTCCGAACCTTCGCAGGAGCCACGAGCCACCCACCTCGGACCTGGACTTCGGTCCAATCAGAAGCCTCCAGCGAGGCCTTCGCATGCGCAACCCACGTGCGAGCAGGTGCTGCCCTCTTCAGATCTGCTGCCGCGTGGCTTCTCTCCGGACCGTCCGATCAGCAGCTCGCATACTATAAATAGGAGGGTGCGAACACTTCCGGCTAAAGGTTGAAAATTGGCAATTTTGGCCCCTTTTTCAATATTTTAGCTATTTTGACCTCCCCCGATGCCCTGAGATCATTTTAAACGCCCGGAACACGTCCCGGAGTGCCCGAGAAGCCTGGGAAATTTATTTTTTTCGGTTTCGAAGCCCGACCCTCGTAGAGCCCGGTTTCTCAATAAAACTCTCGGTTTTATTAGAAACGCTCGTTTTAGGCAACGAAGTGCTGCCCGGTTATCGTTAAATCATGTGAGTGTATAGTCACTTTCACCCTACACATATATATGAAATATTTTCCTTAAAATACGTGCTATGTGTAATTATATTAATTGTTTAATTAAGGTGACTGTTGAATAGATGTTTTATACAAGTTTTAAACTGTATATGTATTTTTATCTACAAATATGTTGGGTAAAACATGGGTAGATGAATTAGATGATGTGTGATGAAATAAAAGTGATGAGAGGTACCGATGTTTAAGATGATCTAGTCATCTAGCAGAGTATAGACAACGGCCACAGTCTATTTTAGATAGTCCAGTGGAACGTTAGCAGACTTGTAATCGGTAGATATGTTTGAACTATATGTTCATAAGGTGTTCTCGAACTATATGTTCATTAGGTGTTTTTGAACTATGTCTTCATCCGTTAGTTCTTCTTTTTGACACTATTACGTGTCAGGGTACGGGGGCGTACGGGAGTACTTTATTAGTATTTTCCCTATGCTTTTATTTTGAAGAGCTTTGGAGTCTTCGTTTCTTTTGTGAAGTGATCAGACGAGCTTCATTAGTCAGTATTTTCATTTCCGATGCCGAATAGGGGTGAGTATGGGGGTTCAGACCACAACCTAGGCATTAGTCAGTGTTTTCATTTCCGATGTCGGATAGGGGTGAGTCTGGGGGTTCAGACCACAGCCTAGGCATTAGTCAGTGTTTTCATTTCCGATACCGGATAGGGGTGAGTCTGGGGGTTCAGACCACAGCCTAGGCATTAGTCAGTGTTTTCATTTCCGATGCCGGATAGGGGTGAGTCTGGGGGTTATATACCTCACGATATTCAGACCACAGCTTAGGCATTGGTCAGCGTTTCCATTGCCGGATAGGGTGCGTCTGGGGGTTATATACCTCACGATATTCAGACCACAGCCTAGGCAAAGTTCGATGCTGGATAGGGTGCGTCTGGGGGTTACATACCCCACAATATTCAGACCACAGCCTAGGCATTGATAACTACCCCTGACCTAATTGTCTTGTGGTTCTTTCTTTTATGAACAAAGGTTTGTGGTTAAACTTATTCCATTCATTCGATATCTTTATCGATCCTTGTTTGCTGCAAGGGGATTTCCGAAGCAGTTTCTTTAGTTGGTTGTTCATATCGATCCTTTAGGCTAGATCTAGTAAGATCACTGTATAGGATCAGTATGTGGGGATCGATGTTGTTAGTGCTTGTAGTATAAACCTTGGGCAGCGATGGACTTCGTGCCTATTCCTTAGGATGAATCCTTAGGAATGAGTGATAGTTGATTCTTAGGGTAAATCCTTAAGAAATAAATAAGATAATGGGGATTGGGTAATTGAGTTGGTTGTTTGATGTTTAAGCATAATAAATTTATTTATTGTGGGTTGAAAACCCTATATGCTCACCAGGCTCCCAAGCCTGACCCACTCAATTTATTTTTATCACAGGTATCGATACGAAGTTGCTTTACACTGAGAGATTAAAAGAGAAGTAGATCACTAGTATAAATGAATGTAAGTTTTGTTTATGCTTATGTTTTTGTATTGACAATGACATCCCAATGGTTTAAGTGAATAAAATACGTTTCTTCGGAAATGATTTGATAACATATTTATTATGTTTTTCTGGGAACAAATTCCGCAACACTTTTAATCAAATGATTACTCTGAAATTATTTCAAAAGCATAAATTAAACCGGTCTTTTCTGGCCGTGAATTTGGGGATGTCACAGTTGGTATCAGAGAACTAGTTTAAGCGAACTAGGAATTTGTAGGATTTCTAGATTTAAACTTTGAATGCTAAGTGATGATTGTGAGATGAGTGTCTGCTATATTTTAGACACGAGCACAAGTTTATTTTAGGAAAGATGCCAAAAATGTTTTATGTGCTAAATATTTTATGTTATAGCTATAAGGATGCCTTATATGCTATTATTTGTTCGGATCTATGGTATGTTGCCGACCGGATCTGGAAACCTTATGTGTGTAGGATTCTAAGCGTATGATTTGATATTAGAACTAGCATGTAAACGTTTCGAAGTGATAAAGATATTTATATGTCTATCGTAAATAAAGCTTTCCTATCTTAAATTCTCACCCAGTACACCGAACGTCTGTTTGGGTGTACAAAACGTTATGGTGAAGACTCGTAGAGAATTGAGTAGATGGAGGAAATGAAAAGCTTATGATAGTGAATGATATCTATCAGAAGATATCGTAAGAGTGGTATCTTGCCTTTAGAATATGTCTAAAAAAATAACGGAACGTTTAGAGGGGTACGGTACGTCTGACGTACACCTTCGATTGGCAGGATGATGGAATGGTTGGTATAATTCTTGAAGTTGTCCCATCGTCTGGAATTTCCATCACCAACCAAGTTGTAGTAGAATTGATGATTGAAGATACGGATGGAAGAAGTCCTAGTAGAGTCTAGGAAAATTCTATGATTAATTAGACACATTCGTATGTGTTAAATTGTTTTGTGATTTTAGGACTTGGGGACTGCGAGACAATACTTGGGACGAGTATGAGTAGGTGTGAATAGTAGTAGAGATCTATACTACTGGAAGCACAGGACTCACACTTGGATCAGGGAATGTCACAAGGTTACCAAGGAGCTAGTAATTGATTCCGTCTTATTCTAGTCTTTCGTTACTATCGTTTCGGTAATGACTAAGAAGATGATTGTTATTCCGACCCTAGTGGTCATATCAAATTGAGTCCGACTACGATGAGTTTGTTACGTGGTTCCGAGAACCAAGTTCGATGTAGCATTTGACTTAAGCCAAATGATTGAAGTAAAGGATGATCAAAGCGATCAATAGAAGTATCGCGTTCGTTGTTAAAGAAGTTGGGTTAGGTTGTGTTCTAACCCAAAGGGATAAAGTGATAGTGTATGCATTGAGGCAATTGATAGAGCATGAAAAGAACCACCACACTCATGATTTGGAGTTGGCAGCGGTAGTATTTGCCTTAAAGATATGGAGGCACTATCTTTATGGTACCAAATGTAAACTTTTCACTGATCATAAGAGTCTTCAATATCTCTTTAATCAGAAGGAATTGATACATGAGGCAACGGCGCTGGCTAGAGTTACTCAAGGACTTTGACTGTGAGATACTTTACCACCCTGGTAAAGCAAATGTTGTTGCTGATACTCTCAGTCGGAAGGTAAATCTTGAAAAGAAAAGGCCAAGAGCGTTGAGGATTGAAGTTGTCTCGACTATTGTGAAAAGTATAAAGGAAGCTCAAGAGGAAGCTTTAGAAAATAATGACCGAAAGGAGGAACGTTTGGGAAAAACGTTGGTGTTTGATACAAACGGTCAAGGACTGAAGGTCTTCAAAGGTAGGATTTGTGTACCTAAGATGGGAGGAGTAAGAGATCTTCTGATGGAAGAAGCTCACAAGACCATGTACTCGATTCATCCCGGCAGTATAAAAATGTATAGGGATCTAAAACCCTATTACTGATGGCCAACGATGAAGCTCGATGTTGCTAAGTATGTGGCCGAGTGTGTAACATGTGCTAGGGTTAAGGCACAACATCAGAAACCGTATGGGAGTTTAGAACCTTTACCTGTACCCATGGGTAAATGGGAAGGTATCACTATGGATTTTATGACTAAACTGCCCAGAACAAGGAACGGTCACGACATGATTTTGGTGGTCATTGATCGCTTCACTAAGAGTGCGCATTTCATAGCAGCCAACAAGAAATGGTCTATGGATAAACTTGCGAATTCTTATGTGAAGGAAAGTGTGAGGCTTCACGGTCTTTCGTTAACGATTGTATCAGATCGTGACAGCCGTTTTACCTCAAGGTTTTGGAGGAGTCTATAAGAGGAATTGGGTACCAAGTTGTGTTTGAATACAGCTTACCATCCACAAACCGATGGTCAGAGCGAACGAAGAATTCAAACATTAGAGGATATGCTGAGAGCATGTACCCTGGAATTCCAAGGTATAATGATAGTTTCCACTCGAACATCTAGATGACACCTTATCACGCTTTGTATGGGGAAAAGTGTCGAACGCCGTCATGTTGGCTGGAAGGTGAGGAAAAGCAGTTTATGGGACTTGAAATAGTCCATCAGACTGCTGAAAAGTTGAAAGTGATTAGGGAAAAGATGTTAGCTGCTCAAGAGAGCTATGCTGACAAGAAAAGATAATCGATATCATTCGAAGTTGGAGATTCGGTTTTACTTAAAGTCTCGCCGTGGAAGAGATTTATAAGATTTGGTAAAAGGGGAAAAAGTTGAGTCCAAGGTTTATTGGACCATTTAAAGTTCTTCAGAGGATCGGGAATCAAGTTTACGAGCTAGAATTACCGGAAAAACTGGAGGGTATTTATAATACCTTCCATGTGTGTTATTTAAGAAAGTTCACGGGAGATGTGCCCGACATAATTCCCATTTCTGAATTAAGGTTGGATGAAAACAAGAGGTTGATTGAAGAACTTGAGGCAATCGTTGACCGTAAGACTAAGAAGTTGTGATGTAAAATGGTCGAATTAGTGCTTGTGCGTTAGAAACATACGAATGGGTCAAATCTCACCTGGGAAACGGAGAGTGACATGATGAGTCGCTACCCGTATTTGTTTGCTGATGTGTGATTCCAGGGACGGAATCATTCTAAGGGGGAGAGAATTGTAATGCCTGTGTCTCTAGGCTAGGCATTAATATTGACATAATGGTCTAGGTTAACCTTTGTAACTCATTTAGAAGAAATGAAAAGGAATTATGTGAAAATTATGTGTTTTATGCTTAATTATTAGGGTTTAATTAATCAAGAATAAAAATGAGCGTCGAAAATAAATATTAGATAAAGCCGATATCTATTAAGAAACTTGTAGTGGGCGTGAAAAGGATTACAGATATACAAAGAATGCCGAAATCCGAGTTATAACGAAGAAGTTATGACCTGTCGAAGTTTCGCGACAAAACCGGCACGGTGCCGAATGTCGTAAAAAGTGAGTTTTTGACAAAACTACTTTTTAGCCTTGGTGATCTAAACGAAAGTCGTAGTGTTCGTTAAACCGAGAGTATGTGTAAAAAGAACGCCCAAATCTGACTTCGTATGAGGAAGTTATGATTTTTCGAAGTTTCAGCTTAGTAGTAGACAGCTAAAAACTCGAATTTTAGATCGAGTGATTTTTAGCCGACACAACCTAAACGAGAATCGCAGGCCTCATAAATAGTAGCACAACGGTAAAAAGTCTGACGAAAACGGACGTCGGATGAAGAAGTTATGAATTTTTAACGGATTTCCTGTCCCGGTCTGTTAAAAATAATAATATAAATATTAAATTCAAAATTAGCCAACGAAGTCTAAACGAAAGTTGTAGAGCATAATTTTACCTACGCGCGCATATAAAGAACGTCGAAACGGAGCTCGTATGCGAAAGTTATGGATTTTAGAAGTTTTGGCACGAAAATCGAGAAAAATCCCCAAAACCGAGAAAATTCGCATACGTGGACTTCGGCCATGTGTCCTCGCTTCGCATCCGACGCGTGTCCGGAATGTTGTTGAGTCATCCGAATCGGAGAGCTGATCCGAAGCGGTCCAGTAGAAGTGCGACACGTACCCTCTTCCCTCGTGCGTCCGAACCTTCGCAGGAGCCACGAGCCACCCACCTCGGACCTGGACTTCGGTCCAATCAGAAGCCTCCAGCGAGGCCTTCGCATGCGCAACCCACGTGCGAGCAGGTGCTGCCCTCTTCGGATCTGCTTCCGCGTGGCTTCTCTCCGGACCGTCTGATCAGCAGCTCGCATACTATAAATAGGAGGGTGCGAACCCTCCCGGCTAAAGTTGGAAAATTGGCAATTTTTGCCCCTTTTTCAATATTCCAACGCCCGGAACACGTCCCGGAGTGCCTGAGAAGCCCGGGAAATTTATTTTTTTCGGTTTCGAAGCCCGACCCTCGCAGAGCCCGCTTTCTCAATAAAACTCCCGGTTTTATTAGAAACGATCGGTTTAGGCAACGAAGTGCTGCCCGGTTATCGTTAAATCATGTGAGTGTATAGTCACTTTCACCTTACACATATATATGAAGTATTTTCCTTAAAATACATGCTATGTGTAATTATATTAATTGTTTAATTAAGGTGACTGTTGAATAGATGTTTTATACACGTTTTAAACTGTATATGTATTTTTAACTACAAATATATTGGGTAAAACATGGGTAGATGAATTAGATGATGTGTGATGAAATAAAAGTGATCAGAGGTACCGATGCTTAAGATGATCTAGTCATCTAGCAGAGTATAGACGACGGCCACAGTCTATTATAGATAGTCCAGTGGAACGTTAGCAGACTTGTAATCGGTAGATATGTTTGAACTATATGTTCATAAGGTGTTCTCGAACTATATGTTCATTAGGTGTTTTTGAACTATGTGTTCATCCGTTTGTTCTTCTTTTTGACACTATTACGTGTCGGGGTACGGGAGCGTACGTGAGTACTTTATTAGTATTTTCCCTATGCTTTTATTTTGAAGAGCTTTGGAGTCTTCGTTTCTTTTGTGAAGTGATCGGACGAGCTTCATTAGTCAGTATTTTCATTTCCGATGCCGGATAGGGGTGAGTCTGGGGGTTCAGACCACAGCCTAGGCATTACTCAGTGTTTTCATTTCCGATGTCGGATAGGGGTGAGTCTGGGGGTTCAGACCACAGCCTAGGCATTAGTCAGTGTTTTCATTTCCGATGCCGGATAGGGGTGAGTCTGGGGGTTCAGACCACAGCCTAGGCATTAGTCAGTGTTTTCATTTCCGATTCCGGATAGGGGTGAGTCTGGGGGTTATATACCTCACGATATTCAGACCACAGCCTAGGCATTAGTCAGCGTTTCCATTGCCGGATAGGGTGCGTCTGGGGGTTATATACCTCATGATATTCAGACCACAGCCTAGGAAAAGTTCGATGCTGGATAGGGTGCGTCTGGGGGTTACATACCCCGCGATATTCAGACCACATCCTAGGCATTGATAACTACCCCTGACTTAATTGTCTTGTGGTTCTTTCTTTTACAAACAAAGGTTTGTGGTTAAACTTATTCCATTCATTCGATATCTTTATCGATCCTTGTTTGCTGCTAGGGGGTTTCCGAAGCAGTTTCGTTAGTTGGTTGTTCATATCGATCCTTTAGGCTAGATCTAGTAAGATCAATATATAGGATCAGTATGTGGGGATCGACGTTGTTAGTGCTTGTAGTATAAACCTTGGGCAGCGATGGACTTTGTGCCTATTCCTTAGGATGAATCCTTAGGAATGAGTGATAGTTGATTCTTAGGGTAAATCCTTAAGAAATAAATAAGATAATGGGGATTGGGTAATTGACTTGGTTGTTTGTGTTGGATTAATGTCTAAGTCCATAACTATAATTGGTAAGACTTGACCCGACCCGGCATGGTCCATTTGGGTTGCATGGCATCATGCATTTGGATAGACTATAATGAGAGAAATAACACTTAAGGTTGGTTAATATATTATAAGTTCTAATATATTAATAAGGTTATTTAATTAGTACTGATCACGAATTAATTTGGAATTAATTAAGTGATCAAAAGGAGACTAATTAAATATAAGGGTTGATTGTGTAAATCATTCATTCTTATATATGTGGGCTTGTGATCCAAGATTCCTTATGTTGGAATAAGTCCATGGGGTGACCCATGGATACTCCATGGAGGTTAAAATCCATGGAGCATAAGGAATGGGTAAAGTTATGAGTTACATGGTGTAACCTTAATAGCCACCATATAAAAGAATCCCATGGCTCAAGAAATCGTGCACTAATGTGTGAGTGTGAGGGCTAGACGATTTCAAGGAGTGTTCAAGTTTGTCTCAAGTTATTCCAAGTGTATTTGGTGTTGTGTGAACCATTTGAGGTGTCACACTTGGGGCACTAGGCACTCAAGCTTCATGAAGACATTCTACATCAAAGAGGTATGTATTCTATGTTGTTATATTTATTATTTTGTATGCTAGATTAGGATAATACCTTGGATGTTCATAATTGTATGTATAATAGAGAAAACATAGATCCAAGGTATTTAGGGTTGCATGTACACTTAGGAGTGTTAGAATGCTAATAACCCAACAGTGGTATCAGAGCCTAGGCTTGTTTTCTTGTTATACTTGCAAAAGTAGCTAAAAAATCGAGTTGGATGCATATATTCGATTGTTTTGGCTGGAATTGGACTAGGAACATTACCCTAAGATGTTTTTGGACTTATAAACTTGTTTTGATGTGGTAATGTTCATGCTAATCCAATTTCTAAGATAATTGTCATAATTTCAAGATTTGTATTAGTTTGTATGTTCATGCTAATTTCTTGAAGATTGATGATTTGAATTATCTTGTTCTTATGAGGTTCTTAAATTAATAGAAAAGTTGTGTGAAATAGTTGTTTTCAATCCATTTTAATCTAAGAGTTGATTCCAAAGTGTGTTTTTGTAACTTGTCCTCAAGTTATATGAAAAGTCACATTTAAGAATCATAAAACTCATAAAAGTTGGCAAAGGTTACAAAATGAAAAGTCTCTTCATTAAATTAAAAAAAAAGTGTAACCTTAATTAGTTCCATAAGTTACAATAAAAAAAAAGTTATTTTTTTTATTAATTAGTTTAATGTCTTCCATAACTTGTCCTCAAGTTATGGAACTTGAAGAGTTTTTTTTTTTTTTTAATTAAAACTACTTTAAACTCATAAGTTATGGAATTAATTAGTTTTGAATAGTTTCAAAACTTGCCCTCAAGTTTTGGAATTTGAAAAGTTTTCACTTATGAATACTTTAATTCCAAGTTAGCCCTTAGAATTTTAAAAGTTAAAATTCAACCCTTATACTTTATAATATTATAAGTTAATAATATTTATATATATGTATAAGAGTAAAGTCAGTCTTACCGTTAGTAGGCCTCATTCACGAAGCCGGTCTATAAGGGGGGTATAAGGTTACTGCCTATAAAATGGCAGTTTAATGGGTGTCCACTCTCACCCACCGCTTCCTTGACTGGTGGAGGGTCGTTAGCCGAACGGGTAGGACAATGACTATAATTCTCCTTTCATTAAAAGTATTAATGATAAATACTAAGTAACTAAACTCTTATTAATACCCAATCTTAGTTACTTAGGAAAATGTGAATTTGGTGCTAACCCATGAAATTACACTTTGAACTTTGCTTAAGTCGTTAGTGGAGCGTGTGTGGTTAACCGGCACACTAACCTGGACTTAACAAGGTAGGCAAAGGGTAACTTAATATTTATCATAGTATCGGTGGAGCGTGTGTGGTTAACCGGCACACTGATTAAGGGGTAAATATTAAGGGTACCAAGTATATTTGCATGGTTATTCACACCTTTTTTTGTGATCCTCGACATCCCAGTCATAAAACCTGAAGGGCACACTCTAGATTGAAACATGCCTTTGAACAGTTCAATGAATCTCAAAGATCTAGGACTTTCAAATCCAATTAAAACCTAATAAATTATTTCGTTTTTCATGGTGGAAATTGGTGAATCGTCATTCACTTACCTTCAAATATTTTATAGCTTGGATTACGGCATCCCTCTTCTAAGTTATAAAATAGTTTGTTGGGTCCTAGCCTTAATAGTTCATATTGGGTGTCATATTAAGGACTTTAAATCAACTATCTTGAATATCTCCCAAAAAGATGTCTGGTCTAGACATTTATGATCTTCCCAAATCTCTTGAAACAAGCTTTCCTAAATGAAGATGATGTCCCATGGATATCATACTTCTTTCACCTCCTCCAATTATTCTCCCTAACCCACAAGTTCCTAAAAAGCTTAAGGTCACTCAAGCCCTATTGGCAAGACAAGGTCTAGGTGTGATCACATCTTGGAGATGTAGTCACATATTGACAAGCCGGGAGAGTTGGGTGTCAAAGTCTTGAGAAAGTTGGTGGCTCAACTACTTTCTAAGTCACATAGTGAGTTCTTTTGGGAATCCTAAGAAACAGACTAAGACAAGACCCTTAATGATCTTATCTATTTGCTAAGATCAACTTCCTAAAACGCTATGGACATTGACAATGATGCCATTGGATATCCAGTAAAGCTCTCTCTTCCCAATGGAAAGGGATCGGCCATAGTCAACTCTGTTGACCCAATGGTAAAGAGAGAGGCGAAGTCTGAGATAGTCCCATTATCAAGGATCCATAGGTAACTATTGCCAAAGGAAGGGGCGTTGGTTACGAAGCTGCCAAATTTACCTAAGGATGTTAAAGTCAATAAGTTTGGCTCTACTTCAGGTAAAGTCCATTGTCTAACTCTATTAAGTACATGCTGATTCTGATCACGAAGATGGATTTCAATCGCATGGTTCGGTGATCAGAATTTTGGGCTATTACTTAAGAGTTATGATATTTATATTGCTTAGGAATAGATAACAACAAGGTTTTCATATGGATTGTAAGGATAAGTTTTTCCGCAAAGTTTTAAAATAAAAGAAAAAGGTTTTGATTTTATTTATTTTAAGTATCCTTACAATGGCATTTGTGAAAAGTTGTTGCTTATAAGATTCCATTGATAGCAATATTGAAAAAATGGATTTGATTCTTTCGGTTGTGGTAGTGTCTAATATTACCAAATAAGGAAAGATTCTCATCACCCAAGGTTCAATTGGACCGAAACTTGGAATCATGCAAGTTGTATAGTATGATGAATGAGAACTTTCAGCTTGGAAAATTAAGACTAATTCCTTATGTGAATAAGGAAAGGACTAAGGGATCGAGTACACATTCTTGTGCACTGGTCAAGTCCACCACAAAAGATCAAGAAGACTATTCGTCATGATTTACTTAAGTTCAGTAAATATGGTTATACTTATAAGTTTAAGTATAAGTCTGTAGCATTGGAGAAGTTTCAATCTGAGACAGAACGAATAAGAAGAATCAAAGTATGGCCGAAAGATAAAAGTTTCTCAAATCTGAAAAGATGGGAGAGTACTTTAGTATCATGTTTATGATCATCTTAATGATTAAGATACCATATCACAATTGGTCCTCTAAAGTCAAGAAGAGGAGTCATGAATTGTTGAAATGGTTAAATCAAAAAGATGAGTCATACTTCGTTCCAAAACAATTCTTAGAGTCATACTCTAAGATTGTAACTTGAGTGACATATCTTAAAGAGGGTTTGTTAACACTAGTCAAATGTAAGAGTAAAAGGTTATCTACTCTTGTACATTTGAAATTGGTAAGTTGTGATGTTTTGGATAAAACAGAGACCAACTTAGGCCAATTGTGTAAAGTGTTAGTCTTGATAAAGAATCCGCACTATCTCTTGAATATTTGACAAGGGAGTCTTATATGTCAAGAGGACAGTGGGAGTCTTAAAGCTCTTGAAAGTTTCAAGACTTAATCAAGAATAAAACCTAAAGTCCTTCACTAGCACACGACTTGAGGTTTATAACCTATCGTGTTGAAATTTTTGTGCCTATTCAAGTTGGCTTTGCATAGGAGTTCTGAGAGTTCTCAATTGGTTGCACAACTACTTGGAAGCAATGGCAGGCACCTGAGCTGCCAAATGGCAAGAATTTAAGATTGCACAAGTTTAATCAATATGAGTTTGGATTTGTCACTAACCTTGTCTTGTGATTATGGTTTTGACAAATTCACATGGATAAGAACACATACACTATTAAATCTAAGTGTCATAAGGTTTCTATCCAATTCATGAAAATGATGGTGAGGAAACACTTTCACTAAGTAGATTTTAGCTAGATAGCAATTGTGATATTTAAATTCTCAAAGTCGTTAGTGGAGCGTGTGTAGTTTACCGGCACACTAACATGGACTTGTGAGAAGTGGCAAAGGTCTAAACAATTGAGACTATGATTACGGCATCCCTTTTCATAGTTCTAAAATTGTTTAGACACACATGTGAGCTATCTAAGAGAGGTGTATGATTTTGATAAAGTTTTATCAAAACAATCTAGTATCAGAAATCTGAACTTTGGTAAGAAAGTCAGCTGATTTCTGAGTACATGTCAAAGCTAGTGGGAGCATAAGTGTTATGCTAATAATCATCATGTTAGTGGGAGCATGATAATTATGACAAAGGTTGCAAGTTAGCAATGTTAATTATAGAAAACAAAAGTTTCAATTCGTGAGGTTGCAGGGGTTGAAAAAGTTGTTTTGCTATAATTAAGGGAGATGAAATTATACTTCATTTCAATTCTAAAAAGCTTAGATTGAGATTTTAATCGTATTTAATCAAGGATATATATATATATATATATATATGAATTTCATGTTGGAATGGCTCAACATAAGGAAATTCTATATATGAGTCCATTATTTGTGTTCTAAAATTCGATTATGATTACGGCATCCCTTTTCATAATCTGAATTTTGAGAACTTGGCAAATTGAAATGGAAATGTTATAGCAAAAGACTGGGTTAGTCTTTATGTGAGACATCATGAATCGTGTCCCATATGCTTCGGATATAGGATCGATTACATGTGCTATATTCATCCTTTCTAAAATTTTCCAAATGCCTGGGGCATTATGAAGGGAAAAGGTCGAGAATTGGATATGACTAAAATGATTAAGCAATTGTCGAGGACAATCTAAGGTTTACCAAAGATTGGTTGCTCAAGGACAGTTGGAAGTATAATGTTAATTCTGGAAGGACCATATGGACATAATCTGTAAGGAGGCAACTCTTGTTCAGAAGTGATAGTCAAAATGGAATATGGAAATGTTTCAAAGTTAGAAATTATTCAATCTGTGTAAGATTAGGAAACTTAATGAAAGAAGGATGGTTCCAAGGAGCTGATCTCCTTTGGAATGCTCTGTAATGATTGTTGTCAAGTCTTTCTGACTTTGTGCATAATCATTAAGAGGATCAATGCATATAAGTTTAGAATCTAACAGATTTCAGTAAATGGCATGAATTTGGAATTCTTGCATTTGCAGTAAGGATTTGGGACTGTGAAAAGAGGATCATTGGAGTGATGTTCAATTGATCTATTTTACAAAGTAAATATCATAGACAAACATAGTATGCATACTTGGTGTATGGCATGACTAGTGTTTAGAAAACATAGTGTACATACTTGGAGCATGGGACAACTATTGTTTTAAATTCAAGTATAAAGTTGATAAAATAGAAACAATGAATAATGAGTAATCAGTATGGTGATAAATAAAAGTGTTTATTTATATTCATAGGGTTTGATACCATATTTGATTCATTTATTCTTGTGTTTCACTTTGCATGTTTTGACTTCCAGAATAACTAAGTCTCTCTTCCTGAATGATTAAGTCATTCAAACCATCCACAGTCGGTCATATGTTGGAAGTAGATATGAATCAAGACTGTCATGGGTTGGTTTGTAGAGGTCCAAGTTGGTGGACAAAGTGGTGCTACAACACTCATGAGTGCTCATAAGTTCTGAGTATTGGATTCGACCCGCGCTCATTTGAATCACTTCATGGATTTTATCACGAGTGATCATGAGACGATAATATCTTATATTCTTCAAACCTAGAGATATGAGTTGTTACTATGAGTTGGTTATACATTGATTGCACGAAAATGCATTGGTAACTCGATGTTATAAAACGTGCCTTTGTGTATGATTCAACAAGTAGTAGAACAAGCCATATGAGTCGAAGTTTATCCATTCCTTTTACCTTCGGGATAAAAGCGATATCTGTGGGCCCCTCGATGATTTAAAGATGATACATGTGAGTGCTTGGCCAAGCCAGGGCTGATTTGATTTTTTCAATCAGTCAGTCATCATGAATCGGAAATCAGGAAACAACAAATGGACAGAGAGAATGATTGATAATCCACGTCTCAGTCCATATGATATCTAGAATGGAGGAATATATGATCCCTTATCTAATGGACAAGTCATTGACAAAGGTCAGAGTTCATCGACAAGGTCAGAGTTCGACAGAAGCTTTTGAGAGCTACGATTGCTGATCGGTTCCTGAAGTCATACGCAATAATAGTTTTAGACTTATCCAAGTGGGAGACTGTTGGATTAATGCCTAAGTCCATAACTATAATTGGTAAGACTTGACCCGACCCAGCATGGTCCATTTGGGTTGCATGGCATCATGCATTTGGATAGACTATAATGAGAGAAATAACACTTAAGGTTGGTTAATATATTATAAGTTCTAATATATTAATAAGGTTATTTAATTAGTATTGATCAAGAATTAATTTGGAATTAATTAAGTGATCAAAAGGAGACTAATTAAATATATGGGTTGATTTTGTAAATCATTCATTCCTATATATGTGGGCTTGTGATCCAAGATTCCTTATGTTGGACTAAGTCCATGGGGTGACCCATGGATACTCCATGGAGGTTAAAATCCATGGAGCATAAGGAATGGGTAAAGTTATGAGTTACATGGTGTAACCCTAATAGCCACCATATAAAAGAATCCCATGGCTCAAGAAATCGTGCACTAATGTGTGAGTGTGAGGGCTAGACGATTTCAAGGAGTGTTCAAGTTTCTCTCAAGTTATTCCAAGTGTATTTGGTGTTGTGTGAACCATTTGAGGTGTCACACTTGGGGCACTAGGCACTCAAGCTTCATGAAGACATTCTACATCAAAGAGGTATGTATTCTATGTTGTTATATTTATTATTTTGTATGCTAGATTAGGATAATACCTTGGATGTTCATAATTGTATGTATAATAGAGAAAACATAGATCCAAGGTATTTAGGGTTGCATGTACAGTTAGGAGTGTTAGAATGGTCATAACCCAACAATTTGATGTTTAAGCATAATAAATTTATTTATTGTGTGTTGAAAACCCTATATACTCACCAGGCTCCCAAGCCTGACCCACTCAGTTTATTTGTATCACAGGTATCGATACGAAGTTGCTTTACACTGAGAGATTAAAAGAGAAGTAGATCACTAGTGTAAATGAATGTAAGTTTTGGTTATGCTTATGTTTTTGTATTGACAATGACATCCCAATGGTTTAAGTGAATAAAATACATTTCTTCGGAAATGATTTGATAACATATTTATTATGTTTTTCTGGGAACAAATTCCGCAACACTTTTAATCAAATGATTACTCTGAAATTATTTCAAAAGCATAAATTAAACCGGTCTTTTCTAGCCGTGAATTTGGGGATGTCACAGCCCGTGGGTCGAAGGCACCAATGTCGGCTCAATAGGATCTGCTATATGCTAGCTGTCTTTGTGACTCTTGCATGGTATGTTGGGCTAGGCCCATTGTATGATGGGTTAGGCCCATTTGTATATTGGACTGGGCACATGGATCAGAAAGGGTTAGGCCCAATGTATGTTATGTAGGATGGTAGTTATTTTTGTGGCTCTTGCATTTGTTTGTTGGGCTAGGCCTATTGTTATGGGTTGGGCCCAATATGAGGGCTAGACGCAATGATATGTATGGTATGTGGTATTTTGGGGAACTCACTAAGCTTTGTGCTTACAGTTTTATGGTTATGGTTTCAAGTACTTCCGGTTTGAAAGGAAAGGACACAGCTTGATCACAGCGCATCCACCCATGTTTCGGCAACTTTATGACTTTGGGATTGTACTATGATAACTATTTTTACTCTGATATACTTTTGAATTCTTGAAAAGGATAAATGGTGTTTATGGTTGAATTAAAAATGCAATTTTTTTACCTTATAATTTTTGGGACGTAAAGTTGGTATGAGAGCATCGGTTTAAGGGATTTGGGCACACTCTCGGGTGTGACTGAACTCAAACTGAGGAGTTGGTAATCTTTTAAAAGAAAACAAATTTCTAAGAAGACACTTCTAAAGAAAAAGGGGCATGATGCGTGCAATCGGCCAAGCTCAAGTAAGTGATTCCCAGAATACCCAAACATGTTGATATTTTATATGATATGAATGTTTGCTTGCTAGGATAATGCTAAGGATACTTTCAGGAATTGCATGATAGATTGGCCTAATATGTGATGCCTTTTAGCCTAGGAAGCATTGGATGTTATGCTAGATTGGTAATATGTATTGGTAGCAGTAATTGCTAAGTGTATGTTTTAAAAATTGCATACGATTAGGATTATATAGCCTTAAAATGACTGATTGAGCCTTATTTCTAGTTCCTTGTTTGGTTGTGGTTCTAGGGTAGACTCTTTTATTCGACAATCTATTTTATCCTCTATTGTGTATAATTTGCATGCATAAGGCAACCTGCAGTGAGAGTGGAAGTTCCTATCATGGGGTGTAGTAAGTGATCTTGGGATGTCCTTTGTTTGTCCTGTAGCTTGGAGTGTTACTGCACGAATGCTGCTTGCTTTGTGATTTTTGGAAATCTTACTGATGTGAGGTAACTATTAAGTGAATATGTTAAGTCACGTGCTGCAAAGGTTAAATAATCTCATAGTGACAGATTTGACTGTATTGCGTAGCTCTAATTTGATTCTAACCGTTGTAGGTTTGAGTCTTTTACTCGAAGGATTATCTAAGCTTTGAGTCATGTGATTGTATTCATGAAGTAGTTAGCTAACATTAGTGGGAGTTCTTTAGCAGCTGAAGGCAAGGTGAGGTCAGAAACCTAGGGAGCCTAGGAAGTACTTTAGTGTGTTTGGTCATGCTGTTTAGCAGGTACTTGGAGTATTGATTTGAGAAGGTGACTTGGAGGATTCAGGATAACTCTTGAGGAAAGTATGGATAGGTGTGTAAGGTAGTATTGGGACCATACTACTGAAAGCACAGGATCAATACTTTAGTCGAGGGGAGTCACATAGAATCTAGGAAGCCTGTGGGATGAGAATTTTTTATTATGTTCTGATCATTGTATGGTTGCTTTTCAGTATGGTGATGAGCACTCGTGGAGGAGGATCTGGTTCACGCTCAGGTGCTGGCACTGAGCCGATAGATGAGCGGATGCGGGAATTCATCTTGTTTGAAATCACCCACGGTATTTTGGAGCAAAATCCTATGATATTTGGTACGATCATGGAGGGGATCATGGAGATTATGCATGAGCGTCATGACATATATCGTAATGGGTTACGGAGTTACTGGATGAGTAACTCAGGGCCTTTCGGGCCGAGATCGCGGCAGGACAGTTGGGAGCGCATACCCCCTTATTTCAGGAGTTCAAGGCCAGTGGAGCTCCAGAGTTGTTTGTAGCTAAGGACCCCATCGCTAGCCACTGATGAATCACTGACTAGGAGAATTATCAGCGGACGAACTTCTGTCCTCAGGGGGAAAAGGTGGGATTTACATCTTGTCTTTTGAGGGACCGAGCCCGTGATTGCTGGGAGGATGTCGGCCATTGTGGCCATGTCTTGGGAGGAGTTTTTCACGATATTCCAGGAGGAGTTTGCACTGATAATTGAGGTGCAACAGCTGGCGAGGGAGTTTTAGGACCTTTGTCAGACTACTGAGACTATGACATATATCACTGAGAAGTTTCGGGAGAAGGATTTGTTGGTTCTGCAGTATGCAGCGGACGAGGAGATAAAAAAGGTGAGGTTTCATGATATGCTATGGGATGATGTCAAGGAGTTTGTGAGCTTTTCAGGGTGTAAGAATCAGAATGATATGATTGTTAGAGCCCGACAACAGGAGATTGATTTGGAGCATCTCGGGAAGAGGAAGTCAGAGCAGATTCAGATCGTAGTGGGCCAAGCGAAGAGGCCTAGGACTCAGAATTCGCGTCTAGGAGTCCATCAGGTTCGGGGCCGTTGTGCCAAGTATGGGAGGACGCATGAGGGCGCTTGTCGGGATACAGGAATGGGATGTTTCAGTTGTCATTAGATAGGTCGTTTCAGTAACGATTTCCCTCCTGGATCGATTCCGACGTGTTTTCATTACAACCAGGTGGGCCACAAGATGGTCGGCTGTCCGAGGTTGATGGGTGGGGCAGTGAGTGCACCTGCTCTAGTTACTTTGAGGATCATTGACGGTCGTGATGGCAGGACGGAAGCCCCAGCAGTGAGGAGCCGAGTATTGCAGCTTCAGGCAGGGGAGGCCAGAGTTTTATCAGATGATATCGCGGGTATGTTATCTTTTGTTTTCCTCGTGCCTTATTATTCGTATATATGTGCTTTTGAATAATATGTTTGTTTGTGTAAGACATTATCTTCAGTTTAGTTTCTCTGTAATTGCCTAGATGGTAATATCAAGGGTTGTTATATGCCGTTTTGCATGCCGAGAGTTACGAGTGGGGCACATCTTGTTGAGTTGGATTTAGAGTGTTAGGTAGTTTGTTATGGGCCTTTGGTGGAAGCAATTTAGGAGTACCACTTGGAATATCAGTTGTCGGATTAGCATGATTAGTTCAACAACATAGTCAGAGTTCAACAGTGTTTATGTCGCTCAGTAGGGATTACAGTTGTTTATGGAAGGAATCTTGGGCCCGATCTCTACCGTTACTAGGGAAGGAGCGATAACAAGTGGATGATGATGGCGGTCGCGTGGGTTTGTTCAGACATTGGAATTGTCAAAGGAATTTCGAAATCGTATTGTTGAGGTAAGTAGGGTATCGAACACAGGGAACGATAAAAATTAAATTAAATACTAGAATTATCTAAATAAAAACAACTAATAAGGGGGGTTTTTCTCTAGTTTTGCAAGACTAGAAACTTAAGTAAGCAAATAACACTCAAACAAAGACAATTAACAACTAAAGAGAATAGAAGGTAACTAGATTCAATGATAAAAGAGACTTCCACTACAAGAAAAACGCGATTTTGCTAGGGAAGATCGCTGTGGAACGTACTTTCATTGTTAATCTGCAATGGATCGTGCTATGGAATGTCGTTCCATAACAATGTCGCTACCACATTGTCTACGGATTTTATTTCTGGTAGCGAGAGTGGGAATTGCTAGGGAAAATGCTACTGACTCCATATCCATTGGTATTATGCTACCAATAGTGCTATGGAACAAAAATTTGTATCAATTTTCCAACGACATTTGTTACCAAATCACTTTCCGTTGTACTGCTGCTATGGAATTCATCATCGTGGTTACTATGCAACGGAGCTTGTGAAGGAAACCAATTCCATAGTTGAATTGCTACGGAGGTACCATTCGTAGGTATTTGCTATTGATTTCTGCTATGGAATATGATTTCGTTTGCTTTTTTGCTATGGAACAAAACGTGTATCTAATTTGTGACGGCATTTGTTGGGATGTTGTATGCTTAATTAATTTTGTTATACTATGGATGGATTATTATTATAATCATTGGAATTTGTAAGATATGGTTTGAATGAAATGTTTTTGAATTGGTAATTTGTGGCATAATCTAATGGATAAAAATGTAAAAATGAATTATAAAGTAGATATTGCTGGCAAGAAGACTCGAACTTAAGCATATGCTAGAAAAGGGCGCAGTTAAGCCAGTTGTGCTAATCAAGTTGTGTATAATTTCTTGAGAACATAGTATATAATGAATAATTAATAATTAATTCATTACAAAGTTATTTTTAATTACATTAACCGGGCATGTTAAAGTATATAATCTATGTAGATTATTTTCCTTAATAACGAATTCATTACAAACTAATTTTTAATTACATTAAGTATACTTCATCACAAAAACAACATGGGTTTTACAAATACTTCATCATACTCAAACAACATAGCAAGCAAAAATGACTAAAATGCCCTTTTAACAGAATGATGTAAACACAAAAAAACATCCCGGGACGAAGCCCGGGCTTTCTTCCTAGTTTACATTTATGTATTGATATTAAACCAAATTACAAATTAACTTCATCGCAAAAAACATTAAACACAAAAATATCTAGTCATTATCTTCTTCCTCCTCTTCTTCTTCATCCTCTTCTTCTTCATTGCTCGATGTACTATACTCATAACTACCCTCGCTGTCAGGAATACCATCATTGTCGTCCTCATGAATTTCACCTTCTTCATCAATATTATTTTCATTATCTGAACGGTTGCTTGACATTTCGTGATCATCATCATGATTGTCTGTATCGGCTAGACTTGGTATAATGATTTCATTTGATTCAACTTCATCTTCTTGGAAAGCAACGTCTTTCTGAGGATGATTTTCATCGGTCCAACCACGAGGTTTAACTTTAAATACAGCCCACCAGTCCGAGTTGTTTTTTTTCGAACTTGGGTAGGGAATGTAACACACTTGAGTGGCTTGCATGGCTAAAATAAATGGCTCGAACTTGTTGTATTTTCTTTTGACATTTATCTCGACCAAGTTATATTGTTTGTGAACCTTAACTCCTATGTTAGGTGTTGGATCGTACCAATGACATTTAAACAAAACTGTGGTTTTAATTGGGTAACCAGGGTACTCGACTTCTAAAATTTCCTCTACCTTACCATAATAATCACCTCCTTAGCTACTAACACACAATCCGCTATTGGTTGTTGATTTGTTCAGACTATGAGCTTCTGTGTGAAACTTGTAACCATTGACAAAGTATACACTATATAATTTCACTTTTTTGAATGGCATTTTGGATAGGTCAGATATAGACTTGTTGTTTATCGGGATCTTATGTAAGTATATGAATAATGGTAAAACACTTAATTAGAGTTAATTATAACCATAACAAAAAATAATAAATTTTAAAAAATACAAAAATAACAACACCCACATAGTTTTGAAACCATAATGCAAAGTTCTTCTCAACTTCAGCTGCAAAGACCTGTTCATCCATATCCCCCATAAGTTCATTCAAATCTTCTTCAAATATTCTGTATCACCATTTCAATAACATTTTAAAGTAACTATGAATGTAATATACAAAATCATGCATGTAAATGTTATTCGATCAGAGCAATTACACAACAAATGATTATTACAATTAAAAGTGATGCATATGTTACGTACAAACCTGATGTAATGCTTGATCTTATCTTCATTAAGGAGTATGTAAGTTTGGGCAGCATGCACTTCCTCATCAGACATCATTCTATTCGTGAATCTTCCATAATGACGCCCAAGATATGAAAATATATCTAACATGTCGTTGTTAGCATTCGCTTGCTCATCTCCTCCTCCATCATCATTTTGAGGCAACTTTCTATTACGTGTGGGGACACCAGTCTCGAAATAATGAGAGCAAAATATTGATGCTTCACGTAGCAAGTACGCATTAACAACGGACCCTTCCACTCTAGCTTTATTTTTCACATCTTTTTTCAACTGATTTAGATACCTATAGTGAAGATTGTTTAAATTAGCTTACAAAAATAGCAACATACATTACGATGTACCATACAAACCTTTCAAATGGATACATCCACCGATATTGGACAAGACCGGCTATCTTCGCTTCGTATGGCAAATGTACTGGTAAATGTTCCATGGAGTTAAAAATACCAGGGACAAAGATGGTCTCTAATTTACATAATATTATTGGGATCTCAGTTTCAATCCTTTCCATGTCTTTTGTTGTGATTGATGTTGCTGTTAATGTTTTGAAGAAAATACTCAACTCTGTTAATGCTTCCCACACTTGTTGTGGCAACATCTCACGAAATGCAATTGGCATCAATCTTTGCATAAAAACATGACAATCGTGGCTTTTCATTCCGAACAGTCTACACCCTGTTAAATCAACACACCTCCCCAAATAAGAAACATAACCATCGGGGAAACGCAATTTCTCCACCCATTGGCATATGGCTTTCTTTTGATTCTTTTCCAGAGTTATTATGCTCTTTCATTATCTTCGACTCCTTTTCTCTTCCTACAATAGAGCTTCAGATCTCTTCTGGCTGCTACATTGTCCTTCGTTTTCCCCTTGACATCCATTACAATGTAAAAAAGTTTTCAAATACATTTTTAACAATATGCATAACATCAAAATTATGTCTAATTAGTTTTGTTTTCCAATATGGTAAATCCCAAAACATGCTTTTCTTTTTTCCAACCATGATCGCCACATCTTTTGTTTACATCATCAGCATTTAGTTCAGTCACTTTTACCAAACCTAATTGTTCAATCTCCCTTAAAGTTTGTTCACCATTCTTAATTGGAGGAGGACCTTCTATCACTTGAAGATTCTTCCTGAACTTATTTTTATCCTTTCTATATGGGTGATTTACCTATAGAAATCTTCTATGGCAGTCAAACCATGACATCTTATTACCATTCTGTAGTCTGAATGCTTGTGTATGTTTCCCACAGTGTAGACATGCTAGCTTACCTACTGTAGACCATCCGGACAACATTGCATATGCTGGAAAATCGCTTATTGTCCACATCAAAGCTGCTCTTAGATGGAAATTTTGTTTTAAAGATATATCATATGTTACTACGCCTTCTTCCCATAATTGCTCCAACTCTGCAACAACTGGTTGCAAAAATACATCTATTTTATGCTTAGGGTTTGACGGTCCTGGCACAAGTGCGGTAAAAAACGTGTAAGGCTCTTTCATGCACATAGAAGGTGGAAAATTATAAGGTGTTATAATAATAGGCCAAGATGAATATTGTTTTCCAAATGCTCCATGTGGTGCAAACGCATCTGTACTTAGGCCTAATCTTACGTTACGTACTTCTGCTGCAAATGAAGGATGACTTTTGTCAAAGTGCTTCCAAGCTTCTGAATCGGATGGATGACCCATTACTCCAGCAACATGTCCATGATTCTCGGAGTGCCATCGCATGGAAGCGGTTGTGGCTTGTGAAGCATACAGTCTCTTCAACCTTGGAGTCAAAGGAAAGTAATGCATTTTCTTGAATGATACGCGAGAACATCCGGCCAAAATTTTTGACCGTTTGTACCTATCTGCATTGCAGAATTTGCATCGATAAAGATCTTTGTCTTGCCTCCCATATATCATACATCCAAATTTTCAGCAGTCAATCATCTCCACAGGCAAGCCTAGTGCTTGTATTAACTTTTTGCTCTCGTATAAACTACCTACCATATTATTCTCCTCCGGTAACACATCATTTATCAAGTGATAGATAGCATCATAACTTTGCTCAGGTATGCGATACTCTGATTTTATATTCAATAGTCTACCTACACCAGATACGTGTGTCACTTTTTTACATCCATGCCACAATTCTTTATCGGCTGCATCTAGTATATCAAAAAAAAATTTATGTAGTGCATTTGGCTCCTCTTCTGGATCACTATTATTTAAATCAGGAGCCATTGCATCTATGACCATCTCTCTATAAGAACATGTACCTTCACTAAAATTTGTGTTTGAATCATCCACCCTTAAAAACGTATTGTCATCATCAATTGATTTTTCCCCATGTTTATCCCAACACCAATATTCCTCAACAAAACCAAACTTGTACAAATGAGTCTTAACAGTATCAACTTCTGTATATGGTATGTTACGACATTTTATGCATGGGCATTTTATTTTATTTTCGTCCATGAACCTATGTTGACTGGTAGCAAAATCTATAAATTTTTTCACTCCTTGTACGAAAACGTGCTATATACAACTACTACTATCTTTTCTTTCATACATCCACTTTCTACTTGGATTGTTCATTGTCTTAAATCTGTAAGTATAAATGTAAATAACACAATATTAATTCTTTGTTCATTAATGTTGATTTGAATTCATATTTGAAATTTGAATTAAATGTATAGTTACCATACAAACATCACAAAGGTACCTTCACAACGACTCGTTTCACAAAGCTAATGACCGAATGATGAACAAATCTTCAAAGTTTTCTAATTTGAATGGTTGAACAACTTTTGTAATTGGATAATGGCTTAGAATATTAGTAGAATGCTTTAATTAAGATCGACACTTGCAGAACACATATTCAAACAGAGTGTGTATCGATTAGGGAACCTTCGACGACCCTTGATTTCAATGTGTTGGATGGATATTAGATCATATTATTGGGTCGATAGTATTCAATAATAGTTTAAAACCCATGTAGTATACGGGTAATTATAAATTTTAATAACATTCATAATAAATATAAAAATATAGATCTACTTCAAATATAAATTCTATATATATAGTATTTTTCTTAATAACGACTTGATTAAACAAATTTTTTTATTTCCATAACAAAATTGCCGCCATCACTTTATAAATTGCAAATAGACCAAAGTGCCATTGAAATCTAACCAAATTGGTCACAATGAACTTTTGATTAGTAAAATGGAAAAGACAAAAATAACATACATATCAAAAGTAACATATATATACATACATATCAAAAGTAACACCAAAATACACATACAATATGCATCACTAATTGTGTGAATCAAACAACTATCATATATACAACTACTCAAAACTAATGTCAAACATCCTAGCAAACTTTACAAAACATGCATCCCATAAACAAATTTCACAATTCAACAACCAACTGTATTGATTCATAAAAGCTATTCCATAATTGCTCACAGAAGGATGCCTTGCACAACTTCTATGTAATCCATGGAATTTTGTCACACCCCAAAACCGGAACGGCGGAAACGTTCGGGGGTGGAGGACGTCATGTACAGTATCACAACAATGCATAGTAGTAAACAAGCAACAACATCATCCATTGCATTAATAATATAATTTAATACAAGTGTGTTCTGTTAAGTTTAAATAGACACCAAAAATATGAAACAAAATAAAAGATGAGTCTTGAACGAGCTCCATCTTCTCAAAACCTGGCACCGGTACCTGTCTACTGGTGACCTGAGAATACAAGTTATTTTGAAAGAGTTTATCAGCTTTAAGCTGGTGAGATCATAAGTAGTTTAGTGTCATTGCTTGTATGAAAGTGTTTGTAAGTACTTGATGTATAAGTTTGTAAATATTTGTAAATGTTTGTAAATGTTTGTAAATGTTTGAATCTCCTAGAAAATCCTATATTTTCTACTAAACGTAGCCTTCTACCAAGGCATCAACTGTCCTATATGTTTGTTTCCTGTAAAAGTGTATATTTTCCCAAGTATGACTATCATTAACCAAAAATATAGTTTTACATTACCGTTCATTGTGTGAAGATCACAAAGTGAATGCAATGGGGAAATAAAATAGTACTGTAGTGTTGTATTAAGTAACTACTGCTGTACTAACTACCTTAAACCAATTGTCATTTAAAGTACCATGTGATATGCCTGTACCATACTACCGGTTAAAAACACGACGATGAAAGACGTCGGAAGAAATGACATTTGGCACCTGTAGACTTGCAAGTCCCACTGTAGCGAGCAGCAAGGTGTAGGATACAAAACGAGTCATGACAGGTGATGCCATGCCCCGTTACGTGGCTCACATAACTGTTGTAATGTTCTTGTATATGTATTGTATGTACTAGCTGTATTGTATGTTCTCTCTGTCTAGTATGTATGTATGTTCTCTCAATTTCTCATAATAGTATGTTCTCTTGTATAATGTATAGTATGTACTAGCTGTATTGTATGTTCTCTCTCTGAATGAAGGAACTTTTATATCTATACATATATACATAATATATAACTAAGATTCAAACGACCTTCGGACAAATAACCGATACCCTAAGTCCACAACGAAACAAGGAACAGGAAGCAAGGTGAGCTATCAGTCCTAAGTCCTTTCAATCCTACTTATATAACTATATCTATATAGATACACATTTGACAAAGTATAAGTTTAAAAGAGTTTAATGAAAGTATTTAACATGTAAAAGGGTTTGCAAAACAGTTTGAAGTAGTTTGTTTGATAACACAGTTTGAAAAGTAAGAATCCACTTGTTTGGTAGTTATTAATCACATGTGGTTGCTATAATAACTATAATAGTTCAACTTGTATTCCCCCCCCCCCCATAAAAGCATTTAAAATCATTTAAAAGGTTGATTTAGGGGTATGAACTCACCTGTAGTGAGTGGTTTGGATGAACGGATGGTGTAGGATGCTAAGTGTCAAGTGAAGACTTGAGCACACACACGGATCCTATTTAACATGTATTGACACATATATGTATCCAATTAGTCACTTAACAACTAATTAATTAAGTAAAGACACCCTAAAACATGTATAACACTTTGATTCAAGTGCTAGGAGTACATTAGGGATGCTTCTAAGGGTTGTATAGCCACTTAAGGGAGTTTTCGGTCCAAGTGGTTTTCGGTCCATATGGTTTTCGGTCCAAAGAGGTTTTCGGTCCAATGACCTTTCGATCCATATGGTTCTCAGTTTTTAGGGTTTTCGGTCCCTGAGTTTAAGACCGAAAACTCATGATTTTTGGTGCATAAGGTGATTTCCAAGGACTTTCAACAATCAATGAAGTGTTCTAGACTCAATACTAAGTATTAGGAAGGGCTTTAAGTCATTTTCGCACCCTTCATAAGGGTTTTCGGTCTAAGGAGATGCACTAGATCGAAAACACCTTTTGTTCTTGAGAAAAGGATGTTTTCAAAGCCGTAAATCGAGTATCCTTACTAGATAACAAGTATAGGAGATAGATACTTACAATATGGAAGCAAAGAAGGGTGTTTTCGGCCCAAAACACTAGTGTGTGTTCTTGGTGTTCTTGAAGAACACTTGAAGATCTAAGAAAACGGAATGATTTCATGGATGAAATCATGTAAGATCACTAGATAATGGAAGAGATCAACTAAACAAGGAAGGAAACACTTACAATCTTGAAGATCTCGACAAAAAATTTGGATGATACTTGAGAGAGAATGTTCTTGACTTGGAAATGGGAAAAAGACTGAAAATGAATAAGTGTCATTTTATACCCTTTAGGGTTTTCGGCCCTAACACTATTTTGGGCCGAAAACTCCAAACTCTTGGAGTTTTGTGACTTAAATGTTGCACAATTAATCCTAAAGTATACTTCCTTTCGTTTGTTCTCTCGAAGAATTCATATAAAAACAAAACACCCAAACGAACTTTAAACCGAGCTAAAAATTAGCAGAAATGAATTTGACTTTTAATTGAAGTGTTTGACTATAGAGTTCGTACAATTGAAAATTTCGGGTTGTCACATCATCCCCCCGTTAGAAGGAATTTCGTCCCGAAATTAGAGTTTGAGCAAATAAGTAGTTAAAAATAACTAAGTAAAAAGATGAGGATATTTCAGTTTAATCTGATCCTCTCGCTCCCAAGTGAATTCAGGTCCTCGCTTGGCGTTCCAGCGAACCTTCACTATCGGGATACGACTTTGTTTTGTTTGCTTCACCTCTCGGTCCATGATCTCTACAGGTTCTTCCACGAAGTTGAGGCTCTCGTTGATCTCGATCTCGTCGAGTGGGATTACAAGAGTCTCGTCGGACAGACACTTTTTCAAGTTCGAGACGTGGAAAGTAGAATGTATGTTACTGAGTTCACGAGGTAAGTTAAGTTTGTAAGCTACAGGGCCGATTCTAGCGAGAATATCGAAAGGCCCTATGTATCTTGGATTTAGCTTTCCACGCTTTCTGAAGCGTATCAAGCCTTTCCAGGGTGAGACCTTCAATAGAACACGGTCGCCCACCTGGAATTCCAACGGTTTCCTTCGTTTATCTGCGTAGCTTTTATGTGGGTCTCTAGAGGCTTTCAATCGTTCACGAATCTGAACAATCTTCTCTGCCGTTTCCCGAATGATCTCCGGACCCGTGAGAGTGCTGTCAGGAACTCGTCCTTTAGCTAACTGGGTATCACCCACCTCAGCCCAGCACAGAGGGGATCTGCACTTTCAGCCATAGAGGGCCTCGAATGGAGCAACCTTTATGCTCGTGTGATAACTGTTGTTGTAGGAAAATTCGACAAGGGGTAAACGAGTATCCCATGCTTTCCCAAAGTCGATCACACAGGCTCGCAACATATCTTCCAAGGTTTTGATAGTCTTCTCACTTTGTCCGTTGGTTTGTGGATGATAGGCTATACTCATGTCCAGCCTAGTTCCTAGGGAACTTTGTAGCGACTGCCAGAACCTCGAAGTGAATCTACTATCTCTGTCCGAGATACTGGATATGGGAACATCGTGCAGTCGTACAATCTCTCGTATGTAGGTTCTTGTAAGCTTCTCCATCTTTTCTGTTTCTTTGATAGGCAGGAAGTGTACGAACTTGGTCAATCTGTCGACGATGACCCATATGGTATCAAGTCCACTCGTTGTCTTAGGCAACTTGGTTATGAAGTCCATAGTGATCCGCTCCCACTTCCATTCCGGTATCTCCGGTTGTTGTAGTAGACCTGAGGGTTTCTAGTATTCGACCTTGACCTTGGCGCAAGTAAGGCATTTACTCACGAAGGTAGCAATCTCTGCTTTCATGTTAGGCCACCAGTATAACTTTTTAAGATCCAGATACATCTTATCTGAACCTGGGTGGACGGAATAATGAGTGTTGTGCGCCTCGGTCATGACCAAGTCTCTGAAACCACCGTGTTTCGGTGTCCAGATCCGATCCATGAAATATAAGGCTCCGCCACCTTTGACCTCCAAGTTCTTATCCATCCCTCTCAGGGATTCACTCGCCACATTTTCAAGTTTCAAAGCGTCGAGCTGAGCCTCCTTAATTTGCATGGACAAATATGAATGGATAGTCATAGTCAATGATTTGACTTTACGACTAGAGTATTCTTTCCGACTTAGGGTGTCAGCTACTACGTTGGCTTTACCCGGATGATAACGAATTTCACATTCGTAATCACTAAGTAGCTCGACCCACCGTCATTGTCTCATGTTGAGCTCCTTCTGGTCGAATATATGTTGTAGGCTTTTGTGGTCTGTAAAGATAGTGCTTTTTGTACTGTATAGGTAGTGTCTCCAGATCTTCATAGCAAACACAACTGCTCCTAGATCAAGATCGTGTGTGGTGTAGTTGACCTCGTGTGTCTTCAGCTGTCTCGAGGCGTAGGCGATGACCTTACCTCGCTGCATCAGAACACAGCCGAGCCCTTGATTTGACGCATCACAATAGACAACGATGTCTTCTATCCCTTTGGGGAGGGATAGTATTGGTGCGGTGCACAAGGCTCGCTTGAGCGTTTGGAATGCTCTCTCCTGCTTCTCTTCCTAGTCAAAGGCCACTCCCTTCTGGGTCAGTGTTGTAAAAGGTTTCGCAATTTGGGAGAAGTTCTGAATGAACCTGCGATAGTAGCCAGCGAGGCCTAGAAATTGACGAATTTATGTAGGCGTCTTCGGTGCTGACCAACTCTCAATGGCTTTGATTTTGGAAGGGTCCACGTGTATTCCCTCTTCGCTAACCACGTGCCCTAAGAATTCGACTCTTCGGATCCAAAATTCGCATTTCGAGAACTTCGCATAGAGCTTCTCCGAACGCAGCGTTTCTAAGACTAGTCGCATATGTTGACTATGCTCCTCCTTACTACGAGAGTAGATAAGTATGGCATCGATGAAGACGATGATGAACTAATCCAAGTAAGGACGACACACCCTATTCATTAAATCCATGAATACCGCGGGCGCGTTTGTTAATCTGAACGGCATCACTACGAATTCGTAGTGCCCATAACAAGTTCGGAAGACTGTCTTCGGAACATCCTCGCTTAGCACTCGTAGTTGGTGATATCCGGATCTTAGATCGATTTTTGAAAAGAAGTTCGCCCCTTGCAGTTGATCAAATAAATCGTCTATGCGAGGCAGAGGGTAACAATTTTTGATGGTTAGCCTGTTGAGCTCCCTGTAGTCGATGCACCTACGAAATGATCCGTCTTTCTTCTTGACGAACAAGACCGGAGCTCCCCATGGCGAGAAACTTGGTCTTATAAATCCCTTGCTGAGCAGTTCGTTAAGTTGACCGGACAGTTCTTGCATCTCTGCAGGTGCTAGACGATAGGGCGATTTGGCTACGGGGGTAGCCCCTGGAACTAAGTCGATTCTGAACTCGACTTGACGTTGCGGAGGTAATCCTGGGAGTTATTCCGAAAAGATGTCGGGAAAGTCGCGTACTACTGGAATGTTCTTAATGTCTTTCGCTTCTTGGCTCACATCTACAACATGAGCAAGGAATGCGCGACATTCCTTTCGCAAGAATTTCTGGGCTTGAATGCTTGAGATGATACGAAGGTTCGTGCCGGGTTTGTCGCCATAAACTACCAGAGTTTCGCCAGACGGCAGATTGAGGCGAAGAACTTTTTCATAACACATGATGTCGGCACGATGTAGACTCAACCAATCCATGTCGATAATGACGTCGAAACTTTTAATTAAGACCGACATTAGGTCGATCGAAAATGAATGGCTATCTAGAGTTAGGGTACACCCTATGATTATACTGCTAGTGCTCTCTGTCTTCCCATTAGCCATTTCTACAGTGAACAGTTCTTTAAGTGCTCGTGATTTTTGCTTAAGTAAATGAGCAAATTTTTGGTTCACGAAACTCCTCTCCGCTCCACTATCAAATATTCTGCATGCATAAGAGTTATCGAGGAGAAACGTACCAGTGACCACTGTGGGGTCGGCAACCGCTTCCTCGTGGCCTATAGCCAGAACCCTTCCTACTCCACCGACATTCCCTGCCTTAGGGCACTTCCTCTTGTAGTGGCCCACCTCGCCACAACCGTAGCAAGCTTGGCCCACTCCTGCGCCGGGGACTTGGTTGATTGGCCTCGCTGGAGCTTTGCAGAAACGGGCAGTGTGCCCCTTCCTGTTGCAGTTTGAACACTGCATTTCCCGGTAGGCTCCGATGTGGTGGAAGTTGCATTTGTTGCACTTAAGCAAACTTCCAGCATACTGCTTGACCAGAGCAGCAGCAGCAGGTGTTACCGCAGCATGGACTGCCACGACCTGCTGCCTTTTGGCAGCCTTCTTATTCTTCTTGTCATCCCAGAACTTCCGCTTGGAATCATCGGTTTTGGCGGGTTCTGAGATGGCCATGGTTGTTGTTGTTGACGGGGTACGGACCCCATGGTCAATAAGTCGTTGTGCCAATCTCTTGGCACTATCGAATGTAGTGGGGTTTGAAGCCAAAACGTTCCCTTGAAATGGAGGCACCAGCCCCCATATGTACCTCTCTATCTTCTTTCCCTCTATGTGAACCATGTTGGGACAGAGGGCCACCAGTTCGCAGAACCTGGCGGTATAGGTCACGATGTCGGAGCACTTCATGGTCAGGCTCCAAAGTTCTTGCTCCAGCTTCTGGATTTCGCCCCTCGGGCAGTATTCTTCAATCATTAGCTCTTTCAGAGCTTCCCAGCCCATAACATTAACCGCTATGAGAGATAGTGACTTGACATGGCTATTCCACCATGTCAGGGCTTTTGCCTCGAAGGTGCACGCAGCAAATTTGACTTTCCTTCCTTCTGGGCATGAGCAGATCTCGAAGATCGACTCCGTCTTTTCGAACCATTGCGAGAGGGAAATGACTCCGCCAATCCCTTTAAAGCACAGTGGCTTGCAGTTGGTGAAGTCCTTTTAGGAGCACTCTCTCAAGCACACAGGGGCTTCACCTTGGTTAGAATGAACAGGTGTTCCTCCTCCAGTGGAACCGGAAGAATGATATTGAGCCATGGTTGTTGCCACAGCCGCAGCTACTGCAGCATTTAGAGTTGTCGTATGGATTTGAGGAGCAGGTGGTGTTGCAGTTATGGGAGGATCGCGCCTCGTTGATCGGCGTGGAGGCATCTTGTAGCTGTAGGTTTACAAAGATGAAGATATTGATAAGAATTTAATGGGGAGAATTTGATGAGAATGACTCATGGACTAACTCTCCATAGCCCAACAGCACCATTGAATAGTATGATTGAATGTAGATTTAGTACTAAAAGATGAAAGCATTTGGACATAATTTCCATGAGATTAGATATCTGTCAGTAATACTTGGAATTACAGATGTAACAAGTTCGGAAAAATGACCTGGAAGTAGATCTTACATCAACCAAGATGGGAAAATTTTGACAGAACTACGAACTAATTAAGACTTAACAGGTCCAAGTTTTAAGAAAGATAGGAAATTAGACTAGAGTTTTACATAGCTAAGTTATATCCAAAAGAGAAAGTTAAGTAGGCCCTATCCATGACGAGAACCACTAGAATGAGTCCTTGATCCTGACAGACGGCGCTCTATGTCTCTCATGCGCCTTTCAGACATTGACTGTCTAGCCCGAAGTTCCCTAACTTCAGCTTGGGATGCAGCTAGCTGTTGCTGCAGAGTCCCATTGGTTATCCTAGTCCTCTCCATAGCTACCTCGAGTCGGCGAATGCTGACCGTGTTAACGCCAGAGTTGGCGTCAATTTCCATGACTCGGTCGATAGATGCCCGACCTTGCTCCACATTCCGAGCTATCCTACGGACCATGATGGGTAGGACTCTATCAGCTGAACCTCCCTCGTTTAGGTTGTAAAAGCTTTTGTCCGCATTGTAGGGAATGGGTTGACCATGTTCCTGACTCCATCTGTTCAAGTTTGTGGCCCATAGAGGTGTGAGTCCTTGAAATGCTGGACGAGGGTTTGGGTTTGGAGCTACTGGGGGTAGGTTGTTGACTTCTGGCTCTGAGTCAAAACCATAAGAAAAGCCTTCAGCTTGGTGATCATCCAAAGGGATTGGGTGATCATCTTCTGGCTCTTCTCCCAGCCATCCTGCATTGCCGTTGTTGGGATAGTGTGGGTCTCCGGGGATATGGAATCCAGCCATGATATCTATGCAAGAAAAGGAGTATAAGAATTAACTTAAATAGATGCACTAATTACATAATTATAAGATGATCTTTATCAGTTACTTCAACACTTGTTTAGTGCATACCAGTTATATGTACTCAAAATAGGATAGACTTTCGAATAAGTGACCCTAACTCTAAGCCCACAACCAAACAAGGAACATGAAGTAAAGCAAAGATCACAGATTCTAAGTCTATGAAATCCTAGTTACATATAACCTTAGCGTATCCACTCAGCAACTATTGACATACTAATAAAGACCTTTAGTTCTCAGATAAGTAATTATAGTAACACAAAATACTCCTATATATCATACATCCAGAATTTGCATCGATAAAGATCTTTGTCTTGCCTCCAATATATCATACATCCAGATTTGCAGCAGTCACTCATCTTCACAGGCAAGCCTAGTGCTTGTATTAACTTTTTGCTCTCGTATAAACTACCTACCATATTATTCTCCTCCGGTAACACATCATTTATCAACTGATAGATAGCATCATAACTTTGCTCAGGTATGCGATACTCTGATTTTATATTCAATAGTCTAGCTACACCAGATACTTGTGTCACTTTTTTACATCCATGTCACAGTTCTTTATCGGCTGCATCTAGCATATCAAAAAAAAATTATCTAGTGCATTTGGCTCCTCTTCAGGATCACTATTATTTAAATCAGGAGCCATTGCATCTATAACCATCTCTCTATAAGAACATGTACCTTCACTAAAATTTGTGTTTGAATCATCCACCCTTAAAAACATATTGTCATCATCAGTTGATTTTTCCCCATGTTTATCCCAACACCAATATTCCTCAACAAAACCAAACTTGTACAAATGAGTCTTAACAGTATCAGCTTCTGTATATGGTATGTTACGACATTTTATGCATGGGCATTTTATTTTATTTTCGTCCATGAACCTATGTTGACTGGTAGCAAAATCTATAAATTTTTTCACTCCTTGTACGAAAACGTGCTATATACAACTACTACTATCTTTTCTTTCATACATCCACTTTCTACTTGGATTGTTCATTGTCTTAAATCTGTAAAGTATAAATGTAAATAACACAATATTAATTCTTTGTTCATTAATATTGATTTGAATTCATATATGAAATTTGAATTAAATATATAGTTACCATACAAACATCACAAAGGTACCTTCACAACGACTCGTTTCACAAAGCTAATGACCGAATGATGAACAAATCTTCAAAGTTTTCTAATTTGAATGGTTGAACAACTTTTGTAATTGGATAATGGCTTAGAATATTAGTAGAATGCTTTAATTGAGATCGACACTTGCAGAACACATATTCAAACAGAGTGTGTATCGATTAGGGAACCTTCGACGACCCTTGATTTCAATGTGTTGGATGGATATTAGATCATATTATTGGGTCGATAGTATTCAATAATAGTTTAAAACCCATGTAGTATACGGGTAATTATAAATTTTAATAACATTCATAATAAATATAAAAATATAGATCTACTTCAAATATAAATTCTATATATATAGTATTTTTCTTAATAACGACTTGATTAAACAAATTTTTTTATTTCCATAACAAAATTGCCGCCATCACTTTATAAATTGCAAATAGACCAAAGTGCCATTGAAATCTAACCAAATTGGTCACAATGAACTTTTGGTTAGTAAAATGGAAAAGACAAAAATAACATACATATCAAAAGTAACATATATATACATACATATAAAAAGTAACACCAAAATACACATACAATATGCATCACTAATTGTGTGAATCAAACAACTATCATATATACAACTACTCAAAACTAATGTCAAACATCCTAGCAAACTTTACAAAACATGCATCCCACAAACAAATTTCACAATTCAACAACCAACTGTATTGATTCATAAAAGCTATTCGATAACTGCTCACAGAAGGATGCTTTGCACAACTTCTATGTAATCCATGGAATTTTGTCACACCCCAAAACCGGAACGGCGGAAACGTTCGGCGGTGGAGGACGTCATGTACAGTATCACAACAATGCATAGTAGTAAACAAGCAACAACATCATCCATTGGATTAATAATATAATTTAATACAAGTGTGTTCTGTTAAGTTTAAATAGACACCAAAAATATGAAACAAAATAAAATATGAGTCTTGAACGAGCTCCATCTTCTCAAAACCTGGCACCGGTACCTGTCTACTGGTGACCTGAGAATACAAGTTATTTTGAAAGAGTTTATCAGCTTTAAGCTGGTGAGATCATAAGTATTTTAGTGTCATTTGTTGTATGAAAGTGTTTGTAAGTACTTGATGTATAAGTTTGTAAATATTTGTAAATGTTTGTAAATGTTTGAATCTCCTAGAAAATCCTATATTTTCTACTAAACGTAGCCTTCTACCAAGGCATCAACTGTCCTGTATGTTTGTTTCTTGTAAAAGTGTATATTTTCCCAAGTATGACTATCATTAACCAAAAATATAGTTTTACATTACCGTTCATTGTGTGAAGATCACAAAGTGAATGCAATGGGGAAATAAAATAGTACTGTAGTGTTGTATTAAGTAACTACTGTTGTACTAACTACCTTAAACCAATTGTTATTCAAAGTACCATGTGATATGCCTTTACCATACTACTGACTAAAAACACGACGATGAAAGACGTCGGAAGAAACGACGTTTGGCACCCGTAGACTTGCAAGTCCCACTGTAGCTTAAGGAGATTCAGGATACAAAAGGAGTTATGACAGGTGATGCCATGCCCCGTTACGTGGCTCACATAACTATTGTAATGTTCTTGTATATGTATTGTATGTACTAGCTGTATTGTATGTTCTCTCTGTCTAGTATGTATGTATGTTCTCTCTGTTTCTCATAATAGTATGTTCTCTTGTATAATGTATAGTATGTACTAGTTGTATTGTATGTTCTCTCTCTATCTAGTATGTATGTATGTTCTCTCTGTATGTTATTGTTTGTTTCTCGTCATAGTATTCTCTATCTGTATGTATTGACTCGTGTATGAACTGGCTCATTGTATGTTTCACTGTTCTAGTAATAGTATTGTAACTTTCTGAACTATACCTATTATAGTTTACTAGTAATGTTGTTTGTATGCATGAACATGTTTGTATACCTATGCTACCCAAAGGTATTGAACTGAATGAAGGAACTTTTATATCTATACATATATACATAATATATAACTAAGATTCAAACGACCTTCGGACAAATAACCGATACCCTAAGTCCACAACGAAACAAGGAACAGGAAGCAAGGTGAGCTATCAGTCCTAAGTTCCTTCAATCCTACTTATATAACTATATCTATATAGATACACATTTGACAAAGTATAAGTTTAAAAGAGTTTAATGAAAGTATTTAACATGTAAAAGGGTTTGCAAAACAGTTTGAAGTAGTTTGTTTGATAACACGGTTTGAAAAGTAAGAATCCACTTGTTTGGTAGTTATTAATCACATGTGATTGATATAATAACTATAATAGTTCAACTTGTATTCCCCCCCCCCCCCCAATAAAAGCATTTAAAATCATTTAAAAGGTTGATTTAGGGGTATGAACTCACCTGTAGTGAGTGGTTTGGATGAACGGATGGTGTAGAATGCTAATTGTCAAGTGAAGACTTGAGCACGCACACGGATCCTATTTAACATATATTGACACATATATGTATCCAATTAGTCACTTAACAACTAATTAATTAAGTAAAGACACCCTAAAACATGTATAACACTTTGATTCAAGTGCTAGGAGTACATTAGGGTTGCTTCTAAGGGTTGTATAGCCACTTAAGGGAGTTTTCGGTCCAAGTGGTTTTCGGTCCATATGGTTTTCAGTCCAAAGAGGTTTTCGGTCCATATGGTTCTCGGTTTTTAGGGTTTTCGGTCCCTGAGTTTAAGACCGAAAACTCATGATTTTTGGTGCATAAGGTGATTTCCAAGGACTTTCAACTATCAATGAAGTGTTCTAAACTCAATACTAAGTATTAGGAAGGGCTTTAAGTCATTTTGCACCCTTCATAAGGGTTTTCGGTCTAAGGAGATGAACTAGACCGAAAACACCTTTTGTTCTTGAGAAAAGGATGTTTTCAAAGCCCTAAATCGAGTATCCTTACTAGATAACAAGTATAGGAGATAGATACTTACAATATGGAAGAAAAGAAGGGTGTTTTCGGCCCAAAACACTAGTGTGTGTTCTTGGTGTTCTTGGTGTTCTTGAAGAACACTTGAAGATCTAAGAAAACAAAATGATTTCATGGATGAAATCATGTAAGATCACTAGATAATGGAAGAGATCAACTAAACAAGGAAGGAAACACTTACAATCTTGAAGATCTCGACAAAAAATTTGGATGATACTTGAGAGAGAATGTTCTTGACTTGGAAATGGGAAAAAGACTAAAAATGAATAAGTGTCATTTTTATACCCTTTAGGGTTTTCGGCCCTAACACTATTTTGGGCCGAAAACTCCAAACTCTTGGAGTTTTGTGACTTCAATGTTGCACAATTAATCCTAAAGTATACTTACTTTCGTTTTTTCTCTCGAAGAATTAATATAAAAACAAAACACCCAAACGGACTTTAAACCGAGCTAAAAATTAGCAAAAATGAATTTGACTTTTAATTGAAGTGTTTGACTGTAGAGTTCGTACAATTGAAAATTTCGGGTTGTCACAAATTTTATCTGCTTTGACCGCCTTACCAAGTGGTTTTGAACCTTGTTACAGGTATGTCAAGATTCCAACTCCTTCTACTATTAACGTAGGCATTATTTAACATGATCAGAGTTTCTTCTTTCCTTTCAATGCCTTCGGCCATCAACATCATTCCCAAGACGGAGACCGCATCCAACTGCCCCTGATCGGCTTCATTTTGAAGCAACTGTTTCCCTGCTACTTCTTCCCCTAACGTAAAATACTTCGCCTGGCATACATCATACAATTTTAAATATACAAATATAGAAACTAATTGAATTCGCAATAATCCGATTGGTTAAAAAAAGATTACCATTCCATCGTTGAAGAGTACGTGTGGGTTGTTCAATATTATGCATCTCCTTATGACTACATATTGTCTAATACTAAAGGGACGAAACCTTAGTCGATTTGTGTCTATGATTTTATATATTGCGTCTGATGATACAGAATCCCTAAATAGTTTGCAACTATAATTTACACAAATCAACAAAGTTAATTTATTAACCACTAAATTAAATATGTATATAAGTATAATACAAGTAATACACATCATACTTACACTAACTGGCACTTAAAAGCATCGATTGGTGAATTTACTCCAACCGTAGTTACTATTTTTTCGATCAAGTACGATGGCAAAGCACTAATTCTTATTCCTTGTTGTCTTCTTTGCATTCTTTCTAATGAACAACTCGTTGCCATTATGTTGAACTATGTCGAATGTATTCAAATTATATAACAACAATGAGTTTAGGGTTTATTGATCAACGTGCCGAAATTTTGACAGTTGGGGATGGAATGTAGAAGATCATTTGCCGATAAACTGAATCGACGACATCACTCTGACTACAAATTATGGCGCCTAGATATGTAGACTGTGAATTGACATAATTGCCCTTTAAGTAACAAAGATTACTACGTAAATGGTTAGGGTACTTTTCTAAATACCTACGGGCATTTTTGTAAATAAATTAACAGTTTAAATTTAAAAAGATGAAGTTAAATAAAATTATTGATTAAAGTTATAGAGACAAATTTAAATAAAATTAATGACATAAGTAGGATTCGAACCTCCGACTTCGGGTGGAAAGTAAGACGCGTTTGCCAGCTAAACTAAATTAACTTTAGTTTCTTCTAATTGAATGGACACCATAAGCCATTACCATGTGGACCAATGGCACATATGTCATCCATGCATACCATAAGCGCACTACCATGTCGACCAGTGGCCCATATTTCATCCATATGTCATCCATGGAAACCATAAGCCACTACCATGTTGACCAATGACCCATATGTCATCCATGGACACCATAAGCCACTACTATGTTGACCAATGGCCCATATGTAATCTATGGACACCATAAGCCAATACCATGTGGACCAATGCCCCATATGTCATCTATGGACACCATAAGCCACTACCATGTGGACCAATGGCCCATATGTCATCCATGGACACCATAAGCCACTACCATGTTGACCAATGTCCCATATGTCATCCATGGACACCATAAGCCACTACCATGTTGACCAATGGGCCATATGTCATCCATATGTCATCCATGGACACCATAAGCCACTACCATGTTGACCAATGGCCCATATGTCATCCATGGACACCATAAGCCACTACCATGTGGACCAATGGCCCATATGTCATCCATATGTCATCCATGGACACCATAAGCCACTACCATGTGGACTAATGGCCCATATGTCATCCATGGACACCATAAGCCACTACCATGTGCACCAATGGCCCATATGTCATCCATATGTCATCTACGGACACCATAAGCCACTACCATGTTGACCAATGGCCCATATGTCATCCATGGACACCATAAGCCACTACCATGTTGACCAATGGCCCATATGTCATCCATGGACACCATAAGCCACTACCACGTTGACCAATGGCCCATATGTCATCCATGGACACTATAAGTCACTACCATGTGGACCAATGGCCCATATGTCATTCATATGTCATCCATGGACACCATAAGCCACTACCATAGATATGGACATGACCCGTACGTCTTTTGTATATAAATTTCGGTTTAAACAGAAAAGCATCGTTAGTCTATGTTCTTTCTTGACGTTATTTATATGTATATACCCTGTCTATTAATCTGTAACTACATTAAATAAATTGAATTACTAAATATTTAGCGGTAATTAGCACATTTCGAATTATTTATTAGCGGAGGTTCAAAGTATTTCACAATTCGTTTCCCTCCAACCTACACACATTTATGCTGCATATTAGGGTAATTAAGTTCACCGATTAGAAATAAGGTTTACATTTTCTGTAATCATCATCTCTGGCAGCCTCGAAAGCAAAAGGAGCATCCGGTGTGAAGCCAACTAAATTCATTGCACCACAAGTTATGAAACGCAACAGGATTTCTGCTGCAAAAGTCGTAAACAGACAGTTACGAGATGAACAAATCGACTTCCCAATACCAAGAACCACATCCAAATCGATTGAGAAGTAGTGGTCAGAGTTCACCTTCTTCTAGGTTTCTAGATCAGTTAGCATATGTTCGTATCAAATTTCTTGCAAGTATTACTTCTACTTTGCGGTTTTTTTGCTCAATTGATTTATTTTCTCTATTGAAATTCTTTTTCATATGTTTTGCGTGCTGTTATACAGGTTGTATTTTTTTGCTGCCTATTTTGCATTTTTCATGTACTTCATGTTTCTATTGCTCGATTGGAATACATCTAATTACACCTGTTCATTGAAGGTACTACTTTCATATGTACCTTGTGGAACATTTATATGCATACAACCTGTTTGTTAAATGCCTAAGCGATGGTATAGTGGCTATGACATCTTTATTACTATTGTTATGATTTATCTGTATTCATATTGTTATGATTTATCTGTATTAATGTATTACATCTTTCATGTCATGTTTGGGTTAGTGTGTGTAGAGAACGGGAGTGATGGAATGAGTCAATTATTTAACTTTCTTTAGACATGAATGTTAATGCGATAATTATGGAGTTTATATATTTATTTTTCTTAATGCAGGTGCTTGCTGCTTTTTTTAGTTTCAAATGTTGGTGGAGTCAACAATTTACAATACCATTGAAAGGGTCAATGGTATTGTATATTAGCATGTAGGGATATCATTCTTAATTGGTTTCATTGGAGATGTTTGGATATTTTTTTGCTCAGGTGGTTTCATCAAAATTTGTGGGTTTTGATTGGATCGTATATTAAATTTGTTTGTTGTTCTATGCATGTAATTGCTTTATTGGTTTGATGCTTTTTTGGTGAAGCCCCAAAAGTTAATGTCGTTTTGCTATATGTCCCCAGCATGGAGTAGGTTTGGTTGCTGTTAAATTTAGAAGTGTCAATTGATTTTTAGGTGGTTGCTATTATTTTGATTCTGTTTACATTCCTGCTACATGCTAATTGTATTTTATTTGTATTTCGCTCATTTGTAAAGGTGATTCCGATGAGTAACGGTACAATGGAACTATGTTATATTTCGGAAAAAAATGATGAATTAGAAGAATTGAGAGAGTTTCCAAATAAACAAAAAGAGGAAAACAAAGAACTTATGGAAATAATGAAAGCCAAAGATCAACAACACAACACAAAACGCAAGCAACTTGAATGACAACTACAATCGGCAAATAAAATTGTTAAGGCTTTTAAAGAACTGCAAAAATAGTAGATAATAGAGTGTTAATTTGTTTATCGCAAAGTATTAATTTTAGATTAACCGCTTTTCATTTTCCATGTAATACATATTTATTGTATTATTTTATGATATAAATGTTATTTGATTTTTTTTGTTTTTGTTTATATATATTATTACAAAATAATTAGGATTTAATTTGTAAATTAATTATCCATTCGTAGCTATCCAGCTTTGCAACGAAAATATATTGACGTTATTTTCTATGGAATCTGCTATGGAATATAAACCATGGATTTTGTTAGGTATTCATTACAATGGGTTTAGCTAGAGATTTAACACTACGGATTTTGCTAGAGATTCATCACAACCTATTTAGCTATGGATTCATCACAACGAATTTTGCTAAGGATTCATCACCACGGATTTAGCTAGGGATTCATCACCACGGATTTTGCTAGGGATTCATCACCACGGATTTTGATAGGGATTAACTACAACAGAATTTGTGACGGAAGAACTACCACGGAATTTGTGATGGAAACGACTACGGAATACACGGCGGAATACCATCTACCACAGATTTCATTCCGTTGTCACAATTGCGATGAAATTATCGTTTCCGTTGCAAACCCCTCACTACGACGTTTTTAGGGACGGAAATAGTTCATTGCAAATTTCGTCGCTATTCATCTTTTGCAATGGAATTTCAGCTTTTCGCAACGGATTCCTTCCGTAGCAAAATCACGTTTTTCTTGTAGTGTTCTATTCAAATTCGATTCACTTATTCCTATGGTTGATTTCATGTCAAGTGCAATTGATTAATATATCGATGGCTACCTTTAGCAAACAAGTTTCCTAGTGTTCAATTCACTATTACTAATCCTATGGTTGATTTCATGTCAAGTGCAATTCGATTCACTATTACTAATCCTTTAGCAAACAAGTTAATTCAAACAGTGGCCAAATGATTAAACTAACAAGTTTCCTAGTGTTCAATTCAGATCAAGTAAGACTTTTAATATTGGTAAACTAAATTTGTCAATTCAATAAACTCATGTGTGGTTGTTCATCACACATGCTCACACATTAACTTATTTATTTTCTAGTTAACCCTAGGTTCATATTCACTAATACTACACATACAATATAATTTTCACAAAACTATATGACTCAAGCAATTAAGAAGATGTTCATGCAACTTAATAACTTGATTATTAACAGAAAATAATTATCATTAACACATAAGGGTTTTTAACAAGCTTAACAAGACAATTCACCAAATCAAATTAATCCAAGCTATTCAATCAAACCATATTCATAAGTTTATCTACTCTAAAGAGAAGTAAAAAGCTTTTAGCTCATATCTACAACAAATAACATCCTAAAATCGAAATCTAATGATTGAAACATGGTTTATGCAAATGATTAATAAAAGAGTAATGTGTGTTTCCTTTGATCTCTTCTAAATTGTCTTCTAGGTTGAATTCTCAAAAACTAGAGCTCCAAGAACCCTTCTGATCGTCAATTAGTCGCCAAAAGTCTCCAACATGTGTTAGGGTTTCGGGAATAAATGATTTATATAGAGATTCCCAAATTGCACACCAACTCGTCGAGTTTTCAGACCCAAATCGACGAGTTTTTCACTTAACACGCGTGTATGACAAGGCATTGTTGAATCGCGAATCTTCCACCCTACTCATCGAGTTGATGGCCAACTCGCTGAGTTTTTCTTCTTTTAAGCCTTATTTCTTCAGACTTCAATTTCCATGCTCCCAATTGCTAGTTCTGCTTCCTTTTTCACTCGATCATGTCTTTAAGGCTGGAAATGTAATTTTAACATAATTAAGTACCTTTTGTTCATAAATTGAGATAAAAACAGCAAAAAAGTATTAAGATATTATATAAAATATATGGTTAAATATGCAGATATCAAAATACCCCACACTTGACTTTTGCTTACCCCCAAGCAAAACTGAAAATTTTAGCACCCTAGCATCACATAAGAGAATCCCATTCAAACCCAACCATTATGCCAAGACCGCAACGCATGCATTTGTGTCTAAAATTTTTGCTAAGGACCCCCCCTTATCCTAAATACTTACAATCCTCATAAACACTCTCCCACTTCTTTTGAACAATGCTCATTTTATGCATCCCTCCGAATCCATCGGCATAACACTTTATTTTCCTCAAGTCATTTTTGGTTAAACCCCCAAGCACACATACGAAAACAATAACCAAGATATGAAAATTACAATGAAAATAAAAATACTTGATACTTTGAATCTTCAATAATTTGCAGGTTTTCTTCTTGATATTTCTTCTTTGTCTTCATAGCTTTGTAGATTCTTTATTCTAACATTGCATCACTCTTTTGTTTCTTTTTCAACTTTTTTTTTCTAACTCACTTTTTTTCACTAAAACTAAAAACCTAGAAAAACATATGTTTACACAAGGGGATTTAACTTCATCCTTTATTGGTTAAAGGTATTAGTCTCATGTGCAATGACTACTTAAGCTTTCCTGGATACATTTCAACTACACGTTGCTAAACATGTTGCGTCCCTCAAACTAAGTGAGGTTGTGTTTTTTTCCCATGATTTCACTAGAATAAAGAGGGCCACAAATGCACTATAACGTATATTGGCTCAACTAAACATTTGGGTCCTCATAAAATTACCAAACACAATACTAGCATGGAATCCTAATTGCTTTACCAAAATTTTCTAAATTTACCCTAGCAATTTTAATGCAATTTTTTTTTTAAATAAATTATACCTACGATTCTAATTTAACTAATGTAAAATGTAACTAACCCCCTACCCCACACTTAATTCATGCAATGTCCCCATTGCATGTATTGCATGAAAAAGAACATAAAAGTAAACAGAGAGAATTAGAACAAACTCCCCTGGGATAGAAGTTGCAAGGTTGATCTTTTTTATTGTAAAGCTCCATCTTCAGTTGACTTTAGGCATGGGAACAACTCATCCACGCCTTGGGTGTCAAAATCTATTGTGCTACAGCTCCAAATATAGAGGAAAAAGCTCTTGGTAATGCTCGAAAAATAGTCTTCAAAGAATATAATCAATGTCCGCGTCAAATAGAATCAAATCATCGACTCGAAAATAAGAAAATGAGCAACTCCTCGAGTTCAGGTAGAGACTCGCTGAGTTATCGCTATACTGGCAGAAAGTCGCGTTTTTACACTTGGACTCGTCGAGTAGCAGATTGGAACTTGTCGAGTTTTCAGTTCTGTTTGGATAAAAACTTCTTTCTGCCTCCGCTTCGTTCTGAGGTTGAGGAGGGTACTAAGGCAACACTCCTCCTCGTTTTTCTTCAGTAAAATAACTCCTTTTCAAGCTTTATAAATACCGGACCCATAGTCGGACTCAATTCTCCTAATCTTCTCTTTTAGACTCGACTTATCACGTTTATTCCTCACGCTTTATTCATGCATTCAATCCCTCACCCTAAATTCTGAAAAAGATCAAAAATAAACACCAAGTAATAAAAAGGAAAAAAAATTAAAAATCCTAACTTACTTCCTAATTAACTAAGAGTTTAAACATCACCAAAACAAAAAAAAATATAAGAAACACACCAAACAAATAAAAATTGTTTAAACAAGCCAACACAAATGAAAATTTGAAGGATAATCAATCTTCATCTTCCTCCTAGCCTCCTCCTCCATATCTGTTACCTCCGGTTCCACTTTGCCTTGTGATCCATCTTTCTTCCCAATTTCTAACATGAGGGTAGTCGGAAGTATCATCCATCCGGGGAATGTTCATGTAGTGCATCATGTGGGTAAGGGTCATGTGATTGTAATTCAAACTACGGCCGATTTCGTCTTGATACGCCCTCAATTCCACATTATACGGATCTATTGGTAGCTCATCATCAATCGGGATCACGGGCGGTTCTTCGTGAACATGCCCTTGTCTTGGTCTTACCCTTCTACCCGGTTGCTCGGGTGCGACCACTTTGTCCTCATCAGGTATGGTAAATTGTCCCCCACCAAAGTCTTCAATAATTCTAGCCCTCCTGTAAAGAAGAGGACTAAAAGCGGGTTGTTGTAGCATAGTCAAGTGGTTCCCGGACCCCCCGCCAAATACACTGTATGATCTCGCTAATCTTGTCACAAACATCCCACCACATATCCTTGAAGCTTTTCGTTCCTTCACTCCCCCTTCAGCCAAATATTTCGCCAAGCAATATTGAATGTTGCAAAAAGTGTTTAGCATAATGATACACCTGTTGGGTCATATTTAAATGGTTTATGCTGGGTTTCTATTTTATTATTATACTTGGGCTTAGGAATGTTTATTGTTAGTGGGCTTATGGTGTTTTCGGTTATGGAGACCGAAATCACTATGTGATTTCAGTCAGTTTGGGCTTGGGCCTGTTAAGGCTTTGTACTAGGATTGTATAAATAGCTTTTCAACCATTTAGGGGTTCTATTTGTTTATCATTATTGTATCTGGCTGTTAAGAAGTTCTTGGTGTACCACATAACATTCACCATAGTCTTGTTGGTGCGTGGATCAATAACACCCTTGACCTTTTTAATGAACGATGACGTTGTTTTCAAGCCTTCAAAGTTTTGATTCGCTTTGTCTTCTAGGAACTTCTTAAACGCCCAGGCTGTGGGTTCATTTGTTGGATTGTGGAACGGTGCGTGGACCAGCTCTGTAAGATCAACTTTTTTCCAAGACATAAAGTCAATCTTCTTCGCATAGTACTCAATGTTTCCGCTCTTTCACTTTACAATCCACATCTTCTTATCAGCTTCATATCCCCACATAAGAATTCCAGAACGATCACCATATCTGTAAGCAAATTTCCTCTTTCTAATTTCTTTAATAAACATCTTTGGGTGATCACCAGGTGCATTCTGATCAGAGTTTTTCATCAGAAGCATTTTGTCTTTCTTCTGCTTATCAACTTTTCTCTGCTTCTCCCTTCTTTCTTTAGTTGTGACAGGGCCAGAAGACAGAAATTGATCAAGGTTAGAATCTGGGGCAGGACAGGCGACGACTCTTTCATATGTCTCTGAAGCTTTTCCATCATCAGAACCTGAAGTCTTGAACTCATCACCAAATTTTCCAATTAATTTGTCTTTGAGATCAAAACAGAGACCTGTCAGCCCACCAAGATTGGCTTGAAGATCTGAGATTTGCTTACTCTTTTAAGAATTTCCTTTTCAAGCTCATAAACTCTCACATCCAACTTTCCAATCAGCAAGTCCTTCTCAATGGACTTCTGCTTCAAAATTATGATATCTTGTTTGAGCTCAAAAATGGTTTGTTGAGAGTCTTCATCACCTCCTTCCCCTGAGCCAATAGATATTCCCTTTCCTCTTGAATGAGGAATAGACTCTTGAAAAGCAAGTAGCTTGGCTAAATTGACAGATGCATAATCGTGCTCTAGAGGTGGTGGGGCAGAAGAGCTTCCCGAGGAAAAAGTTTCCTCATTAGCTAAGAAGTCTTTGTCAAAAATTGGGCTTTGATCATATTGATTAACCTGGGCTGGTTCAACATTTGAAGTTGGTTGTTGTACTGGTTCAGTAATAAGCACTCCCGAACTTGGATCTCTACGTCTTTGCTTTCTTGGCATCATGAAGGAATTTGAATCGTCTTTATCACTCCCAGATGGAGACTCAGTAGTAACAGGAACTCCTTGGGGAGGCTTCCTCACAGTTGACTGTTATTTTTCGATAATGGCTTCCATCTGTTCGTGCATTGGATCGTTTGGTTTCTTGAAAACGTTGATTTCTTTCTCTGTCTCGGCTGGAGAAATCACAAGCTCATTGACTGGATCCTTCGATGGTTCAAACACAAGAACATCCTCATCATCATCATCACCATCATCATCAGAAACCTCAAATGAAAAACTAAGATTTGATTTTGATGACGCGACATGTTCCTCGGCCACCATAGCAATTGGAGTACCAACAGTTTGAACATCTTCTGTCTCTACAAATTTTCCAAATTTCGCCAGTGCTTCTGTTCCCTTGAAAACAACCTTTGACGCTTTCTATACTTGTTTCATGAGTCCAAAGGTGTTTGGACCCAGGGATTTGACATCAAGAGTATTGGGGTCCTTTCCAGCTCGGGATGCATGGCATCAAAGATCATTTGTAAAAACCGAGGATACATCAAGAAAAAATCCTTCTTTTTCACAAAAAGGTTGCTCCTCATTTCGTCAAAAACAAATTTTGAGAAATTATACTCCCAGTCCATTGTTAGTGCTACAAAGGCTGATGTTGCTGTTTGGCTTATCTCGTCCGACCCGCCCTTTCTTCTAGAGATGCAGCTAACAAAAGTATGGGGGTTCTGTTGGGGGAAGTATCTTCTTGACTGTTGGAGGAAAAATTCCTTCGTAATTCTTTTCTTTAATAGTTCTGAAATCTTGGGAGCAAGGAGTTCTGTTGGGAAAGCAGGTTGATCTCCGAACTGAAGCACTTCCCGAATGACTTGCTCTGTAATAATAATCTGGTTGCCTTTCATAGAGGATTCAATAGCCCCAGCACCATCTACTCCTGCACGGTTGAATGATGCATTCCTACATAAATCATTAATCAAGTCCTTGTATATGACTGGATTGATACGTAGAGCATGGGAAACTCTACAATTGTTCAAACCCACGATCATAGATTTGAATTCATTGTGCGCGGCAGGTGGATCAACGAGATATCCAGCGATATTGTGAAAATCAACAAACTTCAACCGATCCACCATTTGTCTGCACTAAACGAGCCAAGTGAGAACAATAAAAATTAAAATTAAAATTTTATTTTCTCAAAAATTCAAAGTTTGGTCAAAAAAGTTGATTTCGGTCAAAAGTAAGTAATTTCGGTCAAAACATAGTGATTTCGGTCAAACTAGAGATTTCGGTCAAAGAGGGATGTTTTCGGTCAGATCAAGCTGTTTTTTGTCGGATCCGGTCAAATTCGATCGATTTCGGTCGGACCCGGGTCAACCTGAAAACCCGACGTTACGAAATTTTGAAACCCTAAATAATTTCGCCGGAAAACCATTGTTAAGCTCGTCGGAAACCCTTTCAACACCTGCAAAAACTCCAAGAAAGGACATAAAAACTGAAGCATGTTACTCGAAATCCACATACCTAGTCAAAATTGCAAAGAATCAAAGAAAAATTGATGATTTGACTCGAGAATGAAGATGAACAGATGAAGAGTGAGCAAAAAGGGTTTTCGCTTAGGTTTGGAGAGAAGGAAGGTGATTTCGGCGATCGAAATGAAATTGAAACAAAACCCCCCTATTAAACCCTAAAATGGGTTCTCGGGCCTTGGGCACTGAATTCGGTGGGCCCCAAAAGAAAAAACTCATTTAACAAAACATTTAAAATCGATTTCGACAATTCATTTCTTAGATTAAAAAAAATAAATTAAATTAAAATTTAAAAGTTAAAATGAATGCAAATTAAATGGAAAATAAAAATAAAAATAAAATAAAATAAAACAAACACATTTTAATAACTAAATTTAAAACTTTTGGGACCAAAAGTTATCAAGCAATTTAATCTCGTTTATTAGCATACACCTACATGGATAACTCCGGTCAATCACCAATATTATGGTCCACTTAACCCCAAAGGATATTTGCAAGTTGGACAGATTATAAGTGACAAGACATTGTGATTATATTCCTAAATAGACCATTTTGCTGACGACGACAAATGATATTGTTGTCCACTTAAATTCAGCAGCGAGATCTACAGTCAACCTTTAGTCATGAACAAATTCAATTTTAAGCGCACTAGAATGTGTTCCCCACTTTACGACATACTCTAGCAATCAAGGAATTCCAAAGAGCTCTTTACTTTATCTGAGTGTTCAATTATTTGAGAGAGAAGATAGATATAGAGATGCATATGTTGTATCCTAGGTCGGATATCTGCCAATCACGCAGAAGGACAACATATGACTAACGTAGATAGAGGGATAGAGATATAGAAAGGTCCATATGTTGTATCCCAGGTCGGATCTCTTCCAATCACGCAGAGGGGACAACATATGACTGACATAGATAGATAGAGAGATGCATAGATAGAGAGATGCATAGAAATAGAGATGCATATTGTAACACCGTAACTATTTCAAACAAATTTTTCATTTTTAAATGACATAAAAACTCAATGTCAAATGTTCTCAAAACCACGATGTATCAATGTCAAAACACGAGTCAACAAAACAACTGATAATATCCTAGAATCCACAACATAATCTGCAACAAGTGTGTACAATCAAGCCGGCGCCTTCCCATGATCCTGAGAAGTACCTGAAATACATCTCACACAACACTGTAAGCACAAAGCTTAGTGAGTTTCCCAAAATACCACATACACAAATAATAAGCCTCTCATGGCTATAGCTCGACATGGATCCTCCGGTCATACGTCTCGGTGAGGACCCTCCGGTCTCACGACTCAATGTGGACCCTGCGGTCATGTGCCTCAGTGAAGACCCTCCAGTCTCACAGCTCGGGTCGAACCCTCCATTCCTGTATCTCAGTGAACACCCTCCGGTCTCACAACTCGGTTTGGACCCTCCGGTCCTATCTCAGTAATGCACAAAATAGTATAACATATATCATAAAGACAAGATGCATAATATCACATAACTCTATATAAGCATATAGGACCCTCCGGTCGATAAATCAGATAAGACCCTCCGGTCACACAACATTACCACTCAGGTAAGTATAGTGAGAAGATTCACCTCATAAGTAAGCAAGTAGATCTAGTACCCCCACAAACAGTCTAGACTCGGCCTACACAACATAATTATCTCTAACAAGAAATTTGTAATAACCACTTGAGATGCTAAGCTAACTCCTCTACTAGATCTCAAAAAGGGTGAAAAGACCATTTTACCCCTCCATGGTCTCCAAAGTCGACAATTGACCAAACCGTAAAAGTCAACGGAAGTCAACACTTGAGGCATCAGTCCATGTTGACCGAACTCAGCGAGTGCACCTGTGTGACTTGTCGAGCTCACCCTGTCCTCAGAAAATCAGTAATACTCCAACCCAACTTGTCGAGTTTTCTCACCAACTCGTCGAGTTGTAGCGCGTTTAGACTATCGGGGAAACCCTTTGCTGACTCGTCGAGTTGGCTCATGCACTTGTCGAGTCCCTCTAGACTAATTCTCATTTCGCCGATTCTAAGCAGAAATAATGTCCCAAACTCCAGATCTAGCCTCCCAAGGCTGAAATACCACGTAAAGCAGCAAGCATTACGTCCATGCACGACATCTAGGGCTCGAAATTCCAAAACATGCTCTATATGGGGTCTAATGCATAAAGGCTTTCCATTAGCTTGATAAACCTTAGACCTTTGGGCTAAAGGGACCTCCTATTCTCCATATCTGGAGTCTCAACTCCATGGAAAGCTCAAATAACTCTAGAACTCAAAGAAGGATGGAAAAAGGCCCTAAACTCCCTAGAAAAGGGATCTATCCAAACAATGAGCAAGGTGGTGACTTTTTACCTTCAAATAGCAGGTAGGGATGAATGAACACCGGATCCAGAAGCTTCCTCTAGTCCCAAGCCTTTTGCTCCTCAACCTTCTTCGAAAAGTGCACCAAAGTATGGAGTGTTAGCCTCTCTTCCTCTCACACAAGGATATAGCTTGATCAGAGTTTCTCACAGAGTGTTAGGGTGATAAGGGAGGCGGAAATGGAGGCTTAAGGTCCTTTAAATAGGACACAAACCCTGAAAATTAGGGTTTTCCACTCAGCACCTACGCGTCGAGTTGGGGTCCTCCAAATCATCGAGTAGACTCTAAAAATCATGTGGTCATTAACTCCTCAACTCGGTGAGTTTGGGCATCCAACTCGTCGAGTTTCTCTAAAATACGAATGCAAATTTAATTAAATATTATACCTGTGAGTCGAGATGCTACAATTCTCCCCCACTAGAATCAAACTTCGTTCTTGCAGTCATCCTCTAGAAATAACATTTGGTACTGCTCCCGCATCTCGGACTCCGGGTCCCAAGTTCACTTGGATCCCTTTCGATGTTGCCACTGAACTTAAACCAAAGGCACATCTTTGTTCCTCAAGATATTCACCTTCCTATCTAAGATCGCTACCGACTTCTCAATGTAGTTCAAGCGCTCATCAACCTGAATGTCCTCTAAGGGGACCACCGCCGTCTCATCTGCTACACACTTCCTCAGCTGGGACACATGTAAGGTGTTATGAATCTGACTCAACTCCGCATGCATCTCCAACCTATAAGCTACCTTGCCCACTCGAGCGATCACTCTGAAAGGACCGATGTATCTAGGTCCCAGCTTACCCCGCTTCCTAAATCGGATCACCCCTTTCCATGGGGATACCTTCAGGAGGACAAAATCTCCGATCCGAAACTCCAGCTCTGTCTGACCTGTTGGATCTACTCTGTTGTCTTGAGCACTATGTCAGTGTTTCCCCATCATCCTCTGCCCTACCTCTCCCCAACAGATGGGAGTCTGACACCTCCTCCCATATAAGAGCTCAAAGGGAGGCATACCAATACTGGATTGATGGTTGTTATTGTATGAAAACTCACCCAAGGTCAAGTAAGTGTCCCAACTTCCTCCGAAGTCCATAACACATGCACGTAGCAAGTCCTTGAGTGTCTGAATCGTCCGCTCGCTCAGCCCATTGGTCTGTGGGTGGTAAGCGGTGCTGAAATGCAACCGGGTGCCGAACTCCTCATGAAAATTCTTTTAGAACCTGGAAGTAAAATGCACATCCCGGTCTGACACTATCAATGTTGGCACCCCATGACGTACCACCACCTCTCGCACGTAGATCTCGGCCATCTTCTCCACTGCAGAGCTCTCACTGATAGCTAGAAAGTGAGCACTCTTCGTCAACCAGTCTACACTCACCCATATCGCATCGACACTGTGACAACCCGAATCTTTTTCGTCAATGTTAGCCCCATTTCGTTAATAAAATTTTAATTTTATTTAGTTCTGTCAAATTCTTATGATTTGGAAAATTTTATTTAGGTTATATAATTAAATTTATATGTGAGTCAGAATCAAAATCGCACTAAAACCCGAGTTACTTAGAAAATCATCTAAAACCGGCATGACTGGGGTTCTCGGCCGTAAACCCATGGTGGTTGGCCGTGAACTCCTTTTTGTCCCTCATTGTTAATTCTAACACTTCATTGTGAGTGTTTCCTACATCCTAAGGGTGTTTCCTATGCTTGTTTGTGGTTTTAGACAATAATTGTAAGCCTATACGTGTTAATATGTGCTTAATAGGTCTGTACTTTGCTCGGGACTTCACTTAGCATAACTAGCATCTTATCTTTGTCATTCATCCAAGTCACTCACAATCAGGTGAGTTCATAAACGAAAGTTCTGGAACAAAAAGGAGCCAAAGTTATCTCAAAAACTTACCAAGAGACAACAACCTGTGGCAACCTCTACAGTCACGACATCTGCCACTCCAGTACCAGTGTCAGTACGACAACATGCTGGAAATCTACCGGGTTGCAAGAAATGCAATTTCCACCACTTAGGGAAATGCCACAAATTGCGGTCTAAGAACTGCAACAGACAAGGACACACCACTCGTTTCTGCAGGATACCAGCACAACCAACCACTCAAGTCCTCGGCGTTGGCTTAAGTCAGGTCTGTTATAGGTGCGGCGAATCTGGACATTTCAAAAGCGATTGCCCACAGACTAAAAATGGCGAAGAAGCTCGCTTCCGTAGGACTCCGGCTCAACATATCACTTCAACTACCGATGCTAGTATAATTCAAGTATGCCATGCATGTGGTGAAATGGGACATTTCAAGAGAGACTGTCCGATAGAGAGAAATGACGGAGGAGAAGGAGGAGTTTAACGGCACGACATATAAGAGCAACAAGGAACCCCTTTTGAGATTTTGGTACATCTTCTAAATAAAATTACTTTAAAGATTTAAATTATATTAATATTAAAACTCGGGGAAATTAAAAAGTAATTATAAATAACTCACTCCTCCGAACAAGTCACGACATTCATAAGAGAACTAAAGATCAGCGGAGGTGAACTATGATGGCTTAGTACGTACATCAGGGTTAAGCATAGCTAAGATTTTGCAGAATTAGTGTGAGTGATTCCGCCTTAATTCTTGTTCCTTATCTGGTTGTGGAATTAGGGCAGAGTCACTCAGTCGACCGTCTTATTCATCTTAACTATACATAACTTGTATATGCCAAGCGATCATAGAGGTACCGTGAAGGATCATAATATAAAGTATCCTCACTAGTTATCAAAGCACTTTCACTACTAGTATTCGTTTATTGCGGTACGATTGGTGACAGTGGTATTATTAAGAAAGCACTAGAAAGCCTACACAATGCACTGTCGAGCACACTCGGGGTACACCATCATTATAATAGACATCTCTTTCAATTTGACTCAACACTTGTTTCTATAGAGAGTCCTGCGTCGTCATTCGACGTGAATTGGCGTGGTCCTGACCATACCAAGTTCATGTGTTACGAAAGCCCACCGCCTTAACGGACTGATGAACGAAACCCTCGTCACTCATAACAATAATCCAACCCAGGCCTCAGAATTTCCTTTTGTATTCTAAACCCCAGAGTACTCATAAGAAGAGTACTATGACTTCCGAAACTTTGTCGACGTATATTCAGAAGATCTTCCAGAACCACCACTCGTTCAACATGCCAAGTTCAAGCACAGAGACTAGCACGAATCTACATTCACGAAGTAGTCCGTCTGCATGGTGTGCCTGTGTCCATTATCTCCGATCGGGATAGCAGTTTCACCTCGAGATTTTGGCAGTCACTGCAGAAGGCTCTTGGAACTAAGCTGGATATGAGCACATCTTACCATCCACAAACCAATGGGCAGAATGAGAGGACCATTCAAACATTGGAAGACAGGCAGAGGACATGTGTCATAAATTTTTGCAAGTCGTGGGATACCCATTTTCCCCTGGTCTAATTCTCCTACAACTATTGCTATCATGCTAACATCAAGGTTGCGCCGTTGAAGCCCTCTATGGCCGTAAATGCAGATCCCCTCCTTGCTGGGCTGAGGTGGATGACATGCAGCTAGCCAAGGGACAAGTCCCCGATAGCGCTCTCACAGGCCCAAAAATCATCCGAGGAACTATAGAAAAGACTGTGCAAATCCGGGAACGACTAATAGCTTCAAAAGATAGACAAAAGAGCTACACCGATAAGAAACGAAAACCTTTGGAGTTTCAGGTTAGTGACCATGTTCTTTGAAGGTCCCACCCTGGAAAGGGGATGATACGCTTTAGAAAGCGTGGAAAGCTGAATCCGAAATACATAGGACCATTCGAGATCCTCGCTAGGATCAGTCCCGTAGCTTACAAACTTTGTTTACCTCAAGAGCTTAGCTACATTCATTATGTCTTCCATGTGTCGAACCTTAAAAAGTGTCTATCTGACGGAACACTTGAAATCCCTCTTGATATATCGAGATCAATAAGAACCTTAATTTCGTGGAAGAACCAGTCGAAATCATGAATCGAAAAGTCAAAAGAACGAAACAAAGTCGCATACCGATAGTGAAGGTTTGCTGGAATGCCAAGCGATGACCAGATGAAACAGAAATACCCACATCTTTTTCCGAGTTCATAATTCGTATTATGTGTTTGAATTTCGGGACGAAATTCCCTCTATCGGGGGGATGATGTGACAACCCGAATCTTTTCCGTCAATGTTAGCCCGATTCCGTTAAAAAAAATTTGAATTTTATTTAGTTTCGTCAAATTCTTATGATTTGGAAAATCATTTAGGTTATATAATTAAATTTATATGTGAGTCAGAATCAAAATCGCGCGAAAACCCGAGTTACTTAGAAAATCTTCAAAAACCAGCCTGACTGGGGTTCTCGGCCGTAAACCCATTCACGGCTGTAAACCTGTTTACGGTTGGTGACAGGTGGCCCCCACCACCGACCATGCACCCAACCTATAAATACGTGATTCCTACACTCATTTACACTTTTCTAGCCGAAAACTCCTCAAGACTCTCTCAAGTTTCATCCAACAAAAGCCTTCTTTTCACCCCACAAACGTAAGTAATTCATCCCTATCACTTGTTATTCATCTCATTCATGTAATAGGCTTCATATTCATTCATTTGATTCATCACTTTCATCACCATCTTTATGCTCTTGAAGAGTTCACGGCCATAAACACCTCATGGGCCGTGAACCCTTCATATATTCATAGGCCGTAAACACCTCATGGGCCGTGAACCCTACATATATTCATAGGCTGTAAACACCTCATGGGTCGTGAACCCTTCATATATTCATAGGCCTTAAACACATCATGGGCCGTAAACCCATGGTGGTTGGCCGTGAACTCCTTTTTGTCCCTCATTCTTGATTCTAACACTTCATTGTGAGTGTTTCCTACATCCTAAGGGTGTTTCCTATGTTGGTTAGTGGTTTTAGACACTAATTGTAAGGCTATATGTGTTAATATGTGCTTAATAGGTCCGTACTTTGCTCGGGACTTCACTTAGCATACCAAGCATCTTATCTTTGTCATTCATCCAAGTCACTCACAATCAGGTGAGTTCATACCCCTACGCTTTTACTATTTTTAAGGTTTTCAAGGGGGGGGGGGAATACAAGTCAAACACAAATGACTTTTGTGAACTTATACAAAAGGATTTCAACGAGTTTAAAACTTATGCAATTGATACAACTAAAATACCTTCAACGTTTTATAAAATATTTGGATATTTTATCCCTTTTGCAACATGTTGAGCATAAGGGATGTTTTCAACTTACAAGCGTAATTACATAGTTTTTCAGATCAATACATAAATGAAAGTACATAACAAGCATACAAACTATAATAGGTGTAGTTTGGGAATTCAATACATGGTTATACATATACAAGCATACAAACTATAACAGGTATAGTTTGGGAATTCAATACATGGTTATACATATACAAGCATACAAACTACAATAGGTATAGTTTGGGAATTCAATACATGGTTATACATATACAAACATACAAACTATAATAGGTATAGTTTGGGAAGTCATTAAATGGTTTTACAAACTTATCTTTTATAAACTTATCTGTTATTTATAAAAAGGGTTTCCACTATTATTATTTGTAAAGTCGTTAATCTAGTTTGAGAGACACGTATTTGGGTATAATTACATGTACTAGTGGAAGACTACCCTTATGAACAAGAGTCTCCTCGAGGGAGAGCGTGAGTTTGTGTATAGATCTATACGGGACTGACAATCCCGCACCTTGTTGTTAGCTACAGTAGGACCGGCAGGTCTATGGGTGACAAAGTCATAGAGGATATTGGCGTCCAATTCACGTCGTATCAGTTAGTATGGTCATAAAACTCGCAATTATATAATAACGATATATTTTACGTGGTAATATACTTTACATGAACAATGCTTATTTAACATAAGTATGGAAAATACATGGTTTCATTTCAAGTAACAAAACAGAACATTCTATACATACTGGTGGTAACCAGAGTTTTCAAACAAAAAGGAATTTTACATTCAAAAAAATATTATACAATTCATCTGATCATAAATAAACATTCGAACTAATACTTATGGAACATTGTAACAAACCCATATGTTAGAAAATATTGGATTTCTTGGAAACATACAAATATTTTCATTGATTCATTAACAGGTTTTCATTACAAAAATATGCTTATGAAGTCACCAGCTTTTATGCTGATACTCTCTTTTCAAAACCACTTGTATTCTCAGGAAATCAGTAGACAGGTACCCCCGCAGCTTTTGAGAAGACGGAATGCATAGAGTCACGTCTTTTATATTTTGCTATACTTTTGATGTGTACAATCTATGTATTAAACAGATGTAAATATTCTACTTATTCAATGTAATCGTTATGTTTACTTTGATTACTATGATGCAATTGTCATGATACTACAACATGACGTCCTCCACCTCCGAACGTTTCCGCCGTTCCGGTTTGGGGGTGTGACAGACACCTCGCGCGGTCCTCGGTAATTTGGTGATAAAATCCATGGAAAGCTGTTCCCACACCCACTTGGGAACCTCTAAAGGCTGCAACAGTCTATGTGGACGCTGGTGCTCCGCCTTGACCTGACGACAGGTCAAGCTTCTCTCGACTACCCATGCCACATCCCTCTACATACATGGCCACCAATAATCCCTTTTCAAGTCCAAACATGTCTTGGTGGCTCCTGGATGGATTGAGAATCTCGACCTATGGGCCTCCTCCATCAAAATACGCCGAGCTCCACCCGTATACGGCACCCGGATCCGCCCATGATAGGTCATAAGCCCACGACTATCGGTCTCAAACTTAGAAATCTGCCCAATCACCCGCTCTATCTTACGATTCTCTGATCTCATGGCCACCACCTGGGCCTCTCGGATGGTATCTAATACTGGATTCATCACCTTCATCCTCATGCACACGTCTCGGATCGGAGCACTCATTGCTCGGCGACTCAGGGCTTCGGCTACCACATTAGCCTTGCCAGGGTGATACAAAATCTCACAGTCGTAGTCATTCACTACATCCAACCGTCTCCTCTGTCTCATATTCAGGTTGGGCTGATCCATAAGGTACTTCAACCTCTTATGGTCTGTATATATGGTGCACTGAACACCATAAAGATAGTGGCGCAAAATCTTGAGGGCGAACACCACCGCCCCCAACTCTAAATCATGGGTGGGATACCTCGTCTCGTGAGGCTTCAACTGCCTTGATGCATATGCAATCACATGTCCCCTTTGCATCAACACAGCACCCATCCCCGATATAGATGCATCACAATAAACTACGAAGTCCTCCACCCCCTGGGGAAGGGCTAACACTAGAGCTTCGCACAATCTCTGGCGAAGAGTCTCGAATGAGGCCTGCTGCTCGGGCCCCCAAGAAAAAGTAACACCCTTTATGGTCAATCTGGTAAGAGGAGCAACACTCTTGGAGAAATCCCTGATAAATCTCCGGTAGTAACCTGCCTGGCCAAAAAAACTCCTGATCTTGGATGGGGACCTTGGCACCTCCCATCGCATAACTACCACAATCTTGGTCGGGTCAACCAAAATCCTATCCTGGTTAACGAGATGCCCTAAGCATCAGACCTCTCGTAACTAGAAATCACACTTGGAGAATTTGGCATAAAGCCTCTCCGTCCTCAACACTCCAAGAATCTCCCGAAGATGCTCCTCGTGCTACTCTCTGGACCTCGAGTATACCAAGATTTTGTCGATGAACACGATCACCGACCTGTCCAACATGGTCCTGCACACCCGGTTCATGAGATCCATGAACACTGCTGGTGTGTTGGCGAGTCCAAAAGGCATCACCACAAACTCGTAATGCCCATAACGAGTCCTAAAGGCCGTCTTTTGAATATCATCCTCGCAAACTCTCACTTGATGATATCCAGATCTCAAGTCAATCTTGGAAAACCAAGACGCCCCCTGCAGCTGATCGCATAAATCGTCGATCCTCGATAATGGATAACGGTTCTTGACCGTTAACTTGTTCAACTCCCGGTAGTCGATGCACATCCGGTGTGAACCATCCTTTTTCTTGAAAAAAGGATCGACGCTCCCCACGGTGAGCTACTCGGTCTAATAAAACCCTTCCCCAAAAACTCCTGAAGTTGCAAGGATAACTCTTGCATCTCGAGCGGCGCAAGGCGATAAGTTGCCTTGGCAATAGGCACCGCACCCGGAATCAAATCAATTCGGAACTCGCACACAATTGGAACATCAGAGATAGAACTCGGCCTCTCAGTGGCAACTCTCGTATCCATCACATATGCTAGAAAGCCCATACACCCCTGGTGTAAACTCTGCCTTGCCCTGGCGGCAGACAGAAAGCTAATCCAGATTTGGTCCCCTCGCCATACACAGTAAGCACTCCCCCACTAGGGTCTCGTATGGTCACCATCTGACGCTCACAGTCAATCACAGCTCCAAACCTGCTCAACCAATCCATGCCCACTATGACACAAACATCACTCATCGCTATCGGCACCAGATCTATCGGGAACTCAACACCGAAAATCTCCAGTAGACATCCCCGGAATACATAAGTGGCAAAAACCACATGCTCGTCGACTATAGAAACCCTCAGTGGTCGACTCAACGCCTCACGTCCGACACTAATGTCACGACTAAAGGATAAAGAAACAAAAGATCGACTCACACCCGAGTCAAATATCACCAAATCAGGCACGGAACTCAGAAGCAAAGTACCTATATGCATCACTATAGAAGTATAAACAAATCTCAAAATAACATGAATAAGGAGATACGTACCAGCAAAACATCAGGCGTTGTGCGGACCTCCTCCGCAGTCAGCTGGAATGCTCTCCCACGAGCCCTCGGAGCCTCGTCCTTCCTCGGACGACCATCAGTAACACGTAAAGCAGCAGGAGTAGAAGCCTGGGCTGATCCCTGAGTGAGCTAAGGACACTCGTCCTTCTTGTGGCCAATCTGGTTGCAATTAAAGCAAACCGAAAATCCCTTGGGGCAGTCCCTCGCTATGTGCCCCTCCTTACAACATTTGTAGAAAGTCCCTGCTCAACAAAATCCCTCGTGGGTCTTGCCACACTTGCTACAAGTGCGGCCCTTCTGGCCTCCTGATCTCGAATCAGCGGGCTTAGCCCGCTTTGTCGCCGGCTACGACTGTACTGGTCTCCTATCCCTCCTCTACTGTTCTCCCTCCTCTCTGTTCTGAATCTCCAGCTCAATCTCTCTACTCCTGGAATTGGTCTGCAGATCAACCAATGTCCGGTATGACAAGTTCGCCACGAACTCCTATATATCCCTCCTCAAGATGCTCAAATACCGACTCACATGTGCCTGCTCGGTGGACACGTTCTACAGGAAAAACAACGCCCTCTCATGAAACATCCTCGTAATCTCTACCACTGACTATGTCCTCTGTATAAGGGACAGAAACTCATGTGCCAAACGTTCCCTCTCCACCTGGGGAACATACTCATATCGGAATAACTTGGTGAACCTCTCCCAAGTCACTACAGCATGATCTACAGGGGTAAAATTAGTCATCACGAACTTCCACTAGTCATTCGCTCCTAAGTGAAGCTGGTTCAACGCGAACTGGACTCTCAGATACTCTGGACTTGAACACATATAGAAACACCCATCAATGTTGGAGATCCATCTCATGGAAGTGATCGAGTCCTGCGTACCATCAAACTCTGGTGGCTTCATGTTGATGAACTCACGGAACAACAACGAGTCACCTCCCTGTGGCCTCGTAGCAGTTAGGGCTGCGGCAGCAGCAGCCTCGGTAGCAGCAATGTATCGCTCATCAAACATCTCAATCAGGGTGGTCTTCATAGACCCGAACATCTCTGGTATAGATTCTCTGATAGCTGCAGCCACCTCCTCATGTATCATCTTGTGGATCTCCTCATCACTGGTACCACTGCCACCGGGGTTGTTGCTGTTCGATAAGGTGTCTAAGTCCATAACTATATTTGAGATGTACTTGACCCGACCCGGTATGGTCCATTTGGGTTTCACTTCACCCGAACACTTTATATGTATAATCTTTTGAGAGTAGTATAAGTTATTAATATATTATAAGTTCTAATATATTAATATAAAATCATATTATTTAATTAGTATTGATCTAAAATTAATTTAGAATTAATTTGGTGATCAAAAGTGTGACTAATTAAATATGGACTCTTGTATTTATATAGTGTGGGCTAATTCTTATTTAGAATGGGCTAGGCTTGCGTAGTAAGTCCATGGAGCTTTAACCCATGGATCTCATGGAAATGAAAAGTCATGGGTATTAGGGTTTACATGGATGTAACCCTAATCCACCACACTATATAAAGGAGTCCTTGGCACTTGATTTTTCACTAGTTTTGTGTGTGAGAACTAAGAGTGGAAATTTCTAGAAGTGCTCTAACTATTCTCTCAAGTTTCCAAGGTTTGTGGTGATTTGTGACTTCCATTTGAGGCATCCACATTATTGGTGCTAGGCTCTTAAACTCCAAGCAATCAACCACTACTAAAAGGTATGTAACTCTACTAGCTTATTATGTTTTAATGTTCCCCATGCCATGCTAGTTAGGTTAAGAACCTTGGAAAACCAAATTTGCATGTATCTTAGTAAAACATAGATCCAAGGTTTCTAGGGTTGCATGTACACCATAGGAGTGTTAGAATGCTAATATCCCATCAGTGGTATCAGTGCCAAGGCTTGTTTTTTTATAGTTGATGCAAATTGTTTAAAAAGTCAAGTTTTCTCCATTCTGTGACATGAACTCGTCGAGTCCATGAGGGGCTCGACGATTCCATGTGATAATTCATCCTACTCGTCGAGTAGGTTCTTGCACTCGATGAGTAGGAACCCCTGCATGCAGATTTTCGAGTTTTGCTGCTGGAAATGGACTAGAAACATTACCCTAAACTGTTTTGGTCTTATAAAATTTGTTTTAGTTGGTGTAATGGTTATGCTAATCCATTTACAATGGCTATTATCAAAATTTCAAGTTTTGTATGTGTTTTTTATGATTCTTGAAATTGTTGATATGAACATTCATACACTTATGAGTTTAGAAGATCATAGGAATTATTTGCAACTTGCTTGATAGTTTAATTCTTGATCATTATGTGTTTTAATGGAATCCATAATTTGTCCTCAAGTTATGGATTACCAAAAGTCACTCTCTTAAAGTCCATTAATAAACACATAGGTTATATAAAATGAAAAGTCTCTCATTTTAATAAACCATTAACTCATAGGTTATGAAAGATGAAAAGTTTTGTATGTTACAAAACTTGCCCTCATGTTTCTGGAACATGTAAAGTCTCACACATTTTTAGTAAACTTTAGTTCCAACCCCTAGAATTTTAAAAGTTAAAATTCAACCCTTATACTTTATAATATTATAAGTTAATATATATATATATATATATATATATATATATATATATATATATATATATATATATATATATATAGGTATGTATAAGAACAAGTCGTTTTACCGTTAGTAGGCCTCCTTCACGAAGCCGGTCTATAAGGGGGGTATAAGGTTGTTACCTATAAAATGAGAGCTTAATGGGTGTCCACTCTCACCCACCGCTTCCTTGACTGGTGGAGGGTTGTTAGTCGAACACGTAGGCCAATGACTTTAATTCTCATTAAAAGTATGATGAATCTAAAGTAACTAAATGTTTTATAAATTCCCAATCTTAGTTACTTTAGGAAAATGTGAATAAGGTGCTAACCCATGAAATTACACTTTGCACTTTGCTTAAGACGTTAGTGGAGCGTGTGTGGTTAACCGGCACACTAACATGGACTTAACAACATAGGCAAAGGGTGGATTAAGGTTTATCATAGGTCGGTGGAGCGTGTGTGGTTAACCGGCACATCGATTGAGTGATAAATATTAAGAGTACCAAGTAATTTGCATGGTTACTTCACACCTTGTTTTGTGATCCTCGGCATCCCAGTCACAAAACTTGAAGGGCACGCTCGAGATTGAAACATGACATTGAAAAGTTCAATGAATCTCAAAGAATCTAGGAGTTTCAAAACCAATTAAAACCTAATAATTTATTTCGTTTTTCATGGTGGAAATTGGTGAATCGTCATTCACCTACCTTCAAATATTTTATAGCTTGGATTAGGGCATCCCTCTTCTAAGTTATAAAATATTGTGTTGGATCCTAGCCTTAATATTACATTTGGGTGTCTTATTAATGACTATCTTTATATCTAATCTAAACTTGTCTTTCTTCTTTTTCAGATGTCTTCCAACAATGCTGCTTCTGGCTCAAGCCCTACCGACTCCTTCTCTCTCATGAACCTTTGTGCGAGAGTCATCATCGATGGTTCCAGCTTCATGGATTGGATCCGAAACATCAGGATGGTCACTCGTTACGAGGACAAGGAATATATCCTCGACAAGGAGCTTAAGGAACTTAATGAGTCGACTGCTACTCTTGAGGGGATCACTGAATACCAGACACATGAGAGAGATGCCACCAAAGTGGCATGTATCATGTTGGCCACAATGACAGCCGACCTCCAAAAGTCCTATGAGGACTATTACCCTTTTGAGGTGCACCAGGACTTGATGGACCGCTACCATCAGAGTGCTCGTCAAGAGCGGTATGAAATCATCTCCTCCATGATAACAACCTGGATGAAGGATGGTGAACCCATCACGGGCCACATGCAGAAAATGCAAAGGTATGTGGGCCGTTTGCTGAAACTAAATGTGAACTTCCCAGAGGAGTAGGCAATTGATATCATTTTGCACTCCTTACCTTTGTGTTATGATCAATTCCGAATAACATACCACATGAACAAGGAGGAAGTTACATTCAGCAAACTTCAAGGATTTCTGAAGACCGCCGAAAGTGGTCTTAAAGTTAAATCGGTTGTTACTACTTCTACTCCTACCAATGCACATGTTCTGGCTATCGGGAGAGGTAAAGGGAAGAAGAGGAATAGCCCTTCAAAGGGTACCAAGGGATAGTCCCTTGACGGCTACTCTTCAAGTGGAACCAAGAAACGTTCTGTCACTCCTTCTGCCAACCCTAATGAGGCTGAATGCTTCTATTGCCATGAAAAAGCGCACTGGAAGCGAAACTGCCCAAAGTACTTCCAAGATGTTAAGGATGGGAAAGTGAAACCCAACCATGCAGGTATTTACACTATATTGTCTAATAACTCACCCTATTCTAATTCTTGGGTCCTTGATACAAGTTGTGGTATTCACATATGTTCTGATTTGCAGGGACTAAGAAGAAGTGAGAATGTGGAGCATGGGAAGATAAACTTGATCATGGGGAATAGGAAAGTTACACCTGTCACCAAGATCGGAGTTTATTCTTTGTTGCTAAGTAGTGGGTTAACATTAGATTTGAATAAATGTTATTACTTGCCTGAAATGGCAAGAAATATTATTTCCTTTCATGGTTTGTACAAACAAGGTTTTACCTTTTCGTTTGATAATGAATGTGGTGGTATTAATGCTTTCTTTAATAATGTTCTTTATTTTAGAGCATTACCTTGTGATGGTGTGCATGAAACTGTGTCGGTTGTAGATAACCTAGGAAATACTGTGTTGTGTATCAATTCTTCCACTAGGTTGGATAAAGCATCATTATGGCATTGTCGTCTTGGACATGTAAGCAAGAAACACATAGGCCAACTCCAAAACGATGGAGTCTTGGCGTCATTTGACCTAAAGTCAGATGATATTTGTGAATCTTGTTTGCTTGGGAAAATGAAAATGTCACCCTTCACTGGTACTTGTGCTAGGGGTGAAGGTTTGTTGGATCTTGTACACACAGATGTGTGTGGACCCTTCAAAATTGCCACAATAGATGCTAACCGCTTCTATGTGACTTTTACTGATGATTTTAGTAGATATGGATATGTCTACTTAATCAAGCATAAGTCAGAAACCTTTGAAAAGTTCGAGTTTAAACAGGAAGTAGAGAATCAGTTGGGCAGGAACATTAAGATGCTTCGATCCGATCGAGGTGGTGAGTATCTTTGTATAGAGTTCCTTGACTATCTTAAGGAATGTAGGATTGTCTCACAATTGACACCTCCCATGACACCACAGTTGAATGGTGTGGCTGAGAGGCACAATCGAACCTTGTTGGATACGGTTCGTTCCATGATGAGTCGAGCTTCGCTACCAATCTCATTTTGGGGGTATGCCTTAGAGACTGCCGCCCATATCCTTAATCTAGTCCCTATAAAGAAGGTTGCCAAAACACCTCACGAGATGTGGACTGGAAAAGTTCCCAATCTGGACCACATCAATATTTGGGGTTGCGAGGCTTTCGTGAGGCGTGAGACTCATGATAAGCTCGAACCTCGAAGTGAGAGGTGTATTTTCATCGGCTATCCACAGAGATCCTTTGGTTACCTCTTCTACAGACCCAGTGATAATGTGGTCTTTGTAGCAAGGAGAGGAGTCTTTCGATAGAGAGAGTTCATAAGCCAAGGAAACAGTGGGAGGCAAATTGACCTTGAAGAAATTCAAGAGTCAAGTGGTGAAGGAACCTCAAAACCTAGCAATCAACCTGAGGAGGAAACTCATGTTGATCCGACAGATGAGTCTGTACCTCTGAGGCATTCCACGAGAGTTAGGAATGCACCTGAGCATTACTATGGTTTCCATATTACTGCGGAAGGTGATACACTTATCAGTGATAGCACACTGGTAAGTCTGGATGAACCTAACAGCTACACGGAATACATGGCAGGCCCTGAGGCTGCTAAATGGAAAGAGGCTATGGATAGTGAGATACAGTCCATGTATGACAATCAAGTTTGGAAATTGGTTGACAATGTACCAGGTCGAAAGACAGTAGGGTGCAAATGCAACTTCAAGAAGAAGACCGACATGGATGGTAATGTACACACTTATAAGGCGCGACTGGTTGGAAAGGGGTTTTCTCAAACTCCGGGAGTTGATTATGATGAGACCTTTTCACCAGTAGCAAAGATTAAGTCTATTAGGGTTATGCTAGCCATTGCTGCATTTCATGACTATGAAATATGACAAATGGATGTCAAAATCGCTTTCCTTAATGGAAAGTTGGTTGAGGATGTTTACATGAGTCAGCCAGAGGGTTTTGTCAGTGTAGAGTACCCTAATAGAGTGTGTAAGCTTGAACAATCCATCTATGGATTGAAACAAGCACCTCGCAGATGGAATCTTTGTTTCGATGAGAAAGTCAAAGAGCTTGGCTTTTCGAGGAGCGAAGATGAGTCCTGTGTATATGTCAAGGCTAGTGGGAGTATAGTTAGCTTTTTGGTATTGTATGTGGATGACATACTACTCATAGGAAATGACATCCCAACTCTGCAGGAAGTGAAGTCCTGGCTTCGGAAGTGTTTCGCTATGAAGCTGCCTATATCCTAGGGATAAGGATTTTGATAGACAAGAGTAAAAGACTAATTGGACTTAGTCAGAGCACCTATTTGGATAAAGTGTTGAAAAGGTTCAACATGCAGAACTCCAAGAAAGGTGAGTTACCGATCCAGGGTAACGCCTGACTGAGTAAGACTCAGAGCCCGAGTACAGAGGCTGAGATAGTAGAGATGAGTCAAGTTCCGTATACTTCCACTGTAGGCTCGATCATGTATGCTATGACTTGTACTCGTCCTGATGTGGACTTTTCATTGAGCATGGTCAGTAGATATCAGGGGAATCCTAGCAAGGATCACTGGACTGCGGTAAAAAACATTCTCAAGTACCTGCGGAGGACTAAGGACTGGGTCCTTACCCACGGTGGGAGTGATGACTTGAGAGTAGTAGGGTATAGTGATGCTAGCTTTCAGACTGATAGGGATAATTTCTGCTCTCAGTCAGGCTGGGTCTTTACCTTAAACGGAGGAGCAATTTCTTGGAAAAGTTTCAAGTAGGAGACAGTGGCTGATTCAACTTGCGAATCAGAGTATATAGCGGCAAGCGAGGAAGCAAAAGAGGCTATATGGCTAAAGAACTTCATTGGAGACCTTGGAGTTGTACCAATTATAAAGGATCCTATGGAAATTTTATGTGACAGCAATAGTGTGGTTTCCTTAGACAAGGAACCGAGAGATCATGGCAGATCCAGACACATTAACAGAAAATATCACTTCATCAGACATCGAATAGAAGAAGGACTCCTCGTGGCAAAGAGGGTATCATCTGATGAGAACCCAACAGATCCCCTCACGAAGGGACTGAGTAGGGTTAAGCATCTCCAGCATGCGAGGCGCATAGGGCTGAAGGATGATATTAGTTTTAGTAATTAGATAGCTTTGAAATTTGTAAAGTGTAATTGACATCTGATGATGAATAAAAGTTGTTGTTTATTTATGATTAAAGTGTTGCTATCTTTTGTCAATCGTTTACTATCATTTCATTTTGCATGTTTTGACTTCCAGAATAATTATGTTATGGTATATCATATTATTAAAACTCTCCACAGTCGGTCATATGTTGGAAGTAGATATGAATCAAGACTGTCATGAGTTGGCTTGTAGATGTCTTAGATGTTGGACATAGCAAGAGTTGCTACAACACTCATGAGTGCTCATAAGTTCTGAGTATTGGATTCAACCCACGCTCACTTGTATCACTTCATGGAATTTATCTCGAGTGATCGTGAGACGGTAATATCATATAAGTCTTCAAACCTAGAGATATGAGTTGTTGACTATGAGTTGGTTATATATTGATTGTACAAAAACACATTGGTAACTCGATGTTATAAAACATGCCTTTGTGTATGATTCAACAAGTAGTAGAACAAGCATATGAGTCGAAGTTTACCTATTCCTTTTTGGATTAGAAGCGATATCTGGGCCCCTCGATGATTTTGTTGTGACCTATGTACCGGGCCCGGTCTGAACTAAATTGATGTGTTCAATTAAGCTCTATGTCAAACAAATTGGAAATCGGGAAACAAACTGCTGGACAATAAGTAAGACATTGTTCCATGTCTTTGTCCGGATGATATCTAGAACAGAGGATTATATGATCCCTTATCTAAAATGGCACTTGATAGTTCATCAGAGTTTTAAGAGCTACGATTGTTGTTCGGTTCCTGAAGTCATGCTTGCAACTATAGTTATTAGACTTATCCAAGTGGGAGACTATTGGATAAGGTGTCTAAGTCCATAACTATATTTGAGATGTACTTGACCCGACCCGACATGGTCCATTTTGGTTGCACTTCACCCGAACAATTTATATGGATAATCTTTTGAGAATAGTATAAGTTATTAACATATTATAAGTTCTAATATATTAATATGAAGTCATATTATTTAATTAGTATTGATCTAAAATTAATTTAGAATTAGTTTGGTGATCAAAAGTGTGACTAATTAAATATGGACTCTTGTATTTATATAGTGTGGGCTAATTCTTATTTAGAATGGGCTAGGCTTGCATGGTAAGTCCATGGATAGTCCATGGAGCTTTAACCCATGGATCTCATGGAAATGAAAAGTCATGGGTATTAGGGTTTACATGGATGTAAACCTAATCCACCACACTATATAAAGGAGTCCTTGGCACTTGATTTTGCACTAGTTTGGTGTCTGAGAACTAAGAGTGGCAATTTCTAGAAGTGTTCTAACTATTCTCTCAAGTTTCCAAGGTTTGTGGTGATTTGTGACTTCCATTTGAGGCATCCACATTATTGGTGCTAGGCTCTTAAACTCCAAGCAATCAACCACTACTAAAAGGTATGTAACTCTACTAGCTTATTATGTTTTAAAGTTCCCCATGCCATGCTAGTTAGGTTAAGAACCTTGGAAAACGAAATTTGCATGTATCTTAGTAAAGCATAGATCCAAGGTTTCTAGCGTTGCATGTACACCATAGGAGTGTTAGAATGCTCAAAACCCATCAGTTGCGGGTAACCATCATAGTGTTTCTGAAATACAAACACAAAAATCATCAGAGACTTACTCAAGCAATCATGCCTTTACCCACCCCTACATGCTCCTTAGTATCGTAAGGTTCTTACTTGGGTCGCATATAGATCCGGTGCTTTCAGTAGTACGGGCCTAATACTACCTTCCACACCAACCTGTAGTCGTCCCAAGTCCTCCTTCTTGGATCCTAATTGACAAGTACTTTATCCCTCATGGATATCAAACAACTCTCTCGGTAGATTCCTCGATGCTCATCTAGGTTTCTCCCCTAGATTACTCACAACTCCCTCTAAAAGATTTCGGCTATTTTTCCCTATTCAGTACACACAGAGCAAATAGCATATATGATCAAGTAATAGCATACCCTAGGCTAAGGCATCATGAATCATGCAACTCTACCTCTAAATTCTGAAACACCTAGACTATCCTCTAGCATGCATCTCTAATATCTCATAAATATCTCATAATGTAAACAAATAGTGGTATTTTGGGAAATCACCGTTTGGGGACTGGCTGATTGTACACACTACTCCGTCTCGTTATCTCGTAAAAACTCTTACTGATTTTTAGAAAAATCTTTTCTTTTTAGAAATTTTTTCTCAAATCCTCGGTTTGAGTCCAGACATACGTGGGAGTACATCCGAATACCTCAAACCAAGGCTTGATACCAACTTGTAACACCGTATATTTTTCAAACAATATTTCATTTTTAAATCACAAAAAAACTCAATGTCACATGTTCTCAAAACCATGATGTATCAATGTCTAAACACGAGTCAACAAAACAACTGATAATATCACAGAATCCACAACATAATCTGCAACAAATGTGTACAATCAAGTCGGCGCCTTCCCGTGATCCTGAGAAGTACCTGAAACACATATCACACAACACTGTAAGCACAAAGCTTAGTGAGTTCCCCAAAATACTACAAACACAAATAATAAGCCTCTCATGGCTATAGCTCGGCATGGACCCTTCAGTCATGCGTCTCAGTGAGGACCTTCCGGTCTCACAACTCAGTGTGGACCCTCCGGTCATGTGTCTCAGTGAAGACCCTCCGGTCTCAAAGCTCGGGTCGGACCCTCCATTCCTGTATCTCAGTGAAGACCCTTCGGTCTCACAACTCGGTTTGAACCCTCCGGTCCTATCTCAGTAATGCACAAAATAATATAGCATATATCACAAAGACAAGATGCATAATATCACATAACTCAATATAAGCACATAGGAACTTTCAGTCGATAACTCAAATAAGACCCTCCGGTCACACAACATTACCACTGAGGTAAGCATAGTGAGAAGACTCACCTCGTAAGTAAGCAAGTAGATCTAGTACCCCACAAACAGTCTAGACTCCGCGTACACAACATAAATATCTCTAATAAGAAATTTGTAATAACCACTCGAGATGCTAAGCTAACTCTTCTACTAGATCTCAAAAAGGGTTAAAAGAACATTTTACCCCTCCATGGTCTCCAAAGTCCACAATTGACCAGACCCTAACAGTCAACGGAAGTCAACACTTGATTCAACAGTCCATATTGACCGAAATCAGCGAGTGCACCTATGTGACTTGTCGAGCTCCCCCTGTCCTCAGAAAATTAGGAAAACTCCAACCCAACTCGTCTAGTTGTCTCACCAACTCGCCGAGTTGTAGTGGGTTTATAGACTATTGGGGAAACCCTTGCTGACTCGTCGAGTTGGCTCATGCACTCGTCGAGTCCCTCTAGACCAATTCTCATTTCGCTGATTCTAAGTATAAATAATGTCCCAAACTCTAGATCTAGCCTCCCAAGGCTGAAATACCACGTAAAGCTGCAAGCTTTACTTCCATGCATGGCATCTAGGGCTCGAAATGCAAAAACATGCTCTATATGGGGTGTAATGCATGAAGACTTGCCATTAGCTTGATAAACTTTAGACCTTTGGGCTCAAGGGACCTCCTATTGTCCAGATCTAGAGTCTCAACTCCATGGCATGCTCAAATAACTCCAGAACTCAAAGAAGGATGGAAAAAGGCCCTAAACCTCCTAGAAAATGGATCTATCCAAACAATGAGCAAGGTGGTGACTTTATACCTTCAAACAGCAGCTAGGGATGAATGAACACTGGATCCAAAAGCTCCCTCTAGTCCCAAGCCTTTTGCTCCTCAACCTTCTTCCAAAAGTGCACCAAAGTATGAAGTGTTAGCCTCTCTTCCTCTTACACAAGGATATAGCTCGATTAGGGTTTTTCATAGAGTGTTAGAGTGACAAGGGAGGCGGAAATGGAGGCTTAAGTTCTTTTAAATAGGACATAAACCCTGAAAATTAGGGTTTTCTAACTCAGCACCTACTCGTCGAGTTGGGGTCCTCCAACTCGTCGAGTAGACTCTAAAAATCATGTGGCTATTAACTCCTCAACTCGGCGAGTTGGGGCATCCAACTCGTCGAGTTGCTCTGAAATACGAATGCAAATTTAATTCAATATTATACCTGGGATTCGGGATGTTACACATATGTTGTATCCCAGGTCGGATCTCTTCCAATCACGTAAAGGGGACAACATATGACTGACATAGAGGATAAGAAAGAAAAACAATTTCATACAGACCTACTTTATCAGAACCCCCCAGTCACCCTATCAGCACCAGAATTAAGGACATAAGTCAGTACGTCGAAGAAGTGTTGAGGCACAGTTCTAGATGATAAGTAACTTTAATGTATCTTGCAGGCTCCCTTGTTTGTCTCACTACTCAATCTATCTGAGCATCGTATGGTCAGTCCAAATGTAACTATCTAAGTCCAGATGAGTTAACATTGTCAAGTCCTTTCATTGTCAATAGTGTCTAGTCCTTTCATTTTAAATCCTTTGTGCCTACCAACACATTGAACACAGAGTCTAAACAATTCATCTTCAGTTCATTACACGTATTTCATATTGCCCTTTAACACTAAACTTCATCTCACTTCCCAAGAACACTTACGAAAGAAGACATATTTTTGGAATTTTTTATTTTATAATTTTTATAATTTTTTTATGTTTTTGATTTCTGCCCCTAACTTTGTGTATAGGGAAGAAATGAAATAAAATAAATGCGCAAATTTAAACAAACAAAAAAAATAAAAAATTAGTCTTTGAGACAAATCGTTTTCAAAAAACCCACAAGCACATCGAAACGAGCCTTGCTGAAAGGTTTGGTGAACAAATCTGCCACATTGTTATCAATGTGTATTCGTTCCAAATGAATGAGCTTACGCTCATAACAGTCTCGAATAAAATGAACTTTAATGTCAATGTGCTTGGTTTGTTAGTGTTGAACAGAATTTTTGGCTATTTGAATGGCTGCATCATTATCACAGAAAATGGAGGTGTCAAGAAAATTCAAACTGTAATCCAACAATTGGTATTGAATCAAGATAACCTGAGAGCAACAGGCTGAGGCGGCAATGTATTCAGCCTCAGTCGTCGATGTCGACACTATTTGTTGTTTCTTGCATTGCCATGACACCAATCGGTTCCCCAAGAACTGACATCTACCCAATGTAGATTTCCTGTCAATATCACAACCTCCATAGTTGCTGTCAGCAAAAGCATATAAATCAAATTCAGGATTTTTAGGATGCCAAAGACCCAATTTAGGGCTACCTTTAAGGTACCTAAAAATCCTTTTAACGGCAATTAAATGGGAAAGTTTAGGACTAGCCGGATAACGAGAGCATTGACAGACGGAAAACATGATGTCAGGTCTGCTGGCAGTCAAATACGCCAGAGATCCGATCATCAATCGATATTCAGTTTGATCTACGGATTCTCCTTCTGGATCTAGCGTCAACAGTGGTCGTTCTACCATTGGAGTGGAAGCAATTTTTGAATCTTTAAACCCAAACTTTTCTACCATGTCTTCCACATATTTGCCTTGATGTAGTAAAATTCCGGCCGAATCCTGTCGAACTTGTAACCCTAGAAACATTGTCATTTCACCCAGCGAGCGCATCTCAAATCTTTTCTTCATTACTTCCTCAAACTCTTTGCATAGCTCTGTGCTCGTCGACTTGAAAATGATGTCGTCTACTTAGATTTGGACGACAATCAAATCTACATCCACTTTCTTGATGAATAACGCCTGATCGATCGTTCCCCTTGTGTACTCGTGCTCTAACAGATGATCAGTTAAGGTAGCATACCAAGCTCTAGGAACCTGATGTAAACCATATAGAGCCTTGTCCAGTTTGTAGACATGATTTGGAAACTTTGGATTGACAAACCCTGGTGGTTGATCAACATAAATCTCCTCCTTCATGACTCCGTACAAAAAGGATTTCTTGACATCGATAAACCATAAACCCCATGTGGGAAGCATATGCTAGGAATATATGAATGGCTTCCAAACGCGCCACAAGAGCATACACTTCGATGTAGTCAAGACACTCTATTTTCCTGAATCCACAAATGACCAAACGAGCTTTTTTGCGCACAATCACCCCACTATCATCTTGCTTATTTTCGAACACCCAACGTGTATCCAAAGACTTCTTGACCTTCGGTAGCTCTACCAACTACCATACTTTTAACTTCTCGAACTGATTCAGCTCTTCATGCATTGCATCCACCCAGCTCGGTTCATTTAGAGCCATGTCCACATTCATTGGTTCAATTTGGGATATGAAGCACGAGTAAAGACACTCATTGACATATGAACTTTGACTTGTGGTCTGAACCCCGCTTTCTAGTGGACCAATAATGTTCTGGATAGGATGATCGCGTTGAACACTGGTTGGGATTGGATGGCTGATATCATTGACTGTGACTGGAAGATTAGTGATGTTGTCAAATTTGCCCACTAACAAATCACCCCCTTCAGACGGTCTGTGATCATGAGAAGTACTTGCCACAAATTCATTTGTGAACGGACCTGGAAAGAGAAATTCCTTGAAAGTTTGTGTGGCAGTTACATTGTCCCTTGAGAGAATCTCAGCTTCTTCGGGAGTAAGGGGAGTGGCTTCGGTGTCAGAACTAGACTTTTGGACTGGTGAGGAAAGAGGTGTACTCGGTGTAGCTCCATCCATCATAGGGGATTCAAAAATCACCACAGATGGTTTGAATGAGCTAATAACAACATCTTCCTCATCATCTTCAACAGCTGCACTCAAACCTGAGTATGAACCTGAAACATCATCTAATAACACATTAAATGATTTAAACAAATAAGTGTAATCAAATAACCAGTCTGGTCCAACTCGAGCGTCCATCACGTTCTCTTCCAGCCAGCACACATTCAATGACTCCACGATCTGTTTGGTGGATTTGTTGTAAATTCGATAAGCAGTGCATCCAACATATCCCACGAAATAGAAGTCATCAACTTTTGAATTGAACTTAGGAGTGGAGTCCAGGTGAAGTAGCGAGCAACGACATCCAAAGTTCCTGAAGTGAGCAACCGTTGGCTTGTGACCATATAGAATTTCATATGGGGTCTTCATCTGTTGTTTGTTGATCAGAACACGGTTCTGAACATAGCACGCTGTGTTAATAGCTTCAGCCCAGATAGAGACCGGTAATTTAGAGTCACAAAGCATGATCCTTGCTGCATAAATTAAAGTGGGATTTCGCTGCTCCGCTACGCTATTTTGTTGAGGTGTCCGAGCAGTACTGTACTGACGCATTATACCTTTTTCAGCACAAAACTGATCCAGGAGAGCATTCTTGAAATCTGTGCCATTATCACTTTGAATCCCCTTCACCTTCTCGTTGGTCTGATTTTCAATGAACACAATAAACCTCTTGATAAGTTCAGCGGTTTCACTCTTATTGGACAAGAAGAAAACCCAGGTGAATCGTGAGTAATCATCGATTATAACCAAGCAATAAGAGTTCTTGTTGATGCTCAGAACATTCACGGGACCAAATAAATTCATATGTAGCAGCTGGAGGGTTCTGTTGATTGTGTTGACCATTTTGGGCTTGTGTGGCTTGAGATTATGTTTGCCTTGAGCACAGGCCACACATTTCTCAAAAGTGATGAAGTCCTTTATTGGAAGACCACGGACAATGTCATTCTTAGCGAGACGATTGACGTTCTTAGCGTTTGCGTGACCGAGACGACGATGCCAGAGCATAGCATTATGTTTTGAGACCTTTGAAAATATACATGTGACTTGCTCGGGAATGTTGTGATTCATGTCGATGATGTAAGCATTCCCTTCAGATTCAGATCTCACCAAAATCCAATCCTCTGGTATGATGATATCAGGCTTCAAAATTAGACACTCCTTGTTTGTGAAATGACTTGAAACCCCTTTTTCATAGATCTGAGAGACGCTCAACAAACTGTGTTTCAACTCTGGAGCAAAATTAACATTCTCAAAGCTCAAAACACCGTTAGTAATCGTACCCTTCTGAGTGATTTTTCCTCTTTCTCCTCCCACAAAGGAAACATACCCTCCATTAAAGTTCTGAATGTCATGCAGTTGAGAGATGTCTCTTGTCATGTTCCTGGAACAGCCACTATCAACATACCAAGGTCTGATGATATTCCTCCATAGCTGTTCCTTCACAATGTGCGAGATTAGTTAGATTTGGGAACCTAGTCCATAGTGACACTGGGTTGACCATTTCCATCTACACATGAAACTTCCTGCTATACCATGTCCTTTGAATCAAATAATGTACATTACGAATTTAAAGGACGGTGAGGTGATTGGGCCGTAGGACTTTTGGGCACCTATCTGTAATTAGGTTTAAGAGTTTTATTACTGACACAGACGGGGGCTTTCACATTTGATTTTTAATAATTTTTGTCCTTTGTGTTTGATCTTTTGGGTATCCATATATGGTTAGATGATGACCCATGAGCTGACTTTGGTGACACCGACCTTGGTTTGACCAATTTCAGTTTCGCTAAATTATCTCTTGAATTTTGTTTCAAAATCTTTTTGTCCTTATTTTCTTTGACAACCTGATTTCTGTCGTTGTTTGCATTCCAATCACCATCACTGGAACGTGACCTCAAGGAATTTCTTTTGAAAGATCTAACACGTGCTACGTTCTCCCTACCTTGTGCATAGTAGGGAACATATGCATGATTTGGGCAGTTTCTGACAATGTGTCCAGGTGTTCCACATTGGAAACATGTTTGTTCCTTCACATAAAAGTTGTTACCGCTTGTCCCTGAATGCGTGTCCAGATTTTGTCCACAAGCACACTTACAGTTAGTAGTGTTTTTGGCTTGTTTTGGTGGCTTATATTTACTAACAGTAGGTCCATTAATATTAGAATTCACAACACATCATTACAAATATTTGAAACAAAAGAAGTATCAGTTTTCAAAGAGACATTGTTTGAACAATCAACAAAATTAACAAAAATAGCAGTATTAGTTTTCAAAACATTATTTTTCAAAGCAGTGTCATTTTTCAAAACATAACCACTTTCTTCATCCTCTTTCCTGTCTTATACTAGGGGTTCAATCTGCATATGAGGTAGAAACATTAGTATCGTTCACCCTATCATTATTTACTAGCTCAACTACAGTAGGTTTTCCATACTGTAGGTGTGCTTCCCTAGCGTTTTTTTCCTCGGTAATAGGAGTAAAAGTGTAGTTATCACCGAATGGAGGAGGAACACTATCATAACCAAGACCTACATTCTTTTTACCTTGAAATCTAAGTTGCTTTTCAATCATTGTCTCAACTTTCTTACTTGACACATCAAATTTTTTAAAATTAAAATCTGCATTTTCAAACTTAATTTTCAATGTGTCAAGCTCGACAGTTAGATTGGCAATCTTTTCTTCAGCATACTCATAGTGTTCACATTTAGTGTTGTATTCTTCCTTAATTCTTTTTTGATCTTTCGTTTGGGCCTTTAATTTTTCTTTTAAGGGTTTTTGGGCCTTTCTGAGAGTATATCCTTCATATCTAAGGTCCTCAATTTCTCTAATTAATAAATCATGTTGATCGTGATAATGTTTAATTGTATCACTACAGGCTTGAGTATAGAAAGTTTCACTAACCTCTTTTGTGGTAGGTGTGGTGGATACCATGAAGGAGAATTGAAGCTCCATCATCTCTTCTTCAGCTTCCTCCACCTCTGAACTCTTACTGATATGTGCCAAATTTATTGTTTCATGTCCTGTCAAATTCAGCGCCTGCATTTGATCCTCCCAGTCGAATCTTTGTGCCACCATCACCAAGTTAGCTGTTTCATTGTTGGGTCATATTTAAATGGTTTATGATGGGTTTTTGATATCGTATTGATCTAAATGTTTTGGGACTTACAATTGGTATTAGAGTTTTAAATATGTATCAATCGATTCAAGGACTTTGGGGACTCGTTTTTAGTTGTTTTGAGATCATTGGTTTAATCGAAAATTGATAAGTTTTGATTTAAATTGATAAAAAAAATTTGCGGTTCATCAATTAACTGTTCTTGGGATTCTTAGTATTCATCGTGTTCTTCGTGGCTCTTCATCTAAATTTGCGGGATTAATTTGGATCCTTATCAATTAAAACCACGGAATTTAAGGGTTTTCGGTGACTTCCTGATAAGAAAGCAAGGTTTTCAGCTCTAAAATCTCAAGGGTTTTCGGTGACTTCCTGATAAGAAAGCAAGGTTTTCAGTTCTAAAATCTTACGAGTTTTCGGTGGGTCCTGGTCAAAATTGAAGGTTTCCGGTCAACATTCTGACCGAAATCTGTACAAGAAATAAGCGTTTTTTGGTTTTTATTCTCGGTCAACATTTTCGTTGTTCTCGGTTAACATTTTTTTGGAGTTTTCGGTCAACTCACCTGTTGGCTTTCCTTGCTTTCGGTCAATTTTTTTTGGGTGTTCTTGGTTTTGTTAATTGAAATGGAATCTTAGTACAACAGTTCCGTGCATCAGGAGTTGGATTCTATTATGGGGACTGCCACTCAAATTCCTCGTCTTTTGTCTGATGATGGGTTTCAGGAATGGAAATTCAGAATTGAGAAGTACATTAAAATGAAGGATGCCAAGATATGGAGGAGCATTCTTAGAGGTCCATTCAGGATTACAACAACTTTGGATGATGAAGCTAAAACTGTTGTTGATAAAAGGATAGAGAACTACACGGATGTAGACTTTGAAAAAATTGAAGAACATGACAGAGCTCTTGCCACTCTTGCCATGACCTTATCTCCTGAAATTGCCCAAGGCTTTAGGTAATATACGTCTGAAAGGATTTATGAGAGGCTTTGATTGAGGTTTATGAGGGAAATGAGGACATGAGGTAGAGCAGACAAGACCTGCTTCGACAGAGGTTCAACATGTTTAATCATGTTCTAGGGGAGTCTCTTGAAGTTTAGCTGCAAAGATTTGTTACTCTCACTACAGAGATGAGTACGGTTGCGATCGACCTACCACGCACAGAGATTAACAAGAAGCTGCTGAATTCTCTTCCACATAGCTGGGACATGAATGTGTCAGTGATCAAGAAGACTACAGATCTGAGCAAGCTTTCCCTTGCAGAAGTGATGGCTATAATCAAGGCATGTGACATGGATGATAAGCAACGTGAAACCAACCATGTGAATTCTTATTCTACTTCCAATCTAGGAATCTCAACAAATAGTGCCTTCTCTGCTCAACAGACACTTTATGTTCATCCTGTTGTACCTCATCAACATCTGGAACCTTCAAGTTCTTCTGGTTCAAGTTTTAAAGCCATAGCTATAGTTCAAACTTCATCAATTCCAAAAGAAGCTAAGGAGAACATGGATTTAATGGCTGGGTTCATGAATTGCTACAATGCTCTCTTGGCAGGAGATTTAGCTCCTTCAATCATGGTTGGAGAACTGGATCAGATTCATCCTGAGGACGTCGAAGATATGGACATCACGTGGAAAATAGATATGGCTGTGCTCAGTGCAAAAAAGTTTACTTAGCATACAGGGAAGAACAACTGGGGAATAAACATGGAGAAGAAGGTGGGGTTCAACAAGAGCAAGCTCTAGTGCTACAACTGTCACGAGCCACGTCATTTTGCTCGTGAATGCACCATGCCACGTACCAGGAACAATTCTGATAGGACGCTGGTGCATGCAGGGAACAATAGAGTAGATGCAGCCATCAATAAACCAAGGGGGATATTGTTGGGTCATATTTAAATGGTTTATGTTGGGTTTCCAGTTTATTATTGTACTTGGGATTAGGAATGTTTATTGTTAGTGGGCTGATGGTGTTTTCGGTTATGGGGAACGAAATCACATAGTGATTTCGGTCAGCTTGGGTTCGGCCCTGTTAAGGCTTTGTACTAGGTTTGTATAAATAGCTTTTCAGACGTTTAGGAGTTCTAGTTGTTCATCATTAGTGTATTCGGCTGTTAAGAAGTTCTTGGTGTACCAGACGATTTCAACTAATAAATCGTGTGCATTAAGAGTTATTTCTGTGTTCTTGAATCACTATCTGATTTATATTCCGCATTCTTTAGCTAGTTTGATTGATATCATATTGATCTAAGTGTTTGGCGACTTACAACACCAAAGAAAGAACATATCCCGACTTGGTACCTTATCATCATCTTTGCGCATGTTGATTGAACTTGCAATGAAACGGTGGATAAGGCGGTGTATTGGTGACCTTATGTTCGCTTCTTGGGCTGCCGATGGAATGTAGACTCCATTGGCTATTGTGGTCCACCAATTCACTCCATCTTCCCCATTTGGGAAATCTTTGTGACAACTTTCAAAAAATAACCTAAAAGCTCCTGTCATCACTTCCTCTTTCTCATATAGTCCCATCCTCCAAGCCAATTCAGCCATGCTACATTCCCTATATTGGTGTCATAATAATCCTCACCACCCCGGAATGTGATGGTAGCATAGATTTCTAGACACAATTATTGGTACACCGGTTCCTGTATCCGAAATAGACTCCTCCACCCGTCACAAGTAATTTGTATTCCATCCTTTATAAAGACTTTAGTCAAATACGGGTTTAAGGCCTCTACCAAACCCACCTGCTCCAACCAAGGCTAGCTCAACTCATTTGGCAAGTAAAAGTCCTTTGTCTTGAGGGTTTCTAGCTTTTTCCTCCATCTAACCAAAGTAGCCTTAGATCCAATTTGAGGGAAGTTAAACCAAGGGCACTATGTCCTCTATTTCTGTTCATTTTCTGCAAAATCAACCACAAGGAAAAACCACACAAACCAAAGAAAATGTTAAAAACAAAAATCTGGGAAACAGCAGCATCAACTCGTCGAGTTCCAAGAGCAACTCGACGAGTCCGATGAACATTACGAGACTCCTTTTCTTATTCGAATACATTCAAATCTCTACACTCAAAATTACTCCAGGGGTTTGCTTAGGATGGTAAACCAAGCATTAATTCACGAAAAATTCCAGTCAAAACATTCTAATTTAGTCCAAATTGAAACCCTAATGTTCATGTCAAATTCAAAAATCAGGCTTTTAACAAATTTCAACCATAAAACTACTAAAAATCGAACCTTTAATGGATTTATGAGTGAAAAACCTAACCTTTTTGCGAGAATGGGGAAGAATCACGTGAATGATAGTTCTTGCTTAAGAGGATTTGCTCGTCGAGTGATAGGCGAGTGGCGGTTGTGAGAATGAAAAAGCTTTACCCTTTAGGGTAAAAACCCAAATTTACTGAGTTTAAAAATTATTATTTTTTTCGGTAACAAAAACCTAGTCGTCGATTTCGGGATCCCAAACTCGTCGAGTAGAGACGGGTTTTTACGAAATAACGCGGATTTTTGGATGTACTCGTCGAGTTCGGGTATGGACTCGACGAGTTTTTGACTCTGTTCGAAAAAAAAAATTGTTCTTTTTAAGTAAATTTCACCACACCCCACACTCAAACTTTGCTTGTCCTCAAGCAATCATTTTAAGCTAATAAGAAGATTTAGAGTGAAGAATCCTAATAAAACACACAAAAATAAAGAAAATAAAACGAAAAGGAATGGGTAAAAGAAATCAAACTTAAATAGCGGGTTGCCTCCTGTAAGCGCTTCTTTTTTAGGAGTCTTTAGTTGGACTCCTTCCCGCTCTATGTTGCAACGGCTTTCTCCAAGTCCAACCCTGCTTCTAATCTTTCTTCATTTGGCATGCCCTCTTCATATTTCTTAACCCTATGCCCATTTACTCTAAAACTCGACCCATCCTTGTTCCATAACTCAATCACCTCGTATGGATATACATGCTTAATTGTAAAAGGCCCGGATCAACGAGTACGGAATTTTCCCGGAAAGAGTTTTAGTCTTGAATTGCACAAAAGAACTTTTTGGTTAGCTTGAAATTCCTTGTTACCTTTCAACCTTGCATCATTCCACCTTTTTTTCTTGTCCTTATAGATCAACGATTTAGTATAAGACATGTTTCTCAATTCTTCAAAAGCATTCATTTGCAAAATTCGATTGGCACGCAACTCACTTGGCTCAAAATTGCATGTTTTCAAAGTCGAATAAGCTTTATGTTCAAGCTCCACCGGTAGATGACAATTCTTGCCAAAGACAAACCTATAGGGTGTGGTTCCAGTGGGTGTCTTGAATGCAGTCCGGAATGCCCAAAGTGCATCATCTAATTTGTCTGCCTAATCTTTCCTATTGCTACCCACCGATCTTTCCAAGATTCTCTTGAGCGCTCTATTTGTAATCTTGGTTTGCCCATTTGTTTGTGGACAATAAGGTGTTGAAAATCTATGGCGTAAACCATATCTTTATAACACTTTTTCTAGTTGTTCATTGGCAAAGTGGGTTCGCCTATCACTTATCAATGCCTTTAGTACTCCAAACCTAGAAAATATTTTTTTAGGAACTTCACCATGACCCTTGCATCATTTGTTGGTAATGCTTGCGCTTCTGCCCACTTTGATACATAGTCCACCGCCACAAGTATATATTTATGACCTTTAGATGAAGGGAATGGTCCCATGAAATCCACACCCCACACATCAAATATTTCACACACTTGAATGGTCCTTTGTGGCATCTCATTCCTTGCAGAAATGTTACCCAACCTTTGGCAAGCATCACACTCTCTCACATAGGTGGCAGCATCCTTGAAGATTGTGGGCCAGTAAAACCCTGCATCAAACACCTTTTAGCTATGTATTGCACCCCCATGATGTCCTCCTGCCGACCCATTGTGGCAATGCTCTAGAATGTCATGGATTTCCTTGCCAAATACACATCTTCTAATGATCCCATCCGTACAATTCCTAAAAAGATAGGGCTCATCCCAGAAATAATATTTGATTTCTGAAAAGAGCTTCTTTTTCTGCTGGTGAGTGAGCCCTTTTGGAAGAAAGTTGCCAGCCAAGAAGTTTGCAATGTCGACATACCATGGTTCTTCCCCCATGATCACCATCAAGTACTCTTCTGGGAAGCTATCACCAATACCCTTGTTGTCCATCTCGTCCCTTTCTGCATTTTCCAATCTCGATAGATGGTCGGCAACTACATTTTCTATCCCTTTCTTGTCCTTGATCTCGATGTCAAATTCTTGAAGTAAAAGCACCCATCGGATCAATCTCGGCTTCGTATCCTGCTTGGAAAACAAGTACTTGATAGAAGGATAGTCAGTAAAAATAGTAGTTTTAGACAAAATAAGGTAGGTACGAAATTTGTCAAAGGCATAAACCACGGCTAATAATTCCTGTTCAGTTGTGGTGTAGTTTTCTTGGGTCGGATTTAAGGTCTTGCTTGTATAGTAAATGGGTTGAAAGTGCTTGTCAACCATTTGGCCAAGTATAGCTCCTAAGGCAAAATCGCTCGCATCGAACATTATTTCAATGGGCAAGTTCCAATTCGGGGTGATAATGATCGGGGCATTACTTAATTTTTCTTTCAAAATCTCAAAAGAGTGTAAACATTCTTTAGAAAAATTAAAAGGTGCATCTTTGAAAAGTAATTGAGTTAAAGGTCTAGTTATTTTGGAAAAATCTTTTATAAAACGGCGGTAAAAACCCGCGTGGCCTAAAAAACTCCTAACGCCCTTCACATTGGTTGGTGGGGGTAATTTAGCAATAGTATCAATTTTTTCCCGATCCACCTCAATCCCCGCTTTGGATACTTTATGGCCTAAAACAATGTCTTCTTTCACCATAAAATGACACGTTGCCCAATTCAAGACCAAATTCGTCTTTTCACACCTAGCAAGCATCAAGTCAAGGTTAGTAAGATAATCATTAAAAGAAGAGCCAAAAACAGAGTAATCATCCATGAATATTTCCATAAATTTTTCCACCATGTCGTGGAATATTACTGTCATGTATCGTTGAAAGGTCGTCGTCGGCGGATTACATAACCGAAAAGGCATGCGTCGATACGAAAATGTTCCACTTGGACAAGTGAAAGTTTTCTTCTCTTGATCAATTGGGTCAATAAGAATCTTGAAATATCCTGAAAATCCATATAAAAAACAATAATAGCAATGGCCAGATAATCGCTCAAGCATTTGATCAATAAAAGGAAGAGGGAAGTAGTATTTGCAAGTGGCATCGTTTAGCTTTCGATAGTCAATGCACACCCACCAATAGGTTGTCGTTCGTGTAGGTATGAGTTCGTTCTTCTCGTTCGTAACAACTGCCATCCCTCCTTTCTTTAACACTACTTGAATGGGACTAACCCATTGACTATCGAAAATCGTATATATGATCCCAGCATCTAAGAGCTTGACAACCTCCTTCTTGACCACCTATTGCATGTTCGGGTTCAATCACCTTTGATGTTACACTACCGACTTTGTGCCTTCTTCAAGGTTGATCTTGTGAGAGCAATAAGAAGGGCTTATTCCTTTAATATCGGTAATTTTCCATGCAATGTCATTCTTTCTTTTCTTCAAGACTTGGACTAACTCTTCTTTTTCAGATTTGCTGAGGTTGGAAGCTATAATCATAGGTTTTTGATTACCCTCTTCTAGAAATGCATACTATATGTGTTCCGACAAATTTTTCAGCTGTAAATTTGAGTTTTGAACACTGAACACGTCGAGTCCAGAAACCGAAGTCGTCGAGTTGTGCCCGGTTTTCCCGTCTGCTCGCGATTTTTTGCCCAAACTTGTCGAGTTTATCTTTTCAACTCGTCGAGTTGGTTTTTCATAACTTCTTATTATTTCTTCATATTCGCTTTCTTTGAGTAATCTTGCTATCTCCATTAGGTCTTTTTCAGCATCAAAGTTGTCTTCAAAGGCAACGGTGGATTCTCTTGACTTGTCTTCTTTCCATTCTTCCATTAATTCTTCCAAAATGTCCACCGAGAAGGCCGTGTCATCACTATACTTTGAATGCTTCATGGCTTGATCGACTCCAAATGTAGCTACCACTTCTCCCACCCGAAGGGTATGTTTGGATTCTCTTATGTCTACTATGGCCCTTGCGGTGTTTAGGAAGGGTCTTCCAAGAATGATCGGCACTTGATGGTCTTCTTCCATATCTAGCACTATGAAATTTGCGGGAAATACAAACTTATCAACTTTCACCAATAGGTCCTCACATATCCCCCTTGGAAATGTCACCGTCTTGTTTACTAGATGAATTGCCATTCGAATCAGTCTCGGCTCTGGAGGATTCAACTTCTTAAAGAATGAATATGGCATGAGGTTCACCCTCGCCCACGAATCAGCCAATGCATAACTAGTAGCTAAATTCCCGAATTGACATGGCAAAGTCAAACTACCCGGGTCACCCATCTTCTTTGGAAATTTGTTCAACATCGCAGTTGAACAATTTTCAATGTGAACAACCTTGGATACCTCCTCCATCTTCTTCCTATTTGTGAGAAGCTCTTTCAAGAACTTCGCATACTTAGGCATTTGTGCAACCGCCTCGATGAAGGGAATGTTAATTTGAAGGGCTTTGATGTACTCCAGGAACTTTTGCTAGTCTTCATTATGTTTATCCTGTTTAGCTCGGCTCGGGAATGGCAATGGAGGTTGATACAGTTTACTTGGAGCATTATTTTTCTGTTCAGACGGAGAACTCGTCAAGTTCAGTTCTAGAACTCGTCGAGTTTTTTCCACTGTTTGTGATTTTTGATTTTCTTTCTCTTCTTCCTGCACCCACTTTGGATCTTCATTCGGGATCGGGGTCAGAGGAGTGACTATCTTTCCACTCCTAGTCGTCACGATGTTGATTTGTGCACCCCTCGGATTTTTCTCGGTATAACTAGGAAGTCCGCCCGGTGTTCTCTCGTTGAGTTGCTTTGCAAGCTGCCCTAATTGTTTCTCAATGTTAAGAATAGATGCTTGCTGATTTCTCATTAACTCTTGTTGTTCCCGTATCGCCGCATCGGTGTCGTTGTGTCTTTTCTCAGATGCAGTTACAAATCGTGTGAGCATGTCTTCAAGATCCATTTTCTTCTCTTGCACCGGCTCCTCCTTTTGATAAAAACCTATCGTCTTTTTCCTATACTTCTACTCCTTTGCCTTCTTGTACTCATCGTATGGTAGCCACTTCTTTTTCGGTTTTCGCCAATCCTCATCATACCTATCGCCACTTTAATAACACACTTGCATTTTTCGGTTCCCGTTCTGGTCAAGATCACAATATTTAGTAAGGTGAGGCCCGCTACAGTTATCACATCCTACCCGGATTGCGTGGATGGATTGATCCATGTTTCTCATCCTTCGGTCCATGCTCTCCAATTTAGCCATCACTGCTGCCATGTTATCAGAAACTGAGTTCACCACTCCTCGAGTTGAATCATTCCGTGGGTTATAATAATCTGAAACGTCCCAAAAATACAGACCTAAAATTTAGTTTTTAATTATTAATAAAACCATATTTATCCGAAACACATGTCATAATATCTCAAACATCGTATCAATGTATATCAAAATATCATAGTATAAACATCCCAGGTTGAACAAATGGTGTGTGCACTGCAATCATCCCAAGCTCTTCCCCTTGCTACCGGAAGTACCTGAAACCAAAGTTGAAAACTATAAGCACGAAGCTTAGTGAGTCTCCCCAAACTACGACATACCATACACATAACATTCAACTAGGAGATACGGGCCCCGCCCACTCTCATGGAGATTCGGGCCCTGCCCACACTCTGTTGTCTAGGAGATTCGGGCCCCGCCCACACTCTGTTGTCTAGGAGATTCGGGCCCCGCCCACACTCCGCTGTCTAGGAGATTCAGGCCCCGCCCACACTCTGATGTATAGGAGATTCGAGCCCCGCCCACACTCCATTGTCTAACATGCATACAAGTATCACACAGACAAAAAGTATATCTATTCCTATCAAGCAATCACATATCTATACTCAAATAATGCTACGAGATTCGGGCCCCGCCCACACTCGGCTACTATGAGATTCAGGCCCCGCCCACACTCGGCTACTATGAGATTCGGGCCCCGCCCACACTTAGCTACTAACGTATCAAATATATGGGCCGGACTTGGTGTCGTACACTCGTTCCTACTAAAGGAAACTCACCTCGTATGCTAGCTGTGAAATCTCGTGTGAGGAATCTCTAACTGCTACTCCGAAGACTCCCCGGCTATCAATTTCATAATAACACTTAATCAAAATTTGATAATCCTTCTTAGAGTAAAATGACCATTTTACCCCTGGTCAAAGTCAACGCTTGGGTTAAAGACAACCTTCTGGTTGACCCAACGCATCGAGTTGCTCCATCAACTCGTCGACTCCTAGAACCTGAAATCGCGATCTAACTCGTCGAGTTCCCATGCTACTCACAGTCGCGATCTACCAATTTAACTCGTCGAGTTCCTTCACCAACTCTTCGAGTTCTACCTTAAGCTAAAATGGGACAAACCAACTCAACTAGTAGAGCCCCTCTATGGACTCGCCGAGTTTTCCTTCCATGCATGGCCTTTTAGGGCTAAAAAGACCATAATAACGCTTTTAGGCTTGCATGGGGCTTCCATGGTCATAAAGTTTGCACCTTTATGCCATGGAACCCCTTCTAGATCCCAAATCTGAAATGTAAGTCACTTGGGACGTCCAAATCCCAAAGACCAAGGTTCTTGAACCAAAACGCTCATAAAAATGGAAGTAAGTAGATCTAATGAATGAATGATCAAGTTAGAGACTTGATTACCAGAAAGTGATAAGGATGGAAGGAAATCCCTGGATCTACTATCTTCTCATTGAACCTTCTAGCTCCTTCTTCTTATTCTAGCTTCAAGAACACACAAAATCACTCAAGAATGGCTCACACACTCACAAAATGCTCTAGGGTTACTTGGATTAGGGTTTAGGACTTGGAGGCTGGAAATGAGGCCAAAAGGTTGGGATTCAGATGCTTAAATAGGGTGCAAAACCCCGAAATTAGGGTTTTACTCTGACAAGCCTACTCGCCGAGTCGAGGGCTCTTGACTCGTCGAGTAGGTGGCTGAAATCCCGCGTCCAAAAACTTAATTCTACTCGACGAATCTGGGGCTTCCAACTCGTCGAGTAGCTTTATAAAAATGAATAATTTGTAAATAATTGTGTACCAAAGACCAGGCGTTAAATATTCTCTAGAGTGCTTAGAGAATTCTTCAATTAGCTCCTTTATAACCGCGGGTGCTTTCTTCGTGAGTGGTCCTTGGGAGTCAAGGAGTTGTCTTGTTGTCACATTCACTCCATCATAGAAAATGGAGACTTCTTGCTAAATGTTTAGGTCATTGTGGGGGTAGTTCCTCAACAAACCTTTGTATCTTTCCCACGCATCATAGAGTGACTCGCCTCCTTGTTGTTCGAAGTTTGCAATGGCCTTCTTCAACTTTGCTACTTTTGAGGGAGGGCAGAAAAAGAAAACTGAAAAACAAAAATTTAAAATAGAAAAACTAGTAACTTTGTATGAAATAAATTTCACACAAATGATCGATAATACTAGAAATTAAAATAACTATTAGAATCGTTCCCCGGCAACGACGCCAAAAACTTGATACGTATGAAATATACTAGTATTAATCCTACCAAGTTAAACACAAAGACAAACACACAAAAGGCAGTGTACCTATCGATTAGCAATTTAGTTCAAGTAAATAGGGTATCAAACATTGGGAACGGTAACAATTAAATTAAATACTAGAATTATCTAAATAAAAACAAGTAATAAAGGGGGGTTTTCTCTAGTTTTGCAAGACTAGAAACTTAATTAAGCAAATAACACCCAAACAAAGACACTTACCAACTAAAGAGAATAGAAGGTAGCTAGATTCAATGTTAAAAAAGACTTCTGTTTAGATTTGATTCACTTATTCATATGGTTGATTTCATGGAAAGTGCAATGGATTAATATATCAATGGCTACCGATTCCTAATGTGATTAGATTCATGTTCACTATTACTAATCCTTTAGCAAACAAGTTAATTCAAAAAGTGGCCAATTGATTGAACTAACAAGTTTTCTAGTGTTCAATTCGGATCAAGTAAGACTTGTAATATTGGTTAACTAAATTTGTCAATTCAATCAACTCATGTATGGTTGCTCATCACCCATGTTCATGCATTAACTTATTTATTTTCTAGTTAACCATAGGTTCATAATCACTAATACTAAGCATACAATATTGTTTTCACAAAACTATATGATTCAAGCAATTAATAAGATGTTCATGCAACTTAATAACTTGATTATTAACAGAAAATAATTATCATTAACACATAAGGGTTTTTAACAAGCTTAACAAGACAATTCACCAAATCAAATTAATCCAATCCATTCAATCAAACCATATTCATAAGTTTATCTACACAAAACAGAAGTAAAAAGCTTTTAGCTCATATCTACAACAAATAACATCCTAAAATCGAAATCTAATGATTCAAACATGGTTTATGCAAAAAGATTAAGAAAAGATTAATGTTGTTGCCTTTGATATCTTCCAAATTGTCTTCTAGGTTGAATTCTCGAAAACTAGATCTCCAAGAACCCTTCTGATCGTCAATTAGTCACCAAAAGTCTCCAACATGTGTTATGGTTTCGGGAATACACGATTTATATAGAGATTCCAAAATTGTGCACCAACTCGTCGAGTTTTCAGACCCAACTCGACGAGTTTTTGACTTAACATGCGTGTACGGCAAGGCATTGTTGAATTGCAAATCTTCCACCCTACTCATCGAGTTAAAGGCCAACTCGCCCAGTTTTTCTTCTTTTAAGCCTTATTTCTTCAGACTTCAATTTCCAAGCTCCCAATTGCTAGTTTCGCTTCCTTTTCACTCGAGCATGTCTTTAAGGATGAAAATGTAATTTTAACATAATTAAGTACCTTTTGTTCATAAATTGAGACAAAAACAGCCAAAAAGTATTAAGATATTATATGAAATATATGGTTAAATATGCACATATCACATAGTTAAGTCCAAGTGGGGGAGAACTATTTGGATTTCTAGGGGTAGATTCAGGTGCAGAACTAGGAGGAGTTCCACATCCTAGTCAAGAGGAAATCCAGTTCAAGTGCCAGTCTAGTTCAAGGTTGCTCAAGGTTGGGGGTTCAGAAACTCTCAACGATAGTTAGTGTATGTGGTTAGATCCAGTTTGAGGGTTGTGTTAGAGCCTCTCTGCCCGTTCTTGTCTGATGAAGGCTTTGGCGTTCGAAGCTTGAACCGAACACCTGATTGGGGTATAGTCGATGCGGTTTCGACCAGTATTTGGTTGTGGGTTGGTATGGTAGATGGAGAGCAAGACCATGAGTCGAGCTCATGGCTGATATGGGACTACTGTAGGATTGTGGGGTAGCCGTAGCATACACAAGGATGATAGGCTGTCGGAAAGTGTTGTAAGTATGCGATGTAGTCATAACATTCACCAGAATGAGGTATGCCTTTGTAGGAGTGGTCGTTGGGATGAAGGAGGATCATCGCATGCTTGGGTCGAGGCGAACCGTAATTCCGAAGTGTTACTCCTTGTTTGGTATGTGGATCATTGGATCTGAGGCAATGTTAGGCCTGTGTAACACTCGATTGGGTGAGACCTGTGGGTGAGGCTCATCCGATTATGAAAACTGGGTGAGACATGTGGGTGAGGCTCGTTTGGTTTGATAGAGTGGGTGAGACCCAATGGAAATTGGCTTGAGCAAGGTATTGGATCACGTTTAGAGTGGGATGACTCTATGGTCAGTGGTTGGTATCCGTGTGGTGGTTATGCTAAGGTAGCCCTTATCAGTTAGACTCTTAGTCGAAGCCTTGTGGTAGGACTAGGTGTGAAACTATCAGTCTCCGCGGTTGATTGGAGAGTTTATATCTCAGTTTAGTGGAAGGTCACCATGGAATCAGAAGATTCCAGATTGATGCAAGTGTGAGTCTTTGGATTTGGGGATGTGAGTTATGTTCTGGGTTGACACAAAGGGATGAGACTCGCGTTGGGAGTCCCCTTTGTTTATATGGAACAACATTTCATCAGTAAGGTATGGTCAAGGATTATGTCTGCCAAGGGTATCAGTTGGATAATTTAGGATATGAAGGATGTCATTCAGCTCAGATTGCATATAGAGATCCTAATGATTGTGTTTTGGAATGGTTCTGCCTGTGTGGAGGCCAAGTAAAGTTTTGGGGTTTCAGACTTATAGCAGAAAAGTGTTATATTTTCCATATTATAAAAGTTAGTGGATCGATTGCAACGACCCAGATTTATTTCCGTCATCGATATTACTTTCTCTAAGACAAATATTTATATTCATATGATTATTTTGATTTTAAGGTTATATAACGAAATAAATTAAATAAAATATGTATTTAATATCTAAAAGAATTAATTAGTAATTAAGAGAAATATAATTACATTAAATTAATTTATGGAATTATTAGGGTAAACTTAAATCATTTAAATGGTGTTAATTATGTTGAGGGGTTGTTGTTTCATTAAGGAAACTCATAAATGTTAAGTTATTAGGGTTAGGATTGCTAGGAATTAAATTATAAAAGTTTAGGGATTTTCTTTGCAAAGTAAAATATAACCCCCATGACTAATTGACGTGTTAATAAGATTTAATGAGAGTAACGTTTTTTTGGGTCACAATGGCAACAAGATTTTATCCAATTAAATCAGTTCTTAACGTTGTTCATGGGGAATTGAGTCGATCAAATCAAGTTGTGGCTTCCTTTTTCTTGTGGCGTCGATTGGTTTTTAGCAAGGAAAAAACGATCACGAAGAGGGAGAGTGATACGGGCCCAACTGCAGCAAACCCACCTCCACCTAAGAGTCCAACACAAGGCCCAAGTGAAATACTTTTGGGTCGTTTTCTTTAATAAAAAGTTAGCTAACCCTAGTGCTTGACTGATTCTTTATGCATTTGCACGTATCACTTTCTGTTTTCCTAGTCTTAAGGCATGATTCCCTTTTTGTTAGCATTAGTTCTTATTTATTTTGCATTGAAATGTCATTAGTGGAATATGATCGAGAAAATTGATTCAATTCTTCTATGTTCTTCTCTGATTCTTGGGAGCCTAGCCCTCTCAAACAGGCTTCTATCAATTTTGTGCTTTCATCTTCATCTTCATTCCTCCCAAAACCGAATCCGGCTCCACCTCCGACAACCGCAAAGCCACCCCGGACAACCCCACTGTCGCCCTCCTGGATCAACTGCAGGTTTTAATCAATCTTTCCACCGCCACCAATTACCACCTCGACACCATCACCACTCATCTCGCTACTCAAGCCATGAATATCGCCAAACAAACTGATGCCCTGATCAACCTTGCTCAACTCCTTCCAGCCAAAAACATCAACTTGCCACAGCCTCCCCTGTCGTCGCCGCCACCGCACACCAACCCTCGGCCACCTAAAATTCACCTTCCGACATTTGATGGCTCCAATCCCCTCGATTGGACTTTTCAATCTAAAAACTACTTCACCTATTACTCCGTTCCACCACCACAACGCCTCTCCTTAGCCGAATTTTACTTCACTGGAGATTCCTTGAGTTGGTATAAGTACCTTGCCAACAACCAACTTCTGGGTATGTGGCCGGAATTTTCCCGGGCTCTCGAACTTCGGTTTGGTCCTTCAGATTATGAAGCCCCTCAACTTACTGCACAACCGCACGCCCCTGTTCCAGAAAAGGCACCCAACACTCCACACTTTATAGCTCTCTCGCCAACAACATTTTATGGAATTACACCCACTACAGCCTTGCGTCTCACGGGATTAGTCAACCACAAACCGCTTCAAATTGGTGTTAATTCGGGCAGCACTCACAACCTAATTCAGCCTGGAGTAGCTGCTGAGTTGCACCTCCTGGTCAAGACCACATCGGCCTTTCCAGTCCTCATCGGCAATGGCGAACCACTCCTTTGCACCAGCTATTGCCCGGACATTCCCCTCACACTCAAGGAAGCTTCATTTAAATTCAAGTTGTTTGTTTTTCCATTTAAAGGCTTTGATGTTATTCTTGGGTTCGATTGGTTAAGTTCCTTAGGTCCGATTACAACCGACTTTTTCGTGCCTTTACTCACCTTCCAGCAGAACAACAACACTATCACCTTGAAGGGGACTCTTCCATTTCCTTTTCACCCAATTACAACAACGATTTAAGACCTTGAGGACAAGGTCAATCCTCAAGGGTGGGGTATTGATACGGGCCCAACTGCAGCAAACCCACCTCCACCTAAAGATTCCAACACAAGCCCCAAGTGAAATACTTTCGGCTCGTTTTCGTTAATAAAAAGATCAGCTAACCTTAGTGCTTGACTGATTCTTTATGCATTTGCACGTAGTTAGACCATTGTCTGTTTTCCTAGTCTTAAGGCACGTTTCCCTTTTTGTTAACATTAGTTCTTATGTAATCTGCATTGTAATGTCATTAGTGGAATATGATCGAGGAAATTGCTTCAATTCTTTTATGTTCTTCTCTGATTCTTGGGAGACTAGCCCTCTCAAACAAGCTTCTATCAGAGAGGGGGAGGTGATGCGAACCGAGAGGAGAAGGAGGGAAGAAGGGCTACAATCGTCGACTTCTTGAGGAAGATTGAAGTTGTGAAATCGATCCCAAGTGTTGGTATGTATTGATTCTTCCTTCTCTTGTGTCCATGCTTCAATTGCTAGTGATTTGGTTCACATAATCTTCTTATTTTCACTTCAATTCTTGTGAATTATCATATGTCCGATTTTCAGCCTTAATAGGTGTGTTCTTGGCTAATTGTTTCTATCAAAATCCTTCTAAAAGCACTCGTTTATGTGTTGTTGATGGTGCCTAAGGATTAGTTGCAATTGTGAAGTTAATTTCTCTCTTTTGGTGTCAAAAATTCTTGTTTCTATCACTTTAATTATAATGATTTCATGTGTGAAATTTTTCTTCATAGAAAACCATGTTTTGGATCATTCATGTGGTTATCGAAACAGTTCTTGAGTGTCTTTTTATGTGTCTCAATGGTGAAGAAAACCCAAACCCAAATTGTGTTTTCTCTTTTTGCAACATACATTGTTTTTCCCATAAAGCAATGTACTTTGAGTCATGGTTTGAGGTTGAAATTGTTATTTTAACTTCTTGACATGTTGATACTATTAAGAACTCAATTTCCATCTTTATAGTTGATTTTGTTTATGGCTTAATGTGTTAAGTTGTCAAATAAACCTTATTGCTGGGAAATTCTGAAAATTTCTCATTCTGCCCCAACTTTGAAAAAAATATAGAAAAATCATCAGAAGTCGTATTAGTCATCCATAAACTCTCAAAGTTTAAATTTTGAGCATAGCTTGTCCATGATTTTTACCAAGACCTGATATTGTCCCTAACCAAGATGAAAATCGTCTTTTTCACTGACTGGTCATAAATTAGCTGCATTAATATCCTATTTTGTAAAATCCATATAAAATTGTATAAAAATTGTATGGACTTGTGCGAGTACTCCCTGGAAAGATAAAAGTACAAGATACAGGAATATACAAAAATATTGTATATTTTGCAGGCCTTGGTGGTGTTAAAATGGCTTTGAACAGGTGATTGTTACGAGTTAAAATCTGGAACTTTGTTCTAAACGTTCGTCTATATGTTTATGCATTCTACTCTCAACATTTTTGTATCATCTATTTGATATTCTCATAAAGTACACAATTTATGTCTTAATACTATAATTCAATCCTTTTGTGTGTAAAATTGAGTTACTTTAATCCTTTACCTAAATTCTTAAAGCATATGGTGATTCTTGGTGAATGTTGGAATTCTGCACAACAACTTTGCCCAAGCTTGCGAGAGCTATAGCTGCTATTATTGGCAGAATTGGATGATGCTTCACTCTCATGAAGTTCTCGAAAATCGAGTCTAGTTTCCAGAAAGTCTGATGTCATCCCAATTAGGGCGGCATATTCTATTTTATGACCAAAACACTGAACAGTGGTCATAGCTTGAATTATAAAAAAACAATATAAAATTTAAAGTATGTTGGGCTAAACTTGTAGACTTAAAATGAACTTAATAACTTGATGATATATGTGTTTAGGTGAGGTATTGACAACTTCAAGAGAGATCAAAACTTGGAGTTAACAAAGGATTCGTCAAGGCCAAGGTGAGTTAGTAGTTTTACTCACTAATTGTGCATAAGTCGCAAAGTACATTTCACACACGGATCATTGATTCAGTTTATGTCAAAATTAGTCAATGTTATGTGTATAAGTATGATGTGTACAATTAATACGCTTGCTTGGTAGCTTCCTTGCTTAGGTTCTAAATCGATATTTGACTTCATTGTGATGATTATATTGTTTATGGTATGCTAGCATCAATTTGATTCAAATGATGATAGTTTGCTATGCTTTGGTGAATTGTTGATGCATTTGATGAATATTATGATATTGGTTGATTGTTTGAAATTTCATGCTTTACATGATGATTTGTTGAATCTTGCGAGGCGTTACGTAGTGGGTTGGGTAGTTTATGATACTTGCCTTAACCCTATCTGGATACCTTTGGTGACTTACTAGGTTGAAAGAGCACCTATAAAAAGAGCTTAATCCATTTTGTTGTTAGTCTCCCAGTCTATCTAGAAGATCTTGCGACACATGGTACACGTTCACTGTCACTATAGTTTTCGTGGACTGGAGTGGTGTGGTCCTACCGAGGAGGACTAGTACAAACCTCATGTTGGATTGGGAGGTGTTATGGATGTACGACACCGTTGGTACCAGTTCTGAACGACACCACATAACACTTGTATTTTGCATAGTTGGAGTAGCGAAAGGGATGTCTGGGGTTGGTGCTTCGGGTGGAAGTCATGAGCGACTTAGAGCATTCAACAATGCGGGCACAAGAGTAGTGAATTGGGTAGTTCCTTTGGGGTAGGATGTACGTAGAGTCTCATGCCTAACATAGGACGCTTTTGGTGATATGCGATGCTTTTGGTGACATTCCTTTGGTGTTATTCTTTTGGTGACATTCCTTTGGTGTTATTCTTTTGTTGACATACTTTTGGTGATATGTATTCGTTCTCATACTTCTGGTGATACGCTTTTGTTGACATATTTTTGGTATTATGCTTTCTGTGATGTGCTTATGATAATATGCTTTTGATGATATCTATTTCTTTCGGTGATATATGATGCTTTTGGTGATAAGTGTTATTTTGGTGAAATGTTATGCTTTTGGTGATATGTGATGAATTTCTTTTTATATGTGAGTATATGTTGCTTAATGTCATGATCTCATAAACTCAATTGTTGACCCGTTTAGGAAATTGTATGTTTTCCCTACGACTATATGCAACTTTTATTAACTCACTCAGCAGGGGCTGACACTTGTTTATTTTACTTTGTGCCATGTGATCGGTACATGTAGCTTAGGAACTTGGATTGGTGAGAGGGGTTGCTAATTGGTAGTAGGCTTCATTATTGATACCAATCTTGGACACGTTTTTTATTATTTACTTTAAAGTACTTTTGCTTCTGCTACATTTTAATTGGTTTGGAATAATTTTTGAATTTTGATGTAACGTTGTGGTTTGAAAATGTTTTAAACTAATATAATAAAGTCTTCTATTGTGATTTTCTGTTAAAAGGTTTTTAAAAAAAATTAAGGTCAAAATTACGACGTTACATCGATAAATCGATCTCCATCAGGACATATGGGTCCTATTATAATTGGGTTTCGATCGTAGCGTTGGAAGGTCTTCGTGAGTATGAGTCAACCCTTTTCGTCGAAGCAGGGTTCGAGAGGAATTGGTTGGATCGTATGGTTGCCTGGAAGGTTGTAAGGAGTGATTTCGAGGACGAAATCTAATTTAAGTGGGGGAGAGTGGTAACACCATGTTTCGAATCGTTTAATAATTCAGGGTCGTCACCCGAAGATCATTTATCATAAGGCTTTGAGCCTTGGGGAAAGAGATGTTTAGACCCATTTGGACGTGGGTAATGTAGACTATGTGATCCAAGAGTTCGGTTGTGCTGCGGAACCCAAGGGTATAATGGTAAAAGTGATGGTTCGAGCCTTTCATGAATTTAGGATTTAAGTTCAGAAGGTTTTAAGGCGAAGGAGAATTTAAAGGAGTGTAGGGATTCTCGTTACCTCTCATGCATATAAATAACGCCAAAAACGGAGTTGGAACGAAGAAGTTATGGCCTTCGGAAGTTAGGAGGATTATTGGGTTAGTCTAGTACGTTGGGCGTACATGGTGTAATCTAGCCTACTTGGCTTAAGTGATCGTTTAGTGATAGCCAATACGTTGGGCGTACATGGAGTACGCATGACATACTCCAGTCAGATGCAAACCCTAATTTAGGGTCTTGGGCCCTATTTAAAGACCTTAACTCATTTCCAACCCTTCTTATATTCAGCCTCCAGCCCCTCTAACCCTAAATTCAAAACCCTAGCCCCATTTGGAATGTTTTTGATCCTTGGATTGATTTTGGTGGAGTTTTGGTGCAGTTGGAAGAAGAAGAACTCATTGGACAGGTGTTGGTTGTCTTGGAGCTTGGAGATCCAGACCTTGTTAATCTTGATCTAGCTTCTAAAGGTATAAAGTTATAATCCTGATGGCTTTCTCATGTAGATCTAGTTTTGGTCATGATTTGTTATGTTTTGCTCCCATGGTTGTGTTATTGTGAGTAGAAGTTACTCCATAACCTTTGAGCCTCATATTTGGTCTTTGTGGAGGTCATTACGTCATAAAAAACAGATATTGATTAGTATAATCCTCCCATGCATGATTCGACGGTCTTTAGATGATGTTTGAGACTTAGGGCTTTGGTTTGGATCCCATTAAGCCATGTACAATCATAAAGTCAGGAACTTTATAACTTAAGATATCTCTGAGAGGTTAGATTTGTGTTTTAGACGTTTTGGTCTTAAGCATTAAGTCCTAAAAGTGAGATTTGGTCACCAAGGGAATATATTGGGCGTACGTATACGTAAGCTCAGCGTAATGCATGGTTTCCCCGATTCCTCGATGTGACGAGTTGTATGTTAGGCATCAGCAAGCATTACGTGGGTCGTACGAGAGTGATATATGGTGTGTACCCGTGAGATGCTCTTTTTGGGCCCTAGGTCTTTTGGGAAATTCGGTCATGAGTTGTTGGGTCAGATATAGGAAGGGTAAAATGGTCTTATACCCATTAGAATGATAGAAAATGAATTGGACCTTTGATTATGGGGAATTACCTTAATTATTGATTAGAGATAATTTTGTTGTGTTCAGTGTAAGGAACCCGGTAGCAGTAGAGCGTGTTTTTCGGTTATCTCGGATTGTGGTGAGTCTCCTCACTGTACCCGTGGGTTGAAGGCACCAATACTAGCCCACTAGGATCTGTTATATGCTAGTTGTCTTTCTGACTCTTGCATGGTATGTTGAGCTAGGCCCATTGTATGACGGGCTAGGCCTATTTGTATGCTGGGCTGGGCCCATGGATCAGGATGGGTTAGGCCTAATGTATGTTATGTAGGATGCTAGCTTTCTCTGTGACTCTTGCATTTGTATGTTGGGCTAGACCTATTGGTTAGAAAGGGTTATGCTCATTTTTATGGGTTGGGCCCAATGTGACAGCTAGGCCTAATGATATGTACGGTATGTGGTATTTTGGGGAACTCATTAAGCTTTGTGCTTACAGTTTTATGGTTATAGTATCAGGTACTTCCGGTTTTAAAGGAAAGAGGCCGACTTGATCGCAGCGCATCCACCCATGTTTCCACAACTTTATGGTTTTGGTATTGTACTCTGATAACTATTTGTACTCTGATATATACTTATGAATAATTGAAAAGGATAAATGGTGTTTATGGTTGAATTAAAAATGATATTTTTTTACCTTATAATTTTTGGGACGTTACACGGCAAATGAGAAATATGTGGCTGATGTTGAATCTCAAAATATCTTTTTCTTGTTTCAATCTTAAGTGAATTGTCTCCGATATATATGAAACAAAATAATTGAGCAAATACAGGAAAAATGTAATTATCTTAAACTACAAAAATATTATTGACATAGAATAAAAGGAGGAAAATTTAAAACAAAAAAAATTTACTATTCGTTAATGAAAGTTTACTAACTATATGGGAAAAACTGAAAATATTGAAAGTCGTGGCCAAAACTGAGAAAAATAAAAGATGAGACGAAAAATGAGAATATTGAATGGTTAGGTGTTAAAACTGGAATTATTGAAAGTTTACGGGGCCAAAATTGTAAACAATTAACGTTTACCATAGCAATAGGGCCATAATTAAAAATATTTAAAGTTTTAGGGTCAAAACTGAAAAAAAATAAAAGTTTTTAGTGGCGAAATTAAAAACAGTTAATGAAAATTTAATGTTCGTAAATGAATGTTTATTATACCAATAGGAATATGAGTGTAAACGAGCCGAGTCGAGCCGAGTACTACCAAGCTTGAAGTTCGGCTCGACTAAAATACCCGAGCTCGAAACTCGGCTCGAACTCGATTCGAGCCTTGATTTTAAACTCAAACTCGGGATCATGAAATACTCGACAGTCTCAAACTCGGCTTGACTAATATTTATTTTTAAAAAATAAAATCATCAAATTGAGTAAGAAATATTAAAACATTCCACATGAAAATGTCCAAACTACCAAAAAATCACAATTAACTAACAAATATCAATACATCATCAACTATATATTTCATAACTTTTACATACTTCAAAAATACTAAAAATAAACATTCTTTACAGAAACGGTATATATGTAAATTACACTAAGCTCGATTAAGCTCACGAGCTTTACGAGCCAAGTATTTTAGTACTCAAGCTCAGCTCGATAATGAGTAGTTCGAGTTCGAGCTCGGCTCGATTAAGATCGAGTCGATTTCGAATATTTTCCGAATCGGTTTCGAGTTTCTTGCGAGTTAAATTGTCTCGCTTATACCCCTAAATAGGACCAAACCTAGAAATAAGCAAAGTTTTTTGCGAAAAAAATATAATAATAAAAAGTTTTTGGTAGCAAAACTGAAGACCGTAGAAATTTTTGTTCGCACTATTGAAAACCTTAAATGTATAAGTAGGCGTAAAGCTAACTTATTTTGATGTATAAGAATACAAGGCCATGACAAATTGCAAACCTATCTTTTCTCGTATTCTTATCACCTTCGCATTATTCACAAACAGATAAATTTACATATCAATATCAACAGTCCCACTCGGCAGACTATATATGTTGACTTGAGACTCCAATTTAATGCGCAACGACCAACATAGTTGACCAAGAAGAATCGAGTCCATATGAATGTTTTGTCTTATCATCATACTTTTAGCAAAGTTATTATTTTCACTACTTTTTGGTGTTTTCTATTTGGGCTGCAATCAATTCTTTAATTATATTGCGCCAATGAACCAAACCATTATATTATATTGCGCCAATGAACCAAAACAATATTGTTAAACCAAGAACATTCTTTGGGTAATAATGAACCAGTTGATTTTGTTAAGCCAAAATTAATAAAGGATTACCACTATGTTAGTGGATTTATGATAGTGAGTGTGTGCGACCGCACATGGTTGTATCGTTAGGGGGCCTGAAATTTTACTCCGTCACTAATATTTCCTATCGGTCGCTAATCCAAAATTTTAGGGCTTATTTTTAATAAATTCTCCCTGCTTTAATAGGAAAATTCCAAAAGTGATCCCTATATTTTGTAGATTATGGAAAGGGTCCATTTCTAATAGTAAACTTACAGAAATGATCCCTATATATACAAAAGTACATAAATGGTTTCTAAAGTTACAAATATGGTCCTTATATTTAAAAAAATATAAACATGGCCATTCTCTAATAAAAAAAAGCTATATAATTAGTCTTTGTGTTCCATAAAATTATAGAAACGGTAGAGACTTAACAACAAAAGAACATAAATAATCATCATGTTTCTATGTCTAATCTAAAACTTACTAACAGATCCTATATGTATGAAAATGGAAGAAGTGGATATATTATATATTGGTTTAGTTAATTCTCATTCGTAATTCGTAAGAAAAATACGTAAGAATCCGTCGCAAAACGCGAACTCAAATACTAGTATCTAATAATACCAAAAAAAAAACTCTTGACATTTATCAGTTCCTACAAATTCAAACGTGTAGAGTACTTCAAAAAAATACTAGTAGAAAACTAGATTTAATATAATTTATATAAATGAAATGTTTGTATGCTACACATGACAAATTAAGAACAAATCCAAAAACATATACTTCAATTGTCCATAATTGCCTGGACCCTTGATGGACAAGCATATATTGGATCGTACAGGAGGACTCCGAGTCTCCGACGTGAATGTGCATTGAATACATTCACAAGTAGATGTAGCAAGTTACATGGTCTTACTCTTCAACGACTTCAAGTCCTAATCTATCGTTGTGGGCCCTGTGTGACAATCATTGGGCCCTTTTAAATACCCCATAAAGTAATTTGAAAATTCTAATTCGATTGAGCTAGGATTTTTTGTTTTTTTTTTTTTTACGGCTAACACACGATCATTTATATCCAATTAGACGAATGTACGTACGTTCCGTATATTAAAACTATATAATTCAAAATTTAATAATTATATATTTCTAAAATAATTATGTTATTCGTATTAATTATAAAATAATAATTCTTACACAAAATTAAAATATAAAATAACAATTATTTTGAACAATATTAGACATTGGCCTATTCTCACGGCTTTCACATGAATAAATCATAATATAATTATTGGTTATTTTTGTTTTTAGTTATTGTTATACTTAATTTTATTTCTAACTATTCTTTAAAATATCAATCGCTGTTTTTGAAGGTAATTTTATATAATTTATAATTTTCCGTCATTGTTAATTATTATTACTAAAGTCACTTTGAAAAAATAAATTAAATAATCTCATTATTGAAATTCTTAAGACAGTGATCGTGAAATAGATAAAATTGAGTTTGAGTTTCAAAATTACATCAAACGGATTTATAGATAGAATAATCTAATTGTTAAATTCATTTATTTCTTTTTAAAATTTTATGTGCGACGATGCTTGTATGCGTGATTTATATTTGTATGTTACTAAAACGATTATCTCTTTATAGTTTAAAAAAACTCTTCAACTACGAATAATTTAATGCTCAAAATTATATTATATTAATTTAAATACTTAAATAATATATAAGTTAAAAAACTGTTAAATAGTTATTATTAATTTGTTGAAATATGAAGGGTTATGTATAGAGCTGATGCCTTAAGTTATTGTATTCTAATTAATTATTGTGTGGATGTAGGAATAAATATAGACAAATAGTTTTAGTTATTTTAACTAATGATTTACCTATCTTTAAATTAGGGGACACATGTTTAAATTAGGAAACATATGTTTAATTAATGAAAATTTTGGATTTTAAGGAATATTTATTTTTTTAATTTTGAATTCTGATTTTTTTTAATTAATTTATTTTTAATTCTAACATAATTTTTAATTTTACTCGATTTTATTCTTTTGGAATGTAATTCTATTAGAACGATATTCTATGAAAATTGCAGAATATATTTTGATAGAGTATGTGACATCCCCAAATTTCTCGGCCAGAAAAAACCGATTTAGTTCATGCTTTTAAAATAAAATCAGAGTAATCTTCAAAAAGGTGTTGCGGAATTTGTTCCCAAAACAAAATATGATAAAAATTTATCAAAGCATTTCTTAAAGAAATGTATTTTCATTATATAACAAAACTTTGGGATGTCATGTTCCGATACAGACCAAAAGCATAAGCAATACATTATAAGTCTTACAACAGTTATTTACATCAACTGGCTTATAATTCAAAATCCATCGTCATCATCCAACTATGCTCTGGTGAGCATATAGGGTTTTCAACGCACAAATAATAATAAATATATTAATTTTATCAACCAATAATAAATTTATTAATTTCATCAACCAACAATAACCCTGATTACCCATTCTCGTTATCCTCACTTTACGTCCCTAAATGCCTATCATAAGGGACCTAGCCTAAAGATTTTCATCGGGGTGACAACACTGCTTTAGGGATTCCTCAGCAATTTATGTCAAATAAGGCAACCATGAGGGGGATTGAGTACACCAGCGAACATATAGTTCACCAACACCTACAGGTTGCGAGCCTGCTAGCGTTCCGCCGGACTTTCTACGAAGGTCCGTGGTCGTCATCTATACTCCACTAGATGACAACAACAACAACAGCAACAACATCGAGACCTCTCATCTTTTTAACACACATCAACTATTTCATCTACCCATGTTTTACCCAACATATTTGTAGATAAAAATACATATACAGTTTAAAACTTGTATAAAACATTTATTCAACACCCATCTCAAATAAACAAACAATATAATTACACATAAAACGTATTTTATATAAAATACTTCATATCTATGTGTAAGATGAAAGTGACTACACACTCACCTGATAAGATGGTGATTGGACAGCACTTCGTCCCTTATAACAATCTTTTTCAATGAAACCGGGATGTTTTCTAAAAAACCGGGCTTCACGCGAGCTGAGTTACGTCTCGAAAAACTCTTTTCCCGGGATCTTCGGGCTCTCCGGGGCTTGCTTACGATGCTAGGATAGTACCCTAGGCTTTGGGGGTTTAGAATAGGCGAAAAGGGAGTAGAAGGTGAAAGAGAATGAAATTTTGTAACATTAACTCGGCTGCCTTCGGATCCAATTTATAGGGGACCGAAGCTCCTCATTACGCTGGGCGTAATTTCCTGGTACGCGGGGCGTACTGCCTCGCAAAGCTCTTCGTTGGGCGTAACTTCGTACGCTGGGTGTACGAAGGAATTAGCTCGGACGCGTCAAGGCTACGACACGTGTCCATCATGCGAAGGAGTAGGGCAACATGGCTGAATCCGGATCGAATACGTGCGAAGTACGTTGGGCGTAATCTTTATGTACGCTGGGCGTACTCCTTCAGACCAGCCTCGAAGTTTGTGCCCATAACTTCAAAAATTCGTAACTTTCGCATACGAACTCCGTTTTTGACGTTCTTTATATCCGCGCGTAGGTGAAATTATGCTTTACAACTTTCGTTTAGACTCTGTTGGCTAATTTTGACTTTATTTTTAAAGTTATATTTTTAACAGGTCGGGACATGAAAAGTCTGTTAAAAATTCATAACTTCTTCATCCGACGTCCGTTTATGTCTGTCTTTTTACCGTTGAACTACTATCAACAAGATCTTCGATTCTCGTTTATGTTGTTTTGGCTAAAAATCACTCGATGTAAAAATCGAGTTTCGGGTTGCATACTCCTATGCCAAATCTTGGAAAATTCATAACTTCCTCATACGAAGTCCGATTTGGACATTCTTTTTATGCGCACTCTCGGTTTAACATGTACTACGACTTTCATTTAGATCACTAAGGCTAAAAATCATTTTATCGTAAATTCACTTTTTACGTCAAACAACGTTGTGTCGGTTCTGTCACAAAACTTCGACAGGTCATAACTTCTTCGTTATAACTCGAATTTCGGTATTCTTTATATTTCCGGAATCCTTGTTTCAACCACTACAACTTTCTTCATAGATATCAGGTTCATCTGATATTTATTTTCGACGCTTATTTTTATCGTTAACTTATTAAATCATAATAATTAAGTATAAAACACATAATAGTCAAATAATACATCTTATTATTTCAAAACAATTTTCAAAGGTTGGCCTAGACTATTACATCATCTTTAATGCCTCGCCTAGAAACACGGGTGTTACAATTCTCTCCCCCTTAGGATGATTCCGTCCCCGGAATCATACATCAGCAAACAAATGCGGATAGCGACTCATCATGTCACTCTCCGTTTCCCAGGTGAGATTTGGCCCATTCGTATGTTTCCATCGCACAAGCACTAAATCGACCATCTTGTGTCGCAACTTCTTAGTGTTACGGTCAACAATTGCCTCAGGTTCTTCAATTAACCTCTTGCTTTCATCCAACCTTAATTCAAAATTGGAATTATGTCGAGAACTTCTCCCGTGAACTTCCTCAAGTAACACACGTGGAAAGTATTATGAATACCATCTAGTTCTTCTGGTAGTTCTCGCTTGTAGTCTTGGTTCCCAATCCTTTGAAGAACTTTATGTTGGGTTTTGAGCATTCTAACACTCCTATGGTGTACATGCAACCCTATAAACCTTGGATCTATGTTTTCTCTATTATACATGCAAATATTAAATATTCCAAGGTTTCATCCTAACTAGCATATTATGAAGCACCTATACTACAAAGTTCTAGTTAGATGACATACCTTTTGATGTAGCTTGATGTCTTCAAGCTTTAAGAGCTTAGCCCCAATAGTGTGGAAGCCTCAAGTGGAATCACAAATCACCAAAACACCTTGGAAAACCTTTAGAGAATATGGATACTTGGCTCACACTATGAAATCAGTTATTTCCCTCTTTAATGTATCCACACTAGCCACTAGCCTAATTTCATGAACCATAAGACCCTTTATATAGTGTGGAGGATTAGGGTTAAACCCTAATACCCATGACCTTTCATTTCCTAGGATCCATGGGTTAAAGCTCCATGGACTATCCATGAAGACTTAGCCCAACCTAAATGAACTTGGCCCACTACACACATATATCTAAGAGTCCATATTTAATTAGTTCCTTTTGATCACTTAATTAATTATAAATTAATTCTTGATCAATACTAATTAAATAATATGATTATATATTAATATATTAGAACTTATAATATATTAATATAAATCATAAATATACTATTCTCAAAAGACTATCCATATAAATTGTGTCGGTGAAGTGCAACTCAAATGGACCATGCCGGGTCGGGTCAAGTACATATCAAATATAGTTATGGACTTAGACATTAATCCAACAGTCTCCCACTTGGATAAGTCTAAAACTATTATTGAGTATGACTTCAAAAACTAACTGGCAATCGTAGCTCTTAAAGCCGCTGTCAAACTCTGATCCTGTCAACGAACTCTGACCTTTGTCAATGACTTGTCCATTAGATAAGGGATCATATATTCCTCCATTCTAGATATCATATGGACTGAGACACAGATTATAATCATTCTCTCTGTCCATTTGTTGTTTCCCGATTTCCGATTTATGATGACTGACTGATTGAACAAATTAAATCAGTCCTAGCTTGGCCAAGCACTCACATGTGTCATCATTAAATCATCGAGGGGCCCACATATATCGCTTTTATCCCGAAGGTAAAAGGAATGGATAAACTCCTAGTAACAACTCATAGTAACAACTCATATCTCTAGGTTTGAAGAATATAAGATATTATCGTCTCATGATCACTCGTGATAAAATCCATGAAGTGATTCAAATGAGCGCGGGTTGAATCAAATACTCAGAACTTATGAGCACTCATGAGTGTTGTAGCACCACTTTGTCCACCAACTTGGACCTCTACAAACCAACCCATGACAGTCTTGATTCATATCTACTTCCAACATATGACCGACTGTGGATAGTTTGAATAACTTAATCATTCAGGAAGAGTGACTTAGTTATTCTGGAAGTAAAAACATGCAAAGTGAAACACAAGAATAAATGAATCAAATATGGTATCAAACCCTATGAATATAAATAAACACTTTTATTTATCACCATACTGATTACTCATTATTCATTGTTTCGGTTTTATCAACTTTATACTTGAATTAAAAACACTAGTTGTCCCATGCTCCACGCATGTACACTATGTTTTTCTTAAACAATAGCTTTGCCATACACCAAGTATGTACTCTATGTTTGTCTATGATCCTTACTTTGTGAAATAAACCAATTGAACATAATTTCAATGATTCTAATTTCACACTCCCAAATCCTTATCGAAAAATGTGAGAATTTCAAATTCCTATCATTTATCGAAATCTGTTTAGATTTTAAACTTATATGAATATGTACAAAGTCACAAAGACTTGTCAACAGTCATTATAAGGTATTCCAATGGAGATCAACTCCATGGAAACTAAGTCTCATATTCAAAGTACATTGCTTTGGACATGCTTCTTGCATTAAGTTTTCTAATCTTACATAGATAACTTCCACCTATGGAGACAACTCCATATTCTCATTTTGACTATCACTTCTAAATAAGAGATGCCTCTTTTCAGAATATGTCAATATGGTCCTTCCAAAATTAGCACTATACTTCCAACTGTCCCTGAGCAACCAATCTTTGGTAAACCTCAGATTGTTCTCGATAATTGCTTAATCATTTTAGTCATGTCCAATTCTAGACCTTTTCCCTTCTTAATGCCTCTGGGCATTTGGAAAAATTTAGAAATGACAAATATTATAGCACATGCAATCGATCATGTACCCAAAGCAAATGGTACACGATTCATGATGTCTCACATAAAGACATGATTCTAGACCAGTCTTTTGCTACAATATTTTTATTTGCCATGTTTTCAAAATTTGACTATGAAGAGGGATGCCGTAATCATAATCGAATTTTGAGAACGCAATATATAGAATTTCCTTAAGTTGAACCAATCCAACATGAAATTCATATATATATATATATATATATATATATATATATATATATATATATATATATATATATATATATATATTCTTGACTAAAGATGATTAAGGTCTCAATCTAAGCCTTTAGAACTGAAATGAAGTATATCCTCTCCCTTAATTATAGCAAAACAACTTTTTCAATCCCTGCAGCCTCACGAATTGAAACTTTTGTTTTCTATAATTAACATTGCTAACTTGCAACACTAACAATAATTATCATGCTCCCACTAACATGATGATTATTAGCATAACACTTATGCTCCCATTAGCTTTGACATGTTCTCAGAAATCAGCTGGACTTCTAGAAATCAATACTTTATTGACTTTCTTACCAAAGTTCAGATTTCTGATACGAGATGCTTTGATAAAACTTTATCAAAATCATACACCTTTTCTTAGATAGCATGTATGTGTGTCTAAACAATTTCAGAACTATGAAAAGGGATGTCGTAATCATAGTCTCAATTGTTTAGACCTTTTGCCATCTGCTTCAAATCTACTTGGTGGAAGTGTTTCCTCACCATCATTTTCATGAATCGGAGAGAAACCTTATGACCCTTACATTTTATGGTGTATGTGTTCTTATCCATGTGAATCGTCAAAACCATAGTCATAAGACAAGGATAATGACAAATCCAAACTCATATGGACTAAACTTATGCAATCTTAACTTCTTGCCACCTGGCAGTACAAGGCCTGCCATTGCTTCCAAGTTGTTATGCAACCAATTGAGAACTTTCAGAACTCCTATGCAAAGCCAACTTTAACTGGAATGGGCATAGAATATGTCAACACGATAGGTTATAAACCTCAAGTCGTGTGCTAGTGAAGAATCTCAGGTTTTATTCTTGATTAGTTCTTGAAATTCTTTTTAGGATCTTTAAGACTCCCACTATCCTCTTGACATATAAGACTATCTTGCCAAATATTCAAGAGATAGTGCGGATTCTTTATCAAGACAAACACTTCACACAATTGGCCTTAGTTGGTCTTTGTTTTATCCAAAACATCACAACTTACCAATTTCAAATGTACAAGAGTAGGACACTTTTACTCTTACATTTGACAAGTGTTTTAAACCTTTCTTTAAGATATGTCACTCAAGTTACAATCTTAGAGTATGACTCTAAGAATTGTTTTGGAACGAAGTATGACTCATCTTCCTGATCTAACCATTCCTCTTCTTAGTCATAAGAATGCACTAAGATGACCTTTAGAGGACTAATTGTGATATGATTTCTAAATCATTAAGATGATCACAAACATGATACTAAAGTATTCTCCCATCTTTTCAGATTTGAGAAACTTTTATCTTTCTGCCTAATTTGATTCTTCCCATTCGTTCTGCCATACATTGAGACTTTTCCAATGTTCCAGAATTATACTTAAACTTGTAAGTATAACCATATTTACTAAACTTTAGTAAATCAAATAGTCTTAACGAGCTTTGTGGTGGACATGACCAGTGCACGAGAATGTGTACTCGATCCCTTTAGTCCTTCACTTGACTCACACATCTATGTGAAAAAGTAATTAGTCTTGATTTTCCAATGCTTGAAAGTTCTCATTCATCATACTATTCAACTTGCATGATTCCAAGTTTCGGTCCAATTGAAACTTGGGCGATGAGGAACTTTCCTGATTTGGTAAATTTAGACACTACCACAAATGAAAGAATCAAATCCATTTTCCAATATTGCTGTCAGTGGAATCATATAAGCAACAATTTTCCACAAATGTCATTGTAAGGATACTTCAAATAAATAAAATTAAACAATTTTCTTTTATTTTAAAACTTTGCGGAAAAACTTATCCTTACAATCCACATGGAAAATTGTTGTTATCTATTCCTTAGCAATATATCATAACTTCTTAAGCAACTGCTCAAAATTCTGATGCGATCGAAATCCACCTTCGCGATCAGAATCAACATATACTTCCTTTAATATTTCTCTCTATTCTTTGATTCTTAAAACATCAACATGTGACCCAGTCACATCATGTAATGAGGATCTCAGAATAGAACTTAACAGAGTTAGATAATGGGCTCTACCTGATGTAGAGTCAAACTTATTGACTTTAACATCCTTAGGTAAATTTGGCAGCTTTGCAATCAACGCCCCTTCCTTTGGCAAAATAAACATATGGACCCTTTGGTTATGGGACTATCTCAGACTTAGCCTTTCTCTTTACCATTTGGTCAACCGGGTTGACTATGGCCAATCCCTTTCCATTGGGAAGAGAATGCTTTTTCTGGATTTCCAGTGTCACCATTGTCACTGTCCATAAAGTTTTTGGGAAGTTGATCTTCTAATCAAATTTGCTTTACTATCGTTCTAAATCATTGCTGATTCAGCAGCACCAAGCAAATAGATATGATCATTAACATTCATGTCATAGTCTGTTTCATAGTAGTCCCAAAGGAACTCACTATGTGACTTAGAAAGTGATTGAACATCCAACTTTCTCAAGACTTTGACACCCAACTCTCCCGGCTTGTCAATATGTGACTTCATCTCTAAGATGTCATCACACATAGACCTTGCCTGCCATTAGGGCTTGAGTGACCTTGAACTTGTGGGTTAGGGAGAATAATTGGAGGAGGTGGAGGAAGAGAAGTATGACTTCCATGAGCCAAACTCGGGAAGTCATATTCATTAGGAAAGCTTGGTTTGGGAAGATCATTGTTGTCTAAACCAGACATCAACAATGGGAGAAATTCACGTAAAGTTGATTTAAGTCCTTAATATAACACCCAATATGATATATTAAGGCTAGGACCCAACAAACTATTTTATAACTTGGAAGAGGGATGCCGTAATCCAAGCTATAAAATATTTGAAGGTAGGTGAATGACGATTCACCAATTTCCACCAAGAAAAACGAAATGTATTATTAGGTTTTAATTGGTTTTGAAACTCCTAGATTCTTTTGAGATTCATTGAACTTTTCAATGGCATGTTTCAATCTCGAGTGTGCCCTTCAGGTTTTGTGACTGGGATGCCGAGGATCACAAAACAAGGTGTGAAGTAACCATGCAAATATACTTGGTACCCTTAATATTTACCCCTCAATCGATGTGCCGGTTAACCACACACGCTCCAACGATACTATGATAAACATTAAGTTACCCTTTTCCTACCTTGTTAAGTCCAGATTAGTGTGCCGGTTAACCACACACGCTCCACTAACAGCTTAAACAAAGTGCAAAGTGTAATTTCATGGATTAGCACCTTATTCACATTTTCCTAAGTAACTAAGATTGGGAATTTATAAGTGTTTAGTTACTTAGTATTTATCATTATACTTATAATGAAGGGAGAATTATAGTCCTTGTCCTACCTGTTCGGCTAACGACCCTCCACCGGTCAAGGAAGCTGTGAGTGAGAGTGGACACCCATTAAACTACCATTTTATAGGCAGTAACCTTATACCCCCCTTATAGATCGGCTTCGTGAATGAGGCCTACTAATGGTAAGACGACTTGCTCTTATACATATAATATATTAAACTTTTAATATTATAATAGTATAAGGGTGTATTTTAGACATTTAAAATACTTGGTGGTTTAATCTATTAATTAAACTATACTCTTAATTTAATTAAATTTAAACCATGTCATTATGGAATTATTAATTCTCTTTTAATTAAACACTTTAATTATCTATTAATAAAGTCCATAAGAGTTAATTGAATTATTCAATAAAAGCATCATAATTCCAATTATTAAATTCAAAATTAAAACCATTTAATTAATTGTTTAAGTTATGAACCCAAGAGTTTTAGAATTCAATTTTTTTTTTATCATAAAAAAACTTTTTCCAAATTCCAAAACTTTAGGGCAAGTTTTGTAAGTCTTGAAAACTTTTGGATTCCATAACTTATGGAGTTAAATACTTGTTTTATGATGAAACTTTTCATGTTCCATAACTTAAAAACAAGTTATGGAATTCTTTAAAACATTAAGACTAAGTTTTGTAACTCCATAAAAAACTTTGAATCAATTTTTTTAAAACCTTTTCATATCCATAACTTATGGAGGTTTCAAAAAACTCTTTAGAACAAACTTTTAAAACTAATAAAATAATCATATCATTTTATCTTTTACTAAATTTGACCTAATTCAAGTCATATAGCAAATGATTCAAATTTTACAAATAATTAGTATTTCAAAAAAACAAGTAATTATCTTAAAATTTGACAAACGTCATGTTTTTTTTCTTTTTTTTTTCCAACTTTGAAAATAAAACATTTGCATCAATATAACAGAAAACAACCCATGGCTCTGACACCACTGTTGGGTTTTGAGCATTCTAACACTCCTATGGTGTACATGCAACCCTATAAACCTTGGATCTATGTTTTCTCTATTATACATGCAAATATTAAATATTCCAAGGTTTCATCCTAACTAGCATATTATGAAGCACCTATACTACAAAGTTCTAGTTAGATGACATACCTTTTGATGTAGCTTGATGTCTTCAAGCTTTAAGAGCTTAGCCCCAATAGTGTGGAAGCCTCAAGTGGAATCACAAATCACCAAAACACCTTGGAAAACCTTTAGAGAATATGGATACTTGGCTCACACTATGAAATCGGTTATTGCCCTCTTTAGTGTATCCACACTAGCCACTAGCCTAATTTCATGACCATAAGACCCTTTATATAGTGTGGAGGATTAGGGTTAAACCCTAATACCCATGACCTTTCATTTCCTAGGATCCATGGGTTAAAGCTCCATGGACTATCCATGAAGACTTAGCCCAACCTAAATGAACTTGGCCCACTACACACATATATCTAAGAGTCCATATTTAATTAGTTCCTTTTGATCACTTAATTAATTATAAATTAATTCTTGATCAATACTAATTAAATAATATGATTATATATTAATATATTAGAACTTATAATATATTAATATAAATCATAAATATACTATTCTCAAAAGACTATCCATATAAATTGTGTCGGTGAAGTGCAACCCAAATGGACCATGCCGGGTCGGGTCAAGTACATATCAAATATAGTTATGGACTTAGACATTAATCCAACACTTTAAACGGTCCAATAAACCTTGGACTCAACTTTCATCTTTTACCAAATCTTATAAGTCCCTTCCACGGTGAGACTTTAAGTAATACCGAATCTCCAACTTCGAATGTTATCGGTTGTCTTTTCTTGTCATCATAACTCTTTTGACGATCCTGAGCTGCTAACATCCTTTCCCCACTTTTAGCTTTTCGGCAGTCTAATGAACTATTTCGGGTCCCATAAACTGCTTTTCTCCAGCTTCAAGCCAACATGACGGCGTTCGACACTTTTGTCCATATAAAGCTTTATAAGGTGCCATCTTGATGCTCGAGTGGAAAGTATTATGGTAGGAAAATTCTACCAAAGGTAAATGTTCATCCCAGTTACCTTGGAATTCCAGGGTACATGCTCGTAGCATATCCTCCAATGTTTGAATCGTCCGTTCGCTCTGACCATCGGTTTGCGGATGATAGACTGTACTTAGACACAATTTCGTACCCAATTCCTCTTGTAGACTTCTCTAAAACCTCGACGTGAAACAACTATCACGATCTGATACAATCGTTAAAGGAACACCATGAAGTCTCACTATCTCCTTCACGTAGGCATTTTTAAGTATATCCATAGATCATTTTTCATTGGCTGCTATGAAGTGTGCGCTTTTAGTAATACGATCAACAACCACCCAAATCATGTCGTGACCGCTCTTCGTTCTAGGCAGTTTAGTCACAAAATCCATGGTGATGTCTTCCCATTTACCCATGGGTACAGGTAAAGGTTCTAAACTCCCATACGGTTTCTGATGTTGTGCCTTAACCCTCGCACATGTCACACACTCAGCCACATACTTTGCAACATCGAGCTTCATCGCCGCCCACCAGTAGTAGGGTTTCAGATCCCTATACATTTTTGTGCTGCCGGGATGAATCGAGTACATGGTCTTGTGAGCTTCTTCCATCAGAACATTTCATATTTCTCCTGTCTTAAGTACCCAAATCCTATCTTGGAATACCTTCAGTCCTTGACCGTTTGTATTGAACACTAACGTTTTGTCCAAACGTTCTTCCTTTCGGTCATTTTTCTCTAAAGCTTCTATCTGAGCTTTTCTTGATACTTTCTATAATTGTGGAGACAACTTCGATTCTTAATGCTCTCAACATTTTCTTTTCAAGGCTCACTTTTCTGCTTAAAGCGTCAGCTACAACATTTGCTTTACCAGGGTGGTAAAAGATTTCACAATCGTAATCTTTAAGAAATTATAGCTAGCGTCGTTGTCTCATATTCAATTCCTTCTGATTAAAGTGATATTGAAGACTCTTATGATTAGTGAAAAGTTTGCACTTTATGCCATAAAGATAATGCCTCCATATCTTTAGAGCGAATACTACCGCTGCGAACTCCAGATCATGAGTGGGGTAGTTCTTTTCATGTTCTTTCAATTGTTTCGATGCATATGCTATCACCTTATCCCTTTGGCTCAGAACACAACCTAACCCAACTCCAGATGCATCGCTGTAAACTGCGAAGTCTTCGACTCCATCAGGTAAAGAAAGAATTGGTGCTTCACACAATTTTTCCTTTAGCTTTTCAAAAGCTTCCTTATGCTTCTCACTCCAAGTATAAGTAGCTCCCTTGTGGGTCAAAGCTGTCAATGGAGCAGCTATCGAAGAAAAGCCTTGGATAAATCTTCGGTAATATCTGGCTCATCCTAGAAAGCTTCGAATCTCCGTGGGACTCTTTGGTTGTTCCCATTTTATTATAGCTTCAATCTTAGTTGGGTCAACCATAATCCCTTCTTGGTTAACCACATGACCCAAAAATTGGACTTATTGTGAGAGAAAAATAGATCTGATACACAGGGACAAGGTTTGAGAACTCAAACCTTGAGTGAACGCTTAAGATCAATGTCTGCTTGCTAATAAATGTTCAAGTCAAGCCTGGAAAGACCAGTCAAGTCTTAGATAATATATTCAACAAATGATCAAGTCATTAAATGAGAAATGAGAATAAATGATCAAGGTAAAGCTAATAAATGAAGAACAACAAGAATGTTTGAAAGAAGTTTGAAGTAGTAAAATGAAAAAAGTTGAGTGAAAGATCCGTAGTTGACTTGTATTGAATGCTCCTATAAATAGGAGTGAAGGTTATATCGAATTAACTAGAATACTTACATATGACTGGACAATAGAAATGTTTTTGACATTCTGATTGTCTGATACAATAAAATAGTAAGTCCTATGAAATGTCACATCAATACAAAGAGAAACTTAATAAATGCACAACACAAAATAGTGTTGCTCTGGATCAACATCCATTACGGACATGAGAATCATTCCGGAATGACTACAGCTTCGCATCTTCTTATCTTCTGGTCCGAACAGATTCCGGACCACTCTTCACCATTGACTCCGGACCATTTAATTCGGAACACATGTACTTTGGAATTCAGACAGGATTGCTAGAGGTTCACTTTCAGGTTCCAACAATCTCCCCCTAAGTGAACTTAGCAATCCATCCATTTATACTGCTTCTTCCTTGATGAAAGTGTAAGATTGGAACAGCCATTCTTTGACTTCAATGTACCAGGTCAGTTGACTTACAAACTTTGCTTTGACCTGTTCCAGAGCTTTAGACTTTGATGCTCGTGAGATGAACTTCCGGAGTGCTTTGGTTGGGACTAGGTGTTTGTCAAGGACAAAAAAAAGTCCTTCTTGTTTGTCTTCCTTGTTGTGTAGACAAACCCTAGAACCGGGTCATCGATTGGACCATCTTCAAGCATATCAGCTTTCGGAAGAACATAGGTGATCTTCACAACGTAGTCTTCAGTTCAGTAGAGATGAGCCAGCTCATAGTCGCATCTACAAAATTCCGCGACATAATCTTTGAGGATGCTTAGAGAAGCATGAAAAGCACTCATGCCGATATCGTTGTTTTGCATTCCTCGAAAGTGAGCAGCCAGAGTCAGAATGTCATTCGGATTCATGGAAGGGAAGTCCGCATCAGTAATGGTTCGGTAGTTAGGCTTGTTCCGGAAGACGTGAAATCGAAATAGTGGGCAGTTGAGTTCGAATTTCACTAGGATTTTTCTTGCAAATCCATGGACTTTGGTGATTCTTTTTCTAGTCCATACTTCCTTAAACGGTTGAGCATTCTTGGAGTAGAATGTCTCAAGCCTTTCTCTTTCAGTCCAGAGGATCACTTCCGGATCATCATTTGGGTGAAGAGGAGCAATTTTGATGTAATACTTGTTGTATGGATAGAGAGGAAGATCGAGCTGTTCGGAATCGTTGGTGGGAACATCTTAGTACATATATGGAACAATTTCTTGATCCCCACGACAAAGAGGAGAGATGCCACGCATCGGATTAGGATTATCCTTAAGAGCTTGGATCCGGATGCTGTCCTTTAACGCCTTGTTGATTTCCTCCTGAGACCATCCTTGCTTTTGCTTGAGAGGATGTCCGGAGTGGAAGGCTTGTTGTTCAACAGTCATTGGGATTTTGCCTTTGTTTCTTTTTAGAGCGTCCACGAGGAGCTTCATGTTTTCATCCACCACAAATTCCGGAGTGGAGAGCCCTGGTCTATTAGAGCAATTTTTGGAGCTGGAATAGGTGGGAACATAGAAGGAGTGGCTCGGAAGGCTTCAACTGTGAGGGAGGATTTGGCTTTGGCCATTTGGATGGCCTTTTGTAGAGCATTTGGTAAAGAGGATGGCCACGAGGTTGCATACCATATTCTCTTCTCTTCCTCAGTCAACACTTTTGGAAATATTTTCTTTGGAGCTTCGAGGCCTAGAACTTCGTTGGTGACATATTTTTCTTCTTCACTGTCTTCTTCATCATCAGAGGAAATTCCTAGAAGTCCGGACACCCCTTGGACTTCATCGTCGGAATTCAAGTCTTCATCTCGGAGTGTGAACTCCGAGGCAAGTTTCCACGGTTGACTTGGACCTTCTCCCCCTCTTGCATCGGTGGATCTTGGAACCGGTGCAAGTACTAAAGCTTCCTTTAGATCGTCAAATTTGGAGAAGACTTTCTGAAGGCATGTGTTGAGTTGAAGAGTAAGGGTATCGTATGCTTCAGAAGTGGGGGCTTGAGCAGCAAGGTGATCGAATAGATGACTGAGAACAGCTAACATCTCATCAAACTTTCGATTCGGAACATCAACGATGTTCCAAGTGGATCGAAGTAGCTTGATGAGGACTTGTTGAATTATAAGGTTCATTTCATCCTTCTTCTTGATCTCCTTCTCCAGCCTTTGGATTTATTTCTCATTCCGGACCACTTTTCAAAACAATCATGTTCCAGAACACAACTCTTTATCCTCCGGATCATACTCTATCCGGAACCGCTCATCCGGAATTCCAAAGGTTAATAAGGTGAAACGTTTTTTTCAACGGTTACCTTTTAGGAAGATCTTTATCCTATCTTCCTCGAATTTCGTGACACGATTGCACGCCCTCATAAAGCAACCATCGAATCGCCGGTTAGGGATTTCCATTTCAAGCTACAAACAACCTCACCTTTCACCTCCCAGGTCTCGGAAGCGAGTATCCGAAACCTATTGCTCGTCCCTTAAAAGAATTGCACAATTTGACCTTCATGGGAGAGGTTCCGAACATCAAACATTCGGACACCCCCGTTTCTCCCTTGTCTCCTCTTCATGAGACCACATATCATTTTGAGTCCTTAATTCCTGAGTTTCAACCAATTGTTGTCAAATGTCCTGATTCCACGCCTCTTCCGCCTCTGATAAACGTGGACCTGAATCGGACCACAGAACTTCATCACAGTGTTTCAAATTGCGTAGATTATGTTCCTAGGAGTAACCCTCCCAACAATTGTGTTGTTGAAGAAATTTCTTCTCTGACAACTGAAATTGTTGCCTCTGAGTTTGTATGGGCATCTTTAAATGATAAAGTTGAAGTCTCAAGCTGTGTGTCCTCTGATTCTTGCGAATCGGATTCCTTAGTCGTTTCAAAAACTAAATTGGTTCCCATTACTCCTGAGTTTAGTAATCCATCCGTAGGACAAACCTCAAAAATCCTTGTCTCACCCTAAGAGAAAACCAATGCTGAATAGGAAGGATATTGTAGATCCCAAAGTAGAAGCTCGAAATGCACATAAAAAGGAAGTTAAGACTAGACAAAATTCCAGGTTCATTGAAAACTCCAAACCGAGTATATCCCAGAATTCTCATGCATCAACCCATAGTCAAAACTCCTTTGTACCCACTAAGATCCTCAAAAGACCTTCTAAATCTCTCAGTCGTGTAGAACCCAAGAAAGTAGACAGTTCTACACGGCCTAAATCTCATGTGAATGCCATGACAGTCCAAAACACTTCTTCTCGGATTGTTTCATCTGTTTTTATTGCTAAATCTGATGGCACAATTTTTAAACCCAATCTTTCAAAAACCAATGTGTCATCAAGCAAATCCACCAATGCAAAGAAAACATTTTTTTCAAAATCTTCAAAGAAAAATCTTGTGTGGAAAGTCAAATCTCCCTTGGATGAAACACCGATTCCGGAGGTCACAAATGTTATCAACACTCCGAAAGTCAAAGGTCCGAAGAAGACCGTTCGGAACTTCCAAGTCATTGAATATGACTACTGGATAGATGAAAAGACATTTGCCTTCTGTCTGTTTCCAAAGAATTGAAAGAATACCACCCAGAAACACAAAGTTGTTCCTAAGTCACAATCAAAGTCCAAAGACCGTGCCTACGTCCCAAAGTCTGATTCGGAGCCTAAAAACTCCATTACTCACTAATTTTGCAGGAACTCTGTGCTTCGGAGCAAGAAACAATATGGTATATTGATAGTGCTTGCTCCATGCACATGACGGGGCAGAGAGATTTTCTACGAGATTTAAAGCTTTCTCCAAACGCTGGTTACGTAACATATGGGAACAACTCCAACTCTCAAATACATGGTTATGGGATCCTCACCAATGGAAACTTCTCTATCTCACATGTGGCTTATGTAGCTGATCTAAAACATAATTTGATAAGTGTTGCTCAGGTCACTGATTCAAATCGATGTGTGGAATTTTGCAAAAAGTACAACTATGTAATGACTGAAGACCGGAAAGAGTGTTTAATAAAGTCACTTCACAACAAGAACATGTACCCGCTCGACATCAACATGATTGTTGGCAAACCGCAACTCTGCCTTCTCACCAAAAATTTTCCTGACGTCAGTTGGTTATGGCACCGAAGGCTCGCTCATGTACACTTTCGGTACATGAATGATCTCGTATCCAGCGAAATGGTGAGAGGTCTACCTCTTCTCAAATTCGAAAATGATCACTTGTGTGCTGCATGTGAGTGTGGCAAGCAATCAAAGAAGGGTCGTCCTGTAATCATCGAAAAATCTATTTCGGAACCATTGGAGCTTCTACACATTGATCTTTGTGGACCATCCACGGTAGAAAGTCTTCATCATAAGAAATACATTCTTGCGATTGTTGATGATTTTACAAGGTTCACTTGGGTCTTCTTCCTAAGGCTGAAATCCGAAACAGCCTCAGAGCTCATCAGTTTTATGAAAGGAACAGATGTTCTTATCAAACTCCCAGTTAGGAGAATCCGAAGTGATAATGGATCGGAATTCACTAATTCCACCATTGAGAAATTTCTCACTGAAAAAGGAATCGACAACAACTTCTCAGCCCCTTATACTCCACAACAAAACGGTGTAGTCGAAAGACGAAATAGAACTCTCGTTGAAGCTGCTCGATCCATGCTAAACTTCGCAAATCTACCACTCTATGTTTGGGCTGAAGCCGTATCTACTGCCTGTTTCACTCAAAATCGACGTATCATCAATCGACGCCTCAACATGGCACCGTACGAAGCAATGAATGGTCGCAAGCCAACAATCTCGTTTTTGTATGTTTTCTGATGCAGATGCTTCATCAAGAACAATCGTGATCAGCTTACCAAGTTCCAACCTAAAGATGATGAAGCCATCTTCCTTGGATACTCCTCAAAATCAAAAGCTTATAGAGTTCTTAACCGGAGAACTCGTGTTCTGAAAGAAAGCTTTGACGTTACTTTCGATGACAACTTCGTTGGGAATTCTGGCCCAACACATATTACAACTCACATTATGGAGTCCGATGCTCCTCCGCCAGGATGTCCAAACCCTCAAACAATTCTTGAAGTTGACTTTGAAACTCTCTTTGGTCCTTCCGAAACCACTCTTGATTCGGAATCTCGAACAAGGCCAACTCTTATTTCAATCTCTCCTTCGGAAGCCCCTGTCTCGAAAAACGTCTCCGGTCCGATCCCCATCCTCCCTCCATTTGATTCTGAATCATTTCAACCTTCTCTGGTTGAGGGGGAGAATGCTCATCCCTCTCTTGAATCAAATATGGATGGTTTCCAAGATGCAGCTGCTGATTTCGATGACTCCAATCCTCTCAACATTGATGAAAATGAAAATTTCTTTGAGTTCCCTTCTGATGATGATTTCAATCTCTCTGGTTCAGAAGTTCAGGGGGAGCATCATCCTCACATTCAAACCATTCAGGGGGAGCAAATCAATTCCACTGTTGATATCGGATCGACGGTTGCACAAGAACTCCCAAGGTTACATGTTTGGACAAAGGATCATCCTCCGAACCAAGTAATCAGAAACCCCAATGCTGGTGTACAGAATCGTTCTGCTACAAGTATCCAAAATGAATGCCATTTCTCAGCATTTATATCTATCGTTTAACCCAAATCCATTAAGGACGCATTAGAGCATGCTGACTGGATTACAGCCATGCAAGAAAAATTGGGAGAATTTGACCGAAATGAAGTTTGGACTCTCGTGCCTCCTCCTCAGAATCATCCCATTGTCGGTACGAGATGGGTATTTCGCAACAAGCTAGATGACGCAGGAGTTATTATTGGAAATAAAGCAAGATTGGTGGCAAAAGGATTTACACAGATTGAAGGGCTCGACTACGATGAGACCTTTGCTCCTGTTGAATGTCTTGAAGCCATCAGAATCTTTCTTGCTTATGCTGCTCTTAAAGGCTTCAAATTTTACCAAATGGATGTTAAGAGTGCTTTTCTTAACGGTGAAGTTGACACTGAAGTGTACCTTCAACAGCCCCCCGATTTTGTTAATCTCTCCTTTCCGAACTACTTTTACAAACTCCGGAAGGCTGTCTACGAACTCAAGCAGGCTCCTCGGGCATGGTACGAGACCCTCACTGATTTTCTCAAACGATCAGGTTTCCAAAGAGGAATTCTAGATCCTACCCTATTCCGAAGATCAAATGGAAAGCATCTCATGCTGGTACAAATTTATGTGGACAACATCATTTTTGGATCTACGGATTCATCTATGGTTGCTGACTTTGCTAAACTTATGATCAATCGATTCCAAATGATCATGAATCAGGAGTTAAGCTTCTTTCTTGGCCTTCAAGTCAAACAGACTAACAGAGGAATATTCATTCACCAAGAGAAGTATATTTAGGAACTCCTCAATAAATACTTAATGGACACCTGTGCCTCAGCCAAGGTACCAATGGGCTTTGGACACAAGATCTTGCCGACCCTTCAGGTGTTTCAGTTGATCAAAAGAAGTATCGTGGAATGATTATATGTCTGCTCTATCTCACAACAAGTCGTTCGGACATCATGTTTTCCACATTTTTGTGTGCCAGATTTCAAGTCAACCCAAAGATGTCTTATCTCTTGGTTGTGAAACAAATTTTCCGATACCTCAAAGGTACTAAGAGTCTCGGAATCTGGTACCCGGCAAACGAAAACTTTCTACTTCAAGGTTATTTAGATTCAAACTATGGTGGTCTTCAACTTGATAGAAAAAACACTTCAGGTGGCTGTCAATTCTTAGGTGGTCGTTTGGTCAGTTGGTCATCCAAGAAACAGAACTGCATAACACTATCTACAGCCGAAGCCGAACACATTGCTGCTGCCAGCTGTACCTCTCAGGTTCTGTGGATGAAATCTCAACTCTTGGATTATGGTTACCGCTTTCAACGCATTCCTATCTATTGTGATTCTCAAAGTGCCATTGTGATTTCCCACAATCCAATTCAACACTCAATGACTAAGAACATCGATATAAGGTACCATTTCATAAAATATCATGTTCTAAATGGTAACATTGAACTCATTTTTGTTCCATCTGACGATGAGATTACTGATGTCTTTACCAAGGCATTGGACGAAACCAAATTCAACGGTTTTCTGAACAAGATAGGTATGATGATACCAGATCCTCAGTTCTTTCAAGAGACTTGTTCTCTTTGATAGACGTATTCAAAAGAAAATTAGTTCCGATCTAAATTTTTCATCTCAGAACCACTTTCTCTCTTAATATATAGGATCATTTTACTTGTCTTTATTTCTGACCATCACTTGAGTTTTAAGCTGTATAGTTCATTCTGATTATTTTCTATTTAAAGTCCACATTGTCATAGTGCTCAAATTTTCATCTCAGAATATACTTCATAATGGCATCCCGAAATTCCACTCCGGAAAGGTATTGCATTCTGCACTCCGGAATTTCAAACTTCACTCCGTAAGGTCTCTCATATCTCACCCCGGAATGCTTTATAAATCTTGCTCCAAAATTTTACTTAAAATCTCACTCCGGAATGCTTTCAAAATCATGTTCCGGACACTTTTTCAAATTCACACAGGAAATTCTTGAAAATCACTATTCCGGAATTTCTGCTCCGGAATCACCATACCTTTTCCAAATCAAACTTAATTTCTACTCCGGAATCACACATCTTTTCCGAAATGACACTAAAACTTTTGACTCCGGAATCGAAACTCTCTCCGGATTATTTCTCATTCCGAACCACTCTTCACCATTGACTCCGAACCATTTACTTCGGAACACATGTACTTTGGAATTCAGACAGGATTGCTAGAGGTTCACTTTCAGGTTCCAACACTTATTGAATCCAAAAATCACATTTGGAGAACTTTGTATACAACTTCTCTTTCTTCTGAACTTCTAATACTTCTCGCAGATGCTTGTCATGCTCCTGCTTTCTTTTTGAATAAATCAAAATATCATCTATGAGCACTATCATGGATTTATCGAGGAATGGTTTACAAACCCTATTCATCAAATCCATGAATGCTGCTGGAGAATGGGTTAGTCCAAACAACATAACCAAGAACTCGTAGTGTCCATATCTTGTTCTGAATGCAGTCTTCTCAATATCCTGCTCTCTCACCTTTAGCTGATGATATCCTGACCTAAGATCGATCTTCGAGAAATAGCTCGAACCTTGCAGCCGATCGAACATGTCATCAATGTTGGATTAGATGTCTAAGCCCATAACTATTATTGGTATGTACTCGACCCAAGAGTAGCATGGTCCATTTGGTGCATATCATCAGGACAATTTGTTAGGACGGACTCCTGAGAAAAAGGTTATATATTATTTATTAGTATATTATATGTTATAATATATTAATATAAAATCATATGTTTTAATTAGTATTGATCAAGAATTAATTTGGAATTAATTTAGTGATCAAAAGAGACTAATTAAATCTATGGGGACTAATTATGGTAATTAGTTATATTCATATGTGTTGGGCTTATGATGCATGTTGGACCAAGTTTATGTATGGATACATAAAGAGTTGGGCCACTTGAACCATGGATCATAAAACCCATGGGTATGGATTTGGGCTATACCCATGACCCTTGGAATCCACCACATATAAATATGTGTTCCTTTACCCAAAATGATCACTTGTGGTTACACATGTTCTTGGAGTTCGTGGAGGTGTTTTTAGTGCATGGAGATTCTCTCTCAAGAGCCACCTTTGTCCATGGTGTGTTGTGATTCCATTTGAGGCATTCACACTATTGGTGCTAAGCTCTTAAGGCCAAATACATCAAGACTTCAAGCTACACAAAAGGTATGTTCCCATAACTAGTATCTTGTATGGTATATGACAATTGCATGATAGTTATAGGCTTAATACCTTGGAAACGTCATTGCATGTATAATTAGTGAAAACATAGATCCAAGGTATTTAGGGTTGTATGTGCACCATAGGATGTTCTAGAATGCAAAACCCAATAGTGGTATCAGAGTCATGAGTTGTTTTCAAATTATCCTTGATGCTACTTGCTGAAAATTGCTTGAAAAATCGATTTGTTTGCTGTCTGGACAGTGGACTCGTCGAGTCCGAGAACAAATTCATCGAACTCGTCGAGTTTGTTCTTGCACTCGACGAGTTGGATCCCCTGACAGCAGATTTTCGAGTTTTTTTTGGCCTGTTTTGGATTAGGATCATTTCCACAAAATGTTTTTGTTCATAAATTTTTGATTTTGATGCTATGGTAATGATTATCCTCATCCAAATAAAGAATAATTGTCAAAGTCTCAAGATTTGTGTTAGTTTATGTGATTAGCTAAGTTCTTGAAAATTGTTGATGTGAATTATCGTTGCTTATGAGTTTAATCTTGTTTATAGAAAAATTATTTGATTATTGTGTTAATTGAAATAATTGATCTTAATGGTTTTTATGACTCCATAACTTGTCCTCAAGTTATGGAAAATGAAGAGTTTTTCATTTAAAAGCACATTAAGTCTCATAGGTTATGAAAATGGAAGTTTCTTTATTTTTAATGTCATCATAAAATGTTTTTTATGTCTTCCATAATTTGTCCTCAAGTTATGGAACTTGAAAAGTCTTCCATAAAAACCATATTAAACTCATAAGCTATGGAAACCAAGAGTTTTTGAATTGTTCAAAACTTGCCCTCAAGTTTTGGAATTTGTTAAGTTCCCTCCCATGTACACTTTAATTCCAACCCTTAGAATTTTAAAAGTTAAAATTCAACCCTTATACTATTATAATATTATAGGTTTAATAATTATATATATGTATAAGAGTAAGTCAGTCTTACCGTTAGTAGGCCTCATTCACGAAGCCGGTCTATAAGGGGGTATAAGGTTATTGCCTATAAAATGGCAGTTTAATGGGTGTCCACTCTCACCCACCGCTTCCTTGACTGGTGGAGGGTCGTTAGCCGAACGGGTAGGACAGGATATTAATTCTCCTTTCATTAAAAGTATAATGATAAATATAAAGTAACTAAACTTTATTAAATTCCCAATCTTAGTTACTTTAGGAAAATGTGAATTTGGTGCTAACCGATGAAATTGCACTTTGCACCCTGTTAAGTCGTTAGTGGAGCGTGTGTGGTTAACCGGCACACTAATCTAGGACTGACAATGTGTGGCAAAGGGTAGCTTGATCTTAATCATAGATCAATGGAGCGTGTGTGGTTAACCGACACATTGATTAGGTGGTTGTAACATTAAGTGTACCAAGTTAATTTGCATGGTTATTCACTCCTTGTTTGTGATCCTCGACATCCTAGTCACAAACTTGAAGTGCACAATCGAGATTTAAACATGCCATTGAATAGTTCAATGAATCTCAAAAGATCTAGAAGTTTCAATTCATTTAAAACCTAATGTTAAATTTCGTTTTTCATGGTGGAAATTGGTAAATCGTCATTACCTACCTTCAAATATTTTGTAGCTTGGATTACGGCATCCCTCTTCCAAGTTATAAAATATTGTGTTGGGTCAATATTTCATATTGGGTGTTATATTAAGGACTTAAATCAACTAAACTTGAATTCCTCCCTCATAGATGTCTAGTTATGACAACTATGGTCTTCCTTATCCTTTTGGATAAAGCTTTACTAATGAAGATGATATCCTAAATGGCGATCAAGGTGAAAGATTAATCCCTTTGTTGTGCATTAAGGGGACTGGAAATCATACTTCACTTCCTCCACCTCCTCCAATTATTCTCCCTAACCCACAAGTTCTTGAAAAGTTCAAGGTCACTCAAAGCCCTATTGATTGGCAAGAAATGTCCATATGTGCTCACATCTTGGAGATGAAGTCACATATTTCCAAGTTGGGAGAGTTGGGTGTCGAATTCTCAAGGAAGTTGACTGTTGACTAGGTTCTTTAATCTCTTTCCGAGTCATATAGTGAGTTCATTAAGGACTACTATGTGACAGACCACGACATGACCCTTAAGGATCTTACCTATTTGCTTGTTGCTGCTGAATCAGCAATGATTTGGGGCACTGGTAAAGCAAATTTGATTGGAAGATCTGCTTCCCAAACTTACAGGGACATTGACAATGGAAACATTGGAAGTCCAGAAAAGTCTTCTCTTCCCAATGGAAAAGGATCGGCCATAGTCAACCCGATTGACCATATGGTAAAGAGAAAGGCTAAGTCTGAGATAGTCCCATGTACCATTACTAAAGAGTCCATAAGTTTATATTGCCAAAAGGAAGGTGCAGTGGTTGCGAAGGTGCCCTATTTACCTGAAAGTTCACTAGGATGGTAAAAGTAAAAAATTTGACTATGCTTCAGGTAAAGTCCGCTATCTAACTCTATTAAGTTCCTTTTTGGAGATTCCTATTACATGATGTGACTAGGTCGCATTTTGATGTTTTGTAGAATCGAAAAAGGAGAGGAAGCTTAGAAGAAGAGTATGCTTAATCTGATCTCGAAGATGGATTTCGATCGCATGATTCGAAGATCAGAATTTTGAGCTGCTTCTTAAGAGTTATGATAGATTTCTTAGAAATAGAGAACAACATAGTTTTCATATGTATTTGCATTCTAAGGATAAGTTTTTCCTCAATTTCAAAATAAAAGGAAAATTTTTGATTTTATTTATTTTAAGTATCCTTACAATGAGATTTGTGAAAATTTGTTGCTTATATGTTTCCATTAATAGCAATATTTGAAAATGGATTTGATTCTTTCGTTTGTGGTAGTGTCATAATTTACCAAATAAGGAAAGATTCTCATCACTCAAGTTTTAGTGGGATAGAAACTTGGAATCATGCAACTTGTATTGTATGATGAATGAGAATTTTTGTCTTTGGGAAATTAAGACTAATTCCTTGTTCACATGTATATGTGAGTCAAGTGAAGGACTAGGAGATCAGGTACACGTGGTTGTGCGCTGATCAGGTCCACCACAAAGAACAATAAGGCTATTCGTCATAATTTACTAAAGTTTAATAAATATGGTTGTGCTTACAAGTTTAAGTATAATTCTGAAACATTGGAAAAGTTTCAATGTATGGCAGGACGAATGAGAAGAATCAAATTAGGCAGAAAGATAAAAGTTTCTCCAATCTGAAAAGATGGGAGAGTACTTCAGTATCATGTTTTATGATCATCTTAATGATTATGAAAAACCATATCACAATTGATCCTCTAAGGACATCTTAGTGCATTTATTTGGCTAAGAAGAGGAATCGTGAATTCTTGAAATGGTTAAATCAAGAAGATGAGTCATACTTCGTTCCAAAATCGAGTCTTAGAGTAACACTCTAAGATCGAGCCTCGAGTGACATAATGTTAAGAAGGTTTAAAACACTTATCAAATGTACAGTAAAATGTTTTCTACTCTTGTACATTTGAAATTGGTGAGTTGTGATGTTTTGGATAAAGCAAAGACCAACTAAGGTCAATTGTGTGAAGTGTTTGTCTTGATAAGAGTCCGCACTAACTCTTGAATATTTGCTTTCTCAAGGAATGGTTCTTGACAAGAGAATATTATATGTCAAGAGGTCAGTGGGAGTCTTAAAGATCTTGAAAAGTTTCAAGAACTAATCAAGCGTATTGTTTATCACTAGCACACGACTTGAGGTTTATAACCTATCGTGTTGACATATTTAGGTTTCTGTGCCCATTCCAGTTAAATTTGACTATGCATGTGAGTTCTATGAGTTCTCACTTGTTTGGATAACTACTTGGAAGCAATGGTAGGCCCTTGTGCTACCAGGTGGCAAGAAGTTAAGATTGAACAAGTTCAGTCCATATGAGTTTGGATTTGTCACTAACCTTGTCTTGTGATTATGGTTATGACAAATTCACATGGATAGGAACACATACACCATAAAATATAAGTGTCATAAGGTTTCTCTTCGATTCATGAAAATGATGGTGAGGAAACGCTTCCACTTAGTAGATTTTAAGGAGATAGAAATTGTGGTATTTGCATTCTCAAATTCAATTATGATTACGGCATCCCTTTTCATAATTCGAATTGTGAGTAATGACAAAGGTCTAAACATTTGAGACTATGATTATGGAATCCCTTTTCATACTTCTAAAATTGTTTAGACACACATGTGAGCTATCTAAGGAAAGGTGTATGATTTTGGGAAGCTTAGATAAAGTTTTATCGAAGCATCTCGTCTCAGAAGTCAGAACTTTGGTAATGAAAGTCAATAAGTATTGATTTATAGAAGTCAAGTTGATTTCTGAATACATGTCAAAGCTAGTGGGAGCATAAGTGTTATGCTAATAATGGTTATTATGCTAATGGGAGCATAATGATTATGGTAACTGTTGTGAGCTAGCATTTTTAATTATAGAAAACAAAAGTTTCAAGTTGCAAAGTCTCAGGGTTTGAAAACTTGTTTTGCTAGAACTAAGGGAGAGGAATTTATACTTCATTTCAAATCTAAAAGCTTAGATTGTGAGATTTTAATCAAATTTAGTCAAGTATATATATGAATGTTATGTTGGAATGGGTCAACATAAGGAAATTCTACCAGAACTGTATGTGACTAAAATGATTAAGCAATTGTCGAGGACAATCTGAGGCTTACCAAAGATTGGTTACTCATGTACAGTTGGAAGTATAGTGTTAATTTTGGAAGGACCATATTAACATATTCTGAAAGGAGACAACTTTTGTTCAGAAGTGACAGTCAAAATGGGAATATGGAAATGTTTCCATAGGTGGAAATTATTCTTCAAATCTGTATAAGATTAGAAAAATTGATGCAAGAAGGAAGTTCAAAGGAATGTGCTTTAAATGTGAGACTTCGTTTCCACGGAACTGCTCTCCATTAGAATACTTTGTAATGTCTGTTGTCGAGTCTTTGTGACTTTTATGCTTAGTCATTATAAGAGGATCATTGTATATAAGTTTAGGAACTAACAGATTATAGTATATGACAAGATTTTGGTATTCTTATATTTACGATAAGGATTTGTAATTGTGAAATGAGCATCATTGAAATGTTTTCAATTGATTTATTCCACAAAGAAAGGACCATAGGTAAACATAGTGTGCATGCTTGTAGCATGGGACAACTATTGTTTTAGTTCAAGTATTAAGTTGATTATTCGAAACATTATACAATGAATAATGAGTAATCAATATGGTGGTTAAATAAAAGGTGTTTTATTTACTCTCACAAGTATTGGGGCTATATAGGATTAGTAGTATTCTTGTGTTTCACTTTGCATGTTTTGACTTCCCGAATAACTAGGTTATTCAAACCGTCCACAGTCGATCATACTTTGGAAGTAGGTATTGAGGCAAGACTGTCATGAATGGGTCTGTAGTTTGTCTAGGTGGCCTAGACATAGCTGCAGTATTCATGAGTGCTCCTGGAATAAGATTAGAGTATTGGATTAGACCCACACTCAATTGAATCACTTCATGGATTTTATCACGAGTGATCATGAGACGATAATATCTTATATTCTTCAAACGGAGAGATATGAGTTGCGCTCTACAAGTTGGTTACACATTGATAATGTGAAAACGCACCAATAACTTGGTGTTATAAAACGCATTGTTGTGTATGATTTGATGAGTAAATAAGGCAAGCATATGAGTCGAAGTTTATCCATTCCTTTTACCGTTGGAGGGATAATAGCGATATCTTTGGGCCCCTCGATGATTTAGTGATGACAACTGTAAGTGCTCGGCCAGGCCTGGACTGATTTGATTTGTTCAATTAGTCAGTCTTCATAAATCAGAAATCGGGAAACAACAGATGGACAGAGAGAATGATTATAATCCATGTCTCAGTCCATATGATATCTAGAATGGAGGAATATATGATCCCTTATCTAATGGACACGTCATTGACTAGGTCAGAGTTCGACAACGGCTTTTAAGAGCTACGATTGCTAGTCGGGATTTTGGAGTCATACTTGCAATAATAGTTTTAGACTTATCCAAGTGGGAGACTGTTAGATCAGATGTCTAAGCCCATAACTACTATTGGTATGTACTCGACCCGAGAGTAGTATGGTCCATTTGGGTTGCATATCATCAGGACAATTTGTTAGGATGGACTCTTGAGAGAAAGGTTATATATGATTTATTAATATATTATAAGTTATAATATATTAATATGAAATCATATGTTTTAATTAGTATTGATCAAGAATTAATTTATTGATAAAAAGAGACTAATTAAATCTATAGGGACTAATTATGGTAATAAGTTATATTTATATGTGTTGGGCTTATGATCCATGTTGGACCAAGTTTATGTATGGATACATAAAGAGTTGGGCCACTTGAACCATGGATAATAAAACCCATGGGTATGGATTTGAGTTATACCCATGACCCTTGGAATCCACCACATATAAATATGTGTTCCTTTACCCAAAATCACCACTTGTGGCTACACATGTTCTTGGAGTTCATGGAGGTTTATTTGGTTCATAGAGATTCTCTATCAAGAGCCACCTTTGTCCATGGTGTGTTGTGATTCCATTTGAGGCATCCACACTATTGTTGCTAAGCTCTTAAGGCCAAATACATCAAGACTTCAAGCTACACAACATGTATGTTACCCTAACTAGTATCTTGTATGGTATATGACAATTGCATGCTAGTTATAGACTTAATACCTTGGAAACATCATTGCATGTATAATTAGTGAAAACATAGATCCAAGGTATTTAGGGTTGTATGTACACCATAGGATATTGTAGTATGCAAAACCCAACAATCAATCCTTGGCAACAGGTACTTGTTCTTTATTGTTTCCTTGTTCATCTCTCTGTAATCTATGCACATTCTCATGCTCCCATCTTTCTTCACGAATAACACCGGAGCTCCCCAGGGTGATGAACTAGGTCTAATGAAACAGTTGTCCAACAACTCCTAATGCTGCGTCATAAGCTCCTTCATCTCTGTCGATGCTAATTGATATGGTGCTTTTGCTATTGGTGTTGTTCCTGGTAACAAGTCTATTGTAAACTCCACTTGTCTATCAGGGGGCAATCCAGGAAGATTTTCGGGAAAAACTTCCAGATAGTGGCACACCACTGGTATACTTTGTATATCATTTTTCTCCTTCTTAGCACCGATCACGAATGCCAAGTATGAGGTACATCCTTTAGACAAACATTTTCGGGCTTTCATTAGTGAAATCATTCAAGAATTTACTTTGCGTTTATCTCCGTTCACCATAAATGACTCTTTTCCAGGCGGGTTTACCCTCACTATCTTATTCTTGCACAATAGCTCGGCATCATTGGCGCTAAGCCAATCCATCCCTAGAACGATGTCGAAACCATTCAACTCAATGGGTAACAGCTCCTTGTGGAATTCGTTTCCGTTTAAGTCGATAACAATATTCTTAGTGCAATCGCTAACAGGTATGAATTTTCCACTAGCAACTTCTACAATTAGGACATTATCAAGTTTTTCTATAGGCAATGCTAGTCTTTCACCAAATTTATGTGATATAAAGGAGCAATTCGCTGCAGAATCAAACAATAAATTGGCAGAAAATCCATTTACAAGAAAGGTACCTGAAGCGACATCCGCTGCATCCTTTGCGGCTTCCAATGTCATATGTAAAGCTCTGCCTTTTGGCTTTGGTAGGAGATTAGGCTTCGTTGCCTCTTTCTTCTTCGGGTAGTCCTTCAAAATGTGCCCTTCTTCGTTGCACCAATAACAAACTTTCTTATTGAAGGTGGATTCATTGTCATAATGCCTAGGCTTTCCACATTTGGAACAAAGGACATCCTCACTACATTTCCCAACATGTTTCTTTTTACATTTATCACACCATTTCGCTTCGGCTCCTCCTCCGAATTTCCTCGAACCAGACTTCGAGAACTTACTCTTCTTGTTGGAACCTGAAGTTCCTTCAAACTTTCTCTTTTCGCCAAATTCAACCTTGATGGCGGCTCTTCCTTTAATCATATCTTCAATAGACTTGGCAGCCCAGATAGATGCCTCCAGAGTAAGTGCCTGGCGGACTAGCACTACATACTCCGATGGAAGCCCCTTTGCGTACCTGTCGATTTTTGTCAGCTCGTCTGGAACAATACGCAAAGCAGACTCTATTTTATCTGTGAAGTTATTAGTGTATTTATCGATAGACATTTTTCCCTTCTTTAATGTCAGAAATTGGTTCTCTAGCTCAAGCAAATTTTGGGTCGAGCAGTACTTGCACTTGAAATGCATGAAGAAATATGCCCAAGTCAGTTGCAGTGGCTCATTAGGGCTTAGGGTCTTTCCTAGAGTGTTCCACCAGCGAACAACACCACCTCTGAACTGACGCACTGCAAAATGTGCTTTGTAACTTGCCTTGGCAACCACATGTCATGAAGGCCAATTCCATTTCAGAGATCCAATCCATTACTCCGACGTGATCTTCTTTTCCAGTGAAAGTTGATGGGTTGCAAGTCATAAGGTCTTTGTACTTGCATCTATTTCTCTCAACTCTATCCTCTTGGTTATTCCTCCTAACCACAACAGGTTCAGTTTGACCAACAGATCTATTGTGATTCCCTTCCTCAGACTGACTATCATTTAATTCAGGGTGTTCAACATGTATTGAAGGTTCATTCCTGTTGTTCAGTAATAGTTGTCTCATTTCTTCCCTTTGTTCAACCATCATTGTCTGAATCATGGCTTGTACTCCAGCCATTGTGATCGGTTCTGGTGCAGCTTCTACTATTGGCACCTGTTCCATCACTTGGGGTTGAGGTTTTTGATTTCTATTTGCAAATCCAGCTCCACTTCGGGTTCCTGCCATTTTGATCTATACACCAAATAAGACGATTTTTAGATCTCTATTCACGATAGACGTTTAAATCTTCATTATCACTCTGAAACGTTACATGCTAGTTCTAATATCGTAGTCATACGCTTAGAATCCTGAACACATAAGGTTTTCAGATCCGGTCGGCAACTGACCATAGATCCGTACAAATAATATCATATATGGCAAACATATAACATTTAGCACATAAAAACATTTTAGACATCTTTCCTTAAATATACTAGTGCTTGTGTCTAAAATATGGTAGACACTCATATCACGATCATCACTTAGCATTCTAAGTTTAAGTCTAGAAATCCTACAACTTCCTAGTTCGCTTAAACTAATGCTCTGATGCCAACTGTGATATCCCCAAATTTCTCGGCCAGAAAAGACCGATTTAGTTTATGCTTTTAAAATAAAATCAGAGTAATCTTCAAAAAGGTGTTGCGGAATTTGTTCCCCAAAATAAAATATGATAAAAATTTATCAAAGCATTTCTTAAAGAAATGTATTTTCATTATATAACAAAACCTCGGGATGTCATGTTCCGATACAGACCAAAAGCATAAACACTACATTATAAGCCTTACAACAGTTATTTACATCTACTGACTTATAATCCAAAATCTCTCGTCATCATCCAACTATGCTCTGGGTACACTACTTGTAATATAAAAAGCTAAGTGGGTCAGGCTGGGAGCCTGGTGAGTATATAGGGTTTTCAACCCACAAATAATAATAAATTTATTAATTTTATCAACCAATAATAAACTTATTAATTTCATCAACCAACAATAACCTTGATTACCCATTCCCATTATCCTCACCTTACGTCCCTAAACACCTATTATAAGGGACCTAGCCTAAGTATTTTCATAAGGGTGACAACATTGCTTTAGGGATTCCTCAGCAATTTTTGTCAAATAAGGCAACCATGAGGGGGATGGAGTACACCAGCGAACATATAGTTCACCAACACCTACAGGTTGCGAGTCTGCTAGCGTTCCACTAGACTGTCTAGAAAGGTCCGTGGTCGTCATCTATACTCCGCTAGATGACAACAACAACAACAACAACATCGAGGCCTCTCATCTTTTTAACACACATCAACTATTTCATCTACCCATGTTTTACCTAACATATTTGTAGATAAAAATACATATACAGTTTAAAACTTATATAAAACATTTATTCAACACCCATCTCAAATAAACAAACAATATAATTACACATAGCACGTATTTTATAGAAAATACTTCATATCTATGTGTTAGATGAAAGTGACTACACACCTACCTGATAAGATGGTGATTGGACATCACTTCGTCCCTTAAAACAATCTTTTTCAATGAAACCGATATGTTTTCTCAAAAATCGGGCTTCATGCGGGCAGAGTTTCGTCTCGAGAAACTCTTTTCTCGGGATCTTCGGGCTCTCCGGGGTTTGCTTACGATGCTAGGATAGTACCCTAGGCTTTGGGGGGTTTAGAATACGCTAAAAGGGAGTAGAAGGTGAAAGAGAATGAAATTTTGTAACATTAACACGGCTGACTTCGGATCCTATTTATAAGGGATCGAAGCTCCTCATTACGCTGGGTGTAATTTCCTAGTATGCGGGGGGTACTGCCTCGCAAAGCTCTTCGCTGGGCGTAACTTCGTATGCTGGGTGTACGAAGGGATTAGCTCGGACGCGTCAACGCTACGACACGTGTCCATCATGCGAAGGAGTAGAGCGACGTGGCTGACTCCGGATCGAATACGTGCGAAGTACGTTGGGCGTAATCTTTATGTACGCTGGGCGTACTCCTTCGGATATGCCTCAAAGTTTGTGCCCATAACTTCAAAATTTCGTAACTTTCGCATACAAACTCCGTTTTTGACGTTCTTTATATCCACGCGTAGGTGAAATTATGCTCTACAACTTTCGTTTAGACTCCATCGGCTAAATTTGATTTTATTTTTAAAGTTATATTTTTAACAGGCCGAGAGAGGAAAAGTCCGTTAAAAATTCATAACTTCTTCATCGAAGTCCGTTTTCGTCTGTCTTTTTACCGTTGAACTAGTATCAACAAGATCTTCGATTCTCGTTTAGATTGTTTCGGCTAAAAATCACTCGATCTAAAATTCGAGTTTTGAGCTGCATATTACTATGCCAAATCATAGAAAATTCATAACTTCCTCATACGAAGTCAGATATTGACATTATTTTTATGCACAATCTAACGTGCACTACGACTTTCATTTAGATCGCTAAGGCTAAAAATCAATTTATCGTAAATTCTCTTTTTACGTCACACAACGTCGTGCCCGTTCTGTCACGAAACTTCGACAAGTCATAACTTCTTCGTTATAACTCAGATTTCGGTATTCTTTATATTTCCGAAATCCTTGTTTCAACCACTAAAACTTTATTAGTAGATACCGGGTTCATCTAATATTTATTTTCGACGCTTATTTTTATCCTTAACTTATTAAATCATAATAATTAAGTATAAAACACATAATACTCAAACACGGGTGTTACAGAGTACATATTTTGATTGAAGTAACTTCTTGTAGAAAAACAACATTCTTGAACCTTCAGTTGAAATATAACATGATCCTTATATATTCAAACAATGTAATGCAAATATAGATTCATAAATATTTTTACAGAATAATAGTATAAATAACATCCTTTAATATACAATTATTGAACAAATATATTAGATTACTAAAATTAATTAATAGATATGATTAAAAATTTACCTTATTTAATTAATTCTAAAACTATTTTGCCTAAATTAAAGGGATTAATTAAATATTTATTTAATTACTAAAATTAATTAATAGATAACATTAAAAATTTACTTTATTTAGGTTTTCAAATGATTGGCTCACATTGATTCCTACATCCACACAATAATTAGTTAGAATACTTGAACCTAGCTCTAGGCCTAATCATTATTTGGATAAAACCGAATTATCCAATTAGACATTTTGGATTGGACTATTTGGTTCGAATATTTGGATTTTTGGATTGGTTTTCAACAAAACCGAATTATTATTTTGGATTTCGGATTGGTTTTTGTTTGTAAAATAGGAACCGAATAGTCCAGAAAAACCGAATAACAATTTATTATTTATTTATTTTTAATATATCTATAATTATTTATTAATTGTATAATTTATTTTTTCAAATAGATTCAAAATGTTTCACCCAATAAAAAATATTAATATGATTTTTTTCTCAAAAGTTTTTTATCTATTAAATATTAAAATACAATATAAATTCTTAGTAGTTTACAAATTTTAAATCACAACTAAATAATTTATTTTTAATTCTTTTATAAAATTGGATAATATTATAGTCATACGTCGTTTTAAATCAGATTTAAAACCGAATTATAAAAACCGATCTAACCGAATTGTAATTGGGTCGGATTTAAATTTAGCTTGGGCTATTCGGATTCATGTTTTGAAAACCGAAATCAATTTGGATTTACTTGATTGGATCGGATCGAACCGACCCATCCAAACGAACACTCCTAATTATGTAGGTTCCAAATACATATGATGCAAAAATATAATCTATTTTGAATCATATTTATTTTATATCGAACACCTTCTAAGTTGTTTGAATGAGAAATCTTAATTCTAAAAGAAAATTGTGTCGCCCCGACATATTAAATGATCATAGGGCTACAACATTGTCTTCATTTTTAAGCATTCTTCATAAGAAAAACAAAACGATAGAGAAAAGAAGGAATTATGAGTAACTAAGTATGGAAAATAATACTATTATATAGGCAAAACATTTAAGGTATGTTTGGTGCAGAGCTTTTGAAAGCGTTAGAGAGCTTCTAGTTTTTAGCTTTTTGACAAAACGCTATATTTTAAACCAAAAGTTTCGTTTGGCGGTACGAGCGTTTAGCTTTTAGTTTAAACAAAACACTCAAAATCTAAAAGCTACTTCATGTAGCGTTTAACAAAACGCTATTGAGTTTTTTAAATCAATTTTCATAATTACCCTTAAAAATATATTCATATATTTATTTAATTTTAAGCAATTGTCCTTTTATGTAATTTTATATATTTCAAAAGCTTCCAGCTACTTTTGCCAAACACTTATATAACAAATAAAAGCTACGACTTTCTGCTACCAGCTACCTGCCACACTCTACCAGATACTCACTACCTGCTTCCAGCTAACAGTTAGTTTTGCCAAACATACCCTTAGCCTTGCACTTATTTAACATTATAATAACTAATATATAGAATATTAAAAGACATGGGAGTTTCAAATCAATATGGTGCTTGAAATTGTGAGATGAGAATTTCAAATCAATATGATGCTTGGAATTATGCATCTATTATTATAGATACTAGGCAAATACCCGCCCGTTGCACAAAATACAACAATATATTTGAAATCTTTACAAATATATGTTTTTAAATATATCAATGATGTTGTTGTTAGATCTTATATAATAAATCTTATAACAAGTTGGTATAAACATTGTATGTTTTAAATTACATGATAATTTAGACATCTTTTAAAATTCTATAATCACATTTGTTTTAATGACCTCTACTTACAAGTTACTCTTGAATAAAATTAAATATAATATATGATTTAATTTTAGTTAAAGTTCTTGTTATGATTGATTAATTTTAAAAAGTTTATTTGCTGAAGATTTTAATTTCTATCATTGTAATTATTTAATATCAAACATTATTTTTGTTTTTAAATGTAACAATATAATAATTTTTTCGTATATAATGTTATTTTTAAAGATTGTTGTTGTAAGTTATTTAAAATAACGTATTTGGAAACTCTTAAATATTTTAATTTGGTTTCAGAAATTTAAATTTTTTAAAAATTTATTTGATGAATATTATTAGTTTCTTTGATTGTAATTATTTAAAACAACAAACATTGTTTTGCTTTGAAATATAACATTATAATTTTTTATATAATATTAATTTATCTATTCTTATTGTAAGTTATTTTTAAGCTACTTATTTGAAAATTCTTAATGATTATAAAAAATAGTTTCATTTATTTTTTTGGTTAATTTAGGATTGCAATTTAGGTTTAACACTATAATTTATAACTTTTAACTATTTATAAAATAGTTTCTCGATTTTTCAAGTTTAACTAAAATTTTGATTTAAGTTAATCGTTTAACATTATATTGAAAATAATAATTTTAACTATTTGGCATAAAATCATAAATTATACAACAGTTGTGACTTTAAAATGACAATTAGTCACCTACGACACCATATTTAAACTAATAAGTTAACCATAATATGTTAAAAAGTTAAAATTCTAATAATTAATAATAAAGAATATAAAAAGACATGAGAGTTTTAAATCAATATGGTGCTTGGAATTGTGATGTAAGAGTTTCAAATCAATATGATGCTTGGAATTATGCATTTATTATTATAGATACTAGGCAAATACCACCGCGTTGCACATAATACAACAATATAACAAATACATCGTCAAGATTCAAGCTTTATACCTCCATAAGAAAGATCAAAGTGAACAAGGTCTGGATCTACAAGCCTCAATGCAATCAACACTTCTTGAATGAGCTCCTTCTTCTTCAAGATGCACCAAGAGTACTCCAAAGAACTCAAAAGCTCAAGGATCTCATAAATGGGGCTAGGGTTTCGATATTAGGGTTAGAGAGGATGAAGGCTGAAAGAAATAAGGTTTGGGGAAGTCAAGGAGCTTAAATAGGGCTCAAAACCTCGAAATTAGGGTTTAGGTCTTGATCGCATACGCCCAGCGTACTCCTGGTACGCCCAACATACCAAGTTAATACTTCACAATCTACCTTGCCTAGTACGCCCAACGTACTAGGCTACACCTAAAACCGCCAAATTTCCAATGGTTTATAACTTCTTTGTTTCAACTCCGATTTCGATGATCTTTATATCCACGAAAAGGTATTGAAGAGCCCCACAATAATATCTAAATATCTTGGACTAATATCTTCTCGTAACAAATCCTTATTTCAAGCAAGAACACGAGATCTCATAACCATCATTACCTCCTTCAAGAAGGTCTAAACATTACCTCCATAAGGCCTAAAACCTTTACACAATCGACTTACGACCCACAACCCTGGAATAAGAAATGAAAGGAAACAGGATGTTACATGCCATCTTATACAATGAAACTCCAATGGGGAACACTTGGAGAATATGTCGTGATTATGTATATAAGAAACACAGTGAACCCTCCAAGCCTGATTGAAATAAAGAATGAAATGAAGAAAACACCATTCAAAAATTAATTAAATTAATTTTAAATAAGAATTGTATTAATACTTACCTTTGCCATCTATACCAAATAAAATGGAGAAATGGCGAGAATCTATAGTGGTTGGTCTATTCTTTAGGGTTAAAGCTTCTATTAAAGATACAATCAAGTACACCAAAGCTATTCTCAGTGAAAAAAGACAATATTTGGCTTATAATTGTGAGCTACTATATATTAAATCATAATACTATTTATTTATATGATACAAAACTTTAACTTTTTCCCTTTGAGGTCTCTAAAAGGATGATTCACAAACCAAACTACAAATGATCCTTATATTGGTAAATGGAACAACATTATAATCTAGCGTTCGTACATAAGGAACTGTTAAGTGTTTGATCATCAAATCGCGCTCCAATAGATAATATCCATGAGATTCGACCTACAAAAAAATTAACTCTATGGATAAAGCAATAAACATGATAACTTCATAAACATTTTCCTAGATTTAAGAAAAACTCGTCGTCCAAAATCAGTTTCCTAAGAAATCATAGCCGATGGTGAAAGGGTGAAGCAATTCTATAAAATTTGATGTGATTAATTTAAAGAGGCGATAATCTCTTATACCAGAGGATTGGGAGGGCGGAGAAGAATGACCCAAAGTGACTTGATGATGGATGAGAGAAGCCCTAATCCTCGTTGAAGTTCAAGAGCTAAGTGATTTAATCATATGAAGTGTCTCAATGAAGGCTACTGATGAGAATATACAAGATTTGGTTATGGGCATGAAATTCATATTATACAAAAAAATATCAAAAGAGGAACAATCCAGAGAGAAATCGTGCATAACAATCCATAATAATTCTTTTTTCGTTTTGTTCTCAGTGTCTAATATTATCAAGGTCTATCGATCTTGATGTTAACTGCTTCTTCAATTTAACCATCTAAAAACACAAAAAGAAAAGTAGTAGAAGGAGAAGGATAATCAATCAGTAGTTCCTCTGAAATCTGAAAACCACTCAAAATAAATAAAAACTGTAGATAAAAAAATTGTAAAAAAGGAACATACATAGGGTTTTGAAAGCGAGAGATGTTGAGTGGGTAAAAGATTTATGTAGATAATTAAGGGAAGAAAATCATCCAAATTCCCAATCAAACATTTAATGTGAGGCATAAAGATCTATGATATTTAAAACCAAAACAACCAGAGATGATTTACTTCTTGATTAATCGAGTGTTTGAATTTTGAATGTGGATTAGGATTGTGTGAATTTTATTAGTATATGGAAAGTTCTACAATAACGAATGGGGATAAAATCAATTTCAATTTCGAGTTATGATAATATCGTGTTAGGCAAGAAACAAAAATATAGAGTAATATGAGTTGGACATGTGTTATTTAGAGGTCTAGAAAACTGACACGTGGAATGGAAAACCACTCTTTTATTAAGAAGGGTATATATATATATATATATATATATATATATATATATATATATATATATATATATATATATATATATATATATATATATATATATATATATATATATATATATACACACACACACACACACACAAAATATGATTTTACTCCTTTACTTTGTAAGATGCATGTTCCACCCCTCATTTTTTAAATGCTACTTTGACCCCCTCAATTTTGAACTTTGTTGAGTGTTACTGGTTTAATCAATTGTCACTCTAATACGCAACAAAAACATGTCAAAACCCGCGGCAGAGCGCATGCTCAATTACTAGTTAACAATTTAACTAGTAATTGAGCGCATGCTCAATTACTAGTTCAACATAAAATTAAAGTTTTATTAGTTTTCAATTACAAAGCTTGTAAACTTCCTAATAGGGTGTGTGCAGTGTGTTTTAGAGTCAAAACCGCCAACCGAACTGTTTATGCGGTTTGAGTGGGTGGTTGGTGTGGTTTTTGATGTTTGTACGATTTGTTGATATCCTCTAGTTTATGTTCCAATTAGTTTTCAAAATACATAGTTGACTAAAATAACCATATTTGTAGATGCAATTGTTAAGATCAGACACATTTTGACACGGTAAAATTCATTTGTGATCATTTTGGCATGGTGGAATTCATTCGTGGTCATTTAGTAACAGTTGTTAGAAGAAAGACGCAACAACAATCTGTTTTATTTTTAGTTTTGAGAATATGTCATGGAAAAATCTCTAAAGTAACACAAGCTTTTTCTATCAAAGCCAATATACGTTTTATTTTATCAAATTCGAAAAGTATTATTTCTGATATATATAATGTAACAGCCCAAAAACCATGATAAAATTTTTCATTGAAAGACTACCAATTCATTCATTAATTGTTTCAAAATCCAATACCAAATCATAATATCCAAAACAATCACAGTATAATTATTCAAAATGCATAAATCATGAGGGGAGGATGTTGTGCCATTACACCAGACCTTTTCCCTTTGAATCAGAAAGTACTTGAAACCATCAACATAAACTTTAAGCACAAGGCTTAGTGAGTTATCCAAAGAACCACATACCAAAACATACAATTGGGCTTAACCCTAGGGTATAACCAGCCCGATATACATATATGGGCCCCGACCTGGGGTGTATTTGTAACATCCGGACTTTCAGGTATATTATTGTGTGATTAATCTGAGATTTATGGAGTGACTCGGCGAGTTGTGAGTCCAACTCGTCGAGTAGAGTCGAGTGTCCCTGTGGGATTAATGAATGGACTCGACGAGTCAGAGAGCCGACTCGCCGAGTAGGTGCTGGGCAGAGAAACCCTAATTTCCCGGGGTTGGGGACCATTTGCGCCTCACCAGTCACCCTACTTCCTTGAGAGAAACCCTAATCGTCCATTTGAGCTAGAGAGTGATAAAGAGGCTAATCTTGTGGATTTTGGTGCATTGTTGAAGGAGAAGTGGAGAGCATCAAAGCTTGGTTCAGGAGGAGGCTTTGGATCTAGAGGTTTTTTAGAGTTTTGCTTCAGTTGGAGGTAAAAAGATGCTAACTTGGTCATTTCCTAATGAAGATTTTGGTTTTGGGAGTTTCTAGGGTTTCTCCCATTCTTTTTGGTGTCATTGTGATCTTGGAGCATGATAGAGGTTGAAACCTCAAATCTGAGTTGTAGGAGGCTTTGTGAGCCCAAAGACCCGAACTTTATTAAGTTAGAGACAAGACCTTGAGCAGGTAACCTTTGTTAGAACTTGTATTGGCATTATGGAGTAAGTATGCCATGCATGAACGTAAAGATCAAAGCTTTACGTGACAGTTGAGCCTTAGGAGGCTAGATCTAGAGTTTAGGGTAGTAGATCTACCTTAAAACTTCTGAATGAGAAAACAGACTGAAGGGACTCGACGAGTCCATGAACAGACTCGACGAGTCGGTTAGGGTTTGTCCCGATGAGTTTGATTATGCGATAACTCGGCGAGTTGGGGGTCAACTCTACGAGCTGAGCTGGACCTTGTTGAGACTTCTGAGGAAAAGAGGGGACTCGACGAGTCGAGTCAAACAAGAACTGTTGACTCGAGTATCACTTCTAGTTGGTCAAACCTGAGTAATGGAGACCATTGAAGGGTAAAATGGTCTTTTTCCCACTTCCGGAGTTAGAGAGAGAAAGAGTAGACTTTGGTTTACTTAGAGTTGAGAATCGAGTATTAATTAGAGAATATTTACCCTATGTGTTAGGCGGTGGCTAGTTCGAGATTCGAGTACAAGGATAATTGCTTGCGTGCCTCGAGGTGAGTCTTCTCACTATATTTTACCTAGAGTGGTAATTTTTGTGTGACCGGAGGGTCTTATGCGTTTATTGGAGTTATGTGATATTATACATCTTGTTTGTATGATATATATGCTATATTATGTATTAATGAGACCGGACCGGAGGGTCCAACGATCCATGAGACCGGAAGGTCCTCACTGAGACCGGACCGGAGGGTCCAACGAGCAGTGAGACCAGAGGGTCCTCACAGAGACCGGACCAGAGGGTCCAACGAGTCGTGGGACTGGAGGGTCCCACTAAGACACATTGACCGGAGGGTCTTACATAGCTATAGCCTCGAGTGGCTAATTATTTTGTGTGTGGTATTTTGTGGAACTCACTAAGCTTCGTGCTTACAGTGTTATGTGATATGTGTTTCAAGTTCTTCTCAGGATCGCGGGAGGGCGCCAGTTCGATTGTACACACTAGAGAAAGAGTTATGTTTTTGGAGGATCCTGGATTATTAATCAAACAATTATGGAGTTGCTTTTTGTAAATAAAATAAAGGGGATTTTGTGACATGGGTCATGAGAATTATGTGATTTTAAATCGACAATTTTTTTGAAAATTTACGTTGTTACAAGTTGGTATCAGAGCCTTGGTTTGAGGGATTCAGATACACCTTCGGGTATGTCTGGACTCATGCTGCGGACTTAAGAAATTTTTTTCAAAAGAAATGATTTTTCTAAAACGAGCAAGAGTTTCCAAGAGAAAACGAGAAGGAGCAGTGTGTACAATCAGCCAGAGCCCGAACGGTGATTTCCCAAAATACCCTTACTTATTTGTGTTATGAGTTATTATTGTGATATTAGTGATGCATGCTAGGAGATAGGTTAGGTATTTCATATTTTAGGCTAGAGTTGCCTGATTTGTGATGCCTTAGCCTCGAGATTTTGCTATCTGTGATGTGCTTGAGTATGTGCGGAGTAAGAGTATCCAACAAGAATATTTCAGAGATAGAGCTTTGAGTAGAGGAGTAATTTAGGAGAGATACCTAGATGAGCATTGGAGGAGCCTACTTAGAGAGTAGTTAGATGCCCGCGAGGGGTAGAGTTGCTTGATTTTGGAGACACCTTATGAGTGCGAGTAGAGCAAGTGGAGTTCTTCAGCAGCTGATGGCAGAGAAGTGTGAGAACCTAGGAAGAGCCTAAGGAGAGCCTCTAGTCAGATGAGTACACTGATAGAGGAGAGTATTCGCTGGAGAGCGACCTGGTATAACGGGATTGGTGATTGGGAAGGTTGAGCAGCTACTTAGGAAATCTAGGACGCTCCGTGTGGAAAGTATGGGTAGATGTGGCAGGTAGTATGGGCCCGTACTACTGAAAGCAGAGGACCCATACTCGAAACAGGGAGAATTGTAGAGGTTCTAAGTAGCAGATTAAGAAGAGAGATAACATGGTTCGAGTACCATGATTCGTAGCAGATTGAGAAGAGATATAACATGGTTCGAGTACCATGATTTGTAGCAGTTTGGGAAGAGAGATAACATGGTTCGAGTACCATGATTCGTAGTAGGTTGGGAAGAGAGACAACATGGTTCGGTTCCCATGATTTGTAGCAGATTGAGAGTTGATCACATGATTCGAGTACCATGACTCGTGACAGTTAGTGCTTCTGGTTTTACCAGTTATCCCGTTGTGATGTATTAGACTGAGATCAAAAGTAATAAAGTGTGGGGTCAGAGGGCCATGTTAAACGAGTTTCAATGGAGCATACCTTGAGAGGGAAATCGAGTTAGTTCCGAGAGATTTTTGGCGAGATGCCAGTTGGAGTCGCAAGACTCAGGGATGAGTAGAGATGGTGCTTTATGGAGGATTACGGTCTGAGTTGAGCAATCGACCGATAGTGGAGATGTCACTTTCTGTGACCATAGTTGTGCTATTTCCGTTTCCTGTAAGAAGCAGAAGAGATATGGAGTTTCCGGTTCTATAGTCGGAGGTAAACCATGTCGGGTAGCATAGGGTTGCATCCTTTCACCAGAGTATTTGGGCAGTATGTTTGCTCCGAGGTGGTCCTTAGGCCACGAGAGAACTATTAGTGAAGACTGAGATGAGGGCAAAGATATGCCTTAGTCGAGTCAAGTATGTTTTTAGCAGTGGTTCCAAGTGATCAAGAGGAGTATATTGGGGCAGTGGCCCTTGTTGTTTTGCTGTGTATCGGCCGTGATAGTGAGGACTCGTGCTTTGATGATGATTCCTGTATTGGGAGGCTGGTCGAGGAGTCAGAGATGAGGTGGGTAATAGTGCATTATTTCCAGACCGAGAGTCAGGATTATTTCGGAACAGTTGGAGTATCCAGCGGTGTGTCGGTCTAAGGCTTCGAGATGACTAGAGACAGTCACATTGAGAGGATTTTTAGATTTTTGTCTGAGTACGAGATATTTGAAGTTGCTTGGTTTCCATCGGGAAGATCATTGATGTGACTACGTGGTACGTTCCAAGAGTTAAGTATGATGTACCCGGTGAAACAGTCTGTGGAATAGACTGTTGGTATGCCAATTGGTGATGGTTCGAACCCTGAGTGGGGGAGAACTGAATACTTTATTAAGAGTATCAGAGATTTGTTCAAGAGCAGTTAGAGGACTGGATATAGTGACCTGCGGTATGGATACATGAGACCAGGGTTATTGGGGTCGAGGCGAGGTACAGAGCGAGATAATGCATGTTGTACGTGTTCAGGAAGGGATGAGTGTCTCCACGGCATGTGGCCATTGGTCAGAAACCTTGTGGTGGTTAGGGATTCTTCAATGTTGTAATGGTAAATTCGAGGTGGTTGGCTCGTAATGATAGTTTCGGCAGTTGAGCATTTCTGGTTCAATGTATGGGTTATGATTGGGTAGCCAACTTCAGGGTCATTATGTGTATTCTTGCAAGGATTTTGAGCAATAGAGGAGGGAGTTTCGGATTGTCGTCAGCGTGTTCTGAGTCATTGATGATTCCTCTGTGTTTCAATTGAGAGTTGGAATAATCCGAAGTTACGAGTTGTGTGAGAGGAAGATTGGTGGTGGAGTCGAGATATTGTGAGATTCTGGATGGATACATTCCGGTATCCGAGTATGATGCCATGGGTGGCGGTTCAGTGGTTGAGGCAAGAGATCGTGAGATGCTGTCATGGTGTACCGAGGTACCCGAGTGATTTATTGTTCCAGTGGGAACCCAACAGTTAAATGTCGTCGGAGTGGGACTATCTGAGGGGGTATCTATGTTGAGAAAATTGCCTTGCCTACGAGAACATACATCAGGAGTGGTCGTACATAAACTGAGTGGGTGTGTGCACTTATCTATGTTGGGTTGTGGGGCATGAGTTAGTGAACTCAGTGTAGTGATGACTTGATGTTGAGATTATGAGGTTATAAGAGAGCGAGTGGATCCGAGTGCGGATAATCACTAAGGATTATCAGGGAAAAACCATGGAGTGAGCCCATGGCGATTCAGTGAGTAAGAGATTGTTATAAGACTAAGGGAAGCCGTAGCATCCATGAGTCAGTGAGAGAAAGGGTATCGTGTGAATGCGGAGAACCGCAACATATGTGAGTTAGAGAAAGGGTGTCGTGATACTGCAGGGAGCCGTAGTATTCACTAGTCAGCGAGAGGGTGTTGTGATACTGCGGGGAGTCGTGGTATTCACTAGTCAGCAAGAGAGTGTTGTAATACTACGGAGATCCGTAGTACTCACCAGTCATCGGGAGAGAGTTGTGATACTACGGGGAGATGTAGTATTCACGAGTCAGTGAGAAAGTGTCATAGGCCTGCGGGGAGCCGTAGCCTTCACGGGATAGTGGGCGGGAATGTTATGATACAACGGGTAGCCATATTATTCGCTAGTCAGAGCATGACGCAGAAGAGTTATTAGGCTTGGGTAGCCTTATTATTTCAGTTTTAGGGAACCTGGAGGGTGGACCAGGGGCGAGACTGGGGTCTCCTCAATGATCGGGAATCATTATATTCTGAGTTAAGGTGTGGTTATCGCAATCAGAAGGAATTCGAGAGGTGATGTACACGTGAATTGCGGGTCATGGGTCATGAGTTAAGTGCTTCATTGGGACGAGTGGTTCCAATTTTGAGTCGGACCAGACTCTCGCGTTATTTTGGCTCTAGTGATGTATTGAGTTGGTGAAATGAGATTCCGGATCCAGAGAAGGGGTTCCATTTTGAGGGGCATTGTTTGTCATCTGATGACTTAGGCCTGAGTGGGCCAGTTCGTTGGTTCGGGAGGTATCGCGAGACGCATAGAACCAATGATTAGTAGACGACAGAGGTCGAGGTGAGATGATCTTCATTTGGGATTGTAATAATCGCTCGGGGTAAAGCGGACTTCGTGACTTGTATGTCACACTAGGCCGAGATAGTTAGTGTGACAAGGAAGTCAGTGAGACATCTTGAGGTATGCAATGGGTAACCTTTGGAGGTTCAACTGCTAGGTCGGGAGATGACCTGGTGCTTAGTGTTGAAAGGGATATTGGAGAGGGGAGCTGGGGTTTATGATTGGTAGATGTCAGAGGATAATTCTGAACAAACATTATCATTGTCTTGTGTCTGAGGACAGGGTTTTGAGAGTTCATTGTTCAGATGGGTTTTGATTGTAGTACAACGGATGGGTCCCTGGTGTAATGTGATCCTTTCATTCTTTGGAGTATGATCTGAATTATTTAACATGTCCGGTATGAGTGATCGGTAGTCAATTTTTGAGCATTGACTTGTTTTATCAGTCGCAACGAGAGAATCAGAGGGGCAGTGAGTTGTCAGTGTCTGTTATTCGAGGAGTCAATAACATGGTGATATCTTGAGAAGGCAGTCTGGTAGTGAGACATGCCACTAGAGTTTCCAGTTTCTGGAGAATCAGAAGGGTTATCGTAGCGGCAGATGGGTCTGTCCTTTTTCTGGGTGGGAGTTCCTGTTTGGATTTAGGTGTCCATGAAGGGAGAGAGTTGTGTGGTATGAGATCCTTTCGGTGGTGCTTTTCGGTTATTGGGTTCGATCTATGTGTTGTTGAGGAGCGATTTCGAGGCAAAATCTAATTCAAGTGGGGGAGAATTGTAACATCCGGAATTTTAGGTATATTATTGTGTGATTAATCTGAGATTTATGGAGTGACTCGACGGGTTGTGAGTCCAACTCGTCGACTAGAGTCGAGTGTCCCTGTGGGATTAATGAATGGACTCGACGAGTGAGAGAGCCGACTCGCCGAGTAGGTGCTGGGCAGAGAAACCCTAATTTCCCGGGGTTGGGGCCTATATAAGGGAACTTATAGCCCCATTTGTGCTTCACCAGTCACCCTACTTCCTTGAGAGAAACCCTAATCATCCATTTGAGCTAGAGAGTGAGAAAGAGGCTAATCTTGTGGATTTTGGTGCATTGTTGAAGGAGAAGTGGAGAGCATCAAAGCTTGGTTCAGGAGGAGGCTTTGGATCTAGAGGTTTTTCAGAGTTTTGCTTCAGTTGGAGGTAAAAAGATGCTGACTTGGTCATTTCCTTATGAGTATTTTGGTTTAGGGATTTTGTAGGGTTTCTCGCATTCTTTTTGGTGTCATTGTGATCTTGCAGCATGATTGAGGTTGAAACCTCAGATCTGAGTTGTACGAGGCTTTGTGAGCCCAAAGACCCAAACTTTATTGAGTTAGAGACAAGACCTTGAGCATGTAGCCTTTGTTAGAACTTGTATTGGCATTATGGAGCAAGTATGCCATGCATGAACGTAAAGATCAAAGCTTTACGTGACAGTCGAGCCTTGGGAGGCTAGATCTAGAGTTTAGGGTAGTAGATCTACCTTAAAACGTCTGAATGAGAAAACAGAATGAAGGGACTCGACGAGTCCATGAACTGACTCGATGAGTTGGTTAGGGTTTGTCCCGATGAGTTTGATCATGTGATAAATCGGCGAGTTGGGTGTCAACTCGACGAGATGAGCTGGACTTTCTTGAGACTTCTGAGGAAAAGAGGGGACTCGACCAGTTGCATGAGTACACTCGACGAGTCGGGTCAAGCAAGGACTGTTGACTTGAGTTTGACTTCTAGTTGGTCAAACCTGAGTAATAGAGACCATTGAAGGGTAAAATGGTCTTTTACTCACTTCCAGAGTTAGAGAGAGAAAGAGTAACCTTTTGTTTACTTAGAGTTGAGAATCGAGTATTAATTAGAGAATATTTACCCTATGTGTTAGGCAGTGGCTAGTTCGAGATTCGAGTACAGGGATAATTGCTTGCGTGCCTCGAGGTGAGTCTTCTCACTATACTTTACCTAGAGTGGTAATTTTTGTGTGACCGGAGGGTCTTATGTGTTTATTTGAGTTATGTGATATTATGCATCTTGCCTGTGTGATATATATGCTATATTATGTATTACTGAGACCGGAACAGAGGGTCCAACGAGCCATGAGACTGGAAGGTCCTCACTGAGACCGGACCGGAGGGTCCAACGAGCAGTGAGACCAGAGGGTCCTCATAGAGACCGAACCAGAGGGTCCAACGAGCCGTGGGACTAGAGGGTCCCACTGAGACACATTGACCGGAGGGTCTTACAGAGTTATAGCCTCGAGTGGCTAATTATTTTGTGTGTGGTATTTTGGGGAACTCACTAAGCTTCGTGCTTACAGTGTTATGTGATATGTGTTTCAGGTTCTTCTCAGGATCGCGGGAGGGCGCCGGTTCGATTGTACACACCAGAGAAATAGTTATGTTTTTGGAGGATCCTGAATTATTAATCAAACAATTATGGAGTTGCTTTTTGTAAATAAAATAAAGGGGATTTTGTGAAATGGGTCATGAGAATTATGTGATTTTAAATCGAAAAATTTGTTTGAAAAGTTACGGTGTTATAGTATTTCAACCCGATCAACACATATAGGACCCACCCTGAGGCTTTCCCTAGGGTATCTTTCAACCGGACCATACAATAGTGGGCCCCGCCGTAGGGTCTATTTCAACCCGAACATACAATAGTGGGCCCTACCCTAAGGTATATTTCAACACAACATACGAACACATATAAGTCACATAGCAGCTATCATCCTAGATACACAATAATGGACCAACATTGGTTCCTTCGACCCATGGATATAGTGAGAAAACTCACTTCATAGACAGTTGAGTAAAATGAACAGCACAATACTCTGAAATTAACTCCACTAGTCACATTTATAAATTCAGTGACACAATCTCAGAATACAGATCAAAATATCCAAAAAAATCCCTAGGTCAAATCTTGGTCAATATCTAGGTCAAAGTCAACCGAGTCAACCCGATGAGTATGCTGGGCGTACTCAACACGTATGTGGGTGTATTGAACCTTTGACCAACTACAAAGGGCTGACCACGTACGCGCAACGTACCCTTTGGTACGCCCAACGTACGTGGCTGCCATTAAATCAATCCATTAAGTGCTTAATCCTTAAGCACTTACGTCCAAAATCAAAATCTAGACCCCAAAAGGTGTCCTAACCATAAAGTTTTCAATTTTATGGTTTTGCATGGCTATTAAGACCCTAGCATCAAAACCCCTAACTTCTTGACCCATTAAGACAACCTTTAACATGCATGGGAAAAAAAATAATGTACAAGATCATAGTTTTCTGACTTAACACACCCTATAACATGTGAAAGGAAAACTCAAACGTCGTGGAGTACTCCATGCTCACAAGGATCAAGATTGAGAAAAAAAGGCGCCAACATTAAGCTAAAACTAGATGTAAATGAAATACTTATCAAGGTTGGAACTTTATACCTCTAGAAGCTGCACAAAGGAGTGTAGATGTTGGATCCAAGGCCTTGAGTGAAAGACTACAACTTTAAAGCTCTTACTTCACCACCAGTAGTACCAAAATTGCACCAAAAAGACACTCCAAGTATCAAAATGCACTCACACACTTTAGGGCTTCAGAATGAGGTCAAGGAGGAATGTAGGCTGGAGTTAAGGAGGGGATGGGGCTATAATGATGCTTAAAATAGATTCCAAACCCTAAAATTTAGGGTTTGCACCTTAGGCACATAAGCGGAGCGTACAAAATGTACGCCCAACGTACGCAAGCCTGCCCAAAAAATGAGGAAATTGCCATTACGGACTAGTTTTGTAAATCATTCAAAAACCAAGGGTCAAATTGAAAATACCTGGAAATCAAGATGTTACATATAAAATGTAAAAAGCTTCTTGTTTGCAAGACTATTGGATAAAGGAAATTTAGCCAAATTATTAACGCTTCTAAACAGAAAGGCTATTCCACAAATAGGTAAATCTAATTGACAATTTGTAGTGTTCTCAACCAAATATGAAGAATTAGGTTCAAGCCAATACTTCTCAACCTTCTTGATCGCAACATCCTGAATTCTTTCCATACTTCTCAAGAATACTTCTCAACTTTCTTCGAGTAGCTTCTTTTTCTCTTTTTTCAACATCAATCCTATCCAACTCAATTTGTGTTTTCTTTAGTCTTATAATCTCTTCTTCCTTTTTTCTTGTGTTCCTATTTCTCAACTATAGTATCATTTGGATTAACTTCCTTTAGGGTAATAATCCTGGCAGTACTAGTACCTACACCATCTCTAGTAAACTTCTGAGAATCAAACATACTATCATGCAACTACCTTTTCATTGATCTATGCCCAATTTGAATCTTTGGAGCATCAACTTTCTTGATCAAATTAGGAACAACATATGACTTTTGATAAGAATATGTTCCTTTTGAACAGTTTTAGTTGGTTCCACCTGAATAATATTCTCAATCTCATTTACCTCATGTTATGAAGTAGCACAAGTACTTGTAACACAAGTTTTAATTTGAGAAAGAATGAGAGCAAGTTTCGGATCCAATAATTGAGACATACAATCGACATCTGGAGCATCCTTCGACTTCTACAATGCGAACTAACCTTTGATTAATCGTAGAGTGTCCCCATTTAATCAAAAGCATCTCCTCTTCAACCTTCTCAAATTCCTTCTTTGTTTGCTTTAATTCCAACTTTAAATATCTGATCTACAATTCCTTTGTAGTCAGTTTATCATCCGCTTCTGCTTCAGTATCATAATTTGTAACAAAAGTGTTAATAAATTCATAACACCTTGATTATGTTCATTGTTGGCAGCAAGAATGGAATTTTTAAGATGATTTCACTTCAATTAGGATGGAATCAACTTTGGATAAAACAATGTTTCATGTAGAAAGAGAAATTTGAACTTTTGAAGTAGCTTCATCATGCAGTTTAGTTTGAGCATCAAATAAATATTTACTCTCACTAATAATAGTTTTCAAAGTATTCTATTGAGTAATCAAAAAATTTTGAAAATTTATAGGAGGAAATTAATCAACAATACGAACCAAAACATTCATCTTCCTGTTCAACATCCGATAATCCTTTCTGGTAGCAGGAGTAACAACCACTTCATCATCAAGATAACTTTCATCATCTATCAAAGAGGCAACTAGAATTGGTTCTTTAAAAGTTTGAAAGGACCTAATAAATTCCACATCATCATCATCGGGAACAATGAAATCATAATTCTCTTCAACCTGATGCTCTTCATTATGAACTGATAGGGGCTGAGTAGTAGTAGTAGCAGTAGACTGAGTGAAAATTGGTGGAGATAATGGAATTATAGTTGTAACTGGTCGTGGTTGAACAATGGTTTGAATCGGAACAGTGATAGATGGATTAGATATTGTTGATGGAATTTGTGTAGTGGATGTTGGTGTATTGAGAGGTGGAACATTAGGTGATTGCGGTTGCGACTGAGAAATATTAACAATTGGCTCTTGCATGATATTATTATAAATTTCTTCATCAGTCTGAACATGAATTGTAGTCGTAGTCAGAGTAATACTGTTCACATGGACATTCGCATAAGAGGATCTACCTGTATATTTAAATATCAGAGTATCCTCACTGCGATTGTTACTAATCGTAAGATCATCATCCTCATCAACAACTAAAATTTGCTTCATCTTCTTCTATCTCTTAGAGGGATTTTCAGAAATACCTTCTTCAACAACTTTACCCCTTCTCTGGGAATTTTCTTGTAAATCGCAATGACTTCATTATTTGTTGGAACTTCTCTAAACATCGCCTCAGGAATAGCTCCAATATAATGAAAATCTTTCGCATTCAAAAAAGAAAAAGTTGTAGTATTCAAAACAGCAAAAGTGGCAATCTAAACATTAACCAGAGTAGGAACTTTGCAAAGATAATGAGTGTTCCTCACAATGATTGACCAAAAACTCGCACATGATATGTGTAGAGTCTAATTGTGTTGTGATATTTCGAACCTTAGGTAGTTTTCTTGATAACAAATGTTTATAAATAACGGAGGTCCACAAGACTTTGTTATGTATGTATTTTACTACGTACATTTATAGGTTCACTTTTAATGTCCAAGTCCTAGTATACTTTTTGTATCCGTGAGTATCCTATAAATAGGGTAGGTACTTACGGGATTTGTAACTTCTTCACACTTATGTATTGAGCTTTGTCTCTCATTGCAACTTATTTTGTGTCAATTCTGGATTCATCAAAGCTAAATCAAGATCATATTTAGATCTCGGTGTTCATTCTTACTTGCTTTACATTATGATTGATTGAAACATATTAATAACATCTTTTCAATTGGTATCAGAGTAGGAATCAACATATCATTTGAATAATTTTGTTTGTGTTTTAACGTTATGATAGATTTCTTAGAAATAGAGAACAACATAGTTTTCATATGTATTTGCATTCTAAGGATAAGTTTTTCCTCAATTTCAAAATAAAAGGAAAATTTTTGATTTTATTTATTTTAAGTATCCTTACAATGAGATTTGTGAAAATTTGTTGCTTATATGTTTCCATTAATAGCAATATTTGAAAATGGATTTGATTCTTTCGTTTGTGGTAGTGTCATAATTTACCAAATAAGGAAAGATTCTCATCACCCAAGTTTTAGTGGGATAGAAACTTGGAATCATGCAACTTGTATTGTATGATGAATGAGAATTTTTGTCTTTGGGAAATTAAGACTAATTCCTTGTTCACATGTATATGTGAGTCAAGTGAAGGACTAGGAGATCAGGTACACGTGGTTGTGCGCTGATCAGGTCCACCACAAAGAACAATAAGGCTATTCGTCATAATTTACTAAAGTTTAATAAATATGGTTGTGCTTACAAGTTTAAGTATAATTCTGAAACATTGGAAAAGTTTCAATGTATGGCAGGACGAATGAGAAGAATCAAATTAGGCAGAAAGATAAAAGTTTCTCCAATCTGAAAAGATGGGAGAGTACTTCAGTATCATGTTTTATGATCATCTTAATGATTATGAAAAACCATATCACAATTGATCCTCTAAGGACATCTTAGTGCATTTATTTGGCTAAGAAGAGGAATCGTGAATTCTTGAAATGGTTAAATCAAGAAGATGAGTCATACTTCGTTCCAAAATCGAGTCTTAGAGTAACACTCTAAGATCGAGCCTCGAGTGACATAATGTTAAGAAGGTTTAAAACACTTATCAAATGTACAGTAAAATGTTTTCTACTCTTGTACATTTGAAATTGGTGAGTTGTGATGTTTTGGATAAAGCAAAGACCAACTAAGGTCAATTGTGTGAAGTGTTTGTCTTGATAAGAGTCCGCACTAACTCTTGAATATTTGCTTTCTCAAGGAATGGTTCTTGACAGGAGAATATTATATGTCAAGAGGTCAGTGGGAGTCTTAAAGATCTTGAAAAGTTTCAAGAACTAATCAAGCGTATTGTTTATCACTAGCACACGACTTGAGGTTTATAACCTATCGTGTTGACATATTTAGGTTTCTGTGCCCATTCCAGTTAAATTTGACTATGCATGTGAGTTCTATGAGTTCTCACTTGTTTGGATAACTACTTGGAAGCAATGGTAGGCCCTTGTGCTACCAGGTGGCAAGAAGTTAAGATTGAACAAGTTCAGTCCATATGAGTTTGGATTTGTCACTAACCTTGTCTTGTGATTATGGTTATGACAAATTCACATGGATAGGAACACATACACCATAAAATATAAGTGTCATAAGGTTTCTCTTCGATTCATGAAAATGATGGTGAGGAAACGCTTCCACTTAGTAGATTTTAAGGAGATAGAAATTGTGGTATTTGCATTCTCAAATTCAATTATGATTACGGCATCCCTTTTCATAATTCGAATTGTGAGTAATGACAAAGGTCTAAACATTTGAGACTATGATTATGGAATCCCTTTTCATACTTCTAAAATTGTTTAGACACACATGTGAGCTATCTAAGGAAAGGTGTATGATTTTGGGAAGCTTAGATAAAGTTTTATCGAAGCATCTCGTCTCAGAAGTCAGAACTTTGGTAATGAAAGTCAATAAGTATTGATTTATAGAAGTCAAGTTGATTTCTGAATACATGTCAAAGCTAGTGGGAGCATAAGTGTTATGCTAATAATGGTTATTATGCTAATGGGAGCATAATGATTATGGTAACTGTTGTGAGCTAGCATTTTTAATTATAGAAAACAAAAGTTTCAAGTTGCAAAGTCTCAGGGTTTGAAAACTTGTTTTGCTAGAACTAAGGGAGAGGAATTTATACTTCATTTCAAATCTAAAAGCTTAGATTGTGAGATTTTAATCAAATTTAGTCAAGTATATATATGAATGTTATGTTGGAATGGGTCAACATAAGGAAATTCTACCAGAACTGTATGTGACTAAAATGATTAAGCAATTGTCGAGGACAATCTGAGGCTTACCAAAGATTGGTTACTCATGTACAGTTGGAAGTATAGTGTTAATTTTGGAAGGACCATATTAACATATTCTGAAAGGAGACAACTTTTGTTCAGAAGTGATAGTCAAAATGGGAATATGGAAATGTTTCCATAGGTGGAAATTATTCTTCAAATCTGTATAAGATTAGAAAAATTGATGCAAGAAGGAAGTTCAAAGGAATGTGCTTTAAATGTGAGACTTCGTTTCCACGGAACTGCTCTCCATTAGAATACTTTGTAATGTCTGTTGTCGAGTCTTTGTGACTTTTATGCTTAGTCATTATAAGAGGATCATTGTATATAAGTTTAGGAACTAACAGATTATAGTAAATGACAAGATTTTGGTATTCTTATATTTACGATAAGGATTTGTAATTGTGAAATGAGCATCATTGAAATGTTTTCAATTGATTTATTCCACAAAGAAAGGACCATAGGTAAACATAGTGTGCATGCTTGTAGCATGGGACAACTATTGTTTTAGTTCAAGTATTAAGTTGATTATTCGAAACATTATACAATGAATAATGAGTAATCAATATGGTGGTTAAATAAAAGGTGTTTTATTTACTCTCACAAGTATTGGGGCTATATAGGATTAGTAGTATTCTTGTGTTTCACTTTGCATGTTTTGACTTCCCGAATAACTAGGTTATTCAAACCGTCCACAGTCGATCATACTTTGGAAGTAGGTATTGAGGCAAGACTGTCATGAATGGGTCTGTAGTTTGTCTAGGTGGCCTAGACATAGCTGCAGTATTCATGAGTGCTCCTGGAATAAGATTAGAGTATTGGATTAGACCCACACTCAATTGAATCACTTCATGGATTTTATCATGAGTGATCATGAGACGATAATATCTTATATTCTTCAAACGGAGAGATATGAGTTGCGCTCTACAAGTTGGTTACACATTGATAATGTGAAAACGCACCAATAACTTGGTGTTATAAAACGCATTGTTGTGTATGATTTGATGAGTAAATAAGGCAAGCATATGAGTCGAAGTTTATCCATTCCTTTTACCGTTGGAGGGATAATAGCGATATCTTTGGGCCCCTCGATGATTTAGTGATGACAACTGTAAGTGCTCGGCCAGGCCTGGACTGATTTGATTTGTTCAATTAGTCAGTCTTCATAAATCAGAAATCGGGAAACAACAGATGGACAGAGAGAATGATTATAATCCATGTCTCAGTCCATATGATATCTAGAATGGAGGAATATATGATCCCTTATCTAATGGACACGTCATTGACTAGGTCAGAGTTCGACAACGGCTTTTAAGAGCTACGATTGCTAGTCGGGATTTTGGAGTCATACTTGCAATAATAGTTTTAGACTTATCCAAGTGGGAGACTGTTAGATCAGATGTCTAAGCCCATAACTACTATTGGTATGTACTCGACCCGAGAGTAGTATGGTCCATTTGGGTTGCATATCATCAGGACAATTTGTTAGGATGGACTCTTGAGAGAAAGGTTATATATGATTTATTAATATATTATAAGTTATAATATATTAATATGAAATCATATGTTTTAATTAGTATTGATCAAGAATTAATTTATTGATAAAAAGAGACTAATTAAATCTATAGGGACTAATTATGGTAATAAGTTATATTTATATGTGTTGGGCTTATGATCCATGTTGGACCAAGTTTATGTATGGATACATAAAGAGTTGGGCCACTTGAACCATGGATAATAAAACCCATGGGTATGGATTTGAGTTATACCCATGACCCTTGGAATCCACCACATATAAATATGTGTTCCTTTACCCAAAATCACCACTTGTGGCTACACATGTTCTTGGAGTTCATAGAGGTTTATTTGGTTCATAGAGATTCTCTATCAAGAGCCACCTTTGTCCATGGTGTGTTGTGATTCCATTTGAGGCATCCACACTATTGTTGCTAAGCTCTTAAGGCCAAATACATCAAGACTTCAAGCTACACAACATGTATGTTACCCTAACTAGTATCTTGTATGGTATATGACAATTGCATGCTAGTTATAGACTTAATACCTTGGAAACATCATTGCATGTATAATTAGTGAAAACATAGATCCAAGGTATTTAGGGTTGTATGTACACCATAGGATATTGTAGTATGCAAAACCCAACAATCAATCCTTGGCAACAGGTACTTGTTCTTTATTGTTTCCTTGTTCATCTCTCTGTAATCTATGCACATTCTCATGCTCCCATCTTTCTTCACGAATAACACCGGAGCTCCCCAGGGTGATGAACTAGGTCTAATGAAACAGTTGTCCAACAACTCCTAATGCTGCGTCATAAGCTCCTTCATCTCTGTCGATGCTAATTGATATGGTGCTTTTGCTATTGGTGTTGTTCCTGGTAACAAGTCTATTGTAAACTCCACTTGTCTATCAGGGGGCAATCCAGGAAGATTTTCGGGAAAAACTTCCAGATAGTGGCACACCACTGGTATACTTTGTATATCATTTTTCTCCTTCTTAGCACCGATCACGAATGCCAAGTATGAGGTACATCCTTTAGACAAACATTTTCGGGCTTTCATTAGTGAAATCATTCAAGAATTTACTTTGCGTTTATCTCCGTTCACCATAAATGACTCTTTTCCAGGCGGGTTTACCCTCACTATCTTATTCTTGCACAATAGCTCGGCATCATTGGCGCTAAGCCAATCCATCCCTAGAACGATGTCGAAACCATTCAACTCAATGGGTAACAGCTCCTTGTGGAATTCGTTTCCGTTTAAGTCGATAACAATATTCTTAGTGCAATCGCTAACAGGTATGAATTTTCCACTAGCAACTTCTACAATTAGGACATTATCAAGTTTTTCTATAGGCAATGCTAGTCTTTCACCAAATTTATGTGATATAAAGGAGCAATTCGCTGCAGAATCAAACAATAAATTGGCAGAAAATCCATTTACAAGAAAGGTACCTGAAGCGACATCCGCTGCATCCTTTGCGGCTTCCAATGTCATATGTAAAGCTCTGCCTTTTGGCTTTGGTAGGAGATTAGGCTTCGTTGCCTCTTTCTTCTTCGGGTAGTCCTTCAAAATGTGCCCTTCTTCGTTGCACCAATAACAAACTTTCTTATTGAAGGTGGATTCATTGTCATAATGCCTAGGCTTTCCACATTTGGAACAAAGGACATCCTCGCTACATTTCCCAACATGTTTCTTTTTACATTTATCACACCATTTCGCTTCGGCTCCTCCTCCGAATTTCCTCGAACCAGACTTCGAGAACTTACTCTTCTTGTTGGAACCTGAAGTTCCTTCAAACTTTCTCTTTTCGCCAAATTCAACCTTGATGGCGGCTCTTCCTTTAATCATATCTTCAATAGACTTGGCAGCCCAGATAGATGCCTCCAGAGTAAGTGCCTGGCGGACTAGCACTACATACTCCGATGGAAGCCCCTTTGCGTACCTGTCGATTTTTGTCAGCTCGTCTGGAACAATACGCAAAGCAGACTCTATTTTATCTGTGAAGTTATTAGTGTATTTATCGATAGACATTTTTCCCTTCTTTAATGTCAGAAATTGGTTCTCTAGCTCAAGCAAATTTTGGGTCGAGCAGTACTTGCACTTGAAATGCATGAAGAAATATGCCCAAGTCAGTTGCAGTGGCTCATTAGGGCTTAGGGTCTTTCCTAGAGTGTTCCACCAGCGAACAACACCACCTCTGAACTGACGCACTGCAAAATGTGCTTTGTAACTTGCCTTGGCAACCACATGTCATGAAGGCCAATTCCATTTCAGAGATCCAATCCATTACTCCGACGTGATCTTCTTTTCCAGTGAAAGTTGATGGGTTGCAAGTCATAAGGTCTTTGTACTTGCATCTATTTCTCTCAACTCTATCCTCTTGGTTATTCCTCCTAACCACAACAGGTTCAGTTTGACCAACAGATCTATTGTGATTCCCTTCCTCAGACTGACTATCATTTAATTCAGGGTGTTCAACATGTATTGAAGGTTCATTCCTGTTGTTCAGTAATAGTTGTCTCATTTCTTCCCTTTGTTCAACCATCATTGTCTGAATCATGGCTTGTACTCCAGCCATTGTGATCGGTTCTGGTGCAGCTTCTACTATTGGCACCTGTTCCATCACTTGGGGTTGAGGTTTTTGATTTCTATTTGCAAATCCAGCTCCACTTCGGGTTCCTGCCATTTTGATCTATACACCAAATAAGACGATTTTTAGATCTCTATTCACGATAGACGTTTAAATCTTCATTATCACTCTGAAACGTTACATGCTAGTTCTAATATCGTAGTCATACGCTTAGAATCCTGAACACATAAGGTTTTCAGATCCGGTCGGCAACTGACCATAGATCCGTACAAATAATATCATATATGGCAAACATATAACATTTAGCACATAAAAACATTTTAGGCATCTTTCCTTAAATATACTAGTGCTTGTGTCTAAAATATGGTAGACACTCATATCACGATCATCACTTAGCATTCTAAGTTTAAGTCTAGAAATCCTACAACTTCCTAGTTCGCTTAAACTAATGCTCTGATGCCAACTGTGATATCCCCAAATTTCTCGGCCAGAAAAGACCGATTTAGTTTATGCTTTTAAAATAAAATCAGAGTAATCTTCAAAAAGGTGTTGCGGAATTTGTTCCCCAAAATAAAATATGATAAAAATTTATCAAAGCATTTCTTAAAGAAATGTATTTTCATTATATAACAAAACCTCGGGATGTCATGTTCCGATACAGACCAAAAGCATAAACACTACATTATAAGCCTTACAACAGTTATTTACATCTACTGACTTATAATCCAAAATCTCTCGTCATCATCCAACTATGCTCTGGGTACACTACTTGTAATATAAAAAGCTAAGTGGGTCAGGCTGGGAGCCTGGTGAGTATATAGGGTTTTCAACCCACAAATAATAATAAATTTATTAATTTTATCAACCAATAATAAACTTATTAATTTCATCAACCAACAATAACCTTGATTACCCATTCCCATTATCCTCACCTTACGTCCCTAAACACCTATTATAAGGGACCTAGCCTAAGTATTTTCATAAGGGTGACAACATTGCTTTAGGGATTCCTCAGCAATTTTTGTCAAATAAGGCAACCATGAGGGGGATGGAGTACACCAGCGAACATATAGTTCACCAACACCTACAGGTTGCGAGTCTGCTAGCGTTCCACTAGACTGTCTAGAAAGGTCCGTGGTCGTCATCTATACTCCGCTAGATGACAACAACAACAACAACAACATCGAGGCCTCTCATCTTTTTAACACACATCAACTATTTCATCTACCCATGTTTTACCTAACATATTTGTAGATAAAAATACATATACAGTTTAAAACTTATATAAAACATTTATTCAACACCCATCTCAAATAAACAAACAATATAATTACACATAGCACGTATTTTATAGAAAATACTTCATATCTATGTGTTAGATGAAAGTGACTACACACCTACCTGATAAGATGGTGATTGGACATCACTTCGTCCCTTAAAACAATCTTTTTCAATGAAACCGATATGTTTTCTCAAAAATCGGGCTTCATGCGGGCAGAGTTTCGTCTCGAGAAACTCTTTTCTCGGGATCTTCGGGCTCTCCGGGGTTTGCTTACGATGCTAGGATAGTACCCTAGGCTTTGGGGGGTTTAGAATACGCTAAAAGGGAGTAGAAGGTGAAAGAGAATGAAATTTTGTAACATTAACACGGCTGACTTCGGATCCTATTTATAAGGGATCGAAGCTCCTCATTACGCTGGGTGTAATTTCCTAGTATGCGGGGGGTACTGCCTCGCAAAGCTCTTCGCTGGGCGTAACTTCGTATGCTGGGTGTACGAAGGGATTAGCTCGGACGCGTCAACGCTACGACACGTGTCCATCATGCGAAGGAGTAGAGCGACGTGGCTGACTCCGGATCGAATACGTGCGAAGTACGTTGGGCGTAATCTTTATGTACGCTGGGCGTACTCCTTCGGATATGCCTCAAAGTTTGTGCCCATAACTTCAAAATTTCGTAACTTTCGCATACGAACTCCGTTTTTGACGTTCTTTATATCCACGCGTAGGTGAAATTATGCTCTACAACTTTCGTTTAGACTCCATCGGCTAAATTTGATTTTATTTTTAAAGTTATATTTTTAACAGGCCGAGAGAGGAAAAGTCCGTTAAAAATTCATAACTTCTTCATCGAAGTCCGTTTTCGTCTGTCTTTTTATCGTTGAACTAGTATCAACAAGATCTTCGATTCTCGTTTAGATTGTTTCGGCTAAAAATCACTCGATCTAAAATTCGAGTTTTGAGCTGCATATTACTATGCCAAATCATAGAAAATTCATAACTTCCTCATACGAAGTCAGATATTGACATTATTTTTATGCACAATCTAACGTGCACTACGACTTTCATTTAGATCGCTAAGGCTAAAAATCAATTTATCGTAAATTCTCTTTTTACGTCACACAACGTCGTGCCCGTTCTGTCACGAAACTTCGACAAGTCATAACTTCTTCGTTATAACTCAGATTTCGGTATTCTTTATATTTCCGAAATCCTTGTTTCAACCACTAAAACTTTATTAGTAGATACCGGGTTCATCTAATATTTATTTTCGACGCTTATTTTTATCCTTAACTTATTAAATCATAATAATTAAGTATAAAACACATAATACTCAAACACGGGTGTTACAGAGTACATATTTTGATTGAAGTAACTTCTTGTAGAAAAACAACATTCTTGAACCTTCAGTTGAAATATAACATGATCCTTATATATTCAAACAATGTAATGCAAATATAGATTCATAAATATTTTTACAGAATAATAGTATAAATAACATCCTTTAATATACAATTATTGAACAAATATATTAGATTACTAAAATTAATTAATAGATATGATTAAAAATTTACCTTATTTAATTAATTCTAAAACTATTTTGCCTAAATTAAAGGGATTAATTAAATATTTATTTAATTACTAAAATTAATTAATAGATAACATTAAAAATTTACTTTATTTAGGTTTTCAAATGATTGGCTCACATTGATTCCTACATCCACACAATAATTAGTTAGAATACTTGAACCTAGCTCTAGGCCTAATCATTATTTGGATAAAACCGAATTATCCAATTAGACATTTTGGATTGGACTATTTGGTTCGAATATTTGGATTTTTGGATTGGTTTTCAACAAAACCGAATTATTATTTTGGATTTCGGATTGGTTTTTGTTTGTAAAATAGGAACCGAATAGTCCAGAAAAACCGAATAACAATTTATTATTTATTTATTTTTAATATATCTATAATTATTTATTAATTGTATAATTTATTTTTTCAAATAGATTCAAAATGTTTCACCCAATAAAAAATATTAATATGATTTTTTTCTCAAAAGTTTTTTATCTATTAAATATTAAAATACAATATAAATTCTTAGTAGTTTACAAATTTTAAATCACAACTAAATAATTTATTTTTAATTCTTTTATAAAATTGGATAATATTATAGTCATACGTCGTTTTAAATCAGATTTAAAACCGAATTATAAAAACCGATCTAACCGAATTGTAATTGGGTCGGATTTAAATTTAGCTTGGGCTATTCGGATTCATGTTTTGAAAACCGAAATCAATTTGGATTTACTTGATTGGATCGGATCGAACCGACCCATCCAAACGAACACTCCTAATTATGTAGGTTCCAAATACATATGATGCAAAAATATAATCTATTTTGAATCATATTTATTTTATATCGAACACCTTCTAAGTTGTTTGAATGAGAAATCTTAATTCTAAAAGAAAATTGTGTCGCCCCGACATATTAAATGATCAAAATCTTCCTTTTAAACATCATAGGGCTACAACATTGTCTTCATTTTTAAGCATTCTTCATAAGAAAAACAAAACGATAGAGAAAAGAAGGAATTATGAGTAACTAAGTATGGAAAATAATACTATTATATAGGCAAAACATTTAAGGTATGTTTGGTGCAGAGCTTTTGAAAGCGTTAGAGAGCTTCTAGTTTTTAGCTTTTTGACAAAACGCTATAGTTTAAACCAAAAGTTTCGTTTGGCGGTACGAGCGTTTAGCTTTTAGTTTAAACAAAACACTCAAAATCTAAAAGCTACTTCATGTAGCGTTTAACAAAACGCTATTGAGTTTTTTAAATCAATTTTCATAATTACCCTTAAAAATATATTCATATATTTATTTAATTTTAAGCAATTGTCCTTTTATGTAATTTTATATATTTCAAAAGCTTCCAGCTACTTTTGCCAAACACTTATATAACAAATAAAAGCTACGACTTTCTGCTACCAGCTACCTGCCACACTCTACCAGATACTCACTACCTGCTTCCAGCTAACAGTTAGTTTTGCCAAACATACCCTTAGCCTTGCACTTATTTAACATTATAATAACTAATATATAGAATATTAAAAGACATGGGAGTTTCAAATCAATATGGTGCTTGAAATTGTGAGATGAGAATTTCAAATCAATATGATGCTTGGAATTATGCATCTATTATTATAGATACTAGGCAAATACCCGCCCGTTGCACAAAATACAACAATATATTTGAAATCTTTACAAATATATGTTTTTAAATATATCAATGATGTTGTTGTTAGATCTTATATAATAAATCTTATAACAAGTTGGTATAAACATTGTATGTTTTAAATTACATGATAATTTAGACATCTTTTAAAATTCTATAATCACATTTGTTTTAATGACCTCTACTTACAAGTTACTCTTGAATAAAATTAAATATAATATATGATTTAATTTTAGTTAAAGTTCTTGTTATGATTGATTAATTTTAAAAAGTTTATTTGCTGAAGATTTTAATTTCTATCATTGTAATTATTTAATATCAAACATTATTTTTGTTTTTAAATGTAACAATATAATAATTTTTTCGTATATAATGTTATTTTTAAAGATTGTTGTTGTAAGTTATTTAAAATAACGTATTTGGAAACTCTTAAATATTTTAATTTGGTTTCAGAAATTTAAATTTTTTAAAAATTTATTTGATGAATATTATTAGTTTCTTTGATTGTAATTATTTAAAACAACAAACATTGTTTTGCTTTGAAATATAACATTATAATTTTTTATATAATATTAATTTATCTATTCTTATTGTAAGTTATTTTTAAGCTACTTATTTGAAAATTCTTAATGATTATAAAAAATAGTTTCATTTATTTTTTTGGTTAATTTAGGATTGCAATTTAGGTTTAACACTATAATTTATAACTTTTAACTATTTATAAAATAGTTTCTCGATTTTTCAAGTTTAACTAAAATTTTGATTTAAGTTAATCGTTTAACATTATATTGAAAATAATAATTTTAACTATTTGGCATAAAATCATAAATTATACAACAGTTGTGACTTTAAAATGACAATTAGTCACCTACGACACCATATTTAAACTAATAAGTTAACCATAATATGTTAAAAAGTTAAAATTCTAATAATTAATAATAAAGAATATAAAAAGACATGAGAGTTTTAAATCAATATGGTGCTTGGAATTGTGATGTAAGAGTTTCAAATCAATATGATGCTTGGAATTATGCATTTATTATTATAGATACTAGGCAAATACCACCGCGTTGCACATAATACAACAATATAACAAATACATCGTCAAGATTCAAGCTTTATACCTCCATAAGAAAGATCAAAGTGAACAAGGTCTGGATCTACAAGCCTCAATGCAATCAACACTTCTTGAATGAGCTCCTTCTTCTTCAAGATGCACCAAGAGTACTCCAAAGAACTCAAAAGCTCAAGGATCTCATAAATGGGGCTAGGGTTTCGATATTAGGGTTAGAGAGGATGAAGGCTGAAAGAAATAAGGTTTGGGGAAGTCAAGGAGCTTAAATAGGGCTCAAAACCTCGAAATTAGGGTTTAGGTCTTGATCGCATACGCCCAGCGTACTCCTGGTACGCCCAACATACCAAGTTAATACTTCACAATCTACCTTGCCTAGTACGCCCAACGTACTAGGCTACACCTAAAACCGCCAAATTTCCAATGGTTTATAACTTCTTTGTTTCAACTCCGATTTCGATGATCTTTATATCCACGAAAAGGTATTGAAGAGCCCCACAATAATATCTAAATATCTTGGACTAATATCTTCTCGTAACAAATCCTTATTTCAAGCAAGAACACGAGATCTCATAACCATCATTACCTCCTTCAAGAAGGTCTAAACATTACCTCCATAAGGCCCAAAGCCTTTACACAATCGACTTACGACCCACAACCCTGGAATAAGAAATGAAAGGAAACAGGATGTTACATGCCATCTTATACAATGAAACTCCAATGGGGAACACTTGGAGAATATGTCGTGATTATGTATATAAGAAACACAGTGAACCCTCCAAGCCTGATTGAAATAAAGAATGAAATGAAGAAAACACCATTCAAAAATTAATTAAATTAATTTTAAATAAGAATTGTATTAATACTTACCTTTGCCATCTATACCAAATAAAATGGAGAAATGGCGAGAATCTATAGTGGTTGGTCTATTCTTTAGGGTTAAAGCTTCTATTAAAGATACAATCAAGTACACCAAAGCTATTCTCAGTGAAAAAAGACAATATTTGGCTTATAATTGTGAGCTACTATATATTAAATCATAATACTATTTATTTATATGATAAAAAACTTTAACTTTTTCCCTTTGAGGTCTCTAAAAGGATGATTCACAAACCAAACTACAAATGATCCTTATATTGGTAAATGGAACAACATTATAATCTAGCGTTCGTACATAAGGAACTGTTAAGTGTTTGATCATCAAATCGCGCTCCAATAGATAATATCCATGAGATTCGACCTACAAAAAAATTAACTCTATGGATAAAGCAATAAACATGATAACTTCATAAACATTTTCCTAGATTTAAGAAAAACTCGTCGTCCAAAATCAGTTTCCTAAGAAATCATAGCCAATGGTGAAAGGGTGAAGCAATTCTATAAAATTTGATGTGATTAATTTAAAGAGGCGATAATCTCTTATACCAGAGGATTGGGAGGGCGGAGAAGAATGACCCAAAGTGACTTGATGATGGATGAGAGAAGCCCTAATCCTCGTTGAAGTTCAAGAGCTAAGTGATTTAATCATATGAAGTGTCTCAATGAAGGCTACTGATGAGAATATACAAGATTTGGTTATGGGCATGAAATTCATATTATACAAAAAAATATCAAAAGAGGAACAATCCAGAGAGAAATCGTGCATAACAATCCATAATAATTCTTTTTTCGTTTTGTTCTCAGTGTCTAATATTATCAAGGTCTATCGATCTTGATGTTAACTGCTTCTTCAATTTAACCATCTAAAAACACAAAAAGAAAAGTAGTAGAAGGAGAAGGATAATCAATCAGTAGTTCCTCTGAAATCTGAAAACCACTCAAAATAAATAAAAACTGTAGATAAAAAAATTGTAAAAAAGGAACATACATAGGGTTTTGAAAGCGAGAGATGTTGAGTGGGTAAAAGATTTATGTAGATAATTAAGGGAAGAAAATCATCCAAATTCCCAATCAAACATTTAATGTGAGGCATAAAGATCTATGATATTTAAAACCAAAACAACCAGAGATGATTTACTTCTTGATTAATCGAGTGTTTGAATTTTGAATGTGGATTAGGATTGTGTGAATTTTATTAGTATATGGAAAGTTCTACAATAACGAATGGGGATAAAATCAATTTCAATTTCGAGTTATGATAATATCGTGTTAGGCAAGAAACAAAAATATAGAGTAATATGAGTTGGACATGTGTTATTTAGAGGTCTAGAAAACTGACACGTGGAATGGAAAACCACTCTTTTATTAAGAAGGGTATATATATATATATATATATATATATATATATATATATATATATATATATATATATATATACACACACACACACACACACACAAAATATGATTTTACTCCTTTACTTTGTAAGATGCATGTTCCACCCCTCATTTTTTAAATGCTACTTTGACCCCCTCAATTTTGAACTTTGTTGAGTGTTACTGGTTTAATCAATTGTCACTCTAATACGCAACAAAAACATGTCAAAACCCGCGGCAGAGCGCATGCTCAATTACTAGTTAACAATTTAACTAGTAATTGAGCGCATGCTCAATTACTAGTTCAACATAAAATTAAAGTTTTATTAGTTTTCAATTACAAAGCTTGTAAACTTCCTAATAGGGTGTGTGCAGTGTGTTTTAGAGTCAAAACCGCCAACCGAACTGTTTATGCGGTTTGAGTGGGTGGTTGGTGTGGTTTTTGATGTTTGTACGATTTGTTGATATCCTCTAGTTTATGTTCCAATTAGTTTTCAAAATACATAGTTGACTAAAATAACCATATTTGTAGATGCAATTGTTAAGATCAGACACATTTTGACACGGTAAAATTCATTTGTGATCATTTTGGCATGGTGGAATTCATTCGTGGTCATTTAGTAACAGTTGTTAGAAGAAAGACGCAACAACAATCTGTTTTATTTTTAGTTTTGAGAATATGTCATGGAAAAATCTCTAAAGTAACACAAGCTTTTTCTATCAAAGCCAATATACGTTTTATTTTATCAAATTCGAAAAGTATTATTTCTGATATATATAATGTAACAGCCCAAAAACCATGATAAAATTTTTCATTGAAAGACTACCAATTCATTCATTAATTGTTTCAAAATCCAATACCAAATCATAATATCCAAAACAATCACAGTATAATTATTCAAAATGCATAAATCATGAGGGGAGGATGTTGTGCCATTACACCAGACCTTTTCCCTTTGAATCAGAAAGTACTTGAAACCATCAACATAAACTTTAAGCACAAGGCTTAGTGAGTTATCCAAAGAACCACATACCAAAACATACAATTGGGCTTAACCCTAGGGTATAACCAGCCCGATATACATATATGGGCCCCGACCTGGGGTGTATTTGTAACATCCGGACTTTCAGGTATATTATTGTGTGATTAATCTGAGATTTATGGAGTGACTCGGCGAGTTGTGAGTCCAACTCGTCGAGTAGAGTCGAGTGTCCCTGTGGGATTAATGAATGGACTCGACGAGTCAGAGAGCCGACTCGCCGAGTAGGTGCTGGGCAGAGAAACCCTAATTTCCCGGGGTTGGGGACCATTTGCGCCTCACCAGTCACCCTACTTCCTTGAGAGAAACCCTAATCGTCCATTTGAGCTAGAGAGTGATAAAGAGGCTAATCTTGTGGATTTTGGTGCATTGTTGAAGGAGAAGTGGAGAGCATCAAAGCTTGGTTCAGGAGGAGGCTTTGGATCTAGAGGTTTTTTAGAGTTTTGCTTCAGTTGGAGGTAAAAAGATGCTAACTTGGTCATTTCCTAATGAAGATTTTGGTTTTGGGAGTTTCTAGGGTTTCTCCCATTCTTTTTGGTGTCATTGTGATCTTGGAGCATGATAGAGGTTGAAACCTCAAATCTGAGTTGTAGGAGGCTTTGTGAGCCCAAAGACCCGAACTTTATTAAGTTAGAGACAAGACCTTGAGCAGGTAACCTTTGTTAGAACTTGTATTGGCATTATGGAGTAAGTATGCCATGCATGAACGTAAAGATCAAAGCTTTACGTGACAGTTGAGCCTTAGGAGGCTAGATCTAGAGTTTAGGGTAGTAGATCTACCTTAAAACTTCTGAATGAGAAAACAGACTGAAGGGACTCGACGAGTCCATGAACAGACTCGACGAGTCGGTTAGGGTTTGTCCCGATGAGTTTGATTATGCGATAACTCGGCGAGTTGGGGGTCAACTCTACGAGCTGAGCTGGACCTTGTTGAGACTTCTGAGGAAAAGAGGGGACTCGACGAGTCGAGTCAAACAAGAACTGTTGACTCGAGTATCACTTCTAGTTGGTCAAACCTGAGTAATGGAGACCATTGAAGGGTAAAATGGTCTTTTTCCCACTTCCGGAGTTAGAGAGAGAAAGAGTAGACTTTGGTTTACTTAGAGTTGAGAATCGAGTATTAATTAGAGAATATTTACCCTATGTGTTAGGCGGTGGCTAGTTCGAGATTCGAGTACAAGGATAATTGCTTGCGTGCCTCGAGGTGAGTCTTCTCACTATATTTTACCTAGAGTGGTAATTTTTGTGTGACCGGAGGGTCTTATGCGTTTATTGGAGTTATGTGATATTATACATCTTGTTTGTATGATATATATGCTATATTATGTATTAATGAGACCGGACCGAAGGGTCCAACGATCCATGAGACCGGAAGGTCCTCACTGAGACCGGACCGGAGGGTCCAACGAGCAGTGAGACCAGAGGGTCCTCACAGAGACCGGACCAGAGGGTCCAACGAGTCGTGGGACTGGAGGGTCCCACTAAGACACATTGACCGGAGGGTCTTACATAGCTATAGCCTCGAGTGGCTAATTATTTTGTGTGTGGTATTTTGTGGAACTCACTAAGCTTCGTGCTTACAGTGTTATGTGATATGTGTTTCAAGTTCTTCTCAGGATCGCGGGAGGGCGCCAGTTCGATTGTACACACTAGAGAAAGAGTTATGTTTTTGGAGGATCCTGGATTATTAATCAAACAATTATGGAGTTGCTTTTTGTAAATAAAATAAAGGGGATTTTGTGACATGGGTCATGAGAATTATGTGATTTTAAATCGACAATTTTTTTGAAAATTTACGTTGTTACAAGTTGGTATCAGAGCCTTGGTTTGAGGGATTCAGATACACCTTCGGGTATGTCTGGACTCATGCTGCGGACTTAAGAAATTTTTTTCAAAAGAAATGATTTTTCTAAAACGAGCAAGAGTTTCCAAGAGAAAACGAGAAGGAGCAGTGTGTACAATCAGCCAGAGCCCGAACGGTGATTTCCCAAAATACCCTTACTTATTTGTGTTATGAGTTATTATTGTGATATTAGTGATGCATGCTAGGAGATAGGTTAGGTATTTCATATTTTAGGCTAGAGTTGCCTGATTTGTGATGCCTTAGCCTCGAGATTTTGCTATCTGTGATGTGCTTGAGTATGTGCGGAGTAAGAGTATCCAACAAGAATATTTCAGAGATAGAGCTTTGAGTAGAGGAGTAATTTAGGAGAGATACCTAGATGAGCATTGGAGGAGCCTACTTAGAGAGTAGTTAGATGCCCGCGAGGGGTAGAGTTGCTTGATTTTGGAGACACCTTATGAGTGCGAGTAGAGCAAGTGGAGTTCTTCAGCAGCTGATGGCAGAGAAGTGTGAGAACCTAGGAAGAGCCTAAGGAGAGCCTCTAGTCAGATGAGTACACTGATAGAGGAGAGTATTCGCTGGAGAGCGACCTGGTATAACGGGATTGGTGATTGGGAAGGTTGAGCAGCTACTTAGGAAATCTAGGACGCTCCGTGTGGAAAGTATGGGTAGATGTGGCAGGTAGTATGGGCCCGTACTACTGAAAGCAGAGGACCCATACTCGAAACAGGGAGAATTGTAGAGGTTCTAAGTAGCAGATTAAGAAGAGAGATAACATGGTTCGAGTACCATGATTCGTAGCAGATTGAGAAGAGATATAACATGGTTCGAGTACCATGATTCGTAGCAGTTTGGGAAGAGAGATAACATGGTTCGAGTACCATGATTCGTAGTAGATTGGGAAGAGAGACAACATGGTTCGGTTCCCATGATTTGTAGCAGATTGAGAGTTGATCACATGATTCGAGTACCATGACTCGTGACAGTTAGTGCTTCTGGTTTTACCAGTTATCCCGTTGTGATGTATTAGACTGAGATCAAAAGTAATAAAGTGTGGGGTCAGAGGGCCATGTTAAACGAGTTTCAATGGAGCATACCTTGAGAGGGAAATCGAGTTAGTTCCGAGAGATTTTTGGCGAGATGCCAGTTGGAGTCGCAAGACTCAGGGATGAGTAGAGATGGTGCTTTATGGAGGATTACGGTCTGAGTTGAGCAATCGACCGATAGTGGAGATGTCACTTTCTGTGACCATAGTTGTGCTATTTCCGTTTCCTGTAAGAAGCAGAAGAGATATGGAGTTTCCGGTTCTATAGTCGGAGGTAAACCATGTCGGGTAGCATAGGGTTGCATCCTTTCACCAGAGTATTTGGGCAGTATGTTTGCTCCGAGGTGGTCCTTAGGCCACGAGAGAACTATTAGTGAAGACTGAGATGAGGGCAAAGATATGCCTTAGTCGAGTCAAGTATGTTTTTAGCAGTGGTTCCAAGTGATCAAGAGGAGTATATTGGGGCAGTGGCCCTTGTTGTTTTGCTGTGTATCGGCCGTGATAGTGAGGACTCGTGCTTTGATGATGATTCCTGTATTGGGAGGCTGGTCGAGGAGTCAGAGATGAGGTGGGTAATAGTGCATTATTTCCAGACCGAGAGTCAGGATTATTTCGGAACAGTTGGAGTATCCAGCGGTGTGTCGGTCTAAGGCTTCGAGATGACTAGAGACAGTCACATTGAGAGGATTTTTAGATTTTTGTCTGAGTACGAGATATTTGAAGTTGCTTGGTTTCCATCGGGAAGATCATTGATGTGACTACGTGGTACGTTCCAAGAGTTAAGTATAATGTACCCGGTGAAACAGTCTGTGGAATAGACTGTTGGTATGCCAATTGGTGATGGTTCGAACCCTGAGTGGGGGAGAACTGAATACTTTATTAAGAGTATCAGAGATTTGTTCAAGAGCAGTTAGAGGACTGGATATAGTGACCTGCGGTATGGATACATGAGACCAGGGTTATTGGGGTCGAGGCGAGGTACAGAGCGAGATAATGCATGTTGTACGTGTTCAGGAAGGGATGAGTGTCTCCACGGCATGTGGCCATTGGTCAGAAACCTTGTGGTGGTTAGGGATTCTTCAATGTTGTAATGGTAAATTCGAGGTGGTTGGCTCGTAATGATAGTTTCGGCAGTTGAGCATTTCTGGTTCAATGTATGGGTTATGATTGGGTAGCCAACTTCAGGGTCATTATGTGTATTCTTGCAAGGATTTTGAGCAATAGAGGAGGGAGTTTCGGATTGTCGTCAGCGTGTTCTGAGTCATTGATGATTCCTCTGTGTTTCAATTGAGAGTTGGAATAATCCGAAGTTACGAGTTGTGTGAGAGGAAGATTGGTGGTGGAGTCGAGATATTGTGAGATTCTGGATGGATACATTCCGGTATCCGAGTATGATGCCATGGGTGGCGGTTCAGTGGTTGAGGCAAGAGATCGTGAGATGCTGTCATGGTGTACCGAGGTACCCGAGTGATTTATTGTTCCAGTGGGAACCCAACAGTTAAATGTCGTCGGAGTGGGACTATCTGAGGGGGTATCTATGTTGAGAAAATTGCCTTGCCTACGAGAACATACATCAGGAGTGGTCGTACATAAACTGAGTGGGTGTGTGCACTTATCTATGTTGGGTTGTGGGGCATGAGTTAGTGAACTCAGTGTAGTGATGACTTGATGTTGAGATTATGAGGTTATAAGAGAGCGAGTGGATCCGAGTGCGGATAATCACTAAGGATTATCAGGGAAAAACCATGGAGTGAGCCCATGGCGATTCAGTGAGTAAGAGATTGTTATAAGACTAAGGGAAGCCGTAGCATCCATGAGTCAGTGAGAGAAAGGGTATCGTGTGAATGCGGAGAACCGCAACATATGTGAGTCAGAGAAAGGGTGTCGTGATACTGCAGGGAGCCGTAGTATTCACTAGTCAGCGAGAGGGTGTTGTGATACTGCGGGGAGTTGTGGTATTCACTAGTCAGCAAGAGAGTGTTGTAATACTACGGAGATCCGTAGTACTCACCAGTCATCGGGAGAGAGTTGTGATACTACGGGGAGATGTAGTATTCACGAGTCAGTGAGAAAGTGTCATAGGCCTGCGGGGAGCCGTAGCCTTCACGGGATAGTGGGCGGGAATGTTATGATACAACGGGTAGCCATATTATTCGCTAGTCAGAGCATGACGCAGAAGAGTTATTAGGCTTGGGTAGCCTTATTATTTCAGTTTTAGGGAACCTGGAGGGTGGACCAGGGGCGAGACTGGGGTCTCCTCAATGATCGGGAATCATTATATTCTGAGTTAAGGTGTGGTTATCGCAATCAGAAGGAATTCGAGAGGTGATGTACACGTGAATTGCGGGTCATGGGTCATGAGTTAAGTGCTTCATTGGGACGAGTGGTTCCAATTTTGAGTCGGACCAGACTCTCGCGTTATTTTGGCTCTAGTGATGTATTGAGTTGGTGAAATGAGATTCCGGATCCAGAGAAGGGGTTCCATTTTGAGGGGCATTGTTTGTCATCTGATGACTTAGGCCTGAGTGGGCCAGTTCGTTGGTTCGGGAGGTATCGCGAGACGCATAGAACCAATGATTAGTAGACGACAGAGGTCGAGGTGAGATGATCTTCATTTGGGATTGTAATAATCGCTCGGGGTAAAGCGGACTTCGTGACTTGTATGTCACACTAGGCCGAGATAGTTAGTGTGACAAGGAAGTCAGTGAGACATCTTGAGGTATGCAATGGGTAACCTTTGGAGGTTCAACTGCTAGGTCGGGAGATGACCTGGTGCTTAGTGTTGAAAGGGATATTGGAGAGGGGAGCTGGGGTTTATGATTGGTAGATGTCAGAGGATAATTCTGAACAAACATTATCATTGTCTTGTGTCTGAGGACAGGGTTTTGAGAGTTCATTGTTCAGATGGGTTTTGATTGTAGTACAACGGATGGGTCCCTGGTGTAATGTGATCCTTTCATTCTTTGGAGTATGATCTGAATTATTTAACATGTCCGGTATGAGTGATCGGTAGTCAATTTTTGAGCATTGACTTGTTTTATCAGTCGCAACGAGAGAATCAGAGGGGCAGTGAGTTGTCAGTGTCTGTTATTCGAGGAGTCAATAACATGGTGATATCTTGAGAAGGCAGTCTGGTAGTGAGACATGCCACTAGAGTTTCCAGTTTCTGGAGAATCAGAAGGGTTATCGTAGCGGCAGATGGGTCTGTCCTTTTTCTGGGTGGGAGTTCCTGTTTGGATTTAGGTGTCCATGAAGGGAGAGAGTTGTGTGGTATGAGATCCTTTCGGTGGTGCTTTTCGGTTATTGGGTTCGATCTATGTGTTGTTGAGGAGCGATTTCGAGGCAAAATCTAATTCAAGTGGGGGAGAATTGTAACATCCGGAATTTTAGGTATATTATTGTGTGATTAATCTGAGATTTATGGAGTGACTCGACGGGTTGTGAGTCCAACTCGTCGACTAGAGTCGAGTGTCCCTGTGGGATTAATGAATGGACTCGACGAGTGAGAGAGCCGACTCGCCGAGTAGGTGCTGGGCAGAGAAACCCTAATTTCCCGGGGTTGGGGGCTATATAAGGGAACTTATAGCCCCATTTGTGCTTCACCAGTCACCCTACTTCCTTGAGAGAAACCCTAATCATCCATTTGAGCTAGAGAGTGAGAAAGAGGCTAATCTTGTGGATTTTGGTGCATTGTTGAAGGAGAAGTGGAGAGCATCAAAGCTTGGTTCAGGAGGAGGCTTTGGATCTAGAGGTTTTTCAGAGTTTTGCTTCAGTTGGAGGTAAAAAGATGCTGACTTGGTCATTTCCTTATGAGTATTTTGGTTTAGGGATTTTGTAGGGTTTCTCGCATTCTTTTTGGTGTCATTGTGATCTTGCAGCATGATTGAGGTTGAAACCTCAGATCTGAGTTGTACGAGGCTTTGTGAGCCCAAAGACCCAAACTTTATTGAGTTAGAGACAAGACCTTGAGCATGTAACCTTTGTTAGAACTTGTATTGGCATTATGGAGCAAGTATGCCATGCATGAACGTAAAGATCAAAGCTTTACGTGACAGTCGAGCCTTGGGAGGCTAGATCTAGAGTTTAGGGTAGTAGATCTACCTTAAAACGTCTGAATGAGAAAACAGAATGAAGGGACTCGACGAGTCCATGAACTGACTCGATGAGTTGGTTAGGGTTTGTCCCGATGAGTTTGATCATGTGATAAATCGGCGAGTTGGGTGTCAACTCGATGAGATGAGCTGGACTTTCTTGAGACTTCTGAGGAAAAGAGGGGACTCGACCAGTTGCATGAGTACACTCGACGAGTCGGGTCAAGCAAGGACTGTTGACTTGAGTTTGACTTCTAGTTGGTCAAACCTGAGTAATAGAGACCATTGAAGGGTAAAATGGTCTTTTACTCACTTCCAGAGTTAGAGAGAGAAAGAGTAACCTTTTGTTTACTTAGAGTTGAGAATCGAGTATTAATTAGAGAATATTTACCCTATGTGTTAGGCAGTGGCTAGTTCGAGATTCGAGTACAGGGATAATTGCTTGCGTGCCTCGAGGTGAGTCTTCTCACTATACTTTACCTAGAGTGGTAATTTTTGTGTGACCGGAGGGTCTTATGTGTTTATTTGAGTTATGTGATATTATGCATCTTGCCTGTGTGATATATATGCTATATTATGTATTACTGAGACCGGAACAGAGGGTCCAACGAGCCATGAGACTGGAAGGTCCTCACTGAGACCGGACCGGAGGGTCCAACGAGCAGTGAGACCAGAGGGTCCTCATAGAGACCGAACCAGAGGGTCCAACGAGCCGTGGGACTAGAGGGTCCCACTGAGACACATTGACCGGAGGGTCTTACAGAGTTATAGCCTCGAGTGGCTAATTATTTTGTGTGTGGTATTTTGGGGAACTCACTAAGCTTCGTGCTTACAGTGTTATGTGATATGTGTTTCAGGTTCTTCTCAGGATCGCGGGAGGGCGCCGGTTCGATTGTACACACCAGAGAAATAGTTATGTTTTTGGAGGATCCTGAATTATTAATCAAACAATTATGGAGTTGCTTTTTGTAAATAAAATAAAGGGGATTTTGTGAAATGGGTCATGAGAATTATGTGATTTTAAATCGAAAAATTTGTTTGAAAAGTTACGGTGTTATAGTATTTCAACCCGATCAACACATATAGGACCCACCCTGAGGCTTTCCCTAGGGTATCTTTCAACCGGACCATACAATAGTGGGCCCCGCCGTAGGGTCTATTTCAACCTGAACATACAATAGTGGGCCCTACCCTAAGGTATATTTCAACACAACATACGAACACATATAAGTCACATAGCAGCTATCATCCTAGATACACAATAATGGACCAACATTGGTTCCTTCGACCCATGGATATAGTGAGAAAACTCACTTCATAGACAGTTGAGTAAAATGAACAGCACAATACTCTGAAATTAACTCCACTAGTCACATTTATAAATTCAGTGACACAATCTCAGAATACAGATCAAAATATCCAAAAAAATCCCTAGGTCAAATCTTGGTCAATATCTAGGTCAAAGTCAACCGAGTCAACCCGATGAGTATGCTGGGCGTACTCAACACGTATGTGGGTGTATTGAACCTTTGACCAACTACAAAGGGCTGACCACGTACGCGCAACGTACCCTTTGGTATGCCCAACGTACGTGGCTGCCATTAAATCAATCCATTAAGTGCTTAATCCTTAAGCACTTACGTCCAAAATCAAAATCTAGACCCCAAAAGGTGTCCTAACCATAAAGTTTTCAATTTTATGGTTTTGCATGGCTATTAAGACCCTAGCATCAAAACCCCTAACTTCTTGACCCATTAAGACAACCTTTAACATGCATGGGAAAAAAATAATGTACAAGATCATAGTTTTCTGACTTAACACACCCTATAACATGTGAAAGGAAAACTCAAACGTCGTGGAGTACTCCATGCTCACAAGGATCAAGATTGAGAAAAAAAGGCGCCAACATTAAGCTAAAACTAGATGTAAATGAAATACTTATCAAGGTTGGAACTTTATACCTCTAGAAGCTGCACAAAGGAGTGTAGATGTTGGATCCAAGGCCTTGAGTGAAAGACTACAACTTTAAAGCTCTTACTTCACCACCAGTAGTACCAAAATTGCACCAAAAAGACACTCCAAGTATCAAAATGCACTCACACACTTTAGGGCTTCAGAATGAGGTCAAGGAGGAATGTAGGCTGGAGTTAAGGAGGGGATGGGGCTATAATGATGCTTAAAATAGATTCCAAACCCTAAAATTTAGGGTTTGCACCTTAGGCACATAAGCGGAGCGTACAAAATGTACGCCCAACGTACGCAAGCCTGCCCAAAAAATGAGGAAATTGCCATTACGGACTAGTTTTGTAAATCATTCAAAAACCAAGGGTCAAATTGAAAATACCTGGAAATCAAGATGTTACATATAAAATGTAAAAAGCTTCTTGTTTGCAAGACTATTGGATAAAGGAAATTTAGCCAAATTATTAACGCTTCTAAACAGAAAGGCTATTCCACAAATAGGTAAATCTAATTGACAATTTGTAGTGTTCTCAACCAAATATGAAGAATTAGGTTCAAGCCAATACTTCTCAACCTTCTTGATCGCAACATCCTGAATTCTTTCCATACTTCTCAAGAATACTTCTCAACTTTCTTCGAGTAGCTTCTTTTTCTCTTTTTTCAACATCAATCCTATCCAACTCAATTTGTGTTTTCTTTAGTCTTATAATCTCTTCTTCCTTTTTTCTTGTGTTCCTATTTCTCAACTATAGTATCATTTGGATTAACTTCCTTTAGGGTAATAATCCTGGCAGTACTAGTACCTACACCATCTCTAGTAAACTTCTGAGAATCAAACATACTATCATGCAACTACCTTTTCATTGATCTATGCCCAATTTGAATCTTTGGAGCATCAACTTTCTTGATCAAATTAGGAACAACATATGACTTTTGATAAGAATATGTTCCTTTTGAACAGTTTTAGTTGGTTCCACCTGAATAATATTCTCAATCTCATTTACCTCATGTTATGAAGTAGCACAAGTACTTGTAACACAAGTTTTAATTTGAGAAAGAATGAGAGCAAGTTTCGGATCCAATAATTGAGACATACAATCGACATCTGGAGCATCCTTCGACTTCTACAATGCGAACTAACCTTTGATTAATCGTAAAGTGTCCCCATTTAATCAAAAGCATCTCCTCTTCAACCTTCTCAAATTCCTTCTTTGTTTGCTTTAATTCCAACTTTAAATATTTGATCTACAATTCCTTTGTAGTCAGTTTATCATCCGCTTCTGCTTCAGTATCATAATTTGTAACAAAAGTGTTAATAAATTCATAACACCTTGATTATGTTCATTGTTGGCAGCAAGAATGGAATTTTTAAGATGATTTCACTTCAATTAGGATGGAATCAACTTTGGATAAAACAATGTTTCATGTAGAAAGAGAAATTTGAACTTTTGAAGTAGCTTCATCATGCAGTTTAGTTTGAGCATCAAATAAATATTTACTCTCACTAATAATAGTTTTCAAAGTATTCTATTGAGTAATCAAAAAATTTTGAAAATTTATAGGAGGAAATTAATCAACAATACGAACCAAAACATTCATCTTCCTGTTCAACATCCGATAATCCTTTCTGGTAGCAGGAGTAACAACCACTTCATCATCAAGATAACTTTCATCATCTATCAAAGAGGCAACTAGAATTGGTTCTTTAAAAGTTTGAAAGGACCTAATAAATTCCACATCATCATCATCGGGAACAATGAAATCATAATTCTCTTCAACCTAATGCTCTTCATTATGAACTGATAGGGGCTGAGTAGTAGTAGTAGCAGTAGACTGAGTGAAAATTGGTGGAGATAATGGAATTATAGTTGTAACTGGTCGTGGTTGAACAATGGTTTGAATCGGAACAGTGATAGATGGATTAGATATTGTTGATGGAATTTGTGTAGTGGATGTTGGTGTATTGAGAGGTGGAACATTAGGTGATTGCGGTTGCGACTGAGAAATATTAACAATTGGCTCTTGCATGATATTATTATAAATTTCTTCATCAGTCTGAACATGAATTGTAGTCGTAGTCAGAGTAATACTGTTCACATGGACATTCGCATAAGAGGATCTACCTGTATATTTAAAGATCAGAGTATCCTCACTGCGATTGTTACTAATCGTAAGATCATCATCCTCATCAACAACTAAAATTTGCTTCATCTTCTTCTATCTCTTAGAGGGATTTTCAGAAATACCTTCTTCAACAACTTTACCCCTTCTCTGGGAATTTTCTTGTAAATCGCAATGACTTCATTATTTGTTGGAACTTCTCTAAACATCGCCTCAGGAATAGCTCCAATATAATGAAAATCTTTCGCATTCAAAAAAGAAAAAGTTGTAGTATTCAAAACAGCAAAAGTGGCAATCTAAACATTAACCAGAGTAGGAACTTTGAAAAGATAATGAGTGTTCCTCACAATGATTGACCAAAAACTCGCACATGATATGTGTAGAGTCTACTTGTGTTGTGATATTTCGAACCTTAGGTAGTTTTCTTGATAACAAATGTTTATAAATAACGGAGGTCCACAAGACTTTGTTATGTATGTATTTTACTACGTACATTTATAGGTTCACTTTTAATGTCCAAGTCCTAGTATACTTTTTGTATCCGTGAGTATCCTATAAATAGGGTAGGTACTTACGGGATTTGTAACTTCTTCACACTTATGTATTGAGCTTTGTCTCTCATTGCAACTTATTTTGTGTCAATTCTAGATTCATCAAAGCTAAATCAAGATCATATTTAGATCTCGGTGTTCATTCTTACTTGCTTTACATTATGATTGATTGAAACATATTAATAACATCTTTTCAATTGGTATCAGAGTAGGAATCAACATATCATTTGAATAATTTTGTTTGTGTTTTAACGTTATTAATTCGATTGTTCCGATTCAATAATTCCGCAAGTGATTACATAATTCATTTATTGATCACTATGACTAATCGATTCTGCAATAATAATTAATCGTTTTGAATCCGATTTTCTTTCTCATCAAGTGTGTCTTCTTTTTAAATTGATTAAATGGCTAATATGAATGTGAACACGATGATGGACTACAGAAACTTGCTTGGAACCTCAACCAAAATTCCGATGCTACTACCGGAGTATTACGATAAATGGGAAGATTGCATCTTTGTAGGTCAATCGAGAAAGGGAATGACAAGAGATGCATTTGTGAACTGCAAGGTGCTTTACCACCTGTAGTTTTACAAATACATCCATGGATTCAAGATGGCTCAAGCGATCAGGAACACTTTGAAGGAAATTTTTCAAGGGAATGAGTATATGAAGAAGAGTTCTATAAATCATTTCATGTCTATGCTTGCTGACTTCAAGCAAAAAGATAATGAGTCCATCGATGCGTATTATGATAGATTAAATGAGCTTATCTACAAATTCACAAGGTACAATGTTGTTCTCACTTCTCTCGAATTCAACCTTTCTTTCATTCTAAGGCTAAAAAGGAATGAGAGATTATTTTCTTAATGATAAATACTTAGAAGAACTTCGAAACCTACTCTTTGTTGACTCTCTATAACATCCTGAAAGCTCACAAGTCTGAAGTGAAGGAAATGGTTGAAGACAATGGAAAAATGAGCATTAAAGGTCCTTTGGCTCTTGTTTTGAATGTCTTAAAAGGGAAGCTGATTCAGATGTTGAAGGAGAAGATAATGAAGACGGACTTCTAGTGAACTCAGATGACGAAGCTTTGACATATTATTCTAATAATAGTTTCAAGAATTTCTATAAAAGCCAATCACTGGAAACTTCAAACGAAACTTTGTTAAGAAGTATAGTTCTAGTTCGAGTTCTGGTGGAATGTCGAAGAGTGTAGAGAAGGTGGTTGAGAAGAAGGAAGAGAAGAAATTAAAAAGGGATTCTAGTTACAATTGTAACTATTGTAACAAACAAAATCATTTAGCGAGGGATTGTATGTTGAGGAAGCAGTAGGAAAAGAAGGATAAAGTGAAATACGAAGCATATTACTATATGAAGACTGAGGAGTTGCATGCAAATTCGAAGAATATCTCACTTTTTGCAAATAAATCCAATGATGATGATGGAACTTATCAAATATGGTCTTCTAAATCCGATGAAGAAGAGATGCGTCATCCTACTCACGGATTCATGTATACAAAGAGCGTTGTTAATCCTTCAAGTGATGAGAACTTGTTTGGTTTGGAGGAAAGTGAATATGAGGAAGAGATGATAGTGGGAAGATGTTTCGTGACAACATCTTTGAAGTCACCCACGACTGAGAAGGTACGTGATCTTCTTGTCTCTCTTAATGTTCGTTTAAATTCCCACAATTCCATTTTATCTGACTTTGATGATACATGTTCTTACTTATATGATTTGCTTATTTTTATTAGCAGCTAAGTGGAGAAGAATAGGGTATTACTTTACGATGCGAGAAATATTTTGGAGGAGAAGAAAACTAGGATAGAAAGCTTAGATCCAAAACTTACGAATGTGATGATAGATAGGGACTGATCGAGGTTGTTGTCTCAATCAAAAATAAACCAACTATCCTACATAGATAGGGAAATCTGGGTCGAATACACAAGGAGTTTATGGTCAAAACTTGTGTTATAGTAATCAATGACAAAGAAATAATACCAAAAGTTATCACGAAAAAGGTTTAAACAAAGAGTAAAGCAATAAGTTCAGAAATTTGTTAAGTAAAATGAAGCTCTCAATGAGAAAAGTAAGGTACTCCAAGTTCAATTGCTAGATAGTTTAAATTCACACACTTTCTTCCCTTAAATTCTAGTTCAATTACTAAAATGCAATTGGTGTTCATTATCTTGTAAAACATAGTTTTGTGTACATAATATGTTCATTCAACCAGTTGTCTTACTCCCTATCTATAATTTAATTAGGAACAAATAGTGAATTGGCAATAAAGTGTCTTGCAACTATGTATTACCATACTAAGCATCCAATATCACAAATTGGAGTAATACATGTTGTAACATCCCAAAAATCGAGGCAATAATTTTCATTTTTAAATCAAGTGAAATCATAGTTTTCAGACAAAACCCAAATCAAAACCATTTGTTTACAAAATATTGTTTTTAAAAGTAGAAATATTATATCAGACTGTCCCAAATCAGTATCATCAAATCTAAGAGGATGTGCACGATCACACCTTTCCATTCTCACGATGATATAAAGTACCTGAAACCTAAAACTGAAACCATAAGCCAAAGCTTAGTGAGTTCCCCCAAAGTACCATCACACAAACATATAATAACATGCATATTGGGTACACATCTAACATAATGGATTACCCCTGAGTCCATAACATGAGTCTGGATTGCTTTAAGGCCCACAACTCATGTTTGGCATACTCCCGAGCGAAAACATAAGTATGGCTTGCCCCTCAGGCCCACAGCTTATGAATGTCTTGCTCCCACGTTTGTTGGCTTTTGCAAAAAAGCAACATCGCCTCAACCCAACCATATAATTTCGACATATACATAATATATAACATATATCCTGTAAGTAGATAATCATATACCCAGTCATCAGACTCACAAGCAGATCTAGAGATCGCTATCGTATAACAACATCCTATATATCAGGACTCAGTTTTAATAGATCAATACAACATAGCAACATCCCCTAACCAAGATAAATAATCCAGTGGGCAAACAATGGTGCCTTTGACCCACAAGTATAGTGAAGAAAACTCATCTCTCAGTCTGAAGAAATAGCTGAATAAGTCACTGCTCCAAATATCAGCTCTACCAGTCACCTGTACACCAAATAGTGACTAACCTAAAATACATCTCAAATACCCAAAATACCCATAGGTTAAACTTAGTCAAAGTAAAAAGTCCAAAAGTAAGCAGAGTTGACTTAACTGAGTATGCCCAACATACTAAACTTGTACGTTTAGCGTACTCAAGGTCGATGATCGAGACTCTCATCGCATATGCGCGACATACGCCCATATACGCCCAGTGTATGTTGGCTGAATGCAAACGAACTTTAAGAGATTATTCCATTAAGTATTTTCTTCCGCATATAGATCTAGCCCCCAAGTATGATCTTAAGTCATAAAGTTTCCAACTTTATGACTTTGCATGGCTAGGAAGGGCTCAACACAAAAAAAGCCCTAACTTCTTAACCCATTAAGACATCACAGTCCATGCATGGTATAAGACTAAGGTCGAAGATTACCTTTTTATGACTCTAGACCCTGTAAAATGTCCAAAGGGACAACCTATTTGGTCTAGAGCATGTCATACTGAAGAATACATAGCTTGGGGGAAAAAACCCAAAATAACATCATATAAGCTAGATCTAGCTAAATAAGCATCAACATCTAAACTTTATACTATATGGAGATTGAGAATGGTGAAAAACTTCCAGATCCAAGGTGCTTCATGCTTCCAAGATGATTTCATTCCTTTCTCCTTCCTATAACAACACAAAAACACACACACCAATGGCTCAAGAATACTCTCAAAAGGATTAGGGTTTTCAAGAGTCGAATATGAGGCTGGAGGCTTATGAATGAAGGGAGCATTGATAGTTAAGGTTGTATAAATAGTGTACAAACCCTAAATATTAGGGTTTGGTCTAGGCCACGTACGCCCAACGTACGCAAGCAGGCCACACGTTCTCATTAAAGTGCCATGGGACCATTTTTCCAAACATTGTTGGAACCTAAAAGTGAACCTCTAGCAATCCTGACCTTTTATGTTCCGGAGTCAGTCTTAGTTCCGAAATAGATTATGGCCTGGAGTCAGTCAGTGGTAAGAAGCGATGTTGGTGTACATAATAGAGATTATGTTCGAAGAGAAGTGTTCCGAAATGAAGAATAAGTCCGAGCAGTCTATTTCTCTATACATTAATTATTCTTGTCTTTTCTATGATGAAACGTTACTTAGGATACAGTCTTTTTGTATATTTGGACAATCAGATTGTCAGAAGTAGTCACATTTTCCAGTCCTTTTTATGTTTTCTGGTTTGTAATATGTTCCTCCATTTTCTATATAAGGAGTGTTTAATGACAAGAATAAATGACGGATTGTTCCACAAAAGATAGGTATATTTGAATTTACTTCACTTGCATCTTTCTCTAAAATTAAACTATTTCAAACATTATACTTGTTCATTTATTGTCTTTACTTTGATCATTCTCATTACTCCATATTTAATACTTGAAGTACTTTATTGATTCTCATCTTCAGTCTTGACTGGTCTTGCCAGACTTGAGTGGAACTATTAATCAGAAGCAGACATTGATATTAAGCATTAACTCAAGGTTTGAGTTTTCAAGCCTTTTCCATACGCAATCAGATCCTTGTTCTCACAATTGGTATCAGAGCTTGAGTGGCTGTACTTTGAATCCATAAGAACAGATTATAGTTGATTCAAGATTACCTTGGTATTTCGATCATTTTTGTGTTCAGGATAAAAGTTCTTCTATATACCACTTTTGCTCAAGATATCTTAATTTCAATGGCTACTTCTAATTTTCAACAAATGTACTCAATGTAAATAGAAAATAGTATGGGCTGCCCTACACGTGCCACACTGCTAGTTGTTGAAGAGTATGATTAGTGTAAAGTCACAATGGAAAGATTTTTACTTGGAAAAGAAAAAAGGTGAATCTATCTAGAGATCCGTTAAAGAAGGTCCCCATGTTCCAGTTTGAACCATTGTTAGAGATGCTGCTGCAACTCTCATGGGACAGGATGAACAATGTCAAGCACCTCTCACTGCAGATGACATCGAAAAACCGCATGCAGATCAAGTTGCATTTTCCGAAATGGTGTTTGGTGTTCCACCTTCTCTCTTTGAGCACATCAAACTGTGCAAATCCACAAAAGAGATTTGGGACACACTTCAAGAATTGTTTGAGGGATCAGCAAACATGAAGGATAAGCGCCTAACCTCCGCTTTTAACGAGTTCGATACCTTCACTACAGCTCCTGGTGAATCTGTTGCCTCAGCCTCAAATAGATACCGAATCGTCGTCAACAACATGACAGCTTATGGGATAGTCCGAACCCCACTTGAGTACAGTCTCAAATTCATTAACAGCCTAGGAAAAGGATGGGGAAATGTGAAATCATGTCTTCAGAGTAATGGATCTCTGAAAAATCTAAAGCTCTATCAACTTTTCGATGAGCTTCAAGGTCATGAATCAAATGTTGCACAAACCCTACGTGAACTTACTGGAAGTCCTCTAGGTCTAGTGAGTTCCTATGATCCACAAACTCCAAACTTGACTGTCTCAGGTCTCTTCACTGATGTTGTTCCATATATCTCTCATGTCCAACCCTCGCCTCCAACCATACCTACTCCCACAAACACAAACTATCAATCAATGGGTGATCTTAACCATGAAGAGATGGAATCCGAACTCCGTTTCCAACAAGAATTTGCTCTGCTTTCCATGAGATACAATCGTCCTTTTAATGAGCCATATAACAATCGTTTCCAGGCTCCTCACCAAAATAACCGTTTCTAGGCTCCTCACCAAAGTAACCCTCAACCATTTTCAAAGCCTTCTGAAACCCACCTTCTTACAAACCTAACCTTCCTAAACCAAATCAGACTTCAGAATCTTCACAAACTATGAAGTCTCACAAACCTAAAGTCGTATGTCACAAATGTGGTCATGCAAATCACTTTGCCAAAGACTGGTTAGCTGAAGCTCCACAAAAATCCAAGATCAAGGATTCTACTTACTATGCACGTCAAGCTCAATAAATGGTAGAAAGTGAAAAGGCTTTTGTTACAACTGTATCAAGGGATGTGGAAGGATATTGTTCTTCTAGAGATGATGATGATGTGAGTACTGGAAGGAACATGTGCTTTATGGCTACACAAACAATTGAGTATGATGAAGCCTACTGGTCGTATGGATCTGAAGATGACTATGAAGATGCTGAACCAAACTACTTCTACATGGCTACCAACGATCCACCCGTTAGAAGCATCGTTCAACAGGTAAAATCTATGATTACGGATAATAACTTTGATTTATCTCTTTGCAAACCATATCTAACCCATATTCAATCAGATATGAACATCATTTACAAAGCCTATGATTCAGCCATAGAAGCCAGTGAGAAGAAGGAAAGTGAATTAAGTCGTCTTGGATTACGTTTTGAGGATAAGAAGTTGAAAATAGAGTCTTTAGAACGAGATCTTTTAATATCACAAGATGAATATATCATTCTTAAAGATAAATGTGAAATCAATTATTCTGAAAGAAATGTTTTAATTTCTGACAACACACGTCTCAATGTAAAAATAGATGCTTTGCATAATTCCATAGACATTGTTGAAGCAAATGAACGGATGACTCATAATTTTCGTCATCCCTGGTCAAAAGCTCCTGGTCTCGGAACTGAGTTTTTGAAACCTATTGCTCGTCCCTTGAAGGAGTTGCAAAATTTAACCTTTATGGGAGACGTTCCGAATATCAAACATTTGGACACCCCGGTCTCGCCTTTGTCACCCCTTCCTGAGACTTTTGACAAAATTTCATCATTAATTCCTGAGTTTCAGCCTATAGTTGTCAATTGTCCTGACTCCATGCATTTTCCGCCTCTGACAAACCTGGACCTGATTCGGACCCCGGAAACTCACTCTAGTATTCCAAACACTGTCATTCAAAATCCGCACCACAGTCCTCCTAACAAATGTGCTGTAGAAGAAATTTTCCGGAGAGAACTGGACCTGAATTCTCTGAGTGTGTTTGGGCATCTTTAGATAGTGACGTTGATGATTCATCATATTCATGTGATTCTGAACCACATGTGATTTCCAAAACAAATCTTGTGCCAATCAAGTCTGTATTTAACAATCCTTCTGTAGGTCAAACTTCCAAATCCTCATCTCAGTTCAAAAAGAAACCCATGTTGAATAGGAAAGATGTCGTTGATCCTAAGGTAGAAGCTCGTAATGCTCTAAAAAAGGAAGCTAAGTCTAGACAAAATTCTAGATTCCTTGAGAACTCCAAAAAGAGTGTATCTTGGACTGCCAAGCAACCAACTAAGAGTCACAACACATTCGCACCCACTAAGATTCTCAAAAGGCCATCTAATCCTCCCCATTCAGTAGAATATAAGAAAGTAGTTACTCCTACCTCGAAAAAGTCAATTGTGGGTACCAAATTTGTTTGAACTAACTCTCCTCGGACTGTTTCATCTGTTTTTATAGCCAAACCTGATGGTACAATTTTCAAACCTCAACAACTTTCAAAACCAAATGTATCATCAACCAAAGAATAAGTTGTTTTCAAAACAGTTTCTCAAAAATCCTAAAAACAAAATCTTGTTTGGAAAGTAAAAGATAACAAAGATGAAACTGCAACTTCGAGAGACACAGTGTTTCTCACTGTTCTGGAAGTTGAGTGTCTGAGAAAAGTTGTTTCGAACCCTCGTGTCATTGAGTATGATTACTGGACAGATGAAAGAACCATGGCCTTCTATTTGTTTTCAAAGGAATCTCGGAACAAATATTCCAAAACATTTGTTGCTCAAAAGTCACAACCGAAGCCTAAGATTTGTGCCTTAGTTCCAAAACCTAACTCGGAGCCTAAAAACTCCACAACTCACTAATTTTGCAGGCACTCTGTGCTTCGGAGCAAGAAACAATATCGTATATTGATAGTTCTTGCTCCGTGCACATGACGGGGCGGATGGACTTTCTGCGAGATCTCAAACTTTCACCAAATGTTGGCTATGTGACTTATGGAAACAACTCCAACTCTCAAATATGAGCTTATGACATGTTACAAATGCAAACTTCTCCATTTCTAACGTGACATATGTAGTTAACTTGAAGCATAATTTGATAAGTGTGGCTCAACTCACTGATGCGAATCGACAAGTTGAATTCTGCAAGAAACACAACTATGTCATGTCCGAAGACTGAAAGGAATGTTTAATCAAGTCAAATCGCAACAAGAACATGTATCCTCTTGACATTAACATGATCATCGGCAAGCCCCAGCTCTACTTACTCTCAAAAGCTGTTCCTGACGTCAGTTGGTTATGGCATAGGAGGCTTGCTCATCTGAATTTTAGATATATGAATGATCTTGTTTCCGGTGAGATGGTCAGAGGTTTTCCACTACTCAAGTTTGAAAAAGATCGTTTATGTGATGCATGTGAGTGCAGAAAGCAATCGAAGAAGGGTCATCCCATCGCCATTGAAAAATCAATATCGGAGCCGTTAGAAATTCTACACATTGATCTGTGTGGACCCTCAAAAGTAGAGAATTTGCATCACAAAAAATACATTATTGTGATTGTGGATGACTTTACTAGGTTCACCAAGGTCTTCTTCCCAAGGCTCGAGTCAGAAACAACCTCCAAACTCATCAACTTTATCAAAGGAATTGAAATTCTCATCATACTCCCAGTAAGGCGAGTCCGAAGTGATAATGGTTCGGAATTCACAAATTCCACCATTGAGAACTTGCTCACTGATAAGGGTATTGACCACTACTTTTCTGCTCCATACACTCCACAACAAAACGATGTAGTCGAACTTCGTAACAGAACACCTGTTGAAGATGCTCGATCAATGGTTAACTTTGCTAATCTTCCACTCTATCTTTGGGCTGAAGTTGTTTCTACTACATGCTTTACTCAGAATAGGAGTATCATCAATCGACGCCTCAATAAGACACCGTACAAAGCCATGAAAGGTAGGAAGCCAAGTATCTCTTTTCTTCATGTTTTTGGATGTAGATGCTTCATCAAGAATAACCGTGATCAACTTACCAAGTTCCAACACAAAGCTGATAAAGCCATATTTCTTGGATACTCTGCTAAACTAGAGGATTATCGAGTTCTTAATCGGCGAACTCGTGTTCTAGAAGAAAGCTTTGACATTACCTTTGATGACAATTTTATTCAGAATTCTGGCCCAACCCATGTTGCAACTCATATCATGGAGTCTGATGCTCCAGCGCCAAGTTGTACGAACCAACAAACAATCTATGAAGTTGACTTTAAAACCTTATTCGGACCCTCAGAAACAGCTCTTGATTCGGAATCTCGAACAAGACAAACGTCATCCACTGAAGCTCCGGTTTCTCGAAATGTTTCAGGTCCAACACCCAGTTTTCCTCCATTTGATTACGAATTGTTTCAACCTTCTCAGGTTGAGGGGGATAATGGTCAACCTTCCATTGAATCAAATGTGGATGGATTCCAAGATGCAGCTGCTGAATTCGACTCTAATCCTATCAACAACAATGATGATGTAAAATTCTTCGATTTCCCACCTGATGATGATGTCAACCTATCTGGTTCAGAAGTTGAGGGGATCATCATCAACATGTTTAAACTATTCAGGCGGAGCAACATAACCCTATTTTTGATATAGGATCTTCTGCTGCCGAGACTACATGTTTGGACGAAGGATCATCCTACGAACCAAGTTATTGGAAATTTAAACGCTGGTGTACAAACTCATTCTGCCACAAGTATTCAAAATAAATGTCATTTCTCAGCATTCATCTCAATGGTCGAACCCAAATAAATCAAAGAAGCACTTGAACATGCTGATTAGATTACAGCCATGCAGGAAGAATTAGCAGAATTTGATAGAAATAAAGTACGGACTCTCGTTCCTCCTCCTCAGAATCATTCCATTATTGGTACTAGATGGGTGTTTTGGAACAAACTAGACGATGCATGGGTCATTATTCGAAATAAAGCAAGATTGGTGGCTAAATGATTCACACAAATCAAAGGGCTTGACTACGATGAGGCGATTGCTCCTGTTGCTCGTCTTGAAGCCATCAAAATCTTTCTTGCTTATGCTACTCACAAAGGCTTTAAGGTTTACCAGATGGATGTCAAAAGTTCTTTTATAAGTGGTGAACTTGACATTGAAGTGTATCTCCAATAGCCTCCCGGTTTTGTCAATCTCTCATATCCGAACTACTGCTACAAACTCCGAAAAGTTGTTTATGGCCTCTAGAAAGCCCATCGCGCCTGGTACGAGACTCTCACTGACTTTCTCAAGCATTCAGGTTTTCAAAGAGGAATTCTTGATCACACTCTGTTTCGAAGTTCAAATGGAAAACATCTCATGATTGTCCAAATGTATGTTGACGGTATCATTTTTGGATCCATCGATTCATCAATGGTTGCTAACTTTGCTAAGTTAATGGTTATTCGATTCTAAATGAGCATGAATCAGGAACTAAGCTTCTTCCTAGGTCTCCAAGTTAAACAGACCAATATAGGAATCTTTATTCATCAAGAAAAGTACATCTCAAAACTTCTCAAGAAATATTCAATGGGTGCGTGTGCCTCAGCTAAAGTACCTATCAGTTTCGGACACAAGATATTTTCAGACCCTTCAGGTGTTGCCGTTGATGAAAAGAAGTATAGAGGAATGATTTGATCACTATTCTACCTCACAACAAGTTGTGCGGACATCATGTTTTAAACATGTTTGTGTGCCAGATTTGAAGTCAATCCAAAGATGTCTCATTTATTGGCCGTTAAGCAAATATTCCTATATCTCAAAGGTACAAAGAATCTCGGATTCTGGTACCCAGCAAATGAGAGTTTCCTCCTTCAAACATATTCCGATTTAAACTATGGCGGTCTTCAATTGGACAGAAAAAGTACATCTGGTGGCTGTCAATTTTTAGGTGGCCGATTGGTTAGCTGGTCATCTAAGAAATATAACTGTATTGCACTCTCAACAGCCGAAGCAGAATACATTGCTACTGCCAGCTGCACATCTCAAGTTCTTTGGATGAAATCTCAGCTCTTGGATTATGGTTACCGGTTTCAACAAATCCAAATCTATTGTTATTCTCAAAGTGCCATTACAATTTCGCACAATCCAATTCAGCACTGTATAACGAAGAACATCGACATACGGTACCATTTCATTAAAGATCATGTTTTAAATGGTAACATCGTACTTATTTTTGTTCCATCTAACGATGAAATTGCTGATGTCTTTACTTAGGCATTCGACGAAACCAAATTCAATGGCTTTATGAACAAAATTGGTATGATGATGCATGATCCTCAGTTCTTTCAAGAGGCTTCCACTCTCTGATGGCAATATCAGAAAGTAAATTAGTTCCAGACTCAAATTATTTTTCATTTCGGAACTATTGCCTCTCAGAATAAATAGGGTCATTTTACGTGTCTTTTTATCTAACCACCTCTTGTAGTGTTAATTTGTACAACTCATCTCATCATATGAAGTCCATGACCAATATATTTACATTGGTACAAAATATCACCTTGGAACATACTTCATAAGATCATCCCGGAATTCAAGTCCGAAATGGTATTGAAGTGAATTCATGTCCGGAATCAGACTCCTTGCTTCAGAATCCTTTTAATAATTTGCTCCAAAATATTTTCAAAATTTTCTCCGGGATTCTTCAAAACTCATTCCGGACCCTTTAACTCAAATGATTCATTCTGGAATCCACCTCTGACCTTTTTCATGTTCCGAGATCATTGAAATTTTTCTCCGGACTCTTCATGAAAAGAAATTGTTTTTCACATCATTCTGGAACTCTACGGTTCCGAAATCAAACCACATGATGAAGTCCAAAAGATTTGTAGGTGAAACATTTTTCTTTAACGATTACTTTTTAAATGATGATTATCTTTTCACCCTCGAAACTCGTTCCACGTTACACACGTCTCTGTAAAGTGAACATCACATCAACCAAATGACGGTTTCTATTTTTCACTTCAATCCAAGGGGATCTTTAGTCATTGCAGGTCAACTCAGATGAAAACGACAACATAATTAATGCGATCTGTTTCCTTTTCCAGATATCATCATTACCTTCCGATCCGACCCGTTTTCCTAACCTATATAAACCCCCCTCATACTAATTTTACCCTTTACGCGCAAAAAAGTGCCAAAAGTATTCTTCTTCTTTCTCTCAACTGTGTTCTTGAAGCTTTCAAACCTCTGCAACAATGGCGTCCTCATCGCCTTCCAAAATACCCAAAACTGTTGCCAAAAAGAAATCTTCCAAGGGATCTTCGTCCTCACAGTCCACTGAACCCTTCCTTAGAGACATAACGCAACTGTTCTCCCTCGACCCAATGGATTCTAATGAGCCCATTAGAGTTGTGATTGAGTTCATCGCTCATCATCCAATCGCCGTTCCACTCAACAAGATTCCAGACACACCAATCCCAGTTCGTCTTCTCCACATGGCGTTCGAGCGTATCAAGATCGAAAACGATATTCTAGAGACGAAGATCACTGGAGATCGTATAGTTCCTGTTCACAAGTCCACATTCCTCAAGGTGATCGGAGTAAAAGAAAACCGTTCCAACTTCAAGGTACAAGAACCTACTTCTAAATAATTTGAACAGTTTCTCACTTACATTGGCTATGGTCAAGAATACAAGGACAATAAGTTTAAGAAATCAGCCGTCTAAGGCCTTTGGACCATCCTGATGCACCTCATTGTTAGACGCTTATCTGAAAAACATGGCGGTACGGATACTCTTAGCAAATATTGGTTATACGTAGTGTACATCATCTTATCTAGCAAGAACAATGTCCTCAGTCTTCCTGAAGTCATATGGCATGATTTTCGGAAGTTTTCCATCAACAGGAAGCCAAACGAGATTTCGAGCCCAAGATTTTGGGCTTTGACGATCCAACAACTCTACCGTGAAAGGTCCGAACCAATTCCAGTGAATACGATTCCGAGAGAGATATTTATTTCTTTCAAAACTATTAGACACTATCGTATTCAAATCACATTCAGACCAATTAGACATTTACCGGAACATATGTTGGCCGTCCTACCTTCCAGATCCATTCACTTGAAACATCATTTGGAGATCTCGATTGCGTATAGCCCTACACAATCTGCCCCCGTCTCTATTGAGCCCACTATGGAAGTGGCCAAGACTGTTTCCTCAGATGGCAAAAAGAAGAAATCTGCAATATGAAATCCTCTCCCTCCAAGCCCAAATCCAAAAACAGATCCAAAGTCGGTTCTTCCTCTTAACAGGAAGGATCAAAAGAAATTCTGGCTAACTCTGTCCATCCTTCTACCCCACCCACCCACTCTTCCGAAGTACCCTTCAGAGTTTTAAAATCACAAGCATACACACACGGGGAGTCTCCACAACAATCCACCCTCACCTTCCCAACAAGGTGCTGTTGGTGTCGAACAAAGTTCCTTGGAAAACCCATTTCTTTCTACACAAGCATGATCCAAAACCCATGTTCCGGACCCCAAGCATTCCGAGGCTGGAGTTGTCCCTCCAACCTCAGGTGCCTAAACTGGTCTGATACCCGGTAAGGGTACAGGAAGATCAGGCGTTAACGATCCTTTGTGGTAAGACTATGTTAATAAAGCTCATACCAGGCATCCGAAACTCACCAGGGTACAAGTCGAAGCAACTCTCATCTCGATGAGAAATAGGGCCATTTAGAGCAATATGCTTTTCATTTCCCCCACTGATGAAATTACAGATCTAGAGTTCGCTTCCGGAGAAATTCCAAAGACTCATCTTCATGATGTTATGCATTCCGATCCCAATGAAGAACATTCCGATGAAGTTATGTTCGACGGCGAAGGTGCTTCAATCGCTGCTCCTAAGATGTTCGCCTCATTTCCATTTCCTACCAATCCATCCTCATCAAGACCGGATTTCGACTTCGAACTCTCATCATGCTCTTTGCAACCTGTTGATGAAGAAATTCATATAGATGATCAAGTCCATGTCAATCTTGAAGGTGATACTGAATCCACTCCCAAGAATGTCAACGCTGATTCAACCTATCTTGGCTTGTCCGAATGTCCTGACAACCTAGGATATGATAAGAACAAGGCTCATACTTACACTTCGGACACCATATCTTCTGCAGGAAATTACATCGTTCCGTTTGTCCTTCTAGAACTCCGAGACAATGTCTCTGACACCAAGAAGAAATTTGATGCCATTGAGTCCTCCATGGTCGGACTCAATACCAAGCTTGATGCAAAGGTTTCCAGACTGGATTCCAAACTTGATGCTATCCTCCAATCTCTGTTTGAAACCAACAATTTCGGACCCACGGTTTCTGAACTAGAAGCTCAACTTGATCAACTTATCTCCTTTCGCCTGAAGCATAAGGTTAAAGAAGTTGAACAAAAATATAATGAAAGCTTGGATCACTACCTTGACACCATCACTACGATGCTCAAGGGAAATGAGGACATGATTGGGGCCACCAATGAACTGATTAAGCAAACTTATGTTTGTCATGAGAAACAAACTTCAAAGGGTGGAGAAGGAGATCAAGAAAAAGAATAAGATGAATCTCATCAGGCAACAGGCTCTCATCAAGCTCCTTAGGGTATGTTGGAACATCGTGGATGTTTCTAATAACAAATTCAATGAGATTCTCTCCATTCTTTCCAAATTATTTGATCATCTCAAAGCTCAGGATCCCACAACTGATGCGTATGATGCCCTGACTCTTTAGCTCAACACCAGTTTTCAAAAGGTGTTTGACAAATTTTCAAACCTGAAGGAATCATCTATGCTTGCACCGTTTATAGAGCCTTCCGTTGCAAGAGGGGGAGAAGGACCCAGTTTAAGAACTCAACCTTAGGAACATGTATCGGAGTTCGGACTCTGAGATGAAAATTCTGACGATTCTTTACAAATCCTTTCAGGTTCTCCAGGTGACGATGATAGTGATGATGATGATGAAAGTGGTGACGAAGATGTGTTTGTTTCGAATGGAGTTTTGGGACTTCAATCTCCAAGGAAATATCCTGCTAAAATGCTAATAGTGGAAGAAAAAAGAATTTGGTCAGCAGTCTCGTGACCATCTACTCTAGCTGATGTTCTTCATAGAAGCATAGAAGTGGCTAAGGCAAAAACCCAGTTAACCTCTAACGCCTTCAGGGCCACAACATCAATGCTACCTCCGACTCCTTCCCGAAAAATAGCTACCATTGATGAAGGTTCTCCACTCCGGAAGTCGGATGACATTTCGGAAGAGCCCCTGCCTTCCTCTCCTCTAAAGTTTGTCATTGATGAAAATATGCAACACATCTTATCCATTCTCCAAAAACAGAAAGACAAATTCAAGAAGCCCATTTCGGACTTCTCCTACTCCGTTCCTCACTTGACTGAAAGAAGTGGTTGGTCCCAGGAAGAGATCAATCAAGGTCTTGAAGAAAGCATCCAGATCCAATCCTTCATGGATGATAACCCTCATCCGATGCTAGGGATCTCTCCTCTCTGCAGAGATGAAATCTTGATAGACGTTGACATAGTACCCTTCATGTACTATGATCTTCTGAATCAAGACTCGGACCAGATCGATTTGCCTCTCTCTCCCTTCAGCAAGTTCTACACCAAGTTCTCTCCTCTCCATCCGGAGGATGATCCTCATATAATCATCCGGACTGAACGTGAAAGATTGAAGAACTTTTATTCCAAGAATGCACTTCCTCAGAAAGAAGTGTGGTCTTAGAAAAGGATCATCAAAATTTCCGGATTTAGAAGGAATATCCCAACGAAGTTTGAACTCAACTGTGTGTTGTTCCGATACCACATCTTCCGAAACAAACCAACTCATAAAACCAAAACAGATGTCGACTTCCCTGTGATCAACCCTAACGACATTCTCACCATTAGTTCTCACTTCAGAAGCCATCAAGTTGACGATATTATCATGGGAGTTTACCATGTTGCTTTGAGCTTCCTTAAAGATTATGTTGCTGAATTTTGCCGGTATGACTTTGAGCTGGCCCATCTGTTCGGAACCGAGAAATACTTGGTCAAAATGGACTTCAAGCTACCTGAAGCTGAAATATTGGTAGAAGGACCTATTGATGAACCAGTGCTAGGTTTTATCTTCCTTTAAAGAAAAACAAACAAGAAGGACTTCTTTTGAGTCCTTGATAAACACCTGGTTCCCACCAAAGCCTTTCAGAAGTTCATCAGTCGAGCATCAAAGTCCGAAGCACCTGAGCACGTGAAGGAAAAGTTCATAATTCACCTTGAATAGTACATCAGAGTCAGAGAATGGTTGTACGGGGCGTACGTGTTCATCAAAAAAGATTCAAGCTAAGCTGACTGGATTGCTATGTTCACTAAGGGGGAGATTGTTGCAACCTAAAAGTGAACCTCTAGCAATATCTAACCTTTTATGTTCCAAAGTCAGTCTTAGTTACGAAATGGATTATGGTCCAGAGTCAGTCAGTGGTAAGAAGCGATGTTGGTGTCCGGAATAGAGAGTATGTTTGCAGAGAAGTTTTCCGAAATGAAGAAGAAGTCTGAATCAGTCTATCTGTCTTTACATTAATTATTCTTGTCTTTTCTATGATGTAACATTACGTAGGACATAGTCTTTTTGTATATTTAGATAATCAGAATGTCAGAAGTAGTGACATTGTTCGGTCCTTTGTATGTTTTATGGTTTGTAATATGTTCCTCCTTTTGCTATATAAGGAGTGTTTAATGACAAGAATAAATGACATATTGTTCCATAAAAAGATAGATATGCTTGAATTTACTTTTCTTGCATCTTTCTCTTAAATAAAACTCTTTCAGACATTCTACTTGTTCATTTATTGTCTTTACCATGAACATTCTCATTACTCTATATTTAATACTTGAAGTACTTTGTTGATTCTCATCTTCAGTCTTGACTGGTCTTTCCAGACTTGACTGGAACTATTAATCAGAAGAAATCTTTGATCTTAAGCATTAACTCAAGGTTTTAGTTTTCGAGACTTGTCCCTGCGCAACCAGATCCTTGTTCTCACAATCATTTCTCATACTAAGGGTTAAAAGAGTGAATACCTAAATATCTGGATGTTACAATTCTCCCCCACTTAAACTAGACTTCGTCCTCGAAGTATGTTGTTATGAACAACTCGGGGTAGTGCTCACGCATCTCAGCTTCGGGTGCCCAAGTCCAATCGGAACCCTTCTGATGCTGCCACTAGACCTTGACCAAAGATACCACCTAGGTGTGCAAGGCCTTCGCCTTCCGATCAAAAATCGCCATCGATCTCTCAACATAGTTCAGGAAATCATCAACCTTAATATCATTCAAAGGAACAAACACTGAATCATCAACCACACACTTTCGAAGCTGAGATACATGGAAGTTGTTGTGAATCCTTCTGAGCTCCTCTGGTAAATCCAACCGATAAGCTATTCGGCCAACCTTGGCAATCACACGAAATATCCCAATGTACCGGGGCCCCAATTTTACCCACTTCTTGAAGCGTATTACACCCCTCCAGGGTGATGCCTTCTGTAATACCATATCCCCGAAGTGGAACACCAACTCTGATCTGCGCCTGTCGGCATAAATCTTCTGCCGACTTTGAGCTGTCTACAATCTCTGGCTGATTTGTTGGATAAGATTTTTCATCTAAAGAACCACCTTGGTCTTTCCCATGACCATATGACCAACCTCTCCCCAACGAACTGGAGCACGACACTTCCTCCCATAAAGGAGCTCAAATGGTGGTGCACCAATGTTGGATTGATAGATGTTGTTGTATTAAAATTCAGCTAGGGGAAGGTAGGAGTCCCAAATCCCACTAGAATCGATCACACAGGATCGCAACATACCCTCGAGAATATGAATGGTCCGCTCGCTCTGACCGTCAGTCTGTGGATGATAAGCAGTGCCAAAGTGTAGCCTCGTACCCAGTTCCATGTGGAATCTCTGTCAAAACCGCAAGGTGAATCGAACATCCTGATATGATACAATAGAAACTGGAACACCATGCCGAGAGACAATCTCGTTCACATAAACATCGACAAATTTCTCGGCCGACGAGCTCTCACAGATTGCTAAGAAGCGGACACTCTTAGTCGAATGGTCCACTATCACCTAAATCATATCAAACCCCTTAACCGTCCGAGGTAACTTTGTGATAAAGTCCATGGTGATCTGACCCCATTTCTACATGGGAACCAACAAAGGATGAAGCTTTCCGTGCGGCCTCTAGTGCTCGGCCTTGACCATTCGACATGTCAAGCACCTGTCGACATACTATGCTATCTCCCTCTTCATGCATGACCACCAATAAATAAGTCGCAAATCCCGATACATCTTGGTTGCTCTAGGGTGTATCAAAAATTTGTAGTTATGTGCTTCCTCTAGTACAGTCTGCCAGATCCCACCCAAATCTGGTACCCAAACCCAACCGCACCAGGTCAAAAATCCACGACTATCGGTGGAGAACATGTCAATCTCGCCCCTGATCCGCTCCTCTTCTATTTTTCTTTCTTGACTCCCTCAGCCTGAGTCTCCCTAATCAAATCCATCAATGGAGAATCAATCAAATTCGTCATACATAGGTTCCCAACAGTAGAACTAGCTGACTTTTGGTTCAAAGCATCAACGAAGACTTTCGCTTTCCCTGGGTGGTATAGAATCTTGCAGTCATAATCCTTGACCACGTCATGCCACCTACGCTGTCTCATGTTCAGATTCGGCTGGTCCATGAGGTATCTCAGACTCTTGTGATCCATGTAGATGGTACATTGGACCCCATATAGATAATGTCACCAAATATTGAGGGAAAACACCACCGCCCCCCACTCTAGATCATGCGTCGAATACCGACCCTCTTGCTGCTTCAGCTTCCTAGAAATATATGCAATAACTCTCCCTCGCTGCATAAGCACTACTCCCAAAGCAATGATGGATGCATCACAATACATGAAAAAATACTCAACACCCCCAGGGAGGGTCAACAATGGGGCATCACACAAATTTTGTCTCAGTTTCATGAATGCAACATGCTGCTCAGGCACCCAATGAAAATCCATGCCCTTCCTCGTTAGAAAAGTGAGGGGTAAAACAATCTTGGAGAAATCCTAAATGAATCTACGATAATACCTTGCTAATTCCAAGAAACTCTTGATCTCAGATAGAGACTTTGGGACCTCCCACTGCATAACAACCTCAATCTTGGCCGGTTCGACCAGAATCTCATTCTGGTTAACGAGGTGTCCTAAGAACTGGACCTCTCGTAACCAAACCTCACACTTCGAGAACTTGGTCTACAGCCGTTCCGACCTCAAAACTCCTAGAAGCTGTAGACGGTTATCCTTATGTTGCTGTCTAGTCTTGGAATACACCAATATATCATCAATAAAAACAATGAATGATCGATCGAACATCAGCCTACATACTCGATTCATCAAATCCGTAAAGGCGCATTGGTGAGACCAAACAACATCACCAGAAACTCGTAATGACCATAACGAGTCTGAAACACGGTCTTCTCCATTTCCTCCTCTCTAACCCTTATCTGATGATATCCTGACCTCAAATCGATCTTGGAGAACCAAGATGCACCCTGAAACTGATCGAAGAGGTCATCGATCCGCAAAAGTGGGTAACGGTACTTCACCGTCAATTCTTTCACCTCTGGGTAATCAATACACATCCGGTGAGAACCATCCTTTTCATTAACAAACAAAATCAGTGCTCCCCATGATGAACTGCTCGAACTAAGAAAATGCTTGCCCAACAAATGCTGAAGCTGAGAGAACAACTCCTGCATCACCAATGGTACAAATCGGTATGAAGCCTTAGCAATCAGTGCCACACCTGGGACCAAATCAATCTTGAACTCAACCTGCCTCTTAGGATGCACACTGGGTAACACATCTGAGAACACATCGGAAAACTCTCTAACAACATGCACATCCGAAACTGAAACCTTCTTCCTAACCCGAGTATCAACCACATACACAAGATAACCCATACACCCATGCTACAGATACTGTCGATCCTAGATAGTAGATTAAAAAGTTGATCCAATCCTGGTACCCTCGCCATAAGTAATCAGTTCTCCCTCACTTGGGGGGTTCAAACTACCACCTGCTGACCCTCACAGTCGATCATCACACTAAACTTGCTCAACCAGTTCATCCCTACTATCACACATACATCCCTCATCAGAATAGGGATTAGATCAATTGGGTAAGACATCCCTAAGATCTCCAAAACACAACTCTGATAAACACTAGATGCAGAAATCTCATGTTCATTGGCGATAGAAACCCGCAACAGACACTCCAACTCTCCGAGAGTCATATAAAAAACCATGCTAAAAGACTGAGATAAAAAGGACTGAATTACACCCGAGTCAAATAGCACAAGAGCAAGAAAGGAGTTCACTAAGAAGGTACCTAACAGGAATATAGTCATAAGCATAATATTAAATATTTTGACAGAATAATAAATAGTAACATACCAGTAATGACATCTGGCGCCGCCCTGGCCTGCTCTTCCGTAAGCTGGAAAGCACGAACTTAAGCCCTTGGTGGCTCCTCCCTACCTTGGCGTCCATCCGTAATCCTCAAAATAGTCAGTGCTGGAGCCTGCGCCAGTATCGCAGCGAACAAAGGACAATTGGAATTCACAAGGCCAACCTGCTCATAGTGGTAACAAATCCTGGGACTTGCCGACGGGGCCAGCTGACGACAATCATTCGCAAAATGCCCCATCTTGCCACAATTGTGGCACCCATAAGAAGAAGATCGAAAACCACCCTCATGAACCTTGTCGCACTTCCCACAGGTGTGACCCCTCTGTCCCCCAGGGCGCGAATCAGCGGGTTTGAACCGCATCGATGCCGACTGATGTCAGAATTTTAGGAACGAAAGATTCTATAACGAAAATGTCATCAAAAGAACTGAATTAAAAGATTTGAACAACAAAGAGTAAATAAGATCTGATGTGATAATAGGCACTGTAGAACAATTTGTTACAAGAGTTTAGAACTATTCTGTATACGCTCCTAAGACTAACGTACCTATTCTACTAACAAGTACTCTGTATATAGGGCGTAAAAAGAGTAACTTGAAAGGATACATAAATTCCAAAAACAACATACTAACTTCGGAATTAAAATAAAGACTAATACAATTCAGAACACTGTAACATTGACACAACAAATACCGACACCTAACAATCTCCCCCTTTGTGTCAATTTGTAGCAGTTGCAGTCTTCATTTCTTCTTCTCCTGAACTTCAAAAAGCTTTGGAATAATGTTCAAAATAGTCATTCTAATAGTTATGTACCACGTTATCATATCAGAGACACACTTCATATCTGCAACTAAATTTCTCGTGTTCGCTTCTGCTCTGGCCAAGATTTGATTCAGAGCTATTGTAGAATACAAAGACTTGTCTCTTAAGAAGAGCATATAAGTCTTGATCACTTTATTCTCCTGTTCCTTTTAAGCGATACTCCATTTTTCTTTATAAATTGATCCAACCTTGTCACACCCCCAAATCGGAACAGCGGAAACGTTTGGGGGCGGAGGACGTCATGCTCAGTATCATAACCATAGTGAAGAAAGTAAACACAACCATCATAAATATAATTTAAAAGGTTACATCGGTTCAAAAGTACATGTTTCCAAATAAATTACATATGATGTCAAAATATAGCAAAATAATCTACACCTTAGCGTCTTGATTTGAGAAATCTTGTGATTACCTGTATTACTGATTACCTGAGAATACAAGTTGTTTTCAAAGAGTATCAGCATAAAGCTGGTGAGTTCATAAGCAGTTTATGAATGAAAAATGGTTGTTGTTCCTTAAAATTTGTTACAAGTTTGTTTCCAGAAAATCCAATATTTTCTAAAAGGTTTGGTGTAGTCTTATCTAACTCAAGACTTAGTATATATAAGTAATTCATCATACTTATGTGTGTGTGGTTTTATATTTAAATAAAACTCTTTAAATCCCCGTGAACTGAGTGTTTTGTTAATTCCCCATGTGAGTTGTTATAACCATGCTAAAACTCGAAGACCTCGTACTCGACGTTCTTCAGGCGTCGGAATATTATGACACTTGTCACCACAGACCTGCCGGTCTAGCTGTTGCAAGCAGCTTAGGTGCGGGTTTGTATGACCCAATATAGAACTATACACAACTATCACGCTCTCCCTCCAAGAGATTTTGATTATAACTACAGGACTTTTCTATGGTACTTAAGAGTACCCTGAAGGAGAATGACTCACAATTTTATTCATTAACAAGTTCACGTAATTTGTAAGAAAGTACCCATTTTGTAAATCGAGTGTGTTAGTGTTTCTTTGTTAAACGGAGTGTTCAAACTATACCTATTAATTTAATCAAGAGTGTTTTATGTTTAATGAAAACTGATTATGCATGACTTTGTAATTCAATAAAAATGACATTTGAAAATACTAAGTGTAAATCCTACACACCTTGCTCAGCATGTTACAAGGTGTGAATAACTCTTAAACTTGTTTTGACAGTTTTTACCCTTAACTGTCACTGTTTTTAGAATATTTATAGAAAAATCATTGTAAGTCGAATACTGAATCCGTAAACTCTGAGCATTTGGAAAAAGAGTCTACTGTGTTCATAAACTTTTCCTATAATTTTTGGTGGTCTAAAACTAGGGTGAAAATGTTCATCTTCACAACCTGGTCGGATTTTGTTGCTGCAGTGATAGGCAGTTTTGTAAAAATCACCATAAATTGTATAAAACTCGTATGGAGTTGTGGAAGTAGTCATTTTAAAGGTATAAAGCAGAACTATTTGTATATTAAACAGTTTTGAAAAATATTAAGTTTAAGTTGGGTAAAACAGTTGGTGAACAGGACACAACTTTTCTGTTGTAAGCTGTCAAGTTAAGTTTTAAATATGTTTTGGTGTTTTAACTTGTATTCCCCCCTGAAAACTAAAGAAAACTGGAAAATGTAGGGGTATGAACTCACCTTGAGTGATTTCTTGAAGAATGGAAGGCCGAAGACGAGGAGTATCAAGTCAAGAATACTTGATGAACACGTGAAAGCTTGGATGATCCTAAGAACGATCCTTTGGTGTTAAAATGTGGGTTGATGATTCAAGAATGTTATGAAAGCATGGAATAGCACTTGAGTTTAGATGAAATACTTACCAAAAAGTGATGTAGTAGCTCAAGAACAATTCCAAAATGTTGTTGGAAGTAGAGAGAAAAGAGGCTTTCTTGAAGGGTAAGAGGAGAGTGTAAGTGAAAGAAATGATCAAAGTGAACAAAGAAATTCTCCAGGGATTTCTTTATATAGATGTTGCTGGAGCAAGTGGCATGGATGAAGGGATGTTTGTCTTGATTTGTGTGATGTGGATAAAGTTGGACCAATGGGGAGATGACACACGGAGACAAGTGGGCACACTTGACCCACTTGTGGGGTAGAATATTCTTTTTAATATAAAATAATGATTTATAATTAGAAAATCCTTGAGAAATAAATAAAATATGAGTTTAGGGAGTTTAAAATGATAAAAATATGAATTTGGTGAAAAAGCCCCGTCAAAAATGTCAAAAACAGGCTTAGGAAGCGAAAATAGTCGAAAACCGGACTTAAAGAGCGAACCTGCGAGGTTCGGCTCTTGGAGGTGCTGAGTATCGAAGGTAGGGGAAGGAACTGAGAGAAGGGAGAAGGGTCCGAAGGTAGGGGTCTCGGTCCGAAGTGGTGAGGGAACCAAAATAGACCGAGGGTTCGGTCTATTTCGGTTGCATGAAGGTTCGGTCCCGATGGCTTGGTTCGGCTCTGACAGGTTCGGTTCTGACAAGCAGCTTCGGTCCTGAGGGAACTAGGTCCGGTCCTCACAAGGTACCTTCGGTCCTAAGAGAAGTTTTCGGTTCTAAGGGGTCCCTTCTAAGAGGTTCGGTTCCTAAGAGGGGTTTCGGTTCCTAAGAAGGGTTTCGGTCCTAATTAGTTGTTTTTCAATATAAGTCTCCGTTTGAAGCGGTTTTTTGCGAATTTAAGGGTCGGGATGACCCGGATGACTATAAAAAGTTGAGAGAGATTTGGGAGAGATTTCACATACTTGGAGAGATTTGGGAGAGATTTCACATATTTGGAGAGATTTGGGAGAGATTTCACATATTTGGAGAGATTTGGGAGAGATTTCACATACTTGGAGAGATTTGGGAGAGATTTAACATACTTGGAGAGATTTAATTTTAGTCATTATTATTGTATAATCTCGTAAAGCAAGGTTCGTGGACCCCGCTATGCTTCGTTTATGCTCATTTCAAGTCCCCAAAAGGGTCCATAATCGCGTTTTGATGCATTTAACTCCCTTTTCAGGGTTTTTACATTGCTAGACACATAAATTCTCCAAGACACTTGGATTCTTGACATACAAATGCACATTTTTATACATAGAATAAGTCTTAACATACAAGTACTAGTTATGTTTGACCGGTTTGACTTGAATTTGACGGTTGTCACATTATCCCCCCATTAGAAAGAATTTTGTCCCGAAATTTGGATTTTGAGTGGGACTTCAAGGGTTGGGGAATAGATGCGGGTACTTTTGTTTCATTTGTTCCTCACGTTCCCAAGTAAATTTGGGTCCTCGCATGGCGTTCCAGCGGACCTTTACGATGGGAATGCGGCTTTGTTTCGTCTATTTGACGTCTCGATCCATGATTTCAACAGGTTCCTCTACGAAGTGGAGGTTCTAATCGATCTCAATTTCTTCCAAAGGAATGACGAGGGTCTCATCAGACAAACATTTCTTCAGGTTCGACACATGGAAGGTAGGATGAACGTGATTGAGTTCCTGGGGTAATCGTAGCTTGTATGCCACCGGACCAATCATGGCAAGGATTTCGAAGGGTCCGATATACCTTGGATTTAATTTCCCCCGTTTTCCAAAACGTATTAATCCCTTCCAAGGTGAAACTTTCAGTAGTACTCGATCCCCAACTTGGAACTCCAAGGGTTTTCGTCTTTTATCCGCGTAGCTCTTTTGTCGGTCTTGCGAAGCCTTCATTCGCTCTCGAATTTGGATGATCTTTTCGGTTGTTTCTCTTATGATCTCCGGGCCAGTGAGTGTGCTGTTAGGAAGTTGCCCTCTAGCTACTTGCGTATCGCCCACCTCAGCCCATCACAGGGGTGATCTGCACTTACGGCCATAGAGGGCTTCGAACGGAGCAACTTTGATGCTAGTGTGATAACTATTATTGTATGAGAATTCGATAAGGGGTAAATGAGCATCCCAAGCCTTACCAAAGTCTATCACACAAGCTCTTAGCATCTCCTCTAACGTCTGAATGGTCCTTTCACTCTGCCCGTCGGTGTGTGGGTGGTAGGCTGTACTCATGTCGAGCCTAGTTCCGATAGCTTTCTGTAGTGACTGCCAGAATCGTGACGTGAATCGACTATCTCTATCGGAGATAATGGATATCGGTACTCCGTGAAGTCGCACGACTTCCTTAATGTAGAGCCTTGTCAGTTTCTCCATTTTATCTGTTTCTTTGATCGGTAGGAAGTGTGCGGATTTGGTCAGTCTGTCGATGATTACCCAAATGGTGTCAAGTCCACCCGTTGTCTTAGGTAACTTGGTAATGAAATCCATTGTGATCCGCTCCCACTTCCACTCGGGTATCTCTGGCTGTTGAAGTAGTCCTGAGGGCCTTTGATACTCTACCTTAACCTTGGCGCAAGTCAGGCACTTGCCCACAAAGGTAGCTATTTCGGCTTTCATGTTTGGCCACCAATACAGCTTCTTGAGATCTAAGTACATCTTGTCTGAACCGGGAGGCCCGGAGTAACGAGTTTTATGAGCTTCGCTCATAACAACGTCCCTGAATCCACCAAATTTTGGTGTCCAGATCCGGTTCATGAGGCAAAGAACTCTGTCATCCCTGACTTCCAGATTCTTGTCCATTCCTCTCAACGCTTCACGTGCCACATTCTCTAGTTTTAAGGCTTCTTCCTGTGCCTCCTTGATTTGTGTGGACAGGTGTGAATGGATGGTCATGGTTAACGCTTTTACCCGGCGGCCCGAGTACTCCTTTCTGCTCAAGGCGTCTGCAACCACGTTGGCTTTTCCGGGGTGATAACGAATCTCACATTCGTAATAGTTTAATAATTCCACCCATCATCTCTGCCTCATCTTAAGTTCTTTTTGATTGAGGATATGCTGAAGTGTCACACCCCAAAACTGGAACGGCGGAAACGTTCTGGGGTGGAGGACGTCATGTTTAGTATCACAAGACATGCATCATAGTAATCAAAGTAATGAACAACCATATCATTTGAAAGAAAGTGTTTACAAAGTGTGTGTTCACAAAACATAGAATACATAAGCAAATAACAAAACAAGACTTGAAGCTATTATGCTCCATCTTCTAAATTCCCAGCGCGAGTACCTGACTAATAGGCTCCTGAAAATACAAGTTATTTGAAAGAGTTGATCAGCAATCAAGCTGGTGAGTTCATAAGATTTTAGTGATGTAGTAAGTAGTAAGAAAGCTTGTAGAAAGTGGTAGTAAGTTGTAGTAAGTTCTTGTTTAGAAAAGTTTGCATGTTCCTCCAGAAAATCCTATATTTCCTGCTTTGATGAAAGATAAGTAAAAATGACTCTACAGTCCTTTCTATGAGTATTAAATTAATACAAGTTATATAAAACCCAGAGTAAACAAACAATCGGTTGTGTGTATCTGCCCTAAGCCGACAACCAAACAAGGAACAGGAAATGAGGCTGAAGACACACATCCCATTGTTTGTTAGGTCATCGTTGTATATAACCCCTGCGTATTCACTCGGTACTCACGGAGTTAACTGTAATAGTTCCTTTAAATTTGATGAAAATATCCTTTAAGAAAACCCTTATTTCTTATAATTAAATGATAACCACAGTAGTTCCTTCTATAATATACTAGTTATATATAATCTAATATCGAGCAGATAGTTAATTGGGAGAATCTGCCCCAAACCCACTACCAAACAAGGAACAGGGAATGAGGCGGAAGGCACACATCCAACTACCTAAGGTCCTTTAGTTCTCTTGAATACTGGTTTAATAAAATGGATTAAACCCTTAACTGGTAAGTTTCTAGTTTTGTATACCAAATGTTCTAATTTGGAAAGTATGCTTTGTACTAGAAAACTGTGCATTGACTTTGTGTCCTAAGACTTGACCCATACCTGGTACCCTTATGATGACTTAATGTATACTGAACATATATATATCTAGAATCGAATAGATAATAGACTGGGTGAATTCGTTCCAAGCCCACAACCAAACAAGGAACAGGAAATGAAGCGGAGAGCACACATCCTATTACATGTCGGATCCCATTGATATATATGTATCCTTTGGTGTATACATTAAGGAATCATAAGGTTAGCATTATGGTCCTTTCTACTAAACGTAGCCTTCTACCAAGGCATCAAATGTTATGTATGTTTGTTTCTTGCATGAGTGTGTATTTTTCCCAAGTATGACTATCATTAACTAAATATAGTTTACGTTATCATTTGTGTGAGATGATCACAAAATAAATGTAATAGGGAAAATAATGTTTTACCTCAGCAGTGATACTGCTGGCTATAAAATGATAAAATACAGACTCCAGGTAGTATTAAATGTACAATACACCTCGGGGAGTCTTTTTGCCTTTAATCCTTAGTCGGTTAATTAAAGGTTTAAATGTGAACTCGTTTGTAACCATGCTAATCGACGACTGAATAATTGATGACCCTCCAGTGTCATATGTAGTGAGGTGACATTTTGTCACCCCGTGGCCTTATCGGTTGTGACTGTAGCTAGCAGTTGGGGTGTGGGAGTGTCTGTCCCGTATAGATCTATACACACAATGCCCGCTCTCCCTCCAGGAGACTCTGGTTACAATATGATACAACATTGTCTTGTTGTATCCTTAAATAGTGTGTCACATTCTAGTTATCGTATTCTAATGTTTGTATAGTAAGTCATAGTGTAGTGATGTTCTCTCTATACAAGTGTATAGTATGCTCTCCTGTATAGTGTATAGTGTGTTCTCTTGTATATTGTGTTCTTTTGTATGGTATGTTCTCTTGTATAGTGTATAGTGTGTATTGTATTTCGTTATAGTACGTTCGTAATGACTTGTAAATGTACTGACTCTCGTATGCTTTGTTGTACTAGTAATAGTGGGTAGTAACCTCTTAAACTATACATATTATAGTTTACAAATGTTTTACTTGAACTGTTATGGAAAAGACTCTTTTATCCACTAAGTTATGCTTGTACTTTAAAAACAGAGTTTTGTAAAACTATAAAGTAACATAACTTTAAAAGAGTTTTTCAAATGTTTTGATCACTTATAAAAGACATAAGCAATCTTTTGAAAGATGTTTATAGCAAATATTTACATAATTATCATTGTGTTCAACTTGTATTCCCCCCCTTAAAAGCATTTAAAACAGTTAAAAGATTCATTATGGGGTATGAACTCACCTGATGTGGGTGATTCAACGAATATGCGCGTAAGGATGAGAAGTTCCACGAATGAAGTCCCGACACACAACAAGTCCTAAATGACATATAATGACATATATTGGCATGAATAAAGTGTTTAGAAGCAACCAAATGCAAGGAAACACCTCACGAGACTAGGAAACACTTTGACCAAGTGTTGGATTCACATGTCATTAATCTAAAGGGTGCTTATGGCCATGGTTTGGTGTTTATGGCCATGTATTTATGGCCAAGGTAGTTTACGGCCGTAAACTCATGGCCAATCATGCATAAGAGGGTGTTTGAAGGCTAGGGAAAATTTAGGGACCATTGCTCTTCACAAGAATGAGCAAAACCAATGTTTAGGAGGGTGTTGAGGTGTTTACGGCCAGGGTGAAAACCCTATGGTCGTAAACTCACCAAGTGGTCTTATTTTGAGTCTTAAAGGTAAAGAGTTCCAAAGGATCAAATGTTCTAAGGCTTGGCAAGGGTCTAGAAGTGTTTAAGGCTCAAAACATCACACTTATAAGGGTTTACGGACAAGGTGTAAACTCCTGGCCGTAAACTCTCTTTGATGATGAGTTTGGAGATGATTCAAGGTCTTACAAAGCACAAGGGAGTGTTCTAGCCTCGAATCTAATCCTTAGGAAGAGTTTACGGCCAAAATGGCATACTTATAGGCTTTACGTCCAAGGGAGATTCCTTGGCCGTAAACTCCTTTTGGTCTTGCATTCATGATGATTTCAAGGCTCTAATCAGGATTCATAACTAGATATCAAGTATAAGGAAGAGTACTTACGATATAGAGGCTTGAAAGGGTCGATTTTGGCTAATAACACTAGTGTGTGTTCTTGGTGTTCTTGGTGAAACTTGAAGATTTGAAGATCTAGTTAAAATGAATGTTTTCATGGATGAAATCAAAGAGTGTAACTAGGAGATATGACAACCCGAAATTTCAATCTAGTACGAACCATTCAATCCAATCAAAGTTAGACTTGTTCCTGCTAACTTCTAGCACTATTTTGAGTCTAATTGAGCATTTCGAGCCTAGTATATTCAAATAATGAGTGATAGGAAGTGTCCACTGAAGTTGTAATCTATCAAGCAATCCATAAACCCTCTAAAGAGGTGTTTACGGCCAGGAATCATGAGTTTACGGCCGTAAACCCATGGTGGCCGTAAACACCATGCTATATATTTGGTCCTTAGTCATTTTTCCTTCATTTTCACCATTCCAAGCCCAAGAACTCGGAATTTTCTCTCTAAGATCTTGAGACTTTTGCTTCCAAACTTCAAAAATGTAAGTGATTCCTTCGCTCTATGTGTTACTACATCTCTTCTTCTTGATTCACTCTTGAATCCATCCACAAATTTTATCTTTTGAGTCTAGATCTTCAAGATCCTCAAGAACACCAAGAACACTAAAGTATTTTGGGCCGAAAACACCCCCATTTGCCTCCAAAACGTAAGTATACTACCATTAGCTTGTTGTATACTATAATCACTTGTTAAACATCTAGAAATCTTCAAGAAATCGTGACCAGAAGGGTGTTTACGGCCAAGGCAATCTCCCTTGGCCGTAAACCCTAATTATGGGTGCAAATGGACCCTAACTTCTTCCTAAGGGTTGGTCTTTAGTCTAGAACACTTCCTGCTAGCTTGTAAGACCTTAACACATACTTTGGTACAAAACACCATGAGTTTACGGCCGTAAACTCATTGGGCCGTAAACCCATGGGCCGTAACTCATGGGGCCTTACCATTTGGGTCGTAAACTCCAATGGAAGGCCCTATAACCCTTAGATGCAACCCTATGTACTTCTAGCACTTGAATCAAAGTGTTTTCCGTGTCCTAGGATGTCTTTACTTGCTTAATTAGTTGCTTAGTCACTAATTAGATACATATATGTGTCATTGTATGTTAAATAGGATCCGCGTGTGCTCAAGTCCTCACTTGACACTTAGCATCCTATCCGGCACTTCCATCCAAACCACTCACTACAGGTGAGTTCATACCCCTTAATCAACCTTTAAAATGATTTTAAATGCTTTTATGGGGAGGGGGGGGAATACAAGTTGAACTAATATAGTTATTATATCAATCACATGAGATTAATAACTACCAACCAAGTGGATTTCTTATTTTTGAAACTGTGTTATCAAACAAACTACTTCAAATCATTTTATAAATTCTTTTACATGTTAAATACTTTCTATTAAACTTGTTCTTATATGCCAAACTGCTTTTAAATCGTCTTATGAAATGACACCAAGTCATCAATATTTATATAAACTCTTCAAAAGGTTTTACGAAACTTCTTTCTAAACTTATATTTTGTCAAATGTGTATCTATATTTATATAGTTATATAAGTAGGATTGAAAGGACTTAGGACTGATAGCTCACCTTACTTCCTGTTCCTTGTTTGGTTGTGGACTTAGGGTATCAGTTGTTTGTCCGAAGGTCGTTTGAATCTTAGTTATATATTATGTATATGTATATAGATATAAAAGTTCCTTCATTCAGTTCACTACCTTTAGGTAGCAAAGGTATACAAGCATGTTCATTCATACAAACAACATTGCTAGTAAACTACAATAGGTATAGTTTAGGAAGTTACTAATACTATTACTAGAACAATGAAACATAGAAAGAGTCAGTTCATACATGAGTCAATACATACTATTATGAGAAACTAATAGAACATACTATTATGAGAAACTAATAGAACATACTATTATGAGAAACTAGGAGAATATATTATACACTAGTACAGAAAGAACATTACTACGTTATGACTTACTATACAAATACTGATATATGATAATTTAATGTGATATACGATTTAAGGATACAACAAGACAGTGTTGTATCATATTGTAACCAAAGTCTCCTGGAGGGAGAGCGGGCATCTTGTGTATAGATCTATGCGGGACAGACACTCCCACACCCCGATTGCTAGCTACAGTCTCAGCCGATAAGGCCAAGGGGTGACAAAATGTCACCTTACTACAGATGACACCGGAGGGTCATCTTTTATTCAGTCGTCGATCAGCATGGTTACATACAAGTTCACATTTAAACCTTTAATTAACCAACTTGGGATTAAAGGCAAAAGACTCCCCGAGGGGTATTGTACATTTAATAGTACCTGGAGTCTGTATTTTATCACTTTATAACCAGCAGTGTCACTGCTGAGGTAAACCATTATTTTCCCTATTACATTTACCTTGTGATCTTCTCACATATTTATTAACGTATAAACTATATTTAGTTAATGATAGTCATTCTTGGGAAAATACACACTTTTACAAGAATCAAGCATATAGAACATTTTGATGCCTTGGTAGAAGGCTACTTTTAGTAGAAAATATAGGATTTTCTAGGAGATACAATTACTTACATCAAACATTTACATCGAACTATTACAAACATTTTCTTCAAACTTACAAACATTTTCGTACAAACAATGACACTAAATACTTATGAACTCACCAGCTTTATTGCTAATAAACTCTTTCAAAATAACTTGTATTCTCAGGTCATCAGTAGACAGGTACAGTCGACCAGGTTTTGAGAAGACGGAGCGTGTTCCAGACTCGTCTGTTATTTTGATTACTTGTTTTTGGTATCTTATTACTATGAAAGAACACACTTGTATTAAATTATACTATTAATGCAATGGATGATTTTGTTGCTTGTTTACTACTTTGCGTTGTTATGATACTGTACATGACGTCCTCCACACCCGAACGTTTCCACCGTTCCGGTTTTGGGGTGTGACAGATTGGTATCAGAGCATTGTTTATAGTGAATCGAGTGTATCAACCCATAAAAGATATACAAACTATAAACACATAGGGATTAAAATACTCTGACCAAGAGTTTATACTTTTAAGTAATAAGGTACTTAACTAAAAGTATACGTAAGTACATACCTACATACTTACTACAGAACAGTGTCATACTAGAACATAACAAAAGTATTACGATTGTTGAACAACACAATTAGGCTTAGAGACATATAGTCAAATCTGGGGGGATATAGCCTGATCAACTATATTTTCCGAGTAGTGACTAGCATGTGCCTAAGAATGGTTGTGGTATTGCAACAAGTCTAAAAACTTACCAACACTACTACAATGACAACATTAGAACAGAACATAAACTTAAAATACTATAAGAGTATTTTGTGTTACTATAAATTACTTATTTGAGAACTAAAGGTCTTCATTAGTAGGTCAATAGTTGCTAAGTGGATACGCTAAGGTTATATGTAACTAGGATGTCATAGACTTAGAATCTGTGATCTTTGCTTTACTCCCTGTCCCTTGTGGATTTGGAGTTAGGATCACTTATTCGAAGGTCTATCCTGTTTTGATTTCATATAACTGGTATGCACTATACAAGTATTGAAGTAACTGATAAAGATCATCTTATAACTATCTAAATTAGTTCGTCTATTAATTATTTCTCTTACCCCTTTTCTCGCTTAGATAACATGGCTGAATTCCACCTCCCCAGCAACCCTTACTTTCCCGGCCAAGAGAATGGAGGAGGGCTAAATGCAGAACCAGAAGCAGAACCTGGACTCCAATTAGATGATGATCTAGCAGAAGACCTTCTAGAGGATCTTGATCCCGAGCCAGAAGTGGAGAATCTACCCCCAGTGGCCCCAATCCCAAATCCTAACCCTCGTCCGGCTTTTCAAGGCCCGACGCCTCCGTGGGTGGAAAGCTTGGAAACATGGAGCCAAGAGCAGAACCATCCCATACCATTCAATAGAGACCAAAGCTTTTACGAGCTGAGCGAAGGAGGCTCAGCAGACAGGGTCTTGCCAATCCTGGTCCGCAGAGTTGCCCGAAACGAAGTTCAGGGTAGGACAGCTCTCCATCGAATCACGGAAGCTGATGCCAATGCGAGAATGCATACCATCCGCACCATTCATCTTGAAGATGCTCGTGAGAGGTCTAGGAGAGACCACAAGGCCCTGCAGCAAGAGCTTGTTGCGATTCGAGCCGAAGTCATAGAGCTCCGAGTACGTCAGAGGGTATACGAAAGACACCTACTCGATGTGGAGCGCCAGCTGGCTGAACTGAGGGTTCACATGAGGGATACTCGCCGCCAGTAGGAGATTCTCTACTATCAAAACGAGGCCATACACACCTTTAGAGGGAGTGTACGACCGTACACATGGGTGTGCGGCCGCACACACACCTCCTGGCAGCACACTCCCTTCTTGACAGCACACCCACCCTATATAAAGGATAGACCCCTTTCCTTTTATTCCTTTAACACCTTGGCAGCACACAACACCATTTCTCTCAAGCTTCTTCAACCACAAACCCTCCCAAGGCTTCAAAAACGTGAGTAATCCATCCCTTAACTTGTTGTGAATGAAGAACCTGTTGATCTAGGCCTTGAATCATGAAAGTCCCGTCATGTTCTTCATCTCTTTGAAGGAGTGCGACCACACACTCATGTGTGCGGCAGCACACTCATGTGTGCGGTAGAACACTTCTGTGTGCGGCAGCACAGTCCTGTGTACGGCCACACACTCCTATGTGCGGCAGCACACTCATGTGTGAGGTAGCACACTCCCTTGTCCAGCAGCACACACATTTGTGCGACCATACACACACACCATAGGACCACAAACCCATTTCTAAGACCCTAAACTTGTACTACAACCAAGTATGAGCCTAGGACACTTCACGGATGCAAGTATGGAGATTGAAAACACCACAAAGGCACCTTCCATCATGAGTGTACGGTCGCACACCCATTGGGCCGCACACCTATGGCCGTACACACCTTTAAGGTGGCCATACACCTTCCTCATGCAATTCTTTGAGGTCCTAACACTTAGTGCAAGTAGTCCCAAGTTCTTAGAGTGGTTCTTCATCACATCTAGTGGTGGAATGCCATCATTTGACTCCTTTATGTGTCATTACTTGTTGATTAGGATCAAATCGTGTTCAAGGCTTCACTTGAACATCCTGCATTCCGTATCGATCCTTCATTCAAATCACCCGAGGTGAGTTCATACCCCTACATTTTCCGTGTTTTTCTTTAATGTTTTCAGGGCGGAATACAAGCCAAACGCTAAGTATTTTGTTAAGTTTTAAACTTATTAATGCAGTCCAATGATTTCCACGTTTAATAACATATTCGGATATTTTATCTCTTTTTGTAATATGTTGAACATAAGGGAAACTTCTATTTTGGAAATCCAACTTCATAGCTTTCAGAAAGGTTTTTACAAAGCATTTTCCATATCAGCTCTAATAAACTATAATGGGTATAGTTTGGGATAACCCTCTAGGCAGTCTCTACTTAATCAGATTTTATAAATGAATATATATAAACTATGGCGGATTTAGTTTATGTTATATGTTTTTCTCAGAAGTATAAAGTACATTTATTCAAGGATAATTACTTTTTTATACTGATTTCTCGCTAGTAAACTAGATTATACAGAATTGTGAGGCGCTACTTCAGTACTGTACCCTTAGGTGTATAGTGATAAATCCTTTTAGTATAACCAGAGTCTCCTGGAGGGAGAGCGTGAGATTTGTGAATAGATCTATTCGGGACTGACAATCCCACACCAGAACTGCTAGCTACAGTTAGGCGGGCACGCCTGTGGTGACAAATGTCATTTAGCTTAATGCCTGAAGAACGTTATAAAGGTCTCTCGGTCATATCAAGTATGGGTATACGACTCGCAAATAAGTATAAACTAACTTTGTTTACAGAATCTATTCTACCCCTAGGACGGATAACATGTTTTCTAAAACTGATGGTTTATTTTCTACTAATAGACACTCTTTCAAGACCGCTTTTCATAAGAAAATATAGGATTTTCTTGAAGAACACTTTTCAAATGGATTCAAAGAACATTATCTCACTAAAACTAAATGCTTATGAACTCACCAGCTTTATGCTGATATTCTTTCAAAACTGCTTGTATTCTCAGGGATTTAGTAAACAGGTACTTCTAGGAGTTCGGAGAAGACGAAGCGTTAGAGTCGCGTCTGTCTATTTTACTTTTGATATGATTAAAACTATGTATTAAACAATGTAAACCTTTTTCATATATGTATTCAATGTCTGGTTGTGTTTACTATGCTTGCTATGATACAATTGTTGTGATACTTCGCATGACGTCCTCTACCCCGGAACGATTCCGCCATCACGGTTTCGGGTTGTGACAGATTGGTATCAGAGCCTTTGTTTATAGCGAACTAAGTATATCGAACCTTACATGGTATACAACTATAAATACTAAGGGGCCTAAGTGCTCTAAACTAAAAATATACTTTCAAAAATACAAGTATTTTTATAAAAGTATATAAGTATACCCGAGTATCAGAATCTGTGTCGTAAGTAGAGCAAAATAAAAGTATTTGGATGTTGGACATCGCGGTTAAACCTGGGCAGTTATGTAATCATGTCTAGGGTGAATATAGCCTCATCAACTATATTCAGTCGAGACATGACCAACATGTGCTTGGGAGTGACTATGGTGTTGCAGCAAGTCTAAAACTTACCTAGATACTAGAAGAGTTCTAGAGCCAAACATAAGGATTAAAATACTATAGGAGTATTTTAGAATCCTATAACGACTAAGCCGAAAACTTACCCAAGAATCCATCCTTCAAGAATCAAGCATGTAGCCATGATACATTGGAAGTATTAATAGATCTGATGCCTATTAACTATTCCTTTACCCTCACCTCGCATAGATAGCATGGCTGGATTCCATCTTCCTGGCGACCCGTACTTTCATAACCAAGGAGATGATGGATGGATCGAACCAGAGCCAGAAGGAAACCAAGAAATCCCTTTTGACAATGGCATTGCCGAACCATTTCCTGAAGAGACTGACTCGGAACCAGAAGTCGAGAACTTACCCCCAGTGGCCCCAATACCAAATCCCAACCCTCAGCTTGTACTCGAAGACCCTACGCCTATGTGGGTCGAAAGCCTGGATAGGTGGAGTCACGAACAAGGCCAACCCCGCCCGTACAATGGGGATCGCCGCTTCTACAATGTGGACGGAGGAGGCTCCGTAGATAGAGCCCTTCGAACTATAGTCCGCCGAGTGGCCCGCAATGTCGAAATGAATGTGGCGGCCATTCAACGAACTGTGGAACTCGAGGCAGACTCGGATGCCAACACAAACCGTATTCGCAGTCTCGAGGTTGCTGATAGGAGGATTTTGAGAGACCACGAAGCCCAGCAACGAGAGCTAGCTTCAACTCGATCTGAGGTCATGGAGCTCCGAGCATGCCAATCAGTATACGAGAGTCGCCTGCTTGACATGGAGCGCCAGTTGACTAACCTAAGGTTCCGCCCGAGAAGTGCCCGTCGCCAGTAGGAAATATTCTACTTGTTCTTCCTTTTGGAATAGCTTTCCTATTTATGTTCTAAGTAGCTCCTTTCTCTGTAGACATTCTTGTCTTGAAAGTGCCGATTCACTAGTTCTTTATGTTGTCAAAATTTTCCTCTGTTGGTATGTGGTAGAGCTACTCCTAGGTCAAATTTTCCAAACTATGTGTAATCTTGACATCGACAATGGTGGAAACTATCATATTTCAGTTGAAGATTTTCTTTGTCAAAAGTATACCTTAGATCGATAGCATGAAAAGTAAGCAACTTTATCAAGGTCCCATCACTGTTTTGTCCTCAAAACGTGAATCATAAGATATATTCAGATGATTATTCCTTATCCCCATCATTTTCGTATCAGCTTCGATATCCTAACCGGCACGGAATTGTTAAGCCTCAAATCGTGCTGATATTCTTTGCTTCGAGAAATCGATTCGTCTCAATCTTCCCTTCGACGAAATCCTCACTGGTCTCAGTGATAAGATTTGTCGAACCTTCGTATCATTTCCTGCGTCAAGCCTCGAGAGCATCTTCGAAGTCTGCAACTTTCCCGATGTCTTCCCCAAAGACATTCCGGGGACTTCTTCCGAGTGCCAAGTTGAAGCTCATATCGACTTGATCCTTGGAACTACCCTTATAGCCAAATCTCTGTATCGTCAAGAGCCGACAGAAAAATGCGAGAGTTACTCAGCCAGCCCGATGAGCTGCGCAAACCAGGAGTTCGTAAACTTATTGTATGCAAACTTTGTTGTGCTGAAATCTTTTCTATTCTTTGCTAAGACCACATCGTGGGGATGAGGGTCGAATCAATGAAAGTCAGATAACAAAACGGGGAAAAATCTCAATCCATAGATAAACATTTGGGACATATCCAGAGGCAACCATTGTTGCTCACAAGCTTCTTTTCTTGACATGTAGCAGAATCATGCCTCCAAAGAAACATAACCATCCAACCGATAAGACACCAATCCTTCAGATGGATTCAGCTACGTTCCAAGCTACTGTCACAGCAGCCGTAGCAGCTGCCCTAGCTGTTCTTAACGCTAACAACACCAATATGGGTGGATGTGTTATTGGCAATCTAAACCTTGGTGTTAATCAATCTCAACCGCAAGTACCTACTGGAAAGGACACACCTGATCCCCAACCTAACATCCTGAAACGAAAGTTCAAAGGAAGTTGTTCGACCCAAAGACCTACTGAAAGGCGTCGGATTGGGACAGTCAATACCCCAGTCAGCCCTACTGTTCCAACCCTAACCACACCCTACTTGGGAAACCTCCTACACTGCAGCAAATGCAACTACCATCATCATGGAGTCTGCCGAGTGCCACATTGCACTAGATGCAACAGGAAGGGGCACACCTCCCGCAGCTGTAGGGCCCTAGTTAAGTTCGTCACTCTGACTACGAATGTTGGGGAAAGTCCAACACGTCACCTCTGTGGTAGTATGGGACATTTCAAAAGAGACTGCCCAACAGAGGAGAACAATGAGGAGACAGGAGGAGTCTGACCTCAGAAAACGGGAAGCATCAAAGAACCCTACATTGTTTTGGTACGTTTTCGAAAACCTCAATAATCATTCATGATCGTGATTACTTTCTTGTCCAAATTATATCACGACATACCCTAATGAGTAAAGTATGACAGCTTAGTGAATACGTTGGAGTCGGTTGTAATTATACATGACTTATATACGCCATGCAATCATAGGAAAATCTAATGGGAACCATTCCATCGAAAGCCCATAGTTTCAAAACATCTGGACCCTCGCATTAGTAGTACCCACCAAGTCCAAATCAAACGCAGAAAATACCAGGGACATTCATTTAGGGATGCCAATGTGCTAGCAAAACGATCCTCCCGAACTAACTTGACGCGCGATTCTACGACACCATTCTGTCTAGCTCGACCAAGTCTATGTTATACCAAATCCTTTTGTCTTAAATCGTTCGATCGCGAAACTCCCGTCGCTCGTGACGACAACCAGATGCGAACTTCAAAGAATTCATCTATCTTCGAAATTAGAAAGTATTCATACGAAGAGTATCATCCGCAAAGAGAAGGACAAAGTAAGAGAACCATCCGGGTAATTGAAGATGTGTCATGGGACACACATCTATCCTTAATTGGACTTTCTTGCAACAACGGCGACCTTTCCAGTAGCAAGGCTGCGTTGTTCGAAGCCCTCTACAGCCATAAGTACACACCCCATATGTGTTGGGCTGATATGGGCGACACGCAAATAAACAAAAGTCAAGTCCCCGACAGCACTCTCACGAGTCCTGAAATCATCCGAGAAACGGAAGAAAAGATCGTACGAAAGGGCTACGGCCGATGAGAGACAAAAACCCTTGAAGTTCCAAATTGGTGGACGTACCCTTTTGCAAGTCTTATCCTTTGAAGGCCTAATACGCTCGGGAAGAGTTGGAAGCTAAAATCAAGATACGTTGGAACGTCCAAGACCCTTGCTAGGATCGGTCTCGTAAGCATACAAACTCCGGTTACCCCGAGAACTCAACAAAATCCATCTCGCCTTCCTCGCTTCAACCCGAAATGAGTGTCCGTCCGATGAGACACCTACGATTTCCCCTCAATAATCTCGAGTTAGACGAGAGCCTACACTTTATAAGAGAATCATCCGAGCTCGCAAATCAAGAAGTCAAGTGAACGAAATAACGTCACATCCCGATAGTGAAGGTCTGCTAGAATGTCAATCAGGAACTTGGATTCACTTGGGGGCACGAGAGTCCCATGAACCTTAAGTACCTCCATCTTTTTCAATACCATGAGTTATATTCTTATTCTTCAATTTCGGGACGAAATTCCCTCTAACGGGGGGATGATGTGACAAACCGGAACTTTTATCTCGCACACTTAGTCAATTCAATCAAAGTTAAACATGTTTTGTTGACTTCTCGCACTGTTTAAGGATTCTTTTAAGTGATTCTAAGCTTGAGTATGACCAAGGTTGAGTCTAGGAATGAGTCAGCAAGTTGTATACTGTCAAAACGAGGCCATACACACCTTTAGAGGGCGTGTACGGCCGTACACATGGGTGTGAGGCCGCACACACACCTCCTGGCAGCACACTCCCTTCTTGACAGCACACCCACCCTATATAAAGGATAGACCCATTTCCTTTCATTCCTTTAACACCTTGGCAGCACACAACACCATTTCTCTCAAGCTTCTTCAACCACAAACCCTCCCAAGGCTTCAAAAACATGAGTAATCCATCCCTTAACTTGTTGTGCATGAAGAACCTCTTGATCTAGGCCTTGAATTATGAAAGTCTCGTCATGTTCTTCATCTCTTTGAAGGAGTGCGACCACACACTCATGTGTGCGGCAGCACACACTCCTGTGTGCGGCAGCACACTCCTGTGTGCGGCAGCACACTCCTGTGTGAGGTAGCACACTCCCTTGTGCAGCAGCACACACATTTGTGCGACCATACACACACACCATAGGACCACAAACCCATTTCTAAGACCCTAAAATTGTACTACAACCAAGTATGGACCTAAGACACTTCACGGATGCCATTATGGACCTTGAAAACACCTCAAAGGCACCTTCCATCATGAGTGTACGGCCGCACACCCATGGCCGTACACACCTTTAAGGTGGCCATACACCTTCCTCATGCAATTCTTTGAGGTCCTAACACTTAGTGCAAGTCGTCCCAAGTTCTTAGAGTGTTTCTTCATCACATCTAGTGGTGAAATACCATCATTTGGCTCCTTTATGTGTCATTACTTGTTGATTAGGATCAAATCGTGTTCAAGGCTTCACTTGAACATCCCGCATTCCGTATCGATCCTTCATTCAAATCACCCGAGGTGAGTTCATACCCCTACATTTTCCGTGTTTTCAGGGGGGGGGGGGAATACAAGCCAAACACTATGTATTTTGTTAAGTTTTATACTTATTAATGCAGTCCAACGATTTCCACGTTTAATAACATATTCGGATATTTTATCTCTTTTTGTAATATGTTGAACATAAGGGAAACTTCTATTTTGGAAATCCAACTTCATAGCTTTCAGAAAGGTTTTTACACAGCATTTTCCATATCAGCTCTAATAATCTATAATGGGTATAGTTTGGGATAACCCTCTAGGCAGTCTCTACTTAATCAGATTTCATAAATTAATATATATAAACTATGGCAGATTTAGTTTATGTTATATGTTTTTCTCAGAAGTATAAAGTACATTTATTCAAGGATAATTACTGTTTTATACTGATTTCTTGCTAGTAAACTAGATTATACAGAATTGTGAGGCGCTACTTCAATACTGTACCCTTAGGTGTATAGTGATAAATCCTTTTAGTATAACCAGAGTCTCCTGGAGGGAGAGCGTGAGATTTGTGAATAGATCTATTCGGGACTGACAATCCCACACCAGAACTGCTAGCTACAGTTAGGCGGGCACGCCTGCGGTGAACAAATGTCTTTTAGCTTAACGCCTGAAGAACGTTATAAAGGTCTCTCGATCATATCAAGTATGGTTATACGACTCGCAAATAAGTATAAACTAACTTTCTTTACGGACTCTATTCTTCATTTGTTTTATTTTAAGTAATAAAACTACTTTTATATATGCTGATAGTAATCAAGGACTTCTAAACTGGCATCTCTACCTCTAGGACGGATAACATGTTTTCTAAAACTGATGGTTTATTTCTACTAATAGACACTCTTTCAAGACCGCTTTTCATAAGAAAATACAGGATTTTCTTGAAGAACACTTTTCAAATGGATTCAAAGAACATTATCTCACTAAAACTAAATGCTTATGAACTCACCAGCTTTATGCTGATATTCTTTCAAAACTGCTTGTATTCTCAGGGATTTAGTAAACAGGTACTTCCAGGAGTTCGAAGAAGACGAAGCGTTAGAGTCACGTCTGTCTATTTTACTTTTGATATGATTAAAACTTTGTATTAATCAATGTAAACCTTTTTCATATATGTATTCAATGTCTGGTTGTGTTTACTATGCTTGCTATGATACAATTGCTGTGATACTACGCATGACGTCCTCCACCCCGGAACGATTCCGCCATCACGGTTTCGGGGTGTGGCATTTAAGGAATAGCCTTCCTATCTATGATCTAAGTAGCACTTCCCTATGTAACTACCCCCGTACTGTAAGTACTTTTCGTAGGCCGTTGTTCTGTCAAAACGTTTCTACTTCGGATATGATGTAAGACCAACTCCAAGGTCAACTTTCCCTAACGTATTACAACTTAAATATCACTGATATTGATGGTCGGCTAATCCCTGTGGCAATACTTGTTCAAATACTTTCATTCTACTATCGTTAGAATTCTATCTAAACCTCACTTCCGACAAGTTATTGAGCTAGGATAATTTAACTCATGAATCACTTCCAATTCTTTTCGGAAGTTGGATCACGTTATCCACCAACCAATGATAGCCTGGTTCGGACAAAAAACGTCTTGTGACTATTCTATGAACTTACTTCTATTCTTTACCAGTACTACATCATAAGGATGTAGGCCAAACCATCAAGAACAGTTTAACAAAATGAGAAATTTACATTTGCATGAATGAGTAGAATACATCTAGGACCGACCATAATCACTCACGAACTCCTTTCCTTGTCATATATCAGAATCATGTCGTCATCTAGAAATGGTCAGCCGAACGATGAAACCCCGATCCTTCATATAGACGCCGCCACCTTCCAAGTCACGGTAACAGTTGCCGTGGCAGCTGTCCTAGCACAACTCAACGCTGGTAACGCAAAAAAGGTGGAAACGGTGTTGACAGTTCAAATCATTGTAACAATCCGGGAAATCAACAAATGATAACTGTCACAAACACCCAAAGCCACAAATCTGAGTATAGGAAACGAAAGCGTCAAGCCCAAAAGGAACGCAAGAAATCTCAAACACTTGCCATGCAACAGCAACAAGTGGCGACCCGTACCCCTCCAGCACCGATAAAACGATAAGAGGGAACACTCCTGAAGTGTGAAAAGTGTAATTTTCATCATAACGGAGTTTGCCGTGATTTGCAATGCATGAATTGCAATCAAATGGGGCACACTACTCATGTCTGTAGGGTGCCGGCACGAACCGTCTTCCAAGCCACTAGCATCATGATCAGCCCGGCTTGCTATGGGTGTGGTGAAACCGGACACTATAAAAGGAATTGTCCAAAAGAGAGGAACAGCGAAAGCGCTCGTGTCCACATAACTCCGACCCGACACATCACTTCCAACACCGATGCTGGTAGAAGCCAGATATGTCATTTATGCGGTGAGATAGGACATCTCAAGAAGGATTGTCCAATAACAAAGAACTCTGGCGTAGACGGGAAGATACTGAGGATCACTGCTGCAGGAGAGACTACTCCGGACCCACGTTGAATTTCCAAGCCCAAGAACTCGGAATTCTCTCTCTAGGATCTTGAGACTTTTGCTTCCAAACTTCAAAAATGTAAGTGATTCCTTCCCTCTATGTGTTAATACATCTCTTCTTCTTGATTCACTCTTGAATCCATCCACAAATTTCATCTTTTGAGTCTAGATCTTCAAGATCCTCAAGAACACCAAGAACACTAAAGTGTTTTGGGCCGAAAACACCCCCATTTGCCTCCAAAACGTAATTATACTACCCTTAGCTTCTTGTATACTAGAATCACTTGTTAAACATCTAGAAATCTTCAAGAAATCGCGACCAGAAGGGTGTTTACGGCCAAGGCAATCTCCCTTGGCCGTAAACCCTAATTATGGGTGCAAATGGACCCTAACTTCTTCCTAAGGCTTGGTCTTTAGTCTATAACACTTCCTAGTAGCTTGTAAGACCTTAACACACACTTTGGTACAAAACACCATGAGTTTACGGCCGTAAACTCATTGGGACGTAAACCCATGGGTCGTAAACTCATGGGGCCTTACCATTTGGGCCGTAAACTCCAATGTGAGGCCCTACAACCCTTAGATGCAACCCTATGTACTTCTAGCACTTGAATCAAAGTGTTTTCCATGTCCTAGGATGTCTTTACTTGCTTAATTAGTTGCTTAGTCACTAATTAGATACATATATGTGTAATTATATGTTAAATAGGATCGGTGTGTGCTCAAGTCCTCACTTGACACTTAGCATCATATCCGACACTTCCATCCAAACCACTCACTACAGGTGAGTTCATACCCCTTAATCAACCTTTTAAATGATTTTAAATGCTTTTATGGGGGGGAATACAAGTTGAACTAATATAGTTATTATATCAATCACAGGCGATTAATAACTACCAAACAAGTGGATTTCTTACTTTTCAAACTGTGTTATCAAAAAAACTACTTCAAATCGTTTTATAAACTCTTTTACATGTTAAATACTTTCTATTAAACTTGTTCCTATATGCCAAACTGCTTTAAAATCGTCTTATGAAATGACACCAAGTCATCAATATTTATATAAACTCTTCAAAAGGTTTTACAAAACTTCTTTCTAAACTTATATTTTGTCAAATGCGTATCTATATAGATATAGTTATACAAGTAGGATTGAAAGGACTTAGGACTGATAGCTCACCATACTTCCTGTTCCTTGTTTGGTTGTTGACTTAGGGTATCAGTTGTTTGTCCGAAGGTCCTTCGAATCTTAGTTATATATTATGTATATGTATATAGATATAAAAGTTCCTTCATTCAGTTCAATACCTTTGGGTAGCAAAGGTATACAAACATGTCCATTCATACAAACAACATTGCTAGTAAACTATAATAGGTATAGTTTAGGAAGTTACTAATACTATTACTAGAACAATGAAACATAGAAAGAGTCAGTTCATACATGAGTCAATACATACTATTATGAGAAACTAAGAGAACATACTATTATGAGAAACTAGGAGAATATACTATACACTAGTACAGAAAGAACATTACTACGTTATGACTTACTATACAAACACTGATATAGGATAATTTAATGTGACATACCATTTAAGGATACAACAATACAGTGTTGTATCATATTGTAACCAGAGTCTCCTGGAGGGAGAGCGGGCATCTTGTGTATAGATCTATACAGGACAGACACTCCCACACTTCGACTGCTAGCTACCGTCCCAGCCGATAAGGCCAAGGGGTAACAAAATGTCACCTTACTACATATGATACCGGAGGGTCATCTTTTATTCAGTCGTCGATCAGCATGGTTACATACGAGTTCACATTTAAACCTTTAATTAACCAACTTGGGATTAAAGGCAAAGACTCCCCGAGGGGTATTGTACATTTAATACTACCTGGAGTCTGTATTTTATCACTTTATAACCAGCAGTGTCACTGCTGAGGTAAAACATTATTTTCCCTATTACATTTACCTTGTGATCTTCTCACATATTCATTAACGTATAAACTATATTTAGTTAATGATAGTCATTCTTGGGAAAATACACACTTTTACAAGAATCAAACATACAGAACATTTTGATGCCTTGGTAGAAGGCTACTTTTAGTAGAAAATATAGGATTTTCTAGGAGATACAATTACTTACATCAAACATTTACATCGAACTATTACAAACATTTTCTTCAAACTTACAAACATTTTCGTACAAACAATGACACTAAATACTTATGAACTCACCAGCTTTATTGCTAATAAACTCTTTCAAAATAACTTGTATTCTCAGGTCATCAGTAGACAGGTACAGTCGACCAGGTTTTGAGAAGACGAAGCGTGTTCGAGACTCGTCTGTTATTTTGATTACTTGTTTTTGGTATCTTATTACTATGAAAGAACACACTTGTATTAAATTATACTATTAATGAAATGGATGATGTTGTTGCTTGTTTACTACTTTTCATTGTTATGATACTGTACATGACGTCCTCCACCCCCGAATGTTTCCGCCGTTCCGGTTTTATGGTGTGACATATGAAGTGTAACAACAAATCAAGGAAAGAACACTTTCGTTTTTGATGATCTAAGATGATAAACTCGATGATACTTGAGAGAGAATTGGAAGTTCTTGAGTTTGAAAGTGAAAGAATGAAGAAAGTTGAAGGATATGAGTCTTAAAGGGGGAGTTTGCTGCCCACCTTGAGTTTACGGCCGTAAACTCAAGTGTTGTGGCCATGAACTCTAAATGAAGAGGTTAAGGCTTGCTTTGTTGGACAGTGGCTCTAACAGGTACATTCTAACACTCATTCCTTAAGTGTACTAGACTTAAAACTCCTTAGAAAGACCTTTAACCAGGCTAGAACTCATTACTAATGAGTCTGACACGCAGTTGAGTTGACTGTCTGAGCTTTCAAAGCAAACAATTTTCGGGTTGTCACATCATCCCCCCGTTAGATGGAATTTCGTCTCGAAATTAGCTTTCTTAGCAGTACTATTGGGGTTGCGCTCCTCTGATTGGCAGAATACCTACTCGTAGACCTGGCACTTTGCCTTACTGTTCATGATAGGATTCATACTCGGTCCATCTATAATTATCTTGTGTATACAAGTCGTATATAATTAGGATTAGTTAGACAGTCGGATGTGCGACTCTGCCCCAGGTCCACAACCAAACAAGGAACAGGAGATAGGGCGGAAACACACATACTAGATCTGCGTAATCATAATCATATACTACCCTCGCATATACACTTAATAGTGATAGGTGGATTGTATTCGTCCTTAGCCTCTGTGCTTGAACTTGGTCTGCTGGACGAGTGGTATTTTCGGAAGGGTCTGTGGACATATGACGGTAAGGCTTCGGAGGACAAAGTACTCTTTGCACGAGTACTTCTGGGTTTAGAATACGAAAGACAAAACTGAGTTTTGGGTCGAACTGTCGATACGAATGACGAAGGTTTCGAGAACTTGACGGTCGAAGCGATAGAAACATATGAACTTAGTATGGTGAGGACCACGCTAATTCGTGCCGAAAGATAGTAACGGACTCTTTACTGAACAAAGCTTTGGCCGATTTGAAAGAAATGTATGTTATACGATGATGTATCCCTAGTGTGTTTGAAAATGTACCCTTTGTCTAGTGTGTAGTATGTTCTCTAGTGTATAGTGTGTAGTATGTATTGTTTCTCGTTATAGTGTTCTCTCTATCTGTTTTCCTCTTGATGTTAACGCTTCTACGTATCGTACCGCAATGTGCACGTACATACCGCGAAAGTGCACTGTTAACTAGTATTGATACTTAAACTAAGATCTTACTTGGTACCATTACGATCGCCTGGAATATACAAGTTATGAATAATTAAGAGGAATTAGACGGTCGACTGAGTAACTCTGCCTTATATCCACAACCGAACAAGGAACAGGAATTAAGGCGGAATCACTCACTCTAAGTGTGCAACATCCTAGTTATGCACAACCCTGTTGTATATGTCAGGCCATCATAGCTTCTCTGAACGAACCTTTTAGTTCTTTTGAATGTTGTGACTTATTTCAAAAAGTGAGTTATTATAATTACTTTTAGGTGTTATCCCCAACTTTTAATCTTATATAAATATAAATTAATTTTTAAAAAAATAATAACTAAGTCAAAAATGTACCGCTGCTTGATGGCGACTCCGAGGTCGATTCTCCTGCGGTGATCATCAGAATGCGTCCGTCCGCGCCTGAGTTCTTTGTTATCGGGCAGTCCTCCTGGTAGTGTCCATTCTCACCACAGCCATAGCAGGCTTGGTTTTCTTCAACTCCGGGGACTTGAGAGATCGGTTGAGCCGGTGCCCTAAAGAAACAGACAGTGTGTCCCTTTCTGTGGTAGTTCAGACACTACATTTCCCGGCACACTCCGGTGTGGTGATAGTTGCACTTTCCACACTTCGGGAGAGTTCCAGCATATCGACTGGCAGGTGCTGGAGTAGCAGGTGTTGTGGCGGCATACATAGTACTCGTTCGTTCCTCCTGTGGGGTGTCCTTTGTTGTTCGCTTCTTCTTCCTCTTGTTCCCCGACTTCTGTCCATAGTCCTCTTCCCTCGATGGCTCAGGAACGGGGATTTCTACGCCATGGTGGACTTCATGGTTGATGATTCGCTGGGCCAGGCGTTTGGCACTATCGAATGTGGTTGGGTTAGAATACAACACATTACCTTGGGTCGGGGCAGTCAGACCCCGGATGTATCTTTCTATCTTCTTGCTCTCCGGGGTAACCATCCCGGGGCACAGTGCTGCCAGGTCGCTAAACCTGTCAGTGTAGGCCACTATATCTGAGCCAACCATCTTGAGCTCCTATAGCTCTTGTTCCAGCTTTTGTACTTCGCCCCTTGGGCAGTACTCTCCCATCATCATTTCCTTCAAGTTTTCCCAGCCCATAGAGTTTGCCACTGTTAGAGTCAGTGACTTAACATGGCCATTCCACCATGTCAAGGCTCTGCCGGAGAAGGTGCAGGCAGCAAACTTGACTTTGCTCCCTTCTGGGCATGAACAGATTTCGAAGACCGAATCTGTTCTCTCGAACCATTGCATCAGAGCGATGACTCCACCATCTCCGTCAAAGGAATTGGGTTTGCAATTCATGAAGTCTTTATACGAACATTCCCTTGGGCATTCGTGGGTATCTTCATGGTTGGTTAGGTGAGCACCGCTACTAGATCCACTGATACCACTTGTGCGAATTTGAGTTAGGGCGGCTGTCGTTGCTGCCGTTACCGTTGACTGAAAAGCAGCTAGGTCGAACTGTGGTGGGGGGTAGTGGCGGTTGAGTTGGAGTTATCCGAGTAGTGCGTCTATTTGATATGCGAGGAGGCATCTTTGCTAAAAGAATACAAAGATGAGATGGGATAAGTATATAGCAGTGGACACAAGTCGAAAGCTGAAAAGACAAGGTTATCCTAGTTCTGAGTGCATCGGGTCCTGACTTCCACAGGGTTCTAGAAACAATTCATAAAAGAGCCTATACCTAATAAACTCTATGAATTAGAAATGGTTATCCTCGAATGAATATCTGTGACCTGAATAACTGTTACCAGTTGCATGCAAAGAAAATAATGCTAACACATAGGGTGAGTAGTGTTTCCACTTACTCATTAAGTTAACCAAGATTATTATTTATTAGTGTGACGCATGAGACGTTTTGGTTACTTCGTTCGATCCTTCTTCGAAAGCTTCTCATGAACTTGCTCTTGTTTCCTCCTGACTCTTCTGTGTCTACTATGAGGAAGTGGTTACATCTATCTGGGTTTGTCGTGCGAGAATGGAAGTGACCTAGAGAATCTATGAGATTTAAGGTAACTTTATGGGGTGATCCTTACAGAGTCCTCCTATAAAAGTACAATGTATACAAGTTGTATATAATTTAAGATTAAATAGACCTTCGAATAAGTGATCCTACTCCAAAACCACAACCAAATAAGGAACATGTAGTGAAGCGTAGATCACAAATTCTAAGTCTATAAAATCTCAATTATATATAACCTTGGAAGTATACATTGCAAAATTATAGACCTATCCGTAAGGGTCTTTTAAGTTATCACATAAGTTGTTTATATAGTGCCTAAAATACTCCTATAGTATTTTAATGTAATGTACTTGGTATGTTTCAAACTTGTTATCACGTTATAGTGTCATAGATTACTCCTATAGTATTCTAACTTTCATGTTCTGATCTAGAGATCCCTTGTATAGAGTTGGGTAAGTTTTAACACCATTGCAATACCACATCACTCCCAAGCACATGTCGGTCGCATCTAAAATGAATATAGTTGATCAGGCTATATTGATCCCAGATACGATTACCTAACTGCCTAGGTTTGATCGCAGTATTCAACCTTTAAATACTTATGTTCTGTTCTTCTCGTGATACTTGTTCTAGTATGTATACATGTATAAGCAAGTAGGTATATTTTTATAACTTATCGTTATATTCTTAAAATATATTATTATCCAGAGCACTAAAGCCCCATTGTATTTATAGTTGTATATCTTTTATCGGTTGATATACTTAGTTTACTATAAACAATGCTCTGATACCAATCTGTCACACCCCAAAACCGGAACGACGGAAACGTTCTGGGGTGGAGGACGTCATGTTTAGTATCACAAGACATACATCATAGTAATCAAAGTAATGAACAACCATATCATTTGAAAGAAAGTGTTAACAAAGTGTGTGTTCACAAAACATAGAATACATAAGCAAATAACAAAACAAAACTTGAAGCTATTATGCTCCATCTTCTAAATTCCCAGCGCGAGTACCTGACTAATAGGCTCCTGAGAATACAAGTTATTTGAAAGAATTGATCAGCAATTAAGCTGGTGAATTCATAAGATTTTAGTGATGTAGTAAGTAGTAAGAAAGTTTGTAGAAAGTGGTAGTAAGTTGTAGTAAGTTGTTGTTTAGAAAAGTTTGCCTGTTCCTCCAGAAAATTCTATATTTCCTGCTTTGATGAAAGATAAGTAAAAATGACTCTACAGTCCTTTCGATGAGTATTAAATGAATACAAGTTATATAAAACCCAGAGTAAACAAACAATCGGTTGTGTGTATCTGCCCTAAGCCGACAACCAAACAAGGAACAGGAAATGAGGCTGAAGACACACATCCCATTGTTTGTTAGGTCATCGTTGTATATAACCCCTGCGTATTCACTCGGTACTCACGGAGTTAACTGTAATAGTTCCTTTAGATTTGATGAAAATATCCTTTAAGAAAACCCTTATTTCTTATAATTAAATGATAACCACAGTAGTTCCTTCTATAATCACTTAGTTTATACTAGTTATATATAATCTAATATCGAGCAGATAGTTAATTGGGTGAATCTGCCCTAAACCCACAACCAAAAAAGGAACAGGGAATGAGGCAGAAGGCACACATCCAACTACCTATCGGATATTAATTATATATAACCCTAGTGTATAAACTAAAGTATTATAGAGTTAATCACCTAAGCTCCTTTAGTTCTCTTGAATACTGGTTTAATAAAATGGATTAAACCCTTAACTGGTAAATTTCTAGTTTTGTATACCAAATGTTCTGATTTGGAAAGTATGCTTTGTACTAGAAAAGTGTGCATTGACTTTGTGTCCTAAGACTTGACCCATACCTAGTACCCTTATGATGACTTAATGTATACTGAACATATATATCTAGAATCGAATAGAAAATAGACTGGGCAAATTCGTTCCAAGCCCACAACCAAACAAGGAACAGGAAATGAAGCGGAGAGCACACATCCTATTACCTGTCGGATCCCATTGATATATATGTATCCTTTGGTGTATACATTAAGGAATCATAAGGTTAGCATTATGGTCCTTTCTACTAAACGTAGCCTTCTACCAAGGCATCAAATGTTATGTATGTTTGTTTCTTGCATGAGTGTGTACTTTTCCCAAGTATGACTATCATTAACTAAATATAGTTTACGTTATCATTTATGTGAGATGATCACCAAATAAATGTAATAGGGAAAATAATGTTTTACCTCAGCAGTGACACTCCTGGCTATAAAATGATAAAATACAGACTCCAGGTAGTATTAAATGTACAATACACCTCGGGGAGTCTTTTTGCCTTTAATCCTTAGTCGGTTAATTAAAGGTTTAAATGTGAACTCGTTTGTAACCATGCTGATCGACGACTGAATAATTGATGACCCTCCGGTGTCATATGTAGTGAGGTGACATTTTGTCACCCTTGGCCTTATCGGTTGGGATTGTACCTAGCAGTCGGGGTGTGGGAGTGTCTGTCCCGTATAGATCTATACACACAATGCCCGCTCTCCCTCAAGGAGACTCTGGTTATAATATGATACAACATTGTCTTGTTGTATCCTTAAATAGTGTGTCACATTCTAGTTATCGTATTCTAAGGTTTGTATAGTAAGTCATAGTGTAGTAATGTTCTCTCTGTACTAGTGTATAGTATGCTCTCCTGTATAGTGTATAGTGTGTTCTCTTGTATAGTGTGTTCTCTTGTATAGTATATAGTGTGTATTGTATTTCGTTATAGTACGTTCGTAATGACCTGTAAATGTATTGACTCTTGTATGCTTTGTTGTACCAGTAATAGTGGGTAGTAACCTCTTAAACTATACCTATTATAGTTTAAAATGTTTTACTTGAACTGATATTGAAAAGACTCTTTTATCCACTAAGTTATACTTGTACTTTAAAAACGGAGTTTTGTAAAACTATAAAGTAACATAACTTTAAAAGAGTTTTTGAAATGTTTTGATCACTTATAAAAGACATAAGCAATCTTTTGAAAGATGTTTATAGCAAATATTTAGACAATTATCATTGTGTTCAACTTGTATTCCCCCCCCCCCTCCTTAAAAGCATTTAAAACAGTTAAAAGATTCATTACGGGGTATGAACTCACCTGATGTGGGTGATTCAACGAATATGCGTGTAAGGATGAGAAATTCCACGAATGAAGTCCTGCAACACAACAAGTCCTAAATGACATATAATGACATCTATTGGCATGAATATAGTGTTTAGAAGTAACAAAATGCAAGGAAACACCTCACTGGACTAGGAAACACTTTGACCAAGTGTTGGAATCACATGTGATTAATCTAAAGGGTGCTTATGGCCATGGTTTGGTGTTTACGGCCATGTGTTTACGGCCAAGGGAGTTTACGGCCGTAAACTCATGGTCAATAATGCATAAGAGGGTGTTTGAAGGCTAGGGAAAATTGAGGGACCATTGTTCTTCACAAGAATGAGCAAATCCAATGTTTAGGAGGGTGTTGAGTTGTTTACGGCCAGGGTGTAAACCCTATGGCCGTAAACTCACCAAATGGTCTTATTTTGAGTCTTAAAGGTAAAGAGTTTCAAAGGTTCAAATGTTCTAAGGCTTGGCAAGGGTCTAGAAGTGTTTAAGGCTCAAAACATCACACTTATAAGGGTTTTCGGCCAAGGTGTAAACTCCTGGCCGTAAACTCTCTTTGATGATGAGTTTGGAGATGATTCAAGGTCTTAAAAATCACAAGGGAGTGTTCTAGCCTCGAATCTAAGCCTTAGGAAGAGTTTATGGCCAAAATGGCATACTTATAGGGGTTTACGGCCAAGGGAGATTGCTTGGCTGTAAACTCCTTTTGTTCTTGCATTCTTGATGATTTGAAGGCTCTATTCAGGAGTCTTAACTAGATATCAAGTATAGGGAAGAGTACTTACGATATAGAGGCTTGAAAGGGTCGATTTTGGCCAAGAACACTAGTGTGTGTTCTTGGTGTTCTTGGTGAAACTAGAAGATTTCAAGATCTAGTTAAAATGAATGTTTTCATAGATGAAATCAAAGAGTGTAACTAGGAGATGAAGTGTAACAACAAATCAAAGAAAGAACACTTATGTTTTTTATGATCTAAGATGATGAACTCGATGATACTTGAGAGAGAATTGGAAGTTCTTGAGTTTGAAAGTGAAAGAATGAAGAAAGTTGAAGGATATGAGTCTTAAAGGGGGAGTTTACGGCCCACCTTTAGTTTACGGTCGTAAACTCAAGTGTTGTGGTTGTGAACTCTAAATGAAGAGGTTAAGGCTTGCTTTGTTGGACAATGGCTCTAACAGGTACATTCTAACACTCATTCCTTAAGTGTACTAGGCTTAAAACTCCTCAGAAAGACCTTTAACCAGGCTAGAACTCATTACTAATGAGTCTGACACTTAGCTGAGTTGACTGTCTGAGCTTTCAAAGCAAAAAATTTTCGAGTTGTCACATGAAGGCTTTTGTGATCGGTGAAGACGGTGCACTTGGTGCCGTAAAGGTAATGCCTCCAGATTTTTAGGGCGAAAACTACTGCTCCCAATTCGAGGTCGTGTGTCGTGTAGTTTACCTCGTGCGTCTTCAGTTGTCTGGAGGCGTAGGCAATGACCTTTCCTCGTTGCATTAACACACACCCTAGACCTTGGCTTGACGCATCGCAATAAACCACAAAGTCCTCTGTTCCATCCGGCAAGGACAAGATCGGAGCACTGCACAGAGTTCGTTTCAGTGTTTGGAACGCAGTCGCTTGCTTATCCCCCCAGACAAAAGTCACTCCTTTTTTAGTCAAGGTGGTGAGAGGTTTTGCGATTGTAGAGAAGTTTTGAATGAATCTTCGATAGTAACCGGCAAGTCCAAAAAAAATTCGGATTTATGTGGGTGTTCGCGGTGCTGACCAGCTTTCGATTGCCTTGATCTTCGAAGGGTCCACATGTATTCCTTCCTTGCTTACTACATGTCCGAGGAAATTCACTTCTCGAATCTAGAACTCGCACTTAAAGAATTTCGCGTATAATTTCTCCTCCCTCAGCGTCTCTAGGACTTGACGTAAATGCTGGCTGTGCTCTTCCTTACTTCGGGAGTAGACTAGTATGTCATCGATGAAAACGTTTACAAACTTGACCAAGTAAGGTCGACACACCCGATTCATCAGGTCCATAAATGCCGCAGGTGCATTTGTTAAGCCGAAAGGCATCACTACAAACTCGTAGTGACCATAGCGCGTTCTGAAGGTTCTCTTGGGAATATCCTCCTCTTGGACTCGTAGTTAATGGTACCCTGATCTAAGGTCAATCTTTGAGAATAAACCCGCTCCTTATAGCTGGTCGAAGAGGTCATCGATTCGGGGCAAAGGGTATCGGTTTTTAATGATGAGTTTGTTTAATTGACGGTAGTCGATGCACATGCGGAATGATCCATCCTTTTTCTTAACGAACAAGACCGGTGCTCCCCAAGGTGAGAAGCTTGGCCTAATGAAACCTTTGCTTAGCAGTTCGTTCAACTGACCGGACAATTCCTGCATCTCGGCTGGGGCTAGACGGTATGGCGATTTGCTACGGGTGTAGCCCCAGGAATTAAGTCGATTCGGAATTTGACTTGTCGAGCAGTGGGCACTCCCGGGAGGTCTTCCGGGAATACGTCGGGGAAATTACAGACCTCTGGAAAGTCCTTGATGTTTTTCGCTTTTTGCTTCTTGTCTACGACGTGGGTTAGGAAGGCGTGGTACTCCTTGCGGAGGTACTTTTGAGCCTTGATACAAGAGATGATCTGAAAGTTTGAGCTAAGCTTGTCGCCATAGACGACGAGGGTTTCGCCATTTGGCAGATTAAGGCGAACGACCTTTTCGTGACATAGGATTTCAGCATGGTGAAGGCATAGCAAATCCATGCCAATGATGACATCAAAAAATTTTATGGTGACCGGCATGAGGTCAATTTGGAAAGAGTGATTGCTTAAGATGAGGGTACACCCGGTGTAAATGTCGTTAGTGTTCTCTATTTTTCCGTTAGCCATTTCTACGGTGAATGTGTTTTTTAGAGTTTGTGGTTTTTGTTTAAGTAAGCTTTTAAATTGGTGGCTCACGAAGCTTTTCTCCGCGCCACTATCGAAAAGAATGCATGCGTAAGTATTGTTAAGGAGAAACGTACCGGTGACCACAGTTGGATCTGCGACGGCTTCCTCATGACCTATCGCCAGAACTCTGCCCACTTTGTCGGGGTTAGGGTTTCTTGCCTTCGGGCAGTTACGCTTGAAGTGTCCTGCTTCTCCGCATCCATAGCAGGTTCGGCTGGCTCCGACGTTGGCAGCTTGTGCATTTTGTTGGCTGGAGTTCTACAAAATCGGGCGGTGTGCCCTTTTTTGTTACAGTTGGTGCAATGCATTTCACGGCATGCGCCGTTGTGGTGAAAGTTGCACTTGTTTCACTTGGGTAGGTTCCCGGCGTATTGCCTTATCGGAGTTCGGTTGGCAGTGGTTGTGGCAGCATGTACTGCAACCACTTCTTGCTTTTTGACAGGGTCTTGAGCAGGTTGACCCCTCTTCTTGTTCCAGAATTTCCTTTTGTTGCTCCCTCCTTTTGCTTGTTCAGTGGTAGTTGACACAGTGTCATGGCTGGCCTTATGGTCGATGAGTTGCTGTGCCAGTTCTTTGGCATTGTCAAAGGTAGTTGGCTTTTAGGCCAACACATTTCCTTGAAGTTAGGGAGATAGTCCCCATATGTATCTCTCCACCTTTTTGCTTTCCGATGGAACCATCCCGGGACACAGCATGACTAGATCGCTGAATCTTGAGGTATATGACAGAATGTCAGAGCCTGTCATTTTGAGACCCCAAAGTTCCTCTTCCAACTTCTGTATCTCGCCCCTTGGGCGGTACTCATTCATCAACATGGTCTTCAGATCTTCCCATGGTATCGAATTAGCCACCGGAAGTGTCAATGCTTTGACGTGGCCATTCCACCAGGTTAAGGCCCTTTCAGAAAATGTGCATGCTGTAAATTTGACCTTGCTTGCTTCAGGGCGTGCGCATATTCCGAAGATGGATTCAGTTTTCTCAAACCATTCCAGCAAGGCTATCACACCCCCGCTTCCATTGAAGGTTTTGGGTTTGGCATTAGTAAAATCTTTGTAGGTACACTCCCTCGAGCGTCCCTGACTGTCCCTGTTGTTAGAGTTTATGACACCATCACCCGCACCACCCGCATTATTGGTGCTGATTTGGGACATTGCGGCTGCTACTGCGGCTGTCACAGCAGCCTGAAACATTACTGGATCGAACTGAGGGGGTGGTGGTGGTGGCGGTGGTGCAGTTCCTGATGTACCACCACGTCTAGGATTTCTACGGGGTGGCATTTTCTGCCATATTAAGAATGAAAAGACAATAACTCTTTGATAGCGCTCGCAAGTCGAGAGTTAAAACTAGACATTATTAGTTCTTTATGTGCATCATGATTCTGACTTGTAAAGGTATTGAATAAATCCATTCATACTAGAGGTCTATAGATAATGAAATATAGACTTTATGAATGCTGATAGTTTCGATTTCCATGAAATGCCTGTGATAGTATCCATACCGGGCCCATCCAACAATTGTTCGATGTATAATATTTATATATAATTAAGTTTAAAGTAAACTTTCGAATCTAATGGGTCTACCCTGGGCCCACAGCCAAACAAGGAACAGGATCCAAGCCGGAACCACCATTTCTAGGTCGACATGGTCTTAATTATACATAACTTTGATTTATACATCAAAGAATCATAAATCGGACACCAGTAAATTTTAGTCTGAAAACAATTCATGTCATGAACTTGATGTAATAAAACAAATAGCGTGTCAATTTCATTGATATAACTTAGTATACAATATTGGGGAAAATTTGACCCGACAAGGGGTCTATGCTACATCAATGTATGGGAAAATTTTGACCGCCTAAATGATCCCGAAAGTGTAATCACTTAAGTCGCGAGATCAGACATAAAATACTAGGAGATAGAAGTAATATTTATCCGAAAAAACTAGATTAAACTGAAGCTAGCAGTGTAAATGCTACTTGCGGCGGTTGAAGCTCTGAGGGTCACGGAGTGAAGACACGAAGTTCCTTGTTTCCATCATTTCAGCTCTGGATTCCGCCGTTTGACGCTCTGCTACTGCCAGACGTCCTTCTAAAGTGGATCAGTGTTTTCGAAGCTCTTGTACTTCGGCTCGGGTCGTGGTCATTTCCCTTCGAAGAAGCTCGGTGCGATCTCGAGTCCGATCGTGGTCATCATCCAACCGGCGAATGCGAACGGAGTTGACTTGGCTGGTGGCACCAATTTCCATGAGGTGGTGGAGGTTCACCCTTGCTTGCTCCTCGTGGCGTGCGACACAGTGAACTATGATAGGAAGGGCTCGGTCGGCTGATCCTCCTCTGTTGAGGTCGTAAAAACCTCGTTGCATGCCATAGGGAGGACGTTGACCTTGCTCTCGGCTCCATCGACGTATAGTTTCGGCCCATTGGGGCGTCGGGCCCTAGAAGTGTTGCGGAGGAATAGGGGCAGGGTGTGGATTGTAAACTTTGGGTTCCGAGTCGGTTCCATCTGAGTCTTCTTCTTCTTCCTCAGTGTCTACTGATTCCTCTTCTTCCATGGGTTCCTCATCTTCCATGGGTTCCTCTTCGGGATCTTCCTCTGGGTCTTCCACAATCCAGCCGGCATTCCCTTGGTTGGGGAAGTAGGGATCACCCGACAAATGAAATCATGCCATCGTGCCTGTACGAGAATGGGGATAAGGAGGAATGTTGCGAGAATTTTTGGGAATAAGAAGTTAGTTATCGTAGTTGTGATTATTAAGGATTTTTGTGTTAAAATACCCCTATATTTTTATGTTTAATTCTTGAAATCTTTGGTAAGTTGCAGACTTGTTGCTCATCATGATCCTTCTTCGACATACATTGGTCCTACCTTGGCTAAATATAGTTGATCAGGCTATATTCATCCGAGATCTGACTACATACCCCGAAGCTGAGTCATGATGTCCAACTGGTCTCAATACTTTTTTGTTATTGCCATTATGATACTGAATTTAATGAGTGCGATTGTATGAATACTTTTATAAAAATACTAATTTCTATTTTTAATGTATTTTTGAAAAGCTACGTCAGAGAATTTTTTTTCCCGTTGTATTTATAGTTTGTATATCTTACGTGGTTCGATATACTTAGTTCACTATAAACGGAGCTCTAATACCAATCTGTCACACCCCCAAACCGGAACGGCGGAAACGTTTGGGGGCGGAGGACATCATGCTCAGTATCATAACCATAGTGAAGAAAGTAAACACAACCATCATAAATATAATTTAAAAGGTTACATCAGTTCAAAAGTACATGTTTCCAAATAAATTACATATGATGTCAAAATATAGCAAAATAATCTACACCTTAGCGTCTTGATTTCAGAAATCTTTTGATTACCTGTATTACTGATTACCTGAGAATACAAGTTGTTTTCAAAGAGTATCAGCATAAAGCTAGTGAGTTCATAAGCAGTTTATGAATGAAAAATGGTTGTTGTTCCTTAAAATTTGTTACAAGTTTGTTTCCAGAAAATCCAATATTTTCTAAAAGGTTTGGTGTAGTCTTATCTAACTCAAGACTTAGTATATATAAGTAATTCATCATACTTATGTGTGTGTGGTTTTATATTTAAATAAAACTCTTTAAATCCCCGTGAACTGAGTGTTTTGTTAATTCCCCATGTGAGTTGTTATAACCATGCTAAAACTCGAAGACCTCGTACTCGACGTTCTTCAGGCGTCGGAATATTATGACACTTGTCACCACAGACCTGCCGGTCTAGCTGTTGCAAGCAGCTTAGGTGCGGGTTTGTCAGACCCAATATAGAACTATACACAACTATCACGCTCTCCCTCCAAGAGATTTTGATTATAACTACAGGACTTTTCTATGGTACTTAAGAGTACCCTGAAGGAGAATGACTCACAATTTTATTCATTAACAAGTTCACGTAATTTGTAAGAAAGTACCCATTTTGTAAATCGAGTGTGTTAGTGTTTCTTTGTTAAACGGAGTGTTCAAACTATACCTATTAATTTAATCAAGAGTGTTTTATGTTTAATGAAAACTGATTATGCATGACTTTGTAATTCAATAAAAATGACATTTGAAAATACTAAGTGTAAATCCTACACACCTTGCTCAGCATGTTACAAGGTGTGAATAACTCTTAAACTTGTTTTGACAGTTTTTACCCTTAACTGTCACTGTTTTTAGAATATTTATAGAAAAATCATTGTAAGTCTAATACTGAATCCGTAAACTCTGAGAGTTTGGAAAAAGAGTATATTGTGTTCATAATTTTTTCTTATAATTTTTGGTGGTCTCAAACCAGGGTGAAAATGTTCATCTTCACAACCTGGTCCGATTTTGTTGCAGCAGTGATAGACGGTTTTGTAAAAATCACCATAAATTGTAGAAATATCGTATGGAGTTGTGCAAGTAGTCATTTTAAAGTTATAAACCTGAAATATTTGCATATTAAACAGTTTTGAAAAATATTAAGTTTAAGTTGGGTAAAACAGTTCGTGAACAGGTCACAACGTTTCTGTTGTAAGCTGTCAAGTTAAGTTTTAAATATGTTTTGGTGTTTTAACTTGTATTCCCCCCTGAAAACTAAAGAAAACTGGAAAATGTAGGGGTATGAACTCACCTTGAGTGATTTCTTTAAAAATGGAAGGCCCAAGATGAGGAGTATCAAGTCAAGAATACTTGATGAACACGTGAAAGCTTGGATGATCCTAAGAACAATCCTTTGGTGTTATAATGTGGGTTGATGATTCAAAAATGTTATGAAAACATGGAATAACACTTGAGTTTAGATGAAATACTTACCAAAAAGTGATATAGTAGCTCAAGAACACTTCCAAAATGTGGTTGGAAGTAGAGAGAAAGAGGCTTTCTTGAAGGGTAAGAGGAGGGTGTAAGTGAAAGAAATGATCAAAGTGAACAAAGAAATTCTCCATGGATTTCTTTATATAGATGTTGTTGGAGCAAGTGGAAAGGAGGAAGGGATGTTTGCCTTGGTTTGTGTGATGTGGATAAGGTTGGACCAATGGGGAGATGACACATGGAGACAAGTGGGCACACTTGACCCACTTGTGGGGTAGAATATTCTTTTTGATATAAAATAATGATTTATAATTAATAAATCCTTGAGAAATAAATAAAATATGAGTTTAGGGAGTTTAAAATGATAAAAATATGAATTTGGTGAAAAAGCCCCGTCAAAAACGTCAAAAACGGGCTTAGGAAGCGAAAATAGTCGAAAACCGGACTTAAGGAGCGAACCTGCGAGGTTCGGCTCTTGGAGGTGCTGAGGACCGAAGGTAGGGGAAGGAACTGAGAGAAGGGAGAAGGGACCGAAGGTAGGGGTCTCGGTCCGAAGTGGTGAGGGAAGCGAAATAGACCGAGGGTTCGGTCTATTTCGGTTGCATGAAGGTTTGGTCCCGATGGCTTGGTTAGGCTCTAACAGGTTCGGTTCTGACTAGCAGCTTCGATCCTGAGGAAACTAGGTTCGGTCCTCACAAGGGACCTTTGGTCCTAAGAGAAGGTTTCGGTTCTAAGGGGTCCCTTTTAAGAGGTTCGGTTCCTAAGAGGGGTTTCGGTTCCTAAGAAGGGTTTCGGTCCTAATTAGCTGTTTTTCGATATAACTCTCCGTTTCAAACGGTTTTTGGCCAATTTAAGGGTTGGGATGACCCGGATGACTATAAAAAGTTGAGAGAGATTTTGAGAGAGATTTGGGAGAGATTTCACATACTTGGAGAGATTTGGGAGAGATTTCACATACTTGGAGAGATTTCACATACTTGGAGAGATTTCACATACTTGGAGAGATTTGGGAGAGACTTAATTTTAGTCATTATTATTGTATAATCTCGTAAATCAAGGTTCATGGACCCCGCTATGCTTCGTTTATGATCATTTCAAGTCCCCAAAAGGGTCCATAGTCGCATTTTGATGCATTTACCTCCCTTTTCAGGGTTTTTACATTGCTAGACACATAAATTCTCCGAGAAACTTGGATTCTTGACATACAAATGCACATTTTTATACATAGAATAAGTTTTAACATACAAGTACTAGTTAAGTTTGACCGGTTTAACTTGAATATGACGGTTGTCACAAACCTTAAGATTTTCAATGTTGTTAGGTTGATCAAAAGGCTTCAGAATCGGTTTCCTATTCATCACCGCTGCAATCTCAACATCCATCTTTGACATTTCAAGAATATAACATTTGATCAATTTCCTCAAATGTTGATAAATTGGTTCATAATTTTCCACATCCTTTTCAAAAATATTGAACATCGAAATCCAATCATAAGGGCTTAGAAATGGAAAGTCAGCCAAAGTAAATTCATGAATGATGCAAATGTGTCCTCTGAAAGCTTTGAAGTGTATATTCAGAAACCCATCAGCCTATTCAGGAAACCTAACCTTGAGTCCTACGATCCTCTTCAGACTCCAAGATTCGTACTGTGGCTTAGAGAACTTCAGATAAAATGAAAAGAGTTTCTTATTCGTTGCAGCATTTGATAAAGTAACTTTCTCTATATTTTTGAAGCATCGGAAGAGAAAAACTCTGGGTGTGATCGGAAAATCCAGATGTCACTCAAGATCATTGTTAGTATCAAAGGATGTCTTCGGTTTCAACCAAAATAATTTCTAATCATCAATTGCTTCTTTTTGCATCCGATCAAGCGTCCATTCAGGAGATAACGATTTCTTACTTGCAAGAATTTTTTTCAGCATTCTTGAGGTCAACATCGTCCACATCCAATTTCGCTTTTAAGGCATTAAGCTCATCCAGTTCCTTGTCTATCTTCTCTTTCTCAGTCTTTTGCTTATCAGTCATCTGAGTATTTAATTTAAAAACCTCCTCTGTAACAATATTTACATTTCCTTTACCTGATCTGAAAGTTATATTAACCTTCTGACTAGTCTTGACTTCTTTCATATTCTTCATCTTTTCCGAAAGCTTCTTCTTTTCTAGCACAACCCTGTCAGCATCATCTGTTTTCTCCATGAAACCTATCTGATATGGATCTTTAATATTTACCTTCACTTCTCCTCCTTGTTTCGCAGAAGCCCCGCTTCTCGGAACACTTTGAATATTATTCAGCTTTTCCATGATCAGTTTGAACTTGTCATCGATTATCTGACCAACATAATCGACAAATGGAGCATCCCTTGTTTCAACAATTGTTAACATTCATTTTTTGATTTCAATATTTCTTCCTTGAACTAAATACATCTCTTCTTAAATTTTTCTGAGATTAACAAAAACATTTTTGAGTTGCTCCTTTAGAAATTTCATCTTCTAAGTTTGCACAACGAGTTCATCGATAATCTTGTTTTTCGCAGCAAGAACTTCTACAATCGAAGAATCATATTTGAAATAGACATAACATGATCTGCATTGTCCTTTTGTATTTCAAACCTTAAGGTAGACAAAGTAAATTTCTCCGATTTTAAAGAAAGACGAAAGCCTTCAATCACTTTGTTCACAACATCAACATTTTTCTCCGAAAAAGTTCTGAAATCACGCATAAATTCCTTTACTTCGTTAAAAAGCTTTTCAACTTTCTTAGTTTCTTTAGAAATTTTCTTTGTAGAAGTTTCAACCGTTTTCCTTGTATCTTCATGAACCTTTTCATTTGCAGAAGTTAACAACTCAACTGCAGCCAAATGAGTCGACACAAGATTTTCCCAGTTTGATGAGGAAAAAGTATATGATTTAAGATGGAATCAAGTTTCTAATTCAACTGTCTGAACTGACCCTTCATCATCAGAGCATCATCATCATCACTATCAACTTTCACAGTAAAAGATGGAAGAACGAAATCATCAATAGGTTCTGGATCATCCCCCAAAATTACATCTTCATCAACATTTGAATTAGGAATGGAAGAAGAAATGTTCCTAGTAGATACACCAATATTGACATTTGATTCCATATTAGATGTGTTACCAGTGATGTATAAAGATCTATTCTCCTCCTTATCAGATTCGAAAGTAGAACCTTCGGGTGGATTTTCAGTTGAGGTTGTTGTAGGATTCATAGTGGATTCAGTAAAGATTGGAGTGGACAAAGGTATAGAAATCTGAGGTTGAGATGTATTTACTAAACTGATTTTTCGGTAAAGGTGGAATGGATGAAATCATAGTTGATGTTGTCATTGGAGAAGTAGATGTAGCAAAAACAGGTGGTGGTGGAGTTTGAGATAAATTCAGAAATGGCTCAATATTCTCAAATATATACAACTTAGGTGGAACAGATGAAGATTGTCGAGTTCATACCTGCGGAGATGCCTCTGTTGTAGGAGGTTCCGAAACAAGTCAAACTGCATTATTATTAGCGGTATCATCTTCATCATATTGGATCATATCTTCTCCTTGAATGTCACTATATGTTCGCTCTTCAGAGTCTTCCTCGAACATAGGCGATGGTGACTTTGCCTTTTTACAAGCTTTTTAAGTTTCTTAGAGACATTCAGAACAACAACAACAGTTGCAGATGCGGTTGCTTTCCCTTTCCCTCCTTGCTTCGGTAGATTACCAACTTCAATTATTTTATTCAAATCAAAAGGAATCTCACGAACACCAGACACAAGAAATTTTCGATAAGCCCTAACTATCGCATTGTTTAAAGGGACTTTCTCCATCATCGCTTCAAGAATCGACCCTACAAAATCAAAATTCCTCGGATTTGTAGTAACAAAAGTTGTTGTCAGCATCATCAGAATTTTTTCCATCAACGAATCCCCCATATCTGAAACTTTGTAGTGAAGAAGAGCTCTCTTTAGCACAATGGACTAAAATCTAGAACAGGAAATTCCCATGTGTTGCATAGGCGAATTAGCAATTTGTGCAAACTGATTCCCTATGACTGTACCAAAATCAACTTTTGTTCGAGTGTAAATCCCATAAATCAGTGTGTAAAAAGTTTACTTGCACTGTCAGATCTTGAAACCCTCTCCAATAAACTTTTGAATAAAAACATGAACAAACCATTCCAAACCGGTGGCAAAATCATTTTCTAAATTTAGAGAGCAACAAAATGTCAAAAGTATACCCCATCTAGAAAAACATCTCAATCATACTTGTGGTTTGAATGGATTCTGGATCAACAGACTCAGTAGACAATTATAGCCCTAGCAATTAAAAAAAATGTGTTTTCAAGATTGAAGTTTTGTGCCCATCAACTTCAAAATTGATAATCCTGAGTGGTTTGTTGTAACTTGCAGTAGAATATGCCTATGAGAGATGAACAAGAGGAACTATTTCATGCATTGTAAGAGCCTTCACCAATGGTGAGAATCGTAAACACTCGATTAAGGGCTTGATCAGTGTGTTGTATTTTGAAGCATCGAGATCAACAATAAGGTTTTAATTTGCTTTAATGTTCAACATAATAGTTGAAGCAGATTGATCAACAGAAGAAATATGCTTAGATGAAGTCATGATTGTTCAAGAAGATGATGAATAGTAAAGAAAATGTTTTAGTAATCGTCTGAGCTTTGGTTGAAATGTTATAAAATGAGACTGTATAGTTTCTGTTTAAATCAAAGTTAATTACTGGTGAGAGAAAATTGCCGCTTCCCATGCCTATCACGTCTCAATTAGAGCCAATAATTGAATGCCAGCTCAGCATATTCCTATAACCGTGATGCGCCGTTTGAATTTTTAAAGCATACGTTAGAGAATACAAAAAGACGCGCCATCATATGAATTATCTTTATTTGAACATGCCCATTTCGGTTTGCAGCAGTTCGGAATCATTAATCTACCCTTCAGCTTTGCATAAGCCAAAATAGTTTCCATTGGAATTGTAATAAAAATTCATCTTCGAAGTTGTAACACCATTCGGAATAGAAACCAGAGTTGTAAAATCACTAGGACTTTAGTGCAAGAGTATGCCAAAGGGAAATAATTAAGTAGAAAAAGAAAATTGGGATTTGTGATATCAAAGTTATTTAATATGAAAAACAGTATGATCCCGGGCAACAATCTCTTCCTTCTTAGTCAAGAGAGACTCAAAAGTGCTTGTATGGTTTCCCGTTGAATTACAATCATGAATTTTGTTCAGAAATTGTGAAATAGTTCTTTTGTTAAGTCGTTTGGGTAGCCTTGTTTCCATCTGTATATGCATCTTAAAATAAGAGCAGAGATACAAATGTGAAACCTTGATTGATCAATGTGATCTGAATAAAAAAAATTTTAACATGGCTCATAGGTCGTATGTGACATCCCCAAATTCACGATCATTTTCAAAATTTTATTTATGCTTATTTGAAAATCCGAGTATCCTTTTTAAAGAATAATATTGTGGAATTTTTTCCCAGAAAAACATGATAAATATATTATCAAAGCATTTCCGAAGAAATGTATTATATTCATATTTAAAATTTGGGATGTCATCATCAATACATAAACATAAACATAAATAGACCTTACATTCATTTACACTAGTGATTTACGTCTCCTTTAATATCTCAGTGAAATGTAGCTTCATATCGACACCTATGATACAAATAAACTGAGTGGGTCAGGTTGGGAAACCTGGTGAGTACATAAGGTTTTCATCCCACAATAATATAGTTAATTTGTTTCTTCACATAATTCATGTCAAACAATTAACCCAATTACCCATCCCCATTTTCTTCATTTAATCTTCCCTAAAGATTTATCCTAAGGTTCATCTAACATCGTATTTACCTCTCATCTCCTTACATCGCATTTTCTTATATATTTGTTCCTAAGGACGTTTCCTAAGGATCATCGGCTACATCGCATAGACAGTACTGATCCAGGGGTTACTTCCTCAATACGTGTCTAGTAAGGGTTAGAGTATCACCTCATGAATACGTAGTTACAACATCGCCTGAACTCGTTGTTCATCACCTACAGGTTATGAGCCTGCTGGTGTTTCCACATGACTGTCTAGAATAGTCTGTGGTCGCCATCTATTCTCTGGTAGATGACTACAGCGCCACATCACCGCATCGCCACATCGCCGATCAAGGTTACGGTATCTCCTCTCATCTCACATCACCTATTTATCATCACCTATCTATCATAACCTAATTATCATCACATTTCTATCATCAACTATCTCTCATCACCTAATTATCATCACCTTTCTATCATCGCCTATCTCTCATCAATAGTCGCTACCCAATATATATTTATAAGTATAAAAATACGTATACAGTTTAAATCACGTAAACATGTATAAATCATTCATCTAGCATAGTTATTAAGAACACAGATAATATGCACACATAGCACGTAATTTATATTAAATACTTCATATCTATGTGTAAGATGAAAGTAACTATGCACTCACTTGTTAAACTGATGGTTCCAAACGTGGGTAGCGCTTTGCTTCTAACGATTATATTTTCCTTCGCTTCATATCTATGTGTAAGATGAAAGTAACTATGCACTCAATGTATGGAAGGAAGTGCCGTACGCCATTGTGTTGGTTACAAGCGGGAAAGAAACACTTTGTGAGTCCTGAATTAGTACACCAGACCGTCGAGAAGCGAAGATTCATCAGAGAAAGGATGCTAGTTGCTCAAAGTTGTCAGAAAAGCTATGCAAATAAGAAACGACGGCTGATAACATTTGATGTGGGTGATCAACTGTTACTTAAATTCTCGCCCTGGAAGTGACTTATTAGATGTGGAAAGCGTTGGAAGTTGGGTCCTCATTTTATATGACCATTCAGAGTACTTCAAAGGATAAGGAATCAAGCATACATTCTTGAATTGCCCAACGAACTGCAAGGTATCCATAATACCTTTCACGTTTGTTATTTGAGGAAGTAATCGGGAGAAGAAGTCGATATGCTCCCACTTTCAAAGTTAAGGATCGAAAGCTAGTTTAAGAGCCTAAAGAAATTATTGACTGTAGGAGGAGTAAATTACGACACAATATGATTGACTTGGTGCTAGTGCGATGGAAACACACGTCATGGCCGAATCTCACATGGGAAACAAAAAGCGAAATGAGGAATTGCTATCCCCATATGTTTGTTGTTGCATGATTCCGGGTTCGGAATCATCCTAAGGGGGAGATAATTGTAACGCCCATGTTTCTTGCTATATTAGGTGATAGTCAGTAAATCACTTTGGTCAACTATTCTAATCTTTATATGAATGAATAAGAATGAATTATTAATAAATTTATATGCTTATTTGTTTTAGAGGATATTAGGTGTATTTAATAATAAATAAATAAGATTAAAATACACGTCGAAGATAATAAACTACTTAGGATAAATAATCTTAACCTAGTTTTAGTATACGTCATAAGGATTCCGTAGATGTATGGAGCGTTCAAATCTGAATTCATATAAAGAAGTTATGCTTCCTCGAAATTTTGTGATTAAACCAATACTGCTCCGCGAATCATAAAAGTAGATTTTCAATAAATTACTTTTTAGCCTTACTAATCTAAACAGAAGTCGTAGTAGTTGTTAAACCGAGAGCGTGCATATAAAGAATGTCCAAATCTGACTTCATGAGAAGAAGTTATGATTCTTCTATGATTCGGCTTCTACTCAAAAATCCAATTCTATATCGGTCGACTTTTAGCAAAAATAATCAAAACGAGAGTTGAAGATCTCGTTAATAGGAGTTCAACAATAAAAAGCCCGTCAAAAAAGGATGCCAGATGATAGAGTTATGCTTTTTATACGGGCTTTAACATTCTAAGCCTGTTTGAAAAATATAAGGTAAAAATTAGCCAATGGAGTCTAAACGAAAGTTGTAGATCTCGTCAAGAGCTTTCCAGGGATATAAAGAATGTCAAAAACAAAGTTCGTATTAAGAAGATACACAATTTTTACAATCTGAAAATCGATACGCGTATGCGCGACGTGCAGAAGGTTCTAGAATATGTTATGCCACCCCACCCAAATAGTGTCATGCATCAACAGGCCTGTGCAGCCACGCGACCCTATGTGTGGTGTGCCACCATGCTGCATGGTGTGCATCCCTTGAAACCCAACTATAAATAGCAGCTCATTCCTTCCTCAATCCTCACACCTTTCAATCGTTTTTGCTCTGAAATTTTCGATACTTAGCCCATTTTTCCTTCGTTTCTGCTCTGCGGTGAAGCCCTTAAACGCCCCTAAGTACTTATCTGAGTAGTAGCCTTCGAGTAGGAGATCCCTAGTCAGTATTCTACCTGATTAGATCCTAATTCTCATCTATAGTAATCTGTAAGTGAGCTACACTTACACTGCATCCATGTGATTTATAATTATAGTTATAAGTCGTTACTAGGAACTTATAAGTAAGTTTTATCAATCATTCTGTAACACCTGTTCCAGGTATTATTTAATTTTCTAACTTTTAGGGTTTTGTGCTGGGACTCGACGAGTTGGGGAGCTCCAACTAGTCGAGTAGAGATCGTTTATGGGTGAGAGAGAGAGCTTTTGAGAGTAATTTTGGTGTGGTTGTGAAGGATTTTGGGGCTTGAAGAAGAAGGAGCAAAGAGAAAGGCAGTAGATCCGACATCTACTCTGTATTAGCGACCATCTTGAGGTATAAAGTCACTACATTGATCCCTTTTTGTTTAGATCTCATCTTATAGAAGAATATGGTCACTTTTGGTGCAAAAAGGGTGTCATACTCGCATTTGGACTTGTCATAAGGATATGGTTCCAGATCTAGACACCTCTAGGTCTTTAATCACATAAAGTTGCCCACTTTTTCCAGCTTGGGCCTTTTCCATGCACTAAAACCTTGTAGGAACCTTAGTTTTAGTTTTTAGCATTGTGAGGCCTTGCATGCATGTAAAGTTTGAAAATTTATGTGGTAACTACTCTATAAGGGGTTGGAAATGTAGTTTGGAGCCTTGGATTCCACTTGAAAGGACTGAACACAAAAAGGACTAAAGGGACTCGACGAGTTACTTAGCCAACTCGACGAGTCGGGTAGGGTTTACCCGTTTTAGAGATTCTGAGTAAGTTCAGTGAAGGATTAGATTTTTTGGTCTGCATGAGTTTTCAGTCTTCTAGACATTGAAGGAACTCGACGAGTTACTCAGGTGACTCGGCGAGGTGACTCGGCGAGTTGACTCGGGATTTCGGTTGTATGGCTCCGAAGGAACTCGACGAGTTGAGGACAACATGGACTGTTGACGTTGACTTTAACAAGGGTTGACCAGAGTTGACCTTGAGGGTATTTATGGTATTTCGGGATTGTGACAAGTTAATCACATGATGATTATAGGCAGTTGAGTTGCAGCTGTGCGTTGGGACTTATCCGATCTTATCTTGTCAGTTCAGCATTCTCGAGAGGTGGTCTCCTCACTATACCAATGGGTCTAAGGCGCCAAGGTCGGACCATTATGTGATATGTGGTACATTCTTTGTTGTAGAGATATGTGGTATGATAGTTAGTTATGCTAAGTGTTGTGCTAGTTATATATGTGATGCTTGTAGGCAAGACCATGGGGGACCCCATGGCACTTGGATGTAAGACCATGTGGGGGAGCACATGGCTTTTCAATTAAAGACCATGGGAGGAGCCCATGTCACCTTGATGTAAGACCATGTGTGGGACCCCATGGCTTTCCAGCTAAAGACCATGGGGGAGCCCATGGCACTTAGGTGTAAGACCATGTGGGGGAGCCCATGATATCCTAGAGTAAGACCTTGGGAGGATCCCACAGCATCCTTATATGCTTGTATGTATGGCTTATGTGGTTTATGTAGCTTTTATAGCTAATATGATTATGTTATTATGTGAATTGTTTGGGGTATGCTCTGGGGAACTCACTAAGCATTAACTTATAGTTTGTGGATTCGTTTTAGGTACATCTATGCCCAAGGGCAAGGGCAAGGCTTGATGACGCGACATGCTCTCTCTCTCTCTCACAGTCATTTTTATGGGACACTTTGATGATTGGAATAATATTGTTATGGTTATGGAAAATGTTTTTGACTATTTAAAAATGGAAATTTTCTTTTGAAAATTTGTTCGTTACAAGTTGGTATCAGAGCCTTGGTTTGAGGGATTCGGACACACTCTCTGGTGTGTCAGGACTCAAACTAAGGAAATGGTAAAGATTGTTTTCAAAAAAAAATGAAAGTTAAAAACTTATTAAAATGGAAAAGAGGAGAGCGCAATGTGCGTGACAGGCCGAGCCAAGTAAGTAGTTCCCCAATATGATAGCCATGTTATACTGTTATTTGAGCTATGATCATCGTATGGATCTAGCTATGTGTATGCTTTTAAAATTGTATACAGTTAGGAGCTTATAGCCTTAAATTGATTCATTTGCCCTTATTTCCTATTCCTTGTTTGGTTGTGGTCCTAGGGTAGAATCTATTATTCGAAAGTCTATTTGATCATTTTTTGTGTATAATTATCATGCATAAAGGCAACCTGTTATGATTGGTCTGATTTCGGGTTTGATGTGGGTAGAGCATATCTTAGGATAACCTAGGATTTGAGTGATGTAGTAGCTTGTGGGATATGTTTTGTTCTGGAACAAACTAGAGTTATCAGGTAGAACCTTGGGAAAGGTACAGGTAGGTGTAGAAGGTAGTATTGGGCCCATACTACTCAAAGCACAAGACATATACCCGAACTGATGTTAGATCTGGAAGCTCTAAGGAGAACCAGTGTGGGAGGATCCCCTCTTTGGATGTCTTGATCATTATGATTTATGACATTGCAGTTCAGTATCGTTGTGACTCGACATGGAGCTGGGGGATCAGGATCTGGATCAGCATCCGGATCTGGGTCAGGCGACGATACCGAGTCCATTGATGAGAGGCTACGTGAGCTCATAGCAGTCGAGGTTACAAGGGGCATCCTTGACGCTACCCCAATGATTTTTGGGACGGTCAAGGAGGGTATGATGGAGATCGTGGAGGAGAAGCTTATGGCATTCAGAGCCGAGATTGCTGCGGGCCAGGTTGGGGCCCGAACTCCCTCGTTCCGGGAGTACAGGGCGTGCGGGTCGCCGAAGTTCTTTGGGGTCAGGGATCCTATCATTAGCACTCGACGAGTTGAGGTCAACATGGACTGTTGACCCTGACTTTGACTAGGGTTGACCAGAGTTGACCTTGACGGCATTTATGGTATTTCGGGATTGTGACAAGTTAATCACATGATGATTATAGGCAGTTGATTTGTAGTTGTGCGTTCAGACTTATCCGATCTTATCTTCTCAGTTCAACATTTTTGAGAGGCGAGTCTCCTCACCATACCAATGGGTCTAAGGAACTAAGGTGGCCCATTATGTGATATGTGGGACATTCGTTGTTGTAGAGATACGTGGTATGATAGTCAGTTATGCTAAGTATTGTGCTAGTTATATATATGATGCTTGTAGGGAAGACCATGGGGGAGCCCATGACACTTGGATGTAAGACCATGTGGGGGAGCCCATGGATTTCCAGCTAAAGACCATGGGGGGAGCTCATGGCACTTAGGTGTAACACCATGTGGGGGAGCCCATATCATCCTGGAGTAAGACCTTGGGAGGAGCCCACAGCATCCTTATATGCTTGTATGCATGTCTTATGTGGTTTATGTAGCTTTTATAGCTAATATGATTATGTGGATTGTGTGGGGTATGCTCTGGGGAACTCGCTAAGGATTAGTTTATAGTTTGTGGATTTGTTTCGGGTACATCTGAGCCCAAGGGCAAGGGCAAGGCTTGATGACGCGACATGCACTCACCCTCAGGCGTTTTTATGGGACACTCTAATGACTGGAATAATATTGTTATTGTTATGAATTTGAAAACAAATGTATTTGAGATTTTATGGCTTATGGAAAATGTTTTTGACTATTTAAAAATGAAAATTTTCTTTTGAAGATTTGGTCGTTACAGATTCCAAGTCGTTATACTTCTTGATCTACTTTCGGGAGTAATGTCCAGGATGGATTTAGTGAGGTGTTTAAAGTGGGATTTCCAAATAGTTTACTCTATATACCAAACGGACCTTACCGCCGATATGATCCTACCTGGTTATTCCTTATTTAGATCTTGAAGTAGAATTTGGGATTGTTGAGGAATTTAAACCCTTAGAATAATAGATAATACTTAGTATTATGTACTTCTAGGTCTTTTGGAAAAGGTGTAAGGTGAAGCTCTGCCCGATTCATCAATCACCAGACACTTTTGTCTAGTGAGTGCGTAGTTTCTATCAAGATCATAATCTAAAATAAAAGTATTATTTATATAAGACAATAAATGCATGCTTGTATTATATGTGCTACATGGTATTTATATAATTAGGATAATACTAGAAACTGTATTGGAAATCAACTGCCTTATTTATAAGTCTTTCCATAGGATTATGAATAAGAATTTTAAAGGATACTTAGTTGAAATTACGTTAGTCAACGAGTAGGACTCATGATTGGGGTAGGGTGTGTGAGACTATAGGAGAGTGTTTCTCCTCTTTCTTGGATGACTAAAAATGGTGGGTCCAAATCAAACAACTAGCAAGTATGCATGGGTCATCGACTAGAGTAGATGACAATACTTTACTATTCTAGGTAGCATAGTGAATTACGTTGCTAGCATGGACTTATAACCCATGGACGTAGATAAAATTCGATACCATATTTATGAAATATATGAACATCGGTTTCCTTATATGACTTACACTGACCAAGGACACCCCTAGCTATGCAGTCAAATAATTGCTCAAACCATTCATCAGGTTATGTGATTCGTCCAGATAATCATTACCTTAGGATTTGTATTGATTGGTTGGGTTGGGTAGTTGGTCTTAGGTCAAAATTTCATATATATACTTTTGACATCATTGGTTACAGGAATGATATTATTTATTGTCATCTAAATTATTATGGGCTTGAGAACCCTACATATCTCACTAGGTTTTCCCAAACCTGACCCGCTCATTTTTATGCATCACAGATAGTGGAACCAAGGCTGCAATAGTCTAGTTAGGATGCCGAGTGGAATAAATATATGTTCCTAGTAGTTTCAGGACCTTTTAGTATTTATGTTGTAAAGAATGTTTGGATGCAAGAATGAAGACACTGGAATGCAAGCGGGTCGTATAGGACGAGAAGAGGGTTGAATACAACATCAATTGATTACTTGCCATATTAAAGGCAAAGAAATCAGGGATTTATGTTAAGATTTCCCTAACACGATGTGATGTGAGTAAATTAATTTTGGAGGGAAATAAGAAATTAATTTTGGATGGAAACGGAAAAGTAGATTTGGAAGGAGTTATTTATGAATATGATATAAATTGGGTAGAAAAATACGATATAAACTTAATAGATTTATTACCGAATCGGTTATAAAATATGTGATAGGTGTTCAATGTGTTTTTTAATTTGTTTTTGGTTAACTTTTGTTATTATATGATTGTAACTTTTAGATTATATTAGCTAATCATCAATTTTTAGGTTGTTGATTTTCTCTTTGTAGGTGTTGAGAAGCTTAATGGACATTTATCAATAAGAAGCATATATATAAGCATATAAGTCTTCTGGTGCACATATAGTTCGATTGCCTTGTATATATTGGGGTGTTTCTAATGAGCAACATGAACAATTTTAGTATGCAAAGTTCTCCTTGGATGTGGCTTATTCTCTTGTAATGTGTAATGGGTTTAGCCTTTCCTATAAATAGCAAGTGAGTGGCTCCCATTTTATGTAAGACCCATTTTGGAGAGATTAGTTTTAGTGAGAGAAATAACAATACCCACTTGTACTGTTACTATTCTAATGGAGCTTAAAATGATTTTATTTACTCTTGGTGTTCTTAATGTGTCTATGATTCACTTGATCTTTACTGTTCTGCACATGTCATGATAATCCGGGTCACTATAATTGGTATCAGAGCGGGTGTTCTTAAAATTCTCAAGAATTGATCCATGATGACATTTTTTGATTTGGTGAATCACAAATGGGTGTAAGTTCTTCATCTTTGAGAGAGTTTGTGCTCTAGAAATCGAATTTATTCCTCGATTTGATTCAAAATCTGATTTTCCCTCTCTAGAATACTTGTTAATTTTCACTTTCTCTCTCTAGAACTTGGTTCATATTCACTGTCTCTCTCTAGAGATTTCATTTGAACTTCACTTTCTCTCTCTATAAAAATCCAAGTTCTTGTGATCTTTGTTGTTAATTGATCAAAGATGGTGTATATGGCTTATGATTCTTGGATTGTTATAATTGAAGATGTCAAATACAAATTCAATGAGAATCAATTTTATGGGTTTTGTTTAAAGGCGGGTTGATTACATGGGAAACTTTGATTTCTTATAGAGGCTTGAAAGGTGATCATGGAAGATTGATATTTCAACCTCTTTCGAAGATTGGTAGTTTGATTGATATTACCATGGATATGTTGTGTTTGTATGGTAACAAAAAAAGGAAAAGAAAAAGAATTATTCAAAAAGGAGTATGTTTCTCTTATTGAAGACCCAAATGATCTTCATGTTCTTGAGTTTGTTGAATATGTTCTTGAAGAAGTTCATCATGTTCATGATGTTATTGATGTTCAAGACAAGGGAATTCAATGTGATTATCATGAAGATGTGAAAGTTTTTCGTTTAATTAGAGTTCAAACCGATGATGCTTGAATTCTTTTGATTCGTTTAAAGGAATGATGCCATATAGAAAGCCTTCAATCCAAGATGTTCAAATGTATCAAACTCCAAAAGATTTGATTCAAAATTGCAAAGTTGAAGTTGTCAAAAATGATGTTATTCTTGAATTCAAAACTTCAAGATCCAAAATGATGAAAGGGGAGAAAAAGAAGAAGAAGATCAAAGCAAGAACAATTAGTTTTCTAAACAAAATTCTTCCAATGTTGTATTGAAGTTGAAATCTAGGAAACAAATTTGTGTTCCAAAGAAACAATCATCAGACGTTGCAATGAATTCGAACTCCAAACCCAAAGTTGTTGAAAATTCTCATGAAGATGAAGTAAGATTTTGGAAAAATGATAAGAATGGATTTTACAACGTGCAACGTGGGTGGTACAATGTGAAATTTGGTGATTCTCTTGTTCCAACCAAAGAACTGAGATCTTCAATGATTGATTCATGTGTTGCAAATGGAAAAAGAATCTTCAAGAATGTTTCTTAAATTCTCAAGTGGATTCCAAAAAATTCATGTTGAGAGCGATGATGAACGATCAAGGTTTTTCTCGAAATTCGAATTCAATCATTTTTTTTAATCCTTGCTTTTCGTTTTTGATGATTTGATCGTTTTGACTCATTGGATCAAAACTGTTTCAACCTCATTGATGATCCAATAATTTTTTTTTAAGATCAAACACCAAAATCAAAATTCAATTCTCAAATTTTTTTTACTGTTCACTATTCATCAATTCGAAATCCATTTTTTTAGCCCAATTCGAACATCTTCATTCCTTGAGCCCAAAGCAAAACAAACTTGAAGATCTGTTACTGTTCATCCTTTTATTTGATTGAGCCCAAAAAGTATTCGAATACTGTTCAAAATTAGTGCCCAAATCGAATTCGGTATCTTAAATATTGGAAATCGAATTGTGTTCAAATGGATATCTTGAGTATGAATCGGATGGTTGGAATAAAAAGTTTAAGAAATCGAATCTGGAATCAAAAGTTGTAGCTTGTAATTTCTAATCGAATGGATGGATAACTACTATTGATATTGATTTTGGATTCTGAATTTCATCTTGAAATTGGAATTTCGATGGTTCATTCTGAGAAAATGCTTTGATTTTCGATTGAGAATCAATGCAGTCGAATGTAAATTTATTGGTGTTGAACCTTGGAGATGAAATTGATTTTGACTGGTATTTCGATTGGTATTCATGACAACTCGATTTGAGTGGTTTGAAGTCAAAATTGAATTTAGGTTATGATACTAGTTCGTGTCTGTAAAGAAAGTACTTTCTTTGGAGTCAAACGATTTTTGTGGTTTGTATTCGAATGCAGTTGATAAGTGTGTCATGTTGATTGGAGTTCGAGTCGATGAAGGATCAAACGATATATTTTGGAGTCAAACTGATGGTGAAATTGATTTAGATGGTTAACGTTCTTGAAGTCAAAGTCAATTTTGATCGGTTGTTGAGATGTTCGAGTCAAGTAAACAGTCGATTTTGATGTGTATTGGAAACTGAATTGAGATTGAATATTCTTGGAGTCCAAGTCGAATCCGTCTGTATGGACAAGTCGATTTCAACGGTGATTGTTGTGTACAAGTTGAACTCAATTTGGGTTAGTAGTCGAATGGAATTCGACTGATGGAGTCTTGGGGTTGAATGTATTTGAGTCGAACTTGTACTAGACTGATTGCTGGATCGAATTCGTTGGTGAGGTGAAATTGATTTCGATGGTGAAAGCATTTAGATTGGAATCGATATAGGTAATGAATCAAATAGATAAGGAGTCGAATGTCTTGGGGACGAACAGGTTTCTTGGGATCTTTCGCATTGAACGTTTATGCTTGGAGTCGAAATTGATTTCAATTGGTTTGATTTTGAATTAAGTGTTTGGATATCAAATTCGACTGATATCGTGTTGGAGTGGTTCGACTTGTGCCTTGCGATTTCGACTTATGATGAATGTTGAGTTCGATTGTTGGCATTCTGGGATCAGTTCGGGGAAGAACAAGTATTTCGATTCGAGTCCTTATACTTTCAACAAGTTGACAAAAACAAACCAATTTCGATATGGGGACACTTATCTGGGAAAATGAAGATTGTTCAATTCGAATCCCTAAAGTTTCAAATATTTGACAGTTTGTACCCAGTTTCAACTTTGGATTAATTTTCTATGAAGTAGAAAAAATTTCATTTCGAATCACTGCAATTAATGCGAATTGTCACTTTATGCCCAGTTTCACATTTGGGGTAAAGTTTCACATTGGAAGCGGAATTGGTGCAACGTGTCCCTGCAGAATTTGCAAAATTGACAGTCTATACCCAGTTTTTGAAATTCTTGCAACTCTCACCCAAAAGTCGAAAATTTTCACAAAATTTGGAAATTTTTCTCGCCTTTTCGTGATTGTTTTTCGTGCAAGATTTTCACGGTTTCATTTTTTGTCACACATCAAGGGGGATATTTATCAAGTTTATTCCTCAAGCGTTTCTCATCCTTTGTGGGTTTTATAATCATTTTTTGATTATAAAAAGGGGGAGAATGAAGAAATGGGTATTCGAAGCTTCTCGAGTATTCATTTTGCGGATTTGAAGGTCGGTGTTACTTTGAGGGGGAGTTGGTCTTGATCGCGAGCTCATTTGGAAATTTATGTCGGGACATCCAATCCTAACTTTGAGGGAGAGAATGTTAGAATGCAAAGTTCTCCTCGGATGTGGCTTATCCTCTTGTGATGTATAATGGGTTTAGCCTTTCCTATAAATAGAAAGTGAGTGGCTCCCATTTTATGTAAGACCCATTTTGGAGAGATTAGTTTTAGTGAGAGAAATAACAATATCCACTCATACTCTTACTATTTTAATGGAGCTTAATTTTTTTATTTACTCTTGGTGTTCTTAATGTGTATATGATTCACTTGATCTTTACTATTCCGCACATATCATCATAATCCGGGTCACTACAAACAAATTGATGATTATGGGAAGTAGGGTGTGCCAATAAGATTTGTGCCAGAATCTATTATCTGGGTTACATATGTTAATATCTTGTTCAGGTTGTATCCTGGTGTTAATGGATGTAAATATGTTGAAATTCATTGGAAACTAATAAAAAGAATTTTTTTATTTAGGTATATTATGTGCAAAAACTTAAATGTATCAATTATTACAATAATCATGGTATTGCTAGATTTAACAGAAAAAAATATTAAACAATCAGTAAAAAGACTCGGTTCTATACATGAGAACCAGGCTATATTATCATATAGAAGGCTTTGTTTTTTACGAAAAAAAATCTCGTCTTTATATAAGGGAATTGGGTCGTATTACCTTAATAAATCATTGTTTTATAATGGGGCTCTATTAAATTTCATTAATAGGACTCACCTTATAAAAAAACCGGTTGCACTGGTCTTTTGTGGAATTTAACCGGGTAATTTTAGCCTTTGTGTAGTAGTATTGCTAGTATTTTATTCATAGCATGGTTATAGTTCTGGTCTGTATCCTTTTCAGTTTTCAAGATGATTATTTACCACCACTTATTGTTTTAATAATCTCGGATAATTATAGGGATTCCTTTTCCGATCGTATTTCTTGTTTTTTTTTTACCATAGTAGGTGTAAGACTCATGTGTTACATGGGTTAATTAAAAAAATTAAATATAAAGGTCTAAATATTTAAGAACGTTGGATTTATAACAAAATAAGAAAAATAATGAATTATTAAAATTGATTTTTTTAATCTTTTAAATTTGAATAAATAAACTAATGAGCTTTAATTTAAGAATTTTGAAATAAAAAGGTAAGTGCATTAATGAAATTGATATTCATTTATTATTACATTTATTGTAATTATTATATTAAAGTATTATGTGAAATTTATTAAAATAGAAAAACCCATAAAATGACATGTGGAAAACAAATTAATTCAAAATAACCACAAAATGACATTTGGCAAATTGAATGAGAATGTGACATGTGGCAAAAAACCTTTATTTATTAGAGTAGATTTGTACCTTTGATGGGATATTATGTATTTATGTTATATTTCCAAAGTATTATATGATCTTTCGTTGTTAATTTTTTGTCACCAGGTTATATCCAAATCCAGATTTGCTAATATTTATGTTATATCCAAAGTATTATATGATATTCTCTAAAGAACCTTAAATAAAACCGTATAAATATTTTTGTAACACAAATTTGAAAGAGTAGTTATACTCAGGGTGGATGTTTGGTATTCTTCCATAGTTATAAACTTATATTTGTTAGTGTGGTTACACAATTGTTGGTTTGATACCGGTCAATGGTTTCGCTTCAATGCACATAAACTTATTTTATCGGTATAGTTATGTTCCGGCTACTTTATTAGTTTTTGAAGTTTAGTTTATACAAACGTTTGAAGTTTAGTTTGTACAAACGTTAATGATACATATCACATATGAGGAACAAACTATCTCACCTAAGTTTTAATTGTTTTCAATACAGCTCTACAACCCTAAACAGTAGTGTTTTTTTTTCAAAGTTACATTTTAACCCACTATAGCACGTTCTCATCATATGTTGTAATTTTTTTAGAACCAGAGACTTTGTTAATTTATGTCCATTAATGAAAATGACATTTATTACTACATTTATTGTAATTATTATATTAAAGTATATATATGACATCCACCTATGTCGTAATTTTTTAGAACCAGAGACGCCAAAATATTGGCTCATAGCGATGTTGTGTTAACCACCTATGGAGTTGTAGCTTCATAATTTTCATATGAGGTAATCAATTAGGCTAAAAAGAATTTTTTTGAACATACAACCTGGCTTATGTTTGGTCTAGAACATTTTAAGACCATCAATGCTAAGAAGAACAAAATTTAGCACGGAAAAAGAAGGCAAGTTAGAAATTATAACTTTTAACCCTCTTATTTAAAGTAAATTATAAAAAACGGTCATGTATATCTCTATGTAATTTTGATCCCAAAAAGTTTACTTTTCAATTTTCATACTAATTTGAGGTTTTTGTAACCATCTTTCTTTTATCATTTTATGTTTTTTTATGATTTTGGCCTCTATTCCAAGTAAAATTACAATTTTACCCTTTTTTATTCAAAGACCTATATTAGTTCGCCCTCCTGCATAACAGTGTAATATATTGTCAACAAACAAAATCTAAAAAATAATTTTATGGTGCTCTTTTTTAGAGTCTAAGGCACCCTATTTTACTACTTTGTACATTCTTGTCTTTTTTGTTAGCTAATAATCATTCTTTTTATAAAAATAGGTAAATTTTGATCATTTTGTTGATCAATGGCGTTTTCTTCAAAACTATGCTTCCATTTTGGAGTTACTTTTATGCCTTCGACAATCGAGGTGACACTACTATGTGGTTGGACAAACTTGGGATATATGATTTTATATTGATGTTTTTGCAAGTTATAACTTTTAATATGTGGTATCTTTTTGATGTTTAGTTAATATGAATGTTTATTTCTCATCACCATTGTGCTAGATAAAAGGTTAACTTGGTTTTGATGACAATTTCAGGTTCATAAGATGTTGGGACACTAAATCAGCTCATAAAGTTTGCAGAATTAAGGTTGAGATTGGAGGCTACAAGGTGGATCTGAACTTTGCCTATGTTTTCTTTACCCATTAGACTCATTCCATATGTATTACATTTATTTACCATTTGGAATAATTATGTGCATTTGACATACTATATATTGTACAATGAATTGTTTTATTTGTATTGCATTTTATTTTGTATTATGAGATATTAAATGTGTGATTTAATTTTAATATTAGGAAATTTAGAAAAAATATACATTTTATAAACTTTGACAGTAATCATGAAATGAAAAATGTCTTTCAAGAAATTAAAAAAAAATGTCAAAAATTTATGTCATACAAAATAGTTGGTTGTAGGTTGTAAATGTATGCCGTAAATATGACACACAAATGTATGTCATCTTTCATTTATGAATGACGCTTTAATGACATGAACTTGTGTGTCATATGTAACCATTAATGACACACATTGTGTGTCACTAAAAGCCTATTTTCTAGTAGATGGTTAAGATAAAAGCGTCACGAAAGAAACTACAATAACTACCATCTTTTAACTCCCTTTTATAACTACCACCCAACTTAAGTCCAAGTCTAGGTTATATTTTCAACATTAATTGGTTTTAACTTGATTTACTTGTATATACAAAATAATTACAAATTTGGTCATATGGTACATTGGTATTTTTTTTAGTTTGTTTCAAGGGTAAATTGGTTATTTTAGAAAATATTAACTACACCAGTAGTTAGATTTAATAACTAGGGACCAAAATTGCTTGAAACCGAAACCACAATGACTGCTCATGGAATGAAATGCAATGTTGGATTTGTTAGTCAATAGTTGATCAAGTAATCAGGAAAGTAAAAGGCACGTGGAAGACTTGAATGTTGGAAAAAGGGACGTTGCTAATTTTTTCTCTGTTTCTGTTCTTAGCTCTATTTATTAGTGTTTAGTCTTGCAAATTCAATTAGTCGGAAAATAACCATTTGTAGACCACTAAAATCATTCAGCTGGTATCATTCAATCATTCAATAAACCACAATCATTCGACTATCTTCTATCATGTTACTTACAGTTGATTAAGTTTGGTCACCAACATTTGGTAACAGAGCTTTAAGGTTCTGATCATTTTATATGCCCAAGATCATTAGATACGACACCATGACACTTGCATCCTCATCCAATCCACCCAAAGACAACCCATATTCGCTTCAATGCTCGATGTTAACATCGTTGAATTACAGCACATGGTCGATTAATATGGAAGCCTTTATGGATGCCCATGGGTTATGGGATGCCATCGAGACATCAACCGGTGTGGTTCTGGACAAGAAAAAGAGCAAGCAAGCTCGAGCCTTCATCTTCCAATCGATTGCAAAAGAAATGCTTGCACAAGCTGCCAAAAAGAAGACAACTAAATAAGTATGCGACTCTCTAAAGTCACAGCATGTGGGTGCAGAACGAGTCTAGAAAGCAAGGTTACGGGTTTTGAAAAGTGAATTTGAGGGACTTCAAATGAAAGACACATAGACAATAGATGATTATGTAGGAAGGATATCAGCTATGATATCAAAATATAGGAATGCAGGGGCAACACTAGATGATGAGGAATTAGTGAGAAAGCTATTTAACATTGTCCCTGAGAGGTTCATAAATCTGGTGGCATCGATTGACCAAAGTTCTGACATGGAATCCATGCCATTCGAAGAGACAATTGCACATTTAAAGGAATATGAAGACCGACTTCGACTCCAGAAGGAAAGAAAGCATGTTGATAATGCTTTGTTGCTTGCGAAATCAAAAAGTTCCTCTAGTCATCGAAGTCAGAACAAGCCAAACATAATCGGCGGTTAAGGTAGAGGTGGAAGAGGAAGCTCACATGGTCGGTGGTCGACACGTTGCAAAGGTGGACGCTGGGGTAACGGTTCACGACAAGAAACACGTAGTTCCAGCCTGAAGCCTCGTGACAAAATTCATATAAGATGTTTCGAGTGCCAAGAATTTGGCCACTTTGCTTCTGATTGCAAAGCAAAAAAGCAACAGGACCAGGCGGTGAATTTGGTTGTAGATGAAGATGGACCTGTACTGTTGTTGAATGTATGTGGGGAAGAGGCTACAAGCATGGTTCTCTTGAATGAAGAAAAGGTGTACCCGAAACAGTTAAACAAAATGAAGATAATAATATGTGGTATTTAGACAACGGGGAAACTAATCATATGACCAGTTCCAAGGAATTATTTGCAACACTCAATGAAAACGTGACCGGACAGGTACGATTTGGAGATGTCTCTAAGGTTCTGATCAAAGGGAAAGGTACACTACTGTTCGATTGCAAAAATGGTGACTAATTTGTCATTCCAAATGTGAACTACATCCCAGCCCTGCATAGCAATATAATCAGTCTGGGACAGATGATCGAGGAAGGATATGATATAGGAATGGAGAAAGAATTCCTAAGAATGTATGATGAAGAAGGATGCTTAGTCATGATGGTACAAAGATCGAATAATATACTATATAGAATAAAACTCACACCTAGGAAGCCTATATGCTTAGCTGTGAGTATAGATGATGACTCATGGTTGTGGCATGCACGTATGGGTTACACAAATTTTAGATTGCTTGAAGAGATGACATGGATGAACATGGTGATAGGTATGCTCTGATATCTTACCCATCAAAAATGTGTGAAGGTAGTATGATAGCTAAACAAGCAAGACAAAGCTTCCCAAAAGTAGCCCAGTGGAGAGCTAAGCAACCACTCCAGTTCTTACACGCAGACCTCTATGGAGTCATTACACCTGCAACAAAGGGCGGTAATCAGTATTTCTTACTAGTTGTTGATGATTATTCGTGATGCATGTGGGTGTATTTAATTAAGACTAAAGATGAAGCCTTTAGTATGTTCCAGAAACTCAAGCTACAAGTCGAGAAAGAGAGCAAAGATAAAATCAAAATGCTAAGAAATGACTGTGGGGGTGAATTTGACTCTAATAAGTTCTTTGAATTTTGTGAAGAAGCTGGAATAAGACGCCAATTGACGACATCACATACGCCACAACAAAATGGCGTTGTGGAACATCGCAATAGAATGATTATGGAAATGACAGGATCCATGCTCAAAGCCATGGCGATACTAGATCAATTTTGAGGCAAGGTGGTGCGATATTTGGTGTATTTGTTGAATAGAATTGGCAAGAAGCCACTAAAAGTTGTGACATTGTATGAGGCGTGGAAGGGTTCCAAGCCGTCGATAGCACACCTGAAGGTCTTTGGGTGTATAGGATTTGTCAAGAAATTGCGAGGGCTGACCAATTTAAGCAATTGTAGTGAGACCATGGTCTACTTGGGGGTGGAAGAAGGAACAAAGGGATATCAATTATACAATCCCAACAATCGTCGTATTGTAAATGCCAGAGACGTGATGTTTGATGAGACTAAGCATTGGGCATAGAATGAAGAGATAACTGGAAAGCCCCTTTCCACACCCTATTTGACTAGTCTTGTGTTTAATACTACAACCAAATCACAACCGGCCCAATAACAAGAGAACTCAGAAGACGTGAATACAAGCCCTTCGACGCCTTTGAACCATAACTCTTATTCTGATGACTTTGTAACAGGTAACTCGCCTATTGAAGGTTCACCACTATTAAACTCACCTGGAGATGGCATGTGATCAACGCCTCAAACTCAATTCTCGAGCAATTATGATGAAAGCAACTCAATAGCTTCGTTTGATGACACCCAAGCAAAAGGTTTTCGATCAATCAATGAAATCTATCAGACTACCTCGAGAATGGATCATACGGAGGTGCAATAGTTGTATGTTAGGAATCAATAACTATTATTGATTGATGATGAACCCACAATGTTTGAAGAGGCATTAACTAAAAGGAATTAGAGGAACGCAATGGAAACTAAGATGAGGTCGATTGAAACGAACAACACTTGCACCCTAACCAAATTGCCACAAACCCGAAAGGAAATAGGTTTAAAATGGGTATTTGTGACAACCCGAAAATTTTTGCTTTGAAAGCTCAGTCAGTCAACTCAACTGATTGTCAGACTCACTTCTAATGAGTTCTAGCCTTGTTAAAGGTCATTCTAAGGACTTTTAGCTTAGTACACTTAAGGAATAAGTGTTTGGAAGTATCAGCGGAAGTTCTAAGCCATCCAACAAACCGTAAACCTCTTCATGAGGAGTTTACGGTCAGGACCCATGAGTTTACGTTCAGGGTGACCGTAAACTCCCTCCTATATTCATAATTCATGATCATTTTGATCATTTCTTTCCTTTACTAGCCTAGTAAACCGAATTCTCTCTAAAGTATCATAAGATCTTCATCTTGATCTTCCAAAATCGTAAGTATTCTTCCTTTGATTTATTGATACATCTCTTTATCTAGTGATTATACATGATTTCATCCATGAAATCTCTTCATTTTGATAGATCTTCAAGTGTTCTTCATTTCACCAAGAACACACACTAGTGTTCTTCGACCTTAATCACCATTTCAAGCCTCTATATCGTAAGTACTCCCTCCTTAGCTTGTTATCTAGTTGAAACACCTGATTAGAGCCTTGAAAACATCATTTTTAGCCAAGAAAAAGGTGTTTACGGTCTAAGTGTATCTCCTTAGACTGTAAACTCTAATGAAAGGTGCATTAGAGGCCTTAAATCCTTCCTATGGCTAAAGCATGGTCCCTAGAATCCGATGCCTTTGAATGAAGCCCTTGAAAACCATCTTTTGTGCAAGAATTGATGAGTTTACAGTTGAATCTCCTTAGACCGTGAACTCCATGACCGTAAACACATTGGACCGTAAACAAATAGGACCGTAAACCATAGAACCGTGAACACATAGGACCGTAAACCATCTTGACCGTAAACACTTATGGTCATGCCTTTTGGACCGTAAACTCTATAGGGTGGCAATACACCCTAGTTATGCAATCATATGTGATTGTATCCCTTAAATCTTAGAGTTTCCTAGTTTATAAGGGTGTTACCCTTCTTAATTAGTTGTTTAGACACTAATTACATACACATATATGCCATTATATGTCATTTAGGACCCGTTGTGTCTCGGGAGTTCATTCGTGGAACTTCTCATCCTTACACGCGTATTCGTTTGAATCACCCACATCAGGTGAGTTCATACCCCGTAATGAATCTTTTAACTGTTTTAAATGCTTTTAAGGGGGGAATACAAGTTGAACACAATTATAATTGTGTAAATGTTTGCTATAAACATCTTTCAAAAGATTGCTTATGTCTTTTATAAGTGATCAAAACATTTCAAAAACTCTTTTAAAGTTATGTTCCTTTATAGTTTTACAAAACCCCGTTTTTAAAGTACAAGCATAACTTAGTAGATAAATGAGTCTTTTCAATAAGAGTTCAAGTAAAACATTAGTAAACTATAATAGGTATAGTTTAGGAAGACACTACTCATTACTTCTAGTACAATGAAGCATACAAAGAGTCAGTTTATACATGAGCCAGAACATACTATATGAGAAACAGAACATACTATATGAGAAACAGAACATACTATATGAGAAACAGAACACACTATATGAGAAACATAACATACTACATACTAGACAGAGAGAACATACAATACATCTAGTACATACAATACATATACAAGTATACTATAACATAAATGTGAACCACTGTTTCGAGGCATGGAATCACCTGTCATGGCTCGATTTGTAGCCAGAGTTTCCTGGCGGGAGAGCGTGAATTTGGGTATAGAGCTATACCGGATTGACTATCCTACACCTTGATGTTCGGTATAGTGGGACTTGCAAGTCTACGGGTGCCAAATGTCATTTATTTCGACGTCTTTCATCGTCGTGTTATTAGTCGATAGTATGGTGCAATCATATCACATTATACCTTAAGTAACAATTGGTTTAAGGTAGGTAGTACATCAGTAGTTACTATAATACAATGTTGGATTAATGTCTAAGTCCATAACTATATTTGGTATGTATTTGACCCGACCCGACATGGTCCATTTGGGTTGCACTTCACCGACACAATTTATATGGATAGTCTTTTGAGAATAGTATATTTATGATTTATATTAATATATTATAAGTTCTAATATATTAATAAATAATCATATTATTTAATTAGTATTGATGAAGAATTAATTTATAATTAATTAAGTGATCAAAAGGAACTAATTAAATATGGACTCTTAGATATATATATGTGTAGTGGGCCAAGTTCATTCAGGTTGGGCTAAATCTTCATGGATAGTCCATGGAGCTTTAACCCATGGATCCTAGGAAATGAAAGGTCATGGGTATTAGGGTTTAACCCAAATCCTCCACACTATATAAAGGGTCTTATGGTTCATGAAATTATGCTAGTGGCTAGTGTGGATACACTAAAGAGGGCAATAACTGATTTCATAGTGTGAGCCAAGTATCCATATTCTCTAAAGGTTTTCCAAGGTGTTTTGGTGATTTGTGATTCCACTTGAGGCTTCCACACTATTGGGGCTAAGCTCTTAAAGCTTGAAGACATCAAGCTACATCAAAAGGTATGTCATCTAACTAGAACTATGTAGTATAGGTGCTTCATAATATGCTAGTTAGGATGAAACCTTGGAATATTTAATATTTGCATGTATAATAGAGAAAACATAGATCCAAGGTTTATAGGGTTGCATGTACACCATAGGAGTGTTAGAATGCTCAAAACCCAACAGTGGTATCAGAGCCATGGGTTGTTTTCTGTTATATTGATGCAAATGTTTTATTTTCAAAGTTGGAAAAAAAAGGAAAAAAACATGACGTTTGTCAAATTTTAAGATAATTACTTGTTTTTGTGAAAAACTAATTATTTGTAAAATTTGAATCATTTGCTATATGACTTGAATTAGGTCAAATTTAGTTAAAGATAAAATGATATGATTATTTTATTAGTTTTAAAAGTTTGATCTAAAGAGTTTTTTGAACCCTCCATAAGTTATGGATATGAAAAGGTTTTTAAAAAAAATTGATTCAAAGTTTTTTATGGAGTTACAAAACTTAGTCTTAATGTTTTAAAGAATTTCATAACTTGTTCTTAAGTTATGGAACATGAAAAGTTTCATCATAAAACAAGTATTTAACTCCATAAGTTATGGAATCCAAAAGTTTTCAAGAGTTACAAAACTTGCCCTCAAGTTTTAGAATTTGGAAAAAGTTTTTTTATGATAAAAAAAAAGAATTGAATTATAAAACTCTTGGGTTCATAACTTAAACAATTAATTAAATGGTTTTAATTTTGAATTTAATAATTGGAATTATGATGCTTTTATTGAATAATTCAATTAACTCTTATGGACTTTATTAATAGATAATTAAAGTGTTTAATTAAAAGAGAATTAATAATTCCATAATGACATAGTTTAAATTTAATTAAATTAAGAGTATAGTTTAATTAATAGATTAAACCACCAAGTATTTTAAATGTCTAAAATACACCCTTATACTATTATAATATTAAAAGTTTAATATATTATATGTATAAGAGCAAGTCGTCTTACCATTAGTAGGTCTCATTCACGAAGCCGATCTATAAGGGGGGTATAAGGTTACTGCCTATAAAATGGTAGTTTAATGGGTGTCCACTCTCACTCACAGCTTCCTTGACCGGTGGAGGGTCGTTAGCCGAACAGGTAGGACAAGGACTATAATTCTCCCTTCATTATAAGTATAATGATAAATACTAAGTAACTAAACACTTATAAATTCCCAATCTTAGTTACTTAGGAAAATGTGAATAAGGTGCTAATCCATGAAATTACACTTTGCACTTTGTTTAAGCTGTTAGTGGAGCGTGTGTGGTTAACCGGCACACTAATCTGGACTTAACAAGGTAGGCAAAGGGTAACTTAATGTTTATCATAGTATCGTTGGAGCGTGTGTGGTTAACCGGCACATCGATTGAGGGGTAAATATTAAGGGTACCAAGTATATTTGCATGGTTACTTCACACCTTGTTTTGTGATCCTCGGCATCCCAGTTACAAAACCTGAAGGGCACACTCGAGATTGAAACATGCCATTGAAAAGTTCAATGAATCTCAAAAGAATCTAGGAGTTTCAAAACCAATTAAAACCTAATAATACATTTCGTTTTTCTTGGTGGAAATTGGTGAATCGTCATTCACCTACCTTCAAATATTTTATAGCTTGGATTACGACATCCCTCTTCCAAGTTATAAAATAGTTTGTTGGGTCCTAGCCTTAATATATCATATTGGGTGTTATATTAAGGACTTAAATCAACTTTACGTGAATTTCTCCCATTGTTGATGTCTGGTTTAGACAACAATGATCTTCCCAAACCAAGCTTTCCTAATGAATATGACTTCCCGAGTTTGGCTCATGGAAGTCATACTTCTCTTCCTCCACCTCCTCCAATTATTCTCCCTAACCCACAAGTTCAAGGTCACTCAAGCCCTAATGGCAGGCAAGGTCTATGTGTGATCACATCTTAGAGATGAACTCACATATTGACAAGCCGGGAGAGTTGGGTGTCAAAGTCTTGAGAAAGTTGGATGTTCAATCACTTTCTAAGTCACATAGTGAGTTCCTTTGGGACTACTATGAAACAGACTATGACATGAACCTTAATGATCATATCTATTTGCTTGGTGCTGCTGAATCAGCAATGATTTGGAACGATAGTAAAGCAAATTTGATTAGAAGATCAACTTCCCAAAAACTTTATGGACAGTGACAATGGTGACACTGGAAATCCAGAAAAAGCATTCTCTTACCAATGGAAAGGGATTGGCCATAGTCAACCCGGTTGACCAAATGGTAAAGAGAAAGGCTAAGTCTGAGATAGTCCCATAACCAAAGGGTCCATATGTTTATTTTGCCAAAGGAAGGGGTGTTGATTGCAAAGCTGCCAAATTTACCTAAGGATGTTAAAGTCAATAAGTTTGACTCTACATCAGGTAGAGCCCATTATCTAACTCTGTTAAGTTCTATTCTGAGATCCTCATTACATGATGTGACTGGGTCACATGTTGATGTTTTAAGAATCAAAGAATAGAGAGAAATCTTAAAGGAAGTATATGCTGATTCTGATCGCGAAAATGGATTTCGATCGCATCAGAATTTTGAGCAGTTGCTTAAGAAGTTATGATATATTGCTAAGGAATAGATAACAACAATTTTCCATGTGGATTGTAAGGATAAGTTTTTCCGCAAAGTTTTAAAATAAAAGAAATTTGTTTAATTTTATTTATTTGAAGTATCCTTACAATGGCATTTGTGGAAAATTGTTGCTTATATGATTCCACTGACAACAATATTGGAAAATGGATTTGATTCTTTCATTTGTGGTAGTGTCTAAATTTACCAAATCAGGAAAGTTCTTCATCGCCCAAGTTTCAATTGGACCGAAACTTGGAATCATGCAAGTTGAATAGTATGATGAATGAGAACTTTCAAGCATTGGAAAGTCAAGACTAATTACTTGTTCACATGGATGTGTGAGTCAAGTGAAGGACTAAAGGGATCGAGTACACATTCTTGTGCACTGGTCATGTCCACCACAAAGCTCGTTAAGACTATTTGATTTACTAAAGTTTAGTAAATATGGTTATACTTACAAGTTTAAGTATAATTCTGAAACATTGGAAAAGTCTCAATGTATGGCAAAACGAATGGGAAGAATCAAATTAGGCAGAAAGATAAAAGATTCTCAAATCTGAAAAGATGGGAGAGTACTTTAGTATCATGTTTGTGATCATCTTAATGCTTTAGAAATCATATCACAATTAGTCCTCTAAAGGTCATCTTAGTGCATTCTTATGACTAAGAAGAGGAGTCATGAATTGTTGAAATGGTTAGATCAGGAAGATGAGTCATACTTCGTTCCAAAACAATTCTTAGAGTCATACTCCAAGATTGTAACTTGAGTGACATATATTAAAGAAATGTTTAAAACACTTGTCAAATGTAAGAGTAAAAGTGTCCTACTCTTGTACATTTGAAATTGGTAAGTTGTGATGTTTTGGATAAAACAAAGACCAACTAAGGCCAATTGTGTGAAGTGTTTGTCTTGATAAAGAATCTGCACTATCTCTTGAATATTTGGCAAGATAGTCTTATATGTCAAGAGGATAGTGGGAGTCTTAAAGATCCTAAAAAGAATTTCAAGAACTAATCAAGAATTAAACCTGAGGTTCTTCACTAGCACATGACTTGAGGTTTATAACCTATCGTGTTGACATATTCTGTGCCCATTCCAGTTAAAGTTGGCTTTGCATAGGAGTTCTGAAAGTTCTCAATTGGTTGCATAACAACTTGGAAGCAATGGAAGGCCCTGTACTGCCAGGTGGCAAGAAGTTAAGATTGCATAAGTTCAGTCCATATGAGTTTGGATTTGTCATTATCCTTGTCTTGTGACTATGGTTTTGACGATTCACATGGATAAGAACACATACACCATAAAATCTAAGGGTCATAAGGTTTCTCTCCGATTCATGAAAATGATGGTGAGGAAACACTTCCACCAAGTAGATTTGAAGCAGATGGCAAAAGGTCTAAACAATTGAGACTATGATTACGGCATCCCTTTTCATAGTTCTGAAATTGTTTAGACACACATGCATGCTATCTAAGGAAAGGTGTATGATTTTGATAAAGTTTTATCAAAGCATCTCGTATCAGAAATCTGAACTTTGGTAAGAAAGTCAATAAAGTATTGAATTCTAGAAGTCCAGCTGATTTCTGAGTACATGTCAAAGCTAGTGGGAGCATAAGTGTTATGCTAATAATCATCATGTTAGTGGGAGCATGATAATTATTGTTAGTGTTGCAAGTTAGCAATGTTAATTATAGAAAACAAAAGTTTCAATTCGTGAGGCTGCAGGGATTGAAAAAGTTGTTTTGCTATAATTAAGGGAGAGGATATACTTCATTTCAGTTCTAAAGGCTTAGATTGAGACCTTAATCATCCTTAGTCAAGAATATATATATGAATTTCATGTTGGATTGGTTCAACTTAAGGAAATTCTATATATTGCGTTCTCAAAATTCGATTATGATTACGGCATCCCTCTTCATAGTCAAATTTTGAAAAACATGGCAAATAAAAATATTGTAGCAAAAGACTGGTCTAGAATCATGTCTTTATGTGAGACATCATGAATCGTGTACCATTTGCTTTAGGTACAGGATCGATTACATGTGCTATAATATTTGTCATTTCTAAATTTTTCCAAATGCCCAGAGGCATTAAGAAGGGAAAAGGTCTAGAATTGGATATGACTAAAATGATTAAGCAATTGTCGAGGACAATCTGAGGTTTACCAAAGATTGGTTGCTCAGGAACAGTTGGAAGTATAGTGCTAATTTTGGAAGGACCATATTGACATATTCTGAAAAGAGGCATCTCTTATTCAGAAGTGATAGTCAAAATGAGAATATGGAGTTGTCTCCATAGGTGGAAGTTATCTGTGTAAGATTAGAAAACTTAATGCAAGAAGCATGTCCAAAGCAATGTACTTTGAATATGAGACTTAGTTTCCATGGAGTTGATCTCCATTGGAATACCTTATAATGACTGTTGACAAGTCTTTGTGACTTTGTACATATTCATTACAGGAGGGTCAGTGCATATAAGTTTAAAATCTAAACAGATTTCGATAAATGATAGGAATTTGAAATTCTCACATTTTTCGATAAGGATTTGGGAGTGTGAAATTAGAATCATTGCAATTATGTTCAATTGGTTTATTTCACAAAGTAAGGATCATAGACAAACATAGAGTGCATACTTGGTGTATGGCAAAGCTATTGTTTAAGAAAAACATAGTGTACATGCTTGGAGCATGGGACAACTAGTGTTTTTAATTCAAGTATAAAGTTGATAAAACCGAAACAATGAATAATGAGTAATCAGTATGGTGATAAATAAAAGTGTTTATTTATATTCATAGGGTTTGATACCATATTTGATTCATTTATTCTTGTGTTTCACTTTGCATGTTTTGACTACCAGAATAACTAAGTCACTCTTCCTGAATGATTAAGTTATTCAAACCATCCACAGTCGGTCATATGTTGGAAGTAGATATGAATCAAGACTGTCATGGGTTGGTTTGTAGAGGTCCAAGTTGGTGGACAAAGTGGTGCTACAACACCCATGAGTGCTCATAAGTTCTGAGTATTGGATTCAACCCGCGCTCATTTGAATCACTTCATGGATTTTATCACGAGTGATCATGAGACGATAATATCTTATATTCTTCAAACCTAGAGATATGAGTTGTTACTATGAGTTGGTTATACATTGATTGCACGAAAACGCATTGGTAACTCGATGTTATAAAACGTGCCTTTGTGTATGATTCAACAAGTAGTAGAACAAGCCATATGAGTCGAAGTTATCCATTCCTTTTACCTTCGGGATAAAAGCGATATATGTGGGCCCCTCGATGATTTAGCGATGACACATGTGAGTGCTTGGCCAAGCCAGGACTGATTTGATTTGTTCAATCAGTCAGTCATCATAAATCGAAAATCGGGAAACAACAAATGGACAGAGAGAATGATTATAATCCATGTCTCAGTCCATATGATATCTAGAATGGAGGAATATATGATCCCTTATCTAATGGAAAAGTCATTGACAAAGGTCAGAGTTCATTGACAAGATCAGAGTTCGACAACGGCTTTAAGAGCTACGATTGCCAGTTGGTTTTTGAAGACATACTCAATAATAGTTTTAGACTTATCCAAGTGGGAGACTGTTGGATTAATGTCTACGTCGATAACTATATTTGGTATGTACTTGACCCGACCCGGCATGGTCCATTTGGGTTGCACTTCACCGACACAATTTATATGGATAGTCTTTTGAGAATAGTATATTTATGATTTATATTAATATATTATAAGTTCTAATATATTAATATATAATCATATTATTTAATTAGTATTGATCAAGAATTAATTTATAATTAATTAAGTGATCAAAAGGAACTAATTAAATATGGACTCTTAGATATATATATGTGTAGTGGGCCAAGTTCATTTAGGTTGGGCTAAGTCTTCATGGATAGTCCATGGAGCTTTAACCCATGGATCCTAGGAAATGAAAGGTCATGGGTATTAGGGTTTAACCCTAATCCTCCACACTATATAAAGGGTCTTATGGTTCATGAAATTATGCTAGTGGCTAGTGTGGATACACTAAAGAGGGCAATAACCGATTTCATAGTGTGAGCCAAGTATCCATATTCTCTAAAGGTTTTCCAAGGTGTTTTGGTGATTTATGATTCCACTTGAGGCTTCCACACTATTGGGGCTAAGCTCTTAAAGCTTGAAGACATCAAGCTACATCAAAAGGTATGTCATCTAACTAGAACTTTGTAGTATAGGTGCTTCATAATATGCTAGTTAGGATGAAACCTTGGAATATTTAATATTTGCATGTATAATAGAGAAAACATAGATCCAAGGTGTATAGGGTTGCATGTACACCATAGGAGTGTTAGAATGTTCAAAACCCAACATACAACACTACAGTACTATTATTATTTCCCCATTGCATTGACATTGTGATCTTCTCACACAAACGGTAATGTAAAAACTATATTTTTGGTTAATGATAGTCTCACTTGGGAAAATACACACTCATACAAGAAACAAACATACATAACATTTGATGCCTTGGTAGAAGGCTACGTTTAGTAGAAAGAACCATAATGCTAACCTTATGATTCCTTAATGTATACATCAGAGGATATATATATATATATATATATATATATATATATATATATTTATCAATAGGATCCGACAGGTAATAGGATGTGTGCTCTCCGCTTCATTTCATGTTCCTTGTTTCGTTGTGGGCTTGGAACAGATTCACCCAGTCTATTATCTATTCGATTCTAGATATATATATATATATATATATATATATATATATATAATATATATATATATGTTCAGTATACATTAAGTCATCATAAGGGTACCAGGTATGGGTCAAGTCATAGGACACAAAGTCAATGCACAGTTTTCTAGTACAAAACATACTTTCCAAATCAGAACTTTTGGTATACAAAACTAGAAACTTACCGGTTAAGGGTTTAATCCATTTTATTAAACCAGTATAAACTTAAAGGACCTTAGGTGATTAACTCTATAATACCTTAGTTTATACATCATGGTTATATATCATTAATACCCAATAGGTAGTTGGATGTGTGCTTTCCGCCTTACTTCCTGTTCCTTGTTTGGTTGTGGGCTTAGGGCAGATTCACCCAATTAACTATCTATTCGATATTAGATCATATATAACCAGTATAAACTAAGTGATTATAGAAGTAATCACTGTGGTCGCCATTTTATTATAAGAAATAAGGGTTTTCTTAAAGAATCTTTTCATTAAATATAAAGGAATCATTACAATTAACTCCATGAGTAACAAGTGAATACGCCAGGGTTATATACAACAATGATCTAACAAAAAATGGGATGTGTGTTATCCGCCTTACTTCCTGTTCCTTGTTTGGTTGTGGGCTTAGGGTAGATGCGCCCAGTCAATTGTTTGTTTACTCTGAGTTTTATATAACTTGTATCCATTTAGTACTCATAGAAAGGATTGTAGAATCATTTTTACGTATCTTTCATCAAAGTGGGAAATATAGGATTTTCTAAGAGGAACAGGCAAACTTTTCTAAACAAAACTTACAACTTACTACATTTTCAACTACATTTTCAACAACATTTTACAACAACTTTCTACAACTTACTTACATCACTAAAATCTTATGAACTCACCAGCTTAATTGCTGATCAACTCTTTCAAATAACTTGTATTCTCAAGAGCCTAGTAGCAGGTACTCGTGCTGGGAATTTAGAAGATGGAGCATAGTAGCTTCAAGTCTTGTTTTGTTATTTGATTTTGTATTCTATGTTTTGTGAACACACACATTGTAAACACTTTCTTTCTAATGAAATGGTTGTTCATTACTTTGCTTACTATGATGCATGTCTTGTGATACTAAACATGACGTCCTCCACCCCCGAACGTTTCCGCCGTTCCAGTTTTGGGTGTGACAGTATTTAAACTGAAAAAAGATGCAGTTGGGAACGTGATCAAACACAAGGCCTGCCTCGTCGCCAAAGGGTATGTCCAAGAAAAGGGTATCGATTTTGATGAAGCATTTTCACTAGTCGCACGATTGGAAACCATCAGGTTAATTCTTGCACTGGCAACAAAGAAAAACTGGATTATACATCATTTAGATGTCAAGTGAGCGTTTCTACATGGAGATCTCAATGAGGAAGTTTATGTGTCACAGCCAATCGAATTCTCAGTCAAAGGAAAAGAGGATATGGTTTATCCTCTAGACAAGGCACTGTATGGGTTAAGACAGGCGCCAAGAGCTTTGAATGTGAAGTTGGGTAAGTCACTTGAAGGGATAGGAATCACGAGGTGTGCACATGAACAAGCAGTCTATAAGGTGCAAATATCCAACCTGATCCTCATCGTTGGTGTATATGTGGATGACCTCATAATTACCGGTTCAAGTGAAAAAGGAATCCTAGAGTTCAGAAGAAAATGAAACATGTGTTCGACATAAATGATTTGGGATTGCTATCCTATTATTTGTTAATTGAAGTGTGTCAAGGGAAAGATGCAATAAAGCCCACATAAAATGGATATGTAGATATGATTTTGAAGGTGGCAGGAATGGAGGATTGCAATAGTTCACACTACCCAATGGAGCCCAAGCTCCAAGTAACCAAGGACGAAGATGGAGAACCTATGAATGTAACAAATTATAGGAAACTTGTTGGAAGCTTAAGGTATTTAGTTCACATAAGACCCGAAATAAGCTATAACATTAGAGTTGTGAGCAAATATATGCAAGATTCCAAGCAAAGCTACTACGTACCATAAAACACATCCTCGGATATATGAAGGAAACGACTGAATACGGGCTGATTATCACAAGGGAGGTGATGGCAAGATTATAGGCTATAATGATAGTTGCTATAAAAATGATCGAGAAGATGGAAGAGGAACCACAAGAGTGGCTTATTACTAATAAGGAAATTTAATAACATGGGCTTCAGAGAAGTAGAAAATAGTGGCCCTAAGCTCGTGTCAAGCTGAGTATATGGCTGCAACTCAGCTGCCTATCAAGGACTGTGGTTAAGAAACTTGTTCAGTGACCTAGTTGGGAAGAGAGCATAAAAGGTAAAGTTGCTTATAGACAATCAATCCACCATTTCTCTTATAAGAAACCCAGTGTTCCATGGGAGGAGTAAGCAAATAGACACAAGGTACCACTTTATTCGTATTTGTGTTGAAAGAGAACAAATTCATGTGGAGCATGTAAGAGGATCACTTATTTGAATTTATATAATTGAGATCTTATAGACTTAGAATTTATGATCTACGCTTCAATACCCATTCCTTATTTGGTTGTGGTTTTTGAGTAGGATCACTTATTCGAAGGTCTATTTAATCTTGAATTGTATACAACTTGTATACATTGTACAATTATAGTAGGACTCTGTAAGGATCACCCCATAAAGTTACGATGAATCTCATAGATTCCTTAGTCACATCCATTCTCGCACGATAAACCCAGATAGATGTAACCACTTCCTCATAGGAGTCAGTAGAAGAGTCAAGGAGGAACAAGGGCAAGCTCATGAGAAGTTTTCAAAGAAGGATCAACCGGAGTTACCAGAACGTCTTATGCGTCACACTAATAAATACTAATCCTGGTTAACTTAATGAGTTAGTGGAAACACTACTCACCCTATGTGTTAGGATTATTTTCTTACATGCAACTGGTAACAGTTATTCAGGCAACATATATTCATTCGAGGATATCCATTCCAAATTCATAAATTTTATAAGGTATAGACTTTTTTTATGAATTGTTTCCAGAACCCTATCGAAGTTAGGACCCGATACATTCAGAACTAGGATAACCTTGTTTTTCAGCTTTCGGCTTCTATCCATTGCTATAGACTTATTCCCATCTCATCTTTGTATTCTTTTAGCAAAGATGCCTCCTCGCAGATCAAACAGACGCACTACTCCGATAACTCCAACTCCAACGCCTCAATTCGATACTGCTGCTCTCCAAGCAGCGATATCGTCCGCAGTGGCAACTGCTCTAGCTCATTTCGGCGAAAGTGGTACCTTCGGATCTGGTAGCGGTACCCACTCAGCCAACCCCGGAGCTACTCACGGACACCCAAGGGAGTGTTCGTATGAGGACTTCATGAACTGCAAACCCAATTCCTTCGATGGAAATAGTGGAGTCATCGCTCTGATGCGATGGTTCGAGAAAACAGATTCGGTCTTCGAAATCTCTTCGTGCCCTGAAGGGAGCAATGTGAAGTTAGCTGCCTGCACCTTCTCTGACAGAGCCATGACATGGTGGAGCAGCCATGTTAAGTCACTGACCCTATCAGTGGCTAACTCAATAGGTTCGGAGAACCTAAAAGAGTTGATGCTGGAAGAATACTACCCGTTGGGCAAAGTTCAAAAGCTGGAACAAGAACTATGGGAGCTCACAATGGTCGGCTCAGACATAGTGACCTACACTGACAGGTTTAGCGACCTGGCAGCACTATGCCCCGGGATGGTTACCCTGGAGAGCAAGAAGATAGAAAGATACATCTGGGGTCTGACCACTCCGACCCAAGGAGATGTGTTGTCTTCTAACCCAGCCATATTTGATAGCGCCAAACGCCTGGCCCAGTGACTCATTGACCATGGAGTCTGACATGGTGTAGAAGTCCTCGTTCCCGAGCCATCAAAGGGAAAGGACTATAATCAAAAGTCAGGGAACAAGAGGAAGAAGAAACGAACAACACAGGAACCCCCTCAAGAGCAACAAGCGAGTACGATGTACGCCGCTACAACGCCTACTACTCCAGCACCTGCCAGTCGATATGTTGGAACCCTCCCGAAGTGTGCAAAGTGCAACTATCACCACACCGGAGTATGTCGGGATATGCAGTGTCTGAACTGCCACAGAAAGGGACACACAGTCCGTTTCTGCAGGGCACCGGCTCAACCGATCTCCCAAGTCCCCAGAGTTGAAGAAAACCAAGCCTGTTAGGGTTATGGTGAGAATGGACACTACCAGAGGGACTGCCCGATAACAAAGAACTCAGACGCGGATGGACGCATTCTAATGATCACCGCAGGAGAATCAACCCCAGAGTCGTCAGCGAGCAGCGATACGTCTTCGATCTATAAATTACTTTAAAAATTAATTTATATTTATATATAAGATTAAAACTTGGGGAAAACACTTAAAAAGTAATTATAATAACTCACATATTGAAATAGATCACAATATTAAAGAGAACTAAAAGATCCGTTTAGAGAAGCTATGATTGCTTAGCGTATACATCAGGGTTGTGCATAACTAAGATGTTACAAACTTAGAGTGAGTAATTCCGCCTTAATTCATGTTCCTTGTTTGGTTGTGGATTTGAGGCAGAGTTACTCAGTCGACTGTCTTATTCATCTTAAATATTCATAACTTGTATATGACAGGCGATCGTAGTGGTACCGAGGAGGATCATGATATAAAGTATCATCACCAGTTATCAAAGCACTTTCATTTGTATGTATGCGCACATACCGGTACGATACGTAGGAGTGTTAACATCAAAGGGAAAACAGAAAGCACTGGAACATTTACAAATAGTACATTGTCGAACACACTAGGAGTACATTCTCGAACGCACTAGGAGTACATTGTCGAACACACTAGGAGTACATTGTCGAACCCGCTAGGGGTACATCATCGTATAACAGACGTTTCTTTCAAATCGGCCAAAACTTTGTTCAGTAAAGAGTTCGTTACTATCATTCGTCATGAATTGGCGTGGTCCCCACCATACTAAGTTCATATCTTTATATCGCCTCGACCGTCAAGTTTGCGAAACCTTCGTCATTCGTATCGACGGTCCGACCTAAACCTCAGTTTTATCTTTCATACTCTAAACCCCGAAGAACTCATGCGAATAGTACTTTGTCCTCTGAAGCCTTATCATCAGATGTCCGCAGACCGTCACGAAATACCACTCGTCTAACAGACCAAGTTCGAGCACAGAGGCTATGGACGAATACAGCCCACCTATCACTATCAAGTGTATGTGCAAGGGTGGTATATGATTATGATTACGCAGATTTAGTATGTGTGCTTCCGCCCAATCTCATGTTCCTTGTTTGGTTGTAGACCTGGGGCAGAGTCGCACATCCGACCGTCTCACTAATCTTAATTATATACGACTTGTATACACGGGGTAATGATAGATGGACCAAGTATGAATCCTATCATGAACACTAGGGCAAAATTGCCAGGTCTACGAGTGGGTATTCTGCAAATCAAAGGAGCGCAACCCGAGTACAACTGTAAGAAAGCTAATTTCGGGACGAAATTCCATCTAACGGGGGGATGATGTCACAACCCGAAAATTTTTGCTTTGAAAGCTCAGTCAGTCAACTCAACTGATTGTCAGACTCACTTCTAATGAGTTCTAGCCTTGATAAAGGTCATTCTAAGGAGTTTTAGCCTAGTACACTTAAGGAATAAGTGTTTGGAAGTATCAACGGAAGTTCTAAGCCATCCAACAAACCGTAAACCTCTTCATGAGGAGTTTACGGTCAGGACCCATGAGTTTACGGTCAGCGTGACCGTAAACTCCCTCATATATTCATAATTCATGATCATTTTGATCATTTCTTTCCTTTACAAGCCTAGTAAATCGAATTCTCTTTCAACTATCATAAGATCTTCATCTTGATCTTCCAAAATCATAAGTATTCTTCCTTTGATTTATTGATACATCTCTTTATCTAGTGATTATACATGATTTCATCCATGAAATCTCTTCATTTTGATAGATTTTCAAGAGTTCTTCATTTCACCAAGGACACACACTAGTTTTCTTGGACCTTAATCACCATTTCAAGCCTCTATATCGTAAGTACTCCCTCCTTAGCTTGTTATCTAGTTGAAACACCTGATTAGAGCCTTGAAAACATCATTTTTAGCCAAGAACAAGGTGTTTACGGTCTAAGTGTATCTCCTTAGACCGTAAACTCTAATGGAAGGTGCATTAGAGGCCTTAAACCCTTCCTAAGGCGAAAGCATGGTGCCTAGAATCTGATGCCTTTGAATGAAGCCCTTGAAAAACATCTTTTGTGCAAGAATTGATGAGTTTACGGTTGAATCTCCTTAGACCGTGAACTCCATGACCGTAAGGTCATTAGACCGTAAGCACATTGGACTGTAAACACATAGGACCGTAAACCATAGGACCGTGAACACATAGGACCGTAAACCATCTTGACTGTAAACACTTATGGTCATGCCTTTTGGACCGTAAACTCTATAGGGTGGCTATACACCCTAGTTATGCAATCATATGTGATTGTATCCCTTAAATCTTAGAGTTTCCTAGTTTATAAGGGTGTTACCCTTCTTAATTAGTTGTTTAGACACTAATTACATACAGATATATGCCATTATATGTCATTTAGGACCCGTTGTGTCTCGGGAGTTCATTCGTGGAACTTCTCATCCTTTTAAAGTTATGTTACTTTATAGTTTTACAAAACTCCATTTTTAAAGTACAAGCATAACTTAGTAGATAAATGAGTCTTTTCAATAACAGTTCAAGTAAAACATTAGTAAACTATAATAGGTATAGTTTAGGAAGACACTACTCATTACTTCTAGTACAATGAAGCATACAAAGAGTCAGATTATACATGAGCCAGAACATACTATATGAGAAACAGAACATACTATATGAGAAACAGAACACACTATATGAGAAACAGAACATACTACATACTAGACAGAGAGAACATACAATACATCTAGTACATACAATACATATACAAGTATACTATAACATAAATGTGAACCACTGTTTCGAGGCATGGAATCACCTGTCATGGCTCGATTTGTAGCCAGAGTTTCCTGGCGGGAGAGCGTGAATTTGGGTATAGAGCTATACCGGATTGACTATCCTACACCTTGCTGTTCGGTATAGTGGGACTTGCAAGTCTACGGGTGCCAAATGTCATTTATTTCGACGTCTTTCATCGTCGTGTTATTAGTCGATAGTATGGTGCAATCATATCACATTATACCTTAAGTAACAATTGGTTTAAGGTAGGTAGTACATCAGTAGTTACTATAATACAATGTTGGATTAATGTCTAAGTCCATAACTATATTTGGTATGTATTTGACCCGACCCGACATGGTCCATTTGGGTTGCACTTCACCGACACAATTTATATGGATAGTCTTTTGAGAATAGTATATTTATGATTTATATTAATATATTATAAGTTCTAATATATTAATAAATAATCATATTATTTAATTAGTATTGATCAAGAATTAATTTATAATTAATTAAGTGATCAAAAGGAACTAATTAAATATGGACTCTTAGATATATATATATATGTGTAGTGGGCCAAGTTCATTCAGGTTGGGCTAAGTCTTCATGGATAGTCCATGGAGCTTTAACCCATGGATCCTAGGAAATGAAAGGTCATGGGTATTAGGGTTTAACCCAAATCCTCCACACTATATAAAGGGTCTTATGGTTCATGAAATTATGCTAGTGGCTAGTGTGGATACACTAAAGAGGGCAATAACTGATTTCATAGTGTGAGCCAAGTATCCATATTCTCTAAAGGTTTTCCAAGGTGTTTTGGTGATTTGTGATTCCACTTGAGGCTTCCACACTATTGGGGCTAAGCTCTTAAAGCTTGAAGACATCAAGCTACATCAAAAGGTATGTCATCTAACTAGAACTATGTAGTATAGGTGCTTCATAATATGCTAGTTAGGATGAAACCTTGGAATATTTAATATTTGCATGTATAATAGAGAAAACATAGATCCAAGGTTTATAGGGTTGCATGTACACCATAGGAGTGTTAGAATGCTCAAAACCCAACAGTGGTATCAGAGCCATGGGTTGTTTTCTGTTATATTGATGCAAATGTTTTATTTTCAAAGTTGGAAAAAAAAGGAAAAAAACATGACGTTTGTCAAATTTTAAGATAATTACTTGTTTTTGTGAAAAACTAATTATTTGTAAAATTTGAATCATTTGCTATATGACTTGAATTAGGTCAAATTTAGTTAAAGATAAAATGATATGATTATTTTATTAGTTTTAAAAGTTTGATCTAAAGAGTTTTTTGAACCCTCCATAAGTTATGGATATGAAAAGATTTTTAAAAAAAATTGATTCAAAGTTTTTTATGGAGTTACAAAACTTAGTCTTAATGTTTTAAAGAATTTCATAACTTGTTCTTAAGTTATGGAACATGAAAAGTTTCATCATAAAACAAGTATTTAACTCCATAAGTTATGGAATCCAAAAGTTTTCAAGAGTTACAAAACTTGCACTCAAGTTTTAGAATTTGGAAAAAGTTTTTTTATGATAAAAAAAAAAGAATTGAATTATAAAACTCTTGGGTTCATAACTTAAACAATTAATTAAATGGTTTTAATTTTGAATTTAATAATTGGAATTATGATGCTTTTATTGAATAATTCAATTAACTCTTATGGACTTTACACCTCGGAGAGTCATTATTTCCTTTAATTCTTAATTGGTTAATTAAAGGTTTAAATGTGATCTTGTTTGTAACCATGCTGATTGACGGCTGAATAACTGATGACCTTCTGTGGTCATAAAATAGTGAGGTGACATTTTGTCACCCCTTGGCCTTACCGGCAGGGACTGTAGCTAGTAGTCGTTGTGTGGGAGTGTCTGTCCCGTATAGATCTATACACACGATGCCCGCTCTCCCTCCCGGAGACTCTGGTTACAATGTGAAACAACAATGTATGGTTGTATCCGGAAATAGTATGTCACATTCTAGTTATCGTATTCTAATGTTTGTATAGTAAATCCTTATGTATAGTATCCTGTAAGTTTCTCTTAGTTTCTCTTCATAGTATGTTCTATTGTATAGTGTATAGTATGTATTGTTTCCTATTATAGTACTCTCTATTTGTTTCTCTTTATAGTAAGTATTGACTGATGTATGAACGGACTCTTTGTATGTTTCGTTGTACTAGAAATAGTGAGTAGTGTATCTCTAAACTATACCTATTATAGTTTACTAGTAATGTTGTTTGAATGACTTAGTAAGTTTATATACCTTTACTACCCAAAGGTGTTGGAACTGAGGTAAAAGCTTTTATGTCTTATACATATATACATAATATATATCTAAGGATCAAACGATACTCGGACAAACAACCGGGTACTCTAAGTCCACAACCAAACAAGGAACGGGAAATAAAGTGAGTTATCAGTCCTAAGTCCTTCAAACTTTACTTATATAACTATATATGCATTAGACATGGTTTTGACAATAAATAAGTTTGAAAGTATTACAAGAAAAGGTTTGGTATATAAAACAAGTTTGGTAATGAGTTTAGTTTTGTAAAAAGAGTTTGATAACCATTTTGAAATAGTTTGTTTGACAACATAGTTAAAATTTAGTAAATCCATTTATTTGAAAATTATTAATCACATGTGATTGATATAATAACTATAATGTTTCAACTTGTATCCCCCCCATGAAAACATTTAAAATCATTTGAATGGTTGATTAAGGGGTATGAACTCACCTGTAGTGAGTGGTTTGGATGGAAGTGCTGGATAGGATGCTAAGTGTCAAGTGAGGACTTGAGCACACACGGATCCTATTTAACATATAATGACATGTATGTGTATTTGATTAGTGTATAAACAACTAATTATAAAGGATAACACCCTAAAAGACTAGGAAACTCTTAGATTGAAGGAATACAATCACATATGATTGCATATCTAGGGTATATGGCCACCCTAAAGAGTTCACGGTGCAAATGGCATGACCAAGTGACCTTACGGTCAAAATGGTATTACCATTGGAGTTCACGGTCCAAGTGTTCACGGTCCTTGGAGTTTACGGTTCTTGGGTTCACGGTCTAATGACCTTACGGCCATGGAGTTTGCGGTCCAATGACCTTACGGTCATGGAGTTTACGGTCTAAGGAGATTCAACCGTAAACTCCTCAAATATTGCACAAATGATGGTTTTCAAGAGCTTCAATGAAAGGCATCGGATTCCAGGGACCATGCTTAGCCTTAGGAAGGGTAAAGGCTATAAGAACACCCTTTTTAAGGATTTACGGTCTATGAAGATTCATAGACCGTAAACTCTTTTGTTCATGAAAAGAGTGATGATCTTAAACTGGAAATGAAGGATTGTAACTAGATAGATGCAAAGGAGGATGGTACTTACGGTTTTGAGGGCAAATGAGGTGTTTTCGGTCCAAAACACAACCGTGTTCTTAAGAATCTTTGAATATCTAGGTAAAATGATGAAATCCTTGGATGAATCAAGACTGAAATACGGATTTAGGAAGGATCTAACATCCAAAGAAGGAATCACTTACTTGTTCTTGAAGATTTGGAAGCAAAAGTTTATGATCCTTGAGAGAGAATCCGATTTCTAGGCTTGGAATGGTGAAAAGTGATTGAAAATGGCTAAGGGCCATTTATATAGGGATGGGTTTACGGTCACCATGACCGTAAACTCATTGGTCTTGACCCTAAACTCCCTTTTTGAGGGGGTTTACGATTGCAGGTAGTTAAGAACATAAGCTGCTATTTCCAATCTCTTATTCCTTTGATGTACTAGGGTTAGAACACTCAAAACAGGTTCCAAACATTGATAACTGGAAGCAAAATGAGTCTAACACTGATAGGTTTAATTGATTAAACAAGCTTGGAAATTTCAGGTTGTCACATCATCCCCCCGTTAGAGGGAATTTCGTCCCGAAATTAGAGTTTAAGAAACTAAGTTATTACAAATAACTAAGTAAAAAGATGAGGATATTTAAGTTTCATTTGATCCTCGCGCTCCCAAGTGAATTCAGGTCCTCGCTTGGCATTCCAGCGAACCTTCACTATCGGGATACGACTTTGGTTTGTTCGTTTGACCTCTCGGTCCATGATCTCTACAGGTTCTTCCACGAAGTTAAGGCTCTCGCTGATCTCGATCTCGTCGAGTGGGATTACAAGAGTCTCATCGGATAGGCACTTTTTCAAGTTCGAGACGTGCAAAGTAGGATGTACGTTACTAAGCTCGTGGGGTAGGTTGAGTTTGTAAGCTATAGGGCCGATTCTAGCGAGAATCTCGAAAGGCCCTATGTATCTTGGATTGAGCTTCCCACGCTTTCCGAAGCGTATCAAGCCCTTCCAGGGTGAGACTTTCAAAAGGACTCGGTCTCCCACCTAGAATTCCAAAGGTTTCCTTCGTTTGTCTGCGTAGCTTTTGTGTCGGTCTCTAGAGGCTTTCAATCGTTCACGAATCTGAACGATCTTCTCTGTCGTTTCCCGAATGATCTCCGAACCTGTGAGAGTGCTGTCAGGAACTCGTCCTTTAGCTAACTGAGTGTCACCCACTTAAGCCCATCACAGAGGGGATCTGCACTTTCGGCCATAGAGGGCTTCAAACGGAGCAGCCCTTATGCTCGTGTGATAACTGTTGTTGTAGGAAAACTCGACAAGGGGCAAATGAGTATCCCATGCCTTCCCAAAGTCTATCACACAGGCTCGTAACATATCTTCCAGGGTTTTGATAGTTCTCTCACTTTGTCCGTCGGTCTGTGAATGGTAGGTTGTACTCATGTCCAACCTCGTTCCTAAGGAGCTTTGTAGCGACTGCCAGAATCTCGAAGTGAATCTACTATCTCTATCAGAGATAATGGATATAGGTACACTATGCAGTCGTATTATCTCCCAAATGTATGTTATTGTAAGCTTCTCCATCTTGTCAGTTTCTTTGATGGGCAGGAAGTGTGCGGACTTGGTCAATCTGTCGATGATGACCCAAATGGTATCAAGTCCACCCGTTTTCTTGGGCAACTTGGTTATGAAGTCCATAGTGATCCTCTCCCATTTCCATTCAGGTATCTCCGGCTGCTGTAGTAAACCTGATGGTTTCTGGTATTCGACCTTGACCTTGGCGCAAGTAAGGCATTTACTTACGAAGGTAGCAATTTCTGCTTTCATGTTAGGCCACCAGTATAAGTTTTTAAGATCCAGATACATCTTATATGAACCTGGGTGGACGGAATATCGAGTGTTGTGCGCTGAAGTCATGACCAAGTCTCTAAAGCCACCGTGCTTCGGGGTCCAGATCCGGTCCATGAAATATAAAGTTCCGTCACCTTTGACTTCAAAGATTTTATCCATCCCTCTCAGGGATTCACCCGCCACATTTTCAGGTTTCAAAGCTTCGAGCTGAGCTTCCTTAATTTGTGTGGACAAGTGTGAATGGATAGTCATAGTCAGTGATTTGACTCTACGACCAGAGTATTCTTTCCGACTTAGGACGTCAGCTACTACGTTGGCCTTGCCGGGATGATAACGAATTTCACATTCGTAATCACTGAGTAGCTCGACCCACTGTCTATGTCTCATGTTGAGCTCCTTCTGTTTGAATATGTGTTGCAGGCTTTTGTGGTCTGTAAAGATAGTGCTTTTTGTACGGTATAGGTAGTGTCTCTAGATCTTCAGAGCAAACACAACTGCTCCTAACTCAAGATCATGTGTGGTGTAGTTAACCTCGTGTGTCTTCAGCTGCCTTGAGGCATAGGCGATGACCTTACCTCGTTACATCAGAACACAACCGAACCCTTGATTTGACGCATCACGGTAAACCACGAAGTCTTATGTCCCTTCGGGGAGGGACAATATCGGTGCGGTGCATAAAGCTCGTTTCAGCATTTGGAACGCTTTCTCTTGCTTCTCTTCCCAGTCAAAGTCCATGCCCTTCTGGGTCAAAGTCGTAAGAGGTCTCGCAATTCGAGAGAAGTTCTGAATGAACCTACGATAGTAGCCAGTGAGGCCTAGAAATTGGCGAATTTCGGTAGGCGTCTTCGGTGCCGACCAGTTCTCAATGGATTTGATTTTGGAAGGGTCAACATGAATTCCCTTTTTATTAACAATGTGACCCAGGAATTCGACTCTTCGAATCCAAAACTCGCATTTAGAGAACTTCGCGTAGAGCTTCTCTGATCGTAACTTTTCCACGACCTGACGTAGATGCTTACTATGCTCTTCCTTACTACGAGAGTAGATGAGTATGTCATCGATGAAGACAATTACGAACTGATCCAAGTAAGGACGACATACCCTATTCATTAAGTCCATGAATATTGCGGGTGCATTAGTCAATCTGAATGGCATCACTACAAACTCGTAGTGTCTATATCGACTTCGGAAGGCTGTCTTCGGGACATCCTCCTCGAGCACTCGTAACTGGTGATACCCGGATCTCAGATCTATCTTCGAAAAGTAACTCGCCCCTTGCAGTTGGTCGAACAAATCAACTATGCGAGGCAGATGGTAGCGATTCTTAATGGTAAGCTTGTTGAGTTCTGTGTAGTCGATGCACATACGGAACGATCCGTCTTTCTTCTTGACGAACAAGACCGGAGCTCCCCAAGATGAGAAGCTTAGTCTTATAAAGCCCTTGCAGAGCAGTTCGTTAAGTTGACCGGACAGTTCTTGCATCTCTGCAGGTGCTAGACGATAGGGCGATTTGGCTACTGGGGTAGCCCCTGGAACTAAGTCGATTCTGAACTCAACTTGACATTGGGGAGGTAATCCTGGGAGTTCTTCTGGAAAGACGTCGGGGAAGTCGCGTACTACGGGGAGGTCTTTTAGGTCTTCTGTTTCTTGGTTCACATCGACTATATGAGCAAGGAATGCACGATATTCCTTTCGTAGGTACTTATGGGCTTGCATGCACGAAATGATACTAAGGTTCGTACTGGGTTTGTCTCCATAAATCAGCAAGGTCTCGTTATTCGGTAGGTTTAGACGGACTGCTTTCTCGAAACACAGAATATCGGCACGATGGAGACTCAACCAGTCCATGCCCACAATGACGTCGAAACTCTTGATTGACACAGGTATGAGGTCGATTGGAAATGAATAATTATCTAGTGTGAGGGTACAAGCTATGTAAATCTCGTTAGAACTCTCTGTCTTTCCGTTAGCCATTTCTACGACGAAGGTTTCTTTTAGTGCATGTGGTGCTTGATTAAGTAAGTGTTTAAATTTTTGGTTCACGAAGCTCCTCTCTGCTCCACTATCAAATAGGACACATGCATATGAGTTATTGAGGAGGAACGTACCCGTGACTACTGTGGGGTCTGCCACGGCTTCATTGTGGCCAATAGCAAGTAGTCTCCCTGCTCCTCCCGCATTCCTAGCTTTAGGACAGTTTATTTTGAAGTGCCCTGTCTCGCTACACCCGTAGCAGGCCTGGCTTACTCCTGCACTAGGGACCTGGGTGATGGGTTTGGGTGGTGCTTTGCAAAACCAGATAGTATGGCCCTTCCGGTCACAATTGGTGCAGTGCATTTCCCGGCAGGGGCCGTTGTGATGGAAAATGCACTTAGTGCACTTGGGTAGGCTCCCTGCATATGGCTTTGCTGGTACAGGGGCAACAGGAGTTATGGCAGCACGGACGGCCACAACCTGTTGGTTCTTGGAAGAGGGTTGAGCTGATTTGCCCTTCTTTTGGTCCCATCGCTTCCTCTTGTTGTCGGCCGCTTTGGTTGGTGTTGGGATAGTAGTTGTATTTGTTGTTGAAGGAGAAGGTACCTCGTGATCGATAAGCCTTTGGGCCAATTGCTTGGCACTATCAAAGGTTGCAGGGTTCGATTCTAGAACGTTCCCTCGATACGGGGGTACCAAACCCCAGATGTATCTCTTGATCTTCCTGCTTTCGGTGGGGATCATGTTTGGACATAGAGTCACTAGGTCGCTGAATCTGGCTGTATAAGCCACTATGTCGGAACCCTTCATCTTAAGGTTCCACAGTTCCTCTTTGAGTTTCTGAACTTTTCCCCTCGGGCAGTACTCCTTTGCCATTAGATCCTTCATCTTCTCCTAGCCCATAGCGTTAGCCGCTACCAGTGAGAGTGATTTGACATGGCCATTCCACCATGTCAGGGCCCTTTCAGTGAAGGTGCGGGCAGCAAATTTTATCTTGCTTCCTTCAGGACAAGAGCACATCTCAAAGATTGCTTCTGTTCTTTCAATTCATTGGGACAGCGCAATGATCCCTCCGTTCCGTTGAAGAACGCTGGTTTGCAACTGATGAAGTCTTTATAGGTACACTCCCGTGTACGGGATTGGCTTTCACCATGGTTAGAGTTGGTGCCCGTTCCAACTCCACTGGCACCACCAAAATTCACTTAAGTCATAGTTGCGGTCACAGCTATGGTCACAGCAGCCTGAAACATCACCGCATCGAACTGCGGAGGGGGTGGTGGTGGTGGAGTTTGATTCACAGGCCTGCCTCTGGTCGGACGCTTGCGGGGCGGCATCTCTTACTGAAAGTTCATAGAGATGATGATAATAGTAAGAATCAATTGTAAGTATGATGAGAGTGATCCATGGACTAAATCGCCATAGCCCAACCACTAGAGTGAGTGTATGATTGAAATAGAGACACCACAATAGAGTAGGGAAACGCAAGAGTAAAGACTTTCCAATCGATTAGATAACTACCAATATTACTGGTATTAATGATGTAAATGAGTTCGGGAAAAATGACCTAACAGTAGGTCTTACATCAAACCATAAGGGAAAATGTTGACAGTTTAGAAATCTAGTTAAAGTACTTGAAAGATAGGAATATTTTATAGACAAGTGCTTCATAGAGCACAGAAAAGAAAGGCTATTCCTTAACCCAAAATAAAGTAGGACATCTTCTACCGGCGACGGGTATCCCTCGGGCGAACCCTTAGATCTGCCAGTTGACGTACAACTTCTTGAAGATGTCGCTCATGCGCCCTCTGACGCACTCGAAGTTCCATGACTTCAGCTCGGGATGCAGCTAGCTATTGCTGCAGAGCCTCATTGGTTCTCTTAGTCCTTTCGCTAGCCTCTTCGAGTTGGCGAATGCGGACCGTGTTAATGCCAGAGTTGGCGTCAATTTCCATGACTCGGTCGATGGCTGCTCGACCTTGCTCCACATTCCGAGCAATCTTGCGGACCATGATGGGTAGGACTCGGTCAGCTGAGCCTCCCTCGCTTATATTGTAAAAGCTTCGATCTCCGTTGTATGGTAAAGTCTGACCCTGTTCATCACTCCAACGGTTCAAGAGTGTTGCCCACAAAGGTGTGGGACCTTGAAATGCTGGTCGGGGGTTTAGATTTGGGACTGGAGCCTCTTGTGGTAGGTTGTTGACTTCTGGCTCGGAGTCAGAATCATCAGAAAAGCCTTCAGCGTGGTGATCATCCACAGGGATGGGATGATCATCTTCTGGCTCTTCTTCAAGCCATCCAGCATTGCCTTGATTTGGGAAGTACGGGTCGCTGGGTGGATGGAATCCAGCCATGATATCTACGCGAGAAAAGGGGTATAAGAATCTTAAATCTAATAGGCGTATTACATAAGATAATTATAAGATGATCCTTACTAGTTAGTTCAATACTTGCATAGTGCATACCAGTTATATGGAATTGAAGCAGGATAGACCCTCGAATAAGTGACCCTAACTCTAAATCCACAACCAAACAAGGAACAGGAAGTAAAGCAAAGATCACAGATTCTAAGTCTATAACGCCTTAGTTACGTATAACGTTAGCGTATCCACTTAGCAACTATTGACCTACTAGTAAAGACCTTTTTAGTTCTCAAATAAGTAATTACAGTAACAAAATACTCCTATAGTATTTTAGGTTTATGTTCTGTTCTAATGTTCTCGTTGTAGTATTGTTGGTAAGTTTTTAGACTTGTTGCCACATCACAACCATTCTTAGGCACATGCTAGTCACTCCTCGGAAAATATATTTGATCAGGCTATATCCCCCCAGATTCGACTATATGTCTCTAAGCCTAATTGCGTTGTTCAACAATCGTAATACTTTTGTTCTGTCCTAGTGACACTGATTTTAGTATGAATGCAGGTATGTATACTTAGTTAAATATTTTATTATTTAAAAGTATAAACTCTTGGTCAGGGTATATTAATCCCGTTGTGTTTATAGTTTGTATATCTTTTATGGGTTGATATACTCGATTCACTATAAACAATGCTCTGATACCAATCTGTCGCACCCCAAAATCGGAACGGCGGAAACGTTCTGGGGCGGAGGACTTCATGTACAGTATCACAACAAAGCATAATAGTAAACAAGCAAACAACATCATCCATTGCGTTAATGATATAGTTTAATACAAGTGTGTTATGTATAGTTTATAAGACACCAAAATATGAATCAAAATAAAAGATGAGTCTTGAATGTGCTCCATCTTCTCAAAAGTTGGCCTCGGTACCTATCTACTGATGACCTGAGAATACAAGTTATTTTGAAAGAGTTTATCAGCTTTAAAGCTGGTGAGTTCATAAGCATTTTAGTGACATTATTTATATAAAAATGTTTGTAACAGTGTAATGTAAGTGTTTGTAATTGTTTGTAAATGTTTGTACTTCCTAGAAAATCCTGTATTTTCTACTGAAATGTAGTCTTCTACCAAGACCTGACCGTTTGTATGTTCGTTCTTTTGTAAATGTAAGAGTTTTCCAAAGTGAAGCTATCATGGTAAAAATATAGTTGTTGTTATCATTTATGTGAGAAGATCACAAAGTAAATGCAATAGGGGAAAACCATGTTTTATCTCCGCAGTGACACTACCGGTTAAAAAGAAATAAAATAAGGACTCCACGTCGTCTTAAATGTACTATACACCTCGGAGAGTCATTATTTCCTTTAATTCTTAATTGGTTAATTAAAGGTTTAAATGTGATCTTGTTTGTAACCATGCTGATTGACGGCTGAATAACTGATGACCTTCTGTGGTCATAAAATAGTGAGGTGACATTTTGTCACCCCTTGGCCTTACCGGCAGGGACTGTAGCTAGTAGTCGTTGTGTGGGAGTGTCTGTCCCGTATAGATCTATACACACGATGCCCGCTCTCCCTCCCGGAGACTCTGGTTACAATGTGAAACAACAATGTATGGTTGTATCCGGAAATAGTATGTCACATTCTAGTTATCGTATTCTAATGTTTGTATAGTAAATCCTTATGTATAGTATCCTGTAAGTTTCTCTTAGTTTCTCTTCATAGTATGTTCTATTGTATAGTGTATAGTATGTATTGTTTCCTATTATAGTACTCTCTATTTGTTTCTCTTTATAGTAAGTATTGACTGATGTATGAACGGACTCTTTGTATGTTTCGTTGTACTAGAAATAGTGAGTAGTGTATCTCTAAACTATACCTATTATAGTTTACTAGTAATGTTGTTTGAATGACTTAGTAAGTTTATATACCTTTACTACCCAAAGGTGTTGGAACTGAGGTAAAAGCTTTTATGTCTTATACATATATACATAATATATATCTAAGGATCAAACGATACTCGGACAAACAACCGGGTACTCTAAGTCCACAACCAAACAAGGAACGGGAAATAAAGTGAGTTATCAGTCCTAAGTCCTTCAAACTTTACTTATATAACTATATATGCATTAGACATGGTTTTGACAATAAATAAGTTTGAAAGTATTACAAGAAAAGGTTTGGTATATAAAACAAGTTTGGTAATGAGTTTAGTTTTGTAAAAAGAGTTTGATAACCATTTTGAAATAGTTTGTTTGACAACATAGTTAAAATTTAGTAAATCCATTTATTTGAAAATTATTAATCACATGTGATTGATATAATAACTATAATGTTTCAACTTGTATCCCCCCCATGAAAACATTTAAAATCATTTGAATGGTTGATTAAGGGGTATGAACTCACCTGTAGTGAGTGGTTTGGATGGAAGTGCTGGATAGGATGCTAAGTGTCAAGTGAGGACTTGAGCACACACGGATCCTATTTAACATATAATGACATGTATGTGTATTTGATTAGTGTATAAACAACTAATTATAAAGGATAACACCCTAAAAGACTAGGAAACTCTTAGATTGAAGGAATACAATCACATATGATTGCATATCTAGGGTATATGGCCACCCTAAAGAGTTCACGGTCCAAATGGCATGACCAAGTGACCTTACGGTCAAAATGGTATTACCATTGGAGTTCACGGTCCAAGTGTTCACGGTCCTTGGAGTTTACGGTTCTTGGGTTCACGGTCTAATGACCTTACGGCCATGGAGTTTGCGGTCCAATGACCTTACGGTCATGGAGTTTACGGTCTAAGGAGATTCAACCGTAAACTCCTCAAATATTGCACAAATGATGGTTTTCAAGAGCTTCAATGAAAGGCATCGGATTCCAGGGACCATGCTTAGCCTTAGGAAGGGTAAAGGCTATAAGAACACCCTTTTTAAGGATTTACGGTCTATGAAGATTCATAGACCGTAAACTCTTTTGTTCATGAAAAGAGTGATGATCTTAAACTGGAAATGAAGGATTGTAACTAGATAGATGCAAAGGAGGATGGTACTTACGGTTTTGAGGGCAAATGAGGTGTTTTCGGTCCAAAACACAACCGTGTTCTTAAGAATCTTTGAAGATCTAGGTAAAAAGATGAAATCCTTGGATGAATCAAGAGTGAAATACGGATTTAGGAAGGATCTAACATCCAAAGAAGGAATCACTTACTTGTTCTTGAAGATTTGGAAGCAAAAGTTTATGATCCTTGAGAGAGAATCCGATTTCTAGGCTTGGAATGGTGAAAAGTGATTGAAAATGGCTAAGGGCCATTTATATAGGGATGGGTTTACGGTCACCATGACCGTAAACTCATTGGTCTTGACCCTAAACTCCCTTTTTGAGGGGGTTTACGATTGCAGGTAGTTAAGAACATAAGCTGCTATTTCAAATCTCTTATTCCTTTGATGTACTAGGGTTAGAACACTCAAAATAGGTTCCAAACATTGATAACTGGAAGCAAAATGAGTCTAACACTGATAGGTTTAATTGATTAAACAAGCTTGGAAATTTCAGGTTGTCACATCATCCCCCCGTTAGAGGGAATTTCGTCCCGAAATTAGAGTTTAAGAAACTAAGTTATTACAAATAACTAAGTAAAAAGATGAGGATATTTAAGTTTCATTTGATCCTCGCGCTCCCAAGTGAATTCAGGTCCTCGCTTGGCATTCCAGCGAACCTTCACTATCGGGATACGACTTTGGTTTGTTCGTTTGACCTCTCGGTCCATGATCTCTACAGGTTCTTCCACGAAGTTAAGGCTCTCGCTGATCTCGATCTCGTCGAGTGGGATTACAAGAGTCTCATCGGATAGGCACTTTTTCAAGTTCGAGACGTGCAAAGTAGGATGTACGTTACTAAGCTCGTGGGGTAGGTTGAGTTTGTAAGCTATAGGGCCGATTCTAGCGAGAATCTCGAAAGGCCCTATGTATCTTGGATTGAGCTTCCCACGCTTTCCGAAGCGTATCAAGCCCTTCCAGGGTGAGACTTTCAAAAGGACTCGGTCTCCCACCTAGAATTCCAAAGGTTTCCTTCGTTTGTCTGCGTAGCTTTTGTGTCGGTCTCTAGAGGCTTTCAATCGTTCACGAATCTGAACGATCTTCTCTGTCGTTTCCCGAATGATCTCCGGACCTGTGAGAGTGCTGTCAGGAACTCGTCCTTTAGCTAACTAAGTGTCACCCACTTAAGCCCATCACAGAGGGGATCTGCACTTTCGGCCATAGAGGGCTTCAAACGGAGCAGCCCTTATGCTCGTGTGATAACTGTCGTTGTAGGAAAACTCGACAAGGGGCAAATGAGTATCCCATGCCTTCCCAAAGTCTATCACACAGGCTCGCAACATATCTTCCAGGGTTTGGATAGTTCTCTCACTTTGTACGTCGGTCTGTGAATGGTAGGTTGTACTCATGTCCAACCTCGTTCCTAAGGAGCTTTGTAGCGACTGCCAGAATCTCGAAGTGAATCTACTATCTCTATCAGAGATAATGGATATAGGTACACCATGCAGTCGTACTATCTCCCGAATGTATGTTCTTGTAAGCTTCTCCATCTTGTCAGTTTCTTTGATGGGCAGGAAGTGTGCGGACTTGGTCAATCTGTCGACGATGACCCAAATGGTATCAAGTCCACCCGTTTTCTTGGGCAACTTTGTTATAAAGTCCATAGTGATCCGCTCCCACTTCCATTCAGGTATCTCCGGCTGCTGTAGTAAACCTGATGGTTTCTGGTATTCGACCTTGACCTTAACACAAGTAAGGCATTTACTTACGAAGGTAGCATTTTCTGCTTTCATGTTAGGCCACCAGTATAACTTTTTAAGATCCAGATACATCTTATCTGAACTTGGGTGGACGGAATATCCAGTGTTGTGCGCTTCAGTCATGACCAAGTCTCTCAAGTATCATAAGATCTTCATCTTGATCTTCCAAAATCGTAAGTATTCTTCCTTTGATTTATTGATACATATATTTATCTAGTGATTATACATGATTTCATCCATGAAATCTCTTCATTTTGATAGATCTTCAAGAGTTCTTCATTTCACCAAGAACACCAAGAACACACACTAGTTTTCTTGGACCTTAATCACCATTTCAAGCCTCTATATCGTAAGTACTCCCTCCTTAGCTTGTTATCTAGTTGAAACACCTGATTAGAGCCTTGAAAACATCATTTTTAGCCAAGAACAAGGTGTTTACGGTCTAAGTGTATCTCCTTAGACCGTAAACTCTAATGAAAGGTGCATTAGAGGCCTTAAACCCTGCCTAAGGCTAAAGCATAGTCCCTAGAATCCGATGCCTTTGAATGAAGCCCTTGAAAACCATCTTTTGTGCAAGAATTGATGAGTTTACGGTTGAATCTCCTTAGACCGTGAACTCCATGACCGTAAGGTCATTAGACCGTAAACACATTGGACCGTAAACACATAGGACCGTAAACCATAGGACCGTGAACACATAGGACCGTAAACCATCTTGACCATAAACACTTATGGTCATGCCTTTTGGACCGTAAACTCTATAGGGTGGCTATACACCCTAGTTATGCAATCATATGTGATTGTATCCCTTAAATCTTAGAGTTTCCTACTTTATAAGGGTGTTACCCTTCTTAATTAGTTGTTTAGACACTAATTACATACACATATATGCCATTATATGTCATTTAGGACCCGTTGTGTCTTGGGAGTTCATTCGTGGAGCTTCTCATCCTTACGCGCGTATTCGTTTGAATCACCCACATCAGGTGAGTTCATACCCCGTAATGAATATTTTAACTGTTTTAAATGCTTTTAAAAGGGGTGGGGGCGGAATACAAGTTGAACACAATTATAATTGTGTAAATGTTTGCTATAAACATCTTTCCAAAGATTGCTTATGTCTTTTATAAGTGCTCAAAACATTTCAAAAACTCTTTTAAAGTTATGTTACTTTATAGTTTTACAAAACTCCGTTTTTAAAGTACAAGCATAACTTAGTAGATAAATGAGTCTTTTCAATAACAGTTCAAGTAAAACATTAGTAAACTATAATAGGTATAGTTTAGGAAGACACTACTCATTACTTCTACTACAATGAAGCATACAAAGAGTCAGTTCATACATGAGTCAGAACATACTATATGAGAAACAGATCATACTATATGAGAAACAGAACATACTATATGAGAAACAGAACACACAATATGAGAAACAGAACATACTACATACTAGACAGAGAGAACATACAATAAATCTAGTACATACAATACATATACAAGTATACTATAACATAAATGTAAACCACTGTTTCGAGGCATGGCATCACCTGTCATGGCTCGATTTGTAGCCAGAGTCTCCTGGAGGGAGAGCGTGAATTTGGGTATAGATCTATATTGGATTGACTATCCTACACCTTGATGTTCGCTACAGTGGGACTTGCAAGTCTACGGGTGCCAAATGTCATTTCTTCCGACGTCTTTCATCGTCGTGTTATTAGTCGATAGTATGGTGCAATCATATCACATTATACCTTAAATAACAATTGGTTTAAGGTAGGTAGTACAACAGTAGTTACTATAATACAACACTACAGTACTATTATTATTTCCCCATTGCATTCACATTGTGATCTTACATAAATGGTAATGTAAAAAATATATTTTTTGTTAATGATAGTCTCACTTGGGAAAATACACACTCATACAAGAAACAAACATACATAACATTTGATGCCTTGGTAGAAAGCTACGTTTAGTAGAAAGGACCATAATGCTAACCTTATGATTCCTTAATGTATACATCAGAGGATATATATATATATATATATATATATATATATATATATATATATATATATATCAATAGGATCCGACAGGTAATAGGATGTGTGCTCTCCGCTTCATTTCCTGTTCCTTGTTTCGTTGTGGGCTTGGAACAGATTCACCCAGTCTATTATCTATTCGATTATATATATATATATATATATATATATATATATATATATATATATATATATATATATATATATATATATATATGTTCATTATACATTAAGTCATCGTAAGGGTACCAGGTATGGGTCAAGTCATAGGACACAAAGTCAATGCACAGTTTTCTAGTACAAAACATACTTTCCAAATCAGAACTTTTGGTATACAAAACTAGAAACTTACCGGTTAAGGGTTTAATCCATTTTATTAAACCAGTATAAACTTAAAGGACCTTAGGTGATTAACTCTATAATACCTTAGTTTACACATCATGGTTATATACCATTAATACCCAATAGGTAGTTGGATGTGTGCTTTCCGCCTTACTTCCTGTTCCTTGTTTGGTTGTGGGCTTAGGGCAGATTCACCCAATTAACTATCTATTCGATATTAGATCATATATAACCAGTATAAACTAAGTGATTATAGAAGTAATCACTGTGGTCGCCATTTTATTATAAGAAATAAGGGTTTTCTTAAAGAATCTTTTCATTAAATATAAAGGAACCATTACAATTAACTCCATGAGTAACAAGTGAATACGCCAGGGTTATATACAACAATGATCTAACAAAAAATGGGATGTGTGCTATCCGCCTTACTTCCTGTTCCTTGTTTGGTTGTGGGCTTAGGGTAGATGCGCACAGTCGATTGTTTGTTTACTCTGAGTTTTATATAACTTGTATCCATTTAGTACTCATAGAAAGGATTGTAGAATCATTTTTATGTATCTTTCATCAAAGTAGGAAATATAGGATTTTCTAAGAGGAACAGGCAAACTTTTCTAAACAGAACTTACAACTTACTACATTTTCAACTACATTTTCAACTACATTTTCAACAACATTTTACAACAACTTTCTACAACTTACTTACATCACTAAAATCTTATGAACTCACCAGCTTAATTGATGATCAACTCTTTCAAATAACTTGTATTCTCAAGAGCCTAGTAGCAGGTACTCGTGCTGGGAATTTAGAAGATGGAGCATAGTAGCTTCAAGTCTTGTTTTGTTATTTGATTTTGTATTCTATGTTTTGTGAACACACACATTGTAAACACTTACTTTCTAATGAAATGGTTGTTCATTACTTTGCTTACTATGATGCATGTCTTGTGATACTAAACATGACGTCCTCCACCCCCGAACGTTTCCGCCGTTCCGGTTTTCGGGTGTGACAGTATTTAAACTGAAAAAAGATGCAGTTGGGAACGTGATCAAACACAAGGCCTGCCTCGTCGCCAAAGGGTATGTCCAAGAAAAGGGTATCGATTTTGATGAAGCATTTTCACCAATCGCACGATTGGAAACCATCAGGTTAATTCTTGCACTGGCAACAAAGAAAAACTGGATTATACATCATTTAGATGTCAAGTGAGCGTTTCTACATGGAGATCTCAATGAGGAAGTTTATGTCTCACAGCCAATCGAATTCTCAGTCAAAGGAAAAGAGGATATGGTTTATCCTCTAGACAAGGCACTGTATGGGTTAAGACAGGCGCCAAGAGCTTTGAATGTGAAGTTGGGTAAGTCACTTGAAGGGATAGGAATCACCAGGTGTGCACATGAACAAGCAGTCTATAAGGTGCAAACATCCAACCTGATCCTCGTCGTTGGTGTATATGTGGATGACCTCATAATTACCGGTTCAAGTGAAAAAGGAATCCTAGAGTTCAGAAGAAAATGAAACATGTGTTCGACATAAGTGATTTGGGATTGCTATCCTATTACTTGTGAATTGAAGTGTGTCAAGGGAAAGATGCAATAAAGCCCACATAAAAGGGATATGTAGATATGATTTTGAAGGTGGCAGGAATGGAGGATTGCAATAGTTCACAGTACCCAATGGAGCCCAAGCTCCAAGTAACCAAGGACGAAGATGGAGAACCTATGCATGTAACAAATTATAGGAAACTTGTTGGAAGCTTAAGGTATTTAGTTCACATAAGACCCGAAATAAGCTATAGCATTAGAGTTGTGAGCAAATATATGCAAGATTCCAAGCAAAGCCACTACGTACCATAAAACACATCCTCGGATATGTGAAGGAAACGACTAAATACGGGCTGATTATCACAAGGGAGGTGATGGCAAGATTATAGGCTATAGTGATAGTAGCTATAAAAATGATCGAGAAGATGGAAGAGGAACCACAAGAGTGGCTTATTACTAATAAGGAAATTTAATAACATGGGCTTCACAGAAGTAGAAAATAGTGGCCCTAAGCTCGTGTCAAGCTGAGTATATGGCTGCAACTCAGCTGCCTATCAAGGACTGTGGTTAAGAAACTTGTTCAGTGACCTAGTTGGGAAGAGAGCATAAAAGGTAAAGTTGCTTATAGACAATCAATCCACCATTTCTCTTATAAGAAACCCAGTGTTCCATGGGAGGAGTAAGCAAATAGACACAAGGTACCACTTTATTCGTATTTGTGTTGAAAGAGAACAAATTCATGTGGAGCATGTAAGAGGGGATCACCAAAAGGTTGATGTATTGACAAATGCAATGCCTAGAATAAAGTTTGTTGAAATGAGAGCACTCATTGGTGTTAAAGATCTAAAGAAGAAGGTCAACATTGAGGGGGTGAAATGTTATTCAATAGTTGACCAAGTAATCAGGAAAGTAAAAGGCACGTGGAAGACTTGAAGGTTGGAAAATGGGACATTGCTATTTTTCTCTGTTTCTGTTATTAGCTCTATTTATTAGTGTTTAATCTTTCAAATTCAATTAGTCGAAAATAATCATTTGTAAACCACTGAAATCATTCGGCTGGTATCATTCAATCATTCAATAAACTACAATCATTCGACTATCTTCTATTCTGTTACTTCCGGTTGATTAAGCTTGTTCACCAACCGGATTAACATTGTAGTTTTCACTATGCCACATGCAAAAACCATCCAGGTAATTTAATCAAAATTAAAACATTTAAATGTTAAATTTGAAGTCTAAGTGCATGAAAAATCACATCAATGTCTCCTTTTGATGATATACTTAATCAACTTATGGAATACGCCGAACAAAGGAAGAAAAAATGTTGGAATAAGTCAAATAATCATATCCAAAAATAAGTTGATCAATACCGAGATTTCTGGGTTTCTTTTTAGGGTGTTTATCTTGGGGGATTTATTTTCCTTTTATTTTATCTTTGTATCCTTATAAATAACTTCTTGATGTAATTTGTTGATTAAGAGTGAATAAAAGAAGAATTAGTAATCATCTTCTTTTACCATGGAAAACATGGAATCAAAGTCTGGTTCATGATTCTGGGAAATCAATTTGTGTTCTTCAAAATTCCGATCTTCTTTTAAAATCGAAAAAAAGATGGCCGATACAGATAAAAGTATTGTCATACCTGATGATTTAACGTTGAAGATTGCAGCATTGCTGAAAAACGGCCTTGGAACACAACCTACAACGACGAATTCTGAAAACTTATCTATTGGGATAAAACTGAGTGGAGACAACTATTCTTTATGGGCTACTCTCATGAAGAAAGCGATTAGCGGCAGGGGGAGAGGTTCTCATCTTACAGGAGAACCGTCACCTACCTCAAAAACAGATCAAGCCTATGTGCGATCGGAGCAAGATGATCAGTGTGTGTTCACATGGTTGATTCAGAACATTGAATCAAGTCTCGTTAACAATGTTTCACAATATCCCACTACTAAAGCTCTTTGGGATGGGCTAGCGGTAACATACAGGTCTGGAACCGACCTGTATACAGATATACAGATATACAGATATACAATAACAAAATTCAGGAACAGAGATTGTACCAGTTACTGATAGCCATAGATGATAAGTTGGAACCAATAAAGCGAGATATATTGAAGCGAGACCCTCTTCCTTCGGTTGAAACCGTGTATGCCACTATACGTAAGGAAATTTCAAGACTCTATATTTTGCAGACAACTTCCTCTTCTGAGCCATCTGAAATTGGGTTAGGGTTGGTTGCTCGCGAGACGGCCAGAAGAAATAAATTCTAATCAGAATCACAAAAAAGGGTGAAGGAGGATAAATCGAAACTATATTGCACCAATTGCAATATGAAGAAACACACCAAAGACACGTGTTTTAGACTGGTGGGTTATCCGGATTGGTGGGAGAAACCAGGCCAACGGGGCAAAGCATCGGCTGCCATTGGAGGATTGGATGTCGGCGATAAACTAGTGACGTCATCTGCTACATTTGGAGGTGTGGATGTCGGGAAGGAATATATCGAGGAAACAGGTAAAGGGTTTGGAAGTTACACTCCAAACCCTGCAATTATTAATCCTAAATACTTTAAACCCTATTGTTTTGATATTAAAAAAAATGTCACCACCATGAATGAAACACCTAAAGGTTATCAGGCCCGATTCACTATTCCCAATCTCAGAAAAATGATAGACTGGATTTTTGATTATAGAGCCACTCATACAATGACTTATGATCCGAATGATTTTTTAAATTTGGGATCGTCATCAAAAACTTATATTGAAACTGCTAGTGGAGAACATGTTGAGGTTAAAGGAGGAGGTGCCATTGAATTCTCGAGGAATATGAAGCTAAAAAATTGCCTTTATATTCCAACCCTATCCTTAAAACTATTGTCTATTAGTCAAGTTACAAAGGAACTAAATTGTGTGGTTCTAATGTATCCAACTTTTTGCATTTTACAGGACATTCTGACGAGGGAGATACTTGGGCATGGTACTGAGCGAGGAGGCCTTTACTATGTTGATGAGGTGACTCACCAGGGACATGCATGCTTGCTCATGAAACGGTTGGCAGACAACTTTGGTTATGGCACCGTCGTCTAGGTCATCCTTCGTTTGGTTATCTTAAGATGTTATTTCCGAGTCTTTTTTTGAATAAATCCACTTGTATAAAGTGTGAAACGTGTGTCCTTGCTAAAAACCATAGAGTGTCTTTTAATCTTAGTAACACAAGGGTTAATTCATCTTTTTCATTAGTTCATTTAGACGTTTGGGGTCGTGCCCCAAATTCCAAGAAGAATCGGTTTAAATATTTTGTATTATTTGTTGATGATTTCTCTCGTATGACTTGGGTATATTTTATGAAACATAAATCAGAAGTGCCAGAGAAATTCTTTATATTTTATAATATGATTCAAACTCAATTCAACAAAAAAATACAGATTCTTCGCTCAGACAATGGTGGAGAATTTGTAAATCAGACCATGCAAAGCTTTATCCAGGAAAATGGGCTTATTCATCAAACTTCATGTTCTAACACACCTCAACAAAATGGTGTTGTGGAATGAAGAAACCGAATTTTACTAGAAAAAACTCGTGCTATGATGATTGAATCCCAAGTTCCTCAGTCTTTTTGGCCCGAAGCCATTGCCACATCTGTATATCTCCTTATCGTCTCCCCACTCAAATTCTAGGACATAAATCTCCTTTAATGACACTAGAAAGCCAAGTTACTATCCCTTTTGTCTTAACCTTGCCACCACGTATCTTTGGTTGCTCTGTATTTATTCACATTCCAAAAGTTCATAGAGACAAATTGGGTCCATGTGCAGAAAGATGTGTCTTTGTAGGATATGGTCCACATCAGATGGGTTATCGGTGTTATAATCCATTGTCTCGTCGCATTCATGTCACCATGGATTGTGACTTCTTAGAGTCACAATTCTTCTTCGACAACCAACCTAGAATTCAAGGGGAGAGAATTAGGGAATTTCTAGATTGGTTGAGTTGTTCTGAGGCTGTTCCGACAAAGCAGGTAGATGGAGCCACCGAGTCTCTCACAACCAACTTAAGAGGGGCTGACGAACCAGTTTACACGACCAATGAATCGACCTCAGAAGATGTCCAACAAGAGGAACAAGAGGTTAGTGAATCTCCTTGTGATAGTACTTTACATACTACTAATGATGATAATTCAGTTCTAGAAACAGAGCCAGAAGAACCAGAGGTTCGTGTTTTACCTCCAAGAAAAAATAGTGGAGTCCCACCAAACCGATTCTCTCCGGAACACAAGAAACGTGAATCTAAATATCCAATTGATGGAGATAGGGGAAGAGTTGGTGAAGCCGCAAAAGCCTTATTTGTCACTCTTCTTTCAGAAAATATTCCTAGAACGGCTCAAGAAGCAAGTGAGAAACTTGAATGGCGAGAGGCTATGAGTACAAAGATGAAAGCTCTTAAGGAAAACAACACATGGGAAAAATTTGTGTTACCTGAAGGTAAGAAACCGGTTGAGTGCAGGTGGGTTTTTACCATCAAATACAAAGTCGATGGAACAATTGAACGATATAAAGCAAGACTAGTAGCGAAATGATATACACAAACCTACGCTATCGATTACTCAAAAACTTTTTCCCCTGTTGCTAAAATTGATACAATCAGGGTGTTATTGTCGATAGCTGCAAACAAAGACTGGCCATTTCTTCAGTTTGATGTTAAAAATGCGTTTCTCCATGGAGATTTAAAGGAAGAGGTGTATATGGAGGCTCCACCCGGTTCCTCAGAAGAATTCAATAAGAACGAAGTTTGCAGGCTTCAGAAAGCCTTGTATGGTTTATAACAGTCTCCACGTGTATGGTTCGGGAAGGTTACAATGGCTATGAAAAAATATGGATATAAACAAAGCAATGCTGACCATTTCTTGTTTTTCAAAAGGAGAGGAGAACTAGTCACTTGTCTGATTATATATGTTGACGACATGATCATTACGGGAAGTGATAAAAAAGAAATTACTCAGCTTCGGGAAAACCTTTTTAAACAATTTGAAATGAAAGATCTTGGAGGGCTGAAATATTTCTTAGGAATTGAAGTTCTTCGATCAAAAGAAAGAATTTTTATTTCTCAAAAGAAATATATACTCGATTTGCTTGTTGAAACTGGAATGGTAGATTGCAAGCCAGTTGGTACTCCTATAATAGTCAACCATAATCTTAAGATTAACGAAGGGGCTAAGCCAGCAAATAAAGAAAGGTACCAGAGATTGGTAGGGAAATTAATTTACTTGGCTCATACCAGACCAGACATTGCCTACACGGTTGGAGTAGTATGTCAATTTATGCATCAACCACAAAAGGAGCATATGGAAGCGGTCATGAGAATAATCAAATATCTCAAGGGTACTCCTGGAAGGGGCATTGTATTCAAAAGAAATGAACATCTAAATGTGAAGGTTTTTACGGATGCTGATTGGGCGAGTAATCCAAACGGGAGGCGGTCAACCTCGGGATTTTTTACCTTGTTAGGAGGCAATCTAGTAACCTGGAGGAGTAAAAAATAAAAGGTGGTCTCATTGTCAAGTGCAGAATCAGAATTCAGGGGAATTGTAAAAGGGGTTACAGAGATTCTATGGCTTAAAAAACTAATGAAGGAAATTGGTTCTCCTATAAGACTACCAACTTGGCTGTTCTGTGATAATAAGGCTGCCATAAGAATTTCAGAAAATCATGTTCAACATGAAAGGCAAAACATGTGGAGGTTGACCGACATTTCATAAAGGAAAAAATTGAAGATGGTACCGTGGAGCTTCCCTATGTAAAATCTGAGGACCAATTAGCTAATATCCTTACCAAAGCTGTTCCAGGGAAGTTTTTTGAATCCGTTCTATGCAAGTTGGGTATTGGAGATCCCACTAAACAACTTGAGGGGGAGTGTTGGAATAAGTCAAATAATCATATCTAAAAATAAGTTGATCAATACCGAGATTTCTGGGTTTCTTTTTAGGGTGTTTATCTTGGGGGATTTATTTTCCTTTTATTTTATCTTTGTATCCTTATAAATAACTTCTTGATGTAATCTGTTGATTAAGAGTGAATAAAAGCAGAATTATTAATCATCTTCTTTTACCATGGAAAACAAAAAACTCCATAAGAGTTTATTGATATGCGTTTACAGGAATCAAAGCATACGAAAGATCATAGCATGATCAAATTTTACATATGTTCGCAGATTGTACACATTTTCGTTTCCCAATCATGTATGAAAAGTAGAGTACTATCCATGAATGCATATAATTAAATCTCAAGGTAAACTTCATACCACTTCTGGATCCATATTGTAATAAAATTAACGTCCTGTTAATTCGGTAATTGTAGCATCAGCATTGCTCATAGACAAAGTAGTGGATGTGGAGTTCTCAACTTGTATCCTTATCTCGGTAAAATTGACATTTTGTCTACTTGGTGGGTTTTGCACCCGTGATCGATCACTTAGAAGCATCACCACTTCAGACATGGTTGGCCTGACAGAAACCGGTGACTGAGTGCACATTAGTGCTATTTCTATGACTTTCTTTATTTCTTCTTCTCTATACTCACTTGGGTCTAATGTCTCATCAACCAACTTCAGGTGCATGCGACTCTCATACAGATTCCAAGCCTGTTACCATACATTAACTCGAGTTACTAGATAAATCATTAGCTTGATAAGTTAAGTAAAGTTAAGTTAAATAGCTTCAAGCTTACGTGTTCTAGAAGGTACTGTTCTCCAGCTGATTCATTTGGGACGTCTGTGCATCTTTTTCCGCTAATAATCTCAAGAACCACTATACCAAAGCTGTAGGTGTCAACCTTCTCTGACAACTGTCCGTGAATTGCATACTCTGGTGCTGTATAGCCCCTATAAGTAATTAACAATTTGTTATTAATATTCTCCTCTTCAATTCCTTAAACTATACAAAAGAAGTATTTTTAAATATATCATATTAATTACTTACAAAGTTCCAGCAAATCTTGTGCTTATATGTGTCTGGTCCTCAGGTAGAAGCCTTGCCAATCCAAAATCTGCAATTTTGGGCTGAAAATCGTTGTCGAGTAAAATGTTGCTAGGTTTTATGTCTCTATGAATGATGGTTACATGGTATTGTTCGTGCAGATATGCTAGACCCCTAGCTGTGCCAAAAATAATATCATAACGTTGTTTCCAGCTAAGGTTCCCTTTTTTGTCACCTATATCACAAAAGGAGTGAAGAGAAGAAATTAAATAGAAGTTCACTTATTTATACTCTTTCTAATCATTAGTAAATACCAACTTAATTACCATATAGGTATTTTTCTAGACTTCCATTTGCCATGTACTCAAGAACTAGTAGTAATTCTGGTCCTTTGCTACAACATCCAAGAAGACGGATAAGATTTCGGTGATGGACATTACTAATAACCCGTACTTCACTCTCAAAATTGTCTTTTGCATTATTGGAACCTATGGCTAGTTTCTTCACTGCAACAATGTTTCCACCCTTCACGATTCCCTACATAATGTAACACACAATAATTAATGAACCAAAGAAAAAAAGTATGTTAAAATGAGTTGATCAGAAATAAAATCTTGCAAATAACGAGTAACGTGAAGTAGAAAGTTAAGTACCCTATACACATCTCCAAAGCCTCCTTCTCCGAGTTTATTATCCTCCCTAAAATCCTTTGTAGCTCTTTTGAGATCATTGTAGCTATACGCCATTGGGCCTTGCAATTCTGTTGCCCCATGTAAGTTACCTGGTAGGTTAATTGGAAATTAAATCAGTTTAAAAATGGTGATCGACTTCAATATAATTGTTTATAGTTAAATCGACAATTCATACTTCCTGGTGATGTTCTTTTCCTGGATCGACGATACCACAAAAGTATAAGTATTAGCAAGATGATCAAACCACCTACACCTCCAACCACACCTCCGATAATGGCTCCCTTGTTGCTTGAACCTCCTGTACATGGAAATATTATAAGAGAGCATGTTGATGCACTTGTTATTGAATTCCTTATTTTCAAAACTAATACAATATTTCAAGAAAATTATCATAAGGTTTTCAGAAGTTTTACCATCTCGTAAAAATGGCGTGATATCAATAATTGTATTGTTGGCGAAAAACGGAGAGGCTGAGTACCTCATAAAACACCCAGAATCAACACCTCTCCCATCAGTAACATCAGTTGCACAACTTTTTATATTAGCGTATGCAACCTGTAAGCAAGCACCACAACCATCGGATGTTACAGTAGGGGCACACTGAGCGATAGCATAAGCAGTACTTGTATTGGTGCCATTAACAGCTGCTGTGGCCGCAGCAAAGAAACCAGGTATTTTAGGTGTGGCGATAGAAAGATTGGACATTAATCCATCCACAGCGGTTTCAAAAACGCTTTGTGTTGATGAAGTACGATTACCACATAAGCCAACATTTCCAGGCAATGTTGTTTGATCATAGAAAGAATTACTCTCGTACCTTAATTAATCAAAAGAATAAATGTTATTTTCAAAGTTCTAGTCGATATTACAGGAAAATTTAAAGGGTGATCATTGATATAAATCGAAAACGTAAGGACTCAAATGTCAGAAAATGAAAACCATGATATTAAAATGACCATTTTTAATGTGATCTTGATTATGTATAGTTTTTCCATACCAACCCCACCAATCGTATATAAGTGCTAGCTATTTGTAGCCCTTCACTGAAATCTTATCTAAAAGCTTGATCAGGGGAAATTAACACCCAAAAATTTATCTATATAAGCATATAACATGGAAGTTTCAAACCATATTATCATTCTATTAAGTTCTTTTTTCTTTTTACTAGCTTAATTCTTATTGGTTTATATGTTAGACTTTCGTTTTCGCTAATAAATAAAAGCTTGTGATATCTGCTAGATAATATTGCAAAAGAAAAAAAAATTGTATAAAATAACAAATTTGGAAATTGAAGAGTGGAATAAATTTTGGAAACGACTTAAATATATCTCCGTTTCTCCATTGGAAAAATATTTTCAAAGCTAGTTAAATATATTATTTTGGGTAAAACTAGGAAAAAAAATCATATTCAACATGGATTGTTTATTCAACAAAATAATCGTAATCAATTCTTAGGAATAAAAATTGGTATTTTATTAGAGACAAAAACAGAATGTTGACTTTACTTCTATTTGATAGAAACAAACCATGGAATTGGAAGTCATTCAACGCAATACAGAGCTGTATAGTACAACCGCTCGTTGCATCATCATATATATTTCCAGATTGGCTGCTCTTGCTTCGTAGTATGTGTATTCATAATATGAAAAAGAAGTAATATAAAATGTTCACCTGAGAAAGCAGCCGTCAAGTACAGCTCGGCCACCGTTGGCACCAGCGCAGAAACGTATTGACCTATCGGCAAAATCAAAACAAGCCACGCAGTCTCTCGTTGACATGTAGTTCCTGCACTGACCCATTACGTAAACTGACTCTGAATTCCTTGTCTGCTCTGCGGTTGCAAAGTAGGTGTTATTGTTCGATAATTGTCTTCGGACATCTTGGAAAGTAGAGTTAAGATTGGCGTAGAAATTTGGGAGATTGGTTGCGTTGACTTGGCTGCAAGCTGTGATAAGTATGTTTGTTTGTGGTTGTGATGTCGCCGGAGTTGTGAGGAAGACCATGAACATAAAGGCAACCAACACCATCTGCCACCTATAGAACCACCACCTAGTCATGGCTTCTTCCTTGTTCTTGCCTCAAAGTGGATTTTAAATTCAGAATGCCTGTTTTTGATTTTTGGGGTACTAATTATATAAAGAAGCAGAACTTGACCAAAGTCACCAAACCATTAACGATATCCTTTTCTATAATAATAATAATAATAAGGAATAATATTATTGTGTGCCTATCTGTGTAAAGGTGTGACTAGCTATGTATGGGATATTTATTTATAACCAATTTGTAATGAGAAAATATTTATAGAGTAAATTTCAAAGTTGGTCTATGTTATATCCCAAAAAGTTAAGGCTGAGTCTATTTATTGTCATTCGCATGGCCCGTCCATAATTGAAACTTTTATGCAGATTTGATCCCTGAAGTTGACTGTCGTTTAAAAAAATGACTCACGCTGCACTTTTTGGGACACCATTGGGACCAAATCGGCATGGAAGTTTTGATATTGGACTGACCTTGTAAATGAAAAAAAAAATTGACTCAAACTGCATTTTTTCGGGATACCATAAGGTTCAATTTTGCAATTTACACTATATTATATCTCTTATATTCCAGAAGGGTTGAATATGTAAGTAGGGAAGTATGGCTTTTATAACCTTTAATATCACATTTCCTCCCTTAAACTGAACCAAGCCCGGTATTTGTTACGCCAAACATGTTTCGCATTTCACCATAATTCATTTATGACAAAGCCTTTCTAAAGATGTATGCTCATTGATCCTTTGAACCAACATATTTTACTAAATTTTTTCTACTCTCAACACACTCTCGTATAAATTGAAAACATATGTCAATGTGCTTTTTTCGAACATGAAACACATGACTTTTCATTAAAGAAATTTTCTACTTATTATCGACATACAAACTGATTGATGTGATATTATGTACCATAAGCTCCTTTACATGACTACAAATACAAATGGCTTGACATGCCGCCTTGGTGGCTACCATGAACTCGACTACACACACGGACAAAGCCATGGTATTTTGCTTTTGAGATTGACAAGTTTTTTAGGAAATAACAAACGAATTAAGTGAAAACCTACTCGAAATATTCCAAAGAGCACACGGGTTTGAGCTCCTTTATAGGAAAACTCAGCCTCCATATGGATTTCCAAGGAAAATTCCCTACATGTGGTACAACAATACATAGTTTAAGTGAATCGAACTCTCAACCTCATGTCCCACATAGGTATAAAACCTGATGCATCAACCCAGCTAGAATGAATATCACTTGCTTTAAGATTGTCAAGTGACCACATTTATTTCAAGATAGAAAATCACATCACTTGTAATCTTGCTGCCAAGGATGACAGCTCCAAGATCATTATCGATAAACCCACCCAAGTCTTCAATTTTCTGACCCTTTTCAAAGTTGAGTCCATAGTTATTAACAGTTCCTTTAAAATACCAGAAAATATGATTTACTACTTGGAAATGCAGAATGGTCGGTTTCTCCATGAAGCCGTTTGCAATTACAATAAAAAATAACACATGTGGTCGTGTGGTCGAGTGTGAGTCAAGTACGTCAAACAAACCACTACTCGCCTATATTCGGTTGATCGACTATATTAGGATTTTCATTATTCTTGAATTTCAACATCGGTACAATTGGTTAGGTTTTTGGGTTGCAATCTAGCTACCTGAATTGCTCTCTGAAATCTTCTTTTCAATAATTTGTTTGTCACAAAAATATTTCCCACCTTTTTTGTAACACTTTAATTCCAAGGTAGCATGAAAGTTAAACCATGTCACCCATTATAGATTATTTTTTCTTTTGTTCCTTGAATTTGAAAATGTTTTTGGTTTTTGGCCCGATAATGAATAAGTGATCAACATAGACACTAACTATGATAAGTTTCATTCAGGTTCCTTTTTTAAACCATTGGTTCTTATGAACATTTTAAAAAATCGGGTCCTTGTAAGCTTTTATGGAAACAAACGTTCCAAAAACGAGGAGCTTTTCGTAGACTATAAAGCGCTTTGAATAGATTTAACACATTGTGCCTATGTACTCTTTCAACATATCTTTCCAAATAGCTGACATAGACGTCCTCATTAAGATCTTTATTGAGAAAAGATGATTTTACACGAAAGTGGTGGACAACCCACCAATATTGAGCTTATATGGCCAGAATAAGCCTCATAGTGTGAAGCCGAGCTACCATTGCAAAATAATAATAATAATAATAATAATAATAATAATAATAATAAATAAATAAATAAATAATAATAATCAAATTCAACTCCTTACCTTTGTAGAAACCATTTTGCTATGAGTCAAGCTTTATGTTTCAATCCTTTTCCAGAGTTTTATTTATTCATTTTAAAAACTCATTTCAATCTGATTTCTCTGTGACAAGGTGACAAATCGATAACTTTCCATATCTTCTTTTTTTTCTATTGCATTAAACTCTTTGTATATCCTCCCACCATGCTTTAGAGGCTACCACCTATTTAAAATTCAAGTTTTGATCCGTTACAATCATCACAATTATCCGGATACAAGGGACACGCTTTAAGCATTTTCATAGACATCGACTAGTAAATGAAACCCCTTAGGCATAACTTCTCTTGAGGGGAATTTCGTGTAGGTTGAGCTCGAAGAAAACATGGTTGAAATAGGAGTGTATGGGGTTGTTTCGAGCTAGAAAAATTCAGCATTGGGCTTTCCAGTTTCGACATGATCGATTATATGGTTGTTTGGTTATTCCAAATCAATTTCAAGGTTATTTTAGGATGCTTTGGTGTGTATTTGCGACAGTGGTTTAGTTATTAAGAAGGTTTTAGAATAAACATTATCTTCTTCCTTGCTTTTGTACCCATTACAATCTAATTTTTCATCAAAAACAATTACACGACTAACTCTTAGCTTCCGGTCTTATGGATCAAATAAACTGTTTCATTTTGATCCATCTTCCACACCAATATACACCATATTTTTTTTGCTTCAATCATCAAGCTTCCTTAATTAATCAAGCTTCTTTAATTAATCACCTACAATTTTATCAATAGCAACACAACCAAAAGAACTTTTAGATGTTCAAGTATAGGTTTTTGCCAAACCACACTTTTTAAGGTGTGATGTTGGTGAGTGCTTTTGTTGGTATCGATCGGTTGACAAGATAAACCATATTCTAGCAACTTCTCCATAAAACTCACCCATCAATCAAGGCTAAGTATATCACACCAAATAAAGCTATAACATAGACTACGCAAATGAAGGAGATCATCAAAGATCGCATTATGGTCACACATAAACCCACACAACATATACTCAGTAAATACCATATGGTTATTACACATTATTGATAGTAGATGTGGGTCAATTAGATTTGTCTAAATGCATTTATTTTAGTCGTTTTTATATTTCGATAACTTATATACACCATTGTATTCTAAATAATGCGTTTAATAAATTGCAAGGAAAAAACCTTGTTTTTTTTTGTCATATGCAGATGACATGCATATATGTGAATATTAAAAAAAAGTTGCTTTTTTCATTATTTTATAAAAAGTTTAAACGCTAGTTAAAAAAGGGTGTGTTTTAAAAAAAAAATGGTAGAAAAAAAAAATTCTCTTCTTATTGTTTTTAAGTTCTGCTTTTATCTCAACTCTATATAAATTTATAGAAAAGCTAAGGGAAAGGTTTAACATAAAAGATATATATATATATATATATATATATATATATATATATATATATATATATATATATATATATATATATATATATATATATATATATTGGTTTTGATATAATATATCTTTGATTGGTATGTGTACTATAACTACACTCTTATATAAATGAGAATAGATTTGGAGTATCTTGTAACAATCCAAAATCAACAATAAAAATTTTCATTTGAAGTTTATCAAACCATTCATCAATTGTTTCAAAAACTAACACCAGATCATAATATTCAAAATATCATAGTACAATTATTCAAATTGCAGAAATCATGTGGGGAGGATGCTGAGCCATCACGTTGGACATTTCCCTTTCGAACCAGAAGTACCTGAAACCATAACAAAAATTGTAAGCACAAACCTTAGTGAGTTCCCAAAGTATCACATACCAAATCAAACAATTGGGCTTAACCCTGGGGTTTAACCAACCCGGTATACATATATGGGCCTTGCCCTAGGGTATATTTCAACCCAATAACAAGTATGGGCCCCGCGTTGGGGCCTCGCCTGGGGTATGTTTCAACCCGAACATGTCATAGTGGGCCCCTCCTTGGGGTGTATTTCAACCCAACATGCCATAGTGGGCCCCTTCCTGGGGTGTATTTCAACCCGAACATGCAAACATATACAAGCCAAATAAAAATTATCATATACATAACACATTAATGAGCCGACATTCGTGCCTTCGACCAAGGGATACAGTGAGAAAACTCACCTCACTGACAGATGAGGAAACTAAAACAGTATGTTGCTCCGAAATCAACTCTACCAGTAACCTTGATGAATACAGTGACCAAATGTCATAATATAGATCAATAATACCCAAAGTGCCCCTAGGTTAAACCTTGGTCAAAACCAGATCAAAGTCAACTGACTCAACTAGGTCAACTCGATGAGTACGTTGGGCGTACCCAACACGTACGCGGGGCATACTCGAGCATTTAACCAAACAACAAAGTGATGACCACGTACAGTCAGCATACCATTTGGTACGAATGGCATACACGGCTGCCACCAACCGTACTCATTAAGTGCTTAATCCTTCAAGCACTTACATCCAAAATCCAAATCCAAACCCTAAAAGGTGTTCTTAACTATAAAGTTTTCAACTTTATGGTTTTGCATGGCTAATAAGTCCCTAACATCAAAAACCCTAGCTTATTGATCCATTCAGACAACCTACAACATGCATAGGAAAAAGATAGAATCCAAGGTCATATTTTTATGACTTAACACACCCAATAACATCTGAAAGGACAGCTCAAACGTCTTGGAGTACTCAACACTCATAAGGATCAAGATCTGGGACAAAAAGGTGTCAACTTTAAGCTAAAACGAGATCTAAATGAAATACTGATGAAGGTTGGAGCTTTATACCTCCAAAAGGTGCACAAAGGAGTGTAGATGTTGGATCCACAACCTTGAGGAAAACTCTACAACTTTAAAGCTCTTCCTTCAACTCTAAAATCTCCAAAATGGCACCAAAAGTCTCTTCAAGCTTCAAAATGCACTCACACACTTAGGGTGTAACATTCATATTCTGGTAAAGCAACTTTTAGCCCTTCATATAAAATCCATTTCATTTTTGGTCCCTGGCTAGTACGCAGGGCATACTCTATGAGTACGCTTGGCGTACTAGCTCTTCGCTGGTTTCGGGTTTCACCCATGTACGCGGGGCATACGTAGAGTACGAATGGCGTACGTGGTACAGAGGCAAACCCTAATTTTTAAGGTTTGCACCCTATTTAAACATCTTAATCCACCTCTTGGACATTTATAGACCATCCTCCATCTCCCTTTACCTTGAAAATGAAACCCTAAGTGTATTTGGTGAAGTTAGAGCTTTAAAGTGAGTTTGTTGGTGCTTTGTGGTGAACAAGAAGAACAAGAACACTTGAAGGAATAGCTTGAGCTTGTATATCCAGAGTTATATTCACCTTAGCAATCTTTTTGAGGTAAAAAGCTCTCATCTTGAAAGTCCTTTATGCTAGATCTGTTTTATGGTGTTATATTTGCATTTTGAAGTCTTTTGAGTTAAAGTTGAGCTTTTGATCTACTCCAGAAGCTATGGATGTTAGATATTAGCTCCAATGAGGTCCCTAGTTCATAAAAATGCAAACTTTATGGAGGTTATTGGTCCATGCAAGTATTAAGACCTTTATTAAGCTCTTTTTGAGCCTTGAGTCGCATTAAGCCATGCATGGGTGTAAAGTTGCCAACTTTACGTGATAAGTTACCCTTTAAGTGCTATATGGAGTGGATTGGTAGTCTGAGGAGTACGATGGTCGTACCCAGCTGGTACGTTGCGCATACTGGCCCCGGAAGGAGTACACTAAGCGTACGAGCTGAGTACGCCTCGCGTACTCAGCAGATGGGCTTTTGGACCTGACGTTCTCGGTATTGGGCCATCCTTAGGACTTTTAAGGATGGGCCATTATACCTCTTATTTTGGGCTTTTTCTAGTATTTTGAGCTCCTTTAGATTTAGAGCCATGGTGGCTTGTGGGCCCAATTTGGAATATTGGGCCATACTAGGCTTCGGGTTTCCGTTTAGGATTTGGACCTTTTGAGTAGTTGGGTTGCGCCTTGGTTTTGGGCCAAGTAAGAAAAGGGTAAAATGGTCTTTTACCCTAGTTGTGGGTTAAGTAGCTTAGATTCTTGGTTATGGGTCGAGATCCAATTATTAATTGGATATTATTTTGATGATGATGGCGCAGGGATTTTCCGAACCAGCAGATCGATATTCATTTGAGTATTTCAGTAGCTAGAGGTGAGTTTCTTCGCTGTGTTTAGCAGATTGAAGGCACCAATGCCGGCCCATGGTTTGATATGGTAGGATGCTAGTTTTTTGTATGACTCTTGCATGTGTTATATGTTTATATGCTTACCGGGCAGGGCCCGATGCTGGGCGGGGCCCGATGACTATTTTGTATGCTATTTATCTTTGTGATTATTGCATGTGTTTGTATGATTATGTGTTTATATGTATACTGGGCGGGACCCAATCCCAGGCGGGTCCTGATAGCTGACAGATCTGTTTATCGAGCAAGGCTCGATGTCAGACGGGGCTCGATGCTAGGCAGGGTCCGATGGCGGGGAGGGGTCCACTATATGTTTGATATGTATGGTACGTGGTATTTTGGGGAACTCACTAAGCTTTGTGCTTACGTTTTCAGTTGATGTTTAAGGTACTTATGGTTCAAATTGGAAGAGCCCGAGATGATTATTGTGCACACACCACATCGTTCCGCATTTTTATATCACTCTGATGTATTTGGATGTTATTGATACACTCTGATTTACTATGATTTTTATGATTATGTTTTGGGATAATGGTTTCATTAAACTAAAAATTGAAATTTTTAGTCTTAATTATTGGGACGTTATAAGTTGGTATCAGAGCCTTAGTTTGAGGAATTCAAACATACTCTCGGGTGTGTCTGAACTCAAACTGAGGGTTTGGTAGAACTTTTCAAAGAGAAATGCTTTATAAAAAAAGGTTTTTTAAATAAAGAAAAGGGTGTAGTGCATGCAATCGACCGAGCTCGAGTAAGTTTTTCCAAAATACCCATACATGTTATATGATATGCTTTGATTATGAATCTGTGAATCACGTGCTAGTTAGGGATAAAGATATGCTCAGGATTTGCATGATAGAATGCTAGGAGAGATGCCTTTATATGCCTACTATATGAGCTTGTAGATTTTCATGCTAGTACTGATCTGTCAGTGATAGGATGGCATGTTAGGGTTATGCTTGATTCTGATTACTTAATGCTTGAATGTTGCTTGCTTTGTGCTTTTTAGGAGTTCCTATTAGCTTCAGCAAACTAGTAAGCGAATATACAAGTTACATATTGTTGAGTCCAACCGTTGTAGTGTGAGACCTTTCATTCGAAGAATTATCTAGTGGTGGTGATATGTACTTGTATTTGTGAGCTAGTTTGAGGGTGCTAGTAGGAGTTCCTTCTGTAGCTGACGGCGGAGAGTGGTGTGGTGATTGCGCTAGGAAAACCTAGGAATAGATTTAGTACTCGGAGCCTTAACTTGATGAGGATTTTATATATGGTCAAGGAGTGACTTGGAGGATTCAAAGCGATCCTTGAGGAAAGTACGGATAGATGTGGAAGGTAGTATAGGCATGTACTACTGGGAGAAGAGATCCGTACTCGAGGCAAGGAGAGTTGCAATGAAACCAGGAAGCTTCTAAAGTATGAGACTCCTCAATATATATATATATATATATATATATATATATATATATATATATATATATGAGTGTTCTGATGGTTTGTATGGTCTATTTTCAGTATGGTGACTCTTCGAGGCAGACTGGTTAGTCCTTCTTTTACTAGTGAGGGTTCAGGCTCGGGTTCTGGAGTCGGCCAGTTGGATGATCAGACGTGAGAGTTCACCTCGTCTGAGATTACCCGCAATAAACTTGAGCAGACTCTTTTGATCTTTGGTACGATCAATGAGGGTATCATGGAGGTGATGGAGGAGCGCTTTGGCTCTTTCCGTTCTGAGATGGTGGCTTTGATTGGGGCTCTTTCCGTTCTGAGATGGTGGCTTTGATCACCGTCGATGTTTTGTGAGAGGGCGTTGTTAGTCCCGTAGTATGTGGCACATGAGGAAATAAGGAAGGCGAGATACCATGAGATATTGAAGAATGATATTCGACAGTTTGTGAGCCGATCCAATTGTAAGACACTGTAGGATATGATTACGAGGGCCAGAGAGATGGAGATTGATCTTGAAATGGAGAGGAAGAGGAAGCCAGATTAGGCTCAGGTTTCAGGGAGTTCGGGCAAGACACCCAACGTATTTGATTCGAGACCGAGAGGTTAACAAGGCCAGATCCACTGTGGCAAGTGCGACAAGACGCACGATGGGGCGTGCAGGGTGGGTGGTTCTGGCTACTTCAAGTGTAGCTGGACGGATCGTATTAGAAGGGATTTTACTGGTACTACTACCACCACTACCCACAGTATTTGATCTGATTTTCTTCCATTGTAAGAAGAGGAGCCGCAAGAAGGCCCATTGTCCGAGTTTGATAGTATCAGGACCGGTGGTATCACCTGCTCCTGCGACTCTGCGGATCACTAATGGCCGCCAGGGCAAGGCAGATGCACCTGTGGTGAGGAGCAGGGCTTTTCAGCTGACGACCGAGAAAACTCGGGCAACACCTGATGTGGTGACGGGTATGTATCTTCTCCTTATCTCTTTATTTATGTTTATTTCTCTGCTTCTATTGGTGTGTTTTAGTTTAGGATCGTTCCTTGTGAACGGTATTTCTGCATTGGTATTGTGTGATTCGGAGGCTACCCAATCTTTTGTATCGCTTGTGCTTAGCAAGAGGATTACTGGAGCTCCGGGGGAGCCAAATTGTCCTCTAGACATTGAGATTGTAGATGATCGATCTATCCGGGTAGCGAGGGTTCATCAAGGTTGTGTTCTTTAGATGTTCAGTGAGCAGTATCCGATTGATTTGGTTCCTATTCCCTTGCGCAGGAACAAGGTTATCGTGGAGATTGATCGGTTGAGCTCCAATGGGGTGGTGATAGATTGTGAGCATCAGTTAGTACGGATTTGAACCCCAAGTGGGGGAGAATTTTTGGTTCAAGGAGAGGGAGCACAACATGGGCAGATTCTATGTTCAGCAGTTAGGGTCAGCCGCTACCTTCATCAGGGTTATTCCGGATTTGTTGCCTATGTTATGAATACCCAGGAGAAGGGTAAGGCAACTGTGGATGATCTTTCGGTTGTTAGGGAATACCCGGATGTGTTCGCGGAGGATTTTCCTGGGGTGCTTCCGGAACGGCAGGTGGAGTTTAGGATTGACCTGGTTTCGGGTGCGACTCCGATAGCCAAAGCACCATATCGGTTAGCTCCTCCAGAGATGCAAGAGTTGTCTACACAGCCAGAGGAGCTATTAGACAAGGGGTTCATTCATCCGAGCAATTCACCATGGGGAGCACTGATCCTGTTTGTGAAGAAGAAGTATGGGTCTCATCGGATGTGTATTGACTACTGGGAGTTGAATAAGCTAACGGTGAAGAACCGTTATCCACTTTACATGGTTGATGATTTGTTTGACCAGCTTCAGGGTACGTCTTGGTTTTCGAACATTGGTTTGCGTTCTTGTTATCATCATATGAGGGTCAGAGAGGAGGATGTATAGAAGACGGCCTTCTGGACTCGTTATGGTCATTACGAGTTCGTGGTGATGCCCTTCGGGCTCACCAATGCTCTAGTTGCGTTCATAGACCTCATGAATCGCGTATGTAGGACGATGCTAGATCGGTCTGTGATTGTGTTGATTGACGATATCCTGGTCTATTCCAAGACCCAGGAGCAACATGATGAGCACTTCAGGGAGGTTTTAGAGACTCTGAGGAGGGAGAGACTTTATGCGAAGTTTTCCAAGTGTGAGTACTAGTTACATGAGATGCATTTTTTGGGGCACCTTGTTAACCAAAACGGTATTCTGGTCGATTCGGCCAAGGTTGAGGTCGTGATGAGGTAGGAGGTTCTGAGGTCTCCATCTGAGATTCAGAGTTTCCTTGGGTTGGCAGGCTACTATCGGAGATTCATTCAGTATTTCTCTAAGATAGTGGTTCCTCTGACTCGTTTGATGAAGAAGACGGTCACTTTTTGCTGGGGGCATAAGCAGCAGGCAACTTTTGAGACCATGAGCCAGAGATTGTGTGAGGCGTTGATTTTGACCCTGCCAAAGGGTATCGAGGATTTCATGATTTATTGTAATGCGTCGATCACAAGTTTAGGTGCAGTTTTGATGCAGAGTGTTTGTATGATCGCTTATGATTTGCGGCAGTTGAGCCTCATGAGATGAATTATCCGACACATGATTTAGAGCTGGGGGCTGTGGTTTTCTCCCTCAATATTTACCGGCATTATCTCTGTGGATTCCGTTGTACTATTTACACGGATCACAAGAGCCTGATGTATCTGATGGATCAGCCAAATGTGATCATGAGGCAGTTCCGGTGGTTGGATGTCGTGAAGGATTATGATTTTGAAATCCTTTACCATCTGGGGAAGGCCAATGTGGTGGCCAATGCTCTTAGTCACAAGGCGCTCATGGATACGATCAAGGATATTTGTTTGAGGATAACCGTGATTACTCCACTTTTGGAGCGGATTCGAGAGGCTCAAGTTGAGGCTATGAAGGAAGAGCACCGGAAGAGTGAGCTTATAGCGGGTGAGGTGGCTTCCTTTGATTATGATTGTCGAGGGTTATTGACTCTTCATCGGAGAGTATGGGTTCCGTATTGGGGTGGTGTGTGTCAGGTTCTGACAGAGGAGGCGCACAAATCGAGGTTCGCTATTCATCCCAAGGCGACGAAGATGTATATAGATCTTCGTCCTTATATTGGTGGCCATGCACGCAACAAGATATAGCTAGGTATGTAGAGAGGTGCTTCACTTGCAGGAATGCAACACCTGTTCCAGGTATTATTTAATTTATCTAATTTTTTTAGGGTTTTGTGCATGGACTCGGCGAGTTGGGGAGCTCCAACTCGGCGAGTAAAAGTTATTATGAGGATGCGGATTTTCAATCCTACTCGACGAGTCAGAAGTCCCCGACTCGGCGAGTAGGCGTTGTAAAGGAAACCCCTAATTTTTAGAGTTTGCACTGTATTTAAAGAACATAATCCGCCTCTTGTGGCCTCCCTTACCACCCTATTAGCCAGAGAAAACCCTAGTTGGACCTTGCACCTTCTTGAGTGAGAGAGAGAGCTTTTGTGAGCAATTTTGGTGTGTTTGTGAACGATTTTAGAGCTTTAAGAAGAAGGAGCAAGGAGAGAAGCATTAGATCCGATATCTACTATGTATTGGCTACCAACTTGAGGTATAAAGTTGTTACCTTGATCTCTAGTTGCTTAGATCCCCTTTCTTGGAAGTAAATGGGCATTTTTGGTGCAAAATGGAGTCATACTCGGATCTAGACTTATCACAAGGATATGGTTCCAGATCTGGACCTCTCTAGGTCCCCAATGACATAAAGTTTTTCACTTTATCTAGCTTAGGCCCTTTCCATGCACAAAACCTTGTAGAAAAATTAGTTTTGATGTTTTAGCCTTGTGAGGCCTTGCATGCACATAAAGTTTGCAAATTTACGTGGTAACTACACTAGGAAACGGTGGATCTGGAGTTTAGGACCGTAGATCCCACTGAAAAGGGCTGAGCACAAAAGGGACTGAAGGAACTCATCGAGTCCCTTAGTTGACTCGACGAGTCGGGTAGGGTTTACCTGTTTTCGAGATTCGGAATGAGTACAGTGAAGGATTAGGGTTTTGGGACTGCATGAACTTTTAGTTTTCTGGACATTTGATGAACTCGACAAGTCACTTAGGTGACTCGCGTGAGTTGACATAGGATTCGGTGGAATGGATTTGGGAGGAACTCGACGAGTTGCTAGGATGCACTCGACGAGTTGAGGTCAACATGGACTGTTGACCTTGACTGTTGACCTGGACTTTGACCAGGGTTGACTTTGAGGGTATTTACGGGATTATGACAAGTTAATCATATGTTGATTATAGACAGTTGAGGAGGAGTAGTGCCTGGGATATATCTGATCTTAGCTTGTCAGTTTAGCATTTGAGAGGTGAGTCTTCTCACCTTACCAATGGGTCTAAGGCACCAAGGCCGACCCATTTTATGATATTTAGATTGTCGATTAAATATGCGCTATGTAGTATGACATTTTTATGGAAGACATCGGGGGTTCCCGTGGCATTTGGTATAAGACCTTTGAGGGTTTCCATGGCATCCTAGTAAGTATTTCCATGTTTAGTTTTTATTGTATTTGTTTGGTAGAGAAGACCATGCGGGGTTTCCCATGGTAGGAAGACCATGTGGGGGTTCCCATGGCAGGTATTTAAGACCATGTAGGGGTTCTAGTGGCACTAGGTGTAAGACCCTGGAGGGTTTCCATGGCTTCCTTATATGTTGTATGCATAGCTTATGTGATATATGTAGTTGTTGTAGCTAATTGATATGTGTTATGTGGATTGTGTGTGGCGTATGCTCTGGGGGACTGACTAAGCATTATCTTACAGTTTGTGGATTTGTTTTAGGTACATCTGAGCCCAAGGGAAAGGGCAGGGCTTGATGGCGCAGCGTGCACTCTCTCTCAAGCGTTATTATGGGACACTCTAATGTTTTGAAATAAAAATTGTTGTTATTATGAACTTGAAAACAATTATATTTGGGATTACATGATTTGTGGAACGTATTTTGGTTAATTAAAAATGGATAATTTTCTCTTAAAATTTTGGGTCGTTACAAGTTGGTATCAGAGCCTTGGTTTGAGGGATTCAGGCACACTCTCGGGTGTGTCAGGACTCAAACTAAGGAAATGGTAAAATAGTTTTCAAAAATAAAATAAAATTTAAAACTTTTAAAGATTGGAAAAGATGAGAGTGCAACGCGCGTGATTGGCCGAGCCAAGTAAGTAGTTCCCCAATATGATTACCCATGTTATACTGATATTTGAGCTACGATAATCGTATGGATCTTGCTATGTGTATGCTTTTATAATTGTATACGGTTAGGAGCTTATAGCCTTAGAATGATTGATTTGGCATTATTTCCCGTTCCTTGTTTGGTTGTGGTCCTAGGGTAGGATCTCTTATTCGAAAGTCTGTTTGATCCCTTTATGTGTATAATTTACATGCATAAAGGCAACCTGTTATGATTGGTCTGATTGATGTGAGTAGAGAAAATCTTAGGATAATCTGGGATTTGAGATATGTGATAGTCTGTGGGATATGATTTATTTTTGGGACGAATTAGCGCTAGTAGGTAGAGCCTTAGGAAAGGTATAGGTAGGTGTGGAAGGTAGTATTGGACCCGTACTACTAAAGCACAGGACCAGCACCCGAACCAATGTTAGATCTGAAAGCTCTGAGGAGGACCAGTGTGGGAAGATCCCATATATAGATATCTTGATCATTATGATTTATGACATTTCAGTTCAGCATGGTGATGACGCGATTGGGAGCAGGGGGATCAGGATCGGGATATGGATCTGGATCGGGCAGTGGTACTAAGCCCGTTGATGAGAGGCTGCGCGAGCTAATTGCAGCCGAGGTGACAAAGGGCATCCTTGACGCTACCCCAGTTATCTTTGGGACGATCAAAGAGGGTATGATGGAGATTATGGAGGAGAGGCTCAGGTCATTCAGATCCGATATTGTTGTGGGACAGGTCGGGGCCCGAACTCCCTTATTTTGGGAGTTCAAGTCATGCGGGGCGCCGGAGTTTTTCGGGGTCAGGGACCCCATTGTTAGACAACGCTGGGTGGCGGATATTGAGAACGCCCAACGCACGAGTTCTTGCCCTGATGCGGCAAAGGTGGGTTTTGCTTCATGTATGCTGAGAGACAGAGCCCGAGACTAGCGGGGAGAGGTGACCAGCCAGGTGGGAGCAGCCGTATGGCTGAGATGACATGGGCCAAGTTTGTTCGGCGATTCGATGTGGAGTTTGCACCACCTATTGAGGTGTAACGGCTTGTGAGGGAGTTTCATGACCTTCAGTAGACTACCGAGACTGTGGCGGAGATCACCGCCAAGTTTCGGGAACTAGCCTTGTTGATCCCACAGTAAGCTACAGATGAGGACATGAGGCAGACGGGGTATCATTCCATGCTGATGAATGATATCCGGGAGTTTGTGAGATTTACAAATTGTAAAACCCTGAATGAGATGGTGGAGAAGGCCCGTGAGCGGGAGATGGAGTTGGATTCCGCACCAAGCGGAAGCCTGAGCAGGCACAGACGGCAGTAGGTCAGGCTAAAAAGCCTAAGACTTCAGATTCATCTAGTAAGGGCCAGCAGGGCCAGGGCCGGTGTGCCAAGTGTGGGAGATCTCATGGGGGAGTTTGCCGGGGGACGGGCCCGGTATGTTATACGTGTGGTCCGCAGGGCCACGTGAGCAGGGATTGCCACAAGAAGGGTTTGATTTGTTTCCACTGAAACCAGATGGGCCATAAAAAGGTCGATTGTCCGAGGTTGCAGGGAGGGGGAGGAGCGGTAGCGGTGCCTGTGCCCACGACACTTAGGATCATAGATGGCCGCCCTGCTAAGACGGATGCTCCAGCGGTGAAGAGCCGCGCATTTCAGTTGACTACCGAGGAGGCTCGGGCAGAGCCAGACGTCGTAGCTGGTATGTGATTATTCTTCTATACTCTATATTTATTTGCACTGCTTATGTGTACATCGTGCTTTTGTATAGGGGCCTTTTGGTCAATGGTATGCCGGCTCATGTTTTGTTCGATTTGGGAGCTACACGATCGTTTGTGTCTCTTCCGCTTAGCAAGAAGTTTCGGGATGCGCCGGGGACTTTGGATTACCCGCTCGAGGTGGAGATTGTAGATGACTGTACCGTGAGTGCTGCGAGGGTGTATCAGGACTGTGTCCTGAATGTGCTTAGAGAGAGGTTTCGTATTGATCTGGTCTCGATACCCTTGCGAGAGCTGAAGGGGATCGTCGGGATAGATTGGTTGGGGGCCAATGGGGCCATGATTGATTGCGAGCGCCAGTTGGTGAGGGTTCAAACCCCAATTGGGGGAGAACTAGTTATTCATGGAGAGAGGTCCTCGCAGGGGCCAACCCTATGTTCAGGTGCAAGGGCTAGGAGATTGCTTCATCAGGGTTGTTCGAGATTCTTGGCTTGTATCTCCGATACGAGGGTTGAGACCACTACAGATATGGGTAGTGTATCGGTTGTGCAGGAGTTTCGGGATGTCTTTACCGATGACTTACCTGGAGTGCCTCCGGAGAGGCAGGTGGAGTTTCATATTGATTTGGTGACGGGTGCCACCCCAATAGCCAATGCGCCTTACCGGTTAGCTCCGCCCGAGATGCAGGAGCTATCTATGCAGCTTCAGGAATTGCTAGACCGAGGGTTTATCCGTCCGAGCAGTTCCCCGTGGGGAGCTCTGATCCTGTTTGTGAAAAAGAAGGATAGATCTTACAGGATGTGCATTGACTACCGAGAGCTGAACAAATTAACGGTGAAGAACTGTTATCCATTACCGAGGATCGATGATTTGTTCAATCAGTTGCAGGGTGCGTCTTTGTTTTCCAAGATTGATCTTCGGTCGGGATACCATCAGATGAGGATTCGGGATGAGGATATACCGAAGACAACTTTCAGGACCTGGTATGGGCACTATGAGTTGGTGGTGATGTCATTTGGGCTCACCAATGCTCCATCAGCATTTATGGATCTTATGAACAGAGTGTGTAGACCGATGCTGGATCGGTCGGTGATCGTTTTTATTGATGATATTCTGGTATACTCTAAGACCAGGGAGAAGCATGAGCAACATCTGAGGGAAGTATTGGAGACTCTGAGGGCGGAGAAGCTTTATGCAAAGTTCTCCAAGTGTGATTTCTGGCTACGAGAGGTACAGTTTTTGGGGCACATCATCAATCAGGAGGGCATTTTGGTTGATCCAACCAAGGTGGAGGCAGTGATATGGTGGGGAGTACCGAAAAACGCATCCGAGATCTGTAGCTTTTTGGGTTTAGCAGGCTATTATCGGATATTTATCCAGGATTTCTCCAAGATTGTTGTGTCATTGACCCGCTTGACCAAGAAGAATGTGACCTTTCGATGGGGCACGGATAAACAGTTGGCTTTTGAAACCCTGAGACGGAGGTTGTGCGAAGCTCCGATTCTAGTACTACCTGAGGGGTTAGATGATTTGGTGGTATACTGTGATGCGTCGATCTCAGGGCTAGGCACGATACTGATGCAGAGGGGGCATGTAATAGCCTATGCCTCGAGGCAGTTGAAACCTCATGAGGCGAATTACCCCACTCACGACCTGGAATTGGGGGCAATGCTTTTTTCCCTCAAGATTTGGAGGCACTACTTGTATGGAGTACGGTGCACGATTTCTACTGATCACAAGAGTTGGAAGTATTTGCTGGATCATCAGAACCTCAACATGTGGCAGAGGAGGTGGTTGGACACACTGAAAGACTATGATTGTGAGATCTTGTACAACCCAGGGAAGGCCAATGTGGTGGCTGATGCTTTGAGCCGCAAGGCGGCCGGTTCCCCGAGTGGGAATATATATTTGAGGATGACGGTGATCTCCCCATTGTTGGATATGATCAAGGAGGCTCATGTTGAGGGTGTGAAGAAAGAGAATTGGAAGATAGAGCGGATTCGGGGTCAGTATCCCTTGTTTGTCAAGATAGCCATGGTCTACTGACGCAGTGTGGTCGGGTGTGGGTACCGGTGACTGGAGAAGTGAGACAAAAGATATTGGAGGAGGCATACAAGTCCAACTTCTCTATACATCTGGGAGCTACGTAAATGTATAAGGATCTGAGACTGAGCAACTGGTGGCCCTGCATGAAGCGGGAGATCGCTTGGTTCGTGGAGCGGTGCTTGACCTGCAGGAAGGTCAAGGCTGAGCATCAGTGGCCTCATGGCAAGGTTCAGCCGCTACCCATTCCCATGTGGAAGTGGGAGGAGATCACTATGGACTTCATCACAAAGTTACGGAGGACGGCGAGGGGTGTGGATGTCATATGGGTGATTGTGGATAGATTGCTGAAGAGTGCCGACTTTATTCCGATCTCTGAGAGTATATCCGCTGAGAAGTTGGCAGATATTTATGTACGAGAGGTGCTGGCTAGACACAGGGTGCCAGTTTTGGTAGTGTCTGACAGAGATGTTCGATTGACATCTAGATTCTGGAAGAAGTTCCACGAGGAACTGGGCACCCAGTTGCATTTTAGCACGACATCCCACCCCCAGACCGATGCCCAGAGTGAGAGGACGATACAGACACTTGAGGATATGCTTCGGGCATGCGTGTTGGATTTTGGAGGGAGTTTGGATACATATCTCCCATTGGCAGAGTTTTCATACAACAATAGTTACCATGCCAGTATCGACCGACCTCCGTTTGAGATGATGTATGGTAGGAGATGTAGGACCCCGGTTTGTTGGGGCGAGGTTGGACACCGGGTCATGGGGAGCACTGAGGTAGTGCTCAAGACTACCTGGCTAATTCAGCAAGTGCGCGACTGGCTGCGGGTCACGCAGAGTCGTTAGAAAAGTTATGCTGACCGACGGCGATCGTATCTTGAGTTCCAGGTCGGGGACTTTGTTCTACTAAAGGTGTCGCCATGGAAGGGAGTCATCATGTTTCGGAAGAGGGGCAAGCTAGGGTCCTGATACATTGGACCGTTCAGTATTACGACCCGGGTGGGCAAGGTGGCCTATCGCTTGGATCTGTCGGATGAGCTTAGCCAGATTCACAACACCTTCCATGTGTCACAGCTTCGGAAGTGTGTTACAGACGAGGCCACATTCGTCTCCCTGAACGACATTCAGGGGGATGAGAGCCTGAAATACATTGAGAGGCCTGTTGCGATTCTAGATAGGATGACCAAGGTTATTCAGAACATGGAAGTGAAGTTGGTAAAGGTGCAATGGCAGTACCGAAGGGGCTCCGAATGGACATGGGAGCCAGAGGACGAGATGTGAGACCGCTACCCGGACTTATTTGGGCCAGCAGATTTCGAGGACGAATTTTAGTTCAAGTGGGGGAGATTAGTTTCTCACTTTATCTACTCTGTATTAGCCACCATCTTCAGGTATAAAGTTGTTACCTTGATCTATAATTGCTTAGATCCCTTTTCTTGGAAGTAAATGGCCATTTTTTGCGCAAAATGGAGTCATACTCAAATCTGGACTTATCACAAGGATATGGTTCCGGATCTGGACCTCTCTAGGTCCCCAATGACATAAAGTTTCTCACTTTATCTAGCTTAGGCCCTTTCCATGCACAAAAACCTTGTAGGAAGATTAGTTTTGATGTTTTAGCCTTGTGAGGCCTTGCATGCACATAAAGTTTGCAAATTTACGTGGTAACTACACTAGGGAACGGTGGATCTGGAGTTTAGGACCGTAGATCCCACTGAAAAGCGCTGAACACAAAAGGGACTGAAGGAACTCATCGAGTCCCTTAGTTGACTCGACGAGTCGGGTAGGGTTTACCCGTTTTCGAGATTCGGAATGAGTGCAGTGAAGGATTAGGGTTTTGGGACTGCATGAACTTTTAGTTTTCTGGACATTTGATGAACTTGACAAGTCACTTAGGTGACTCGGCAAGTTGACATAAGATTCAGTGGAATGGACTCGGGAGGAACTCGGCGAGTTGCTAGGATGCACTCGACGAGTTGAGGTTAACATGGACTGTTGAGGTTGACTATTGACCTGGACTTTGACCAGGTTTGACCATGGTTGACTTTGAGGGTATTTACGGGATTATGACAAGTTAATTATATGTTGATTATAGACAGTTGTGGAGGAGCAGTGCCTGGGATATATCTGATCTTAGCTTGTCAGTTCAGCATTTGAGAGGTGAGTCTTCTCACCTTACCAATGAGTCTTCTACCTTACCACTGGCCACCATCTTTACCTTGATCTCTAGTTGCTTAGATCCCTTTTATTGGAAGTAAATGGCCATTTTTGGTGCAAAATGGAGTCATACTCGGATCTGGACTTATCACAAGGATATGGTTCCAAATCTGGACCTCTCTAGGTCCCTAATGACATAAAGTTGCTAACTTTATCCAGCTTACGCCATTTCCTTGCACAAAAACCTTGTAGGAAGCTTAGTTTTGATGTTTTAGCCTTGTGAGACCTTGCATGCACGTAAGGTTTGCAACTTTACGTGGTAACTACATTAGGAAAGGGTGGATCTGGAGTTTGGGACCGTAGATCCCACTGAAAAGGGCTGAACACAAAAGGGACTAAAGGAACTCGTCGAGTCCCTTAGTTGACTCGACGAGTCGGGTAGGGTTTACCCGTTTTCGAGATTTGGAATGAGTGCAGTGAAGGATTAGGGTCTTGGGACTGCATGAACTTTTAGTTTTCTGGACATTTGATGAACTCGACGAGTCACTTAGGTGACTTAGGATTCAATGGAATGGACTCGGGAGGAACTCGACGAGTTGCTAGGATGCACTCGACGAGTTGAGGTCAACATGGACTGTTGACCTTGACTGTTGACCTGGACTTTGACCAGGGTTGACTTTGAGTGTATTTACGGGACTATGACAAGTTAATCATATGTTGATTATATACAGGTGAGGAGGAGCAGTGCATGGAATATATCTGATCTTAGCTTGTCAGTTCAGCATTTGAGAGGTGATTCTTCTCACCATGCCAATGGGTCTAAGGCACCAAGGCCGACCCATTTTATGATATGTGGATTTTCGATTGACTATGCGTTATATAGTATTACATTTGTATGGTAGACCCCGGGGGGTTCCAACGGCATTTGGTATAAGACCTTGGAGGGTTTCCATGGCATCCTAGTAAGTATTTGCATGTTTAGTTTGTATTGTATTTGTTTGGTAGAGAAGACCATGTTGGGGTTCCCATGTCAGGAAGATCATGTGGGGGTTCCCATGGCAGGTATTTAAGACCATGTGGGGGTTCCAGTGGCACTAGGTGTAAGACCCTGGAGGGTTTCCACGGCTTCCTTATATGTTGTATGCATGGCTTTTGTGATATATGTAGCTGTTGTAGCTAATTGATATGTGTTATGTGGATTGAGTGTGGGGTATGCTCTGGGGGACTCACTAAGCATTAGCTTACAGTTTGTGGATTTGTTTTAGGTGCATCTGAGCCCAAGGGCAAGGGCAAGGCTTGATGGCACGGCGTGCACTCTCTCTCAGGCGTTATTATGGGACACTTTGATGTTTTGAAATAAAAATTGTTGTTGTTATGAACTTGAAAACAATTGTATTTGGGATTACATGATTTGTGGAACGTATATTGGTTAATTAAAAATGAAAATTTTCTCTTAAAAATTTGGGTCGTTACATGGAAAGCCAAGGCCGAGCATCAGCGACCTCACAGCAAGATGCAGCCGTTAGATATTCTCATTTAGAAATGGGAGGAGATTACAATGGATTTCATTACGAAGTTGCCTCAGACTGCGCGCATAGTGGATTCGATTTGGGTCATCATGGATTGATTGACCAAGAGCGTGCATTTTATCTAGATTCAGGAGAGTATCTTTGTGGAGAAGTTGGCTGAGGTATACATCAGGGAGGTCGTGGCATGGCATGGGGTGCCGGTTTTTGTGGTTTCAGACAGAGACGTCAGGTTTACTTCTAGATTTTGGAGGAGGTTCCATTACGAGTTGGGCACTCATCTGCTTTTCAATACGGCCTTCCATCCACAGACTGACGGTCAGAGCAAGTGGACCATTCAGACCTTAGAGGATATGTTGCGAGTGTATCTATTAGACTTTGGTGGGAGTTAGGATATGTATCTTCTGTTAGCAGAATTTTCATATAACAGTAGTAATCACGACAACATTGAACGAACTCCTTTTGAGATCGATGCTCTATGTGAGGAAATGCAAGACCCCGATTTGTTGGGGTGAGGCCGGTCAGCGAGTAATGGGGAGTACCGAGGTGGTACTCAAGACTACCGAGTTGATCCAGTAGGTTCGGGGTAGATTCCAGACAGCTCAGAGTCGGCAGAAGTGCTACGCCGACAAGAACCGATCAGATCTAGAGTTTCAGGTGGGGGATATGGTTCTCCTTAAGGTGTCACCTTGGAAAGGTGTTATCTGATTCATGAAGAGGGGCTAGTTGGGGCCTAGGTACATCGGTCCTTTCAGGGGTTTGGCCCAGGTGGGTCGGGTTGCTTATCGCTCGGATCTTCCATAGAGCTTTGTCAGATCCATAGCACGTTCAATAGCTCTCAGTTGCGGAAGTTTTTAGTAGATGATTCCGCGGTGGTTTCATTGGAGGATATTCAGGCGGATGATCGTCTGAATTATATTTAGAGACTAGTGGCAATTCTTGACAGAAAGAAAAAAACCTTAAGGAACAAGGTTGTTGAGCTGGTGAAAGTTCAGTGGCAGCATCACAAGGGTTCAGAATGGACGTAGGAGCTGAAGGACGAGATGAGGGTGCACTACCCAAAGTTATTTGGGGCAGCGGACTTCGATGATGAAGTCTGATTCAAGTGGGGGAGAATTGTAACATTCATATTCTGGTAAGTTTCCTTTTAGCCCTTTATGTAAAATCCATTTCATTTTTGGTCCCTATCTAGTACGCGGGGCGTACTCAATGAGTACGCTTGGCGTACTAGCTCTTTGTTGGTCGTGGGTTTCACCCACATACACTGGGCATACATAGAGTACGCATGGCCTACGTGGTACAAAGGCAAACCCAACTTTTTAGGGTTTTCACCCTTTTTAAACATCTTAATCCACCTTGTGGACAATTATAGACCAACCTCCATCTCCCTTTACCTTGAAAACGAAACCTAAGTGTATTTGGTGAAGTTAGAGCTTGAAAGTGAGTTTGTTGGTGATTTGTGGTAAAGAAGAGGAAGAGGAACACTTTGTGGAATAGATTGAGCTTGTAGATCCAAAGTCATCTTCACCTTAGCTATCTTTTTACGGTAAAAAGCTCTCATCTTGAAGGTCCTTTATGCTAGATCTATTTTATGGTGTTATATCTGCATTTTGAAGTCTTTTGAGTTAGAGTTGAGCTGTTGATCTACTCCAAAAGCCATTGATGACAGATCTTAGCTCTAATGGGGTCCCTATTTCATAAAACTTCAAACTTTATGCAGGATATTGGTCCATGAAAGTATTAAGAACTTTATTAAGGTTTTTTTAGCCTTGAGTCCCATTAAACCATGCATGGGTGTACAGTTGCCAACTTTACATGATAAGTTACCCTTTAGAATGAGATCTGAGAGTTTGGCATGTAGTATTAACCGATTAAGTGCTTAATGGAGGGGATAGGTAGTCTGGGGAGTACGATGGGCGTACCCAGCTGGTACGATGTGCATACTGGGCCCGGAAGGAGTACGCTAAGCGTACGAACTGAGTACGCCCCACGTACTCAGCAGATGTGCGTTTGGAGTTGACGTTATCGGTATTAGGCCATGCTTTGGACTTTTAAGGATGGGCCTTTTTGGGCCATTAGACTTCTGATTTTGGGCTCTTGCTAGTATTTAGGGCTCCTTTGGATTTAGACCCATGGTGGGTTTTGGGCGTAATTTGGAAGATTGGGCCGTATTGGGCTTCGGGTTTCCATTTAGGATTTGGGCTTTTTGAGTAGTTGGGTTGGGCCTTGGTTTTGGGCCAAGTGAGAAAAGGGTAAAATGGTCTTTTACCCTAATTGTGGGTTAAGTAGCTTAGATTCTTGGTTATGGGTCGAGATCCAATTATTAATTGGATATACCAGCAGACCGAGATTCATTTGAGTGTCTCAGCTGCTAGAGGTGCATTTCCTCACTGTGTTAGTGGATCGAAGGCACTAATGCTGGCCCATGGTTTCATATTTTAGGATGCTAGTTGTCTGCATGACTCTTGCATGTGTTATGCGTTTATATGCTTACCGGGCAGGGCCCGATGACTATTCTGTATGCTATTTATCTTTGTGATTATTTGTTTATATGTTTATATGTATACCGGGCGGGGCCCGATGTCAGGCAAGGCGTAATGACTAACATATCTATTAAGGAGCAGGGCCCGATGTCGGGTGGGGCCCGATGGCGCGCAGGGACCACTATATGTTTGATATGTATGGTATGTGGTATTTTGGGTAACACACTAAACTTTGCGCTTACGGTTTTCAGTTTATGTTTCAGGTACTAATGGTTCAAATGAGAAGAGGTTGGGATGATTGTTGTGCACATACCACATCGTTCCGCATTTTTATATCACTCTATTGTATTTGGATATTATTTATACACTCTGATTTATGATGATGTTTTGGGATAATGGTTTCATTAAATTAAAAATCGAAATTTTTAGTCTTAATTTTTGGGACGTTACATATGGTTTTCGAAATGAGGAAGGAGGCTGGAGTTAAGAAAGTGCATGAGGCCATAAAGATGTTTAAATAGGGTTTTAACCCTAAAAAATAGGGTTTGCACCCTGGCTACGTACGCCCAACGTACGAGACGTACACCCAGTGTATGCATGTCATGCCTAAGAATTACGAATTTTCCATTAGGGACCAACTTTGCAATATAATCACCAACCAAGGGTCTAAAAAGGAATGTTTGGAAATCAAGATGTTACATATCTATTTGATTTGAGAACAAAATTATGGTTATATGAAACTGATTTTGAGTATCTTTGATTTTGGTTTTGATATATCCTTGATTATAATGTGTATACTATATGTATTATTTGCATTCATGAAAATTAGTTTGGGAAATATCTTTGTGAATAAAGAAACGCCTATGCTTGTTTTGAAATATATTTTAGAGGATCCTTGTGTGCATTCACTTAGGATGAGATAATGAATATGAGACTTTGGTACCCAACTTTTACTTAAGATATTCCCACATTAGGTTGGAAATATTCCCTTTCACGGGTTTTATCGCTACTACAACCACACTGAAATAGTCCTTCACATGTGTTTTTCCGTTATGATAAGCACATTAAGATATTCCCAAAAGGGGGTTTTAGATAATCATTCTTATCGGGTGCATGTGTTGACTAACTACCCCACATATAAACTAGTGTGGTGGTTATACTAGATCCTAGTTTATATTTATAAGCAATAATTGAGTAAAATGCTTTGTGTTATCTATTCATAAGCTTGAAGATTGCCCATTATTTTGAGTTCGAAATCTTGAGATTGACAAGAGTTTGGGGAATGGAAGCATTCACATTGCATGCTTATTTTTTAAATTGTACCTTGTTATGTTTTGAGTTATTACTATTTGTTAATCTTTACTAACCATTGTTTAGCATTTTGGATATGTGTTGGAGTTTTACTTTGGATTATGGGCTATTAAACAATTTGACTTATGGATTATGTGTTATTAAACCCTTTGACTTTGGATTATGAGCTATTAAACTCTTTGACTTTAGACTACGAGTTATTTAAACCGTTTGCCTATGACTTGGACTTTTGGTTATTAGAACCATTGACTTGAGAATATAGAAGCTAGGAAACATTTGTTGGTATTAAACTTATTTTGTGGATTTGACTCGATGGTAATGATTTCTATCATTACCTACTCTAAATGAGTCAACATCGGGTATTCTCACTATCCATTTCATCGCCTAACGATACTTTCATATGTGCAAAGATTGAAGACCTTTTATATGAATAGAAGATAGCGATGACATTTTGAAGGTCGTGACTTATGTGGTGACTTGAACTTTGTTATGATATTAAATGGGCCTATATATGAATAGAAGATAACAAGGACATTTTGAAGGTTGCGACATATGTGGTGATATTGAACTTTGTTATGATATTTAATGGACCTACTTTATATGAATAGAAAATAGTGAGGACATTTTTTAAGGTAGCGGCTTATGTGGTGATCTTGAACTTTGTTATGATATTTAATGGACACAATCTCACTCTTTTAAGCTTTAAACTCGGATTTTCGTATTTGGGATTCATATTTCCACACTTTTGAAATTAAAAAGATTTTGGGATTTAAGATCAATTTATTTGAAAAGTATTTAAAACTACCCTAACCATGGGTTTTTAAAAAATATATGTTACTAAACATTATTATGTATTTAACAGTAACTTCAAAATAATAACTATATTACTAAACTAATATATAAAATTGTTAGTATTTCAAATAATATGATAGGATAATCCTATATTTGAATCACAACAGTCAAGGAATTCTATATGTGATTTGCGTATAAATAAAATAAATAATAATTATAAAATTAGAGTTAGTTTTAAAATATTGTTGTCATAACTAATTTAAAATTACTTATTTGAACATTTTTTAAATATTGTTTGTAAGCTAAAAGAAAGTAATTTATAATTTTATGTTATGATTATTTGTTATTATTATTAATTAATTTTTAAAAAAGTTATTGACTATCATATAAACTTTACAAACTTATACAATTATTCTTTATAAAACATTGGTTATAATAAAATGTTATTATACTTATTATTATTTTTAACCAATTTTAAAAGTTATAAGTAAAAAGGGATTATCTTATTTGTACTTATTAAACTAGTTTCAAATTAATATGATAAAAAGAAGTTAAAGAAATTACCTTGTTTATATATATATATATATATATATATATATATATATATATATATATATATATATATATATATATATATATATATATAGGGAAGGGTTACTTGGAAAACAAAAAAACCCTAAAAATCATAAAAATGCATAAAAAAAATACCTAGAGATCACATGACTTTTTTTTGAGTTTTTTTTATGAAAAAATCGCAGCTTTTTAAAGAAATTCGCTGAAAAAAATTTTGAAAAAATTTAAAAAAAAAAAAAAATTGATTTTTTATTTTTTTTTTCAGAGAATTTTAATAAAAAGCTACGATTTTTTATAAAAAAAATTCAAAAAAACGTTTTGTGATATCTAAGTATTTTTTTTATGCATTTTTATGATTTTTAGGGTTTTTTTAGGGTTTTTTGTTTTCCATAGAACCTAAACCTATATATATATATATATATATATATATATATATATATATATATATATATATATATATATATATATATATATATATATAGAGAGAGAGAGAGAGAGAGAGTGATTAAAATTGTAAAAAATGTTCGACATTATCTAGTTGTTGAACTGGGGTTAAGAGATTAAACGGCCTAGCAGGGATTCATCATTGGATTATTTGGGAAACCTAAATTGTTAATTATTTGAATATTAAAAAATTAAAAATGAGTAATACCATAGCACACTTCTCCAAGTCAGAATTTTCAGTAGTGGAGTCTCAGGTATCAGAGGGTACCGATGAGGATGAAAAATATAATATGGAAACAATAGAGGAGTACGATTTGGCTGCTGAATTTGGTTAGGTAATTGAAAGTAATAATGAAGCCGAGCTCGAGAATGACGAGAGTAATGTTTAGGAGGTTGATGTTAAGAAGTCTCAGTTTGACAAATTTAAGTGACAAAGAATTGAGACGGATTGTAATGACGTGAGGGAGTATGGGGATGGAATCATTGATGTTAATGAACTTGCTTATGTTTACAACTTCCAAATTGAGAAATTTCTCGTGAATTTTGTATTTAATTTTGTTCATGTCTAACTCGCAGGTAAAAGTCATTCAAACGCTTGAGATTATGTAGTTATAATAGATGTATATATATTACCATATAATTCAAAACAATAAATATATTATATCAATTTAGTATACGAATTATTATATCAAACCGGGGTTAAGAGATTAAACGGCCTAGCAGGGATTCATCATTGGATTATTTGGGAAACCTAAATTGTTAATTATTTGAATATTAAAAAATTAAAAATGAGTAATACCATAGCACACTTCCCCAAGTCAGAATTTTCAGTAGTGGAGTCTCAGGTATTAGAGGGTACCGATGAGGATGAAAAATATAATATGGAAGCAGCAGAGGAGTACGATTTGGTTGCTGAATTTGGTTAGGTAATTGAAAGTAATAATGAAGCCGAGCTCGAGAATGACGAGAGTAATGTTTAGGAGGTTGATGTTAAGAAGTCTCAGTTTGACAAATTTAAGTGACAAAGAATTGAGACGGATTGTAATGACGTGAGGGAGTATGGGGATGGAATCATTGATGTTAATGAACTTGCTTATGTTTACAACTTCCAAATTGAGAAATTTTACGTGAATTTTATATTTAATTTTGTTCACGTCTAACTCGCAGGTAGAAGTCATTCAAACGATTGAGATTATGTAGTTATAATAGATGTATATATATTACCATATAATTCAAAACAATAAATATATTATATCAATTTAGTATACGAATTATTATATCAAATTTAACAACAACCTTATTGTTATATTTAAAAAAACATATATTTGTAAATACTTCAACTATATAGGTGTTTCTGCGCAACGAGCCGACATTCACCTATTATATATATATATATATATATATATATATATATATATATATATATATATATATATATATATAAGCCTTATTTATTGTGTGAATGTGTGGCTAATTCTAGATCAATAATTTGATAAAGGGTAATTTTGTATTCTTATTCATTAAATTAATTCTTATATAATATTAATTTCCTAAAACTATGGTAACATATCCATTATTGCCTATAATTATGGTCTCTAAATCCCACACGTCGGCCAAAACCTTTCGTTACCTATCGTCGTTGGCGGGATAACACATAAAGTCACCATCGATCCAATCCTAATCAGACATCACCTTCACCAAATCACCACAAAACCTTGTTGAGCCAGCGTCGTCGAAGCACTGGTGCACCACAGAACCGTCGATGAGCCGACGGTGCTGAACCACAATATTTATTTTTTTTTTATTTTCTTCCGATTTTTTGTTTTAAACCCTACACTGTAAATCTATTGATACACTCTCCATCGTTATTTCGAATTCAAAATTCACTCATACAAACCATCCATTTCTATTTCCAAAGTTTGTTTCAAAATCACAAGCAAAAAACTTGTCAATTTCGAAGTAATTGCAAGTTCCCCAAGTCAGGATTTTCAGTACTGGAGTCTCAGGTATCAGAGGGTACCGATGAGGATGAAAAAGATAATATGGAAGCAGCAGAGGAGTACGATTTGGTTTCTGAATTTGGTTAGGTAATTGAAAGTAATAATGAAGCTGAGCTCGAGAATAACGAGAGTAATGTTTTGGAGGTTGATGTTAAGAAGTCTGACAAATTTAAGTGGCAAAGAATTGAGAGGGATTGTAATGACGTGAGGGAGTATGGGGATGGAATCATTGATGTTAATGAACTTGCTTATGTTTACAACTTCCAAATTGAGAAATTTCACGTGCATTTTTATTTAATTTTGTTCATGTCTAATTCGCAGGTAGTAGTCATTCAAACGATTGAGATTATGTAGTTATAATAGGTGTATATATATTATCATATAATTCAAAACAATCAATATATTATATCAGTTTACTATACGAATTATTATATCAAATTTAACAACAACCTTATTGTTATATTTAAAAAAACATATATTTGTAAATACTTCAACTATATAGGTGTTTATGCGCAACGCGCGGACATTCGCCTAGTATATATATAAACCTTATTTATTGTGTGAATGTATGGCTAATTCTAGATAAATAATTCGATAAAGGGTAATTTTGTATTCTTATTCATTAAATTAATTCTTATATAATATTAATTTCCTAAAACTATGGTAACATATCCATTGTTGCCTATAATTAAGGTCTCTAAATCCCACACGTCGGCCAAAACCTTTCGTCACCCATCGTCGTTGGCGGGATAACACATAAAGTCACCATCGATCCAACCCTAATCAGACATCACCTTCACCAAATCACCACAAAACCTTGTTGAGATAGCGCCGCCGAATCACTGGTGCACCACAGAACCGTCGATGAGCCGACGGTGTGAACCACAATATTTAATTTTTTTATTTTCTTTCGATTTTCTGTTTTAAACCCTACACTATAAATCTAATGATACACTCTCCATCGTTATTTCAGATTCAAAATTCACTCATACAAATCATCCATTTCTGTTTCCAAAGTTTGTTTCAAAATCACAAGCAAAAAACTTGTCAAGTTCGAAGTAATTACAAGTTCCCCAAGTCAGAATTTTCAGTAGTGGAGTCTCAGGTATCAGAGGGTACCGATGAGGTGAAAAAGATAATATGGAAGCAGCGGAGGAGTACGATTTGGTTGCTGAATTTGGTTAGGTAATTGAAAGTAATAATGAAGCCGAGCTCGAGAATAACGAGAGTAATGTTTTGGAGGTTGATGTTAAGAAGTCTCAGTTTGAGAAATTTAAGTGGCAAAGAATTGAGAGGGAGTGTAATGACGTGAGGGAGTATGGGGATGGAATCATTGATGTTAATGAACTTGCTTATGTTTACAACTTCCAAATTGAGAAATTTCACGTGAATTTTATATTTAATTTTGTTCATGTCTAACTCGCAGGTAGAAGCTATTCAAACGATTGAGCTTATGTTGTTATAATAGATGTATATATATTATCATATAATTCAAAACAATCAATATATTATATCAATTTACTATACGAATTATTATATCAAATTTAACAACAACCTTATTGTTATATTTAAAAAAACATATATTTGTAAATACTTCAACTATATAGGTGTTTATGCGCAACGCGCAGACATTCGCCTAGTATATATATAAACCTTATTTATTTTGTGAATGTATGGCTAATTCTAGATAAATAATTCGATAAAGGGTAATTTTGTATTCTTATTCATTAAATTAATTCTTATATAATATTAATTTCCTAAAACTATGGTAACATATCCATTATTGCCTATAATTAAGGTCTCTAAATCCCACACGTCGGCCAAAACCTTTCGTCACCCATCGTCGTTGGCGGGATAACACATAAAGTCACCATCGATCCAACCCTAATCAGACATCACCTTCACCAAATCACCACAAAACCTTGTTGAGACAGCGCCGCCGAATCACTTGTGCACCACAGAACCGTCGATGAACCGACGGTGCTGAACCACAATATTTAATTTTTTTATTTTCTTTCGATTTTCTGTTTTATACCCTACACTATAAATCTAATGATACACTCTCCATCGTTATTTCAGATTCAAAATTCACTCATACAAACCATCCATTTCTGTTTCCAAAGTTTGTTTCAAAATCACAAGCAAAAAACTTGTCAATTTCGAAGTAATTACAAGTTCCCCAAGTCAGAATTTTCAGTAGTGGCGTCTCAGGTATCAGAGGGTACCGATGAGGATGAAAAAGATAATATGGAAGCAGCGGAGGAGTACGATTTGGTTGCTGAATTTGGTTAGGTAATTGAAAGTAATAATGAAGCCGAGCTCGAGAATGACGAGAGTAATGTTTTGGAGGTTGATGTTAAGAAGTCTCAGTTTGAGAAATTTAAGTGGCAAAGAATTGAGAGGGACTGTAATGACGTGAGGGAGTATGGGGATGGAATCATTGATGTTAATGAACTTGCTTATGTTTACAACTTCCAAATTGAGAAATTTCACATGAATTTTATATTTAATTTTGTTCATGTGTAACTCGCAGGTAGTAGTCATTCAAACGATTGAAATTATGTAGTTATAATAGGTGTATATATATTATCATATAATTCAAAACAATCAATATATTATATCAATTTACTATACGAATTATTATATCAAATTTAACAACAACCTTATTGTTATATTTAAAAAAACATATATTTGTAAAGACTTCAACTATATAGGTGTTTATGCGCAACGCGCGGGCATTCTCATAGTATATATATAAACCTTATTTATTTTGTGAATGTATAGCTAATTCTAGATCAATAATTTGATAAAGGGATAACACATAAAGTCACCATCGATCCAACCCTAATCAGACATCACATTCACCAAATCACCACAAAACCTTGTTGAGCCAGCGCTGCCGAATCACTTGTGCACCACAGAACCGTCGATGAGTCGACGGTGCTGAACCACAATATTTAATTTTTTTATTTTCTTCCGATTTTATGTTTTAAACCCTACACTATAAATCTATTGATACACTCTCCATCGTTATTTCAGATTCAAAGTTCACTCATACAAACCATCCATTTCTGTTTCCAAAGTTTGTTTCAAAATCACAAGCAGCGGAGGAGTACCGATGAGGATGAAAAAGATAATATGGAAGCAGCAGAGGAGTACGATTTGGTTACTGAATTTGGTTAGGTAATTGAAAGTAATAATGAAGCCGAGCTCGAGAATGACGAGAGTAATGTTTTGGAGGTTGATGTTAAGAAGTCTCAGTTTGAGAAATTTAAGTGGCTAAGAATTGAGAGGGATTGTAATGACGTGACGGAGTATTGGGATGGAATAATATATGTCAATGAACTTGCTTATATTTACAACTTCCAAATTGAGAAAATTCACGTGAACTTTACATTTTCAGAGAAGTAAATTTAGCATTCATTATGATAATTACATGACAATGAAGATTTATGACGAGGAAAGTACCATTGTTTATGCCAGTATTGTACAGATGTTAACCATTGAAGCTTTTTCTAAGAGGTTGACCAGTTGTAGTGTTTATACCCATAACTACAAGCAAAATAATGATTGTTGAAGTTGCAGTTGTTGTTACAATAGCTAGAGGAAGAACATAATCAAAATATCAATTATACCCGACCAGGTCTCGATTAATCCCTAGGTGCTACCCAAACAACTAAAGGGTGCCTAACGACCAATCTCTGCCTATACAATGATTGAAGCTGTTGAAAATGATAAAATTTTAACACTTTGAAGAAGTTCTATCTTAGTAGAAACTATTATTTGAGGAATGATTAGTGTTCTATTTATCATATTAACTTATTTTTTATGATATTAGTGGTATTAAAAAAACTTTGTTATGATATTAGCCATATTTATTTTTTAAAAAATTCAATGAATTAGCAATTTATGGTTCTCGGTTAACGAACGTCGAGCTTTATTTACAACATTGATTATATATATATATATATATATATATATATATATATATATATATATATATATATATATATATATATATATATATATATATATAGAGATAGAGAGAGAGAGAGAGAGAGAGAGTGGTTCATTTGAGAACATGTTAATTTTATAAGACACGGGACGCGATCCTAGCCACTCATCTTGGAGATCAAAAAATTAAGAAATAAAATCTAAAATGCAAAATCAAAGGAAAATTCAAAAAAAATTAAATATTGTTTTCGTCATTTAATTTATACAAAAAAATATTTACAAAAATATATAAAAATAAATAAATAAAAGTTTAAAAAATTAATGCTTTTTTAAATTTACGTGAAATATACTAATAGAATATTACTCTGTAAATATTCAAATATAATTGTTAAAATTTTAGAACGGAAAGTGATTCGTACACAACAATTTATGTTTTATAGAGTTGTATAATACAACACTTTAATGCTCAAATTGTTGTGTATGAAAAAAATTGTTATCCAGGAATCGTTTTTTCTTTTAGAATATTCTAATATTATAGTAAAATTGTTAGATATGTTAAAATATTATAATATTCTACTAGAATTGTTAGAATGGTTAAAATATTCTATTATTCTACTAGAATTGTTTGAATATTTATAATATAATATTATAGTGCATATTTTAATATTCTAACAACTTTTTAAAAGTTGGTTAGTAGTTACATGTTACATTTACCAAATTAGTTAATTCGCCTATGTCTGAGTTTGAACCCAGAACTTCCAATCTAAGAGGCTTCTACTTTTATAAGGGGGTTAGCCCCAAATTGGCTCTAACAATTTTGTTTTAATATTTATAATATAATATTCTATTTGAAATATTTCACATATATATAAAAAACAGTAATTTAATTTAATTTAATTTTGTTTTAGTTTGTTAGTTTGATTCATTAAATGACGAAAATAATATTTAAAAAAATTCAAATTTTTTTATTTATTTTGCATTTTAGAAATATTTTTTTAATCTTCAAGATGAGTAGTTAGGATCGCGTCCCCACGTCTCATAAAATTAACACGGATTATAATACAAATGGATCAGAAAATCATTGTAATTATAGTTCGGGTGTTCAAAATTGTTTATCCAAAATTTGAATATCAGAAAATCCCGACTAATTGATTTGATATCCGAATCGGTATCCGAAATTTTGTATATCAATTTTGATATCCGAATCGGTATCCAAAATTTACTTTGCATTTTAAAATTCCCGACTAATTGGTTTATTCCAAAATAATAGCCTACTTCTAAAAAATAAATATCATTTTTACCAAAATACCATCATTATTAGTTAACATGTTATGAAATTAAATGCAACAAAAAGATGGAATTAAATGCAACAAAAGGGGTACAATTGTCATTTCATTTAATAAAATCAGTGATAATTAATATTTTCTTAATTTGTGTATTCTTTGTCTGTGGACAATCACTTTAGGACGAAAGGAATATTAAATAGGATATCCTAAAATACCAATTGTTTTTAAATTTTTTTTATTTAGATATTATACACCATAAACCATATTTATTTTCCTTTTCATTTGACTATATCCCAAACAATATTTTTGATTATTAAGTATTTAGAATAAAAAACTCATCAAAAAATAATTTAAAAGTAAAACACATAAGCAAGTCATTAAATTACATTCAAACCCTTAATTTTCCCAATCTATTATATTTCAAAATTAAAATATATTAAAAATAATAATTAATAAATAATTTTTCAGATATCAGAATATCTATATTCTAAAATATCCAAAAAAATAAATTAAAAATACTATTCGTTCCCGAATCAGAATAATCGATCTGATAAATATCAGAAATTTCGGAAATTTAAATTATACTTCTATGTTTTCAAACACCCTAATTCAATTTACAGTAATAATTTGGATCCTTGCCCCTGGGACAACGCAAGAAAGAATACAGGAACAGAACATACATATACATCCCCGCCAACCATTATTGAACGCCTATACAGGTAAGCTGAAGTGACCCATCATCATAAAAAACACCCATCAGTCTCCGGTTTGTAAGACTTTCGAGACTCCAATTCCAGTATACACTATTTCACTAAAATTTTATTTTAAAAGTATATACTAGTAACTATATTCATCGTATATACATGTGAAGTCTTCTCAGAATTGTTCATACGAGTGGAGTCGATAAAAAGCTACGAGGGTAATCATTATCTAGCGTTGAAAAATCAACGGTCTTCATACTTATAATTCTGAAGTCAGTTGTAAGTTCTCTTCGGTGTATTATTAGGCGTGGAGATTAAACAACTAAAATATGGGTACCACGACTTTCTTTGTTTGGGTTATTATAGTCGTCTTTGTTCGAGTTATATAGTCATCTATATATCAATTATCATATGGTCCCAGCAATTATACATCATTTGAGTTTATTGGTGACAAAGTTTGGTCAAAATCAATTCACTTGGCTTTGATCAGCACTCGTTAGGCAACTTCCTCGATCCTCCTTATTCTTCTGAAATTGTTCTGGCTTCTCACGTTGAGTGGGCGATGGTTGTCTTTGTTGTGTTTCTTGTGTTTTTGTTGATTGACCCAGGAATTTCACAGTCAAACGACCATGATAACAACACTAACATTCCTCTCCAATCGTTCTGTGGTAGTATTGCTCCGATACATCCTACAAATTTCATCAAGAATCGTAACTCTACCTTTGCTGAACTTAGAATGCAATTAATGAATGAAGGAGTACTTTCTGCAAGAGCACAGGATTTAAGTGCTGGGGACACGGTCTACGCAGCAGTCCAGTGCAGGAATTACCTATCGAAAGATCAGTGTGTGGCTTGTTTTGATGCTGGCGTATCTGTACTGGTCAAATGCACAGCTGGCAATGGTGCTTACACACTCTTCGATAACTGCTTTATCAGGTAAAGTCTACTATATTTACAATTGTATGCTTAACTAATTTAGTAGAGCTGTTGTCAGAGCACAAATTAAATTGTTTCACTTGCTACACGCGCAAGTGATCATTGTAATAAGAGAAATTAAATATCCTCTTACCTTTCCTACATATTATCCTACTCAATTACATGGTGATATACATACAAGCAACCATGCGAGCATCATATACGTACACTATCTCTCTATGCCTTGCAAAACAATAATCCAATATTATACTTTTATGCATTATTTTGATGAAAAAATATCTCTAGTATTTTATAATATCTTTTATACTATATAGAATTCCATCAAGATTGAGTTTGATCAACTCATCTAAATGGTATTTAAAGATCGAAGTGTCATTTATCCTTACTGGTCTTAAATTTTTGCCTTTAACATTATTCAAATCGATTAAGATTGAGTTAAACTCATATAAATGATCTTTCAAGAGAGAATGCTTCTTCATCCTCAATGTAATTAATTTTTTTTTAACAAAAGCTTATTTGTTAAATATTTAGTCATATATAATGGCTCAATCTTTTCCTATAAATCTAATGCACTCTCTTCATCGGTAACTTCATAATGTACCTCATTTGAAATTGATAACAATATCGTAGAATGATCCTTTTCTTGCTTCTTATAACCTGGCCTCATCTACACTTGTTAGCCTCTCACTGAAAAACGGAATCCAAACACCTTGTTGTTCAACAATATTTCAACTTCGATTTGGTATACGTTTAAGCTATTTTTCTCGGTAAACTTCTTGATCATCACTTGGGGAACCGTTTTCTATTCGACAAAACTAATGTAGATTGTTGCTACGTTTCACTAAAGAACTTTCCCACACACCCACTTAAAAACACATGAACCTATTTTCATGAACCTCATGAACACCAATTGGAGCTCTTTGAGGACTTTTATTAAACACCTTGTGTGTGTACTTTGAAGCTCCACCTCAAAACAAAGTATCTTTGTAGAGAGGTACCAAAAATGAATCGGTTAATGAAAAAACGACAGAAAAAATAAAGTTTAATGAAAATAAATGGAGTTAAACTTGCCTTTAATGATATTATATACCGAAATTTTCCCAAAAATGAGGAACTCGACCAATTCCCTGATGTGAATATGAAATTGTAATATTTTATAATCCTTGATCTTGATCGAAACTTTAATGAAAACCCAGTTCAATCTTCAACCAACCATTGTTCCCTTGGAAACACTATCAAACAACTATGTTTTGTTAGTATATCCCACATTGATGCGACATGATCCCTTATATCTCTCTATATGTTGGAGTCTTCGCTCTCTCTATAAAGGCTCTTTTGGAGAGACAGTCTTGGACTCCACATATATTTCGCATACTATCAGAGTTGGCGTCCGTACCCCCATGGCTTAACACATCATTGTCTGACCTCATCAAGCCTCAATCTCTAAGGGGAAGTGTTAGTGTATCACACACTGATGCTACACAATTCCTTATGTATATGTATATGTTGGGGTCTTCTTCTATCCGTAAGGGCTCTTTTGGATAGACAATCTTGCACTTCACATATATCTTACATGTTTAACACCACTTTTCGATCAAAAATCCACTTTTTTGATTTAATATCAATTTTGTTGTTCTTAAATTGTGATTGAAACCTGTGTTTGTACAGGAAATGAGACGAAACAAGAAAGAAGGTTAAAATGGTTGATTTATGCTAGATAGAGAGAAATGAAACTCGAATCAGACAACTGAACCTAATACGAAACAACATTATATTTAGACCTATAACTTTCATAGAAAAGTTAAACATACTCTTTCTTTTAACAATTGCAATAGCCAAGCTTCCTTTATTTGATTTAAAAACTTTTTGACTAATTGGTAAGTCAAACAAAACCTACAATACCAACTACGGACTTAACAAAATTACAATGTGTTTTCGGATCCCCTCAAATAAAAAGCACAAATATTTGTTATGGGAAGTTAAAACATTATTGAAGTATGATCTAAATTCTATCGTCGAACTTTTTCGTGTTAATGCAACACTTTGGCATAAGTGTTGCCGTTGCATGAAAAATATTTTCTGTTAAGGCAGCGTTTTTGGAATTATGGCTGCGTAGCCGAATTTCCATTGGTTGGGTTGTTGATTACTTGTTTTCCACGTTTACTAGTTCTATGACATTATTTCGTTCTATTTAGGAGTTTTCGGATCTTTAAGATTCTTTTGTAAAAAGGCTAAAAATAAAGCATTTCTAGTGATAGTTTTTTCATCATTTATTTATATCCTCTTTTCTGATGATCGACTTTATACTCATATAACCAGGGACGGTTCCACTATGGTGCCCATAGTGGCACCGGCAACCCCTTATTTTTTCGGATACAGTGTAAACAATTTCGAATTTTTCGTTTTTTTTATATTTGTGCCACTACGTAAAAGGAAAAATGTGCCACCGGCAACACCTACGTGCCACCGGCAACACCTACTACGAAATCCTGGGTCCGTCCCTGCATATAACCCCTTCTTCCCACTGACAATTTTATACGTACAAGTTCTTTTTCCTAGTGGTTTTTCCTGCAACGGTTTCCATTCAAATATACTTGTGTTCATGATTGTTCTAGTTTCCTTTGTTTATCATCATATTTATAAAAAACACTCCAAATATCACACTTAAACTCTATATTCTCTCAAATCCATCGCTCATCTAAATGATCTAAACCCTTTGGGGTGCCTCTAATTGATTAATACATAAACAATAGAGAAATCCAACCAAAGTTTCCGAGTTGGGGATGGTTTTCAAAGTACAATACAACTGTGTAGGCGGACCAAAGCAAGGAAAAACATATCGGTCCTCACAGCAGGACGGAGTGGTCTGCAACAGGAAATTAACAAACCAACCCCCAGACTAAGGCCATCTCCAATGGGAGTTGTATAAGAGTTCAATAGAATAAATTTAAATATAATATTGATGAGAGGGAAGGTAGAGTTGAAGTATTCTCTCTCCTATTTGGCATTTCATTAAACTCTCCATGGGTTTAATCCATTGGAGATGGCCTAAGCGGATTGTGGATTGATCCTCAAATCCATCGTGTCACTCCTTCGAAGTGATTATTGAAAATCACAATTCTTCAACACATAATTTATTATTTTTTGGAAGTAATTTTAATTATCATTTCATATCAATCTAAAGAAGCTTTGGAAAAAGAAGTTCTAAATCTTCTATGTCATCTCTTGTTAAGGTACGAAGACTTTGCTGACTTCTATAATAACCCAAATGTGGTCCAGGATGGGACTGGCACACCATCTTCACGATGTGGTAATCAGTCAGCATCACAGCCGATTACAACTTTTGAAGGAGTTGTAGATGACTTGCTAACGGATATTAGAGATGCTACTCCAAAAGCATCTAATTTCTATGTAGCATTGACAAGGGAAATCGCAAGTGATAATGCAACAGTGAATGCGATTGGACAGTGTGTTGGAAATAAAATCGCATGTCAAAATTGCATGAATGCAGCATATAACGAATTAAATAATTGTCTTCCAAGAACAGAAGGATGGTTTTTCGACATGGGCTGTTTTGCAAGGTATTCAACGACTCCATTTTTCAATAACAACCAGACAACAGATATCTCAAGTGTCTTAAAAGGTGAGTCCACTTCTTTCAATTTCTTGAAACAATCAATTCCGCCGATCCAGACTTCCTGGGTTTATAACTTCTGTTTGATTATATGATAGGGCATTCAAGTGAGGTACCCATAATTGCTGGAACCATTGCTGGCATAGCTTTGTTTTTAACAATCCTTGTCATGTGGTTAGTGTATCGAAAACGGAAGAAGGCTAAAGAGATTGAGCAAGGTGATTGTATATATGTGTTATGTGTATTTATGAGACATTTGTATTTGTCTTCTTCCGACCATGAGGCTATCAACACCTGGTTGACCGGGTTGGTGCGTGATGTGGCTCATCATGTGGAATTATTGATCATTTGTTGTTTTTCAGGATATAGTTCTTATCATAATATTTTATTTAGTTTTATAATAATTATAACGATAAACTCTATCTGTATACATGTCGACCATGTTATGCCATGAATGCAGAAGATTTGAAGGGTGCAGTACATTACAATTATAAAGATCTGCAGCTGGCTACCAATAATTTTGGGGAAGAGAATATTCTAGGGAAAGGAGGTTTTGGTGAAGTATTCAAGGTAATAAAATAGAATTTTCGTATCCGAATGATATTATTGATTTCAATTTGGTTTCAACATATAGATATTTATTTTCCAGGAAACACAAACAATTTCTCATGAATTACATTTCATTAGATCTATAAACTTCTTAGTCATTGAAGATTCATTTATAAGCAATGTAGTTGAATGACAAATATTTAAGATATAAATGTTACTTAAATATTCTTCTACTTTTCTTCCAACTTATCCTCCTACCCATTTGAAATGATGACAAATGTATTAAAATATAATTAATATTATTCAAATATGACACTTCTCACTGATTCACATTGATAGGAATATAAATAAGAGAAAGAAAATGGCAGGAGGATATTTAATTTCTCAATTGTGATATTCCCAGATTTCGTACTATAAGTTAATACCTATAGGTTAACCTATCAAATTAACTTTAGATATTCATTTTCTACAAACAAATTGGGGATATAAATTCCTTATTATTCACTTATTGAAGTAAACTCTTGAATGGTTTATTATAGGCAACCCTTGATGATAACAATGTTGTGGCAGTAAAGAAACTTCATGTACAACATGCTAGAGTAAAAGAAGAATTTGAGAATGAAGTTAAGCTTATAAGTGACGTTCATCATCGAAATCTTCTACGTCTCCTTGGATGGTCCAGTGAAGGATCTGATCTACTTCTAGTCCTGGAATATATGCCAAATGGAAGCCTTGATCGATTCTTATGGGGTAAGTTGGTGTTGAAAAACTACTGATAATTATTCATGTGAAAATTCAATATTTAGAAACACTTGGTATGCTAATATATGTTCATAATGAAGGTTCTGAAAGGGGAACTCTGGACTGGAACCAACGATATGAAATAATATTTGGGATAGCCAGGGGTCTTGCTCATCTACACAACGAATTTCATGTCAAAATCATTCACAGAGATATTAAATCAAACAACATTCTTCTTACTGATGATTTTAAACCAAAGATAGCAGATTTTGGTCTGGCAAGGTTTCTACCTGAGGATGAAACTCATGTTAGCACCAAGTTCGCTGGGACATTGTAAGACTGTTGATACAACTATTGTTTGTGTATAATTAAGTTCTTTTATTTTTACTATGAAATACAATGTCAGGGGTTACACAGCGCCAGAATATGCACTTCAAGGTGTTTTATCGGATAAAGTTGACACTTACAGCTTTGGAGTCGTGATTCTTGAAATCATTAGTGGACGAAGGAGTACTGAAGTGAAATCTGACAAATCATCCTCCGACTACCTACTGGAAGATGTGAGATGCAATATTAATACCTTTTCTCATATTTAGTTGTTCGGTTTAGAGAATGACAAGATCAGATTAATAAGAAACAAAAAATATTACATTGGAGCGAGGTGCAGTACATATGAGGAGAAAAAAAGATAAAAATAAGATACAAACAAACATGCGTTAGTAGATTTTACGTTCTTTGTAATATAGTTACTGAACTCTTAATTTTTTTGATATGATTGGGTGAACAGGCATGGAAGTCATATGAGAAGAAAACACATATGAAATTCATTGATGTCACATTGGACTTGAACCAACACCAGCAAGAACATGTGATGAAGATCATTGAGATTGCTTTGTTGTGCACCCAATCACCAGCTTCGAAGAGACCAACCATGTCGGAGGTCGTTTTGATGCTTCAGGATGGCCAATCATTGGGGAAAAGAGAGCTAACCAGACCTACTTATGTGCACAATCATGAAAGGAGGATTCATATTGGCTCTTTAAAGAATTCCATTGTTGTTGATAATGTTCGCAAAAACCAAAAGGAAATATTAGAGGCAAATGAGAAGCTACGTAGTGAAAGAGGAATGCCAAAGTAGATGTAATGGAGAAACGGATGAATGTTGCAAAGATCAATAAATCAAGGATTCAGGGTTGATGATGGTGAGGTTTTTATGCGGTTTAAAAAAAACATACACCAGGCAGCCTACTATTACTATTTGTCTGAATGAAACAGAATCCTCCACGTCATTTTCCTTGCTTTCTCTGCAGAAAGTCGTCAATGAGTATCTTTACGATATACTTACTTTTGAGTTAATCAAATTCAATGCTTTTTATAAGAAATCAAGTGAATACAATACTAGAAAAGGCTTTTAATGATAGACGAATTACAACTCACACTGGTTTTATGACATCAAAAACGTCAGTCATAAATATTATGTCCTGCTTCATGAAATCTTAAGGATTTCCGACAAACATTTTTTATTATAAAAATTATTTCATCTTTTGAAAAACAATTACGACACACAAACACTTACGTCGTAATTAAACGCCATAGCAAAATTTAAAGAAAACAATTGATACCCTTCTCATATTTGTGTGTCATCTTGAAAAAAAACTCAGCCGTCTTTTAATTTACTCCTCTTCTATTGATTTCCTCCCATTTTCCTGGTTCAAACCACCTTTTCTTACTAGTTTATGGTGCACCCACCACATTTGATTTGATTGTTATATACCAGTGTGCTCAAGGAGAAAGCAGAAAGAGAACACGACTTTGTTTGAAGATCTACCGGTCGACATGAATGAGGTAACCTTTGAATTTGATGCCTAGTAGACAATGTTTGGAGTGGAAAAATTACATATATGAAGGGTGATATTGAAGATGTTCGTGAAGATTGGATCTTTTTTGTCACAAACTTTATTTTCTAGTTATCTATTTTGCATTTTCTAAACAAAATTTTGGTAAATTTGAATTGTTTATTACTTTGTATTTGACATAACATTGTGACGTGTAATCCATTATATTTGTATTAATGATATTTTATTTTATATTATTAGACAATAAATGTGACTTAACTGAATATTAATAAATATGTAACATCCCAACTCCCAGGTATAATATTTATTTATTTATATTTTTAGGGTTGACTGAGTGACTCGCCGAGTTGGATGCCCAACTCGTCGAGTAGAGTCGGGCTGGCCACGTGGGTTTAATGACCAACTCGACGAGTCAGAGAGCCGACTCGCCGAGTTGGCGCTGTGTGAGGAAACCCTAAATCTTCGGGTTTGTGCCTATTTAAAGGGCCTTAAGCCCTCATTTCCGCCTCACCAGCCACCCAATCCCCCTGTGTTAAACCCTAATCGTGTTAGTGAGCTAAGAGAGAAAGAGAGAGGCTAATCTTGTGGTTTTAGTGCACTTTTGGAGGAGAAGTGAGGAGCATCAAAGCTTGGATCAAGAGGAGGCTTTTGGATCCAGAGATTCTTCAGAGATTTGCTTCAGTTGGAGGTAAAAAGATGCTAACTTGATCATTTCCTTATGAGATCTTGGTTTAGGGAGTTTTTAGGGTTTTCTCCCATCCATCTTGTGTCATTGAGTCATTTGAGCATGGTTTGAGGTTGGAACCTCAGATTTGGACTGTAGGAGGCCTTGTCAGTCCAAAGACCCAAGCTTTATTGAGCTAGAGGCAAGCTCTTGTGCATCTAACCCTTGTTGGAGCTTGTATTGGCATTATGAGCCTAATATTCCATGCATGAACGTAAAGCTTGCATCTTTACGTGACATTCGAGCCTTGGGATGATACATCTAGAGTTTGGAGTTGTAGATCTGCCTTAAAACGTCTGAATGAGAATGTAGACTGAATGGACTCGCCGAGTCAATGGGCTGACTCGACGAGTCGGCTAGGGTTTTCCCCGATGAGTCTGGACATGAGTAACTCGGCGAGTTGATGAGATAACTCGACGAGTTAGATTTGGTTTTTGCGACTTCTCTGAAGGAACAAGGGGACTCGGCGAGTCACATAGGTGCACTCGACGAGTCGGGTCAATAAGGACTGTTGACTCAAGTGTTGACTTCTGTTGACTTTAGGGTTGGTCAAGACAGAGAATAGGGAGACCATGGAGGGGTAAAATGGTCTTTTATCCATTCCAAGAGATTTAAAGAGAGAAAATAGCTTGGTTTATTTAGAGTTGTGATTTAAGTGTTAATTAGAGATAATTATCGTATGTGTTAGGCGGAGGCTAGATCGGTGTTTCGTGTACGAGATTCATTTTCTTGCTTACGAGGTGAGTCTTCTCACTATACTTACCTTGAGTGGTAATTTGTGTGACCGGAGGGTCTTATGTGCTTATATTGAGTATTGTGATATCCTACATTATGTCTTTGTGATTTATGCTGTGTATTATTCTAAGCTTACTGAATTAGGACCGGAGGGTCCACCCGAGTTGTGGGACCGGAGGGTCCCACTGAGACACATTGACCAAAGGGTCTTATTTGAGATATAGCCATGAGAGGCTATTGAGATATGTGTGGTATTTTGGGGAACTCACTAAGCTTCGTGCTTACCGTGTTATGTGATATGTGTTTCAGGTACTTCTCAGGATCGCGGGAAGGCGCTGGCTAGATTGTACGCACACTTGAGATGGAGTTTAGGTTTTGTGGATCATGGATTTTATCAAACGATTATTGACATTTGTGTTTTGGCAATTTGATACTTGTGGTTTTTGGAATGTGATAATGAGAATTATGTGAAAAATTTGTTTGAAAATTTACGATGTTACAAGTTGGTATCAAAGCCTTGGTTTGAGGGATTCGGATATACCTTCGGGTGTGTCTGGACTCAAACTGAGAATTTTAGAAAATTTTTCAAAAAGAAATGATTTTTCTAAAAACGTGCAAGAGTTTTAACAGGAAACGAGTTAGAGCAGTGTGTACAATCAGTCAGAGCCCGAACGGTGATTTCCCAAAATACCCTTACTTATTTGTGTTATGAGATATTTATGAGATGTTAGGGATGCATGCTAGATGATAGGCTAGGTATTTCATATTTAGGGCTAGTGTTGCTTGATTTATGATGCCTTAACCTAGGAGTTGCTGCTACCAGAGTATATACTGTGTAGGAGTATTTAGCAGGAAATCACTTAGAGAGAGAGAGAGTTCTGAGTTGAGGGATAATCTAGGAGAGATACCTAGATGAGCATATGAGGGGCCTACCGAGAGAGTAGTTGGATATCCCTGAGGGATAGAGTACTGTGAATTAGGATCCTAGGAGGAGGACTTGGGATGACTACAAGTTGGTGTGGAAGGTAGTATTGGGCCCGTACTACTGAAAACACTGGATCTGTATGCAGCCCAAGTAAGAATCCTTAGGATACTAAAGAGCATGTAGGGGCGGAAAATCGAGTGTGAGTATGCTCGAATGAGTCTCTGATTATTTTCGTGTTGTGTTTCAGAGACATTATGGTGGGTACATGCCATAACCCCGAGGGCACCAGTGGTACCAGTGACGAGGAGATCCACAAGATCATCCATGCTGAGGTGGGCACAACTATCCGAGAGAAGATACCAGAGATGTTTGGGTCTATTAAGACCACGTTGATTGAGACCTTCGATGAGCGCTATGTTGCTGTTACTGAGGCTGCTGATGCCGCAGCCACCGCAACACTAGCTGCTTCGAGACCATAGGGGGTGACTCGTTGTTGTTCCGGGATTTCAGCAACACGAAGCCACCAGAGTTTGATGGGACACCGGATCCGATTACTGCTATGTGATGGATCTACGACATTGAGGGATTTTTTTACACATGTTCATTCCCTGAGCACTTGAGAGTTCGGTTTGCACTGAACCTGCTTTGCTTGGGAGCGAAGGACTGGTGGAAGTTTGTGACTACCAGCTTTACTCCTGCAGATCATGCTGTAGTGACATGGGAGAGGTTTACACAACTGTTCCGAGATAAGTATGTTCCTCAGGTGGAGAAGGAACGGTTAGCCCAGGAGTTTCTGTCTCTCAAACAGAAGACAGAAACTGTGATCGAGATCACGAGGATGTTCCATGAGAGGGCGCTGCTTTTCCTTGAGTACGTGTCTACTGAGCAGGCACGTGTGAGCCGATATCTGAGCATACTGAGGAGGGATATACGAGAGTTTGTGGTGAACTCGTCATACCAGACATTGGCTGAGCTTCAGACCAATTCCAGGCGCAGGGAGATTAAGCTAGAGTTATAGGCTAGGAGGAGGGGGAGTCTCAAGGGAGAGACCGGAGACCAGTGTAGTCGCAGCCGGCGACGAAGCGGGCAAAGCCCACTGATACGAGGGTTGGGGGCAGAAGGGCCGCAGTTATGACAAGTGCGGCAAGAGTCACGAGGGATCGTTTCGGGCAGGGATTTGCTACAAATGTGGCAAAGAGGGGCACCTGGCGAGGGATTGCCCCAAGGGGTTTGCAGTCTGCTTTCACTACAACTAGACCGGCCATCGGAAGGCCGGGTGCCCTCAGCTCACTCAGAGATTAGCCCATGGTTCCGCTCATGCTGCTTTACGAGCTACTGATAGCCGACCAGCGAAGGTCGAGGCACCAAAGGCTCGCAAGAGAGCTTTTTAACTGACAGCGGAGGAGGTCCGCGCAGCACCTGATGTCGTGGCAGGTACGTATTTCCTTATTCCTGTTATTTTGATATTTGCTTTGCTTATATTGTGTTGTATATAGGTACTTTTCTTCGTGTCTTTAGCCTTTAGTCGTCACATCAATATCCGACGTGAGGCGTTGAGTCGACCTCTGAGGATTTCTATAGCCGACGAGCATGCGGTTTTCACTACTGATGTATTCCGAGGATGTGTACTAGAGATTTTTGGTGTTGAGTTTCCGATAGATCTGGTGTCGATAGCCATGGGTGATGTATGTGTCATAGTGGGCATAGATTGGTTGAGTCGGTTTGGAGTTGTGATTGAATGTTAGCGTTAGATGGTGACCATACGAGACCCTAGTGGGGGAGTGCTTACGGTGTATGGCGAGGGTACCAGATCTGGATCAGCTTTCTGCTCTGCTGCCAGAGCGAGACAGAGTCTACAACAGGGTTGTATGGGCTTTTTGGCGTATGTGATGGATACGCGGGTTGCTACAGAGAGGCCGAGTTCTATCTCCGAGGTTCCGATAGTGTGAGAGTTCCCGAATGTTTTTCCCGAGGAATTTCCGGGTGTGCCTCCCGAGAGGCAAGTAGAATTTCAGATTGATTTGGGTCCGGGCGCGGCACCTATTGCCAAGGCACCTTATCGCCTTGCGCCACCAGAGATGTAGGAGTTATCCTTACAGCTCCAGGAGCTGCTGGGGAAAGGTTTCATCAGACCGAGTAGCTCACCGTGGGGAGCACCGATCCTTTTCGTCAAGAAAAAGGATGGTTCACATCGTATGTGTAGTGATTACCAGGAGTTGAACAAGCTGACGGTCAAGAACCGTTATCCACTTCCGAGGATCGACGATTTGTTCGATCAGTTGTCGGGGGCGTCTTGGTTCTCCAAGATTGATTTGAGATGTGGATATCATCAGATGAGAGTTTGCGAGGAGGATATCCATAAGACGGATTTTAGGACTCGTTATGGGCACTACGAGTTTGTGGTGATGCCTTTCGGGCTCACCAACGCACCGGCGGCGTTCATGGACCTCATGAACTAGGTGTGCCGGCCTATGTTGGATCGATCGGTGATCATTTTCATCGACAATATTTTGGTGTAACAACGTAACATTTAAAACAATTTTTCATTTTTCAAACATAAATAAACTCATATAATATTCTCAAAATCTCATGTATCAAATGTCATCGCAATAAAACATATCCCAGAATCTCAAAACATAATCCCCTGCCAGTGTGTACAGATCATGCCGGCGCCTTCCCGCGATCCTCGCTGGTACCCGAAACACATATCACTTAACACGGTCAGCATAAATGCTTAGTGAGTTCCCCAAAATACCACATACAACACATAAGCCACTCGAGGCTAAAACTCGGTATGACCCTCCGGTCAATGTGTCTCAGCGGGACCCTCCAGTCACGTAGCTCGTTGGACCCTCCAGTCCGGTCTAGCTCGTTGGACCCTCCGGTCCGGTCTAAATCGTTGGACCCTCCGGTCCTGTCTATATAACACATAGCATACATATATCACAATGCACATAAACTCAAACATACACATAACACATAAGACCTTCCGGTCTACACATAGATACCACTCTAGGTAGTGTATAGTGAGAAGACTCACCTCGGGTAACTCGGATAAACTTGAACTCGAAATACTGATCTAGCCTCCGCCTAATCACACAAAATAATTATCTCTAATTAATACGGCTCTCAAAGGCTAGACTAGTCCCTACCTATATTCTCTCAGAAGGGTAAAAGACCATTTTACTCCTCAAATGACCCAAAGGTCCAAATGTTGGCTAAACCCTAAAAGTCAACGAAAGTCAACCCTCCGGAGTACGCGGTGCGTACCAGCTCTGTACGTTGGGCGTACTCGAAGGCTTCACAGAATCGGGGAGCTCGACCCCCTACGCTGCGCGTACTGGGATTACGCCCAACATAAGTCCCGATTTCAAACTCTTCATGATTTTGGTCTTTAATGGTTAAGAAATAAGTTCATATTTCAGATCTGGCCATTCTAATACCTCTTAATCCATAAAGTCGAAACCTTTAAGCCTTTGCATGGCTGTAAAGGTCACTAATCACTCTAAACACCTTTCCTCTTTCCTCATTAAGCCCTTATCTCATGCATGACTTAATCTTCACGTCCAAGATTGGATTTTTATGGATATATGACACAATATACACTAAAATGGGGCAGATCTAGGCTTATGGAGACCATTTACTCATAAAGTCTCCACCTTTGGGACAAAAACCCTAGAAATGGTCCATAAAGCACAAATCCAAAAAGACTAGGAAAGCTTTGAGCTTTTTACCTCCAAGTGGTGCTCCAACCTCTGTAGAGCTCAGATCCAAAGCTTGCACTCCAACTCTAGCTTCCACAATGGCCTTCTCTTTTTCTTCACAAGCATACAATGATACTTTTAATCCCAAAACACACTCACAAGCTTAGAACGAAGGTTTGGCTCTCTTAGGGTTTCACTCTCTGGAAATGGTGGCTGGGATGGAGGCCATAGCATCCCTTTTATAGTGCTCGTGTCTCATTTACGGTTTTGAGTCTGGGCCTAGTACGGTTAGCGTAAACTAAGGTACGCCCCGCGTACTGGGTTGAGTCTGCGTCAAAGGCACGCCCATGGGTACGCGCAGCGTAGTCTTAAGTACGCCCAGCGTACCCACTTATCACCATTTTCTATTTTGGGCCAATTTTGACAACTTGGAAAAGAAGAAGGATTAAAGAGATATACCTGCATTTCGGGGTGTTACAATTCTCCCCCACTAGAACCAGACTTCGCTCCCGAAGTCTCATGCCACGAACAAATCCGGATGCTGCTCCCGCATCTCCGACTCCGACTCCCAAGTCAGCTCGGACCCTTTCCGATGTTGCCACTGGACCTGAACCAGAGGCACCTCCTTGTTCCTCAGAACCTTGATCTTCCGATCCAAGATCGCGATTGGCCTCTCAATGTAATTCAGACTCGCATCCACCTGAATATCCTCTACCGGCACAACCGCCGTCTCATCGGCTATACACTTCCTCAACTGGGATACGTGGAAGGTATCACGGATCTGACTCAACTCCTCGGGTAGCTCCAGATGATATGCTACCTTACCCACCCTCGCGCTCACCCTGAACGGACCAATGTATCGGGGCCCCAGCTTGCCCCTCTTCCTGAATCGGATCACTCCTTTCCAAGGAGATACCTTCAGGAGTACGAAATCTCCAACCTGGAACTCGAGCTCAGACCGCCGCCTATCCGCATAACTCTTATGACGGCTCTGGGCTGTCAGTAACCTCTGTCTGACCTGCTGTATCTGCTCAGTCGTCTTAAGCACTATCTCAGTGCTACCCATCACTCGCTGCCCCACCTCTCCCCAACAGATGGGGGTCCGACACCTCCTCCGATAAAGAAGCTCAAAGGGAGGCATACCAATACTCGAATGGTGGCTGTTGTTGTAAGAAAACTCAGCCAAAGGTAGATATGTGTCCCAACTTCCACCGAAGCATGTCCTCGAGCATCTGTATCGTCCGCTCGCTCTGCCCGTCCGTTTGTGGGTGATAAGCAGTACTGAAGTGCAATCTCGTACCCAACTCCTCATGAAACTTCTTCTAGAACCTGGAAGTAAAACGTACATCTCGGTCTGACACAATCGAGATCGGCACTCCATCCGCGACACCACGTCTCTCACATACATCTCTGCCAGTCTCTCTGCAGAAGAGCTCTCACTGATAGCAAGGAAGTGAGCGCTCTTCGTCAGTCGATCCATAATCACCCAAATTGCATCGACAACCCTCGCGGTCCTCGGCAATTTGGTGATAAAATCCATAGAAATCTGTTCCCACTTCCACTGGGGAATCTCTAATGGTTGTAACTTGCCATGCGAACGCTGGTGCTCGGCCTTAACTCGACGACATGTCAAGAACCTCTCTACTACCCATGCAACATCCCTCTTCATACAGGGCCACCAGTAGTCTCTCTTCAGGTCCAAATACATCTTAGTGGCCCCGGGATGGATCGAGAATCTCGATCTATGCGCCTCCTCCATTAGAGTGCTACGGGCCCCGCCCGTATAAGGTACCCATATCCGACCTCGAAAGGTCCTCAGCCCTCGGCTATCCGTCACGAACTTGGATACCTGCCCAACCACCCACTCTCTCTTGAGGTTCTCTGGTATCACAGCCTCTGCCTAGGCCTCTCGGATGGTATCTAATACCAGAGTCATCACCATCATCCTCATGCATGTATCTCGAATCGGGGCGCTCTCCGCCCTACGGCTCAGAGCATCGGCTACCACGTTAGCCTTGCCCGGGTGGTACAGGATCTCACAGTCATAATCCTTTACCACATCCAACCATCTCCTCTGACGCATGTTTAGGTTGGGCTGATCCATCAGATACTTCAAACTCTTGTGGTTCGTGTATACAGTACACCGAACCCCATACAGATAATGGCGCCATATCTTGAGGGCGAACACTACTGCCCCAACTCCAAATCGTAGGTGGGATACCTCGTCTCATGAGGTTTCAACTGCCTCAATGCATATGCTATCACGTGCCCCCTCTGCATGAGCACCGCATCCAACCCCGATATAGACGCATCACAGTAAACCACAAAATCCTCCATTCCCTCCGGAAGGGCTAACACTGGGGCTTCGTATAGTCTCTGGCGAAGAGTCTCAAACGAGGTCTGCTGCTCTGGTCCCCAAGAAAAAGCAACGCTCTTTCGGGTTAATCTGGTGAGGGGAACGACAATCTTGGAGAAATCCCGGATAAATCTCCGATAGTAGCCGGCCAACCCCAGAAAACTCCTGATCTCGGTGGGGGATATCGGCACCTCCGAACTCATGACAGCTTCAATCTTGGCGGATCGACCAATATCCCATTCTGATTAACGAGATGTCCCAGGAACTGGACTTCTCGTAACCAGAAATCACACTTGGAGAATTTGTCATAAAGACTCTCTGATCTCAATACTCCAAGGATCTCCCTCACGTGCTCCTCATGCTGCTCTCTGGTCCTCGAATACACTAGAATGTCGTCGATGAACACAATCACCGATCGATCCAACATCGGCCTGCATACTCGGTTCATGAGGTCCATGAACACCGCTGGTGCATTGGTGAGCCCAAAAGGCATCACCACGAACTCATAATGCCCACAACGAGTCCTAAAAGCTGTCTTCTGGATATCCTCATCAGGCACCCTCATCTGGTGATATCCAGACCTCAAGTCTATCTTGGAAAACCAAGACGCACCTTGCAATTGATTGAACAGATCGTCGATCCTCGGCAATGGATAACGGTTCTTGACCGTTAATTTGTTCAACTCCCGGTAATCAATGCACATTCGGTGTGAACCATCCTTTTTCTTGACAAAAAGGATCGGCGCTCCCCACGGCGAGCTACTCGGTCGGATGAATCCCTTCCCCAATAGCTTCTGAAGCTGCGAGGATAACTCCTGCATCTCCAGTGGCGCAAGGCGATAGGGTGCCTGGGCAATAGGTGCTGCCCTCGGAATCAAATCGATGCGAAACTCCACCTGCCTCTCGGGAGGCACACCCGACAACTCCTCGGGGAAAACATCCGGAAACTCTCGCACTATCGGTACTTCACCGACAGAACTCGGCCTCTCTGCGGAAACTCATGTATCCATCACATAGGCTACAAACCCTCTACAGCCCTTCTGTAGACTCTGTCTTGCTCTGGCGGCCGAACAAAATGCTGACCCAGATCGGGTACCCTCGCCATACACCATAAGTACTCCCCCACTAGGGTCTCGTATGGTCACCAACTGTCGCTCGCAGTCTATAACAGCTCCAAATCGGCTCAACCAGTCAATGCCCACGATGACACTGAAATCACCCATCGCAATCGGTACCAGATCTATCGGGAACTCAACACCAAAAATCTCAAGTACATATCCTCGAATCATATCAGTAGCATATACCGCTCGCTCGTCAGCTATAGAAACTCGTAGAGGTCGACTCAACGCCTCTCGTCGGGTACTGATGTGCTGGCTAAACGCTAATGACATGAGAGATCGACTCGCACCCGAGTCAAATAACACCAAAGCAGGTACAGAACTCACAAGAAAAGTACCTATGCATACCACAGAATAAGCACAATATCTCAAACTCAATATAAATAAATAAAATAATACATACTAGCCACGACATTGGGCGCTGCGCGGACCTCCTCTGCTGTCAACTGAAAGGCTCTCCCGCGAGCCTTCGGTGCCTCGGCCTTCGCTGGCTGGACGTCGGTAGCTCTAGCAGCAGGTGCAAATCCCTGTGCTGATCCCTGAAGTAGCTGCGGGCACTCGGCCTTCCGATGGCCTGTCTGGTTGTAGTGAAAGCAAACCGAAAATCCCTTGGGGCAATCCCTCGCGATATGCCCCTCCTTCCCACACTTGTAGCACACACCCGCTCTGCACGTCCCATCATGGCTCTTGCCGCACTTCCCGCAAGTGCGGCCCTTCGGACCTCCAGATCTCGAATCAGCGGGCTTTGCCCGCTTGGCTGCCGGCTGAGACTGTACCGGCCGCCTATCCCTCCTCTGAGACTCGGCCTCCTCCCTGGCCTGAGTCTCTAGCTCAATCTCCCTCTTCCGGGCATTCGCCTGGAGCTCGGCAAATGTCTGGTATGTTGAGTTCGCCACGAACTCACGAATGTCCCTCCTCAGTATGCTCAGATATCGGCTCATACGTGCCTGCTCGGTAGACACGTGCTCAGGGCAAAACAACGCCCTCTCATGAAACATCCGTGTAATCACAGTCACGGACTCCGTCCCCTGCTTGAGGGACAAGAACTCCTGCGCCAATCGTTCCCTCTCCACCGGGGGAACATACTCATCTCGGAACATGGTGGTGAACCTCTCCCAGGTCACCGATGTAATCTCTGCAGGAGTGAAGTCTGCCGTAACAAACTTCCACCTGTCCTTCGCTCCCAAGCGAAGCTGGTTCAGCGCGAACCGTACTCTTAGATGCTCCGGACAAGAACAGGTGTAGAAGCATCCCTCAATGTCAGAGATCCATCTCATTGCGGCTATCGGATCCTGAGTCCCATCAAACTCTGGTGGCTTCGTGTTGCTGAACTCTCGGTACAGCAACGACTCACCCCCCTGTGGCCTGGCAGCGGCGATGGCTGCGGTGGCTGCAACAACAGCAGCCTCGGTAAGAGAAGCATACCGCTCGTCAAACGTCTCAATCAAAGTGGTCTTGATAGACCCAAACATCTCAGGAATCTCAGCTCGTATGGCTGCGGCCACCTCCTCGTGAATCAGCCTATGGATCTCCTCATCGCTGGTACCACTGCCTCCTGGTTGTGGCGCGTCCCAACCATGATGTCTCTGAAATACAACACAAAAGAAATCAGAGATTTGCTCGAGGATACTCGCACTCGATACTCAACCCTACTTGTTCTTTAGTACCCTAAGGATTCTTACTTGGACTGCTCACCGATCCGGTGTTTCCAGTAGTACGGGCCCTATACTACCTTCCACAACGCATCGGTATTCACCCCAAGTCCTCCTCCTAGGATCCCAGATCACAAGTACTCTATATCTCACTAAACTCAGGCTACTCTCCAATTGACCACTCATAAGCTCCTTGCTGCTACCTACTCACTCTCGAAGTATCTCATAGTAGCAGTAACTCCTAGGCTAAGGCATCACAAATCATGCCCAATCTAGTCCTAACCATGAATACCTAGCCTACTCTAGCATGCATAGCATATGACATAATATCTCATAACACATAATGTAAGGGTATTTTGGGAAATCACCGTTCGGGCGCTGGCTGATCGTACACACTGCTCCGTTCTGCTTTTCTCAAGAATCTTTTGCTCTTTTAGAAAAATTGTTTCTTTTATGAAAATTTTTCTCAACTCCTCAGTTTGAGTTCAGATACGCCCGAAGGTGCATCCGAATCCCTCAAAACCAAGGCTCTGATACCAACTTGTAACAACGTAAATTTTAAAACAATTTTTCATTTTTCAAACATAAATAAACTCATATAATATTCTCAAAATCTCATGTATCAAATGTCATCGCAATAAAACATATCCCATAATTTCAAAACATAATCCCCTGCCAGTGTGTACAGATCATGCCGACGCCTTCCCGCGATCCTTGCTGGTACCTGAAACACATATCACATAACACGGTAAGCATAAATGCTTAGTGAATTCCCCAAAATACCACATACAACACATAAGCCACTCGAGGCTATAACTCGGTATGACCCTCCGGTCAATGTGTCTCAACGGGACCCTCCAGTCTCGTAGCTCGTTGGACCCTCCGGTCCGGTCTAAATCGTTGGACCCTCCGATCCAGTCTATATAACACATAGCATACATATATCACAATGCACATAAACTCAAACATACACATAACACATAAGAACTTCCGGTCTGCACATAGATACCACTCTAGATAATGTATAGTGAGAAGACTCACCTCGGGTAACCCGGATAAACTCGAACTCGAAATACTGATCTAGCCTCCGCCTAATCACACAAAATAATTATCTCTAATTAATACGGCTCTCAAAGGCTAGACTAGTCCCTCCCTATATTCTCTCAGAAGGGTAAAAGACCATTTTACCCCTCAAATGGACCAAAGGTCCAAATGTTGGCTAAACCCTAAAAGTCAACGAAAGTCAACCCTCCGGAGTACGCGGCGCGTACCAGCTCTGTATGCTGGGCGTACTCGAAGGCTTCACAGAATCGGGGAGCTCGACCCCCTACGCTGCGCGTACTGGGATTACGCCCAGCGTAAGTCCCAGTTTCACACTCTTCATGATTTTGGTCTTAAATGGTTAAGACATAAGCTCATATTTCAGATCTGGCCATTCTAATACCTCTTAATCCATAAAGTCGACACCTTTAAGCCTTTGCATGGCTGTAAAGGTCACTAATCACTCTAAACACCTTTCCTCTTTCCTCATTACGCCCTTATCTCATGCATGACTTATTCTTCACGTCCAAGATTGGATTTTTATGGATCTATGACACAATATACACTGAAATGGGGCAGATCTAGGCTTATGGAGACCATTTACTCATAAAGTCTCCACCTTTGGGACAAAAACCCTAGAAATGGTCCATAAAGCACAAATCCAAAAAGACTAGGAATGCTTTGAGCTTTTTACCTCCAAGTGGTGCTCCAACCTCTGTAGAGCTCAGATCCAAAGCTTGCACTCCAACTCTAGCTTCCACAATGGCCTTCTCTTTTTCTTCACAAGCACACAATGATACTTTTAAGCCCAAAACACACTCACAAGCTTAGAACGAAGGTTTGGCTCTCTTAGGATTTCACTCTCTGGAAATGGTGGCTGGGATGGAGGCCATAACATCCCTTTTATAGTGCTCATGTCTCATTTAGGGTTTTGAGTCTGGGCCCAGTACGCTTAGCATAAACTAAGGTACGCCCCGCGTACTGGGTTGAGTCCGCGTCAAAGGCACGCCCATGGGTACGCGCAGCGTACTCTTAAGTACGCCCAACGTACCCACTTATCACCATTTTCTATTTTGGGCCAATTTTGACAACTTGGAAAAGAAGAAGGATTAAAGAGATATACCTGTATTTCGGGGTGTTACATTTGGTGTATTCGAGAACCAGAGAGCAACATGAGGAGCATCTTAGAGAGATTCTTGGAGTATTTAAGTCAGAGAGGCTTTATGCCAAATTCTCCAAGTGCGATTTCTGGTTACGAGAGGTCCACTTCTTGGGACATCTCGTTAATCAGAATGGGATACTGGTCGACCTGGCCAAGATTGAGGCAGTTATGAGATGGGAGGTGCCGAGATCCCCGTTCGAGATTAGGAGTTTTCTGGGTTTGGCCGATTACTATCGGAGATTTATCATAGAGTTCTCCAAGGTTGCTATTCCTCTCACCAGATTGACCCGGAAGGGTGTTACTTTTGCTTGGGGGCCCGAGCAGCAGGCCTCATTTGAGACTCTTCGCCAGAGATTGTGCGAAGCCCCTGTGTTAGCCCTTCCCGAGGGAGTTGAGGACTTCGTAGTTTACTGTGATGCATGTATATCAGGGATGGGAGCGGTGTTGATGCAGAGGGGACACGTGATTGGTTATGCATCGAGGTAGTTGAAGCCTCATGAGACAAGGTATCTCACCCATGATTTGGAGTGGGGTCGGTGCTGTTTGCCCTAAAGATCTGGCACCACTATCTATATGGAGTCCGGTGCACCATATACACATACCATAAGAGTCTGAAGTACCTTATGGATCACCCCAACCTGAATATGAGGCAGAGGAGGTGGTTGGATGTAGTGAAAGACTACGACTGCGAGATCTTATATCACCCAGGCAAGGCTAATGTGGTAGCCGATGCCTTGAGCCATAGAGCAGAGAGTGCTCCAATTCGAGACGTGTGCATGAGGATGACGGTGATGACTCCAGTCCTAGATACCATCCGAGAGGCCCAGGTGGAGGCCGTGAGACCGGAGAACCGCAAGAGGGAGCGGGTGATCGGTCATGTTTCTAAGTTTGAGACGGATAGTCGGGGGCTCATGACTTTTCGTGGACGGATTTGGGTGCCCTATACAGGTGGAGCTCGGCGTATACTGATGGAGGAGGCACATAGATCGAGATTCTCGATCCATCCAAGAGCCACTAAGATGTATCTGGATCTGAAGAGAGATTACTGGTGGCCCTGTATGAAGAGGGATGTGGCATGGGTTGTTGAGAGGTGCTTGACCTGTCGCAAGGTTAAGGTGGAGCACCAGCATCCGCATGGTTTGTTGCAGCCTTTAGAGGTTCCCCAGTGGAAGTGGGAACATATTCCCATGGATTTTATCACCAAGCTACCGAGAACCGCGCGAGGTGTTGACGCGATATGGGTGATTGTGGACCGGTTGACGAAGAGTGCTCACTTCCTTGCTATCAGTGACAACTCTTCTACAGAGAAATTGGCTGAGATTTATGTGAGAGAGGTTGTGGCACGACATGGAGTGCCGATATCGATAGTGTCAGATCGGGATGTGCGTTTTACTTCCAGGTTCTGGAAGAAGTTCCATGAGGAGTTGGGTACCCGATTGCACTTCAGTACCGCATACCACCCACGGACAGACGGGCAGACTGAGCGGATGATTCCGACGCTTGAAGACATGTTGTGTGCATGTGTTATGGACTTTGGAGGAAGTTGGGACACCTATTTGCCCTTGCCTGAGTTTTCTTATAACAACAACCACCATTCCAGTATTGTTATGCCTCCCTTTGAGCTCTTATATGGGAGGAGGTGTCGGACTCCCATATGTTGGCGAGAGGTAGGGGCAGAGAGTGATGAGTATCAATGAGATAGTGCTCAAGACGAGTGAGCAAATTCAGCAGGTCATACAGAGGCTACTGACAGCTCAGAGTCGCCAGAGGAGTTATGCAGACCAACGACGATCCGAGCTAGAGTTCCAGGCTGGAGATTTTGTTCTCCTGAAGGTATCCCCGTGGAAAGGGGTGATCCGATTCAGGAAGCGGAGAAAGTTGGGGCCTAGATACATACGACCCTTTCAGAGTGACTGCCAGAGTGGGGAAGGTAGCCTATCGGTTGGAGCTACCTGCAGATTTGAGCCAGATTCATAACACCTTCCACATGTCCTATTTGAGGAAGTGTGTAGCCGATGAGACAGCAGTGGTACCTTTAGAGGACACTCGGGTGGATACTAGCCTGAATTACATTGAGAGGCCGATAGCAATTTTGGATAGAAAAGTCAAGACCCTAAGGAACAAGGATGTGCGACTGGTTAAGGTGCACTGGGAGCACCGCAGGTGATCCGAGTGGACTTGGGAGCCAGAGTCCGAGATGCGCGAGCAGTACCCAGAGTTGTTTCTGGAGCATGACTTCGAGGGCGAAGTCTGATTCTAGTGGGGGAGATTTATAACATCCCGACTCCCAGGTATAATATTTATTTATTTATATTTTTAGGGTTGACTAAGTGACTCTTTGAGTTGGATGCCCAACTCGTCGAGTAGAGTCGGGCTGGCCACGTGGGTTTAATGACCAACTCGACGAGTCAGAGAGCCGACTCGTCGAGTTGGCGCTGTGTGATGAAAACCTAAATCTCCGGGTTTGTGTCCTATTTAAAGGGCCTTAAGCCCTCATTTCCACCTCACCAGCCACACAATCCCCCTGTGTGAAACCCTAATCGTGTTAGTGAGCTAAGAGAGAAAGACAGAGGCTAATCTTGTGGTTTTAGTGCACTTTTGGAGGAGAAGTGAGGAGCATCAAACCTTGGATCAAGAGGAGGCCTTTGGATCCCGAGATTCTTCAGAGATTTGCTTCAGTTGGAGGTAAAAAGATCCTAACTTGATCATTTCCTTATGAGATCTTGGTTTAGGGAGTTTTTAGGGTTTTCTCCCATCCATCTTGTGTCATTGAGTCATTTGAGCATGGTTTGAGGTTGGAACCTCAGATCTGGACTGTAGGAGGCCTTGTGATTCCAAATACCTGAGCTTTATTGAGCTAGAGGCAAGCTCTTGTGCATCTAACCCTTTTTGGAGCTTGTATTGGCATTATGAGCCTAATATGCCATGCATGAACGTAAAGCTTGCAGCTTTACATGACATTCGAGCCTTGGGATGATAGATCTAGAGTTTGGAGTTGTAGATCTGCCTTAGAACGTCTGAATGAGAATGTAGACTGAATGGACTGGTCGATTCAATGGGTTGACTCGACGAGTCGGCTAGGGTTTTCCCCGATGAGTCTGGACATGAGTGACTCGGCGAGTTAATGAGATAACTCGACGAGTTAGCTTTGGTTTTTTTCGACTTCTCTGAAGAAACAAGGGGACTCGGCGAGTCACATAGGTGCACTCGACGACGTCGGGTCAACAAGGACTGTTGACTTGAGTGTTGACTTATGTTGCCTTTAGGGTTGGTCAAGACAGAGAATAGGGAGACCATGGAGGGGTAAAATGGTATTTTATCCATTCCAAGAGATTTAAAGTGAGAAAATAGCTTGGTTTATTTAGAGTTGTTATTTAAGTGTTAGTTAGAGATAATTATCATATGTGTTAGGCGGAGGCTAGATTGGTGTTTCGTGTACGAGATTCATTTGCTTGCTTACGAGGTGAGTCTTCTCACTATACTTACCTTGAGTCGTAATTTGTGTGACCGGAAGGTCTTATGTGCTTATATTGAGTATTGTGATATCCTGCATTATGTCTTTGTGATTTATGATGTGTATTATTCTGAGCTTACCGAGTTAGGATTGGAGGGTCCACCCGCGTTATGGGACCGGAGGGTCCCACTGAGACATATTGACCGGAGGGTCTTATTTGAGATATATCCATGAGAGGCTATTGAGATATGTGTGGTGTTTTGGGGAACTCACTAAGCTTCGTGCTTACCGTGTTATGTGATATATGTTTCAGGTACTTCTCAGGATCGCGGGATGGCGCCGGCTTGATTGTACACACACTTCAGCTGGAGTTTATGTTTTATGGATCCTGGATTTTATCAAACGATTATTGACATTTGTGTTTTGGCAATTTGATACTTGTGGTTTTTGGAATGTGATAATGAGAACTATGTGTTTTAAAAATGAAAAATTTGTTTGAAAATTTACGGTGTTACAAAATATAGAAAAAAATTATATTTTTATAGAAACATAAAATCAAGACATACATTTTGTTTGTCGCAATTGGATGTGCTAAATATATTTCATGTGTTTTAAAAACATATATATAAAAATTACAAAATATAATGTCAGTTAGAAATGTTTGTCATAATTATATGTTGCAAGTTTTGACAAACAATTTCTGTCATCTTTCATTTATAATGAAAGCTTCAATGACATACATTTGTGTGTCATCTATATGCTTTAATGAAATGCAACGGATGTCATTAAAGTCATGTTTTTAGTCGTGATAATATTTGTTTCTTAAATACTTTGAAAATTTAGATGTTTAAATTTAGCTGAATACAAAAGGATGCAATGAAAATCCTTGTACTCTAACCTGTTAGAAAATGGTATCAGGCTTAAATACACATTTACATGTTAAATGTTGTTAGTGATATATCTTGATAAGCGACGCACATCCTGAATGATCTACCATTCTTTTTTACAAATAATACCGGAGTTCCTCATGAAGGGAAGCTTGACCGGATAAAGCCTTTGTCAAGAAGTTTTTAGAGTTGACTGGATAGTTCTTGCATTTCCGATGGAGCCAGACGATAAGGAGATCTTGCTACTGGTGCTGCACCTGGGATTAGGTCAATTCGGAATCCAACCTGTATGACTGGAGGTATCCCAGGTAGATCTTCTGGAAATATGTTTGGGTAATCGCTTACTTTTTTGGAACTAAAAACCCGCAAAGTCACATTTCTTGAACTTTGAAATACTTCCGGGACCGTTTCGTAACGAATTTAAACTATTAGGGGTTGAATTTTAACTTAACTAAAGTTTAGGGGTTGTTTGGTGTTGCGACCTGGGCTTGGACCTCCTTTATGATCTCTGATTTGATGTTAAGAGGTATCTGTAAGGTCACACGAAAGAACAGCCGTTAGCCGTTTCCCGGGAGGAGGCTCCCGGAAGAACGCTCCGACGGTCAAGTTAGATATGTTTCTGAGGTCTTAGGAAATAAATTGCTCGTAGAGAAGACTGCTTACCTTTAGGTCTCCTGAGTACTCCCTTTTATACTTAGCGATCCTGCTTGTCCGTACGGGACAGGATCACTTTTAGGGGAGAAGGTCAGAGGTGCTGATTGGAGGATTGTGCGCCTCTTTATGTCAGAGCGCTGCCATTGGCTCCGGCGGTAATGCTCTGATCCTCTGCCTTGTCCTTGACTGTATACTTTGTCTTAATACTGGGAGCGTCTCTGGCGGGCGCGAGCCTTTCGCCGGGGCGCCCGGCTCTTAGGGGCGCTGGCGGGCACTAAGCCTTTCGCCGGGGCGTCCTGCTCTCAGGGGCGCTGGCAGGCACTGAGCCCGCTCCTCTTGGCTCGGTCGAGGCGCCAGGTATCTTGGCCAGGCGCGACTTTTCCGTGCTGACTTAGGCACGTCATCAAGTCCCCCAGTCTAGTAGTCGTAGCGTTGAACCGCTAGATACGACGTTCTGGGCTTTGCTAGTTTTCACGTGTTGCTTCCCTGTTCGCTCGCCGTTCTGGTTTTAATGACGACGTGACCTCTTATGATGGCTAGCGGTTACGTCAGCGTTTCAGACATTTTGAATATCCCGCCCTTTCCGTTTCCTTATAAGAGTATTTATCATGCCTTCTTATCTACGTTTCTTCTTTCTTTCTACCCTTCTTCTCCACCTCCATTTTCTTTTCTTTCTTTCCATGGCGAGTCCCCCAGGCATTATGCCTTCTGCTTCTGAGTACTCTTTTCTCGAGACCACTTATGGCCTTACTTCTCTTGAGGGTGTGGAGTTTCCTTCACCAGGTTCTTCTATACTTTCCCCCCTCCCGGAAAAGTCGGAATCTACCAGAAAACCCTAGATGCCGGCCTTCGTCTCCGCTTGATTGATTTCCAGGAGGAGGTGCTCCAGAAGGACGGTTGCAGCGTTCAAATGTTAACGCCCAACGTTGTAAACAAGGTTGTTGCTTTTGAGATGATTTTTCGGGCTAACGGTTATCTTCCTGACTACTTCGTGTTCAAATACTTCTTCCGTTTTTATTGCACCGGTGATAAGTATACTTTTTCCGTTCGTCGGGGAGGGCATACCCTGGTGCCTGACGGCCGAACACCCAAAAACTGGCAAGATAGGTGGTTTTGGGTTAACCAGGGCTTGGTAGGTACCGGGCGCTACCGTGCCAACACTTTTGTTGATACTACCCCCAAACTCTTTCCCCATAATCAAGGCGTGGCTGACTTTCTCAAGACCATCCAAGTGTCCCCCGAGGATTATTCTGAGGCCCTTCTCTCTGGAGTGGGGACGAGTCCGTCTTGGAGGCGTCGTGGTAAAATGGCGGTTTTCTTCCACGTCGTGGACGGTAAGTATCTGTGTTCTTGCTTTTTTCATCAAGGTTAGCGTTTTATTATCTGAATACCTTCCATTCTTGACTTTCCATAATTCCTTGAATTCCCCAGGTAACGAGTCCCCCTGTCTATGGATGAGGTGCTTCAAAAACGCTATCGGGGTAAATTGGAGTACCGGGAAGTGGATTTGGTTGATCGTCTTCCTCCCCCTCGCCGTTTGGATCAGCTTGTCCTTTCTGCAGCTATGCAAACTCCTTCATCGTCAAGCAGGGATCCGCCGTCTGCCTGGGGAGATCCTCTTGCGGTTCGCCCGTTCTCCTCTGTTATGCCTTTAGGTGGTGTTTGTGCTACTTCCATCGAGGGTGATGAAGACAGCAAGGATGGCATTATTGCTGATGTTCGGCGACTGTAAGCCAAACGGAAAGCTGTGCTGGCCATGGGCGAGACTGTGATTGGTGCACCTCATGTTACCAAGCGTGTTCAAACCAGGCATAGCTTCTCGCGCCTTCTGAGCTCAATCTCCTCGTCACCGGCACCCGTTGTTGTTATCCCTGATGATGACGTTCAACAGTCTGAAGGGATGAGTGGGGCGCCTAATCAGCCCGTTGCTCCTGCTTCAGCTGCTCCCCCTGTTACTTCTGGCTCCTCTCCTTCAAAGGATCTTCGAGGCCCGAATCCCTCCACTTTTTCCCCCATCCGGAGTTTGGGTGGGAGTTCTTCAGGACCTCCTCCCATTGTTCCCATTTGGAGTCTCCACAATGAGTCTCGTCTCTCCGTTCGCGCTAATGCTTTAGAGTTTGCCCGACATGCCTTTACTCCTGCTACTTCTGCTGATATGGAGGCTATGGGTAGCCCTGCCCTGTCCCATAACATGACCTGCATTGCTGCGCAAGCTATGTTTTATCTTGTTGCTGGGGCTCGACGCATTCAGATGCTCAACGAGATGGAAACTATGCATGCCGGTTGTGGGGCCCATGTGAGTGAGCTAGAGCAGCGTATTTCAGAGCTTGCCGGTGATTTGCAGCGTTCAGAACAAAGGTATCAACTTCTGGTGCCTGAAAAATCTGTGATGGAGGAACTTAGATCCGGTTTGGAGGCCAAAGTTGATTTCCTCTCTCAAGTCAATGAGGGTCTGATGATTCAGGTTGAAAGTCTTGAACGCGACGCAGCTGATCGTGATAAGTTAGTCGCTGATTTGCAATTGAGTGTGACCGTGACATAGCGTGATCTAAACTGGTTACTATGGGTGGGGCTTGTGCGAGTGGTGGATAAGCTAATCGAGCATCCGGAGTTAAAGGAGTTGTGAGTCTCATTCGCCACGCTGCCTTTGTTGCCTGGGCTGAATTTGTTCGTGCTACTCTGGTGACTGCTGGTCATCCAGGTCTTGTGGATACCCCTGCTGCTGGCCCCGTTACTAGTGTCAATGATGCTCTTTTAGCATTTTCCAGTATGGACCATGCCTCGCTGTTGGGGCTAGGTGATTTGGACATGCAGGGGGTTCGTGATCTCTGTGCTTTCTCTGGTTCTGACGGCACTCCCGAAGATGTGGTGGATGGCAATGATAGGATAGATCATGGTAAGAGCACCGTTGGCGGTGGCGGTGGGAACGTTGTTAACGAAAGTGATAGTGGTGCGGGTGTTGGCGATTGTTTGGGTGCCAACGTCTGTGTGAGTGATGAGCGTGATAATGTTGTTCCTGGGCCGATTTGTGTTGACGATACTGTTGGGAACGCAGAAGATGTTGTTGTGCATGGAGACGATGATGCTAGTGCCGAAAGGGATGGAGATGATGATGGTGATGGCGACGGTATGGTGTAAGTTTCGTGTGCTACCTCCATGGGGTGTGAAGACTTTGTTTGTTTGTTGTTCTGATGTTTATGTCTTGAACCATTGCGTGGTTGTGCTGACTTTTGTGTGTTGGTGATGTTATCCTTGTTATGCTGGTTTGATGATATGTATAATCGCTATGTGTTTATCACTTCGTATTTCGTTGGCTGTTAAATTTATTAGCGATACAGGGCCACGCACTAAGCGATTGACCTTGATTAGTTCGACGCACTAAGCGTCTGCATCAGCCAATGTGTAGACCATAAAGTTTAATACTCTAAGTATTAAGGCTGAATGCACTGGGTTTTAATATACTGGGTATTTTAATACACTAAGTATTAACATTGAATGCACTAAGCATTATAATCTAATATGCCAACATTTAAGACTTAAATGCACTAAGCATTACGCGCGTTAATCATTAAGGGTCTAGTACACTAAGTACATATTTCATCATTTTACTTGTTAGATTTGTACACTGAGTACAAGGTCTTTAAACACATTGAGTATCAAGTCCTTCTTTTGTGGGATCTTTCTTCCAGAAGTAGAATTTTCTCAAATTCCTTGCGTTCCACGTTCTTGGAATTTGCCTTCCTTCCATTATTTCTAGCATGTATGCCCCATTCTGGTTTGCTTCTACAACCTTGTATGGACCCTCCCATACGGGTCCTAGCTTGCCCTGGGGGTGAGCCCGACTTGCCTCGTTCTTTCTTAGTACATACTCTCCCACCTTAAATGCTTTTTCCTTGACTCTCTAATTGTAATATCTTTCTGTCGCATGTTTGTATGCCGCCTGGCGTATGCTTGCTTTCTCTCGCCTTTCTTCGAGTATACCTAGGTTCAGCCTCAGGTCTCGCGAATTCGCTTCTTCACCGTCATAGCTCGTCCTTAACGTGCCTATCATCACCTCCGTTGGAAGCATGGCCTCCGCTCCATATGTCAAACTAAATGGTGTCTCCTGCGTGCCAGTTCGCGGGGTGGTCCTATACGACCATAACACCGTCGGTATTTCTTCCGCCCAGTTTCCTTTGGCCTTTCCTAAACGCTTCTTAATCCCGTTCACAATGGTTTTATTGGATACTTCTGTCTGTCCGTTTGCTTGTGGGTGTGCCACTGACGTGAATTGTTGATTTATCCCCTTGCTAGCGCACCACTCCTTGAACGGGTTTTCAGCGAACTGAAGCTCGTTGTCACTTATCAACGTTTTAGGCATGCCAAACCTGGTCATGATATTTTTCCAGACAAACTTGATCATGTGCCTTCCTGTTATGCACGCCAACGGCTCTGCTTCGATCCATTTCATAAAATAGTCCACCGCTACGACCATGTATTTTAACCTTCCCGGCGCCTCTGGGAATGGTCCCACAATGTCTATTCCCCATTGATAGAATGGCCAGGGGCTGGATATACTGGATAAGGGCGCCGGTGGATTCACTTGGACTGGGGAGAACGCTTGGCACTGCCCACATGCTTTGGTCAGTTCCGCTGCGTCTTGGTGTATGGTGGGCCAGTAGATCCCCATCCGAAGCACCTTTCCCGTTAGAGCTCGCGCACCTTCATGTGCGCCTGCTTGGTCTGCGTGTGCTTCCTGCAACGCTTCTTTCCCTTTAATCCCATCTACGCATCTTAGCCATGGGGTTGTGAACCCCTTCCGGTATAGTTCCCCCTTAATTAGAGCGTAAGAGAGTGCCTTTATGCGCACTTTTCTGGCTTCGTCATGATCATCAGGTAGAACGCCTTGCTGTAGGTAGTCTATTAGGGGTGTCATCCATGTGGGCCCTACTGTTGTGAGTGTGCTGACCTGCCATTCCTTTATGCTGCTTTCCTTGAGCACCTCGTCCAAAACCTTCTTTGATAAGTGATCAAAACATGTCGACGCTAGTTTGCTTAGAGCGTCCGCTCTCCTGTTCTCGCTCCTTGGAATTTGCTTGATGGTGAATTCCTTAAAGGATTTGGTAAGCTGTCGTACTGTCCTGACGTATCTTTCCATTCTTTTGTCTCTTGTCTCAAAGCTTCCGTTAACCTGGTTGGCAGCCAGTCTCGAGTCTGTCAGCGCGGCTACAGCTTCTGCGCCCATTTGTTTGGCCAAGCGTAGGCTGGCAAGAAACTCCTCGTACTCTGCCTCATTGTTTGAGGTGTGGAAGTCGAAACGGAGGGCATACGTAACCTCTTCTCCTTCCGGGCTGGTCAGGATTAGGCCAGCCCCCGAGCCCTCCCTGCTGGATTCCCCGTCAGTATACAGCGTCTATTTTCTATTTCCCTTTGAAATTTCTTTTATCGCCATGATTCCTTCTTTGACTACATCCCCCTCCCACGGGACTTCGAGTAGAAAATCTGCTAGTGCCTGCCCTTTGATGCTTATCCTTGGTCGGTAACTAATATCGTGTTCGCCCAGTTCGATCGCCCATTTTGCGAGTCTTCCTGAGGTTTCGGGCTTGAGAAGGATTTGCTTAATTGGGCAATTTGTTAGGACCTCTATCTGGTGGGCCTGGAAATACCGTCGCAACCGTCTCGCAGCGTAGATCAGTGCTAGCACCAGCTTTTACAGGGTCGGGTAGTTAAGTTCAGGGCCTTGTAATGCTCTGCTCACGAAATACACTGCCTTCTGTTCCCCTTCTCTTTCCACAACCAGTACCGAGGATATGGCTTCGGCTGAAGTCGAGAGATATACTTGCAATATCTCACCCGGGATAGGGCTAGCTAACGTTGGTAGTTTGTGCAAAGCTTCCTTAATTCCTTGGAGTGCTACCTCTGCCGCCGCTGTCCACTGGAAGTTGCTTTTCTCGATACAGCCTTTCAATGTGTTGAATAGCGGTATAGCCTTTTCTGCTGATTTTGAGATGAACCTACTGAGCGCCGTGATTTTACCATTCAGGCCTTGTGCATCCCTCAGAGTACTCGGAGGTGGTGTTTGCATGAACTCGTCCACCTTCGTTGGGTTGGGCTAGATGCCTTGTCTGGTAACGTAGTATCCTAGGAACTGGCCTTCTTCCACTCCAAACGTGCACTTGCCCGGGTTTAACTTCATCTTTGCTTTCTCCAATGTTCTGAAAGTTTCTTCAATATCCTGTAAAATCCTTTCCTCATCCTCACTTTTAATAACCATATCGTCGACATATACTTCAATGTTTCTCCTGATCTGGCTTGAGAACAAGGAGTCGACCAGGCGTTGGTATGTTGCCCCCGCGTTTTTTAAACCGAAAGGCATTTTGGTGTAGCAAAACGTGCCATGGTCAGTGTAGAAAGGTGTCTTCTCCTCGTCGTCCTTACTCATCAGGATATGGTGATATCCTTTATACGCATCCATAAAACACTTTAATTTGAACCCTTGTAGTGATTCTACCTTCTGGTCAATCTCCGGGAGGGGGTAGCAGTCTTTAGGGCATGCCTTGTTGAGATCGGAGAAGTCGATGCACATGCGCCATGATCCGTCATGCTTTCGCACCATGACAGGATTGGCTATCCAAGTTGGGAAAACTATTTCCCTCAGAATCCCCGCCTTCATCAGCTTGGCTACTTCCGCATTGACTGCTCTATTGTGATCTCCTCCCTGAACCCTCTTTTTCTGTTTAACTTCCTTTGTACCCGGTCTAATCATGAGTTTATGCTTGATGATTTTCCGGTCTACTCCTACCATATCTGTGGGAGTCCACGCAAATATGTGCTTGTATCGCCGGAGGAGATCGATAAGTGCCCGCCTGGTGTGCCCTGGAAGATTGCAACCGATACTGATTGTTTGATCACGATGCCCTTCGTTGATAACTTCTTTCTCGAATGCCGAATCACCCTTCACTTTTTTGGTTTCTCTTGTTATCTCGGCTGGTTGCATGATCGTAAAGCACTGCAGTTGCTTTGGTGGTGTGGCCAGGATTGCGGCCGAACCTCCGCTAGTGTTGAACTTCACTATCCCATGCATGGTGGACGGGATCGCACCTAATTTGAGCAAGGTTGGCCTCCCCAGAATGATATTATGTTCTGCTGAATGTCGGATGACAACAAAATCGACCAGGACTGTTTTCCTTCGCTGCTTGTCATGACTAGTCAGTGTAAGAGGGAGGTGGATCGTGCCTAGCGGCCATAGGCTGTGTCCCGTGAATCCGACCAACCTTCCCGCTGTAGGCCTCAGGCGGTCCTTCCACATGTCTGGGAGAAGACGGAAGCAATGCTCGTAGATGATGTCTGCGGAGCTGCCTGTGTCGATATACACTCTGTGTATGACCATGTCTTTAATGGAAGCCTGTATTACAAGGGGGTTATCACCTGTCCAGCCTTCGGGCTTGGGATCTTGCGATGAGAACGTTAGCTCTTGTGTCATGGTCGTTTGATTCTCCTGGTGTGCAGCTCCTTCATGTCTGCTTCTCTTGGCTCGTATCATGAATATTTCTTTGGGCTGTGTACCCTCTTTCGGAGCTCCTTTGGCATTTTCTGCGTCAAACTTGGCGCACAGGTTGCGTGCTATCTCCGCGAGATCTCCCTTGAGCTTTTTCTCTTCCATCTCTTTTTTAAGGACCGAGCAATTGGTTGTGTCGTGCGTCCTGCTTTTGTGGTATTCGCAGTACCGCCCCTTCGGTGTTCTCTCTTGCTGCTTGTTCGTAACCACGTATAGGTCTAGGCGACGACCCCGTCTGTCGTCCCGACGAACGGCCTAAAGCGACCCAATGGTCTCTTTCCTCGTCCGAAGTGCATGCTTCCCCCCGGCGTTTCTGGGTTGGCTGGGTTGTAACGCTTGGTAGCCATAGCGTTTAAGTATGCTTGCTTTGCTGCTTTGCCTTCCTCCTGTCTTAAATATCTTTCCACTCTCTCCTTTAGTTCGGATCTCGTCTGTGGTTTTTTGCCCATGAGTTTTTATGACAGAGGGCCGGGGAGGAGTCCCCACGTGAAATCTCCTACTATAAGGCCCTCGTCATGACCTGGCACATCCAATGTGGCGTTTGTAAACCGTGTGAAGTACTCTCTTACGCTTTCCCCTTCCTTTTGCTTACATCCGCTGATGGAATGAGAGTCGCCTTTGTACTTTCGCAGTTGCATGAAGTTGGTGAGGAAAAGATATTTTAGTTGGCCAAAGTTGTAAATGCTACTTGGGGGCAGCATCTTGAACCATGTGCATGTATTTCCATCTAGCGTTGTTGGGAAATATGTGCACCAGAAACGTTCGTCTAGCTTCAGCGACGTCATTGTCCATTCATACGTGTCGATATGACTGTCCGGGTCGGTAGTGCCATTGTAAGTTTTCAAGTTGGGGAGCTTTGCTGTATTTGGGATCTCGTAATCCAGTAGTTCCTTGGCAAACGGAGATATGACGCTTCGTGACAGGTAGTCTTGATTGGGGATGGTCAGCGGGCCGTGTGTATTATACTGGTGGGTCGTGTTGTGCGGCTGTGCCCCTCGGTGGCCGTATAATGCCTGATACCCTGGGTTAGGACCGTAGAAAGCCTGCTGTTGAAATGGAAATTGCAACGAGTATCCCGGGTGTGTAAGTTGATGTTGAGCCAAGGATTGCGTTGGTGTGGGCTGTTGTTGACTTGTTGGGGTGGTCGCTATAGGCGCACCCCATGTGCCTGTCAAGAGATGAGGCAATGATGGCGGTGCCGCCATGGCTTGCGCGAGCGGCGGGAGCATCAGGTGTGTGCTCGTTGGTATTTGGCTCTGTGGTGACACGTGGAGTGGCAGTTGGGTGTTTGGTGCTTGGTTTCCTGTCGCTGAAAAGAAGGGAAGTTGGTGTTGTATCATTGGGGTGAAAAAGGGTGACATTTGGTTTACTGAGAGTTGTGTCGCCGTTGGCTGGAATGTTAACGCCATTTGCAAAGGTGTGGCGAGTGGTACCGTTCCCATAAGTGGCGTCGGTTGCCGAAATGGCGTTTAGATGATAGCCTCTGTGCCCCGTTGTTTGCAGCGAAACAGGTGGTTGGGCCAGCTGCTAGGGCGTTGTGGTTAGCATAGAGCTTCCTTGGCCGGTGAGTTCATTGGTAGTCGTTATGGGTGGCGGTACATCGTCCAGCGGTGTCATGGAGCGTATAGGGCTGTTCTGTATGCCCTCAACGCCGTCACTACCGTCAGACGCCATTGTTTTTGATGATACAGTGGTTTTTACTTCGTTCTTCGTCACACAGAACGGATGGCACAAAATGTTGCGACCTGGGCTTGGACCTCCTTTCTGATCTCCGATTTGATGTTAAGAGGTATTTGTAAGGTCACACGAAAGAACAACCGTCAACCGTTTCCCGGGAGGAGGCTCCCAGAAGAACGCTCCGACGGTCAAGTTAGATATGTTTATGAGGTCTTAGGAAATGAATTGCTCTTAGAGAAGACTGCTTACCTTTAGGGCTCCTAAGTACGCCCTTTTATACTTAGCGATCCTGCTTGTCCGTACGGGACATGATCGCTTTTAGGGGACAAGGTCAGAGGTGCTGATTGGAGGATTGTGCGCCTCTTTATGTCAGAGCGCTGCCATTGGCTCCGGCGGTAATGCTCTGATCCTCTGCCTTGTCGCTTGACTGTATACTTTGTCTTATACTGGGAGCGTCTTTGGCGGGCGCGAGCCTTTCGCCGGGGCGCCCTGCTCTTAGGGGCGCTGGCGGCCACTAAGCCTTTCGATGGGGCTCCCTGCTCTCAGGGGCGCTGGCGGGCACTGAGCCCGCTCCTCTTGGCTCGGTCGGGGCGCCAGGTATCTTGGCCAGGAGCGACTTTTCCGTGCTGACTTAGGCACGCCATCATTTGGTAATTTAATTAACCAAGGTATGACTACTTTGGTTAAAATAAATAAAGGGGGGGGGGGGGACTGAAATGGTTTAAATTGAAATTATGTTTTAAAATTGGACTGGTTTTGTTAAGGATTTTCAATGAAGGGGCTGAAATGCTTCTTATTATTCAAAGTTTGGAGGTCGGGATTTAATTTTGTTAAAAATAAACAAATGAGGGGCTGTTTTGTTTAAAATACACCAATGTTTTGGAAAAGGGCTTCTTTTAAAATGGATGTTGCAGCAGACGGGTTTATTAGTCATTTTATCGAAGTTGGAAGGATTTAGGGCTTTTACGCCCTATCTTTTGTTCGATATGTCATACAGATGACAAAAGACGAACGGATTACGAAGGGACGGAGCAGATGAACGAAGAGAGGGAAGCACGAAGATGGAGGTCCGATGGATGCCGATCGATTGCTGGCCGAGGAAGCGTCTCCGGAGTCGACGAGACCGAAGCAATGAAGGAACGAAGCATCGAGTTCGGGCTCCGTCTCGTCCGGCTGTGATGTGTGAAGGGGGAAGAGAGAACCAGTCCGCCTGGAGCGATGTGAGCAGCAACAACAGCACAGACGAGGCTTCGATGGCCGTTGCTTGATTGGAGAAAGAGAAGGTACGAGGGTGAGGCTAGAAGAGGGTTTCTTCGGTCTCAGTGGGTACAGCAGTGAGATGCGAGGCCAGAAGGGGACCATCTCCGATGCTCGCCTGCTTCGAGGAAGGTGAGAGAAAGACGGGAGCGACAGCAGAGCTGTCGCCGGTTGCTTCTTCAACGAGGGCTGCGGTGGCAGCTCTTGGTTGTAGCTTCTCGTCAGGCAGAAAACACGAAAGGATCGGGGATGTTTGGATTGCTTCTTTAACGAAAAAAAATGAACATGAACGGGATCAGCAACAGGTATGGATTTGGTTTGTTTTGACAGGAATCTATGGAACCTAAGTGGGTGTTTGGGTTTGTTTTAGACAGATAATCAAAGATGGATGAAGAACAAAAGGGAAGTTGATGATCTTCCGGTTTGCTGGAAAACACAAGCACGAGGGGTTTCACTGTCAGCTTCAATCATGGAAGAGTTTACTATAGTTTGTGGTTTTGTATAAGTTAAAATTGGTAGAACATTATAACTTATTATTGTGTGTATATTTTTCTCTCATCCATATTGTATGTACTTTAAATGAGATTTTTAATAGAGATTTAGAAGCAACGATATAAATGATTTTGATTAGATTTTTGGGAGACTTTTGGGGGATAATGTCTTAAAAGGGTAATATATTTTTCAATTTGTACACATTTGGTCACTGAGTTTTTTTCGTCCATATTTACCCCTTTAACTTGTTAAACTGTACACATTCAGTCCATATGACCGGTTACTTCAGGTTAGCCGGGAAAAATGACTTAATAGGGTAATATATTTTTCATTTTGTAGACATTTAGTCCTTAATATTTTTGTACACATTTAGTCCTTAATAATTTTGTACACATTTAGTCCTTAATATTTTTGTACATATTTAGTCCTTAACATTTTTTTTTGTTTCAAATAAGTCCTTTTTTTACTCACTCAGTATTTATAAATGATTTCTTTAGGTTTTTCTCACGACATCTTACGTGGAACAATCATTGATGAGTTGTTTAGGTTTGTTGATGTTTATGTCCAACATGATCTCGACTACTTGGTTGCGTAGGTCTTGTGGTTTGACTTAGGTCTTGTATTCTGAACGTCGTAACTTCTTCATATGATATCAGATTTTAACGATCTTATATCCACGTGTTCATTTTTTCATTAAGATTACTCCCGTTAAAATGTAATATATTTTTACTTACGATTTAAAAAAAAACATCCATACATGCATTCATAAAAACGTATGGACAGGGGCAGACGCAGGAATACATAGTAAGTGTTGCCGAGATGAAATAGGTGTTGCTGATACATGAAAAATAGCTATAAACGAAAAAAAAAAAATCAAAAAATTTTCCACTGCGGACAAAAAAAACAGTTGTTGCTGGTGCAACACCGGGACTAGGCTAAATCCGCCTCTGCTTATGGATATAAAAATCGTAAGTAAAAATATATTATTTTTTAATGGGAGTAATCTAAATAAAAGTTGTAGTAGACTAAAATACGAATGCATGGATATAAATATCGTTCGCATGGATATAAACATCGTTAAAATCCGAGATCGTATGAAGAATTATGACGTTCAGAACACATAACCTAAGCAACCAAGCAGTCGAGATCGCGATGGACATAAGCATCAAAAGGCCCAAACATTTCATTAATGAATTTCCCACGTAAGATTTTGTGAGAAAAAACTAAATAAATCATTCATAAGTATTTAATGAGTACAAAAACAAAAATGACTTATTTTGCAAAAAAAATAAAAAATAATAATAATAATAAATTAAGGACTAAATGTGTACAAAAATATTAAGGACTAAATGTGTACAAAGTGGGAAATATATTACCATATTAAGTCATTTTTACCGGATAACCTGAAGTAGCTGGTTATAAGGACTGAATGTGTACAGTTTAACAAGTTGAAGGAGTAATGTGAACGAAAAAAACTCAGTGACTAAATGTGTACAAATCGAAAAATACATTACCCTTTTAAGTCATTATCCCGACTTTTGGCTGCAGATTTGAAGTACTTGTGATCTTGAATCATTTTGGTTAATCTTGTAGTGTTATTTTAGGCAAGTATACACTTCTTGAATGGTACTACTTATACACACATGTATGGGTATTTTGATAATAAGATGCATATCATACATGTGTTTGTGTTTGTATTAGTTTAATTATTTATGTATTTGTTTGGTTTGAATTTAGAAGCAATGTAATTCCTAATTATTTGTGTATTTGGGTGTGTACTGATTTATTGTACTAGTTATATACACTAGTATATTTATTTAGGTATTACATATATATAAATTTAAACTCATACGTTAGGAAATGAGAAATTGTTAATTTGATAAACATTGGTCGGTTATATTTAAAATTGACACATATAATGTATATTTATGGAAATTTAATCAACCACATGTAATTGATTATGACATATGTCTCATACCCGTGTGTGTGTGTATATATATATATATATATATATATATATATATATATATATATATATATATATATATCCAACCACATGTAATTGATTATGACATATGTCTCATACCTGTATGTATATATATATATATATATATATATATATATATATATATATATATATATATATAGGTTTAGGTTCTATGCAAAACAAAAAACCCTAAAAAAAACCCTAAAAATCATTAAAATGCATAAAAAAATACTTAGAGATCACAAAACTTTTTTTTAATTTTTTTTATCAAAAAATCGCAACTTTTAGGTCAAAATCGCTGAAATTTTTTTTGAAAAAAAACTATTTTTTACAAAAAACAAAAAAAAAATTGATTTTTTATTTTTTTTTCAGCGAAATTGTAAAAAATGCTGCGATTTTTTGATAAAAAATTCAAAAAAAAGTTCTGTGATGTGTTGGTATTTTTTTATGCATTTTTATAATTTTTAGGGTTTTTTTAGGGTTTTTTTTGTTTTTCAAATAACCTTCCCATTGGTTATGTATTCTGAAATAATATATAAATCCAAAGCTGGTTGATGTGGATTTTAACGATGGAAATAGCCCATCACTTAGAAAAATGTGAACGACTATATATATATATATATATATATATATATATATATATATATATATATATATATATATATATATATATATATATATATATATATATATATATATATATATATATATATATCAACCACAGTTTTCTAAGTGATGGGCTATTTCCATCGTTAAAATCCACATCAACCAGCTTTGGATTTATATATTATTTCAGAATACATAACCAATAATAGAAATCATGTCAATATATATATATATATATATATATATATATATATATATATATATATATATATATATATATATATATATATATCAACCACAGTTTTCTAAGTGATGGGCTATTTCCATCGTTAAAATCCACATCAACCAGCTTTGGATTTATATATTATTTCAGAATACATAACCAATAATAGAAATCATGCCAAAATAAATAGTTTAAGGTTTTGGGATTAATAAATCTGAAAACGTTTGATTTTTCAACTTTTATAAATATTTGTATTAAAAATATTTCAAGTATGAAATTAAATATTAGACTATAATATGAGTCCAAAAACATTCTCGAAAATTCCATATGAGGTGTGCAAGTCCCTCAATAGATAGAAACGGTGTTGACAATTTTAGGGAAATATGTATTATACTAGTTTTGGATTCTTAAAACGTCGTATCTTCTGCATACGAACTCCGTTTTGTTCGTTCTTTATATTTTCAGAAATAGGGAAACACGTGCTACGAGACTACAGTGTTTATATTTCTCACAACTGCTTAATACAAAACTTTAGTTTTTAAGACGCATTAACTAGGGTTAAAGTTTGAGTTGTTTGAGCTGTTTGTCAGTTTACACGTTTGAAAGTAATATATAATTTGGTATTTTATAATATTTGAAATGAACTCATTTATTTCACATAAGATGCACTAAAATTCAATGAGTCAAATTAATAAGAGGTTTACTGTGAACTTGACCGTTCACAGTCTTTGACCTAAATTCTGGAATGTCACAAATGGATTAGGAAGTAATGATAACTCTCCCACAATGATCTGCCTCACTCATACAAATAGGTTGTCCTTTTGAACCTAGATCTTGGGATCTCCAGTCTTCTAGGTAAGGTTTCATTCGTATGAATTTATTCATTTAAAGGCTTTAGTCGCATTCCTCTTGACGACTTATAAACTACATATCTACTCAAGCCTTTTGTAAGCCGATCCGCAATGTTATCCTTTGACTTCACCCGGTCAATCGTGATAACTCCCATAGAGATTAGTTTTCGTATCGTTTTATGTCTACGTCTAATGTGCCTTGATTTCTCATTATACATTTTACTTTGAGCTCTACCAATTGCCGATTGGTTATCACAATGTATATATATGGGCGTTACCGCCTTTGGCCATTGGAGAATGTCCTCTACAAATTGACGTAGCCACTCCGCCTCTTCAGCACAAATATCTAAGGCGATAATTTTATATTCCATTGTAGACCTGGATATAACTGTTTTCCTGGATGATTTCCAAGCTATAGCAGCACCCCCAAGTGTAAACACATATCCACTTGTAGATCTGAAATCTTTTATGTCATTTATCCTACTTGCATCAGTATATCCTTCAATAACTGTTGGATGTCTGCAATGATGCAATCCATATTCTCTCGTGTATCTCACATACCTTAGTAGCCTAGTAATACTCTTCCAGTGTTTAGAATTGGGTTTACTAGTATATCTACTTAGTCTGCTCATAACATATGCTAAGTCAGGTCTGTTACAACTCATTAGATACATCAGACTGCCAAAAATTCTTAAATATTCCACTTCATTAACACTTTCACCTCTATTTTTACGTAGATGTTGACTAGTGTCAACTAGAGTTCCGGCTATGCTAGTATCTCCCTTAGCAATTTTTTCGAGAATCTTATCCACATAGTTTGTTTGACTTAAAATCAAACCACTTTGGGTTCTTGTTATGTTGACTCCAAGAATCACATCCGCTAAACCCATATCTGTCATGTCGAACCTGGATTTAAACGTATCCTTCGTGGATCTTATCATCTTGTCATCACTACCAATGATAAGCATATCATCAGCATATAAACACAAGATGACATAACCATGAGTGGTTTTTTTCACATAGATACACTTATCACACTCATTGATTCTAAAGGCACTTTCCATCATTACTTGATCAAACTTTTGATGCCATTGTTTTGGAGCTTGTTTTAATCCATGTATAGACCTAACAAGTTTACAAACCTTATTCTCATGTCCCGAGGCAATGAACCCCTCAGGTCGCTCCATATAAATTTCTTCTTCCAACTCCCCAGTTACGAAAGCAGTTTTCACATCCATTTGATGAACTTGTAGGTTTCTAATGGCTGCAAGGGCAAGAACTAATCTAACGGATGTTATTCGCATTACCGGTGAATACGTATCAAAATAATCTATACCTTCCTTTTTTCTATAACCTTTTATTACTAATCTTGCCTTGTATTTATCAATACTGCCATCAGGTTTCATCTTTCTCTTAAAAATCCAACGGTAACCAATTACTACATGGAGGTAGATCTACTAGTTCCCATGTATGACTTTGTTAGATAGATTCTACCTAATTTTTGATGGCTTCTTTCCATTAAGGTCCCTCAGAAGATGTAGCCGCCTCTTGGTAGGTTTTAGGTTCACTTTCCACCACATAGGTGAAAAAATCATCACCCAATGATTTTTTTGATGGGTTTGAGCATAACAACAATTCTGAAGTGTTCTTGCAACCCTAATGCTTTGGATCTAGGTTTTCTCTAATTGAACATGCAAACTTGAACACAAAAGGAGAAACCCTAGGAAGTGTCTACAAATTTCGATATTCATATCAAACTAGGGTTAGGCTACATAACTTGATTGTTATATTGTAATAACAATGATTCCCTTGGAGATCTTGAAGCTTGAGAACTTAGTGTCATAAGTGTAACACCTCTAATGGATCACAAACACACAATGTAGGAGAATGATATGAGAGAGGAGGAGATCAAATTTTCGGCTATTGCTTCTTCCAGAGAGTGGCCGAAAATCATAGCCTTAAGGGTTCTATTTATAGTGCACCAACGATGCTATGTATAACCCTAATCTCAAATATGGTAATTATCCACCTCCTTTGATTATCCATATATGATAAGATATTCTAGAAACTCTAGAATAATCTTAAATATACACATTAAAAACCGTCCACCCTTCCCCTAGGAAGGTTTTGGACCCTTTTGTTCAGCTATTGAACAATTGCACTTTTCGTCTGCACTTTTAATTAATTCCTTTAATCCCAAAATTAAATCCAAATTAATTTCTGATTAAAGATTAATTAACAATATTCACAGTAGCTGCATTTTCCATATATAGTTTTGCACCATCTTCAACATCCTTGTAGGTGCTGAAAACACTCTTGTCATGACACACATGACGAGTAGCCCCTGTGTCAATCCATCACTCCTTCGAATTAGTATTCATGAGATTCACCTCCGAGACCATGGCCGTGAGATCAATTATCATGGCCACCAACTCCATGTCATCATTCACCATGTTTTCTTGATGGTTCTCCCGTTTGGGTTGCGGGAACTCTAAAGCCTTGTGACATGGTTGGCCATAATTGTAGCACTTGAACTTCTTCTTGAAAGTTACTGCCTTGGGGCATAGGTTCTTGCCTTTTCCTTTCCCTTTGTGAGCTCCCTTGCCTTTGCTCCTGGAAGTTTGACCAGCTTCCACCACATGAACCTTAGAAGGTTCAAAATCACTACCTTTCTTCAAAGCCATTCGATTGTCTTCTTAAATGCGAAGACGCACCACCAGTTCCTCCACCGACATCTCTTTTCGCTTATGCTTAAGGTAGTTTTTGAAGTCTATCCAACCAGGAGGAAGACTTTCAACCATTGATTCAACTTGGAAAGACTCACTAAGTTCCATTCCTTCTGCATTGTTATCATGTATAATGACCTGAAGATCTTGGACTTAACTCATAACGGATTTTGAGTTAACCATTTTGTATTCCAAGAACTTTGCAACAACATGCTTCTTGGTATCAACATCTTCTGTATTATACTTCCTTTCCAAAGACTCTCATAGTTCCTTAGTAGTTGCAACTTTAAAATAAACATTGTAAAGTGCATCAGCTAGCCCATTCAACCGATAGTTGCGTCACAGAAATTCTAAATGCTTCCAAGCATCCACTGTATTCACATCTTAAGCATCAACCTACCCCTCAACAGTTATAGGAGCATTTTCTGTTAGGAACCGAGCCAAGTTCAAAGTGGTCAAGTATAATAACATCTTCTGTTGTCGCCTCTTGAAGTTAAGACCATAAATTTTTTCAAGCCGTTCAGCATGATGGGCCATGATCTTAGGCACACGTGTTGTAGCAGTCGAGTTCACAACAGAGGTTCCAGTAGCAGCAGGAGTTCCAGACATTCTGAAAAAATTGAATTTACAATTAAATTAATTACCATAACGAAACGATATTGAAGACAATATCGGTACACACTTCATTCAGAAAAACAGAAAGAAACGAAAAATAAAAACGAAAAGAAAAATATGTTTAAGACTGTTAGTTATTGGCTTCGTTTCTTGAATAAAAAAATTATGTCTGAACCGAATGATCTGCAAGATAAAACGTTAGAAACAAACGTAGTGGCTGAGCCTCAAGTTGGACTCGATTCCCTTAAATAGATTTGTCGTCTGTTCCTAGGTTACAACAACTGTACTGCCGGATATGGCTACTTGCCTGAAAAAGTTGCCGAAAATAGTTGCAGAGAGAAGGAGAAAGAAGATGAGTATTTGCATATGTATATCGAATGAGGTAGTAATGGTCCGTTTTTATATTGGTTTGTGATTGCAAGAAATCAATTCATCATTAAGGAATTGATTGTGCCAATTAAATGCTATTAATTGCATAATTAATGCGCACTAAATGCACCAGTTACCAAAAAATCAAAACCAAGGACCAAAACTGTAAAGTTTAGCAAAGTTGTGGGTTGCACGGGCCTGAGTTTTCGGAGTTGCATTCGTGTCCGTTGGTCGCGCCCATGTGCAAGTTCGGTGAATTTGGCCTACGAAATCTATGATTCGCACCACCCTGCGCGTGGGTAGGAGTTAGAGTAAATCCATAGACACAAGTTTGTAAGTCTATCATTCATTCATGCTTATAAGCTCACTTGATTATGGTCTTCCTACCAATGTGATATTCATTCCCACACCCACCTCTTTTTCTAACTTCTATTGCCAAATACCCAACTTTGAGTATCGATATCTCATTCACATATACTCCATTTTACACATACGATATATCGTTTCAAAGCTCTCACGGTGTAGAACACAAACTCACTTAGAGTTAATTATATATACAACATCTGTATATATTTATATATGTCCAAAGTTAGTAAAAATACACATATTTATACTAAAATTTCCAACATCATTCAATACTACCTAACCGTGCTTTGTGTTTAAATAATATTAGAAATAATTTCCGGTTTAGTATTACAATTTAACGTTCTGATTGATTAATTTAGAAATTACTTATCTACTGATTTTCTTTTATAATTTAGATCATGATGGTTAATTGATATGAACAATTGTTTCTAAGCTAACACAATTTATTTATTTTTTTGTTAATTAATTAATAACCAATTATTTGAAAAATAGTATTTGAATATATATTTTAAATTTATTTTATATTTTGATTAATTTTTAATTTAACATAATATTTAAATTAACAAATAAGTGCATTTTAATAATCATTTTAAAAATATGCTAATAATATGATAGTATTTTGTATTTAATAACATTTTCAATTAATAGATTAATTATTTGGAAATTGAAAGACCAAAGACTTAGACTTTTAAATGCATATGATGATAGAAAAATCTATGTATTGTATGATGTGATATAATGGTATTGGATAATCAGCCAAATAGTAATTAGTATAAAAATCCTTTTTTTTAAGATAAAATATACTAAATTTCAAAACAAATTAACACAATTATCTTTGAAATTATTGAAAAATTTTTAAATGATCTAAATTGAATAAATATAAATCATTATTACTCTTTAACGCCATTGTCCATGATATAGGAAAATAATATTTTGAGTTTTTCACTATGTGCCTTTGTAATCATTTTATCACATATGATTATTCAGAACCGCATATTAAGTCTCAAAGTAATCGAATAATCAAGAAAAAATAGGTTACTAACCATAGTGTTCAACTTATCACAAAAAATAGTCATGCCGTATGGTGCATGTCATTGACTTAGTCTACCTCTTGACTTGTTTTGATAGGCCAACTCATCGACCGAGTAATAAATTTCATAGGCTTTTATTGTGAGGGCCCCACAACGTCAATTCTAGGATAGTGATGCGTTTTAAGGCTGTCCGGTATACGGTATACCGGCAACGAACATGTTCGTTGTCAACGTGGCCACGGACCACGGCAGCGCATACTATCCCGCCGGTCCGTGGTGGCCCGTGGTCGTGGTGATTTGTGGTGGGGAGCACGGAGGACGACGACCAATCCATTTCTTCTTCACTCTCACATAGACGGATCCAATAAAGCACCATGGGTATCACAGGAGGCCCCAAATTTTTTTTTTAATAGATTGTTTCTGAAATTTATTATTTATATCGCAGAAAGTCTAAAATATATTTTGGGCTACCCTAACTTTTTTTTTTTAATATTGTTGTAGACGTTTAATCCAATAAATAATTAGCCCAAACTTAAAAGCCCAAGTTCTTAATACCACAATATTAATTGACGTCAATTCTCAGCATCTAATTATCGTAACTTCCAAATTCAATTCCCTCCCTGCCCTGCGACTCGCCGTTGCTATGATGTCCTCCTTCTTCTGCCGCTGATCGGTGGCCGGTGGTGGGTGTTTTCCGGCTAAATCCCCCGGTGGCCGGTAGTGGGTGATTATTGATCAAAGTGGTGCACAATGAAGCAAGTAAGTAGAAATTTTGTGATTATTTTTTGGTTAATTGAAATTCAATTTTTTGGCATTGTGTTGAAAAAATAGAAATTACCAATTAGGATTATTAAATTAGAGACTTATGGTCAATAATTAGTGATTATTTGTTGTTGAAACTTGAAATCAAGTTTATAGTTCATATATTTTGATAATTTGATTGCGGGTTGTTATTTGTTGTTGAAACTTGAAATCAAGTTATAAAATTAGAGTTGATTGTAGATATATTTTGATTGTAGGTTGATATTAACAAATTTTTCAAAAGACAATTAGATGTTGGAGACAACAATGGTGAAGGAACTTCAAAAAAAAAAAAAACAGGACTAATGAAAGTACACAAGTTCCACAACCTAATCAACATACACCAAAACCACAATCTAATGAACATATTCCAAAACCACAAGAACCACAATCTAATGAGCATACTCAAAAACCAAAAGTACCACAATCTTTTGATTTGAATGATCTTCCTTCGGACCCAGGGGAGAGGCCAAAGATTACATCTTATAATCCTAATCAAAGGGATGAAATAAGGAGGACATATTTGATTAAAGGACCTTGTCAACCAAATGGGCATAATTTTGAGTTTACCTTATTTGGTGAGAAGCAAAGACGTTTTGTTGTGGAATGGTTTACGGAATTTCCATGGTTAGAGTATAGCATTAAAAAAAAGAAGGCATATTGTTTTTATTACTACTTGTTTAGAGACATGGTATGCGGTCAAGGTGGAAAAGATGCATTTATAACCGAAGGCTTTAACAATTGGAGTAAAAAAAATCATTCCGAAAACATATGGGTGAGATTCAAAGTTCTCACCATAAGGCCGAAGAAAAGTGTCATTTGTTATTGAGAAAAAACCAATCTATTTGTGAAGTTTTGCATAAGCAAACGGAACTTGAGCAAAGTAATTATGAAATTCGATTACGTGCTACAATCCGTAGTTGTAGATTTTTATTGAAAAATGCATTACCATTTCGTGGACACGATGAGACGGAAAACTCTACTAATAAAGGACTTTTCATTGAAGTCTTATATTTGATTAGAGAAGATAATGAGAAGATTTTTAATGTTACTTTAGAAAATGCTCCAAAAAATGAAAAGTTGACTTCTCTGACAATTCAAAAAGATATTGTCAATTGCTTTTCAAAAGAGATAATCAAGTCTATTTGTGATGAAACTGGTAAAGATGTGTTCGGTATATTAGTTGATGAGTCTAGTGATGTTTCCAAAAAAGAACAAATGGCTATAGTTTTAAGATATGTTGATAGACTTGGGATTGTAAAGGAAAGATTTATCAGAGTTGTTCACGTGCTGGATACATCCTCTTTGAGTCTTAAATCCGCCATCGATATTGTTTTTTCCAACAACAACTTGACTATCGATCAGGTGAGAAATCATAAAATATTTATTCCTTTAATATGATATTAATTTTATTTTTATGTGTTATATTTTTTTATTAATTTTTTCAAATATATAGGTGAAGGGGCAAGGTTATGATGGAGCAAGTAATATGAGTTGTGCATTCAACGGTTTGAAATATTTGATTTTAAATGAAAATAGTTCTGCACATTATATACATTGTTTTTCACACCAACTTCAATTAGTGGTTGTGGCGGTTGCAAAGAAACATGATGATGTTGAAGAATTCTTTGGTTTGGTGGTTACTGTCGTTTGTGGGTCTTGTAAGAGAAAATATATGATACGAGAGATGCAAAGAAAGAGTGGCAGCCGAAATTGGTATTGGTGAAACTGAAACAGGAAGAGGGTTGAATCAAGAGATTTCTCTTGTTCGAGTTCGAGATACTAGATGGGGTTCACATTTTAGAACAATTGTAAGTTTGTTGAATTTGTTTGCAGAAGTTGTTACGGTCCGTAAATATGTCAAAGAGGAGGGGTCTACTTTATCTAACCGTAATCAAGCAAAGGGTATTTTGTCATATTTCAAAACACTTGATTTCGTGTTTCTTTTACACTTGATGTTGGAAATTCTATGTCTCACGGATACTTTGTCAAAGCATCTTCAAAAAAAAGATCAAGATATTTTAGAAGCGGCTTCGTTAGTAAAAGGGACAAAGAAAGCATTGCTAGTTTTTAGAAAAGATGGGTTTCCACAAATTTGGAAGAAGGTATGTGCTTTTTGTGAAAAGCATAGTATTAGAATTGTGGACATGTCAGAATATTATGTTACCCCACGAAAGCGTAGGACCAATAAGACTAATCAACATCATTTTGAAGTTGTGATTTTTAACACGATTTTGGATATGCAAATTCAAGAATTTGGGGAAAGATTTAGTGAAGTTGGCACGGAGTTGATGGAGAACATGGCGGCTTTGAGTCCTTGTGACTCATTTTCTGGTTTTGATAAAGCAAAGTTGTTAAAGTTAAGCGAGATATACAAAAAAGATTTTGACGATTCAGAAAGGGCGCAACTTAATGGGCAACTTGATATCTATTATCACTCTTTGCTCCATGATGAGAGATTTTTCAACTTGAAGGGAATTGCAGACCTCTCTCGTTTGTTGGTGGAAACTGGGAAGCACCTCTCTTTTCCTTTGGTTTATAGATTATTAAAACTAACTTTGGTTTTGCCCGTCGCAACCGCAACCGTTGAACGGTGTTTTTCTGCAATGAAGTTCTTGAAGACCGATTTGCGTAATAGAATAGTTGATGATTTTATGAATGATGCTTTGATTTGTAGTGTAGAAAAAGAAGCACTAGAGAATGTTAAGACTGAAAATGTAATTAATCGTTTTTGCAAAATGAAAGAGCGAAGAGGTGAACTTTAAAACGAAACTTTGTTATAGAAGTTGAAGTTTATATATAATAAAATTGCGGTTTTTATTTTTTTGCTTATTTTATATTAAAATATTTTTTTTCTTGGGATACCCCATTATTTTGATCCTAGCTCCGTCACTGCACTCTCATGCGTCTCTCTTCTCTCTTTTGTTCTTCACTTCTGGTCGTTGTATGTACTCCGGAGTTGGTTCGTGGCTGGTGGTGGCTAATCTGGATCTCTCCACGACCGTTGTTGTGGAGAGTATTACTGATGATCTAATATTCTCATGCTCCTTTTATGTATAGTAAATTGAAGTGAAGTGTTAAAATTTTGGTACAATTTACTTTTTAGTTTCAAATTAGTTAAAATGTATCGAAAACTGGCTAATATTTGCACTTCAATCATTTTTTTTATCTTTTCTGCACGTAACTCACAACCCAGAACCAACTACACAAAATATGTTTTTTAGTGGCATAAAAAAATTGCCGCTAAAGGCTTCCCAGAGAATTAGCGGCGCACATAATAAGTGCCACTAGAAACTCTCCCACTAAAACCCTTTAGTGACAATTTTTGTTTTTGTTGCTGTAGTTTTTTAGGGTTTTAGTGACACTTTATTATTTGTCACGGTAAAATGAAAGTTTTTTTGTGGCACATGTTTTGTGCCATTAAAGCTCATGTGATTCAAGAATTCATGTTATCTTTAGTTACACATTCTATGATTTAGTGACAATTTTTTATTTGTCACGATACAAAAGCATATTTTTGGCACATTTTGCGCCGGTAAATACAAATTAGATTCTATAACTTCGACTACTTATATCTACATAATTTTTATCTACAATATAAAATAAAACAATTAATTAATTTGTAGCACGAAAAAATAATAAAAGTTCTATTGTTTTTCATCAATATTTTAAAACTTTTTGAATCTAATACTAAATAAATGTCAAATGCGCCTAAATGTAGAACTAGATACACGGTAAACATAAAGCAACAAACAAAACAAAAAAAAATAATGAAAAAAAACAACTTGAAATTTAATTACAGATGAACTTCTTCCTCAATTTTCGTGCTAGGTTGAATAAATCGTGTTATCTCATAATTTGGAATGAATACTAACAATAACAATTACCTATTCAAAAACAAACAAAGACAATTCAAAATACAGTTAAATAAGACATAGTTTAGAAAATAAATAATATAACATTGAGCAAAAATCATTATGCCAATAAGAACAAACATAACAAGTTTCTTGAAAAGCTTTATCTTTCCATAATTTCTCAACTGCCCCTTAATACTTGTGAGTTGCAACTGGAAAAACTATTTGTAGATTGCCTGACTTCATGATTTCAAGAAGCCAATCTGATAAAATTTTCAATTTTGTACTTAGGGAACATGTGTAATCGAACCCCCTCCAGTTGGATAAAAAAACTTCAACTGATAAAAATATTAAGTAGATGCTAAATTCTTGAACTTTTTATAGCAAATCCAATCATCTTTCTAAAGTACCAGGTTTATCAACTAGTTTGTTCCAATATAAATTGAATATTCTTCTCAAATTTTATAATACCTTCGAGAAAAATACTTATATAAAGATACAAGTTTCTTTGTATCAAAGACTTCGGTTCTTCACGCTCATTTTCTGAAAATGAGAATTTATAAAGAATCTTGGCTTGATAAAAAGAAAACATTCATGTTTAAGAACTCAATTATCAAAAGAAAGGTATGCAAACTATTAAAAAAATGAATTTATTTTTACTGTGTTGTACCTATTTATAAAAACGCTAACCAAAAGACTTTTAGTTGGTCTAGATCAATATGTAACGACCCAATTTCAAAAGAAATTTTTCATGTTTAAATAGTCAAAACACATTTCCATAAACCATGAAATCTCAATACAATTGTTTTCAAATTCAAATCCATAACAATATTATTTCCAAACATCAGAGTGTCCCATAAAAATGCCTGAGAGAGAGTGCACGCCGTGCCATCAAGCCTTGCCCTTGCCTTTGGACTCAGATGCACCTGAAACAAATCCACAAACTGTAAGCTAATGCTTAGTGAGTCCCTCAGAGACACAATCCACATAACACATATCATATTAGCTATAAAAGCTATATATACCACATAAGCCATGCATACTAACATATAAGGATGTCGTGGGCTCCCCCAGGGTCTTATAACTTCATGCCATGGGCTCCCCCATGATCTTTACCTAGGAATGCCACGGGCTCCTCCACATGGTCTTATATCCAACTGCCACGGGCTCCCCCGGGGTCTTGTATGCAGTAACATACATAATCAGCTAGCATATCATATATCACAGAAGTATCTATCATACTACCTAACACATACATAAACATCTAAGGAGGCCGTGGGCTCCTCTCAGGGTCTTATATCATCATGCCATGGGCTCCCCCATGGTCTTTAGCTAGGAATGCCACGGGCTCCCCCACATGGTCTTACATCCGACTGCCATAGGCTCGTCCCGGGGTCTTCCATGCAATTATCATATAATCACTAGCATACCACTTAGCATATAACCAACTATCATACCACATGTCTCTACTTCAGATAGTGTACCACATAACATAAAATGGGTCGGCCTTGGTGCCTTAGACCCATTGGTATGGTGAGAAGACTCACCTCTCGAATGCTGAACTGACAAGCTAAGATCAGATGTGTCCCACACACTGCTCCCCCTCAACTGCCTATAACCAACAAGTGATTAATTTGTCACGATCCCGGAATACCATAAATACCCTCAAAGTCAACCCTGGTCAAAGTCAAGGTCAAAGACAAGGTCAACAGTCCGTGTTGACCTCAACTCATCGAGTGCATCCAGCAACTCGTCGAGTTCCTCCCAAGTCTATTCCTCCGAATCCCGCATCAACTCGCCGAGTCACCCTAGTGACTCGTCGAGTTCACCAAATGTCCCGAAAACTAAAGTCCGTTCAGACCAAAACCCTAATCCTTCACTGCACTCATCCAGAAACACAGAAACGGGCAAACCCCACCCCGACTCGTCGAGTCAGTTAAGGGACTCGACGAGTTCCTTCAGTTCCTTTCATGTTCAGCCTTTTTCAGTGGGATCTAAGATCCCAAACTTTAGATCCAACCTTCCCTAATGCAGATACCAATTAAAGTTGCAACTTTACGTGCATGCAAGGCCCTCCAAGGCTATAACATCAAAACTAGGATTCTTACAAGGTTTTAGTGCATTGAAAGGGGTTAAGCTATATAAAGAGAGCAACTTTATGTCATTGGGAACCTATAGAGGTCTAGATCTGGAACCATATCCTTGTGATAAGTCCAGATCCGAGTTTGACTCCATTTTGCACCAAAAATGGCCATTTACTTCCAGGAAAAGGGATCTAAGCAACTAGAGATCAAGGTAAGGACTTTATACCTCAAAATGATGGCCAATACAGAGTAGATGTCAGATCTACTGCTTCCCTCCTTGCTACTTCTTCTTCAATGTCTAAAATTCTTCAAAAATACCCCAAAATTGCTCACAAAAGCTCTTTCTCTCACTCAAGAAGGTTCAAGGTCGATCTAGCGTTTTCTCTGGCTAATAGGGTGATAAGGGAGGCCACAAGACACAGATTATGTTCTTTAAATATGGTGCAAACCCTAAAAATTAGGGTTTCTCTTTACAGCTCCTACTCGTCGAGCCAGGGCCTTCCGACTCGTCGAGTAGAACCCAAATCCCACGTCCTCATAATAGTCTCTACTCGACGAGTTGGAGCACCCCAACTCGCTGAGTCCATGCATAAAACCCTAAAACTTATACAAACTAATCAATACCTAGAACAAGTGTTACAAGACTCCCCCCACTTGAACTAGACTTCGTCATTGAAGTCTGCTGGCCCAAACAAATCCGGGTAGTGGTCTCGCAACTCGTCCTCCGGCTCCTATATCCGCTCGGAGCCCCTGAGGTGCTGCCACCTTTACCAGCTTCACTTCCTTGTTCCGAAGAACCTTGGTCTTCCTATCTAAGATTGCAACCGGCCTCTCAATGTAGTTCAGGCTCTCATCCACCTGAATGTCATCCAGAGAAACGACTGCGACCTCGTCGGTGACACACTTCCGAAGCTGGGACAAATGGAAAGTGTTGTGAATTTGGCTCAGCTCATCCGACAGATCCAAGCGATAGGCCACCTTACCCACCCGGACCGTAATCCTGAACGGTCCTATATATCGGGGCCCTAGCTTGCTCCTCTTTCGAAACCTGATGATTCCCTTCCATGGCGACACCTTTAGTAACACAAAGTCCCCCACCTGGAACTCAAGGTCCGATCGCCACCGGTCGGCATAATTTTTCTGACGACTCTGCACGATCCGCAGCCAGTCGCACACCTGCTGAATCAGCCCAATAGTCTTGAGCACTACCTCAGTGCTCCCCATGACCCGGTGCCCAACCTCGCCCCAACAAATCGGGGTCCTGCATCTCCTACCATACAACATCTCAAATGGAGGTCGATCAATACTGGCATGGTAACTATTGTTGTATGAAAACTATGCTAATGGAAGGTACGTATCCCAACTCCCTCTAAAGTCCAAAACACATGCCCGCAACATATACTCAAGTGTCTGGATCGTCCTCTCACTTTGGCCATCTGTTTGGGGGTGGTACGCCGTGCTAAAATGCAACTGAGTTCCTAGTTCCTCGTGGAACTTCTTTCAGAACCTAGATGTAAACCGAACATCCTTGTCAGAGACCACCGACACCGGCACCCCGTGTCTTGCCACCACCTCTCGCACATAAATATCTGCCAAGTCCTCGGCGGATATACTCTCAGAAATCGGAATAAAGTGGGCACTCTTTGTCAAACGGTCTACTATCACCCATATGGCGTCCATAGCCCTCGTCGTCCTCGGTAACTTCATGATGAAGTCCATAGTGATCTCTTCCCACTTCCACATGGGAATGGGTAGCGGCTGAACCTTGCGATGAGGCCGCTGATGCTTGGCCTTAACCTTCCTGCAGGTCAAGCACCGCTCCACAAACCAGGCGATCTCCTGCTTCATGCAGGGCCACCAGTAACTCAGTCTCAAATCTCTATACATTATCGTAGCTTCGGATGCATAGAGAATTTGGACTTATGTGCCTCCTCCAATATCTTCTGTCTCACTCCTCCAGTCACCGGTACCCACACCCAGCCACACTGTGTCAGAAGGCCACGACTATCCTTAACAAACAAAGGATAATGTCCTCGAATCCGCTCTATCTTCCAATTCTCCTTCTTCACCCTCTCGACCTGAGCCTCCTTGATCATATCCAACAATGGAGAGATCACCGTCATCCTCAAACAAACGTTCCTAATCGGGGAACGTGCCGCCTTGCGGCTCAAAGCATCGGCGACTACGTTGGCCTTCCCTGGATGGTATAGGATCTCACAATCATAGTCCTTCAGCACGTCCAACCACCTCCTCTATCGCATGTTGAGGTTCTACCGATCCATCAAATACTTCAAAGTCTTGTGATCAGTATAGATGGTGCACCGCACTCCATACAAGTAGTGCCTCTAATTCTTGAGGACAAACACCACTGCCCCCAATTCCAGGTCGTGAGTGGGGTAATTCGCCTCATGAGGCTTCAACTGCCTCGAGGTGTAAGCTATCACATGCCCCCTCTGCATCAGTACCGCGCCTAACCCTGAGATCGATGCATCGCAATACACCACCAAATCATCTAACCCTTCAGGTAGTACTAGAATCGGAGCCTCGCATAACCTCCGTCTCAGGGTCTGAAAAGCCAACTGCTGATCCGTGCCCCACCGAAATGTCACATTCTTCTTCGTCAAGCGAGTCAAAGGCACAACAATCTTGGAGAAATCCTGGATGAATCTCCGATAATAGCCCGCTAGACCAAAGAAGCTACGGATCTCGGAAGCATTCTTCAGCACTTCTCACCGCATCACGGCCTCAACCTTGGATGGATCAACCGAAATGCCATCCTGGTTGATGATGTGCCCCAAAAATTGTACCTCTCGCAGCCAGAAATCACACTTGGAGAACTTGGCATACAACCTCTCCGTCCTCAGAGTCTCCAATACCTCTCTCAGATGCTACTCATGCTGATCCTTGGTCTTAGAATAGACCAGGATATCATCAATAAAAACGATTACCGACCGATCCAGCATCGGTCTACACACTCCGTTCATGAGATCCATGAACGCTGCTGGGGCATTGGTGAGCCCGAATGGCATCACCACGAACTCATAGTGCCCATACCGAGTCCTGAAAGATGTCTTCGGTATATCCTCATCCCAAATCCTCATCTGATGGTATCCCGACCAAAGATCAATCTTGGAAAACCAAGACGTACCCTGCAGCTGATCGAACGAATCATCGATCCTTGGTAACGGATAACGGTTCTTCACCGTTAATTTGTTCAGATCTCGATAATCAATACACATCCTATGTGACCCATCCTTCTTTTTCACGAACAGGATCGGAGCTCCCCACGGGGAACTACTCGGTCGGATAAACCCTCGGTCTAGCAACTCCTGAAGCTGCGTAGATAGCTCCTGCATCTCGAACGATGCTAGTCGGTACAGTGCCTTTGCTATCGGTGCGGCACCCGACACTTATGCGAAACTCCACTTGCCTCTCCGGAGGCACTCCCGATAACTCCTCGGGAAAGACATCCCGAAACTCCTATACAACCGGCACACTGCCCACATCTGTCGTAGGCTCAACCCTCGTATCCAAGATATAAGCAAGAAATCCCGTACATCCCTGCTGCAGAAATCTCCTAGCCCTTGCAGCTTAACAAAGGGTTGGCCCCTGCGAGGCTCTCTCACCATGAATAACCAGTTCTCCCCCACTTGGGGTTCGAACCCTCACCAACTGGCGCTCACAATCGATCATGGCCCCATTGGCCCCCAGCTAGTCCATGCCGACAATCACCTTCAACCCTCGCAACGCTATCGAGACTAGATCAACACGAAACCTCTCTCCAAGCACATTCAGGATACAGTCCCGATACACCCTCACAACACTCACAATGCGGTCATCTGTAATATCTACCTCGAGCAGGGAATCCAAAGATGTGGGTGCATCCCGGAACTTCTTGCTAGGCGCAAGAGACACGAACGATCGGGTAGCTCCCAAATCGAACAAAACATGAGCCGAAATACCATTGACCAGAAAGGTCCCTACACAATCACAATGTACACATAAGCAATGCAAATAAACGTAGAGTAAAGAAGAATAAGCACGTACCAGCCACAACGTCTGGCACTGCCTGAGCCTCCTCGGTAGTCAACTGAAATGCACGGCTCTTCACCGCTGGAGCATCCGCCTTAGCAGGGTGGCCATCAGTAATCCTCATCATGGCGGGCGCAGGCGCTACCACTGCTCCTCCCCCTCCCTGCAACCTCGGACAATCGGCCTTTTTATGGCCAGTCTGGTTGCAGTGGAAACATATGAGGCCATTCTTGGCGCAATCTCAGCTCAAGTGACTCTGCTGGCCACATGCGTAATACCCTGAGCCTGCTATCCGACAAGCCCCACTGTGCGATTTACCGCACCTGGCACACCGGCCCTGGCCCTGCTGGCCCCTATAGGAAGTGTCTGAGGTCTTAGGCTTGTTAGCCTGACCTACTGCTGCATGTGCCTACTCCGGCTTCCGCTTGGTGCGGAAGTCCAGCTCCATCTCCCGCTCATGGGCCTTATCCACCATCTCATTCAGGGTCTTGCACCCTGTGAAGCTCACAAACTCTCGGATATCATCCCTAAGCATGGAATGATATCTCGTCCTCCGCACGTCCTCATCGGTAGCATACGGTGGGATCAACAATGCTTGTTCCTGAAACTTGGCGGTGATCTCCGCCACAGTCTCGGTGGTCTACTGGAGCGCCTGGAACATCCTCACCAATCGCTGGACCTCAATAGCTGGTGCAAACTCCAGATCAAATCGCCGAACAAACTCAGCCCATGTCATCTCAGTCACACCGGCTGCTCCCACCTGACTAGTCACCTCGCCTCACCAGTCTCAGGCTTTGTCTCTCAGCATGCATGAAGCAAAACCGACCTTTGCTGCATCCGGGAAAGAATTCGTGCGCTGGGCATTCTTGATATCTGCCACCCAAAGTCGTCTAACAATGGGGTCCCTGACCCTGAAAAACTATAGCACCCCACACGCCTTGAACTCCCTAAACGAGGGAGTTCAGGCCCCGACCTGGCCCGCAACAATCTTGACTCTGAATGACCGGAGCCTCTCCTCCATAATCTCCATCATACCCTCATTGACCGTCCCAATGATCACTAGGGTAGCGTCAATGATGACCTTCGTCACCTCGGCTGCAATGAGCTCGTGCAGCCTGTCATCAATGGGCTCAATACCGCTGCCCGACCCAGATCCAGATCCCGATCCTGATCCTGATCCCCCTATCCCAAACCGTGTCATCACCATGCTGAACTGAAATGTCATAAATCATAATTATCAGGATATCTATAAAGGGGATCTTCCCACATCGGTCCTCCTTAGAGCTGCCATATCTAACATTGGTTCGGGTACAGGTCCTATGCTTTCAGTAGTACGGGCCCAATACTACCTTCCACACTGACCTGTACCTTTCCCAAGGCTCTACCTGATAACTCTAATTCGTACCAAAATAAATCACATCCCACAGACTACCGCATATCTCAAATCCTAGGTTGTCCTAATATTTTCTCTACTCGCATCAATCAGAACAATCATAACAGGTTGCCTTTATGCATGCAAATTATACATAGAAAATGATCAAATAGACTTTCGAATAAGAGATTCTACCCTAGGACCACAACCAAACGAGGAACAGGAAATAAGGCCAACTCAATCATTCTAAGGCTATAAGTTCCTAACCGTATACAATTTTAAAAGCATACACATAGCAAGATTCATACGATTATCATAGCTCAAATATCAGTATAACATGGCTAACACATTAGGGAACAACTTAATTGGATCGACCGATCACACGCGTTGCACTCTCATCTTTTCCATTCTTTAAAACTTTAACTTTTATTTAAATTTTGAAAACAATTTTACCATTTCCTTAGTTTGAGTCCTGACACACCCGAGAGTGTGCCTGAATCTCTCAAACCAAGGCTCTGATACCAACTTGTAACGACCCAATTTTTCAAAAAAAAATTTCATGTTTAAATAGTCAAAACACATTTCCAGAAACCATGAAATATCAATACATTTGTTTTTAAATTAAAATCCATAATAATATTATTTCCAAACATCAGAGTGTCCCATAAAAATGCATGAGAGAGAGTGCACATCGCGCCATCAAGCCTTGCCTTTGCCCTTGGGCTCAGATGTACCTGAAACAAATCCACAAAATGTAAGCTAATGCTTAGTGAGTCCCCCAGAGCATACCCCACACACAATCCACATAACACATATCATATTAGCTATAAAAGCTACATATACCACATAAGCCATGCATACTAACATATCAGGATATCGTGGGCTCCTCCTAGGGTCTTATACCTTCATGGCATGGGCTCCCCCCATGGTATTTACCTAGGAATGCCACGGGCTCCCCCACATGGTCTTATATCCAACTACCACGGGCTCCCCCGAGGTCTTCTATGCAATAACATACATAATCAACTAGCATATCATATATCACAGAAGTATCTATCATACTACATAACATATACATAAACATATAAGGAGGCCGTGGGCTCCCTCACATGGTCTTACATCCGACTGCCACGGGCTCCCCCTGGGTCTTCCATGCAATTATCATATAATCACTAGCATACCACTTAGCATATAGCTAACTATCATAGCACATATCTCTACTTTAGCTACTGTACCACATAACATAAAGTGGGCCGGCCTTGGTGCCTTAGATCCATTGGTATGGTGAGAAGACTCACCTATCGAATGCTGAACTGACCAGTTAAGATCAGATGTGTCCCACACACTGCTCCCCCTCAACTGCCTATAACCAACATGTGATTAATTTGTGATGATCCCGGAATACTATAAATACCCTCAAAGTCAACCCTGTTCAACCCTGGTTAAAGTCAAGGTCAACAGTCCATGTTGACCTCAACTCGTCGAGTGCATCCAGCAACTCGTCGAGTTCCTCCCAAGTCCATTCCTCTGAATCCCACATCAACTCACCGAGTCACCCTAGTGACTCGTCGAGTTCATCGAATGTCCCAAAAACTAAAGTCCGTTCAGACCAAAACCTAATCCTTCACTACACTCATCCAGAAACTCAGAAACGGGCAAATCCTACCCCGAATCGTGGAGTCAGCTAAAGGACTCGATGAGTTCCTTCAGTCCCTTTGATGTTCAGCCCTTTTCAGTGGGATCTAAGGTCCCAAACTTCAGATCCAACCTCCCCTAATGCAGATACCACGTAAAGTTGCAAACTTTACGTGCATGGAAGGCCCTCCAAGGCTATAACATCAAAACTAGGCTTCTTACTAGGTTTTAGTGCATGGAAAGGGGTTAAGCTATATAAAGTGAGCAACTTTATGTCATTGGGAATCTATAGAGGTCCAGATCTGGAACCATATCCTTGTGATAAGTCCAGATCCGAGTTTGACTCCATTTTGCACCAAAAATGGCCATTTACTTCCAAGAAAAGGGATCTAAGCAACTAGAGATCAAGGTAACGACTTTATACCTCAAAATGATAGCCACTACAGAGTAGATGTCGGATCTACTGCTTCCCTCCTTTCTACTTCTTCTTCAAGCTCTAAAATCCTTCACAAATACCCCAAAATTGCTCACAAAAGCTCTTTCTCTCACTCAAGAAGGTGCAAGGTCGATCCAGGGTTTTCTTGGGCTAATAGGGTGATAAGGGAGGCCACAAGAGGCGGATTATGTTCTTTAAATAGGGTGCAAACCCTAAAAATTAGAGTTTCTATTTACAGCTCCTACTCGTCGAGCCGGGGCCTTCCGACTCGTCGAGTAGAACCGAAATACCGCATCCTCATAATAGTCTCTACTCGACGAGTTGGAGCACCCCAACTTGCCGAGTCCATGCATAAAACCCTTAAACTTATACAAACTAATCAATAGCTGGAACAGGTGTTACACAATATGTGACATGTTCTATATATAAATAGAACTTGTCACATATTGATCATGACCAACTAAAAGTATTTTAGTTAGCAACTTTATTTCAATGTTGACCATTTTGTCCTCGAATGACATAAAGGATTTAGGTGGCATTGGAAAAGATAAGATAACGCACACCACCTTGATTCCTCGCTGAAACCCAATTTTTCCTAGTCAACATTTGAATTGAAAAAAAGTATAAAGATATTAAATTTATATAAACTACAAACCTTTTCCCACCATTTTCGGTTTCCCCTTCACATGTATTTGTCCCTCTACTAGAATGGATCCACCATAACCTTCCCAAAAATAAGTGCAATCTTTGTAACTGATCTTCACTAAGTACATTTTTTCAATAAAATTTCAAATTAACCAAAGAAAAAGTAGTATTGACAAAATATTTAAGAACACTAACCTTTAACATTATTGTTGATACATGAAAAGTGATCTTTTAGCAATCCGAAGTGAAGCCTGTTCTAAAGCTAGAAGATTTCCGAGATGATGGCAGTTCCAAAGTGAAGACATGTCTGAGATATACTGTTTTATTATTTGTTCTGAGTCTGTATCGAGCACTAATTGTTCCTAGTACTAGTTTGTCCTTTACCTGTTGTTTTATTGTAAAGTAGTTGGGACAAGATCAACAGGATCGGATTTGTCAGCCTGTTGATCTTCAGTTGTCTTCTAGTCCATGCTCTTTATGAGCTTTGTCTTTATATCAATCCTTGTCTATTTAAGGAGTGGTAACCTTTATGTCTTGCATGGACTTTTGAGCAACATTCTCTATCTTATCAATACCAAGAATCATTCAGTCAATCATTCTCTCTTACATTCTTATTGTTCTAAAATTACTTTACATTGTTCATACTAATTAATCTTTTATATCTTGAATACTTTGTTGAATATTTCCATCCCGAGACAAGACTGGTTTACCAGACTTGACTGGATCTTCTTTAGCAGCAGACATTGATCTTAAGTTAACTCAAGGTTCAAGTTTTCAAACCTTGTCCGCGCATAGATCGATTCTTGCATTCACAATTGGTATCAGAGCCTATTTGATTGTTCTTTGAATCCATAAGAACATATTATAGTTGATTGTACATTACCTTGGTATATCAATCATTTCTGTGTTCAGGATAAAGGTTCTTCTATATAACACTTCAGCTCTAATATCTTAACTTCAATGACTAGTTTTAATCAAACTCAACAAATGTATTCAATGCTAATAACAAATAGTGTGGGTTTCCCAACACGTTCCCTATTGATAGTTGTTGAAGAGTATGATCACTGGAAAGTTAGAATGGAGATATTTTTACTTGGTAAAGAAAAATGTGAAGAGATATGGAGATCTATGAAAGAAGGTCCTCATGTTCCTGTAAGAACAATGGTCAGAGATGTTGTTGCTACACCCATGGGTCAAGAAGAGAAACGTATTGCTCCACTAACTACATCCGACCTTGAAAAGCTTCATGCAAATCAGGTTGCATTCTCAAATATGGTATTTGGTGTTCCTCCTTCTCTCTTTGAGCACATAAAATTGTGTAAATCTGCCAAAGAGATTTGGGATACACTTCAAGATTTGTTCGAAGGTTCTGAGAACATGAAGGATAAGCGTTTAAAATCCATTGTAAACGAATTTGACACCTTCACTACAACTCCTGGTGAATTTGTTTTCTCTACATCAAATCGGTACAGGATCTTTGTGAACATGACTGTACATGGGATAGTCCGAACTCCACTGGAGTACAATCTCAATTTCATCAATAGCCTCGGAAAAGGATGGGGAAATGTTAAGTCCTGTCTTGAGAGTAATGGATCTTTGAAGAAACTAAAGCTCTAACAGTTGTTTGACGAGTTGCAAGGTCATGAATCCAACGTTGCTCAAATGCTGATAGAACTTTCAGGAGATCTCTTGCTTTAGTAAGCTCGGTCAATCCACTGATTCTGAACCCATCTGTTTCAGATCCTTTTGGAGTTATTCCACCAGTTCCACCTGTTCAACATACACGACCCATTCCCCATGCTGCACTTGTTCCCTCAATTCCAAACTACCACTACAGTGAATACCTTGATCTCAAAACCGCTGATTCCGAACTTTGTTTTAAACAAGAGTTTGCACTTCTATCCATGAAGTACAAACGTACCTGGAATCCCAAATGAAAACCACCTCAAAAATGATTCCAAGATCCTCACCAAAACAATCCTCAACCTTTCCCTAAACCTACTAAAAATCCAGCAGCATATCGTCCCAACATTTCAAATCACGTCTTGGAGCCTCAGGAAGTTCCGAACTTATCTAAGCCCAAGGTTATATTTCACATATGTGTTCTAGGAAACTACTTTGAAAAAGATTGTTTGGCTAAAACTCCTCAAAAACCAAAGGTGAAAGAGTTTGCCTTCTATGCTCGTAGAGCACAAGAACTTGTTGAAAGTGAAAAAGCTTTTGTCACCACAGTTTCAAGGAATGTTCATGGGTATTGGTCATCTGGTGATGAGGGTGAAGGAGAATCTGCAAAGAACTTATGTCTTATGGATTGACAATCAGTTTAGTGTGATGAAGGTTATTGGTCTTTTGGTTTGGAAGCTCATGATGATGACGCTGAGCCAAACTTTTGCTACATAGAAACCAATGATCCACCTGGCCGAAGCATCATCCAACAGGTAAGATCTATGATTACTGATAATAATTTTGATTTATCGTGTTGTGAACCTTATCTAACTCAAATTCAATCAGATATGACAGTTATCTTTAAGGCTTATGAGTCTTCCATAGAACGTGAGAAGTTGGATAGTGAACTTACTAGACTTAGATTATTTTTTGAAGACCGCAAGCTTAAGATAGAATTATTAGAGAGAGAACTTGTAATGGCTAGGGATAAATTTATTATTTTGAAAGACAAATGTGAAATCACACTTAATGAGAGAAAAATCTTAGTTACTGATAATAAACGTATCAATGCTAAAATTGATGCTTTGCATAATTTAGTTGTTGTTCTTGAAGCTAATGAAATAATGACTCATAATTTTCGTCATCCCTGGTCCAAAGCACCTGCTCTTGGAAGCGAGTTTCCAAAGCCAGTTGCTCATCCCCTGAAGGAACTTCAAAACCAAACGTTCATGGGAGATATTCTGAATCACACTTATTCGAATAACCCTGTCTCACTACTGTTGTCCCTTCATGAGACCTCGTACAAATATCAATCACTGATTCCTGAGTTCAAACCTATCATTGTTAAATGTCCTAATTCCATGCTTCTTCCGCCTCTGATATCCCAGCACCTGAATCAGTCTTCAAAATCCTTACTCAACACAAGTAGTACTCGAGTTGCCATTCAGAACTCTGGTCTTTCTAACAATTGTGTTGTTGAGGAAATTATTCCTGAGACAAATGGACATCACTCAGACCAATTCAACTCGTTTTATGTAGAAATTAAGAGTGATGATGACTTCTCTTTTGATTCATGTGTATCCAACTCTAAAGTGGTCTCAAAATCGACTCTAGAGCAACTTAAGCCTTGCTTCAACAATCCATCTATTGGACAAACTTCCAAGTCATCATATGAATCTTAGAAGAAACCCTTGTTGACAAAGAAAGACAATGTTCATCCAAATTCCAAAGCTAGTAAAGCCCTTGAGAAAGAAACTAGGTATATGAAATGCTCTAGGTTTCTTGAAAAATCTGAAAAGAAAGTACCTCAAACAGTTAGTCCAGCTACTAGGATTCACAATACGTTCATGTTTGTTAAGATTCTTAAGAGGCCATCTAATCCTGTTAGTACGAATATTCAAAACACATCTGTCAATAGTTGTGTGAAAAATGTTACTGTTTAGACTTCATCCAAGAAAACTAGCTCTCCTCAGACGGTTTCCTCTTTTGTGTTTATTGATTCCTCGGACAACATGATTTTCAAACCAACACATTTTCCGAAATTAAACGTGCCTACGAATGTTGTGGACAAAGGAAAAGTTGTTTGGAACATTGTTTTTCAGAAGCCTTCTAAAATTTCAAACCGAAATTTGAATGGAAAATTAAAACATATGATAAAATCTCTGAAAACAGTTCCTCCAGCAACATCTCGTAAAATTGTTCCTTCGAGAAAAGCAATACCCAAACAACTAATTGTTGAATATGATTTTTGGATAAATGAAAAGACCTAGACATTCTGCATCTTTCCAAAAGAATCTCAGAAAAAGCCTTCAGAGATACCAACTGCTCAGAAATCACAAACCAAGTCTAAAGCTCCTGCTAAAGTCTCCAAATCTAACTCGGAGCCTAAAACTCTGAAACTCACTGATTTAGCAGGGTTTTTGTGCTTCGAAACTAGATACAATATGGTATATTGATAGTCCTTCTTCCATGCACATGACTAGGCAGAAAGGTTTTTTGTGTGATTTAAAGATTGCTCCAAATGTTGTTTATGGTACTTTTGACAACAGTTCAAACTCGCAAATTCGAGGTTATGGTGTCTTGACCAATGGCAATTTCTCTGTCTCCAATGTGGTCTATGTAACAGATCTAAAGCACAATCTGATCAGTGTCGCTCAACTTACTAATGCAAATCGAAGAGTTGAATTCTGCAAAAAGCATAGCTATGTTATGATAGAACACCAGAAACAATGTCTTATAAAATCAAACAGAATCAAGAAAATGTATCATCTAGACATCAACATGATCATCAGAAATCCTTATCTTTGTCTTCTTTCAAAGGCTGATCTTGACGTAAGTTGGCTATGGCATCGGAGGCTTCCTCATCTCAACTTCCGATAAATGAATGATCTGGTTTCTGGTTAAATGGTCCGAGGTCTGCCACTCCTTAAATTTGAAAACGATCATCTCTATGCTGCGTGTGAACGTGGGAAGAAATCAAAGAAAGTCCATCCTGTGATTATTTAAAAATCCATTTCGGAACCATTGGAACTTCTTCACATCGATCTCTGTGGGCCATCCACTGTAGAAAGTTTTCATCACAAAAAATACATTCTTGTTATTGTGGATGAATACACAAGATTTACATGGGTCTTCTTCCTTGGCTAAAGTCCGAAACAGCCTCCGAACTCATAAATTCATCAAACGAATTGAAGTCCTTGTTAAACTTCCTGTTCGACGAATCCGAGGTGAAATTGGCTCTGAATTCACAAATGCTATGATTGAGAAGTTTCTTATCGGTAAAGGCATTGATCATAATTTATCTGCTCCCTACACTCCTTAACAGAACGGTGTTGTTGAATGAAGAAATCGAACTCTTGTTCAAGCCGCTCGATCGATGTTGGACTTTCAAACCTTGTTCTCTATCTTTGGGCCGAATCCATTTCCACTGCCTGCTTCACTCAAAATATAAGCATCTTCAATCGTTGTCTTAACATGACACCATATGAAGCAGTGAATGGCCGAAAGCCGAGTATCTTGTTCTTACACATTTTTAGATGTCAATGCTTTTTCAAAAACAACCGTGATCAACTCAACAAGTTTCAACCAAAATCCGATGAAGCCATCTTTCTGGGATACTCAGCCAAATCTAGATCTTACAGAGTTTTAAATCGTAGAACTCGTGTAATTGAACAAAGTTTTGATATCGCTTTCATGATAACTTCATTCAGAACTCGGATCCAACTCATATCACAACATATATCATGGAGTCCGATGCTCCACCATCTGGGTCTCCGAATCCTCAAATTATTCATGAAGTTGATTTCGAAAGTCTCTTCGGACCAATAGAAACTGCTCTTGATTCGGAATCTCGATCAAGACCGTCCTCATTTGGCACTCCAATTTCTCAAAATGTCTCTGGTCCGACCCTAACCTTCCTCCATTTGATTCTGGTCTATTTTAACCTTCTCAGGTTGAGGTGGAGAATAGTTATCCAACCTTCAAATCAAATGTTGATGGATTTCAAGATGCAGCAGATCAATTCGCTGAATTTGGTCCCATTCCGAAGAATAATGAAGAGTATGTTAACTTCTTTAACTTTCCGAACGAAGACGACGCTGGCATATCCGTTTCAAAAGTTCAGGGGGAGCATCATTCTCAAACTCAAACTATTGATAGGGAGAAACATAACCCCATTGTTGATATCGGATCAAGCGTTGCACAAGAACTTCCAAGATTACATATCTGGATAGAGGATCATCCTCCAAATCAAGTTATTGGAAACCTAAATGCTGGAGTTCAAACCCACTCTGCTGCTAACATTCAAAACAAGTGCCACTTATCGGCATTCATATAGTTGAACCTAAATCAATCAAAGAACCCCTAGAACATTCCGATTGGATTACAACCATGCAATAAGAGCTAGTATAATTTGATAGAAATCAAGTATGGACTCTCGTCCCTCCTCCTCGGGTCATCCTATTGTTGGCCTAAGATGGGTCTTCTGAAACGATATCAAGGATGCCGGAGTCATTATTTGCAACAAAGCGAGATTGGTAGCCAAAGGATTCACTCAAATTCAAGGACTTGACTATGACGAGACCTTTTCTCATGTTGCTCGTCTTGAAGCTATCTGAATCTTTCTCGCTTATGCTACTCACAAAGGCTTTAAAGTTTACCAAATGGATGTTAAAAGTGTTTTTTTTCACTGGTGAACTTGATACTGAAGTATAACTTCAACAGCCTCCTGGGTTTGTGAACCTCTCATATCCGAACTACTGTTACAAACTCCAAAAAGTTATTAACGGCCTCAAGCAAGCTCCACGCGCCTGGTACGAGACTCTTACTGATTTTCTGAAGCATTCTGGTTTTTAAAGATGAATTCTTGATCCTACCTTATTCTGATGAAACAGCGGGAAACATCTCATGTTAGTTCAAATATATGTCGACGACATCATCTTTGGATTAAATGATTTAACGATTGTTGTTGATTTTTAAAAACTAATGCTTAGTTGATTCCAAATGAGAATGAATCGTAAATTAAGCTTCTTCCACAGACTGCAAGTTAAACAGACAATTAAAGGAATCATCATTCATCAAGAGAAATACATTTCTGAACTTCTGAAGAAATATTCTATAGACACCTATGCCTATGAAAAGGTTCCAGTAGGTTTCATACACATGATCTTCTCGGACCCATCAGGTGTTACCATTGATCAGAAGAAGTACAGGGGAAAGATTGGATTGCTACTCTACCTCACTACAAGTCGTCCGGACATCATGTTCTCTACATGTCTATGTGTTGTATTCCAGGTTATTCCAAAGATGTCTCATCTCTTGGCTGTCAAGAAAATCTTCCAATACCTCAGAGGAACCAAGAACCTCGGAATCTGGTACCTCGGAAATGAAATTTTCCTTCTTCAAGCTTATTCTGACTCAAACTATGGAGGACTTCAACTTGATAGAAATAGCACATCTGGAGGTTGTCAATTTGTGGGTGGAAGATTGGTTAGTTGGTCATCCAAGAAACAAAATTGTATTGCTCTCTCTACAGCCGAAGTCGAATGTATTGATGTTGTAAGCAGTACTTCGCAAGTTCTATGGATGAAATATCAGCTATTGGACTATGGTTACTGATTTCAACAAATTACTATCTATTGTGATTCTCAAAGTGCAATTGCGATCTCTCATAATCCAATTCAGCACTCCATGACCAAGCACATGTGTATTCGGTATCATTTTATTAAAGATCATGTTCTAAAAGGTAACATTGAACTCATTTTTGTTCCATCTGATGATGAAATGTTGATGTCTTTACTAAGGCATAAGACGAAACCAAATTTAATGGGTTTCTGAACAAAATGGGAATGATGATGTCTGATCCTCAATTCTTCCAAGAAGTTTGTACTCTCTAATGGAAACATTAGAAAGTCAAATAATTCCGAATCAAAAAATTTTCTTCTCGGAATTCTTTCTTCTCGAAAAATAAAGGATCATTACATGTCTTTTTGTCTAACCCTTTCTTCTAGTTTTGAGCTTTCAACCTTCCTCATCATTTGAAGTTTAGTCTGATATAGTTACATCAGATATCTTGAGAAATTCTCATATCGGAGTTCTCAACTTTGGAATAATATCTCTTTGAGTACACCATGGAATTCAAATCTGAACTGGTAATGTGATTTCTTCACTTATCTTCTTCTGAGCTCTGTTCTTTCAGCTCTCGGAATTTCAAATCTTTTTCAAAAACTTGTCCTCTAAGATCTTCATGTATATTTACCTCTAATATTCAGTTTGAGATCGTGCCATCTCAAACTCTATATCATTTACTAATGATGAGTTTGATTTCTTACTGAAGTATCTTATGGCATCCCATCTCGGTATTTGATTATTCCGAGATTCCCAACAATAAATGAATTTTAAGGTTATCATTAAAGTTTTTTTTTCCGAAATGTTTTTCATGAATACATTAACGGTAATTTTCTTTATGATTATCCTCTTAATTCTTAATAAACACGCTTTGGCACAGTTATCAATAAAGTAATGAGTGTTTTATGAACAGAATCGGCGATTTCTCTTTTTGAACAAACAAACGTCCCATCTTTGGTTCTCAACTGTCAGTTAGGAAGACTTTTTGGGCTATGCATTAAATGCAAACCGTTTCGGGTTTTCGGGTGTCATCATTCAACTCTTCGACTCGACCCGGAACCTCTTTCATATATAAGGATTTTGAATCCTAACTGTTTCCACTTTACACTTTGGCTATCGTCTTCTTAGAGCGTGTTCTGTGTGCTCTATTTCTTCAAGCTTTCTCAAATCACCATCAATGGCTTCCACTGCACCCAAAACCTCCAAACCTTCATCGAAGAAGAATTCTTCAAAGGGATCTGCCTCATCTTCAGCCACTAAGTTCGTCCTCAGAGAAACAAGCCAGTTTTTTTTCTCGATCCCATGGTGTAACGCCCGCAGATTCGGGCTAGTCAATTTAGAGACTACAAGCATTAAAAATGACTTTTTTATAGAAGATTATTTAATAATCTTCACTAAGTTATAGTATATGTCACAAGGGTTCCGTACATATAAAGAACGTTGAAATCTGAGTTATAACGAAGAAGTTATGACCCGTCGAAGTTTTCGGCTTAACCAGCACGACACCGCGTACTGTAAAAAGTGAATTTTTGATAAATTACTTTTTATCCTTAGAGATCTAAACGTAAGTTGTAGTATACGTTAAACCGAGAGCGTGCATAAAAAGAACGTCCAATTCTGAGTTCGTCTGAGGAAGTTATGATTTTTCTAATATTTGGCATAGCAGTGCACAGCCCGGGATTCGAATTTTAGATCAATCAATTTTTAGCCGACAAAATGTAAACGAGAATTGAAGATCTTGTTAATAAGAACTCAACGATATAAAGACCGACGAAAACGAACGTCGGATGAAAAAGTTATGAATTTTTAACGGACTTTATCTATCTAAGCATGTTAAAATATAACTTTGAAAATAAAGTCAAACTTAGCAGACGGAGTCTAAACGAAAGTTGTAGATTATGTTGCTACCTACGCATGTATATAAATAATGTCAAAAACTGAGCTCGTATGCGAAAGTTACAAAATTTAGAAGGTTATTAATTTTTTGGATAAGAATGCGAGAGGTGCCACGTGGTTGAATCTAGACCATCCCTTGCTCCCCACGGATTCGCTTCGGATGACCGACACCTGGACCTCGTACGCGAAACGTAGCACTTCGGACGCCCCGCGTACTGAGTACGCCCAACGTTCACCAAAGGTACGCCCCACACACTCGCATCCAACCTCCTATAAATACATACGAGGTTTCTTCCATTTATTCACACCTTTACCCTTCTTTTTCTATAAATACTCCAAAACTATCCCTCCCCTTCCCTTGAACTTCCGAAGTATTAGAGGCGAGTCTCGGAGCGCCATAAGGCTACGAGAAGAAGAGCTTTCGGCTCGGAAGTTCTGCCTCCGCATAGCCCGGTTCCTAGCCAAACCTCATTGTAAGTGAGTTATGCTTACCCTACCTTATGTATAGCTTATGTTTAAGTTTATTATCATTATTATGAACCTATAAAAAATATATGAGCTAAGTATTATAAAATATTAAGTTTTATTATAATACCTTTTAACTGCTCGCGGTACGGGAATCTAGTTTGAAGGGTCGCATAGGGTTGTTGGATTTCAGAACAGCATAAATGCCAAAATGGTCATGCCCTCTGGTGTTTCATGTCTGGCCTCTGTCTGTACATAGTAGTTGAAAAGTATTGATTAACACCTATAAAATAATATCGCTTGTAAATAGTCACAATAGATATTAGACTAAAATCTACTAATAATGATACTAGGTTTCGTCGAAGGAAATAAAATTGTTAGAAGCGAAGCGCTGCCCGAGATTGGAGTCATCACTTTAACAAGTGAGTGCATAGTCCCTTTCATGAACAAGATTTTAATACAAGTATTGATTAAAGTATTAGATATATGTTTTTGTGTGAAATATTTGTTATTCCCTGAAGTATGTGTTAAGAGCATATCTGATAATATATGATGATTTAGGATACATAACAAAACTAAATTAATTGAGATGGCAATCAAATAGTATCTCCTTATGAGTGTGGGTGGGATATACAAGGAGCAACGAACTTTAATATTTGTCATTAATCCGAGAGCATGGATTAGACATAATCATTTGTCCTTAGTCCGAGAGTATGGAGAGGACATAGTTATTTATCATTTATCCGGGAGCATGGATAAGACATAGTCAATTGTCCCTAGTCCGAGAGGTTTTCCTCGGGAGTAGGGGGACTCGGCGAGTCATTAGGGGTTTTCCCCGACTTCTGGACACGCATGGACTCGACGAGTTGGTTGGAAACTCGGCAATTCAGTTAGGGTTTCATGACTTTCTGAGTTCTTAAGGAACTCGACGAGTTTCTAGCTGCAGTCGACGAGTCGGGTCAGCAATGACCGTTGACTTTGACCAGGGGTTGACCAGTTGGACTTTGAGGGTATTTTGGTAATTGGGATTTTGATTGACTTCGTCCTATGGTGGTGATAGGTGGTTGAGTTCGTGGCTGCAATTCGAGAGTTTTTCATTATCACTACAGTTCGACATCTGTGAGGTGAATTCTCCTCACTATATAAACAGGGTCTAAGGCACAAATGCCGGCCCTTTTCAGATTTGTATCCAGGTTATTACATGATATGCTTATTGATTAGATACTGGTAGTTAGGTTTGGGATATGCTTAGTGACCTGGTTAGGTCGGTATCCTGGTATATAGGATGATGCTATGTTAGTGACCGGTTAGGTCTGTATCCTGGTTATAGGATGTTGCTATGGTTGATGATCTGTTATATCGGTTTGACTGTTATATATGCTAGCGTATGATATTTATGTACACATGTTTGTTTGATTGGGGGTTGGGTTGAGGCGGTCCTACTTTGTGTTGAAGGCCAACATACCCAGGGCGGCCCGGATAGACTACATGCCCAGGAGGGACTACTAGTCAGACCGAAGGCCCGACGAGCGGCCCGGATAGGCTGAAGGCCCTGAGAGGCAGTCCAGTCAGGCTGAAGGCTCATTATGCATGATGTTTACTTATATGTTATTGATATGTTTTATGGAGTTGGTATTTTGGGGGTAACTCACTAAGCCTTCGACCTCACATTTATCGATTATTGTTTCAGGTACTTCTAATGATCGCGGGAAGGAGAACGCATGATCGTACAGCTCCTTATATTTCATGATTTTATGATTTGATTCTAGGATACTCTGACATTATACTATTTTGAAAACAAGTTTTGTAATAATCATGGGTTTTGAAATGTTTTAAAAAAGTTTAAATTTGGCATGATTTTTATGAGTGTTACAAGTTGGTATCAGAGCCTCGGTTTGAGTGAATTGGAGGAAACACTCGCGTGTGGTTCCAGTCTCAAACTGAGGACAAGATTTTAAAATCGATTTTCTTAAAATGTTTTCAAAATAATAAAGGAGGATGCTAGTGTACGATCAACCGGAGCTTGCAGATAGACCCCAAAATACCTTACGGATTATTTGATTCATCTGATATGTTAGAACAGCATGCTAGTACTAGGCTAGGGATCTTCAGCATTGCCTGATTGTATGATGCCTGATAGCCTAGGGTTTTCCTTATATGAAATTGAAATCATTACTGTAGTTGCTTAGTGTGTGCATTACGGTTGTACATAATTAAGATCTTATAGCCTGAGAATGTTTGGTTTGGCCTTATTTCCTGTTCTTGTTTGATGAAGGGATTAGGGTAGGATCAGGTATTCGAAAGTCTATAGGGTCCAACGTTATGTATGTCTAGCATACACGAGTGTTGCAGGGTTGGTGGAAGTTTCATGGATGGGTTGTTTGGGACGAGTCCGACAGTTGTGAGATGTTTAGCTTCCCTCTAGGAGTGAGGATTAAGCGCATGCCATGCTTATGTATAGTTTTAGGGCGTTGTGATGATACTTGAGACAAATATGGGTAGGTGTGGAAGGTAGTATGGGCCCGTACTACTGAAAGCACAGGACCCATACGCGTAGCAAGGAAGTCACAACCCCTAGGGTTTTGTCGGGAATTGGTTCCCGGATTGTTATGTGGAATATCTGATATCTTTCTGGTATATTTTTTGCATGGTGGTTACTCGACGATTTGTGACTGGATCCGGGTCAGGATCAGGAGGAGGCGGACAGGAGGCACCGACAGCGACCGAGACTATCGGCCATATGGGGCCAGACAAGATGGATTCCAAGATCCGGGAGATCCTGCATGATGAGGTTGCTGCTATGTTCCAGGCTCAGTTTCCGGAGATGTTTAGGTCTATCAAGACCGACATGGTTGAGTATTTCGATGATCGTTATGCAGCCCTCCCTAAGGCGGCTGCCGCAACAACCATAGCGGTTGTAACGACGACAGGGGTAGGAGCCAGTCGGGCTTTTCAGTATCAGGACTTCGACAATACAAAGCCCCGTACTTTTGATGGGACTCAAGACTCCATCAAATCCATGAGGTGGCTATCTGACGTGGAGGCGTGTTTCTTCATGTGATCATGTCATACTGACCAGAAGGTCAGATGTGCCCTGAACCTACTGAGGACTGGGGGAAAGGACTGGTGGAGGTTGGTTACTGGATTGTATTCTGATGATCAAAGAGCTGCTGTTACTTGGGAGCAGTTCAGGGATATGTTCCGCGCTCGCTACATTCCACTAGTCGAGCGGGAACGGTTAGCTCAGGAGTTTTTGGATCTGAGACAGGATAGTGAGACGGTGACGGATATCACCCGCATGTTCACGGAGAGAGCGATGTTCAGCCCGGAGTTTGCTTCTGAGCAACACGTTATCTAAGCATGCTCAAGACTGATATTCGACAGTTTGTGGCGACCCAACGTTGTGATATGCTTCTGGATTTACAAGAGGCCTCTAGGCGGCGTGCGTTGGAGATTGAGCTGCAGTTGAGGGAGCAGCGGCAGGCCCCGACACAGTCACAGTTGGCGCCAAAATGGTCTAAGACCGCTGATTCCAGGTTAGGGGGACAGTAGGGCCGCACTTGTGGCAAGTGAGGGAAGGGTCACTCGGGGGTTTGCAGGTTTAGCAGCGCGTGCCGCAAATGCAACAGGGAGGGGCATTATGCGAAGGATTGTCGCCAGACAGTCCCGAATCAGGATATGAGGATCTACTACCACTGTCATCAGGTTGGTCACGTGAAAACCAACTGTCCACAGCTCGCAGCCAGGTCGGCGCAGGCTCCAGCGCCATCGACACTGAGGATTACTAACGGGAGTCAGGCTCGAGCAGCGCCCCCGACGGCTTAGGGACAAGCCTTCCAGCTAACAGCAGTGGAGGCCAAGGCAGCACCAGACATGGTTGTTGGTTTGTTTCTATCCCTTATCTTACTGATTATATATGTTTTATGCTTATGTGTTTGTACTTGTGGTTAGGTAGATTCTTAGTGAACTCCTTACCTGCCTTGGTATTTTTTGACTCGGGGGCGAGTCGGTCGTTTGTCTCTCAGACATTTAGTATGGAGTTCGGTTTGCCAGTAGAAGAGCTAGAGTGTCCGTTGCGAGTCTCTATCGCCAACGAACACGGGATTTCCGCTTCTTCGGTCTATCGGGGTTGCGTATTGGAGATCTTCAGGGTATCTTTCCCGATCGACGTGATCCCGATTCCCATGGGGGACGTGTGTGTTATTGTGGGTATGGACTGGCTTAGTCACTTCGGTGCCATGATCGATGGTGAGGGTCAGTGAGTGGTTATTCGAAACCCAAGTGGGGGAGAACTGATTGTCTACGGAGAGGGCACCAGATTGGGATCAGGGTTTTGTTCAGCTGACAGGGCTCGGCAGTACATTCAGAACGGGTGTGCGGGTTATCTAGCGAGTGTGGTGGATACGCGTGTCAGGGATTAGGTTTCAGTATCAAAGGTCCCAGTGGTCAAAGAGTTTGCGGAAGTGTTCCCGGAGGAGTTACGCGGAGTGCCTCCGGAGAGGGAGGTCGAGTTCAGGATCGACCTTGTGCCAGATGCAACCCCTATCGCCAAGGCGTCGTACCGGTTGGCACCACCAGAGATGCAGGAGTTGTCATCATAGCTGGAGGAACTGCTAGGCAAGCAGTTCATTCATCCGAGCAGTTCTCCGTGGGGAGCGCCTATTCTCTTCGTCAGGAAGAAGGATGGTTCACAACAGATGTGCATTGACTACCGTGAGTTCAACAAGTTTACGGTGAAGAACCGTTACCCACTCCCAAGGATAGATGATCTTTTTGATCAGTTGCAGGGAGCATCTTGGTTCTCCAAGATAGATTTGAGGTCCGGGTACCATCAGGTACGGGTTAGGGAGGAGGACGTGGAGAAGACCGCGTTCCGAACTCGTTACGGACATTACGAGTTCGTGGTGATGCCGTTTGGGCTCACCAACACGCCAACAGTATTTATGGACTTCATGAATCGGGTCTGCAGACCGATGCTCGATCGCTCGGTCGTAGTGTTCATAGATGATATCTTGGTGTACTCCAAGACCCGAGAGCAGCATGAGGAGCATATTCAGGAGCTATTGGGAGTTCTGAGGCAAGAACGGATTTATGCCAAGTTCTCGAAGTGCGAGTTTTGGTTATGAGAGATCCAGTTCCTTGGACACCTCGTTAACCAGGAGGGAATTTTGGTCGATCCGGCCAAAGTCGAGGCCGTTATGTAGTGGAAGGTTCCGAAATATCCCTCGGATATTAGGAGCTTCTTGGGATTGGCAGGGTACTACCGGAGGTTTATACAGGATTTCTCCAAGATTGCAGTACCCCTCACTCGTCTGACGAGGAAAGGGGTGGATTTCCGGTGGGGCCCCGACCAGTAGATGGCGTTTGAGACCATCAGACAGCGACTATGCGAGGCTCTAGTCTTGACTCTTGCAGAGGGAGTTGAGGACTTTGTAGTTTTCTGTGATGCATCCATCACAGGACTGGGAGCGTTCCTCATGCAGAGAGGACGGGTGATAGCCTACGCATCGCGGCAGTTGAAGCCGCATGAGACGAGATAACCTACTCATGATCTGGAGTTGGGAGCGCTGGTATTCTTTCTCAAGATTTGGAGACATTACCTCTATGGGGTCCGATGTACCATCTACACCGACCACAAGAGCCTGAGACACATCATGGATCAGCCGAACCTGAACATGAGACAACGCAGATGGCTAGATGTAGTCAAGGACTACGAATGTGAGATCCTTTACCACCTAGGTAAAGCGATCGTGGTTGCGGACGCTCTGAGCTGCAATTCAGTTGGATCTTCTACTCCAGTGACGTGCATGAGGATTTCAGTGGATTCTCCACTTGTGGGCTTGATCAGGAAAGCCCAGACAGAGGGTATGCGTCAGGATAACTGGAAGCTTGAGAGGATTAGGGGTGAGAACACCCGGTTTGTGCAGGATAACCGGGGATTATTAGCCCGTTGCGGGCGGGTCTGGGTTCCGATGTCTGGTCGGGTCAGACATAGCATATTAGTGGAGGCTCATAAGTCTTGCTTCTCTATTCACCCGGGGGCCACCAAGATGTACCGGGACTTGCGATTGAGTTACTGGTGGGCGTGCATGAAGCGAGAGATCGCTTCGTATGTTGAGAGGTGCTTGACCTGCAGGATGGTCAAGGCCGAGAACCAGAGGCCGCATGGCAAGCTGCAACCTCTAGAGATTCCCATGTGGAAATGGGAGCAGATCACGATGGACTTCATCACCAAGCTGCCGAGAACGTCGAAGGGGTTTTAACGCTATTTTGGTCATCGTGGATCGATTGACCAAGAGTGCTCATTTTTTTCCCATTTGGAAGAGCTCATCGGCCGAGAAGTTGGCCGATGTGTATATACACGAGATTGTCGCTCGTCATGGGGTTCTGTTCTCTATCGTCTCAGACCGTGATGTTCGGTTTACCTCCCGATTTTGGCTGAAGTTCCACGAGGAACTGGGCACACGGTTGCACTTCAGTACAGCCTATCATCCGCAGACTGACAGACAGAGTGAGCGGACCATACAGACTCTCGAAGATATGCTAAGAGCTTGCGCTATTGACTTCGGTGGGAGTTCGGACTCCTACCTACCCCTTGCAGAGTTCTCCGATAACAACAACTTTCACTCCAGCATTGGTGCTCCACCTTATGAGCTGTTGTATGGACGGAGATGTCGCACCCCATTCTGTTGGGGCAAGGTTGGTCACAGGGTGATGGGTCGGACTGAGGTAGTCCTGCAGACTACCGAGATGATTCAGCAGATTAGACAGCGACTGCAGACTGCACAGAGTCGGCAGAAGAGATATGCCGACCGGTGCCGATCTGAGTTGGAATTTCAGGTCGGTGACATGGTGCTCCTGAAGGTCTCACCCTGGAAGGGTGTGACTCGCTTCAGGAAGAGAGGGAAGTTGGGTCCCCGATACATTGGGCCATTCCGGATCATTTCCAGGGTTGGCAAGGTGGCTTATCGATTGGATCTTCCAGAGGAGATTAGTCAGATCCACAACACGTACCATGTGTCACAGTTGCGAAATTGTGTATTAGATGAGGAGGCAGTGGTGTCATTGGATGACATACAGGTCGACGAGCGCCTGAATTACGTAGAGAGGCCAGTGGTCGTTCTGGAGAGGAAAGTGAAGGTTCTACGGAACAAGGAAGTACCCTTGGTAAAGGTACAATGGTAGCACCGGAGGGGATCTGAGTGGACTTGGGAGACGGAGACTGAGATACAGGAGCATTATCCGGAGTTGTTCACAGCAGCGGACTTCGAGGACGAAGTCTAGTTCAAGTGGGGGAGAATTGTAACACACCGACTCTCAGGTATAAACTTTACAGCCTTATATTCATTTTGAAAGGTCTAATCGACGAGTTGGATGCCCTGACTCGTCGAGTAGGAACGAACTTGGCTGCATGTCTTAAGTGACCAACTCGACGAGGTGGAGGACACAACTCGACGAGTTGGAGGTGGAGGATGAAACCCTAATTTCCTGGGTTTTGCACCCTATTTAAAGGGTCAGTAGCCTCCCTTACAGCCCCCCTTGAGCTCAGAAACCCTAAATCATATTTACTCTCCATATTTGTGTGTTATTAAGCTTAGAAGCTGGATTTTGGTGAGAAAAGCTTGAAGTCCAAGGAGCTTGGAACAAGGAGAAGCTGTGGATTCGAATTCTACTCCATCTTAGCATCACTTTGAAGGTAACAAGTCATTACCTTGGCTCTCTCTTAGCTAGATCTCTTTATACATGGGTTTAGAACCTTCTTTAGTGTATTGTTGTGGTGTTTCCGGATTTGGGGCAAGATCTGAGGTTGTAACTTCAGATCTGGACTCCTTTAGCCCCTTATTGTCACAAAGTTCTAGTCTTTAACATGCTATGGCCTCTCATTGCCTTAAGCTTCTTCTTTAGCTTATTTTTGGCTCTTAAGACCTTGCATACACGTAAAGTTTGCAACTTTACGTGGTAACTAGGCCCTAGGAGACTGGATCTACCAATTGGAGCATTGTAGTAGCTTAAAAATCATCTGGACAAGAAATGGACTGCATGAACTCGACGAGTCCGATGAAGGTTTACCGTGGTTGGGTTCTGCATGGACTCGGCAAGTCGGTAGGGGGACTCGGCGAGTCAGTAAGGGTTTTCCCCGACTTCTGGACACGCATGGCCTCGACGAGTTGGTTGGAAACTCAGCGAGTCAGTTAGGATTTCATGACTTCCTGAGTTCTTAAGGAACTCGACGAGTTGCTAGCTGCACTCGACAAGTCGGGTCAATATTGACCGTTGACTTTGACCAAGGGTTGACCAGTTGGAATTTGAGGGTATTTTGGTAATTGGGATTCTGATGGACTTGGAGCTATGGTGGTGATAGGTGGTTGAGTTCGTGGCTGCGATTCGAGAGTTTTGCATTATCACTACAGTTCGACATTTGTGAGGTGAGTTCTTCTCACTATATCAACAGGGTCTAAGGCACCAATGCCAGCCCTTTTCGGATTTGTATCTGGGTTATTGCATGATATGCTTATTAATTACATCCTGGTAGTTAGGATGGTGATATGCTTAGTGACCTGGTTAGGTCGGTATCCTGGTATATAGGATGATGCTATGTTAGTGACCGGTTAGGTATGTATCCTGGCTATAGGATGTTGCTATGGTTGATGATCTGTTAGATCGGTTTGATTGTTATACATGCTAGCGTATGATATTTATGTGCACATGTTTGTTTGATTGGGGGTTGGGTTGAGGCGGTCCTGCTTTGTGTTGAAGGCCAACATACCAAGGGCGGTTCAGATAGACTACAGGCCCAAGAAGGCCTACTAGTCAGACCGAAGGCCCGACGAGCGGTCTGGATAGGCGGAAGGCCCTGAGAGGTGGTCCAGACGTATCAAAGGCTCGGAGAGTGGTCCAGATAGGTTGAAGGCCTGCGAGGCGGTCCAGTCATGCTGAAGGCTCATTAGGCATGCTATTTGCTTATATGTTATTGATATGTTTTATGGCGTTGGTATTTTGGGGGTAACTCACTAAGCCTTCGAGCTTAAATTTATCGATTATTATTTCAGGTACTTCTGATGATCGCGGGAAGGTAAATGTGTGATCGTACAGCTCCTCATATTTCATGATTTTATGATTTGATTCTGGGATACTCTAACATTATACTATTTTGAAAACAAGTTTTGTAATAATCATGGGTTTTGAAATGTTTTAAAAAAGTTTTAATTTGGCATGATTTTTATGAGTGTTACATTGTTGATGACAAGATTGTTCCAGTCCACAAGAACACCTTTCTAAAGCTATTCGCATTGCAGAAAACTCCAAAGGTTTTTGAGTTCAAGAACCAACGTTTGAAGAGTTTCAGTTGTTCTTGAATCAGATTGGGTATAATGGTGAATTAAAGGCAAAGGAATTCAAGAAGTTTGCGGTTCCTGGCCTTTGGACTGTATTGATGCACTTCATTCTTCAAGGATTATCCAGAAAACAAGGTGGTATAGACACCATGAGCAAAGAATGGCTCTATGTTGTGTACAACATCTTCTCCAGAAGAGATAATGCAGTCGACTTTCCTGAAGTCCTATGGCAAGACTTTCGGAAGTTTATAGTCAAGAGGAATCCGAATGAAATTCCGAGTCTTAGATTTTGCCCTCTGACACTACAATAGCTCTACTTCGAGAGATTTAAAGTCATTACTCTCAACTCAGACATCAAAGAGGTATATTGTTCCTTTAAAGATATAAAGACTTATAGATTACCGAACCAATCCACTTTCGGGCCTATCAAACGTTTTCCAGTAAACATGTTAGACACAGTTCCATCCGACTCACCATATCTCAAGCATCATCTTGAGGTATCGATTGGGTTCAGGAGGCTGCAAAAAGCAGATGGCCAAATGATAGACATCACCCTCAAAAGTCTGAGCCAAAAGAGAACAAAAGCTGGTGAACCCTCTCAAAATGATTCACAAGTCAGCATTCGACCTGACTCTGGGTCACAACTCACCCCTCCCGTCCACTTTTCCGACGTACCCTTTGGAGTTTCAATGTCACATGCACACACTTACGGGTAGTCTACTCATAATCTTCCCCTATATCCTCAAAAAGATGGTGCTAGTATTGAAAATTGTCCCTTGGAGCCCCCTGGGACACACTCACGAGTCATCTTGCAAATCCCTCTCGTTTATACACATGCACAATCATGGGCCCCTATCTTTGATTCCAAGCTTTCCAAAGCTGGAGCAGTCCCTTCTACTCCGGAAGCCTCAACCGATCTAATATCTACCACATGTAAAGGACGATCGGGTAATTTTTACGATGATTGGGTAAATTTTGTAAACAAAACTCATTATTGGCATCAATAACTCACTCGAGACCAAGTGGAATATACTTTGATCTCTATGCGTCAATGGGCCATCCGAATTCGCATTTCCTACACCATTCCATTTGATGAAGAAGCAGATCAAGTGTTCAAGCCTTCTACAGTTGCTATTACAGGAGATGTTCCCACTTCTGACACCATAGTGGATGATCCTCCTCAAAAAGAAGTTGCTGCCATAGATGATTTTAATCCTGATGACCGAGATGATCTTTCTGATGAGATCATGTTTGAATATGAAAAAACTACAGTTGGTACTATTCCGATTTCCACTTCCTTCAAGCTTTTGGAGAAACCTTCCTCCTCGAAACCTCGTTATGATTTTGGTCTCTTCTCATTCTCCAAGGAATCTGAACAAGTAGAAACTCTTGAAGCAAATAAGCACACCTCTCATCCTTCTAAAACTACCTTGAAAGGTGATCAAGATAATCAAGTACAAGAAAATCCAGTTGATGATTCCAAGCCTTCAGAGCCAAATGATGATGACAATGAAGATGATAAGAAATCCAAAAGTTCCACCTCGGACACAAGATCCTCTGATGAGAACATAGCAAATCCTTTTGCCCTGTTGGAACTCCAAGACACCATTGCCTCAGCAAACACCAAATTCGATTCACTTGATAAGAAATTAGCAAGCCTTGATACGAAAATTGACCAGAAAGTTGAAGGTCTTGACTCAAAGGTGGAACTCATTTTGAAGTCTCTTTCCGAGATCCAAGCTGTTGCTCCCTTGTAACTTCACAGAGCCAACCAGTTAGATCAACTTATATCTCTTTGTCTCAAGCGCACCATCAAAGAAGTTGATGAGTAATATAATAACATTCTCAACCATCACATCTCCACCACCACCACCATCATGCTTAAAATCCAGGATGATATGATCAATGCTACCAATGAACTCATCAAGAAAACTCATGTTCTTCATGAGAAACAAATTCAAAGACTTGAGAATGAAATTTGTCAAAAAGATGCCATGAATATGATCATGCAACAGGTGCTCATCAAGGTCATTTTTTCAACTTGGAATATTGTGGATGTTCCGAACAACAAATTTGACAAGATGCTTGTTATTGTTGATGAAACCTTTGCTCATTTCAAAGCTCAAACTCCTACAACCGGGGCTTATGATGCGCCCACCAAGCAACTCAATAGAAGTTTTTAATGTGTATTTGAACGATTAGAGGAGCTCAAGTCAGAATCGATGCTTGCAATGGAGGAATGGCCGTCCCATGCACGAGGGGGAGAACCAGTACAAAAACTTATGCACTATAAACCGATCTTGGACTATGCACTCTGAGATGAGTCAAATGATGAAGAAATTCTGGAAGTCGAAACTCTTCAACCTCTTGAGATAGATGATGATGATGATGAAGATTTGGTTGAAGATGTGATCTTAGGACTTCAAGCTATCAAGGAACCCCTTACGAAAGCACTTTCGGAAGCACCTAAGATGAAATGGTCGTCAGTTTCTTGGCCATCATCTTTACATGAAGCATTCAAACGATGCTGAGACTTGGCTAAAGCTAAAACCAAACAGAAAATAGACGCCTCCCGAGCCACACAATCAATGCTTCCACCGATTCCTACTCCGAGAATTGTTCGGATGATGAAGGTTCTCCCACCAGGAAACGTGATGAAATTCTTGAAGAGCCTCTGATTCCTCCTCCATCCGAGATATTCATCACATAATCTGGTCGTCAAATAATCTCTTCCATCTCTAACAAAGGTGAGAATCCACAAGACAAAGGCAAGAATATTGTTAACGATATAGATAGCCCCGTGAACTGATCTAAAAAGTCTGAGGGGTGGTCTCAGGAACAAATCGATCAAGCATTGGAAGAAAGCATTCAGATTCAAGCACTTAAGGACAACCCAAATCTGATGCTAGGCATTTCTCCTCTTTTCCGAGAAGGAATAATTCATGACATACACTTCATGCCCTTCATGGATTTTGAGCTTCCAACTTAAGATGCTAATAAACTGGACTTGCCAATATATCCACATGGACATTATTACCTCAAGTTCGCACCTCTATTTCTAAATGGTGATCCTCAAACTATCATCTGAACTGAATGAGAGATATTGAGCACTTTTTACTCTACCAACGCATGACCCCAAAATGAAGTGTGGTCTAGAAAAACAATCACCAAGATAGTTGGTCATGGTAGAAAAGTCCAAAGCAAGTTTAATCTCGATTGTCTCCCTTACAAATATTACATCTCTCGGAATAAAGAATCTACCCTCACAATCACAGATGCAGACTTTCCTTCGGTAAATCCAAACGACATTCTTACCATTGCTGCTCATCTCCGAGATCGTCAATCAAAAGATTCAAGCATCAGAGCATACAACTTAACTATCTACTTCTTGAAGGACTACATCGTTGAATTTTTTTGATCAGATGTGGAGTTTTCTTATCACTTCGGCACGGAAAATGAAACAATCCAAAAATCAAGAAATTTTAAAATTTTCAAAATCAACTATTTAACATCATTGTTTACAAAAGAGTCATTGTTTCAAAAAACATTATTTTAAATCAAAGTTTTCCCAAGACCCGAAGCCATAAAAACAGGAAGTTGTGCACGATCACGCCTTCGCCTTGCCACGGCCCTCTGAAGTACCTGAAATAAAACTAAAATTGTAAGCCAACGGTTAGTGAGTTTACCCCAAAGCACCACCATACACATATAACAAACAACAATATATACTGGGTCCACAACTCAAAGACTGGATTACCCATGAGCCCATAGTATGAGTCTGGCCTACCTATCGGGCCCATAACTCATATATGGCTTGCTCCTGAGCCTACAAAAAAAAGTCTAGCTTGAACTCGGGGACCACAACTTATGCCTGGATTGCTCCTACGCCTACAACATAAGTCTCGCTTGCCCTCGGGGCCAATAGCTTATATATGGCTTGCTCCTGAGCCCACAACATAAGTCTGACTTATCCTCGGAGCCCACAAGTTATGTTTGGATTGCTCCCGAGCCCACAACATAAGTCTGGTTTGCCCTCGAGGCCCATATCATATGTTTGGCTTGCTCTCGGGTTTGTTGGCTACCTCACAAAGCAGTACCACCTCAACCCAACCATACTATGTCGACATATACATATAACATAACATGTATCCAGCAAAAGATAAGCATATAACCACTTATTAGTAAAATAGGCAGATTCACATACCACTACCGCATATTACATCCTATATACCAGGATACAGATATAACAGATCACTATATCATAACAACATATGGTAAAAGAAGGATATCAATCCAATGGGCTGGCCTTGGTGCCTTCGACCCGCATGTACAATGAGGAAAACTCACCTCCCAGTTTGATAAATAGTTGAACAATGCACTGCTTCGAATAACTGCTCTACAGGTCACCTATTCAACAGATAGAGACCAATGCTTAACTATAGCTCAAAATACCCTTAAGTCAAACTTGGTCAACCTTGGTCAAAGTCTAAGTCAACGGTCAAGGTCCAAATGTCAATATATCTTCCCTAACGGAGTACACCCTTCGTACCAAGAGAGTACGCACAACGTACTCTGATGTTGACCAAAAGTGGGGCACTAACCGCGTACATGCAACGTACCACCAGGTACACCTAACGTACGCAGCCCAGTCCCAAAACTCCATTAAGAGCTTATTACATTAATCCCTTACATCCAAAACTCAGATCCATGCCCGAAATGATGTCTTAAGTCATAAAGTTTCTAACATTATGACTTTGCATGGCTATAAAGTACTTAATGTCCAAAACCCTAAGTTGTTAACCCAATAAGACATTTCAACTCTTGAATAGAAGGGATAGAAAGGCCAAGATTAAATTTGTATGCTTCATAATAGCTCCATAATGAATAAAGTTTCCAATTTACCCATTCGAATGGTCCCAATAAACAAGATCTAGTCTTTAAGTCTCAAAGGGACCCAAAAGTGCATCTTTTTCAACTTAATCCATTAAGTCCAAGTCTCCAACCTTCATATTTAAATCAGAATGATGTTTAGATGGATAAAGTTTCCAAATTTATCCATAACAAGGTCACAAACTTTCAAGATCTAAACTTTATGCACTTAAAGTGACCAAAAGCTCGTAACACTCAAAACTAGCTATATGTAACAATTTCATCATCAAGATTCAAACTTTATACCTCTAGAAGAAAGATCAAGGTGAACAAAGGCTGGATCTACAAGATCCAATGCAACGAACACTTCTTCAATGAGTTCTTTCTTCTCCAAGGTGCACCAAGAACACTCTAAAGCACTTCAAAACACCTTCTTGTTGCTCCAAAGGCTCAATCTAGGGTTAGGGTTCAAGAGGGTGTTGGAGAGGTGGAGGCTGAGAATGGGATGGGTTTGGGCAAGGTAAGGAGCTTAAATAGGGCTCAAACCACGAAAATATGGTTTGGGTACTGATGGCGTACGCCCAGTGTACTCAATTTACGCTCATCATACAAGGGATGTCCTAGTACGCCTAGCGTACACGTTTGAGTACGCCCAGCGTACGCAGCTAAACCCAAAACTGCCCTAACTTCAAACGGTCATAACTTCTTCGTTAGGGCTCCGATTCCGATGATCCTTATATCCTCAGAAAGATATTGAAGAGCTCTACAAGATTATCTAAATATATTTGACTAAAAACTTCATGAACAAAAATCCATATTTCATGCAAGAACCCGACCTAATACTTTTCCCTTTCTACCCTTCGGCCCAAAACACAATTCAATGATAAAATCTCTTAACTATCATTACCTCCTTCCACAAGGACTAAACTTTGCCTCCTTAAGGCCTAAAACCTTACACAATACATGTACGGTCAATGGCTTAGATATGGTAGGAAACGGGATGTTACAATTCTCCCCCACTTAAATTAGATTTCATCCTCGAAATCATCTCTCGCTTCCTCTTCATGATGGAACCCCTAGCCGAAAACCCACATATTTGATCAGCTCTAAACCTTCTTGGCCAAACTATTTATTGTTGTTGAAACCTCCATTCAATAACAAGGCAACTCCCAATGCGAGTCTTATCTATATAACCGCTGTAGAGAAGTATGTACAACACCAGCATATACCACAACTTCCTAACTATCAGACCAAACTTCTAGTGAGAACAACAGAGCCGGTGAGTCTCAAAACTACAATCACCGAATCAACTCTATCAATATGCTTCGCGAGACTGGGAACCCATCAGATCTAAACTTCAGAAGCCATGTTCCAGGACTGATATTCATCCATTCGATGAACCTACCTCTTGTCATTGACTAAGAGCACCACCAAACACACGGAATGAAGTACACAAAACACATCGATCGTGAATTTCCACCAATTCCAAATCCATAATATGTACCAAAAACCTTAAATAAACCTTTGACTCCCTAATACGCCATTACCAACCACTACTCCTACGAGCAAAGATGATTATTCCAAGAATTTTCGCTTTGCATCCAACCCTTATCAGCTCAGGCGTACCCACACCTAGAAAATCACTCGACACATTAACAATGAACTTCATGACTCGAGACTACATACCCGATACCCAACCTTGGTAATCAAACCCCTAATAACAGTGTAACATCTAAAAAATATGGTCCCAAAAATTTCATTTTTATAATAAATAAGATAGTATCTTTACATATCAACCACACATTTCAATAAAACCTAAGTATCAAATGTTATAAAAATCATAATAAATATCAAATACGGAATCCCAATGGTCCGTGCGATACTGTCAACCTGAGCTCCTCCCCTTGGAACCAGAAGTACTTGAACACAAACTAAAATCCATAAGCACAAAGCTTACTGAGTTTCCAAGATACCACATACCAAACATATCACATAACGGGCCACACCCAAAGAGATACGGGCCCCACTCACACTCGTAAAACGGGCCCCACCCAATGAGATATGGCCACGCCCACACTCGCAATACGGGCCTCGCCCAAAGAGATACGGGCCCTCCCACACTAGCAATATGGGCCCCACCCAATAAACATACACATACAAGTATCACACAGACAACAAGTATATCACATAATCAACAAGGATCAGCCTTGGTGCCTTAGGCCCTATAAACCCACTGAGGACGACTCACCTCGAATGTTGAACGGTAAATTAATAGGTCCCGGATCCGAATATCAGCTCTACTCAACCCCTAAACAGAAACAATTCCTTCGATACGACTCAAAATGCCCCAATACCCCTTAAAAGTCAAACATGGTCAAAAACAAAAGTCAAAAGTCAAGGTCAACGGCCAGAGTTGACCCAACACGCCGAGTTGTCCTTCAACCCGTTGTGTTTCTCCATTAACGGCAAAGTCGGGAAAAATCAAGCCAACTCGCCGTGTTTACCAATAAACGTGCCGAGTTCGCCAGAAACCCAACATATTAACACATTAAGCTGTCTTTATCGAATCTAAGAGCTCCAAAACATAGATCTGAACTGAAATGGTATCTAGAAGGGTAAAGTTTCCAACTTTACCCCTAGGAACCAACAAAATGGGTCAAAACCCAAAGCCTAGGCTCATTAGAGTGAGGGCTTAACCCATTAAGCTCTTAATCTTCAAGGACATAACTCCAAAATGCAGACCTGACACCCAAGGGCTAGAAAACCACGTAAAATTGCCAACTTAACGTTCATGCATGCCGAAAAGAAGCTCTAAAACTCAAGAAGGGCTTAATAATGGACTTATTGCAGGAATGAGACCTAGAACCTTATAAATCTTGCAACTTTAAGCCAAAGGAGGCCACATAATGGCCGGATCTAACTAGATAACCAATTGAACACTTAACTCCTAAGCTAAACATTCCATGAGCCCAAAAATCATAACAAAACCCCATAAGAGAAGATCTAAATAACAACAAATCAAGGTATAAACTTGATATTTCCAAGAGACTGCAACAACTGGTGAGATTCAGGATCTATGGCCTTCCCTCCAAGCTAGGCACCTTCAAACTCGAAAGCTCCACTCAAAACTTCAAGATCACCACCAAGGAAAGCTCCACACTTGATCACCACCAAGGAAAGCTCCACACTTGATTTAGTATATAAGATAACAAAGAAGGCTAGTAAGGAGGCCGGTCAATGGGACATAAGGCCTTTAAATAGGGTGTAATACCCTAAAAATTAGGGTTACCTTGCCAGCTGCCAACACGCCGAGTTGAGGCACCTCAACTCGCCGTGTTGCTTCATTAAACCCCGCGGCCAAAAACATCTCGACACGCCGTGTTGAGGCTCGAACACGCCGAGTTCCAAAAGAAAACATAAATAATTTTGAATAAAATCATATCGGGAAATTAAGCGTTACAATTCTCCCCTACTTGAATCAGACTTTGTCCTCGAAGTCTGCCGACTCAAACAACTCAGGATAGTGCTCTCTCATCTCCTCCTCAGGCTCCCAAGTCCACTCTCACCCCTCGCGGTGCAGCCACTGCACCTTCACTAGCTCCACAACCTTGTTCTTCAAGGTTTTCATCTTTTGATCTAATATTGCCGCTGGTCTTTCAACATAATTCAGGCGGTCATCCACCTGAATATCCTCCAAAGGTACAACTGCGGAATCATCCACCAAACACATCCGCATCTGAGAGACATGAAATGTGCTATGAATCTGGCTGAGCTCGGCTGGAAGATCTAGACGATATGCAACCCGACCCTCCTGAGCCAAAACCCTGAAGGGACCAATATATTTGGGGCCCAACTTGCCTCGTTTCCGGAACCTGATGACACCTTTCCAAGGTGACACCTTCAGGAGAACCATATCTCACACCTGAAACTCCAAGTTTGAATGGCGTGTGTCGGCATAGCTCTTCTGCCGACTCTAAGCTGTCTGAATCCTGCTCCAATCCCGTTGAATTAGCTCAGCAGTATTGAGTACCACCTCGGTACTCCCCATAACTCGCTGACCGACCTCGCCCCAACAAATCGGGGTCCTACATTTCCTCCTGTAGAGCATCTCAAAAGGAGGTCGATCGATGCTACCATAATAACTGTTGTTATACGAAAATTTCGCTAACGGAAGATATGTATCCCACTCCCACCAAAATCCAACACGCACGCATGCAACATATCCTCAAGAGTTTGGATAGTCCGCTCACTCTGACCATCGGTCTGCGGATGAAATGTTGTACTGAAATGGAGACGAGTGCCCATCTCGTCTGGAACTGCTTCCAAAATCTAGAAGTGAAATGAACATCCCTGTCTGAAACCATTGATACGGGCACCCCATGACATGCCACCACCACCTAGACATAAATATCGGCCAATTTCTCTGCATAAATACTCTCGTGGATCAGAATGAAATGTGTGCTCTTGGTCAATCGATCCACGATGACCCAGATATAATCCATTCCACACTTAGTCTTGGGAAGCTTCGTGATAAAATCCATAGTGATGTCTTTCCATTTCCATATGGGAATATCCAACGACTGCATCTTGTCGTGAGGTCGCTGATGCTGGGCCTTGACTTTCCTGCAAGTCAACCACCGCTCCACATACCATGCTACATCCCGCTTCTTGTAGGGAGACCAATAATCAGGACGAAGATCCCTATACATCTTCGTCGCCCAAGGATGAATGGAGAATCTTGACTTGTGAGCCTCCTCCATCAGAACTTGGCGCACAGCGCCCCAATACGGAACTCAGACTCTTCGATGCAGAGTTAACAAACCGTGGCTATCATAATCGAAGGAAGCCACCTTACCCACAATATGTTTGCTCTTCCTTCATAGCCACAACACGTGCCTCACAAATCCTCTCCAACAACAGAGTAATAACGGTCATCCTCAAATATAGGTCTCTGATCGGAGCCGCGACCCCCTTGTGGCTGAGAGCATCGACCATCACATTGGCCTTCACCGGGTGGTACAAGATCTCACAATCATAATCCTTCACCACATTCAACCATCGATGTTGCCACATATTCAGATTCGGCTGATCCATCAAGTACCTCAGGCTCTTGTGATCCGTATAGATGGTACACCATACCCCATAAAGGTAATTCTGCCAAATCTTGAGGGCGAAAACCCCCTCCCCCAGCTCCAAATCATGCGTCGGATAATTCACCTCATGAGGCTTCGGCTTCCTCGAAGCGTGAGCGATCACGCGACCCCGCTGCATCAATACTGCCCCCAAACATGTGATTGATGCATCACAATAAACCACAAAGTCATCAACACCCTCCGGTAGGACCAGAATTGGCGTCTCACACAATCGATGTCTAAGTGTCTCGAAAGCTGCCTACTACTCAGGCCCCCAGCGAAAAGTCACCGACTTCTTAGTCAGTCTGGTCAGTGGAACAACGATCTTGGAGAAATCCTAAATGAATCTCTGATAATGGCCAGTTAAACCAAGAAAGCTTCGAATCTCAGATGGAGACCTCGGAACCTCCCACTGCATCACAACCTCGACCTGGGCCGGATCGACCAAAATACCCTTCTGGTTGACAAGGTGTCCCAAAAACTACACCTCGCGCAACCAGAACTCACACTTGGAAAACTTTGCGAAAAGTCTCTCCCTCCTCAAGGTCTCCAGCACCTCCCTCAAGTGCTCCTCATGCTATTCCTGAGTCTTGGAATAAACCAAGATATCATCAATGAATACTATCACAGACCGATCCAACATCGGTCTGCACACGCGATTCATGAGATCCATGAACGCGGATGGAGCATTGTTGAGCCCAAAAGGCATCACCACAAACTCGTAATGATCATATCGAGTCCACAAAGCCGTCTGCTGCACATCCTCATCCCGGACCCATATCTGATGATAACCCGATCTCAAATCAATCTTAGAGAAGCAAGATGGACCATGAAGCTGGTCGAAAAGATCATCAATACTCAGGAGGAGATAACAGTTCTTCACTGTTACCTTATTCAACTCCCGGTAATCGATACACATCCGATGAGACCCGTCCTTCTTCTTCACAAACAGAATCGGGGCTCCCTAAGGCGAACTACTCGACCTAATAAATCCCTTGTCCAACAGCTCCTGCAGCTGCATAGACAACACTTGCATCTCGGGAGGAGCCAACCGATAAGGTGTTTTGGCTATCGGAGCCGCACCTGGAACCAAATCAATCCTGAACTCCAGCTGCCTCTCCAGAGGTACCCTAGGAAAATCCTCCGGGAACACATCCGGATACTCCTGCACAATCGGCACATCATCCACGGTCGCCTTACCCTTACACTGGGTATCCATGACATAGGCGACAAAACCCGAGCAACCCTGATGAAGATAGTGTCTGGCGCTAGCTGCTGAACACATAATCGGCCCACGCTTCGGTCTCTCACCCTGAATCACTAACTCTCCCCGACTTGGGGTCCGAACCCAAACTAACTGATGCTCGCAGTCGATCACTACCCCATTAAGGCTCAACTAGTCCATGCCCACTATCACTTTGTTCCCACACAGAGGAATGGGAACCAGATCAATCGAATACTGCTCACTGAACAACTGGAGAGTACAACCTCGATGACCCTTGCAACTTGAATGGACCTAACATCAGCAATGTCCACATCTAAAGGACAATCCAGCTCTCTCGGAGCTCCAGCAAATCTCTTGCTAAGAGCAAGAGATACAAACGATAGGGTATCCCTCGAATCAAATAATACTAAAGAAGAGATACTGTTCACTAGGAACGATCCTAAAATAAAACACATAAACATAAGCAACAATACAATATTGGTAAAGAGATAAGGAGAAGATACATACCCGTCACAACATCTGGAGCCACACGCGCCTCCTATATTGACAGTGGGCCTTCTTGTGGCCCCTCTGATTGTACTGGAAGCATATCAGATCAGATATCAGGGTGAAGGTGGTGGTAGCAGTACAATCCCTGCTGATATGACCAGTCCGGCCGCACTTGAAGCAGCCAAAACCACCCCCATGCACGTCCCCTCGTGCGACCTTCCACACTTGCCACAATGGCCTCGACCCCGCTGGCCTTTCTCCCACGTATCAACCACCTTGGGCCTCTTGTCCAAACCCTCAACATTGGACACAGAATCTGGCTTCCTCTTCCTCTCCATCTCCAAATCAATATACGTCTCTCTAGCCCTCGCTATCATGTCTTCTAGCGTCTTGCAGCTGGATTGGCTAACAAACTGCCGAATATCACTCCTCAGCATCTCATAGTACTGGGCCTTCTTTATCTCCTCGTCCGCCACATACCGTGGAACCAGAAGTGCCCTCTCCCTGAACATAGCGGTGATCTCAGCCACCATCTCAGTAGTCTGACAGAGATCATGGAACTCTCGCGCCAGCTGCTGCACCTCGATCACCGGTGCAAACTCGTCTCAGAACCTGGTCAAGAAATCGATCCAGGTCATCGAATCAATAACAACATCATCTTCGATAACACGGCCTACCTCCTCCCACCAATCACAGACCCTATCCTTTAAGAGTCAGGAAGCTAGTCTGACCTTTTCCTCCTATGGACAACGGCTGGTACGGAAGGCGTTAGCAACATCTGCTAACCACCTGCTGCTCGCAATGGGGTCCCTCGCCCCATGATAATCTAGCACTTCACATGCCCGAAACTCCCTGAAAGTTCGAAAATGGAGTTCCATCTCTTTTCCATTTCCATTCAAGAGTTCTTATGTGTTTCCATGCTCCTTTGAGATCCCAAAAAATGTACAAATTCCTTTTCATAGGAACACATACAGGATTCGTCACTACAAAAAGGATAATGGTAACCCCACCATTCACTACTTCATTTATGAAATTCATAGTAATAGAGATCCATGTCCTACCGAGAAAGAGTTTGTAACTTGCTATCCTCTTACCTAACAGGCAAAGACTTGCCTCAGGGTCAAAGTCTTCTTTGGACTTTTCCAATTCTATTTCTTTTTCATCAATCGGGGAGAGAGGGAGATGCTTCGAGGAGGCAACACCCACTAGTTTTGTCCGGATCAAACTCTCCCCAAAGCAGGTAGGTGAGTAGGGCTCGACTCCTACGGTGAGTCCCAACCAAAGCCACAATCTCAGCGCGAAAGGCGCTCAATCGCTCATCAAGAATCTCCAGAATACCCTCCTTGACCGAGACAAATATCACAGAAGTCGGATCAAGGATACTGCGTGTAATCTCAGACGAGCGCGAGCCCTCACCAATACCGCAACTGCCAACTGGTCTGCCTCACAATACCACCATACTGAAATAGACCAATGAAAACTATCAGGATACGCTTCACAATATAAACATTGGGAAATCACGACTCCACAAGCTCCCCACCTTCATCGCAACCCTCATTGAATCGAGTACGGATCCTCTACTTACAGTAGTATGGGCCCATACTACCTTTCACATCTATCCGTACTTTCCTTAAGAAGTGCCTTAACTCAGCCGAGTTACTTTATATCCAACAAATCCCCCACAGATAAGACTCCCAACACTAAATCTCATCCTAGGTTCTCCTAGGGCAAACTCCACACCGCTCTCCGCCATCAGTCGCAGAAGGAACTCCAGCTAACTTCCTCTAACTATCTCATGAATACAATTACATATTACAAAAACTAGATAATTCTCCGAATGATAGGTCTCACACTACAATCGTTGGACTCAAACAAGAGCTGTGCAATAGAGTTGAAACCTAACACTCTAAAATTATTTAGTTCCCATAAAATGTAACTTAGCATATTCGTTTACCAGTTAGTTGAAGCTAGTTAGAACTCCTTAAAGCACAAAGCAAGCAACATTCGAGCATCAAGTATCAGAACCAACCATAACCTACTCAGGCCATCCTATCACTGACTGATCAGTACTAGCATGCAAGTCTCCTAGATCCTTAACCTTAAACTAGCATGCGATTCACAGATTCACAATTCAAAGCATATCATGACATGTATGGCTACTTTGGGAAAACTTACTTGAGCTCGGACGATTGCATGCACCACACCCGTCTTATTTTAGAAACCTTTTCTTAAAATATGTTTATCTTTTTGAAAACTTAACCAAATCATCGGTTTGAGTTCATACACACCCGAGAGTATGCCCGAATCCATCAACCAAGGCTCTATTACCAACTTGTAACATCCAAAAAATATGGTCCCAAAAATTAATTTTTATAATAGATAAAATAGTATTTTCACATATCAACCATACATATCAACAAAACTAAAGTATCAAATGTTATCAAAATCATAGTAAATATGAAATATGGAATCCCAATGGTGTGTGCGATGCAGTCAACCCGAGCTCTTCCCTTTGGAACCGGAAGTACCTGAAACACAAACTAAAATCCGTAAACACAAAGCTTAGTGAGTTCCTAAGATACCACATACCAAACATATCATATAATGGGCCCCACCCAAAGAGATACGGGCTCGCCCACACTCGCATAACGGGCCCCACCCAATGAGAGACGGGCCCCACCCAATGAGAGACGGGCCCCACCCAATGAGAGACGGGCCCCGCCCACACTCACAATACGGGCCCCGCCCAAAGAGATCAGGGCCCCGCCCACACTCGCAATACGGGCCCTGCCCAAAAAACATACACATACATGCACATACAAGTATCACACAAACAACAAGTGTATCACATAATTAACAAGGGTCGGGCTTGGTGCCTTAGACCCGCTAAACCCGGTGAGGAAGACTCACCTCGAATGCTGAACGATAACTTAATAGGTCCCGACTCCGAAAATCAGCTCTACTCAACCCCTAAACAGAAACAATTCCTTAGATACAACTCAAAATGCCCCAATACCCTTTAAAGGTCAAACTTCGTCAAAAACAAAAGTCAAGGTAAAGGTCAACGACCCGAGTTAACCCAACACGCTGATTTGTCCTTCAACCCGCCGTGTTTCTCCATTAACGGAAAAGTCAGGAAAAATTGAGCCAACTCACCGTGTTTACCAATAAACACGCCGAGTTCGCCAGAAACCCAACATCTTAATACATTAAGCTGTCTTTCTCGAATCTAAGAGCTCCAAAGCTCAGATCACAATTGAAATGGTATCTAGAAGGGTAAAGCTTCCAACTTTACCCCTAGGAACCACCAAAATGGGTCAAAACCCAAACCCTAGGCTCATTAGAGTGAGGGCTTAACCTATTAAGCTCTTAATCTTCAAGGACATAACTCCAAAATGCAGATATGACACCCATGGGATGGAAAACCATGTAAAGTTTCCCACTTTACGTTCATGCATGCCCAAAAGAAGCTCTAAAACTCAAGAAGGGCTTAATAAAGGACTTAATGCATTAATGAGACCTAGAACCTGATAAAGCTTGTAACTTTAAGCCAAAGGAGGCCACATAATGGCCTGATCTAACAGGACAACCCATGAAACACTTAACTCCTAAGCTAAACCATCCATGAGCCCAAAAATCATAACAAAACCACGTAAGAGAAGATCTAAACAACAACAAAGCAAGGTATGAACTTGATACCTCCAAGAGTGTGCAACAAGCGGTGAGATTCTGGATTTATGGCCTTCCCTCCAAGCTAGGCACCTTCAAACTCCAAAGCTCCTTCAAATGAGCACAAAATCCACAAAAATCCACTCAAAACTTCCAGATCACCACCAAGGAAAGCTCCACACTCGATTTAGGGTTTAAGATAACAAAGGAGGCTGGTAAGTAGGCCGATCAAGGGGATATAAGGCCTTTAAATAAGGTGCAATACCCTAAAAATTAGGGTTTCCTTCCCAGCTGCCAACACGCCGAGTTGAGGCACCTCAACTCGCCATGTTGCTTCATTAAACCCTCGGCGAAAAACATCTCGACACACCGTATTGAGGCTCCAACACGCTGAGTTCCAAAAGAAAACAAAAATAATTTGGAATAAAATCATACCGGGAAATCAAAGTGTTACAAACAGCTTGCAAACAAACGAGATTTATAATGCAAACACTATGCAAGAGGCTTTCTGATGCATGACTGATACTCCCAACAACCCTTAACTGCTCACTTTATCCAAACCATCTGGTTCGTGAGTCTCCCGACTTCCAACAATGCACCAACACTGAAAGTACCATATGTAGAAGAAATAAACAATCATGATCACTAGGCCCACAACCTATGTCTGGAATACCCCTACAATGTCCTCAGAATAGGTTTGGATTGCCTCCGAGCCCACAATATGAGTCTGGAATGCCCTTCATGGCCCTCAGCCTATGTCTGGAATTCTCCTGGTATTACGCTGTTCTTGTCAACATTCCATCACTCACCTGGAAACTCAAGACCAGCACCACGGGGGCCTAAAGATACTTAACCTCATTCCACCGCCTTGCAGGAACCCAATCAACATCCCTCTCAATGCTAACCGAGCACAACAATTCCATACTCTTTTACCACACACAATTCCTTTCACAGTACAAGCTGCTACCAACGTAAAATCCGATGAAAACATTGTCGCACACGACCTGAGAATGGGATAGACGGTCGCACTCTTGTTCTAATTCAAAGACTATAACGCAAATAATAACCATGCATATAATTCGAACCAAGTGCTCCATTGTTATCTTGTCCAACCCATATACATCCCTCACAACAATATCTAATGAACTTACCACAATACACACCCTCAAGGAACCCATAACCTTACCCAAAGGGGAGAAGTACAAAAGTTCTAATGAAATGACGAACCTCAATCATTAACACAAGACACCCTCATGAACGATCGAAACAAAATCCCATATCTTAATTTAGACTGAACAAACCCCATCAATATGTAACTATCTCGATATAAATTTTAAGGTTCTCCAAAAATGTTGCTAAGACTCTAGTCGGATCCATCCAAATACAAACCCTGCTAGCATGACATGCCAAAAATTAGATTCCACACATATTTAATGTCCCATCTGGAAAACTGAGCAACATTGTCCCAAATTATAGACTCCCAATAACCAAGGACATCTTCCAAACATGAGTCGAATTTGACGATAGGTTGATGAATTCATTGAACTTCAACAGATACAACTCAAAACTTTTGAAGAATCTCCGCTTTGATGATATATGAAATGACCAATAATCATGGATGCATTGACATCCAATCCAGTGAACCAAAACCCACGCGGAGCTGAACATACCCATCTCTGAAACTGATTTGTCGATCGACGAATGGACAATCTAAACTTTAAATAGTAATCCATACAACGAGCTGACACGTCCCTCAATAACCGATACTCATCCTGAGTGATCCTAGCTCCTCCTCATCTATTCATTAGCATCCCAAAAAGGAACCAATGGCTACAACGAGCTCCTTGACCAACTACTTCCAGCTACGAGACAACTCGTGTATTTCTTGAACACATACATCCGATAGCCACCTGCTCTACACCCCTGACTTGACCAAATCTTAAACCGAAATCTAGCATAACCGCACCGCAGATCCCTATGAACCATTCTTCTGATACCACAAACTCGAACAAGTCGATGATCCTCCAAGCAGATTATCTAGTTCTCCCCCATTTAGGATTCGAACTACCACCCATTGGTGTTAAGTCCCACACCATATCTCAAACCGGCTCAACCAGGTACAAACCATCCCTGACTCTTGGAATGTATAACACATGCAGGATGATCTTCCAGATAAGGACCAATAAAACTCTAAGAGATTCTGAATCTCAGATGAAGACCTCAGAAATTTCCAATCATCACCACCTTTAACATTAAGGATTTTATGCAATTGCATAAGAGGAATATCAACTTACTATCCCAAAAACATACACTCGTCACTTGAAAAACCATAACAAAAAGATTGGTAGATACAGAAACACTACCACGAGTGATGGTATCAAACCATGCTATCATCCCCAGTAGTCATCTTAACCGTGTCCCCCCTCACAGTATGCAAAGCTGCAGTTGACTTCTAGAACTTGGTAATTAGCCTGCCCGTGATCCGATCCATGATACCAGACAATTCTTCCTACAATATCCATAAAACCTCAACGGTAATCATCTCCTACATCTGATCAAAAGTCCACCCCGGCCTATTCTGGCCATAAACTCCAGATTCCGAACCAAATCCCCTCGTGAACCACATGCTGAAAATGAACCAAAAGCATAAAAAATGCCACAATACACATTGCTACAAGCACACGACGAGACTACCCCTCAGGGTTGTGACTTCCTTGCTATGCGTATGAGTCATGTGCTTTTAGTAGTATGGGCCCATCCTGCCTTCCACACCTACCCATATTTGTCTCAAGGATCATCACAACCACCCAAAACTGATACATATACATCCTATCCTTACTCTCTCAAGAGTGGCTAAAACATTCCTCCTCAGGCCGGTTCCTCGTACACAAATCCATCCATGAAACTTCCAACAAGAGCGTATCATGAGTACTACATACTCCCTAGGCTATCCTAGGACCCACATCTCACCCTACCATCGACCGCCAAACAACACCTATTGGTTCCAGTTAACTACTTCATGAATACAATCACAGACAACATAACTTAAATAATCTTAGATTAAAAGATTCAACCCCACAACGGTTGGACTCAGACAAGAGTTGCGCAGTAGGACCAAATCCTTTACCCTATGATTATTTAACCCATATAGCATGTGACTTAATGTATTCAGTTAGTATTTAATTAACACCCGAAAGAGTCATACAACAATTAGCAAGAAAACTCTATAGGAAATAAGGCATCATGTATCAGGAAATTATATCATGCAATTCTGGAAGATCCCTATCCTACAACTATCATGTTGTTCTAACATAAACATAATATTAATAATGGTGTGGGTAACTTGGGGTATACTTTCTTTCTCCGTCTGATCGTACACATTGCATCCTTCCTTGGTTACTTTTAAAAATAATTTGAAAACGACTTTTGAAAACTATTTGGAATTTGTTTTAAAGATTATTTTGAAAACTTTTAGAGATCCTTAGTTTGAGTTTGGATTCACACGAATGCTCATCCAATTCTCTCAAACCAGGGCTCTGATACCAACTTGAAACACTCCAAAAATCAAGAAATTATAAAATTTTCAAAATCAACCATTTAACGTCATTGTTTACAAAAGAGTCATTGTTTCCAAAAACATTATTTCAAATCAGAATTTTCCTAGAACCCAAATCCATAAAAATAGGAAGTTGTGCACGATCACGCCTTCGTCTTACCACGATCCTCTAAAGTACCTGAAACAAAACTAAAATTGTAAGACAACGCTTAATGAGTTTCCCCCAAAGTCAAAGTCAATGGTCAAGGTCTAAAAGTCAATATTTCTTCACCAACGGAGTATGCCCTGCATACCAAGAGAGTACGCCCATCATACTCTGATGTTGACCAAAAGGCGGGAGCTGGCCGCGTACGCGCATCGTACCACCAGGTACACCCAACGTATGCAGACCAGTCCTAAAACTCTATTAAGAGCTTATTATATTAAGCCCTTACGTTCAAAACTCAGATCCAAGCCCAAAATTATGTCCTAAGTCATAAAGTTCCCAACTTTATGACTTTGCATGGCTATAAAGTGCTTAAGGTCCAAAACCCTAAGTTCTTAACCCAATAAGACATTTCAACTATTGAATGTAAGGTATAGAAAGGTCAAGATCACATTTTTATGGTTCATAATAGCTCCATAATGGATAAAGTTTCCAACTTTACCAATTAGAATGGTCCCAACAAACAAGATCTAGTCTTTATGTCTCAAATGGACCCAAAAGTGCATCTTTTTCAACTTAATCCATTAAGTCTAAGTCTCCAACCTTCATATCTGAATCAAAATGATGTTTAGACGGATAAAGTTTCCAACTTTATCCATAACAAGGTAACAAACTTTCAACATCTAACCTTTATGCACTTAAAGTGACCAAAAGCTCATAACACTCAAAACTAGCTAGATATAACAATTTCATCATCAAGATTCCAACTTTATACCTTTAGAAGAAAGATTAAGGTGAAAAAATTCTGGATCTACAAGCTCCACTACAACCAACACTTCTTTAATGAGTTCCTTCTTCTCCAAGGTGCACCAAGAACAATCCAAAGCACTTAAAACACCTTCTTCTTGATCTAAAGGCGCAATCTAGGGTTAAGGTTTCAAGAGAGGGTGTTGGAGAGGTGGAGGCTAAGAATGGAATGGGTTTAGGAAGTTAAGGAGCTTAAATAGGGCTCAAACCATAAAATTAGGGTTTGGGCACTGATCGTGTACGACCAACGTACTCAATTTATGCCCAACGTACTAGGGATGCCTTAGTACGCCCAACGTATGTGGCTCAACCCAGAACCAAAGTGAAGCCTTTTCCAAAGCTAGAAGATTTCCGATATTATGGCAGTTCCAAAGTGAAGACATGTTCGATACATATTGTTTTATTATTTGTTCTAAGTCTGTATCAAGCATTAATTGTTCCTACTACTAGTTTGTCCTTTACATGTTGTTTTATTGTAAAGTACTTGGGTCAAGATCAACAGGATCAGATATGTCAGCCTGTTGATCTTCATTTGTCTTCTAGTCCATGATCTTTATGAGCTTTGTCTTTTTATCACTCCTTGTCTATTTAAGGAGTGGTAACCTTTATGTCTTGCGTGGACTTTTGAGAAACATTCTCTACCTTATCAATACCAAGAATCATTCAGTCAAATCATTTTCTCTTACATTCTTATTGTTCTAAAATTACTTTATATTGTTCATACTTATTAATCGTTTATATCTTGAATACTTTGTTGAATATTTCCATTTTGAGACTGGTTTACCAGACTTGACTGGATCTTCGTTAGCAGCAAACGTTGATCTTAAGTTAACTCAAAGTTCGAGTTTTCAAACCTTGTCCGCGCATAGATCGATTCTTGCATTCACAATTACGATCTCCTTTTTAGTGATCATCCAACTGCTTATGTTTACTTTTGTGTTTCAATTGCTAGCATTTTCCACGATTGGACCAATAAGTGACAGTCCATGAGTAATTAGTTGGCTAGGATTATGCCCTGCTATTCATCATTTTACAAAAACTTATTGTTATACAAATGAAAATATTTATTCAATAATATAGAAGAGCATATATCTGATTTTAAAACAGAAAAAGAAAGTATTAAAGCCTTACCTTTCCTAAAACTCTGGAGAATTTATAATACCAATAGCTTCCTAGTCTAAGCCTTTATGGTGGGTAGGGGCAGGATTGTAACTGGCCAACTTTTTCTAAAGAAAGAGGTATGTCATTAATGATAACAAGCGAATATGAGAGTTGGTGTATTTGACAGGTTTCTTTAAAACCCGTTACTTATTCAACTTGAAAATTTATGACCAATTTCTTAAGGTCCTTTAAACATTTCCCTAAATGCCATCAATTAGACTCATCAATAGGATACTCAATACGAGAAATACACTTTCAACCTTTTGGTATCCGCCCTATTACTCTCAACACACATTTACTATAATATTGTGCATCACATACAATTCAAAACTTTTTACTGGTGAACTTATTTAACTTAAGACAGCGGTGGCACAACCTTTTTTTAACTTGAGAGCTTGCATGCCGCCTTTGTTAAATCACTACCCCGGGTTGTCTGCAATCAGTTTTTATCATAACTATTATCATAAACTGGGGTTCACGGAAAGTGAAAACTTGTGTTATGTTATCATAACTATTATCATAAACTGAATCTCATCATAGGTTTGATTTTGATTTTCATATTGGTACATAATATGTTCTAAAGTACCAAAAAGGGTCAATTCAAGAACAATTTATCCATGCAATTTGATAACTTCAATTAGGATTTAGAAATCCTAAGGATACAAGAGACTTCTATATTGACATTAGGTGGGTGGGGGTTATGAGTTATGACTCATTTAAATAATTTGAAGTGATGATCTTAACAATATAGAGAAATTCTAGAGCTAATTCAATCAATAAGAACATAGAATGTAATCACATTCATGACTAATGATACACAAACTAAAAATGTTCAATGTAACAACAATTTGCTTTCACTCTACTTTTTTTTTAATTCTTTCTATAATTATACATATCAAATATTTGCAAGCTCATAATGTATAAGTGAAAAAAAGGCAAACCTGAAAGCAGAGAAGCCAACTCTAGACACGGACTCCCAAAGTTAGGTTTCTTTTGCATTTCTTTCTCTCTCTCTCTCTCTCTCTCTCTCTCTCTCTCTCTCTCTCTCTCTTTTATTGATTTACTCTACGAAAGAGGGATTCAATCATATAGATATACATATAAATCTAAATAATTTATGACCAAATAATACAAATGAGTCAAATTGGAGAAACGTAGTGAAGTCGTTTGACATTATTAACCCTACGAAGCAAATAGACATAAAAGGAACCCGTGGAGATACAAAAAGGCTACATGAGATAATAGATGGTCGTAAATCAAGCTACTGAGCCTTTTAATTGTACTCATAGGTCTATGTTCCTAATCTCGTAAAATGATTTTGATTTCGACTTTGTATGATTGAATTCTAATTTCACATCCAAACAACATAACAACACTCAATTATGCTTGAATCGTATTCAATTAGCGAAATTAATTAAATAAAGGAAGAGTGGGAACATAAAATTGGAGATGTAGATGAAAAAATAACTCAAGGAACAAAAATATTATAGCTAATCAAGGCATGAAATACATATATATATATATATATATATATATAGGGGAAGAGATGTCAACGTGGACTGAAGATGCTACAGCAGAGATGGCAGAGCAGCGTAGGTCGGCGGCGAAGTGGAGCGATGGTGAAGTGATGGTTCTGTGTCGACGAAGCGACGATGATTATGGTGTGTTCAGATCAACATTAGCGGGAGTGGGAAACTGGAAATGGGTTTCAGATTTGGTCGCGATATATCGTGTTTCTTTAGGTTAAGGCTATTAGAGGAAAACACATTACACAGTAAACACAATCGCACTTAATTATATTATTTGGTCAAAATTAAGAGAGAGAAATTGTTTATATTATAACTAAATTTTTTTAGTTATTATAAAAATTATTTTTGTAATATTTTTTATTATACAAAAGTTTAATGGCATATTAATTCATTATGCCACAAATAACTATGAATATTTAGTGACATAAAATATTGAATGCTACTAAATATATTAATTTTTTTAATGGATTATAAAAAGGGTCACTAAAACCATGATATAATGGCACATCAAACATATGCCAATAAAAATGTGTGCCATTATATGTCATTTTATTCATAGTGACCACTGTCCCACCGTTTGACAACATAACACTACTATTTGTATGACCATTTGCCACCTTTTTCACCCGATTGCCTCTTCTTCCCACTGTGAGCAAACCCACATCTTCTATTTCCCTATATCTCCCTCAAAAAACCATGTGACACCACCACCACATGGGTTTCCAGAAGGCAACTGGTGCGCGACGACAGTTGCAGAAAAGAGATGAGATGGATGTTGAATAAATCTCCCGCTAGGTGGAAGACAACGACAACAAAAGCAGCTCCGAAGATGACATAAGCTGAAGAAGATGAAGTGTCACCGAAGAGGATGAAGCACTCACGGGGAAAGCTAGAAACCACCGCTCCCACCATGTATTTCTGACCAAACCACCATCATTCCTCTCCTGCAACAAATCCCAAAGGATCGCTATGCCTTTTCTCGATCGGAGAAGCGTGCGCCAACTACCACCCGTGCCACCTGTCACCGCCGATTTGTAATGTCTCGAAAACGGTAATAAAAATTTTCTTTTAAAAAGTTTATCAAATCATTCATTAATTGTTCAAAAGCAACACCAAGTGATAATATTAAAAAAAATCAGAGTACAAATATTTCAAATGCAAAATCATGAGGGGAGGATGTTGTGCCATCATGCCATTCCCTTTCCTTTCGATCCGAAGGTACCTGAAACCATAAACATAAACTACAAGCATAAAGCTTAGTGAGTTCTCCAAAGTACCTGTAATAGCCCAATTTTCATAAAATTTTAAACTTTTATTTTCATAACATCAAACATAGTAAATATAAAAATCCCAATACATATCCATGTTATTTTGAAAATTCAAAGTACAAAGGACCAAATGTGAAAATACCAGAGAATGCATGCCTCGTCATCAAGCCGGGTCCTTTCCCTTACCAATAGAAGTACTTGAAACATACAAATAAACTGTAAGCACAAGCTTAGTGAGTTTCCCAATCACACAAAACATATAATCACATAATGTCATGGTCATACATATACATACAAATTGCCATGGACTCCCTCCATGGTCTTCAATGGAATGCCATGGGCTACCCCCATGGTCTTATATCCTTATGTCATGGGCTCCCCCATGGTCTTGACAAGTGCCATGGGCTCCCCCCATGGTCTTCACATAAACCCATTCATAAATCAAATAACATATCATTTCCCATTCAATACAAACATATCATATCAATTAATGGGTCGGCGTTGGTGCCTTCGACCCATGAGTGTGGTAAGAAGACTCACCTCAAATACTGACAGTAGCCGAATAGTCCCTAGCTCCGAGTATCTACTCTACTCAATCCCTAAACATATTCAACTCCTTAGATTCAACACAATACTTCAAACCCTAAAAGTCAACATTAGTCAAAGTCAAAGTCAAGGTCCACATTCCGAGTTGACTCAATTCGTCGAGTTCCCTTGTTGACTGGCCGGATCGCGAAAAGTCCCACCAACTCGTCGAGTTCTGTGACATCCCCAAAATCACGGCCAGAAAAGACCGATTTCATTTATGCTTTTAAAATAGTTTCAGAGTAAATCCATTGATCTGAAAGAGTTGCGGAATTTGTTCCCAAAACAAAATATGATAAAATAAAGTTTATCAAAGCATTTCATCAAGAGATGCATTTTCATTATATAACAATATTCGGGATGTCATGTTCCGATAAACAGACCAAAAGCATAAACAACAAAAGATAGATCATACAACAGTTACATATAACAACTGGTCTAATATCAAAAGATCTTGATAAGTCATCCAACTTATGCTCTCGCGCCACTACCTATAATACAACAAAACTGAGTGGGTCAGGCTTGGGAGCCTGGTGAACATATAGGGTTTTCAACCCACAATAAATAATTATATTTAATTTCACCAACCAACAATAACCCGATTACCCATTCCCGTTATCCTCACTTTACGTCCCTAAAACAACATCTATCTCAAGGGACCTAATCTAGGATTTTTCACCGAGACGGACATTACTACAAGGGGTTTCCTCAACAATAGATGTCCTAAAGGCAACCATGAGGGGGATAGAGTACACCGGTGAACACATCGTTCACAACACCTACATGTTATGAGCCTGCTAGCGTTCCACTGGACTGTCTAGAAAGAGTCTGTGGTCGTCATCCATACTCCGCTAGATGACTACATCAACAACAACATCGAGGCCTCTCATCTGTTTATCACACATCAACTATCTACCCATGTTCTACCCAACATATTAGTAGATAAAAATATATATTTTTATACATAGTTTAAAACCTGTATAGCATGTTCATTCAATACATATTTCACATAACAGATGAGGCACACACACATAACACGTATTTCATAGAGAAGAAATCATATCTATGAGATAGAAGAAAGTGAATATACATTCACACATATAACAACAAAATATACACATAACATGTATTTCATATAAAATACTTCATAATTATGCGTTAGAAGAAAGTAACTACACACTCAGTTGATCAGAAGATGATCGGACAGCACTACGGCTTGTAGAAGTAGTATTCTTCGGTAGATCTGGAAGATCTTCACAAAAATTGGCTTCTCGCTGGCAGAGCTTCGGCTCGGGAATTGCACTTCTCGGGATCTTCAGGGCTTCGGGACTTGCTCCGGGTCTCGGGAATGATACCGGGGCTTCGGGGGGTTAAAATAGGGCTTAGAGAGAGTATCGGGAGTGGGAGAGTAAGAGATGAGCAACCAAAATCGGCTGACCCTCGATTTCTATTTATAGGGTGAATTTTTTGAGTTCACCTCGTGAGTTTTTAATATTCACCTCGTGAACTGACTCACCTCGTGAGTTTCTAATATTCACCTCGTGAGCTCGATACGTCATTGCGTTCGTCATGGCCACTTGCCCTGGAAGACGTCCATCATCTGTTCACCTCGTGAGTTTCTAATACTCACCTCGTGAACTGTGACACCCTTGGGGTTCACGCCCCGAACTTCAGAAATTCATAACTTTCGCATACGAGCTCCGTTTTTGAAGTTCTTTATATCCACGCGAAGGTGAGATTATGCTCTACAACTCTCGTTTAGACTCCATTGGCTAATTTTGAATTTATTTTTATTATATTTCTATTATATTATTTTTAGTAGGCCGGGACAGGAAAACTCCGTTATAAATTCATAACTTCTTCATCCGAAGTCCGTTTTCGTCTGTCTTTTTACCGTTGCACTACCATTGACGAGATCTTCGATTCTCGTTTAGATTTTTCGGCTAAAACACCGCTCGATCTCAAATCGAGTATTCGGGCTGCACACTGCTAAGTCGAAACTTCGGAAAATCACAACTTCCTCATACGAAGTCAGATTTGGGCGTTCTTTTTATGCACGCTCTCGGTTTAACGTATTCTACGACTTTCATTTAGATTGCTAAGGCCAAATATCGCTCTAACGTAAATTCACTATTTACATCGCGCTGTGTCGTGCCGGTTCTGTCGCGAAACTTCGACAGGTCATAACTTCTTCGTTATAACTCGGATTTCAACGTTCTTTATATGTACGAAATCCTTGTAACATATACTACAACTTAGTTAATATTATTCATCCTAAATAATCTTCTATCAAAAAGTCATTTTTGACGCTTATCGTCTCTAAATTGACTAGCCCGGATCTACGGGCGTTACAAGTTCACTCATGAACTCGTCGAGTTGGCCAAAAAACCCACTTTTTATTGCATTAAGCCGTTTTCTTTGAATCCAAACACTCCAAACCTCAGATCCCTTTCAAAATGATGTCTAGAAGGGTAAAGTTTCCAACTTTACCCTCAACGACCATCCATAAATCTTCAAACTCAAACCCTAGGTCCTTTTAAGAGGGTCTTGACCCATTAAGCCCTTAAACTCTCACTCCAATGCTCCAAAACACAGATCTGGTGTCCCAAGGTAGGCAAAACACGTAAAGTTTCCAACTTTACGTCCATGCATGCTAGAAATGCCCTCTAAAGGTCATTTATGACTGCATAATGGACATATTGCATGAATGGGACATAGGGACCAATAAAGTTTGCAACTTTAAGCTTCAAGAGGTCATGAAGGGGTCAGATCTAGCTTGACAACCCCTGCAACCCACATGTTTTGGACAACTCAACCAAAACCCCCAAAATCATGCTTAAATTTCAAATAAGGAGATCTAGATGAATACATGACAATGTGACAAATTTATACCTCAAAATGCTACCTTTGAAGAAGAGTTTCTGGATCTAAAGCCCCTCCTTCAAGTTAGATGCTTCCCACCTTCAAGCTCCTTTCAAGAATCACCAAAAACCACTCTGTTAAGCTCACCACACTCAAGATGCAAGATGGAAAACGAATCTAGGGTTTCTCTGGACAGGGAGGTTGGTAGGGAGGCCAACCAAGAGAGTTTAAGTCCTTTAAATTGGGTGCAACACCATAAAATTAGGGTTTCATCTTTGGTCGTCAACTCGTCGAGTTGGGGCTCTCTAACTCGTCGCGTTGGACCATTACACTCCGCGACCAAATAGATTCCTACACGTCGAGTTGGAGCTCCCCAACTCGTCGAGTTCCAACCCAAATCCTTAAAAACATGTTGAGAAATGAATAATACTTGGACCAAGCGTTACAGTACCAGATACCAAACATACAATTGGGCTTAACCCTCGTGTATAATCCAACCCGAACACACATATGGACCCCGCCTTGGGGTCTATTTCAACTTGATCATACTGTAGTGGGCCCCGCCCTTGGGTATATTTTAACCCAAGCATACTATAGTGGGCCCCACCCTTGGGTATATTTCAACCCATCATACAATCACAGATAAACCACATAGTACTATCATTCTGAGTAACACAATAATGGGCCGGCATTAGTGCCTTGGACCCATGAATACAGTGAGAAAACTCACCTCACAAACAGATAAGCAATCTGAATAGCACGCCGCTCCGAGATCAGATCTACCAATCACCTTAATAAATTCAAGGACACAATCTCAGCATATAGGTCAAAATACCTAAAATACCTCTAAGTCAAACCCTAGAATAATCTTTTTTGACCGATTCTGGAATGACTGGATTCCGGACCAACATTCAAGATTCTGGACTTAAATTTTGGATTTTGAAAAGAAAAGCTCCGAAATTTCAAGAACAAATTCAAAATCCAAAGAACAATTACGGAAATAAATCATTTTTAATTAAAATTACCAAAAAGTTAAACAAATATAATAATATGAATTATATACGGTCACATCAAACATTTCAAAATGTAGGATTCGAAATCCAAAAGAAACAATAAAAATATTTTTTGGAAAAAAAAAACTCCAAGGATTTAAATAGTATTCCGGAATTAGACATTCTCGAGAAAATATTTATTTTCAAAAAAACTGAAAAAAATGGTTGTTTTTTTTGAAAATTTTATTTAATGATTAGATTACTTAATTTCCAAAAAAAAAGAAAAAAAGTTTCAAACTCAAAACAATAGCCACTTTGTCCTCGCTGGATGAGGAGTTCCATTTCGCCCACAAAAGTATTCGTCAACCAGCTAAAATAATCACTACCCAAATAGTATCTATCTGTTCGGCACCCGCTATTGACCGATGGAAAATAACATTTGAAATTGAATTTTCAATTCCCTGAAACGACTTTCTCCCCTCGTCTCCTATATCATTTTAGGAATATTTTTCTTCTTACATTACCGAAACATCAATTATATATTAAAGGAGAAACCCAGATAGCAGAAGTACAGAACCAGAGATGAACCTGAAACAAGTGGAAAAAAGCTTGTTCTCATGGCGGCTGGCTTGTCTGATGGTGATGATGATGTTCCTATCCATGGCAAAGCCTGTGACATCACAGACGTCTAGTGATAGAAATAGCACTCTGATGAGATATTATTGTAGTCAATATTTCGGTATGAACGAAACATATTTCTACCGGAATCTCAACACCACCCTTTCTAGCCTCCGCCGGCAGCTGTTGGTGAACCGTGTACGCTATGCTGTTGCACGTACTTTGCTCAATGGAGAGTCCGTTTGGGGCCTTGCCTCATGCCGGGGATATGTCTCCACCACCAATTGTGTTGCTTGTTTTGACTATGCTGTCTCTCAGTTGAGAGTTTGTGGGCGTGGCAATGGAGCTCATGCTTTTTACAATGACTGCGATCTCAGGTGCTTATGCTCTTTAAATTTCTTACTTGTATAGTTGTATATGACTTAATTTATTTCGTTTTCGATTTTTTATGCAATCCATCTATTATGCAATTTTTGTATAGATCAAGATTAGTAAGAGAAGTTTGTTATTACTTTGTTTTCTAACGAAATACTCCATCTCCCAATGGAAAGTCAACTTCAGAAACTTTATATTTCAAGTATTAAAGTATTAATATCAAGATAAATTTAATGTTTCTAAATTATTCATCCTCATCAAAAAAGGTATAATAAATATAATTATGATGTAGATACGAGAATAATAACTTCTATGCGGATGCCAACATTCGGGCTGGTATTGTAATGTGTGGTAATACAAAATCGCCGCAGCAAACAGAGTTCAGAAAAACGGTAGAAGGATTGATATCAGACCTTCGAACAGCAACACCAAGAACATCAGATTTTTATGCAGCTTCAACAAGGGCTTTACCTGATCGTTCTGGAACAGTTTACGCAATTGCCCAATGCAATCTAAACTTAAGCCAAAGTGTTTGTGAAGATTGTTTGAATTCAAGATATAGTTCTTTAGATGATTGTCTTCCCAACACTAATGGTCGAGCTATTGACAATGGTTGTTTTATGAGGTATTCCAGCACTCCGTTTTTTGGGCAAAACCAGACAACTAATATCACACCTCTCCTTTGGGATGGTGAGACCTCTACTCTTTTAGAAACCACCCTTTTCAAGTTATTGGGTATAAAGTATTGTATTGATGAATATTTCTTTTCATATCTACGCAACATAGGAAATTCAAACAAGAGGTCCATAATTGGGGGAGTCGTTGGAGGTGTATGCCTTCTGTTGCTTGTTCTTGCATTTGTCTTATGGCGTCTCAGATCAAAAAAGACGAGTCGTAGCCAACAAGGTAAACAACAGATTCACCAGTTTGCATGGAATTCTGTAACTAATAACTGTTTGATTACTATGTGAACTTATGTTGGTCTAACATTGTACTGGATATCTTAGAGCATATTTACATCTTCCTGATCTGTTCCCTTTATTTTTTTGTTTCCAATCTGAAGATAAATCAACTGGATCAACTGAGTTGCTACAAGGTCCAGCAAGATATAGCTACAATGATTTAAAAGTAGCCACTGAGAACTTTAGTGACGAGTACAAAATTGGAGGTGGGGTGTTTGGTGAAGTATATAAGGTAATACTTAAGGTTGAAAATATATATTTCTTACTAGAGACAGAGTACTAACATAATTGTATTTTTTAGAAGATAAAGTGTAATAACCGGCATTTGATGCATGAACCCATGATTGATAGTATGGTCATTTACTTCACTTCACTGTTTGTATATGGTAATGTTATGCAGGGCACTCTAAAAGATGGGGAAACTGTTGCAATTAAAAAAACAGTTATGGCCTCCACTAGAGGAAAAATACACTTTGATGATGAACTTAAGATCATTAGCAATGTTCATCACCGACATCTTATTCGACTTCTTGGATATTGTAGCAAAGGGCCGCTCTTATTTCTTGTCCACGAGTTCATGGACAATGGTAGTCTTGATCAATTCCTTTATGGTGAGTTGAAGCATCTTATTTAGCTTATGAGTTCTTCGAGTTTATCTCCATTTTGCATCTGCTGAAGTTACTTTTTATGGACAGGTGACAAATCAAGGAACCTAAGTTGGAGACAGAGGTTTGAGATTATCTTTGGGACAGCAAGGGGTCTTGCATATCTACATGAACAATATCATGTTACCATTATTCATAGGGATATAAAAACGAGCAACATTCTCCTTGATGATGAACTACAGCCCAAAATCGCAGATTTTGGGTTGATAAGGCTCCTACCAGAAGACAAGACTCATCTTAGCACCAAACTGGCAGGGTCCTTGTATGTTTAAATGAATGCATATAAATTGTCTACCAGTTCTTACTTCTCTTGTTCTCCTGATAAAAATTTGTCCCTAATAAACATGTTTAATCTTACCAGGGATAGTGGTTATGTAGCACCAGAATATGCTATTCATGGGCAATTGTCTGAGAAAGTGGATACATACAGCTTTGGTATTGTGGTCCTTGAAATCATTAGTGGCAAGAGGTGCCACGATGTCATAGATGATAAATCAGTTAATCAAAGCCTCCTTGATCATGTAAGATTCGTAAAGTCAAGGATCAATGATCTTCTATAGTGTTGCTTTCTCTTCTTGTTTCTTAGTTGTAGTGCATTAAGTGATGCAATGATTTATTATATGAAGATATCATAAACTTGGTGAAGTCTTATTTACTTTTATTCTATTATGTGTATGATAGGCTTGGAATCTATACGAGAATGGAACACATGTGAATCTAATTGACAACAGGCTAGATGCTAGTGAATATGCAGCAGAAGATGTAATGAAGATAATAGAGATAGCATTAATGTGCACTCAGACACAGGTTTCTGCAAGGCCGGCAATGTCTGAAGTTGTTACGCTTTTAAGTGACAAATCTCTAGATGAAATACCACCAGTAAGATCTACCTTTCACGAAGATGATATAAAGATTCCAATTGATACCTCGATATCATTGTCCTCTAATGCCACTGCCTCCAGTGTTCAAGTTTCTGGCCGTTAAAAACCTCATTTTATAAAACATTACTGGTTTTAAATTGTATAAATATATAGAATAATATAAGGGTTATAAAATCACCTGAATCTTATTGTATGTATTCAAGAGTTTATATAGTACAAGGATATACAATAGGGAAAAGATATGGTTTTAACAAACTATCATAAATTACATGAAATACAATAATTATCAAATCCTATCCCTAATACCCCCGTCAAGCGAAGAGGTTGAAGACAAACACATACCTTCGCACACAACTATTCAAATAGAGGGCACGGTAGACTCTTGGTAAAAGTGTCTGCTAGTTAATTAAAATGTGCATGGTTGTTATAAAGCGGGTATACATATAGTCAGAAGAAACAAGTTCGCAAATCTATAATAAATGTCAATTTGATTGGCGCATTTATGGGAGATAAGAAAGAGAGTAATGTGATCGAGAGCATTCCGGTTGTCACACAACAATATTAGTCGATCGGGAGGCAAGGCAAGAAGTTTGCAAGGAAGGTGTGTAATTCAGACCATTATAGTAGCGATATTTTCAATAGTTTGATATTCAGACTCACAATTAGAACAGGAAACTATGAGGTTTATTTTTAGCACAAGACACAAGAGTACCACCAAGGAAGATAGAATAGTCGTATATGGAGCTCTCAAGTTTCAATACAATGGGCCCAATCCACATCCAAGTAGCCAATAAAAGAGGACATATTGGGATCAGGAGGCGGAGCAGGTGGCCAGGATGGGCCAAGATCGACCGAGGACCGGGTTAGGGAGATCCTTCGCGAGGAGGTTGTTTCTATTGTCCGAGAGCAGATACCGGAGCTGTTTGGGTCTATCAAGACTGCTATGATAGAGTTCTTCGAACCGATACGCTGCAATTTCAGAGGTTGTTGTTGCTGCAGCCACCACAGTCGTTGCTGCTGTGGGGATTGGCGTTGAGAGGGTTTTTCAGTATCGGGACTTCGATAATATGAAGCCCCCAGTGTTTGACGGGGTTCAGGATCCGATAATTGCCATGAGGTAGCTATCATATTTTGAGGGATGTTTCTTTACTTGCTCTTGCCCAGCTGACCAGAGGGTCAAGTGCGCTCTGAACCTTCTTAGGTCCGGAGCGAAGGATTGGTGGTGACTGATTACTAGTTCTTACACTCCACAGCAGAGAGTTGTAGTATCATGGGAGCAGTTCTATGAGATTTTCCGCTCTAGGTACGTTCCATTGGTGGAGCGGGAGAGGTCGGCTCAGGAGTACTTGGATATTAGACAGTGGATCGAGTCGGCGACGAAGATCACCAAGATGTTCACAGAGAGAGCTATATTTCGCCATGAGCTTGCTGCTTCTGAGCAAGCTCAGATGACTCATTACTTGAGCATGCTCAAGACGGACATCCGCCATTTCGTGTCTACTCAGCGTTATGGATCACTACTTGAGTTACATGAAGTCGCGAGGTGGCGTGAGATTGAGATGGAGCTCCAGAAAAGAGAGAAGAGGCAGGCCCATGTGCAGTTGCAGCCTGTGGCGAAGCGGTTTATGGCCGCTGATGTGAGGTCTGGGAGTTAGAGGGGCCGTACTTGTGGAAAGTACGGAAAGGTTCACGAGGGTCCTTGTCGGCTTATGTCTAGATGCCACAATTGTGTCAAGGAGGGGCACTATGTGAGGGATTGTCGCCAGCCGGCCCCAGTTCCGAGTACCAGAATTTGCTACCACTGTGATCAGGTCGGCCATATGAAGGTCAACTCTCCATTGCTCTTCGCCAAGTCGGCACAGGCCCCGGCGCCAGCCACTTTGAGGATCACCAATTGACGTCATGGGAGAGCGGAGCCCCTGAGGGCTTCGAGCCGTTCTTTTCAGCTCACTGCCGAGGAGGCCAGAGCAGCGCCGGTTGGTCCTTTGTGTTATTTGACTCGTTACATGATCTTGTGTTATTTGACTCAGGCCAGAGCAGCGCCAGTTGGTCCTTAGTGAACTCGTTACATGATCTTGTGTTATTTGACTCAGGCGTGAGTTGGTCCTTTGTGTCTAGATCTTTTAGTAGGGATTTTGGTATGCTCCTTAGTGAGTTGGAGTGTCCGTTGCGAGTTGATATCGCCAACGAAAACGGGGTTTCTGCATCCAGAGTGTATCGGGGTTGTGTATTGGAGATCTTCAGGGTTCCTTATCTCATTGATTTGATCCCTATCCCCATGGGGGATATGTGTGTGATAGTGGGGATGGATTGGTTGAGCAGGTTTGGTGCTATGATCGATTGAGAGGGTCGGCGAGTGGTAGTTCGAACCCCAAGTGGGGGAGAACTGGTTATCTATGAAGAGGGTACCAGGGTTGGTTTAGGGTTTTGTTCGGCAACCAGGGCTCGACAGTATATTCAGCATGGGTGTGCAGGTTACCCTTCTTATGTGGTTGATACTCGGGTAGGGAGCAGGTCTTGGTTTCATATGTACCCGTTGTTAGGGAGATTTCCGATGTATTCCCAAAGGAGTTAATCGGTGTGCCTCCCAAGAGGCAGGTTGAGTTCATGATTGATCTAGTGCCAGGTGCGGCTCCAATTGCCAAAGTGTCGTACCGTTTCACACCGCCCGAAATGCATGAGCTTTCCTCTCAGCTGCAGGAGCTGTTAGGCAATCGGTTCATCAGACTGAGCAGTTCTCCGTGGGGAGCGCCGATATTGTTTGTCAAGAAGAAGGATGGTTCACACTAGATGTGCATTGATTACTAGGAGTTGAACAAGTTAACGGTGAAGAACCGTTATCCCTTTCTGCGAATTGATGACCTCTTTGATCAGCTGCAGGGTGCATCTTGGTTTGTGACATCCCCAATTTCACGGCCAGAAAAGACCAATTTGCTTATGCTTATTTAAAAATCAGAGTATCCTTTTTGAAAAATAATATTGCGGAATTTGTTCCCAGAAAACATGATAATGATATTATCAAAGCATTTCCGAAGGAATGTATTTTATTTATATTACAACATTGGGATGTCATCGTCAATACAGAAACATAAGCATAACGAATTATTACAAGCCTTATAGTAATTAAACTAGTGGCCTAATACTCCTTGAATCTCTCAGCAAAATGTATCTTTCATATAGCCACATGTGATACAATAAACTGAGTGGGCCAGGTTGGGAAACCTGGTGAGTACATAGGGATTTCAATCCCACAATGTGATAATAATGTATATCTCAAACTAGCAAAACCAACTATTATCATTAACACTGATATATCATAGCTCTAAAACAATTTATCCCATCCCGTCGATTCCTACTTACCGATCCTATAGAACGATCTTACAAGATCTATCCTAAAGGATTAATATGAACAACGAACTGACAACGCTGCTTCGGAAATTCCCTGGCAGAAAACGAGGATCAATAAATACATCAAATGAGGGGAATGTAATAAGTTTCTCCACGAACCTCCGTTCGTAAAAACAAAAAGACCATTAAGTCAGGGGTGGTTATCTAAATAATTATGCCTAGCAGTGATCTGACACCGTACGATATTTTACCCCCAGACTCACCCTATCCGGCAATATAATATCAGACATACCTAGTAGTGCTCTATTACTGAAACACTCTATTAGGCAGACTACGAAGTTCCCTCGATTACTTCGTGAAAGGAAACGCTGACAAACAAAGCTCATCAAAAGAAAAAGTGTGGGGAAATACTAATAAAGTACTCCTGTACGCTCCCATACTCCGACACAGAATAGTGTCAAAAAGGACTTTTTACATGATAGTACTTCTGGCACATTATAGTACCCTGGTATGAGTAGGACCCATACCCCATAACATAATAAGACCTCGGCACAAGAAGGACATGAGATACAAAGCTTTGAAACAGACTTGGTACATAGAAAGTACTTTTATACGTAGGACATACTCCATCAATCATCAATCTCCTCAAACAGAGTTTCTACTCTCTATTCCGATCACACACGTACCCTTAATAAGATGCTACCTGATATCCAAACTTAATTGAACTAAGCATCTCTGTTAAGTTTTATTTTATCACTAGGCTAGCCTACAATGCTTATAATCATCATTCAATACCAACTCTGTTTCGGCAACACTATCCTAATTTAGTGTAATATTTTATACGAAGTATTAAGTATTAACATAAATATATCTTCTAACTTATAATACTTCTATTATTATTATCCTGTAAATACATCTCAACACATATGGAACCATGTCTGGTTCGCATAGCGTATATTATCAAATATACATATAACACATATTTCACGATAATAAGCATATAACTCACATATAAACTTTCAACATATATTTAATACTTTTATTAATACTTTTATTAAAATCATGTTCATGAAAGGGACTACACACTTACTTGTTAAAGTGACGATTTGAAATTCGGGCAGCGCTTCGCTTCTAGCAATTGTCTTTTCCTTTGACGAAACCTAGTATCATTATCACTAAGTTTTAGTCTAATATTTATTGCGACTAATTATTATTATAGATTCATCATTAACTCAAAGTCTACTTCAAGATCTATCAAGTAAGGAACAACCAGGTAGGATCTTATCGGAGGTAGGGTCCGTTTGGTATACGAAGTATACTGTTTGGAAATCCCACTTTAAACACCTCACTAAATCCAGCATAGACATCTTCCCCATAAGTAGATCAATCAGTATAATGACTTGGACTCAATAATAAATCTTTTTTATAGGTTCATAATAATGATAATGAACTTAAACATAAGTTATACTTAATGTACGATAAGCATAACTTAACTTACGTGTGGTTTAGCGAGAAACTGGGCTCTGCACGGGCAGAAATTCTGAGCCGAAAGCTCTTCTTCTCGGGGATTTACGATGCTCCGGGGTTCTCTACTAAATCCTAGGAAGGGATAGAGATAAGGTCTTAGTGTTGGATTAGGCTTCTAAGCCCATAACTATAATTGGTATGTACTTTACCCGATAGTAGCATGGTCCTTTTAGGTTGCCTTCACCATAGCAACTGATAGGATGAATTATAGAGAAAGAGGTTAATTATGATTTATTAATATATTATAAGAATAATATATTAATTGAGAAATCACATTTTTGATTAGTATTGATCAGAAATTAATTTGGAATTAATTTGGTGCTTAAAAGAGACCAATTAAATTAAGGGGACTAATATTGTAATTATAAGATAGTTGCAAAGTTGGACCTGTGATTCCTAAGGAAGGGATGGACGAATTCTATGTGGAAGCCCACATAGATTTCGTCCATAGGGTCTTCTAGAAGGATCTTGTGGGCTGCTTGATGATTAAGCAGCCATATTAGGGTTTTTACCTGAAACCCTAGCAGCTCAAGAATAAATACACCCCCTAGGCTAAGGAAATTGGCCCTATGCTTTTCTAAGGAACCCTAGCCGACTTCTTTAACTCTCCTCTCTCTTGTTCTTCATTGTTGCTACTTGGTGTTTGTGACTCCATTAGAGGTGCAATAGTTGAGGCACTAAAGTTCTAAAGGTCAAGATCAACAAGCTGCAAGAAAAAGTATTCTTCTAACTTTGTTTTTTTGTATTCAATTTCGAAAATTGTATGCTAGAACTAGGGTTTATGCTTTGGATGATTATTGCATGTATAACTTGAGAAAAACCTAGATCCAAAGCATTAGGGTTGCATGTGCACCATAGGAATGATGTAATGCTTAAAACCCATCAGTGGTATGAGACCTTAGGGTAGTTTTTCTGTTATATGATGCAAAAGTGATGTTTTCAAAGCTGGATAAAAGTTTTCGTTTTTTGTTTTTTCTGATTCCACGACGTGGAAAAGCTTGCCACGACGTGGAATCGGGTCTGATGGAAATTTTCGGGATTTTGGCTTAAATTAGATTTGGATAGTTACCATAAACCATTTTTCTATCAAAATCTGATTTTTTTTTTCATTATGGTAATAGATATCCTAATCTAATTGGAAGATAATGGTCAAAATTTAAGATAATTACTAGATTATATGATAAACTAATTATTTGTAAATTTTGAATTGTAATTATCATGCCAAATAAAGTTAGATTAGGTCAAGTTGGTAAAAGATAAAATTATATGATTATTTTATTTGGTTTTTAAAATTTGATCTAAAAGATTTTGAAAAGTTTCAAAATATGCCCTTAAGTTTTGGAATTTAAAAATTTGATTAAAAAGTTTTAATTTTGAAATATTAAATTCTACACCCTAGAGTTTTAAAAGTTTAAAATTCAACCCTTATACTATTATAATATTAAAAGATTAATACTTATATATATATATATATATATATATATATATATATATATATATATATATATATATATATATATATATATATATATATATATAGATATATATATCAGTGTTGCAGAAATCGGCCTTGGCGGCCGATTAATCAGCGATTAATCGCTTGGCGACCTTGAACCGATTACGATTAGGGTGCTTGGCGGAAATTGGTCAAAATCGGTCAAAGTCGGGCTTGGCGGTCATTGGCGGTCTCAGCGGTCATTGGCGGGAATTTTTTAAAAAATTCAAAAAATTTTATTTTCAAATATTACACCAAAATTTTAAATTTTCAAATTTTTAAGCTTTCAAATCTAAAAATATTAAACTAAAATTTTCAAATTTGTAAGTTTTTAAAATTTTAAATTTTCAAATACTAAGTTTTTTACAGAATATTAATTTTTTAAATAATTTTAATAATAATTAAGGGTCCCCGATTAATCTCCGATTAATCCCCGCCTAGTCCGATTAATCGCTTATCGTCAGTCGACCGCCGAGCTACCGCCGAACGATTTTTACAACCTTGATATATATATATATATATATATATATATATATATATATATATATATATATATATATAAGACGAGTCAGTCTTATCGTTAGTAGGCCTCATTAACGAAGCTGGTCTATAAGGGAGGTATAAGGAAATTGTCTATAAAATGGCGATTGAATGGGTGTTCATTCTCACCCACCGCTTCCTTGACTAGTGGAGGGTCGTTAGCCGAACGGGTAGGGTAGGACACTAATTCTCATTAATAAGTACAATGATAATTATAAAAGTAACTAAATGTTTTTCAAAAAATTCCCAATCTTACTTACTTTAGGAAAAATGTGAAAATGATGCTATTCCATGAAATTGCACTTTACACCTTGCCAAGTCGTTAGTTGAGCGTGCGTGGCTAACCGACACACTAATATGGACTAACAAGGGTGGCAAAGGGTAGCTCGAGAATTATCATAGATCAATGGAGCGTGTGTGGTTAACTGGCACATTGATTAGGTGATAAATGACATCGAGAGTACCATACACATTTGCATGGTTATTCACACCTTGTTTGTGATCCTCGATATCCCGGTCACAAACTTGAAGGGCACAATCGAGATTTAAACATGCCATTGAAAAGTTCAATGAATCTCAAAGAACTAGGAATTCCATAAAACTTAATTCTTTCAAATTTTGTTTTTGGTGGTGAAATTGGTAAATCGTTATTTACCTCCCTTCAAATAATTTGCAATTAGATTACGACATCCTTTTTTTGAATTGTGAATTATTGTGTTTGGGTCCTAACCTTAATATTTCATTTGGGTGTTATATTAAGGAATTTCTATCTAATAAAACTTGTTCTTCTTTTTCAGATGTCTACTTCGAACAACGCTTCAAACTCAAATGCTTCTGGCTCTTTCTCCCTCATGAACTTATGTGGGAGGGTCATTTTCGATGGGTCGAATTTCAACGAATGGATTCGAAACATTCGCATGGCCATTCAATACGAGGAAAAGGAATATGTCCTCGATAAAGAGCTAAAGGAGATTAATGAAGAAACTGCTACTGCTCAGGAACTGGCTGAGTATAGGGCTCATGAGAAGGACACGATAAAGGTGTCGTGCATCATGCTAGCCATTATGACTTCTGAGCTTCAGAAGTCCTACGAGGACTTCTGGCCTTACGAGATGCACCAAGACTTGATGGAAAGGTACCATCAAAGTGCTCGACAAGAAAGGTATGAGATCATTGTCTCCATGATAACAACAAAAATGAAGCATGGAGAGTCTATCACGGCCCACTTGCAAAAGATGAAAAGATATGTGGACCGCTTGCTAAAGTTGAATGTCAACTTTGAAGAAGAGTTGGCTATTGATATTATTATCCTACACTCTTTACCTCCTTGTTATGATCAGTTCAGAATGACTTATCATATGAACAAGGAGGAAGTCACTCTAAACCAGCTTCAAGGCCTACTGAGAATTGCTAAAAGTAGTTTAAAAGGCAAGTCTGTTGTACCCACTCCTACTTCTGCTGCCTCAGTCCTAGAAATTGGACATTGGAAATGGAAGAAGAGGAAAGCTCCTTCAAAGAATCACAAGGGAAAGTCTCGTGATGGATCCTCTTCAAGTGGGTCCAAAGGTGGTTTTGCTACTCCCTCGTCCAATCCAAAGGAAGCAGAGGGCTTCCATTGTCATGAAAAAGGTCATTGGAAACGAAGCTGCCCTAAATACTTGCAGGACATTAAGGATGGGAAGATAAAGCCCACCTTCGCAGGTATTTACACTATTCAATCTAACAACTCATCACATGCTAGTTCTTGGGTCCTTGATACATGATGTGGTTTTCACATTTGTTCTGATTTGCAGGGTCTAAGAAGAAGTAGGGATGTGGAGCATGGGAAGATGAACTTGATCATGGGAAATAGGAAATCGTCGCCTGTCCCCAAGATTGGAGTTTATTCTTTAGTGTTTAGTAGTGGGTTAGGGTTAGAATTGAATAATTGTTGCCACTCGTCAGATATGACGAGGAATATTATTTCCTCTTATGGTTTGTACAGACAAGGTTTTAGATTTTCGTTTAATAATGAAATTGGTTCTATAAATGCTTTTTATAATGGTACTCTTTATTTTGAAGCATTACCTTGTAATGGAGTGTATGAAACTGTGATGATTGTTGATAACTTAGGAAATGATGTGTTGCGTATTGATTCGTCTAATGGGTTAGACAAAGCATGCTTGTGGCATTGTCGTCTTGGACATGTCAACAAGAAGCGCATAGTGTCACACCCCCAAACTGCAACGGTGGAAACGCTCGGGGGTGGATGACGTCATGTGTAGTATCACAACAATTGTATCATAGTAATCAAAAGTAAACATAGCCATTACATTGATTAAGTAAAACATTTACATATGTTTGATTCATGTTTATATACATCAAAAGTATAACAAAAGTAAAAGACGTGACTCTATACGCTCCGTCTTCTCAAAATCTGTGTGTTGTACCTGTCTACTAATTTCCTGAGAATACAAGCAGTTTTGAAAGGGTATCAACATAAAGCTGGTGAGTTCATAAGCATGTTTTTGCAAGGGAAATCTGTTAATGAATCAATGAAAATATTTGTATGTTTCCAAGAAAATCCATTATTTTCTAACATGTGTATTTTGTTACTGAATCTCATAATGTATTAGTTCATATGTCTGGTTACCATTATATGTGTTGTGCATTGTTTGTTTGAATGAGAAACCCCTTTTTACTTGAAAAACCTTGGCTATCACCAGTATGTATAGTAAGTTCGGAAAACTCTGAAAACTTTAATGTGTATAGTAGTTCTATTACTTTATAATAAAACTAATTGAAGTTATTATCATTAATACATTAATCATATATTCTTAGTACCAAATTTATGAGTTTTTATAACTATACTTGACCATTGAATTGCCTGAACGACGTTCTTCAGGCGTCGTAAATAGAAATGACTTTGTCACCCAGGCCTGCCGGCCTAATTGTAGCTAACAGTTATGGTGCGGGATTGTCAATCCCGTATAGATCTATACACAAACTCACGTTCTCCCGCAAGGAGACTCTGGTTATAATCCCAGGTCTTTTGTTAGTACTTAACTAAGTACGCGAAGAATGCTCACTCATAAAATTCTATACTAACGATTACATGTAGAATAAAATGAATTCTTGAATTTAACTCGTTGAATATATGTCTCATAAATTATACTCTATATAGCTTATATGTTTGATCACATTGAATGTGACAACCCGAAATTTTCATTTGTATAATTTCTACAGTCAAACACTTCAAATAATATTCAACAACATTTCAGTACATTTTTGGCCGGATTTAAGTCCGTTTGGGTGTTTTATTTTATTTTCGTCAAACGATTTAATAAAAGGAAGTGTCGTTATTAGTGAGGTGTAACAAACAAAACAAACAACACCTTAGCAAGGTGTTTACGGCCAAACAAGAGGTGTTTGGGCCGTAAACACCATTTCTCCAAGAACTCATGCATATAGCATGAGTTTACCCACTATTTCCCTCATTTTACACTTCCCACCTCAAGAACACCAACTTTTTCTCTCAAGTATCATAAGTTCATTTCTTCAAATCCGCCAAAATGTAAGTGTTTCCTTCCTAGATTCGTTCATATAACACTTAATCTAGTGTTTATACATCATTTCATCCATGGATTCTTGATTTTTACTTAGATATTCAAGTGTTCTTCAAAACACCAAGAACACCAAGAACACACACTAGTGTTTTTGGGTCCTAAACACTCTTACAAGCTTCATATAAGTAAGTATACTCCTCCTAGCTAATTATTTGCATAGTATACTTGTTAATCCATGGGAAAATCATCAAAATCCCCAAGAACATATGTGTTTACGGTTTGGGGATCTCCCAAAACCGTAAACACCCCCAATTGGTGTTTTGATGCCCCTAACACCTTCTATGGCTTGAATAAGAGACTAGAACCTTGCATGCATGAACTAGAAACCACCAAAAACGAAATGGAAGAAGTGGTCATGAGTTTACGGCCGTAAACTCATGGGTTTACGACCGTAAACTCCCAAGGAGTGGTCCAAGGACCGTAAACTCCAAAAGTGTGCCATTTCGATCCTTAACCACTTCCTAAGCCTTTGATTCAACCCTAGGGCACTTCTTTGTGAAGCATAAGACCTTAAAACACTCAAATGCACCATTACCATGAGTTTACGGCCTTAAACTCATGGGGGAAATGGTCCATCAACCGCAAACACATATAGGGTGACCATTTGAGGAGTAAACTCCAATGTGAAGCCATACTGTCCTTAGATGCAACCCTTAGCACTCCTAGCACTTGAAGCAAAGTGTTTTCTCATATTAGAGTGTCTTTACTTGCATAACTAGTGATTAAATAACTAATTAAATACATTTATGTATCACTACATGTTACATAGGATCCGTGTGTGTGTTCAAGTCCTCACTTGACACCTAGCATCCTACCCGACACTTCCATCCACTCCACTCACTGCAGGTGAGTTCATACCCCTAAATCAACCATTTAAATGATTTTAAATGCTTTTATGGGGGGAGGGCAATACAAGTTGAACTGTTATAGTTATGATATCAATCACATGTGATTAATAACTAGAACAGACTACATGACTTAATGCTACTTTTAGATTTCCATCAAACTTTGAGTTTTCAAGTGTTTCAAACCTTTTATCAAATTCTTTAAATGCTATAACCGTTTTCAAACTCTTTTAAACCTGCTTTATCTTCAAAACCATATCTATACTAATATATTTATATAAGTAAGACTTGAAGGACTTAGGACTGATTGCTCACCTTATTTCCTGTTCCTTGTTTGGTTGTGGACTTAGGGTATTCTGTTATTTGTCCGACTATCATTGAATTCTTAGTTATATATCATATATATTTGTGTTGGATATAAAAGTCTTCACTTTAGTTCAGTACCTTTGTGTAACAAAGGCATGCAACCAAGATTACTATTTAACTATAATAGGTATAGTTAAGGATTACTACTCATTACTACTATTACCATGACACCTACCAGAGTCAGCACAGTTATGAGTCAATACATGCTAAATACTATACAATGAGAATAATATATACTATATAAGAGGAACACTGTATACAATATACCAGAAAATACATTATACAATATACAAGAGAATATACTATAATTAGAATGTGACATACTACTTCTCGATACGACACTTCACAGTGGTATCACCGTGTAACCAGAGTCTCCTGGAGGGAGAGCGGGCATTGTATCTATAGATCTATACGGGACAGACACTCCCACATCCCGACTGCTAGCTACAGTCCCAGCCGAAAGGCCAAGGGGTGACAAAATGTCACATCACTACATATGACTCGGAGGGTCATCAGTTATTCGATTGTCAATCAGCATGGTTACATACGCGTTCACATTCAGACCTTTAATTAACACTTTAAGAATTAAAGGCAAAACGGATTCCCCGAGGTGTATTGTACATTTAATACTGCCTGGAGTCTGCATTTTCATTACATTAAGCTGGCAGTGACACTGCTGGGGTAAAGCATTTTTTTCCCAATTACTTTATATGAATGAAGTCTAAAACTATATTTTCATACTGATAGTTTCACTGGGAAAACTTTTACATTTTCAAAGGATCAAACATGCAACCAACCGGGTCTTGGTAGAAGACTACTTTTACTGGAAAATATAGGATTTTCTAGGGAGCATACTATTTTCAAACATTGATATCAACTATTATACTACATGGTTGTAAACATTTTTATACAAGCAATGACACTAAATACTTATGAACTCACCAGCTTTATGCTGATACTCGCTTTCAAAATAACTTGTATTCTCAGGTCATCAGTAGACAGGTACAGATGAAGATTTTGAGAAGTTGGAGCACACACAAGACTCATCTTTTATTTTGATTATACTTTTGGTGTCTTACAAACTGTACAGAACACGCTTGTATTACAATTATTATATTAATGCAATGGATGTTGTTGCTTGTCTTTACTATTATGCATTGTGATGATACTGTATATGACGTCCTCCACCCCAGAACGTTTTCGCCATTCTCGGTTTTGGGGTGTGACATTGAATCTATGTTTGTACATTGATAAGATAGTTATTCCATAAACTATACCTATTATAATTTATATGTTCGTTAATGTATCCATGTTAAACATTAAAAAACTCTATGATTTGTGTTGAAAACCTCCCTTATGCTCAACAATATACAAAAGGGATGAAATATCTGAATATTGGATAAAAGTATGAAAATTGTGTGGTTGTGTCAATTGTATCAGTTCTAAGTGTATTGAAATCCTTTTTGTAAAAATTCACAAGATCAATGATGGTTGACTTGTATCCCCCCTGAAAATATTAAAACTATAAAGAAATAGGGGTGTGAACTCACTTGATTGGGAGTGACTTGGATGAATAACAAGAACAAGATGCTTGGTATGCTAAATGAAGTCCCGAGCACAATACGGTCCTATTAAGCACATATTAACATGTATAGGCCTACAATTAGTGTCTAAAACCACTGACAATCATAGGAAACACCCTTAGGATGTAGGAAACACTCACAATGAAGTGTTAGAAGCAAGAATGAGGGACAAGAAGGAGTTCATGACCAAACCACCATGGATTCACAGCCCAAGATGTGTTCACGGCCCATGAACACATGAAGGGTTCACGGCCCAAGAACACATGAATACTTGAAGGGTTTACGGCCCATTTTTTAAGGGTTCACGGCCTAATGAAGGGTTCAGGGCCGTGAACACTTGAAGGTCATGGAATGGTGAAGAAAGTGGTGAATCAAGGGATGAACATGAAGCCTTCTTCATGGAGAAGATGAATACCAAGTGAAAAGGGATGGATTACTTACGTTTGTGAGGTGAAAATGAGATTTTGTTGGATGAGTCTTGAGATAGTCTTGGGAGAGTTTTCGGCCAAGGAGAGAAGAAATGAGGAAAAATGAAGGAAAACATATATATATATATATATATATATATATATATATATATATATATATATATATATATATGGGGAGGGGTTCACGGCCGTGAACCTAGTTTGCGGCCGTGAACACCCTTTAAAGGGTTTTCTGATTCGATTCCATTCCTCTAATCCCAAGCTAACATTTCTCACTATCCAACCCTTAAGTGTATTAGGCTTAAAGACTCTCAAACTAACCCTGAATACAAAAAAGTGATAATAGAAACAAGTCTGACTTTTATTGGATGAATTTGATGTACATATAAGGATTTCGGGTTGTCACACATAGCCCAACTCCAAAAGGATAGAGTGTTGGACTCTTTTTACCTTAGGTCAGACGACACGTGCGAGTCTTGTTTTCTTGGAAAGATGACCAAGTCGCCCTTCACTGGTTCTTGTGAAAGGGGTGAGGGTTTGTTGGATCTCATACATACAGATGTGTGTGGACCCTTCATATCCACCACAAGGGATGCAAATCGCTTCTACGTGAATTTTACTGATGATTATAGCAGATATGGGTATATCTACTTAATCAAGCATAAGTCAGAAACTTTTGAAAAGTTCAAAGAGTTTAGGCAAGAAGTGGAGAATCAATTCGGCAGGAAGATAAAGATGCTCTGATCTGATAGAGGTGGTGAGTATCTTAGTATTGAGTTCCACGAGTATCCCAAGGAATGTCGAATTGTTTCACAATTGACGCCACCTAGGACACCACAACTTAATGGTGTAGTTGAGAGGCGCAATCGAACCTTGTTGGACATGGTTCGTTCCATGATCAGTTGAGCTTCGTTACCTATCTCATTCTGAGGGTATGCCTTAGAGGCTGCCACCCATATCCCTAATCTAGTCCAAACTAAGAAGGTTGCCAAAAAACCTCACGAAATGTGGACAGAAAGGTTCCTTCGTTAGCACATATCAAGGTTTGGGGTTGCGAGGCTTTCATAAGACGAGAGACTCACGACAAGCTCGAACCTCGTAGTGAGCGTTGTATTTTCATCGGCTACCCACATAAATCCTTTGGATATTTGTTCTATAGACCTAGTGAGAACGTGGTCTTCGTAGCACGAAGGGGTGTCTTTCGTGAAAGAGAACTCATATGCCAAGAGGATAGTGGGAGGAAAATTGACCTTGAAGAGCTTCAAGAGTTAAGCGAGGAAGGAACCTATAACACTAGCGCTCAACCTGAGGATGAGACTCCTACTGAACCAGTTGACGAGTCCTTACCTCTGAGACGTTCGAGTAGAGTTAGTGTTCCACCTGTGTTGTATGGTTTTTATATAAGAAGTGAAGGTGATAAGTTTATCAGTGATAGTACACTGGTAAATTTGGATGAACCTAACAACTACAAGGAAGCCATGGCGGGCCAAGAGTCTGGGAAGTGGAAAGAGGCAATGGACAGCGAGATTCAGTCCATGTATGACAATCATGTTTGGAACTTGGTTTACAATGTACCAGGTCGTAAGACGGTCGGGTGCAAGTGGATCTTCAAGAAAAATACTGACATGGATGGGAAAGTACACACATATAAGGCGCGATTGGCTGCGAAGGGCTTTACTCAAACTCATGGAGTTGACTATGATGAGACCTTCTCACCAGTAGCGAAGATAAAATCTATAAGGGTCATGCTAGCCATAGCTGTGTTTCATAATTATGAAATATGGAAGATGGATGTCAAAACCGCTTTCCTTAGTGGGAAGTTGGCTGAAGATGTTTACATGATTCAGCCAGAGGGTTTTGTAGATGCGAAGCACCCTAATAGAGTTTGTAAGCTAGAGAAATCCATTTATGTATTAAAGCAAGCATCTCGTAGATGGAATCTTTGTTTCGATGAGAAAGTCAAAGAGTTTGGTTTTTCGAGAAGTGAGGATGAGTCCTGCATATATGTCAAAGCTAGTGGGAGTATAGTTAACTTTCTGGTGTTGTATGTGGATGACATACTACTCATAGGAAACGGCGTTCCAACCTTACAGGAAGTTAAGGCCTGGCTTGGGAAGTGTTTCGCTATGAAGGACCTCGGGGAAGCTGCTTACATTCTAGGGATAAGGATATTGAGAAATAGGAGTAAAAGACTAATAGGACTTAGTCAAAGTACCTACTTGGACAAGGTGTTGAAACATTTCAACAACGAGAATTCCAAGAAAAGAGAATTGCCTATCCAGAGCAATACCAAACTGAGTAAGACTCAGAGTCCAAGTACCGATGCCGAAATAGCAGAAATGAGTCGAGTGCCATATGCTTCCGCCGTTGGCTCGGTCATGTATGCTATGACATGTAATCGCCCTGATATGGCTTTTGCTTTGAGCATGGTTAGTCGATATCAAGGGACTCCTGGTAGAATCCACTGGATAGCAGTAAAGAACATTCTTAAGTACCTACGGAGGACTAAGGACTTGGTCTTTACCCTCGGTGGGAGTGATGACTAGAGAGTGACAAGGTATAGTGACGCCAACTTTCAGACAGACAGAGATAATTTCCGCGCTCAGTCGGGCTGGGTATTTACCCTGAATGGAGGAGGAGTAACATGGAAAAGTTCCAAGAATGAAACTGTAGTTGATTCAACGTGCGAATCAGAGTACATAGCAGCAAGCGAAGCGTCAAAGGAGGTGATATGGCTAAAGAACTTCATTGGAGACCTTGGAGTTGTACCAGCTATAAAGGAGCCTATGGAGATTTTCTGTGATAACGAGGGTGCGGTCGCCTTAACCAAGGAACTGAGGGATCATGGCAGATCCTGACACATCGACAGAAAATATCACTTCATAAGACATTAGGTAGAAGAAAGACTCCTCGTAGTGAAGAGGCTATCGTCAGAGGATAACCCAACAGATCCCCTTACGAAGGGACTGAGTAGGGTTAAGCATTTGCAGCATGCTACGAGCATTGGCCTAAGGGATGATAATAGTTTTAGTGATTAGGTAGACAGTTAGGAGCTTGTAATAAATAAATGTAATTCACATTTGATGATTAAGTATAAGAATTTAATTTATAAGTAAAGTTTACTGTCTTTTGTCAATTGTTTATTTTGTGTTTCACGTTTGCATGTTTTGTTGGTTTAGTGTCTAAGTCCATAACTATAATTGGTATGTACTTGACCCGAGAGTAGTGTGGTCCATTTGGGTTGCATGGCACCGGAACAATCTGAAGGATGGATAACTGAGAAGAGGTTATTTATGGTTTATTAATATATTATAAGTTCTAATATATTAATATGAAATCATATTATTTAATTAGTATTGATCAAGAATTAATTTGAAATTAATTTTGTGATCAAAAGAGACTAATTAAATATATGGGGATTGATTGTGTAAATCATTCATTCTTATAATGTTGGCTTATGATCCATAGTTCTTTGTGTTGGGCTAAACCCATGTGGTGACCCATGGATGATCCATGGAGGTTTAAACCCATGGAGCATGAGGAATATGGAAGGTCATGCACATTAGGGTTTGCATGGTGTAACCCTAATTAAGCCACACTATATAAGAACCCCTCTAGCTCATGAAATAAAACCTAAGGAAGCTTACAAGAGGGCAAGCCGATTTTATGAGTGCAAGTAACCTCCTCTCAAGTTCCTCCATTGTTGGTGGTGTTGTGTGATTCCATTTGAGGTGCAACACTTGGGGCACTAAGTTCTTAAAGGTACAAGGTTTCTAACTACAACAAAAGGTATGTCATGTAACTAGAATTTTGTAGTAAAGATACTCAATTATATGCTAGTTACGATGATGCTTTGGAAAAACAAAAGTTTGCATGTATATTAGAGAAAACATAGATCCAAAGCATCTAGGGTTTCATGTACACCATAGGAGTGTTAGAATGCTCAAAAACCCTTCAGTGGTATCAGAGCCTAGGGTTGTTTTCTTATATACTTGATGCTACTTGTTTTCAAAGCTTAAAAAAATCGATTTTTTGCTGTCTAGACAGTGGACTCGTTGAGTCCACTGGGGAACTCGCCGAGTCCACCCTATAAACTGACCAACTCGCCGAGTCAGTTCATGCACTTGACGATTTGGTGCTCCTGGATGCATAATTTCGATTTTTAAGGCTGCAATTGGACTAGGATCATTAACCTAAACTGTTTTTGAACTTATAAGCCTGTTTTTGATGTGGTAATGATCATGCTTATCTAATTTAAAAGATAATTGTCAAAGTTTCATGTTTTGTATTAGTTTATATGGTTAGGCTAATTACATGAAATTTGTTTGATATGAATTGTCTTGTTCTTATGAGTTTAATTTAGATCATAGACAAAATTGTTTGATTTTTGTAAGTTACAATAGTTGATCTAAATGTTTTGATGAATTCCTTAACTTGTCCTTAAGTTATGGAAAATGAAAAGTTTTTCTTTTAAAGAGATCATTAAACTTATAGGGTATGAACTTGAAGAGTCTTTTTCCATAAATGTTTTTATGAACTCCATAACTTGTCCTCAAGTTATGTATTTGCAAGTCTTTTCATTAAAACCTATATTAAACTCATAAGTTATGGATTCCAAAAGTTTTTGAATAGTTCAAAACTTGCCCTCAAGTTTTGGAATTTGTAAATGTAAAAGTCTAACTTTTGAAACATTTAATTCCAAACCCTAGAATTTTAAAGTTTAAAATTCTACTTTTATACTATTATAATATTATAGGTTTAATATTTATATATGTATAAGAACAAAGTCAGTCTTACCGTTAGTAGGCCTCATTCACAAAGCCGGTCTATAAGGGGGGTATAAGGTTACCGCCTATAAAATGGCAGTTTAATGGGTGTCCACACTCACCCACCGCTTCCTTGACTGGTGGAGGGTCGTTAGCCGAACAGGTAGGATAGGACTCTAATTCTCCCTTCATTAAAAGTATAATGATAAATATAAAGTAACTAAAAACTTATAAATTCCCAAATCTTAGTTACTTAGGAAAATGTGAATATGGTGCTAACCATATGAAATTGCACTTTGCACCTTGTTAAGTCGTTAGTGGAGCGTGTGTTGTTAACCGGCACACTAATCTGGACTGACAGTGCATGGAAAAGGGTAGCTTGATGTTAATCTTAGATCAATGGAGCGTGTGTGGTTAACCAACACATTGATTAGGTGGTTGTAACATTGGGTGTACCAAGAAAATTTGCATGGTTATTCACACCTTGTTTGTGATCCTCGACATCCCAGTCACAAACTTGAAGGGCACAATCTAGATTTAAACATTCCATTGAAAGTTTTAATGAATCTCAAAGGATCTAGGAATTTCAATTCACTTAAAACCTAAAATTCTTTTTCATTTTTCGTGATGGAAATTGGTAAATTGTCATTTACCTACCTTCAAATATTTTGCAATTGGATTACAGTATCCCTCTTCCAAATTGTAAAATATTGTGTTGGTTCCTAGCCTTAATATTTCATTTGGGTGTTATATTAAGGACTTAAATCAACTAACTTGAATATCTCCCATTGTAGATGTCTAGTTCAGACAACTATGGTCTTCCTAAATCTTTTGGAACAAGCTTTCCTGTTGAAGATGATGTCCCGCGGTTGGATCGTGGAAGTCATACTTCACTTCCTCCACCTCCTCCAATAATTCTCCCTAACCCACAAGTTCAAAGACTTGAAAAATTCAAGGTCGCTCAAGCCCTACTTGCAATGAAACATCAAGATGGAAGGCATGTGTGTACTCACGTCTTGGAAATGAAGTCACATATTGACAGGCTGGGAGTATTGAGTGTCATTGTCTCGAGGAAGTTGCAGGTTGACTGGGTTCTTCAATCACTTCCCAAGTCATATAGTGAGTTCATTAAGGACTACTATGTGACAGACCACGACATGACCCTTATTGATCTTACCTATTTGCTTGTTGCTGCTGAATCAGCAATGATTTGGCGCACTGGAAAAGCAAATTTGATTGGAAGATCTACTCCCCAAACTTCCATGGACATTGACAATGGAAACATTGGAAGTCCAGAAAATATTTCTCTTTCTAAGGGAAAGAGAAATGCTAAGTCTGATATTGTCCCGTGTACCATTCCAAAAGAGTCTATATGTTTCTATTGCCAAGAGAAGGGGCAATGGTTGCGAAGCTGCCCTGACTACCTAAAAGATCTGAGAAAAGGTAGAATCGAGAAGTTTGACTCTGCTTCATGATCATGAAAAGGGAAGGAAGCTTAAAGGAAGAGTATGTTGAATCTGATCGCGATGATGGATTTCAATCGCATGGTTCGAAGATCGGATTTTTGAGCTGCTGCTTAGGAGTTATGATAGATTGCTAGAAAATATGTAATAACATAGTTTTCATTTGTAATTGCATTGTAAGGAAAAGTTTTTTCCGCATTTTATAAATAAATAATTTTTTTTATTTTTATTATATCTCCTTGCAATGACATTTGTGAAAATTGATGTTTGTATGTTTCGATGTTAGCAATATGAATTTGATTCTTTCGTTTGTAGTAGTGTCGAGTATTTGCCAAATAAAGAAAGATTCTCATCACACAAGTTTCAATTGGACAAAAACTTGGAATCATGCAAGTTGTACTTTATGATGAATGAGAATTTTCATCTTTGGTAAATTAAGACTAATTCCTTGTTCACATGTATATGTGAGTCAACTGAAGGACTAGGGGATCAGGTACACTAGGTGTGCGCTGGTAAAGATCCACCACAAAGATCAATAAGACTATTAGTCATGATTTACTAAAGTTTAGTAAACATGGTTATGCTTACAAGTTTAAGTATAATTCTGAAACATTGGAAAAGATTCAATGCATGGCAGAACGTATGAGAAGAATCAAATTAGGCAGAAAGATAAAAGTTTCTCCAATCTGAAAAGATGGGAGAGAACTTTAGTATCGTGTTTTATGATCATCTTAATGTTTATGGAAAAACCATATCACAATTGATCATCTAAAGACATCTTAGTGCATTTGTATGGCTAAGAAGAGGAATCGTGAATTTTTGAAATAGTTTAAATCAAGAAGATGAGTCATACTTTGTTCCCAAAACAAGTCTTAGAGTCATACTCCAAGATTGTAACTTTGAGTGACATAATCTTAAGAAAGGTTTAAAACACTTATCAAATGTAGAGTAAAAGTTTTCTACTCTTGTACATTTGAAATTGGTAAGTTGTGATGATTTTGGATAAGACAAAGACCAACTAAGGCCAATTGTGTGAAGTGTTTGTCTTGATAAGAATCCGCACTAACTCTTGAATATTTGTTTTGTCAAGGAATGATTCATGACAAGATAATCTTATATGTCAAGAGGGCAGTGGGAGTCTTAAAGATCTTGGAAAAGTTTCAAGAACTAATCAAGAATAAAACCTATTGTTTATCACTAGCACACGACTTGAGGTTTATAACCTATCGTGTTGACGTATTCTTTTTTCTGTGCCCATTCCAGTTAAATATGACTATGCATTTCTATGAGTTCTCAATTGTTTGCATAACTACTTGGAAACAATGGTAGGCCCTTGTGCTGCCAAGTGGCAAGAAATTAAGATTGAACAAGTTCAGTCTATATGAGTTTGGTTTTTTCACTGACCTTGTCTTTTGATTATGGTTATGACAAATTCACATGGATAGGAACATATACGCCATAAAATCCAAGTTTCATAAGGTTTCTCTCCGACTCATGAAAATGATAGTGAGGAAACTCTTTCACTAAGTAGATTTTAAGGAGATAGAATTGTGATATTTGCATTCTCAAATTCAATTATGATTTCGACATCCCTCTTCATAATTTGGATTGTGAGAAAAGGCAAAGGGTCTAAAAATTTGAGACTTATTGCTATAAGTTCTAAAATTGTTTAGACACACATGTGAGCTATCTAAGGAAAGGTGTGTGAGTTTGAGAAGCGTAGATAAAGTCAATAAGAGTCAATAAGTATTGATTTCTAGAAGTCCAGCTGATTTCTGAATACATGTCAAAGCTAGTGGGAGCATAAGTGTTATGCTAATAATAATTATTATGCTAGTAAGAGCATAATTATTATGGTAAGTGTTGCAAGTTAGCAATGTTAATTATAGAAAACAAAGGTTTCAATTCGCAAAGTAGCAGGGTTTGAAAAGTTGTTTTGCTATAATTAAGGGAGAGGAATTTATACTTCATTTCAAATATAAAAGCTTAGATTGTGAGATTTTAATCAAATTTAGTCAAATATATATGAATGTTATGTTAGAATGGTTCAACATAAGAAAATTATATATATGGAAATGTTAATTGTGTTCTCAAATTTGATTATGATTACAGCATCCCTTTTCATAATCAAAATTATGAGATCATGGCAAATAGAAGTATTATAGCAAAAGACTGATTAAGTATCATGTCTTTATGTTAGACATTATGAATCGTGTCCTATATGCTTCAGGTATAGGATCGATTCATATGCTATGATATTCTCGTGTTCGAATTTTCCGAATGCCTAGGGCATGTAGAGGGAAAAAGGAATAGAGCCAGATATGACTAAAGTGGTTAAACAACTGTTAATGACAATCTAAGGCTCGCCAAAGATTGGTCGCTTAAGGACATTTGGAAGTATAGTAATGGATGAACCATATTGACATTATTATGAATAGACAGGAGTCTATTAATAATGAGTTGTCGTATGGCAAATATGGAATGTTTCCATATTGGGAGTTGAAGAATAGATGGAAAAGTTATAAACTTTTATGCAAGAAGGATGTTCAAAGGAATGTACTTTGAATTTGAGACTTCATTTCCATGGAATTGTCTTATAACAATCTCCAAAGGAATATTTTGTAATATCATTGGTCAAGTCTCTGTGACTTTTGGCACCTAGACATTACAAAAGAATCTTTGCATGATAGTTTAGAATCTAACACTTTCTAGTAGTGACAAGAATTTGGAATTCTTACACTTGCAATAAGGATTTGGAATGAAATGAGCATCATTGAAATGTTTTTCAATTGATCTATTTCACAAAGTAAGGACCATAGACAAACATAGTATGCATGCTTGGTGAATGGAATAACTATTGTTTAGACAAACATAATGTACATGCTTGGAGCATGGCATAACTGTTGTTTTAATTCTAGTATTAAGTTGATTATTCGAAACATTATACAATGAATAATGAGTCATCAATATGGGTATCAAAAGCTTTGGGCCATATAGTATTAGTATTCAAACCATCTACAGTCGATCATAATTTGGAAGTAGGTATTGAGGCAAGAATGTCATGAATGGGTCTGTAGAGGTGTGTTAGTCATAGCACAAGTTTGCTACAATGTTCATGAGTGCTTCTGGAATAAGATTCGAGTACTGGATTCAACCCACACTCATTTGAATCACTTCATGGATTTTATCACGAGTGATCATGAGACGTTAATATCTTATATTCTTGAAACGGAGACATGTGAGTTGTAGTTACGAGTCGGTTGCACATTGACATATGTAAACGCACCAGTAACTTGGATATTATCAAACATATTTTTGTATGTAATTTGATGAGTAAGTACAAGCGAGAATTTGGGTCGAAGTTTATCTGTTCCTTTTACCCCATGTGGATAAAAGTGATATCTGTGGGCCCCTCGATGATTTAGTGATAATACCAGGCATGGACTGATTTGATTTGTTTAATTAGTCAGTCGTCATAAATCGGAAATCGGGAAACAACAGATGGACAGAGAGAATGATTATAATCGATGTCTCAGTCCATATGATATCTAGAATGTAGGAATATATGATCCCTTATCTAATGGACGCGTCATTAACTAGGTCAGAGTTTGACAGCGGCTTTTAAGAGCTACGATTGCTAGTCGGGTTGTGGAGTCGTACTTGCAATAATAGTTATTAGACTTATCCAAGTGGGATACTGTTGGTTTAGTGTCTAAGTCCATCACTATAATTGGTATGTACTTGACCCGAGAGTAGCGTGGTCCATTTGGGTTACATGGCACCGGAACAATCTGAAGGATGGATAACTGAGAAGAGGTTATTTATGGTTTATTAATATATTATAAGTTCTAATATATTAATATGAAATCATATTATTTAATTAGTATTGATCAAGAATTAATTTGGAATTAATTTTGTGATCAAAAGAGACTAATTAAATATATGGGGATTGATTGTGTAAATCATTCATTCTTATAATGTTGGCTTATGATCCATAGTTCTTTGTGTTGGGCTAAACCCATGTGGTGACCCATGGATGATCCATGGAGGTTTAAACCCATGGAGCATGAGGAATATGGAAGTTCATGCACATTAGGGTTTGCATGGTGTAACCCTAATTAAGCCACACTAAATAAGAACCCCTCTAGCTCATGAAATAAAACCTAAGGAAGCTTACAAGAGGGCAAGCCGATTTTATGAGTGCAAGTAACCTCCTCTCAAGTTCCTCCATTGTTGGTGATGTTGTGTAATTCCATTTGAGGTGCAACACTTGGGGCACTAAGTTCTTAAAGGTACAAGGTTTCTAACTACAACAAAATGTATGTCATCTAACTGGAATTTTGTAGTAAAGATACTCCATTGTATGCTAGTTAGGATGATGCTTTGGAAAAACAAAAGTTTGCATGTATATTAGAGAAAACATAGATCCAAAGCATCTAGGGTTGCATGTACACCATAGGAGTGTTAGAATGCTAAAAAACCCTTCATGTTTTGACTTCCAGAATAATATGATTATTCGAACGATCCACAGTCAATCATACTTTGGAAGTAGGTTATGAGGTTAGACTGTCACGAATTGGCTTGTAGATTGTCTAAGTTGTTTAGACATAGCAAAATCTTGCTACAATGTTAATGAGTGCTCTTGAAATAAGATTTGAGTATTGGATTAAACCCACGCTAACATGAATCACTTCATGGAATCTATCATGAGTGATTGTGAGACGATAATATCGTATATTCTTCAAACCAAGATATATGAGTTGTTGATTACGAGTTGGTTGTGCATTAATAGTACGCAAATGCATCAGTAACTTGATGTTATAAAACGTATTATTGTGCATAATTTAACAAGTAATCAGTACAAGCATATAAGTCGAAGTTTATCTATTCCTTTTATCCTAAGAGGATTAAAAGCGATATCTTGGGCCCCTCGATGATTTTGTTTTGATTTATGTGTCGGGCCCGGTCAGGACTCAATTGATGTGTTCAATTAAGTTCTATGTCAAACAAATCACATTCGGGAAACAAACAGCTAGACAATGAGTATGACTTTATTCCATGTCTTTGTCCATATCTTGAAGAACAGAGGATTATATGATCCCTTATCTAAAGGACGCGTTATTGACTAGGTCAGAGTTCGACAGCGGCTTTTGAGAGCTACGATTTCTAATCGGATTTTGAAGTCGTACTTGCGGTTATAGTTATTAGACTTATCCAAGTGGGAGACTGTTGGATTAGGTGTTTAAGCCCATAACTATAATTGGTATGTACTTGACTCGATAGTAGCATGGTCCTTTTGGGTTGCCTTCACCATATCAACTAACATGATGAATTATAGAGAAAGAGATTAATTATGATTTATTAATATATTATAAGAATAATATATTAATTGAGAAATCATATTTTTTATTAGTAATGATCAGAAATTAATTTGGAATTAATTTGGTGATTAAAAGAGACTAATTAAATTAAGGGGACTAATATTGTAATTATAAGATAATTGCAAAGTTGGGCTTGTGATTCCTAAGGAAGGGATGGACAAATTCTATGTGGAAGCCCACATAGATTTCGTCAATAGGGTCTTCTGGAAGGATCTTGTGGGCTGCTTGATGATTAAGCAGCCATATTAGGGTTTTTACCTGGAACTCTAGCAGCTCAAGTATAAATACACCCCTAGGCTAAGGAAATCGGCCCTATGCTTTTCTAAGGAACCCTAGCCAACTTCTTTAGCTCTCCTCTCTCTCTTGTTCTTCCTTGTTGCTACTTGGTGTTTGTGACTCCATTAGAGGTGGAACAATTGAGGCACTAAAGATCTAAAGGTCAAGATCAACAAGCTACAAGAAAAGGTATTCTTCTAACTTTGTTTTTATGTATTAAATTTCGAAAATTGTATGCTAGAACTAGGGTTTATGCTTTGGATGATTATTGCATGTATTACTTGAGAAAAACCTAGATCCAAAGAATTAGGGTTGCATGTGCAACACATGAATGATGTAATGCTAAAAACCCATCACTTAGGACCTTGGGAGGTTTGGGAGAGAATTGGTTGAAGAGGTGTGAACAAAAGAGTGAGAAATGAGCTCAATTTATAGCTGCCAGAGCCCAAGTACGTTGGGCGTACTCAAGAATTACGCTGGGCGTAATGGCTTTTTAAGAGTTATGCTGGGCGTACTCAAAAATTACGCTGGGCGTAATGTGCCACGTGTCGAAATCTGGTGGCAAGCAATGGGGAAGAAGGTGTGGCCTAGATCTTGCCACGTGTCACTCGCTGGTTAATCCAAAAATTAATTATCTTCTATAATCCGTAACTCTCACATACGAGCTCCGTTTTTGACGTTCTTTATATCCACGCGTAGGTATCGACGAGATCTACAACTTTTGTTTAGACTCCGTCGGCTAATTTTGACTTTATTTTTAAAGTTATATTTTAACAGGCTTAGACAGTTAAAGTCCGTTAAAAATTCATAACTTTCTCATCCGACGTCCGTTTTCGACTTGCTTTATATCAATGAGCTCCTAGATCTTTAATTATCGTTTAGGTTGTGTCGGCTAATATTCGATCAATCTAAAATTTGATTTACAGGTTGTATACTGTTACGCTGAATATTAGAAAAACCATAACTTCCTCAAATGAAGTCAGATTTCGACGTTCTCTATATGCACACTCTCGGTTATACGTCTACTACGATTTTTATTTAGACTACTAAGGCTAAAAAATATTTTATTAAAAATTTACTTTTTACGATATGCGGAGCTGTGTCGGTTTAATTGCGAAACTTCGACGGGTCATAACTTCTTCGTTATAAGTCGGATTTCAGCGTTCTTTATATGTATGGAATCCTTGTGACATATACTATAATTTGTTTAATATTATTATTCTAAATAATATTCTATAAAAAATTCATTTTTAACGCTTATTATCTCTAAATTTACTAGCCCGAATCTGCGGGCGTTACAATTATCTCCCCTTTAGGATGATTACATCCCGTAATTATCAACAAAATAGGGCTTGTATAATGACTCCATATTTTATATTTTCATCATAGGTAATAATTGTAAGTCTTTTGTCCTTTCAAATGAGTATCTATCTCTTGGACTTCTTGTGTGTTGGCGGTGCTCAATCTTGCATCTGCTCTTCGTACTATGTTGGATTTTCAATCGTAACCTTTGAGTTACAAACTCGATGTTTATTGGAGACTCATTCTTCTTCTTAGCAGACTTAACTTAAGATAAGTTCTTTACTTCGATTACCATAATATATCTATGGGTCATGTTCTAATGACCTTTGATCGTATGATCCAATGCTTAGACTCAGGTCTTTTAGAGTCAAATTCTAGAATGGAAGATACCTTCCTTCATGTTCTAATGTGATATAATCACATTCTAGCATGTAGCACTTCTAGCTACAAGCTTCTTACTTTAACCTGCGATTGCGATACTTCTATTGATCGCTTCGATTATCTTTTACTTCAATCTTATAGCTTAAGTTGGATGCTACATCGAACTTGGTTCTCTGAACCACATATAATACATATCATAGTCGGACTCGATATTAGATGACCACCACTGTCGGAATAATAGTCATCCTCTTAGTCATTACTGAAACAATGGTAATGACAGACATGAAAAAAACAAAATCAATTACTACCGCCTTGGTAATCTTGTGACTTTCCCTGATCCAAGTGTGAGTCCTATGCTTCTGGTAGTATAGGCCTCTACTATCTTTCACACATACTCATACTCGTCCCAAGTATTTCCTATTAGTTCTGCAATTCACCACACAAGAAAAATCATATAGCAACTTAACACATTAGATAACATAACCAATGTTTATATTATTTCGTGAAACGATTACATAGATATTCAAGTTCACCCTATACTATGCCTCTCATATTAGGCTACACCATATGATACTATCTATATGACTACTTTATATCTCGATCTTCAGGTATATAGACCCTTACTCCTAATACCTTGCATCGTCGCTCGCTTCATTAAAGATCATCTGTAATGCTCTTGCCTTTGGCTTTGGCTGTATGTTTTTCTTTGTAGCTCCTTCCCTCTTTGGGCAGTCTTACTTGAAGTGTCCTTCTTTACCACACTTAAAGTAGACTTCTCTCTTGGTCGTGCATTTGTTGGATAGTGAACAGTCTTCCCACATTTGAAGCAGGTCACCTCTTTAGAGCATCTCCCAATGTGCTTCCTTTTGCACTTGTCACACCACTTTTCTTCATTGCTATCCCCATACAGAATTCGGGACCCTATTTTTCTTTTCGGATCTTGAAGACCCCTCAAACTTCCTTTTCTCGCCAAATTCAACCTTATTGGTGGTTCTGCCTTTGATCATTTCTTCAACAGACTTAGTAGCCCAGATGGCCGCCTCAAGAGTAGGTGCTTGGCGTTATGGCACAATGTACTCCCATGGTAGTACCTTTGTATACTTATCGATTTTTGTTAGCTTGTCAAGGACGATGCGCAAAGCAAACTCCATCTTGTCTGTGAAGGCATTGGTATACTCATCAATGGACATGTTGCCCTTTTTCAATATCAGAAACTGGTTCTCCAGCTCTAGTAGGGTTTGGGCTGTGCAAAACTTGCGTTTAAAGTGTACCAAGAATTCTGCACATGTCAGTTGTAGTGGCTCATTAGGGCTTATGATCTTTCCTAAAGTGTTCCACCAACGAACAACCCCACCCCTAAACTGACGCACAACATAAGTGGTTTGTAGCTTGCACTTGCAACCATATGTTATGGAAGCTAGCTCCATCTCAGAAATCTAGTCCATAACTCCGATTGGATCTTCTTTCCCAGTAAAATTTGATGGTTTTCATGTCGTAAAGTCTTTATACTTGCATCTGTTCCTTTCAATTCCTTCATCCTGGTTATTTCTTCTAACCACTTGTGGTTCAGCTTGAGTAACAGTTCTACTAAAATTTCCTTCTTCTGACTGTTCTTCATTCAGTTCAGGATGTACAACTGTTATAGTAGGTTCATCCCTATTATTAAGCAACATTTGTCTCATCTCCTTCCTTTGTTCGACCATCATAGTCCGAATCATTGCTTGGATTCCTGCCATCGTGATTGGCTCGGGTGCAGCTGCTACCTCTGGTGCACGCTCAATCACTCGTGGCTCAGGCTGCTGAATACCGTTTTCAAATCCGCTTCAAGTTCTCACCAAGTTGATCTATATGCCAAATCATACGTTCAGTGTGCAGTGAAGAGAATTAAGATATAAAAGGTTTATTTATGATAGACGTATAAATCTCCTTATCACTTCGAAAAGTTACATGTCAGTTCTAATATCGTAGTTAAACGTTTAGAAATCTGAACACATAAAATTTCCAGATCCGGTCGACAATAGACCATAGATTCGATCAAACGATAGCATCAAAGAGCATATATTTAGCACATAAGAGATATTTAGGCATCTTCCCTAAATAAGCTAGTGCTCGTGTCTATAAAGCCATACTTCCTAAAATATAATAGACACACTCCTCACGATCATCGCTTAACATTCTAAGTTTAAGTCTAGAAATTCCCTAAAATTCCTAGTTCGCTTAAACTAATGCTCTGATACCAACTGTGACATCCCCAATTTCATGGCCAGAAAAGACCGATTTGTTTATGCTTATTTAAAAATCAGAGTATCCTATTTGAAGAATAATATCGCGGAATTTGTTCCCAGGAAACATGATAATGATATTATCAAAGCATTTCCGAAGAAATGTATTTTAGTTATATTAAAACATTGTGATGTCATCGTCAAAACATAAACATAAGCATAAAGAATTATTACAAGCCTTACAATAATTAAACTAGTGGCCTAAATTGATTTCTATCCGCCAACTTCATCTATTCTTGTGCTTTAGTTTGATTTCATATGGAAAGCACCATTAAAGAACACACCATCATATCTTGAACTGTTACAACTTGATGATTCAAATAATGAATAAGTTGCTGGGTTTAGTGTGTTTGGAAATAACGATGCTTGGAATATTTGTAATCTTTTAGTGGGTTGAATTATGTTTTTTCCCATGCGGATTAAATCAAGAGCTCTGACAAGAATTCCAATAATTATGCAGGTGTAATTTTTCTACACTTCTTTGCTGTTTCGATCCTCATTAGCTATTAGTGTTTCGTTTTGGTGTATTTTTATCTACATCATGTTGATGATGGAGGAGGCCGAAAGAAATGACGATGGAGGCGGTAGGAAGAAAAAAGAATGGGACGCGGGGAAGAGTGCGTGTTTGGATGGAGGTCTTAGTGTGTGGTGGACGGTAGAGTGGTGTTGGTGATGGACTCCGACAAGAATGGTTGAGGAGGGTAGATCCATGTTTCATGGTGCTCTCATTCTCTAGCAACGTTACAGAGAATGAATTAAAACTAATGTGGCTTGCGATTTTGATTAATTAAAATTGAAAAATTAGAAAATAAAAATAATTAAATAATATGGTTAAAGGTAAAATAGTAATTTTAGATCAAATTTGTAAAAAAGATAGGGACCAACTATGTAAGTTTTAGAAACCACAGAGACCATGTTTATCAAAGAAAAATTAACATGTACTAAAATTGTAACTATTGATAAACCACATGGTTTAATCTTAACTAGGAGAAGCGCATAAACTAAGGGGGTGAATAGAGTTTTGACGTTAATTGAGTTTTGAATTGGCAAAATGGATAAAACAGCAAGAAATGTGACCAAAGTTAATAGAGTTGGAAAATTGGTGGCCGAAGTCTAAAAGAAAAAAAACAAAGGCGGCAGTTTTGGAAAAAAATACAAAAGTGTGGTAAAACCCAAAAAGTCAAAAACTAATAACTTTAAACAACTTAGGCAAAGTATGAACACTTTGAATTGATAAAATGGATAAAAGACCAAGAAATGTGACCAAAGTTAACACAGTTTGAAAATTGGTGCCCGAAGTTTAAAAGAAAAAAAACAAAGGGTGCAGTTTTGGAAAAAGCTATAAAAGTGTGGCAAAACACAAAAAGTCAAAAACTAATAACTTTAAACAACTTAGATAAAAATATGAACACTATCAAAATTTGTGGCCAAAGTAAGAAAGATAAAATTTTCTTGTTCTCTCATGCCCACCGGAATATATATATATATATATATATATATATATATATATATATATATATATATATATAAAATTCACATTTGTAGTTAATTATTCAGAGAATGTTTATTCAGACATGGTTTATTTATTTGGATAAGAGTATATATATATATATATATATATATATATATATATATATATATATATATATATATATATTGGATTTTTTTTTTAAAAAAGGACTACATATTTACCCACTTACAATGACCACGACTTTCAAATGTGTCTCCTCAATAATGCCGTATGATCAACGCAGAATGTTCGTGGAAGATGTCTCCTCAATATACTATATAATTTTGAATTGTTCGTGGAAGATGTCTAGAGGGTGCTATATGTTTAAAAATATAAGTTTTGTTCATATATATATATATATATATATATATATATATATATATATATATATATATATATATATATATATATATATGATACCATTCTTTGCGGAACAAATTAACAAGTAGTTTCAGATATTTTTTGATGATAAAAATCATACATTAGTTTATAAAACTGTTTTCTATCTTTGCTTATAAACTTATGATTACTGATTAGAATTTGTAAAGCTTTTAATTGATTACAATAATAATGACGATTAGCTTGTATCTTTGAATCAGACATGATGAATAATAAAAGAACAAAAGTTATTTAAATATTTCAAGCATGAATTTGATTAACTTGATTATTATTAAATGCAAAAATTTCAAACTTTGTAGAATTAATAGTTAGAATAACTCGAAATGAGATTGCCATAGAGATAATACAACAATTGAATAAAATTCTTTATATATTACCTTCTTTTAAATTACAATCAGAGCATCCGTATGGAGCAAGTATGATTTGAAAATCTAAAGATTTTGAACATCTAGAAGTAGATAGGAGAACACTTTTCTTAGACATGAACTAAACATTAGAGAGAAATTTAATGAGAGAAATTTTTAGAGAACCTAGAGATGATTCTAATTAAAACATATCTCCTCAATATATAGGAGTCTTGGAGTCTTGAAATATCTTGAAACGGGAAACCGAAGGATTACCGGATCAATCTTGAGAATTATTGAATCAACTTGCATTTGTCGGAATGTAGATGTGGCAGACAAAACTGTAAAGCTTTTGACAAATTGGCATCATATTTTGTCATTTTTTGATAATGGAAAATCTTCTTTTGCGATAATGGAGCATCTTCTTTCATCTTTGTAAAAGTTGTTTGTTTTCTTGTAATAATTTAACATCTTATCTCTGCAGAGGATTTGATAATATTTTTGATAATTGATGTACTCACACAGTGTATAAATTTGATAACAGTTGAATAAATACTAACACAATTTGATAACACGTAGTACTACCCCCCCTTGAATAACAAACACTTTTTGCAAAATACCTAAAAAGGTATGACACCAAGGGTGGAGGGTGAAATACGAAATGAAAGAATACCTTACATTGAAGGTATAACACCAAAATTAAAATTTTAATTAATCTGCAAATGGATCATCAAAAGGATCTTGAGCATCTTGAAAATTATTTTTGACAGATGTGGGAGAATTTTCTGAATTAGTTGGAGAATTGCGAATTTCTTGAAGTAATTGTTGTAGATCTTCAGGGGAAGAATTTGCAGCGGCACGAATTTTGCTAAAAAGATTAGCATCTGGAGAAGATAGACTCTTGATAAGATTCGCTTCAATTTCTGGCTTTTGATTATACATTGATTGATAATGATTGAAAACAGCCTGCTCGTTTGCTTGAGAAATTGTGACTTTATCCCACCATTTTAGACGAAATTGTCTATTGAGCCAAGGGGGATTTAAGTCTGTTGCTTCTTGATAAGAGAATGTCCAGGACATGATCCATGGAACTTTGAATAACATGGTGAACTGTAACAAATATTCAAATTCTGGAATTTGTTGAATAAATAGTTCTTTGAATTTAGAAAATCCTTTGAGAATTTCAGTGGGTAAACAAATAGGAACAAGTCCCATATAACGATACCAATTGACAAACCATCTGGGGTATTCACAGTTGAAATTTTTATCAAAGAAAATGAACCATGAATAAGAATAGTTTCGAAGAAAAAATGCTTTAGTCCAAGCTTCTTGGTAATCATAATATGAATATCTTGGATAAGCAGGGAATTGATAAAGGGGTTTTTCGAAGGAAAGATTGGATGACCAATTTTCTGGAGAAATGATTTTAAGAATTCGGGCTTTGCTAAAATCAATAGATCCTTCCTTATTATTAGAACGGTGATCAATCTGAACAGATCCAGATTCTTGTAGAATGGTTTGATAATATTCTCGAGATTTGTAAGAGTTTTCATGAAAGGTTTTTCCTCGACCAAAGAGATGTTCAGTAAGAACATGAAAACCTTGATTAAGCTTAAGAATTTGAGAATCTTCAAGTATTTGGATTTTCAAGAGATTTGGATTGAGAACATAAGGGGCTTTATTTGTAGGTTTAGGATTTATTGAAATTTGTGTCTCAGAAGGAATAGGTTTTGAAAAAGGGCTAATTGATTGAACTGGAGAAATGTTTGGAGTAGCTAGTTTTGATTGTAGCATGTTTGAATAAAGTTGAGAATTTTTTGCAATTGGAGTTAATGGGGAAAAACGATTTTGACTTGAGAAAGGAACAAGCTTTTGATTAACTGGTTTCTTGTCTTCAATCTTGGAGGAAGACGATGAACTCATTTTCCCTGCAAAAATTCACGAGAAAGAAAATCTGGTAATGAATTGCTTTCTCCTTTTATAAATTCAATATCGAAATCAAAATTGCCCAACAATGCTTGCCATCTAGCAAAAATTTGTTTAGAAATAATATTTTTAACATCTTTTTCTAAAATTGATTTTGCAGATTGACAATCAATTCTTAATAAAAACTTTTTCATAAATAAATCATCTTCAAATTTAGTAATACATAAAACAATACTTAAAATCTCCTTTTTAACAGTTGAATAATTCTTTTGAGTATTATTCCAAGCACCTGAATAAAAACGAACCAATTGTTCTTCAGAGGAATTTGATAATTTTTGTTTTAAAATACCTCCAAATCCAATATCACTAGCATCAGTTTCGACTATGATATTAGCATGAGGATGTGGTAAATTTAAACAAGGTAAAGAAGGAATTTTTTGTTTTATAAGTTTAACAATATTAGTATGTTCTTGAGTCCAAGGTTCTGGATTGTTTTTTAATCTATTATAAAGAGGTTTGCAAAGAGTTCCTAAATCTTTGAAAAAATCATGTATATAATTTAAACATCCTAGAAACCGTTGAAGTTGTTTTTTATCTATAATTTCATCAGGAAATTTATTAGAAAATTCTAAACTTCTTATAATAGGTTTAATAGTATTATTAACAATGTTATGTCCTAAAAATCTAATTTCATTTTGAAATAAATGCATTTTCTTAGCTGAAACAGCTAAGCCATTTTTATAAATTAAATCATAAAACTGATTTAAATGTTTGAAATGTTGATCAATAGATTTTGAAAAAATAAGAACATCATCAATATAAACAATTGAAAAACTATTTATAGGAATGATAATATCATTCATAACGTTTTGAAATTCAGAAGGAGCATTCTTTAAACCAAAGGGCATAACGTTCCACTCATAATGTCCAAAAGGAACATTAAAACCTGTTTTGTATTTATCTTCTTCATGAATTTGAATTTGCCAAAAACCAGATTTCATATCGAATTTTGAAAATATTTTTGAATCATAAAGTTTTTTTAATAAATCTCTTTTATTAGGAATAGGATATCTAATCCAATCTAAAACTTTATTTAAAGGTTTATAATTGATAACTAATCTTGGTGATCCTCTTTCTAATTCAGCAGCATTCATAACATAGAAAGCTGAACAAGACCAAGGAGATTTAGAAGGTCTAATTAATTTTTTGTCCAATAAATCTTGAATTTCTTTTTTACAATGAGCTTCTAATTCATTATTCATATGAATAGCTCTTGATTTTGAAGGAATATCTTTTTCATTAAAAGTTTTAATATAAGGTAATTTGACAATATGTTGTTTTCTGTTCCAAAAGGCGTTTGGAATATTTGAGCAAACATTATTTTCAAACTTTTGTTTTAAAGCTATAATTTTGTCTTGAATATACTTATCTTGTAATTGATTATGTATACGAAAATCATTAATTTCATTGATAAGGTAATTTGCTTGTTTTGTTTTATAATTAAGAATATTAATAGTTGAATAAGACGGAGGTTCACAAAATTTAAACATAATTTCTTTTCTAAAAACTTTAGTAATAATTCCATCATCTTGAACCATAAAAGGATATAATTTAGTAATAAAAGGTGTTCCTAAAATTAAAGGAGAAGTAAGATTTTTTACTAAAATTAAATGAGTTTTATAACAATAATCTTGATTGTTACAAATATGAACATCGGAAACTTTATAATTTATTTTTAAACTGGTTCCTTCAGCTCCAGTAAGCCTAGAAGAAGTTTTTTCATAAAATTGAGTGGGAAATATACCTTCTTGTATACAGTTCATATCAGCACCACTATCAATTAGAGTAGTAATATCCATTTTAAAATTATCCTTTACTAAAGTTATTTGAGTATTCCATTTTTGAGAAATTTGATCATTTATAATTCTTTCGATAACCTTTTCTTCTTTATTATCATTATTTTGTGAATTAATAATATTTTTTCCCTTTTCAAGAGTTATAATTTTGCCTTTAATTTCTTTTATGTCTTGTTTAACTGATTTTAATTCTTCTTGAAGTTCTTGCATGGAAATGGGTTTTGTTTCAGAAAATCGTTCATATATGTCCTTTAAATTAAAAATTTTTGTATTATCTGAAACAGAATTTTCATTCTTATTAAGCATTTGTTTTATTAACAGTTCTTGGATATTTTTATCTTTAATGGAATCTAAATTTTTTAAAAGATCTTTGTCATTGTTTGTAAGGACATTAATTGAATAATTACAATTACATTTTCCAACACATTCGCATGTATCAGAATCTTCCGAACTTGAACTATTTTGCTCTAAAATGTTTAAATCATTTTCTTGAAAATCGGAAAAACTAGAATCAGAATTGGAATCAGAATTTAACATAATTTTTCTAATTTGTTCTTTTAATTCTTCCGAAATATTTAATTCATTAATTTTTGTTTTTGCATAACAATTATTAGCATTATGACCATTACGACCACATTTATGGCAAATAATAATGTCTTTTGATTTTCTTTTAGATTTTTTATTAGATTGTTTATAAGGGTTTTTTGATGTTGAAAATTTATTTTTCTTATAATTCTTATAATTTTCTGTTTTATTATATTTCTTTTTCTTGAAATATTTTGAAGACTTTTTATTATATTTTTTGGTTTTTGAAGTAGACGGACCTGTTAATGGTTGATAACCATATTGTTGACAAAAATTTCCTAATTCATTTTTACTATTAATTCTATCATTTTTAAGTTTTTCTTTAAATCTAAGGTCAGCACAAATAGCTAATCCTTCTTTATTAATATAATTAATTAAATCTCCATAAGTTAGGTTTTGATAAGGAATTGTATTATTAAAATTTTCTCTTAATTTTTGTCTAATTCTTTCGGCAAAAAGTTTTGGAAGTCCAGCAATAAAACGTTCTTTCCAATAAGATTCTTTACAATCAGGTCTTGAAAAAACTTTAACGAGATAATTATCTTTGTACCATCTGAAATCAGTTAATTTTCTACAATGTAAGTTCATTAGAATTTCAGAAGTTCTTTCTTGAAAAGTAGTAGGATCTCCTACAAAGTTTTTGATTATAGCAAAAATTAAAGTATTAACCATATCATCTTCTTGAGTTTGAATAGGTAAATTATTTTCTTGTTTTATAACGGTTTTCTTGGCAGTCATTATAAAATTCTTTTCTTCTGGTGTAATATAGAAATCCCACCAACCTTTAAGAGTACCAGTAAACCCAGAAATAATAATATTAACAATTTGAAGTTGAGTATTATTATGAGACTTGTAAGCATTAGCTGCCATGGTCATTTCTTGAACAATATTAAGAATTTGATGTTCAGAGTTACCATCGATATTCCATTCGTAAACAGAGGTACCATCGTAAGCTGAACGATCATATTGAAAAGCTCTTTCTTCAATTTGAACATCAGGAAGAGAAGGTCTATTCCAATAATTTTTAATAGTTGGTTTTGGATTATTACCAAAAGAATTAATCTTATTTAATCTTGAAAAATCATTTGTAAGCTGATTTATATCATCATTATCATTTATGAATTGTTGAGTAAGATTGTCTAAATTTAATTCACTTTCATTATTACTTTGGTCAGATTCGTCAAAAGAGTCATTATTTGTTTTTAACATATTTATAGATACGTTTTTTGAAATACGAAAATTAGTAAGTCTTTTTTCTAATTCATCAATTAAATCTTTATTTCCAAGATTAAAATTTCCATTTATTTGATGAGGAATAAAGCTGACATTACTAGACCTTGCTATATTATTATAAAATTTTTTTGTTTCAATTTTATTTTCTTTTGATAACTGTAAATTTATAGTATTTTCTTCAATCCTATTTAGTTGATCTGAAATAGTTAAAAGAGTTTCATTTGAATAATTATTTTGATAAATAATATTTTGAAAACATTTTTCATTTGTTATCTGACTCGGAACTTTAACTAAAGGAGTTGCAATAAAATTATTATCAATAATGATTTCCTTTTTTGGCGGATATTCAGAAATAATTTCTTGATTAGTAATAACATCCTTGTATGTTTTTGAAGAAACAGGAAAAACAGTTTGCATTTTAAAAGGATAATCTATATTATGTTTAGGAACATAAATCAATTCGAACCATTGAAAAAACGGAGAGTGAATTTGATTTGATAAAACATAATCTTCGCAAAGACCAAAATGTAAAAATCTTATATAATATGAAAAGTTTTCTTTATGCCAAATTCTTTTTGTATTATTATAATCTTTATAATATTCTTCTTCTTTTAAATAATCAAAATTAACATATGAAGGTATTTTAGAAATATCTATATTAATATTCATTTTAACAAGTTGATTGATTTATTCTGAAAGATATATTTTTAATAATACTAAGTTGAGCACTAATAACAATATATTTATTTTTAATCATTTTTGATAAACAATATATTATTGAATTTCTTAATCTTTTAATAGCAGTAACTCTATTTCTGTTTAAAGAATTACAATTTATTTGAACTTTATTACTCATAATTGTTGTCTATAATTTTGAAGTTCATTAATAAAATCAGATTTAGTAGGACTTGGTAAACTTGTATCACTAGTTTGATCTTCTTGATAAAGAGGTTTAGGAATAGAACTAGAATAGTCAACAGTTTTTAAATTTAAAGACTTTGATTTTGAAAACGAAGATTTAGAAGTACCAATTTCAGGAATAGAATTAGTAGAAAATCTAGATGATGAAAAATTTATAGAAGAAAAATTTATATCAACTGAGCCATCATTATGCTCAATTATATTTGAAATTTGTTTTGAAGAATCTAAAGATTTTGGTTCAATAACATTTTGTAAATTCCAATTACATGATTGAGTAATTTCTGACCATTTAAGTCGTTTAGGCATATGAACTTTTGTATGATTAGTATTTGCTTCGTAAATAATTGTTTCATTTCTTGGACTTGACAAACGGGTTTTTGGTTCTAAAGTAGTTGTCATGGTTTTATAACAAACACGATAAATGATTGCTAAAGGTTTAGAGTTATTTTTAAATTCTAAATTCTTTGTTTCAACAGTTAAAACCAAAGTGTCTAAAATATTTTTGTCAAATAATCCTACAGAAAAATTTGGATAACAATTAAAATAAATTGGTCCATTTGCGATATTTGTTTCTGCCATAGCTAAAATAGAATTCTGAAAATCTGTATGTCTTTTATCTCTTAATATTAAGAGAACAGGAGTATCAACACCAATTCTAAAAAGAGGTTTGATAGCAATTTGAACAAGACCTAAATGAAGAAATTTATATTTTTGTCTATGTTCAAAAATAGATCTTGATGATAACAAATTTATATTTTGTTGCTCTTGACCAATGGATAGGGTTCGTTCAGTCATTTTAATTGAGTAACTTTGAAAATAATCAAAAGTCCCTATTCTATAAATTGTATTTATATTTGTTTTAGGTATAGTCCAATCATTTAAATTTTGTTCTATATTATCAATAGTTTCTTCAATAGAGTTTATATGGTTATCATCATAGTCTTGTTCTTTATTCATGATATTTTTACCAGTATCATATTTTTTAGATAATATGCGTGAAAATCTACTCATATTTGATTAATTTTAGTTTAAAGATTTTATAAGAAAACTTACTTGTTCTATTTAGGATGAACAGAGAGGGCATCGGCCCAACGATGATTGTGGTCCGGCTCCGCGACTTACCATACTTGCACGTCTTACGCTAATCCAACCAATCACTGGTCTGGTCTCTGTATCATTCTTAACAAAACTCATAATTTTCTTAAAATTCTTCAAACAAAAATTAACCAAATAACAAACAGAAATATCATACATAACTATCAAAAATAGAACCTAGGCTCTGATACCATTAATTGCGGAACAAATTAACAAGTAGTTTCAGATATTTTTTGATGATAAAAATCATACATTAGTTTATAAAACTGTTTTCTATCTTTGCTTATAAACTTATGATTACTGATTAGAACTTGTAAAGCTTTTAATTGATTACAATAATAATGACGATTAGCTTGTATCTTTGAATCAGACATGATGAATAATAAAAGAACAAAAGTTATTTAAATATTTCAAGCATGAATTTGATTAACTTGATTATTATTAAATGCGAGTATTATTTTAACAAAAATTTCAAACTTTGTAGAATTAATAGTTAGAATAACTCGAAATGAGATTGCCATAGAGATAATACAACAATTGAATAAAATTCTTTATATATTACCTTCTTTTAAATTACAATCAGAGCATCCGTCTGGAGCAAGTATGATTTGAAAATCTAAAGATTTTGAACATCTAGAAGTAGATAGGAGAACACTTTTCTTAGACATGAACTAAACATTAGAGAGAAATTTAATGAGAGAAATTTTTAGAGAACCTAGAGATGATTCTAATTAAAACATATCTCCTCAATATATAGGAGTCTTGGAGTCTTGAAATATCTTGAAACGGGAAACCGAAGGATTACCGGATCAATCTTGAGAATTATTGAATCAACTTGCATTTGTCGGAGTGTAGATGTGGCAGACAAAACTGTAAAGCTTTTGACAAATTGGCATCATATTTTGTCATTTTTTGATAATGGAAAATCTTCTTTTGCGATAATGGAGCATCTTCTTTCATCTTTGTAAAAGTTGTTTGTTTTCTTGTAATAATTTAACATCTTATCTCTGCAGAGGATTTGATAATATTTTTGATAATTGATGTACTCACACAGTGTATAAATTTGATAACAGTTGAATAAATACTAACACAATTTGATAGTATATATATATATATATATATATATATATATATATATATATATAGGATATGGATCCGGTAAGAAATTTTTTTTTGTAGGAAGGTAAGAAGTTTTTTTCTACATATTTTTTTGACGAACAAAATAAATGAATCAGTAGATGATTCATTTATAAGATGATCCACAAGAAAAAATTCCCAAAAAACATCTTTATGATTCATTTTTAAGTAAATTAAGAAAAATTTCATTTTTATGACAATTTTAGTGAATAACAACAAAATCATTGTATAAATGAATCATCGAGATGTTTTTTTGAAAATTTTTTCTTGTGAATCATCTTACAAATGAATCATCTAATGATTCATTTTGTTTGTTCGCGAAAAAAATATGTAGAAAAAAAGCTTCTTACCTTCCTACAAAAAATTTCCTTCTTATTTATAGATCCGGTAAGAAACTTGTTTTGGTAGGAAGGTAAGAAGTTTTTTTTCTACATATTTTTTTGACGAACAAAATAAATGAATCACTAGATGATTCATTTGTAAGATGATTCACAAGAAAAAATTCCCAAAAAAACATCTTTATGATTCATTTTTAAGTAAATTAAGAAAAAATTTATTTTTATGACAATTTTAGTGAATAACAACAAAATCATTGTATAAATGAATTATCGAGATGTTTTTTTGAGATTTTTTTCTTGTGAATCATCTTACAAATGCATCATCTAATGATTCATTTTGTGTGTTCGCGAAAAAAATATGTAGAAAAAAAAACTTCTTACCTTCCTACCAAAAATTTCCTTCTTATTTGATCTTGACTCTATATATATATATATATATATATATATATATATATATATATATATATATATATATATATATATATATATATATACAGAGAGAGAGAGAGAGAAAGAGAGAGAGAGAGGTAGGTTCAAATGTTTCTCACATCTATTGTGTGGTAGATTGCACCAATAAGAATTTAGTATTAATTATATATATTAAATGCTATCCATACTTATAATTCATTTTTATAGAAACTAATTGAATTCTTCATTAATGTCAACAATAATATTCTTTCAGAATGAATTCATATCTAGAAGAATGAGAGTGTATTCTAGTAGAATACACTCTCGTTCTTCATATTCCATGCAACTTTATTGTATTTTAAGTGAGTGAGTCCTGAAACAAAATACGAACTCATATATAAAAACCTAGATGCGAATTTATTTTGAAAGATTGTTATTGCTGACATTAATGACGGACTTTATTAGTTCCATAAAAAGAAAATTATAATTATGGATATAATTTAATATACATATTATTATGGAAATCATTTAATATCTATATTTATTTAATTAAATAATTATTTAATTTACAAAATTCCTATTGGTGCATTCTAGCACACAATAAATGTAAGAAACAAAATAACCTAGTCGTATATATATATATATATATATATATATATATATATATATATATATATATATATATATATATATATATATATAGGGTTAGGTTCATGTGAGACCACTATATTTTATGAGATGGGGAGACACAATTTTAGCCACTCATTTTGTAGATAAAAAAAACATTTTTAAAATTCAAAATAATTGAAAATTTTTGAATTTTTTTTTAAATATTATTTTCGACATTTATATTTTCCAAAAAAAAAAGTTACCGTTTTTTTGAAATATCTGTGAAATATTCTATTACAATATTAGAATATATTCTAGTAGAATACTAGAATATTCTAACATTCTAAAAATCACATTAGAATATTTACAGTGTAATATTTTATTAGAATATTTCAAAAAAAAAGGTAATTTTTATTTATTATTTCTTTTATTTTTATTATTTATTTATTTATTATTATTGTATATTAGGTAAATAAAATGACGAAAATAATAATTAATTTTTTTTTGGATTTTTCCTTTTATTTTTCATTTTAAATTTATTTTTAGATTTCGTCTCACGGTTTCACAAATTTAACATGGTTTCAAATGAACCTATATATATATATATATATATATATATATATATATATATATATATATATATATATATATATAGAGAGAGAGAGAGAGAGAGAGAGAGAGAAAAATAATTATGTAGCGTCGCCCAATCCGTTCATATCCGCCACATTCCCCACCACCACAACCTCCACCGCCACCACCACTACCACCAACTGGGCCACCCGCCGACCCTACCATTGCCACCTCTGCGACCACCACCTCTTCTGCCACCAACCATTATAATCATATATTATTACTCAATCTGTGAACATACATATATATATATATATATAATCATTTATGATTAGGAATATATGTATAAGCATGTATAATCATATATGATTAGGCATCCTGTTGCTGCCGGTACGGTGGAGCGTTAGAGCGACAAATGAGATATCTGTGGCTGATGTTGAATCTCAAGATCTCTAATTTTTTTAAATCTCAAGTGAACCATCCCATATATATATATATATATATATATATATATATATATATATATATATATATATATATATATATATATGTTGTAACACCCCAAAAATCACAATAAAATTTAAAATTTTTAAGACCAACCATGAATCAGTATTGTTTACATAAAGAGTCATTGTTTTAAAAGCATTATTTTAAATTAGAGTTTTCCTAAGACCTGATGACATAAAAAGAGGAAGTTGTGTACGATCACGCATTTGCCTTCCCATGATCCTCTTAAGTACCTGAAACGATAAACTAAAAACTGTAAGGCAACGCTTAGTGATTTCCTCAGAAGTACCAATACACCACAATAAACATGCATACAATATGAACAACCGACCTGACTGGACCGCCTCACAGGGCCTACAACCTATCTGGACCGCTCTACGTGCCTTCAACATGACTGTACCGCCTCGCAGGGCTTACAGCCTATCCGGACCGCTCCACGGGCCGCCGACATGACTGGATCGTCTCACAGGGCCTACAACCTATCCAGTCGTCCCCAAGTGTCTTGGCCTACAACACAAAGCAGGACTGCCTTAACCCAACACAACATGTCGACATATGCAACAAATAAACATAAACACAGAGCCAACAAATACAGATAATCATACGGATCTACTGAATAGCTACAACTATCATGTCACTATCCTAACCAGGATAAATAATCTAGTGGGCCGACATTGGTGCCTTCGACCCACGGGTACAGTGAGGAAAACTCACCTCACAGTTTTAATGCAAGCTGAATAATTCTTGGTCCCGAAAATCGGCTCAACGATCACCTAACCAACACCAAGGACCTAATCTCAATTAATTATCTCAAAATACCTAAAATACCCCTAAGTCAATTTGATCAAAGCTCTGGTCAAAGGTCAAGGTCAACTAGTCAACTTCGTCCACTTAGCTGAGTACGCGGGGCGTACTCAGCTCCTATTCTGGGCGTACTCAAACTTGACCGGAGTCGGGCGGTTGACCCCGTACGTGTGGCGTACGCTGGGTTACGCACGACGTACGAACATACTTTCTTTTTCTTCAATAGGAGCTTAATGCGTTAAGCTCTCACATCCCAATTTCAGATCCAAGGCCAAAATAACACTAAGAGTTATAAAGTTTCCAACTATATGACTTTGCATGGCCATTAAGTGTTTACTACACAAAATCCCAACTTCTTAACACATTAAGACCTTCTAGAGCATGCATGGGAAAAAACAAAGCATCAAGACCACATTTTTATGACTCAAGACCCCTCATTAGGTCTGAAAGGACGACTTATTCGACTAAGAGCATGCCATGCTCAAGAATCATCATAGTTGGGACCAAAAACGCCCTAAATGAAGAAATGGCTAGATCTATAAGATAAGATGATCAAGTTTTGAGCTTTTTACCTCCTGGAGGTTGCTAGCAAGGAGAGAATCCCAGATCCAAGTTGCTTCCAAGCTCCAAAGTCTTCCCACCGCCTTCTTCTTCTTCAAGAATACAAAAAAAAAAAAAACAAAAACAAAAACAAAAACAAAATGATGAGCTCAAGATGCACTCTTCTCACTTAAGGTTATTTAGAGGGACGTTTCTCAGGTGGAGGATGATAAGGGAATGAGAGAGTATATGATGATTATATATGGACCAAACCCTAAAAATTAGGGTTTGATGGTTTATCACGTACACCCTGCGTACGCGGTGTACGTACTAGGGTCCGCCACAATACACCCAACGTACACAACGTTCTCCCAACGTACTAGCTCTTTGGCCAAAATCACCAAAATGCCACTATGGGCTATTTAAGAATTCTTTCTCATGCACAAGGATTAAAAATGCAATATTCCTTCATATATAGGGTTACCATTGAAAATACCTCATCATCGGGATGTTATATATATATATATATATATATATATATATATATATATATATATATATATATATATATATATATATTCATATATTCATATATATACTTATTCATATATGAATATATGTTGGTGATTTTAGTGTCACCATGTCATTTTATCTAATCGGAACTAACATGTGAGTTAAGGGGCTTTATAATTTGTACTCTAATATATGTATGGGTATGTGCGGAGTGCACGAAGTATATGATCAAATTAGGATTTGGTTCGACGAGAAGTCAGGGGTCCTGGGGCAGCGCCCCTGGGTCCGGGGTTTCCAAGGAGGCAGAGCCCCTTTGGCGGGGTCTAGAGGCAGAGCCCCTAGCATGGTCCAATGGGCAAAGCCATCGATTTCTTGAGGGTGATCAAGGTAAAACTGACGAAATTCGTCAGTTTTGGAAACCATCGATTTCCTCATTAAATTCCGGATTTCCTTAACTTGCTTCCAAAGCAACCCATGACGGCCAATACTATAAGGCAAACCCTAAATCTCATTTATTATAAAAGAGACTCTTTTCTTTTATAAGAAACACACAATGATTAACTCTCTTTTCTTTAGACGAACATAGAATACTTCTAGCAATTTGGCTTATGATGTATGTGCCTAGATTCGTAAGTGTCCTCTTAGATTAGCCTAGGCTGAATTTCTTGCAACCCAGGCATAGGGTAGAAATATCAGTTCGAAAAGTGTTCACACGATCCAAGAGGTATCCAGATCTCCAACATAAACCCTAATTCATGCAACAATCGAACTGATATTTTCTGTTTTTGGAGATGGGATAATCAATCTGCGATATGGCCACGTAGTTTGCAATGCTGGAGAAGTTCGAAGGCATTGATTTCCTACGCTGGAAGAAGAAGATTTACTTCATGCTGACTACTCTGAAGGCAGCATACGTGCTGACTACTCCAAGACCACCGGGGGTTGAGGAAGGTGCTGATGAGACAATTGAAGATAAGGAGGTGATGGAAGTGGGATAAAGATGACTACATTTGCAAAGGTCGCCTTCTAAACATTATGTCTGATGCTCTATTTGATATCCATAGTGAAGCTTTGTGTGCCAAGGAGTTATGGGACACCCTTGAATTGAAATACATCACTATAAACGCTTCTAACAAGAAGTTTCTAGTAAGTGATTTTAATAATTTTAAGATGGACGATTCAAGGGCTGTCACGGAACAATAAAATACCTCCTTGGCATATATGGTCAGTTTAAACTGCACAAGATGAATATAGATGAATCCATTGTTGTTTCAAGCATCATTGTCAAACTTCCTCCATCCTGGAAAGATTTCAAATATAACTTAAAACATCAAAAGGAGGAACTGTCATTGGTTCAACTTGCTAGTCATATTCGTATTGAGGAATCTCTTCGTGCGAAGGAAAGTGACAAATCTGAGAAACCCAAAGGGAAAGTTGAATTTGGACATCCCTCAGTTCATATAGTTGAAAACAAACCAAGAAATTAGAACCACAAAGGACATGGCAAACGTAAGCAAGAACATGTCCCAAACAACTCCAACAAAAAAGAAAAGGGATCTGGTTTGTTGGAGGTGCAATCAGGTTGGGCATTGCAAGCGTGATTTTCGTGTGAACTTAGGCAACAATAATGGTGCTGGAAACAGATGAGCCAATGGAAAAGTGAAGGGGATCCTCGGGTCATGTTAAAGGAGGTCAACTTTTGACTAACTTTGATAATTCTAATCAGAATTATGTTTATTATGTTTCACTCATTCCTGAATCATTCTATGTACATGATGATGATGTTGCTTGGTGGATCAACTCTGGGGAAACCAACCATGTATGCAAGGATAAACAAATGTTTGAAACATTAACTCTTCTTGAAGATGGATCAGTGCTAAAAATGGGAGACGATTCTTTTATTCCTATTTGTGGTGTCGGTGTCGTGTTTCTTGAATTTACTTCTGGAAAGACAATTAGGCTTTTTGATGTTTTGTTTGTTCCCAAGATTCGCAAGAATCTTGTTAGTTCTAGTTGTTTGAATTTAGATAGTTTTAAACAAGTTATTGAGTCAGATAAGTTTATCTTGTCTAACAGTGGAATGTTTGTTGGCTTTGGATATTTAAATAATAGAATGTTTCCTTTGAATATTGTTGACAAATTATTACCAGTTCAAAATTACGCATTTGTATCTTCTGCTTCTAATGTTGATAAATCTATTCTTTGGCATGTACGATTAGGTCATGTCAACTTTAGAAGGATGCATGAGATGTCAAAAGATGGATTAATTCCAGCCTTTGATATGGATTCTGATAAATGTAAAACGTGCATGCTTACAAATGTGACAAAACAACCCTTTCCCAATGTCACTAGAAATTCAGCTGTTTTGGACCGTGTACATAGTGAACTGTGTGATTTTCACTTCACTCCTTCTTTGGGAAATAAAAAGTATGTAGTAACCTTCATTGATGACTGCACTCGGTTTTGCTATGTGTATTTGTTACATTCTAAGGATGAATCCTTAGGTAAATTCAAAATATACAAAACCGAGGTGGAATTGCAATTGGGAAGTCCGGTTAAATATCTTAGGACTGATAGGGGAGGTGAATATGTGGATCCCATATACTTCCAATCAGTGGGTATCATTCATGAGACCACAACACCTTACACACCCCAACAAAATGGTATTGCTGAACGCAAAAATCAAGTTTTAAAAGAAATGGTCAACTCGATGTTGTCATACTTGGGATTGAGTGATGGATTCTAGGGAGAGGCAATGTTAATAGCCTGCTATTTATTAAACAGGGTTCCAAATAAAAGGAATAAAACAGTCCCATATGAATTTGGTTCAAGAAAAAGCCGAATCTAAGTTATTTTCGGGTTTGGGGATGTGGGGCAGTTTTAAAACTCACCGGGCCCAAAAAATTTTTGGTAGAATGTGGAATTGATTGTATATTCATTGGATATGCTGAAAATTCCAAGGCATGTAGGTTTTATGTAATAACGGTTTCGATTAACAACGTTATCGAATTACGGGATGCAATTTTTGATGAGATGTGTTTTTCATCGATTCAAAGGCCTAAGGATCTGACTTTTGGTACTAATTAAGTGCAAAATCCAGAAAGTCAAGATGGTGGTGATGTGCAAGAACTACAAGACCTTCGTAGAAGCAAAAGAGGTCAAATTGCGAAAAAATTTGGATCCGACTTCCAACTGTATTTGGTGGAAGGTTCAAGGGATGAAATTAATCTTGAATACTCTTATTTCTATAGTATTGAAGATGATCCTAAGTCATATCAAGAGGCAATGGACTCTCGCGATAGTGCCTTTTGGAAGGAAGCAAATGATGATGAAATGTCATTAATTCTTGAGAGCAACACCTAGATGTTGTCTGATTTGCCTCCAGGTTCTAAACCACTTGGTTGCAAATGGATTTTCAAAAAGAAAATGAATGTTAATGGGACTATTGACAAATTTAAAGCCCGGTTAGTCATTCAAGGTTTTAGACAAAAACCTGGTGTTGACTATTTTGATACGTATGTTCCGGTTGCACGTATTTCTACTATTAGATTGTTGATTGCCTTGGCAAGTATCCAAAATCTGGTTATTCACCAAATGGATGTGAAAACAACCTTTTTAAATGGTGAACTTGATGAGGAAGTTTACATGAAACAACTAAAAGGTTTCATTATGCCCGGTAAAGAACATATGGTTTGTAAAGTTGTCAAATCTTTGTATAGGCTTAAATAAGCACCTATACAATGGCCTCAAAAGTTTGATGAGGCTATTTTGTCTTTTGGTTTCAAGACAAACCAATGTGACAAATATGTTTATAGTAGATTTGATGATGCTACTAGAGCTGGCGTGATCATTTTATTATATGTAGATGACATGCTGATTTTTGGTACCGACCAAAATCAAGTAGATGAAACAAAGAAATTATTATCATCTAAGTTTTCTATGAAATATTTGGGAGAGGCTGATGCAATTCTTGGAATAGGAATTAAACGGATGAACAAAGGTTTGGTAATGACTTAAAGTCATTATATTGAGAAAATTCTGAAGCGGTTTAATTTTACCGATTGTTCTCCTGTGAGTACTCCTATGGATCCAAGTGTGAAATTAATGCCAAATAATGGTGTTCCCATTTCATAATTGGAATACCGTAAGGTTATTGGTAGCTTGATGTATGGCATGACAAGTACCAGACCTGATATTGCTTTTGTTGTGGGAAAGTTAAGAAGGTACACTAGTAATCCTTGTGCTCAACATTGGCAAGTAGTGAATAGGGTGTTTAAGTATCTCAAAGGAACCATGGATTATGGTTTGAGTTACTTGGAGATTCCTTCGGTTTTAGAAGGTCATTCGGATGCATGTTGGATAACCAACATGGAGGACCATTCCTCAATTTATGGTTGGGTATTATTGCTTGGGGGATGTGCCATTTCTTGGGCTTCCAAGAAGCAATCTTGAATTACAAACTCTACAACGGAATCTAAGTTTGTAACTTTAGCAGCTGCCGTAAAGAAGCAGAGTGGCAAAAGAATTTAGTCTATGAGATTCCTTTGTGGTCTAAATCGATAGCACGTATTTCTATCCTTTGTGATAATGCAACCACTTTGGCTAAGGCATATAGTCAGGATTATAATGGCAAGTCTAGTCACCTAGGTGTTAGACATAGTATGATTAGAGAACTAATCATGAACAGTGTGATTTCGGTTGAATTTGTGAAATCGTAACAAAATTTGGCAGATCACTTGACTAAAGGTATGACAAGAGACTTAGTGCACAAGTATGTGATCGGGATGGGAATAAAATCCATTTAATTATGTAATGATGAGACACCCAATTCCCTCGTAATATAATGTTAGGAGTTGAATTCAATGTGGAAAGCTCATACTTATAAATTGGAACACATGAAGTATTCATCCCAGGTATGTGTTCGGTTGTGCAAGTTAGCCAGGCTGAAGTTTAACTTCTTAATAATTCATTTGATAAATGTATGTGCAGATACATGGAAAGGAGCTACCTGCATGATTGTGAAGTGTAGCCGCATTTCAAGAGGTTGTGGACTTGTCCTTGATATGATCATGAGAGGATTAGGACACGCGGATTATAATAGTGTCAAGTTGTATATTGCTAGAAATTCAATAAAGTAGTATGTATTTTACTTTCTTGTATTAAAATGGGTTGATGGGTTCAATTCTTACAACACCCTAATTATCGAGTATTTGCAAGTGTACGATACTAAATGGAAAGTCAATCGTTTAGATATTTTCATTATGTACTAGTTTGGTTTTGTTTTAATAAGGTTATGTTTGTTCAAGAGTTACACTAAAATGGGGAAGGATTGTTGGTGATTTTAGTGTCACCATCTCATTTTATGTAATTGGAACTACATGTGACCTAAGGGGCTTCATAATTTGTACTTTAATATATGTATGGGTATATGCAGAGTGCACACATGTATAAGATTGAATTAGAAGCCGGTTTGACAACATGTAGGGGTCCGGGGGCAACACCCCTGGGTCCAAGGTTTCCAAAAGGGCAGCGCCCCTAGCGGGGTCCAAGGTGCAGAGCCCCTGGCTGGGGTCCCGCTGACTTGATTCAAAAGGAACCCATGAATGCCAACCCTAAGAGGTAAACCCTAAATCTCATTTATTATATAAACGAATCTTCTCTTTGATAAGAGACACACAACGATTAGCACTCTTTTCTTCAGACAAACATAGAATACTTCTAGCAATTTGGCTTACGAATTTTGTGCCTAGATTCACAAGTGTCCTCTTGGATTATCCTACGCATAATTTCTTGGAACCCAGGCGTAGGGTAGAAATATCAGTTTGGAAAGTGTTCACACGATCCAAGGGGTATCTAGATCTCCAACATAAACCCTAATTCCTCCAACAATATACATATTCATATATGAATATGATATGTTTCGTCGGCCCGATACGCTGGAGTGATTAAGCGGCAACTTCGAAATTAATGGCCCAAACTCATTGTTAAGTTCTCAGCCTTTATTTTTCCAATTTAACCCCTCCTCTCTCTCTCTCTCTCTCTATCTCTCTATATATATATATATATATATATATATATATATATATATATATATATATATATATATATATATAATCAAGATCAAATAAGAAGGGAATATTTGGTAGTAAGGGTAATAAATGCATCATATGCGTGTTTTTTTTTGGCAAACCAACCAAATGAATCGTTAAATGATACAAAAATAACAAGATTTGCGAAAAAAATCTAGAAAAAAATATCAATGATTCAGGTGAATCAAGTATTTATTCACTTTTCGGACAACATTAGTGAATCATCCAAATTGAATCATGAATGCGTTTCTTTTCGGAACTTTTTTTGTGTTTTGCGAATGATATTATTTTTGTATTATATAATGATTCATTTTGTTGATACCCCAAAAATCATGTAAGTGATGCACTTCTTACCCTTCTTACCACATATTTTCTTCTTACTCTCTCTCTCTCTCTTATATATATATATATATATATATATATATATATATATATATATATATATATGTGTGTGTGTGTGTGTGTGTGTGTTTATATATAAGATCAAAAAGGAACTACTGAAGGTTAGAAACCATCTATGAACCGTTTTCATTAAGTGTCTTTTTAGCTTTTTAAATTTTACACTAGAAAAGCAAACCCACTTTAATTTTACATAACTCATATTCACTTATTCATATTATCTCTCTCATTTTTGAAGTTCAGATAAAATATCTTTTATCTTTCTAAAAATACCTAGGCCACAACTACCGCCGACGATCACCATCACCATCGATGGCCGCTACCACCATCGACAACCCTCACTACCCTTTGAAGGCATTACCACCACAATCGTCTCCCTTGTCGCGCCAGATCTGTGGTGCTCCTGCTCCATTATTGTTGATTCTTCTCCTTCTGCCAAACACCTTTGTTAGACACAACCTATTTTCACATAGATTTGGTCAAATCTAATGTACCAAATTCTCATGGATCAGAAGATAATGCATATGACACTCTCAAATCTATTATACCACTACTGGAAACCTTCATCTTCATCAAACATATTGACACTTCCAGGTCTACTGTATCAATAAATCCTGATCTACGATCTTTCGATGTCATTCTAATTTGGTCTGATCAGATGTTTTAGTGTGATTTCTTTAGGTCTGATACTGCCACCATCAACGTTGACGACGGATCCACCGCCACCGCCTCCCTCATGTTTACTTCCTTTTACTGCTTGAGAAAAAAAACACTAACGTTATTGCCTAACATAATGATCTTCAAATGTATAATATTCGGTGATAGATCTACGATTTCATGTGAGATGTCTATGATTTCCGCCTCTAGATCTATAATTTATGCCTACTGATCTACGAGCTCCGGTGAAACATCTATAATTTACACCTTTAGATCTAAAATTTACGCCTCAAGCTCTATGATATCCAGCTAGATTGAGGGACCACATCTAGTATCGTCGTAATCACCACCACCACTTCTGCATCGCCGCATTGGTAAACCACCACTAACTCGTCTTCATCTGATTCTCTCTGATCTTCAATGAGACACCACCAAATCTACATAAGGTATGTTTGTAACATACAGGTTTTTACCACATAAAATTTTCATTTTTATTATAGAAAACCACAAGTGTCATAAAAACCAAGTCATGAATAATCCCAGGTATATCAATACAATCATCCAAATCAGAGTATTAGAATGTGAAAATCATAAAATATAGGAACTGGAGTGTACAATCAAGCCATCGCCTTCCCACGATCATCCAAAGTACCTGAAACACATTTAATCCACAGCTATGAGCATATAATCAACTATGGGTTATCAGCAACCCTGGGGGTTATCAGCAATCTCAGTGGGCTAGCTACACACCCTTGTGGTCTAAAAGCATGTTCCAGGGGTTATCAGCAACCCTGGGGATTTAAAGAAATCCCAAGTTATCAGCAATACAATTCAATTCATAGATAACAATAATCAACACTTAAGACCCAACTGGTGACATATATAAATACCACACATGTAAATGTAGTGAGAAGACTCACCTCACAAGTAGCCGCTAAATACAACACCTTATACAGGGTAGACATACACAAATAAGTACCTAATCGTCAATAAGGTGTTGGATTAATGTCTAAGTCCATAACTATATTTAGTATGTACTTGACCCGACCCGGCATGGTCCATTTGGGTTGCACTTCACCGGCACAATTTATATGGATAGTCTTTTGAGAATAGTATATTTATGATTTATATTAATATATTATAAGTTCTAATATATTAATATATAATCATATTATTTAATTAGTATTGATCAAGAATTAATTTATAATTAATTAAGTGATCAAAAGGAACTAATTAAATATGGACTCTTAGATATATATGTGTAGTGGGCCAAGTTCATTTAGGTTGGGCTAAGTCTTCATGGATAGTCCATGGAGATTTAACCCATGGATCCTAGGAAATGAAAGGTCATGGGTATTAGGGTTTAACCCTAATCCTCCACACTATATAAAGGGTCTTATGGTTCATGAAATTAGGCTAGTGGCTAGTGTGGATACACTAAAGAGGGCAATAACCGATTTCATAAGTGTGAGCCAAGTATCCATATTCTCTAAAGGTTTTCCAAGGTGTTTTGGTCATTTGTGATTCCACTTGAGGCTTCCACACTATTGGGGCTAAGCTCTTAAAGTTCAAGACTTCAAGCTTCATTAAAAGGTATGTATTCTAACTTGTTATATTACCCAAGTATCAAGGATTGTATGCTAGATAGGGTAATACCTTGGAATATTCATATTTGCATGTATAATAGAGAAAACATAGATCCAAGGTATTTAGGGTTGCATGTACACTTAGGAGTGTTAGAATGCTCAAAAACCCAACAGTGGTATCAGAGCCATGGGTTGTTTTATGTTATATTCATGCAAATGTTTGATTTTCAAAGTTGAAAAAAAAAAACATGAAGTTTGTCAAATTTTAAGATAATTACTTGTTTTGTGAAAAACTAATTATTTGTAAAATTTGAATCATTTGTTATATGAGTTGAATTAGGTCAAATTTAGTAAAACATAAAATGATATGATTATTTTATTAGTTTTAAAAGTTTGATCTAAATGTTTTAAGGAGTTACAAATTTTGTCATAAAATTTTGGAGATCAAAAGTTTTTTTAAAGTTGTGATCTTAAGTGTTTTGAAACCTCCATAAGTTATGGATATGAAAAGGTTTTAAAAAAAAAATTGATTCAAAGTTTTTATGGAGTTACAAAATTTGGTGTTAATATTTTAAAGAATTCCATAACTTATTCTTAAGTTGTGGAACATGAAAAGTTTCATCATAAAACAAGCATTTAACTCCATAAGTTATGGATTACCAAAAGTGATTATGTTTCATTGATTTATGAGTTAGTTTAGATTAATGGAAATTTTTTTTTTTTTGTGTTTTAGTTGTTTTCAATCTTAATTAATCTAGAGGAAGTTCATAAAATGTGTTTTTGTAACTTGTCCTCAAGTTACATAAAAGGTCACATTTATGAATCTTAAAACTCATAAAATTGCCATAGGATACATAAAAAAAATGAAGAGTCTTTTTCATTAAATAGTATTATTACTCCATAACTTGTCCTCAAGTTATGGATGTTTAAGAGTCACTTCTTTAAAAGTGTTATTAAAGAATAAGAGGTTACATAAAAAATGAGGAGTCTTCATTTTAATGAACCATTAAACTCATAAGTTATGAAATGAAAAGTTTTGAATAGTTTCAAAAACTTGCCCTCAAGTTTTGAAATTTGTAAAGTTTTCACTTATGAATACTTTAATTCCAAGTTAAGCCCTTACAATTTTAAAAGTTAAAATTCAACCCTTATACTTTATAATATTATAAGTTAATAATATTTATATATATATATGTATAAGAGTAAAGTCGTCTTACCATTAGTAGGCCTCATTCACGAAGTCGATCTATAAGGGGGGTATAAGGTTACTGCCTATAAAATGGCAGTTTAATGGGTGTCCACTCTCACCCACCGCTTCCTTGACCGGTGGAGGGTCGTTAGCCGAACGGTTAGGACAAGGACTATAATTCTCCCTTCATTAAAAGTATTAATGATAAATACTAAGTAACTAAACTCTTAATAATACCCAATCTTAGTTACTTAGGAAAATGTGAATTTGGTGTTAACCCATGAAATTACACTTTGCACTTTGCTTAAGTCAGTTAGTGGAGCATGTATGGTTAACCGGCACACTAGCTTGATTTAACAAGGTAGGCAAAAGGGTAACTTAATGTTTATCATAGTATCGGTGGAGCGTGTGTGGTTAACCGACACATCGATTGAGGGGTAAATATTAAGAGTACCAAGTATATTTGCATGGTTATTCACACCTTGTTTTGTGATCCTCGGCATCCCAGTCACAAAACTTGAAGGGCACACTCGAGATTGAAACATGCCTTTGAAAAGTTCAATGAATCTCAAAAGAATCTAGGAGTTTCAAAACCAATTAAAATCTAATAATACATTTCGTTTATCTTGGTGGAAATTGGTGAATCGTCATTCACCTAGCTTCAAATATTTTATAGCTTGGATTACGGCATCCCTCTTCCAAGTTATAAAGTAGTTTGTTGGGTCCTAGCCTTAATATTTCATATTGGATGTTATATTAAGGACTTTAGATCAACTATCTTGAATATCTCCCAAAAAGATGTCTGGTTCAGAAATCTATGATCCTCCCAAATCTCTTGGAACTTCACTTCCTCCACCTCCTCCAATTATTCTCCCTAACCCACAAGTTCAAGGTCACTCAAGCCCTATTGGCAAGCAAGGTCTATGTGTGATCGCATCTTGGAGATGAAGTCACATATTTACAAGCCGAGAGAGTTGGGTGTCAAAATCTTGAGAAAGTTGGTGGTTCAATCACTTTCTAAGTCACATAGTGAATTCCTTTGGGACTACTATGAAACAGACTATGACATGACCCTTAATGATCTTATCTATTTGTTTGGTGCTGCTGAATCAGCAATAATTTGGAGCACTGGGAGAGCAAATTTGATTAGTATATCAACTTCCCAAGCTACATGGACATTAACAATGGTAACATTGGATATCTAAAAAAGCCTTCTCTTCCCAAGGAAAGGGATTGACCATAGTCAACTAGTTTGACCAAATGGTAAAGAGAAAGGCTAAGTCTGCGATAGTCCCATGTACCATTCCCAAAGAGTCTCTATGTTTCTCTTGCCAAAGGAAGGGGCATTGATTGCGAAGCAGCCTATTTACCTGAAAGATCATAAGGTTGATCAAGTCAAGAAGATTGACTCTACTTCAGGTAAAGTCCACTATCTAACTCTGTTAAATTTCTATTCTGAGATTCTTGTTACATGATGTGACTGGGTCACATGTTGATGTTTTAAGAATCAAAGAAAAGTAAAGAAACTTAAAGGAAGTATATGCTGATTCTGATCGCGAAGATGGATCTCGATCGCATGGTTCTGTGAGCAGAATTTTGAGCTGTTGCCTAGGAGTTATGATATATTGCTTAGGAATAGATAACAACAAAGTTTTTCATGTGCTTTTGCACTGTAAGGATAGTTTTTTCCGCAAAGTTTTTAACATAAAAGGAAAAAAAAATTTGATTTTATTTATTTTAAAATATCCTTACAATGGCATTTGTGAAAAGGAAAAAAAATTGTTGCTTATATGATTCCATTAATAGCAAGAGTGGAAATATGAATTTGATTCTTTCATTTGTGGTAGTGTCTAAATTTTCCAAATAACGAAAGATTTTCATCACCCAAGTTTCAGTTGGATAGAAACTTGGAATCATGCAAGTTGTATAGTATGATGAATGAGAACTTTCAAGCATTGGAAAATTAAGACTAATTACTTGTTCACATGGATGTATGAGTCAAGTAAAGGACTAAGGGATCGAGTACACATTCTTGTGCACTGATCAAGCCCACCACAAATGTAACTTGAGTGACACATCTTAAAGAAGGTTTATTAACACTAGTGAAATGTAAGAGTAACAGGTTTTCTACTCTTGTACATTTGAATTTGGTAAGTTGTGATGTTTTGGATAAAACAGAGACCAACTTAGGCCAATTGTGTTAAGTGTTTGTTGTGATTAGAATCCACACTATCTCTTGAATATTTGGCAAGAAAGTCTTATAGGTCAAGGAGACAGTGGGAGTCTAAAAGATCCTGAAAGGGTTTCAAGAAGTAATCAAGAATAAAACCTGTATTTCATCACTAGCACACAACTAGAGATTTATAACCTATCGTGTTGACATTTCTGTGCCCATTCCAGTTAAGTTGGCTATACATTTGAGTTCTACATGTTCTCAATTGTTTGCATAGCTACTTGGAAGCAATGGCAGGCCCTTGAGCTGCCAGGTGGCAAGAAGTTAAGATTGCACAAGTTCAATCCATATGAGTTAGGATTTGTCACTAACCTAGTCTTGTGATTATGGTTTGACAAATTCACATGGATAAGAACACATACACCATAAAATCTAAGTTTCATAAGGTTTCTCTCCGATTCATGAAATTGATGGTGAGGAAATTCTTTCACTAAGTAGATTTTAAGTAGATAGCGATTGTGATATTTACAGTTCTCAAAGTCGTTAGTGGAGCGTGCGTGGTTAACTGGCACACTAACATGGACCTATGAGAAATGGCAAAAGGTCTAAACAATTGAGACTATGATTATGGCATCCCTTTTCATAGTTCTGAAATTGTTTAGACACACCTGTGATCTATCTAAGATAAGGTGTATGATTTTGATAAAGTCTTATCAAAGCAATCTAGTATCAGAAATCTGAACTTTGGTAAGAATGTCAATAAAGTATTGACTTCTAGAGGTCCAGCTGTTGTCTGGATACATGTCAAAGCTAGTGGGAGCATAAGTGTTATGCTAATAATCATCATGTTAGTGGGAGCATGATAATTATGATAAGTATTGCAAGTTAGCAATGTTAATTATAGAAAACAAAAGTTTCAATTCGTGAGGTTGCAGGGGTTGAAAAAGTTGTTTTGCTATAATTAAGGGAGAGGAAATTATACTTCATTTCAATTCTAAAAAGCTTAGATTGAGTTTATAATCATTCTAAAGAGCTTATATTGAGATTTTAATCACCTTTAGTCAAGAATATATATATGAATTTCATGTTGGATTGGTTCAACTTAAGAAAATTCTATATATTGCGTTCTCAAAATTCGATTATGATTACGACATCCCTTTTCATAGTCAAATTTTGAGAATATGGCAAACAAAAAATTATTATGGAAAAAGACTGGTCTAGAACCATGTCTTTATGTGAAACATCATGAATCGTGTCCCATTTACTTTGGGTACAAGATCGATTACATGTGCTATAATATTTATCCTTTCTGAATTTCCCAAATGCCTTGGGGCATTAAGGGGAAGAATGTCTAGAATTGGATATGACTAAAGTGATTAAACAATTGTCGAGGACAATCTAAGGTTTACCAAAGATTGGTTGCTCAAGGACAGTGGGAAGTATAATGTTAATATTGGAAGGACCATATTGACATAGTCTGAAAAGAGGCAACGCTTGTTCAGAAGTGGTAGTCAAAATGGGAATATAGAGTTGTCTTCATAGGTGGAAGCAATCTGTGTAAGGTTAGAGAAACTTAATGCAAGAAGCATGTTCAAAGCAATGCGCTTTGAATTTGAGACATCGTTTCCATGGAATTGCTCTCCATTGGAATACTCTGTAATGATTGTTGCCAAGTCTTCATGGCTTTGTGCATAATCATTACAAGAGGAACAATGCATATAAGTTTAAAATCTAAACAGATTTCGATAAATGTTAGGAATTCTTACATTTACGACAAGGATTTGGGAGTGTGAAAAGAGAATCATTGAAATTATGTTCAATTGATCTAGTTCACAAAGAAAAGGATCATAGACAAACATAGAGTGCATACTTGGTGTATGACAAAGCTATTGTTTAGAAAAACATAGTATACATGCTTGGAGCATGGGACAACTAGTGTTTTTAATTCAGGTATAAAGTTGATAAAACCGAAACAATGAATAATGAGTAATCAGTATGGTGATAAATAAAAGTGGTCTATTTATATTCGTAGGGTTTGATACCATATTTGATTCATTTATTCTTGTGTTTCACTTTGCATGTTTTGACTTCCATAATAACTAGGTTATTCTTCCGGAATGACTAAGTTATTCAAACCATCCACATTCGGTCATATGTTGGAAGTAGATATGAATCAAGACTGTCATGGGTTGGCTTGTAGAGGTCCAAGTTGGTGGACAAAGTTGTGCTACAACACTCATGAGTGCTCATAAGTTCTGAGTATTAGATTCAACCCGCGCTCATTTGAATCACTTCATGGATTTTATCACGAGTGATCATGAGACGATAATATCTTATATTCTTCAAACCTAGAGATATGAGTTGTTACTATGAGTTGGTTGTAAATTGATTGCACAAAAACGCATTCGGTAACTCGATGTTATAAAACATGCCTTTGTGTATGATTCAACAAGTAGTAGAACAAGCCATATGAGTCGAAGTTTATCCATTCCTTTTACCTTCGGGATAAAAGCGATATCTGTGGGCCCCTCGATGATTTAGTGACGACACATGTGAGTGCTTGGCCAAGCCAGGACTGATTTGATTTGTTCAATCAGTCAGTCATCATAAATCGGAAATCGGGAAACAACAAATGGACAGAGAGAATGATTGATAATCCATGTCTCAGTCCATATGATATATAGAATGGAGGAATATATGATCCCTTATCTAATGGACAAGTCATTGACAAAGGTCAGAGTTCGTTGACAAGATCAGAGTTCGACAACGGCTTTAAGAGCTACGATTGCCAGTTGGTTTTTGAAGTCATACTCAATAATAGTTTTAGACTTATCCAAGTGGGAGACTGTTGGATTAATTTCTAAGTCCATAACTATATTTGGTATGTACTTGACCCGACCCGGCATGGTCCATTTGGGTTGCACTTCACCGGCACAATTTATATGGATAGTCTTTTGAGAATAGTATATTTATGATTTATATTAATATATTATAAGTTCTAATATATTAATATATAATCATATTATTTAATTAGTATTGATCAAGAATTAATTTATAATTAATTAAGTGATCAAAAAGAACTAATTAAATATGGACTCTTAGATATATATGTGTAGTGGGCCAAGTTCATTTAGGTTGGGCTAAGTCTTCATGGATAGTCCATGGAGCTTTAACCCATGGATCCTAGGAAATGAAAGGTCATGGGTATTAGGGTTTAACCCTAATACTCCACACTATATAAATGGTCTTATGGTTCATGAAATTAGGCTAGTGGCTAGTGTGGATACACTAAAGAGGGCAATAACCGATTTCATAAGTGTGAGCCAAGTATCCATATTCTCTAAAGGTTTTCCAAGGTGTTTTGGTCATTTGTGATTCCACTTGAGGCTTCCACACTATTGGGGCTAAGCTCTTAAAGTTTAAGACTTCAAGCTTCATTAAAAGGTATGTATTCTAACTTGTTATATTACCCAAGTATCAAGGATTGTATGCTAGATAGGGTAATACCTTGGAATATTAATATTTGCATGTATAACAGAGAAAACATAGATCCAAGGTATTTAGGGTTGCATGTACACTTAGGAGTGTTAGAATGCTCAAAAACCCAACATAAGGAAGGTACCCCTTTCAAACTAAGCTCATAACCTAATTTTGACCAAAAGTCAACAATGGTCCAATTCAATGGTCTACGCCCTGCATACAAACTGCTCTACGTATGGCGTAGAGCTTGGGTGGTTACAGGCTAAAATCAAGCTACACCCAACATAGCATATACTACGCCTTACTAGACTCAGCACCAAAAATCCCATTAATCTCTTAGTACAGAAAGTTAGCTCCTCAAACTTTCAGATACCAATCAAAGGGACGACTTAATGATTAAAGTCTCTGACTTTATCCATTTGCATTCCAATTGAGCAATAAAACCAAGCCCAATGTCCATAACATGAAATCAAGCTCAAGATCTCATGCATATCGTAGATGGGGTGATCAAGCTCTCAACTCTATGATTCAGAAACCCTAGAACACCAATAAATGATCAACAAGTGGTATGGAGTAGATCATACTCACAAGATCCAAGGATATGGGAAAAAACATACAAAATGCATAACTAACTAGATCTAGCATGGGATATTGCCAAGATGGAAACGTTATACCTCCAGGAGGCGAACAAAAGGTGAATGATCTAGATCTACAAGGCATGGAACTCTTAGATGCTTCTCCAAAGGTATTCTTCTTTATGGAGTACACACATAAACACTTAAAAACCTCAAAGATCTCTCACAAATGATTTATGGTTTCGAAATGAGAGGATGGGAGGATGGAGGATGGGTATGAAGAGGCCCTCAAGAGGTTTAGAGGCTTTAAATAGGCTCATAACCCCGAAATTAGGGTTTAAGATTTTACGCATTACACGCTGCGTAACTAGGGTTACGCCCAACGTAAGTTATAAAATGCTTGTTATGAGTCTTTCTCCTACGATGAGCATAGGAGGCCATCCTACGCCCCGTGTAGGACTAAAACTGACATAAAATGCTTAAAATAATTCATGGAAAATCATACCTATAGGTTCGAGTGTTACAAATCTACCCCACTAGAATCAGACTTTGCCCTCGAAGTCTTCGATCTCGAATAAAGCAGGACAATGAGTGCGCATCTCCTCCTCGGGCTTCCAAGTCCACTCTGAGCCCTTCCGATGCTACCACCACACCTTCACCAATTCCACCACCTTGTTCTGCAGAGTCATTGTCTTTCTGTCGATAATCACTACCGGCCGCTCGATATAATTCAGGCAGTCATTAACCTGAATATCATCTAGATGTACTACAACTATCTTGTCTACCATGCACTTCTGCAATTGGGACACGTGGAAGGTGTTATGAATCTGACTGTGCTCTTCCGGTAAATCTAAGCAGTAGGCCACCTTGCCCAACCTAGCTGCTACCCGGAAAGGACCAGTAAAGTTAGGACCCAACTTGCCCCGCTTTCTGAATCGGATGATGCCTTTCCCCGACATGAAAATCCAACTCATATATGTGTCGGTCGGCGTAGCTCTTCTGGCAACTCTGAGATGTCTGAAGTCTCTGCCTGACTTAGTATATAAGCTCCGTCATCTTGAGCATTATCTATGTGCTCCCCATGACTCTATGACCAACCTCTCCTAAAAAAATCGGGGTCCAACACTTCCTCCTATAGAGGAGCTCAAAGGGTGGTATACCAATGTTGGCATTATAGTTGTTGTTATACAAAAACTTAGCCAAAGGAATGTAGGTATCCTAAATCTCACCAAAATCCAGGATACATGCCGTCATCATATCCTCGAGTGTTTGAATGGTCCGTTCGCTCTGTCCGTCTTTCTGTGGATGGTAGGCGGTGCTAAAGTGGAAACGGGCACCCAAATCCTCATCAAAACTCTTCCAAAATCTAGAAGTAAAGAGAACATTCCAGTCTGAAACAATCGAAGTAGGTATCCCATGGCGGGCAACCACCTCGCGAACATAAATGTTGACTAACTTTTCAGCCAACGAACTCTCATGGATTGCCAAAAAGTGAGCACTTTTAGTCAAACGATCGATAATCACCCAGATAGCATCCAAACCCTTTGCAGTCCTTAGTAACTTCGAGATGAAATCCATGGTGATTTGCTCCCATTTCCATAACGGGACCTTAGAGACTGCAATTTTCTGTGAGGGCGCTGATGCTCGGCCTTGACCTTCCGGAAGGCCAGGCACCGCTCCACGAACCAAGTTATATCTCTTTTCATACAAGGCCACCAATAACTATGTATCATATCATGATACATATTTGTCGCGCCCGGATGAATAGAAAATCTCAACTTGTGTGCCTCATGCATCAAAATTTGTCAGGTGCCACCAGAATAAGGCACCCAAATCCTTCCATGTAGTGTTAACAATCCACGACTATCATAATCAAATGCTGACATCTGACCAACCACCCGTTCACTCTTCCGATTTTCCTCCTTGATGGCCTCCATCTGAGAAACCCTAATCATCTACAACACTGGAATCACAACTGTCATCCTCAAACATACATCCCGAATCAGAGCACTAACCACTCTGCGACTCAACTCATCCGCCACCACATTGGCCTTACTCAGATGGTACAAAATCTCATAGTCGTAGTCCTTTACTTCGTTAAGCCATCTCCGATGCATCATATTTAGGTTGGCTTATCCATCAGATATCTCAGACTCTTCTGGTCCGGATAAGTGGTACACCAGATTTCATACATATAGTGACACCAAATCTTGAGAGTGAAGACTACCGCCCCCAAGTGGAATTTTAGGTTGGCAGAAGAGCTACGCCGAACGGCGCTGATCTGAGTTGGAATTTCAGGTCGGTGACATGGTGTTACTGAAGGTCTCACCCTGGAAGGGTGTGATCTGTTTTACGAAGAGGGGAAAGTTGGGTTCCCGATACTTCAGGCCATTAAGGATTATTTCCAAGGTTGGCAAGGTGGCGTATAGACTGGATATTCCAGAGGAGCTTAGTCAGATTCACAGCACTTCCCATGTTTCATACTTGTGGAAGTGCATATTAGACGAGGATGCGGTCATGTCGTTGGATGACATTCAGGTGGACGATTGCCTGAACTATATCGAGAGACCCATATCTATATTGGAAAGAAAGGTGAAGGACATGAGGAACAAGGAAGTATCTTTGGTGAAGGTACAGTGGCAACATCGGAAGGGATCCGAGTGGACTTGGGAGCTGGAGGCCGAGATTCGGGAGCATTATCCGGAGTTATTCACCGCAGCAGACTTCGAGGACGAAGTCTAGTTCAAGTGGGGGAGAACTGTAAAATCCCGACTCCCAGGTATGAAATTTTAAGGATTTTTATACATAAGAGCTACTCGACGAGTTGGAGGCCCCAACTCATCGTGTAAAGACTAATAAAACTGCGTGGGTTTGGAACCTACTCGATGAGTTGGAGGACCCCAACTCGACGAGTGGAGGTTGTGCATGAAAACCCTAATTTTTAGGGTTTGCACCCTATTTAAAGGACCTTAAGTCCCCTCACCAGCCTCCCTTACCACCTTATCGTCCAGAGAGAAACCCTAGCTGTCGTTTACTACTTCCTTGAGTGTGTGTGAGCTTTGGAGAGTAAATATTGTGTTCTTTTGGAAGGACACTCGAAAGTTGAAGAGATTGGAGTGAAGATGAGGCTATATATTCGACATCTACTCTGTTTTGGAAACCATATTGAGATATAAAGTTGATACCTTGACTTCTTATTTCTTACATCTCTTCTTATGAAAGTATATGGTCGTTTGTGGTGAAAAATGGAGTCATTCTCGGATTTGAGCTTGTCAAGAGGAGGTGGTTTGAGATCTGAACACCTCTAGGCCTCCGTGGACATAAAGTTGCCCACTTTATCTTGTCTTGTGTGACAACCCGAAATTTTTTGCCTTGTAAAGGCCAGCCATTCAATTCAACCGAGTGTCAGACCCGTTTCTGCTATTAGTTAGCATTGTTTAGAGTCTGTTTAAGGGTTCTAAGCTCAGTACAATCAAGCTATGGGTTTAGGGAAGTGTCAGCTAAAGTTCTTCGCGTTGAAATCAAGTCGAACACTCCATCAAAGGGAGTGTACGGCCGTACACCCATCTTGGCCATACACTCTCCCCCATATGAAGGGTATCCCTTCATTTCTAGTCATTCCTCACATTCCCAAGTCCAGAAAATCGATTCTCTCTCAAGTATCATCGAGTTCTTCATCCTAGATCTTCAAAAACGTAAGTGTTTCTTCCATATTTGAGTTGTTATCCTTCTTAATCATGTATCACCCTTTGATTTCATCCATGGAAATCATCTTTTTGGGTAGATCTTCAAGATCTTCATCTTTCACCAAGAACACCAAGAACACACACTTGTTCTTGGTGGCCGTGAACACCCTTTTGAGCCTCCAAATTGTAAGTATCCTTTCCCTATGCTTAGTACACGTTAGGATCTCCTGTTAAACACCTTAGAAACGACATTTAGCTGGAACAAAAGGAGTGTACGACCGTACACCCTTGTATGGCCGTACACCCCTCAAAACACCCCAAAAGGGCCTCCAAAATGCCAACTTAGTTCATATTCTTGTTGAGCATGAGACCCACTGGTTTCCCCATTGTTGAAGCACCCTCTTGTGTATATTTTACCATGAGTGTACGGCCGTACACCCATGGCTGTACACACCAAGTAGTGGCCGTATACACCCCTTTGATGAATCACATGTGATTCTAACACTTAGTCCAAGTGTTTCCTAGTCCCTAAGGGTGTTTCCTTGCATGTAGTTGCTTCTAAACACTATATTCATGCCAATATATGCCATTATATGTCATTTAGGACTCGTTTGTGTCTTGGGACTTCATTCGTGGAACTCGTCATCCTTACACGCATATTCGATTGAATCACCCACATAAGGTGAGTTCATACCCCTATAATCAATCTTTTAGCTGTTTTAAATGCTTTTAAGGGGGGGGGGGGGATACAAGTTGAACACAATGATAATTGTGTAAATGTTTTGCTATAAACATCATTTTAACAGATTGCATATGTATTTATAAGTGATCAAAACATTTCAAAAACTCTTTTTAAGTTATGTTACTTTATAGTTTATAAAACTCCATTTTTAAAGTACACTCATAACTTAGTAGATAAATGAGTCTTTTCTTCAAGTCAATAACAGTTCAAAGTAAACATACTAGTAAACTATAATAGGTATAGTTTAGGGGTTCAGTTTACACTAGAACAGAGAGAACATACTATAAAGAGAAACAAGGAGGTAGATACAATACACAATAACATAGAGAACATACTATAAAGAGAAACAGGGAGGAAGATACAATACACGATAATAGAAAGAACATACTAAATACTATAACAGAAGAACAAATCATGATTTGCAGCATTATACCAATGATCACTAACTCATTGTTCGAAACAAAAGGTGATAATAAATGTGGTATACAAGATAACTTCAATGTGATATTTTACACGGCTTAGCAATTCGTTTGCTGAAGTTGCGTTTTGTAACCAGAATCTCTTGCAGGGAGAGCGTATAGTATGGGTACAACCAAATCACATTATGACCTTAATAAAGCAAATTAAATTAAAGGTAGTCAGTACTTCAGTATGAAAGACAACTGAAAATTTACATCAATACAATCGACAAACAGAATAGTCGAGTCATAGTACATTCAGTAGAGAGGGGCCCATGATGCTAACTTTATGATTCCTCGGTTTATACATCAGGGATATATATTAATCGGATCCGACAGGTAGTAGGATATGTTTTTTCCGCTTCATTTCCTGTTCGTTGTTTGGTTGTGGGCTTAGAGCAGATTCACCCAACCTACTATCTATTCGATCTTAGCTATATATATATTCCGTATACACCAAGTAATCATAAGGAGCACCAGGTATGGGCCAAGTCATAGTATACAAATTCAATACACCATTTTCTAGTACAAATCATACTTTTCAAGTAGAACATTTGGTAGACAAAACTTGAAACTTACCAGTAAAAGGGTTTAATCCATTTTATTAGACTAGTATAACTTAAAGAACCTTAGGTGGTTAATTCTATAATACCTTAGTTTATACATCAAGGTTATATATAACTAATACCAGATAGGTAGTTGGATGTGTGCTTTCCGCCTTACTTCCTGTTCCTTGTTTGGTTGTGGGCTTAGGGCAGATTCACACAATTAACTATCCGTTTGATATTAGATTATATATAGCTTGTATAAACTAAGTGATTATAGACGGAACTATTATGTTTACTATTTTTACTAAAGGAAATAAGGATTTAATCCATTTTATTAAACCAGTATAACTTAAAGGACCGTTAGTGGTTAATTCTATAATACCTTAGTTTATACATCAGGGTTATATATATAATTAATACCGGATAGGTAGGTGGATATGTGCTTTCCGCCACATTTCATGTTCCTTGTTTGGTTGTGGGCTTAGGGCAGATTCACACAATTAACTATCTGTTCGATATTAGATTATATATAGCTAGTATAAACTAAGTGATTATAGAAGGAACTACCGTGGTTACCATTTTTACTAAAAGAAATAAGGTTTTTCTTAAATAATTTTTTCATCAAATATAAAGGAACTATTACAGTTAACTCCATGAGTACCAAGTGAATACGCCAGGGTCATATACAACGATGATCTAACAAACAATGGGATGTGTGCCTTCCGCCTCATTCCCTATTCCCTGTTTGGTTGTGGGCTTAGGGCAGATACACACAATCGATTGTTTGTTTACTCTGGGTTTTATATAACTTGTATCCCTTTAGTACTCATTGAAAGGATTGTAGAGTCATTTTTACTTATCTGTCATCAAAGCAGGAAATATAGGATTTTCTGGAGGAACAGGCGAACTTTTCTAAAAGAACTTACAACTTACTTACATCACTAAAATCTTATGAACTCACCAGCTTAAATGCTGATCTACGCTTTCAAAATAACTTGTATTCTCAGGAGACCAGTAGACAGGTACGCACACTGGGATTCAGAAGATGGAGCATAATAGCTTCATGTCTTGTTTTGTTATTACTTTGTAGTCTATGTTATGTGAACCACATACTTTGTAAACACTTTCTTTCTAATGAAATGGATGTTTGTTACTTTGATTACTATGATGCATGACTTGTGATACTAAACATGACGTCCTCCACCCCGAACGTTTCCGTCGTTCCGGTTTTGGGGTGTGACAGATTGGTATCAAACATTGTTTATAGTGAACTAAGTATATCAACCGATAAAAGATATACAACTATACATACAATGGGGCCGAAGCGCTCTGGATAATAATATATTTTAAATATATAACGATACCTTATAAAAGTATACATACGTGCTTATACATATATGCATAATAGAACAAGTATCACAAGAAGAACAGAACAGAAGTATTTAAAGGTTGAACATTGCGGTCAAACCTGGACACTTATGTAGTCATAGCTAGGATCAATATAGCCTGATCAACTATATTCATTCGAGATGTGACCGACATGTGTTTGGGAGTGATGTGGTGTTGCAACAGTCTTAAAACTTACCTAACTCTATTTAAGGGAATTCTACATCAGAACATAAGGATAAGATACTATAAGAGTATTATATGATACTATAACACGATAACAAGTATAAAACATACCAAGTTCATTACATTAAAATACTATAGGAGTATTTTAGGCACTATAAATAACTTATGTGATAATTGAAAAGACCCTTATGGATAGGTCTATAATTTTGGAGTGTATGCTTCCAAGGTTTTATATAATTGAGATTTTATAGACTTAGAATTTGTGATCTATGCTTCACTACCTGTTCCTTGTTTGGTTGTGGTTTTGGAGTAGGATCACTTATTCGAAGGTCTATTTAATCTTAAATTATATACAACTTGTATACATTGTGCAATTATAGGAGGAATCTGTAAGGATCACCCCATAATGTTTCACTTAAACCTCATAGATTCTTTAGTCACTTCCATTCTCGCACGACAAACCCAGATAGATGTAACCACTACCTATAGCAGCCAACAGAAGAGTCAAGGAGGAACAAGAACACGTTCATGAGAAGTTTTCAAAGAAGGATCATCCGAAGTAACCAAAACATCCTATGCGTCACACTAATAAAAAATAATATTGTTTAACTTAATGAGCTAGTGGAGACACTGCTCACATTATGTGTTAGGATTATTTTCTTTCGTGCAACTGGTAACAGTTATTCAGGTCACATATATTCATTCGAGGATAGCCACTTCTGATTCATAAAGTTTATTTTGCGGAGACTCTTTTATGAATTGTTTCCAGAACCCTATGAAAGTCAGAACCAGATACACTCAGAACTAGGATAACCTTGTCTTTCGGCTTTTGGCTTATAAACCACTACTATAGACTTATTTCGTCTCATCTTTGTATTCTTTTAGCAAAGATGCCTCCTCGCAGATCAAACAAGCGCACTACTCCGATAACTCTAACTCAAACACCACTACCTCCTCCACAATTCGATCCTGCTGCTCTCCAAGCAGCAATATCAGCGCAGTGGCAGTTGCTCTAGCTCACATCGGCGAAAGTGGTACCTTCGGATCTGGTAGCGGTACCCACTTAACCAACCCCAGATTTACTCACGGACACCTAAGGGAGTGTTCGTATAAGGACTTCATGAGCTGCAAACCCAAGTCCTTTAATGGAAATGGTGGAGTCATCGCTCTGATGCGATGGTTCGAGAAAACAGATTCGGTCTTTGCAATCTGTTCGTGCCCAGAAGGGAGCAAAGTGAAGTTTGCTGCCTGCACCTTCTCCGACAGAGCCCTGACATGGTGGAATAGTCATGTTAAGTCACTGACCCTACCAGTGGCTAACTCAATGGGTTGGGAGAACCTGAAAGAGATGATGTTGGAAGAATACTGCCCGAGGGGCGAAGTTCAAAAGTTGGAACAAGAACTATTGGAGCACACTATGGTAGGCTCATACATAGTGGCCTACACTGACAGGTTTAGCGACCTGGCAGCACTATGCCCCAGGATAGTTACCCCGGAGAGCAAGAAGATAGAAAGATACATCTGGGGTTTATCTACCCCGATTCAAGGAGATGTGCTGTCTTCTAACCCAACTACATTCGATAGTGCCAAACGCTTGGCCCATCGACTCATTGACCATGGAGTCCGTCATGGCGTGGAAGTCCCCGTTCCTGAGCCATTCAGGGGAGAGGACTATAAACGGAAGTCGGGGAACAAGAGGAAGAAGAAGCAAACAACACAGGAAACCCTGCAGGAGCAAGAAACGGGTACTATATACGCCGCCACAACACCTGCTACTCGAGCACCTACCAGTCGATATGTTGGAACCCTCCCGAAGTGTGGAAAGTGAAACTACCACCGCACTGGAGTATGTCAGGAAATGCAGTGTCTGAACTGCCACAGAAATGGACACACAGTCCGTTTCTACAGGGCACCATCTCAACCGATCTCCCAAGTCCCCGGAGTTGAAGAAAACCAAGCCTGCTATAGCTGTGGTGAGAATGGACACTATAGGAGGGACTGCCCGATAACAAAGAACTCAGTAGCGGATGGACGGATTCTGATGATCACCGCAGGAGAATCTACCCCTGAGTCGCCAGCGAGCAGCGGTACGTCTTCGAAATAATATTTACTTTAAAAATTAATTTATATTTATATAAGATTAAAACATGGGGAAAACATTTAAAAGTAATTATAATAACTCACTTATCGGAACAAGTCACAATATTCAAGAGAACTAAAAAGATCCGTTCAGAGAAGCTATGATGGCTTAGTATGTACATCAGGGTTGTGCATAACTAAGATTTTGCAGACTTAGAGTGAGTGATTCCGCCTTAATTGTTGTTCCTTGTTTGGTTGTGGATTTGAGGCAGAATTACTCAGTCGACTGTATAATTCATCTTAATTATTCATAACTTGTATATTCCAGGCGATCGTAGTGGTACCATGGAGGATAGTAGTATAAAGTATCGACACTAGTTATCAAAACACTTTCACAGTATGTACTCGCTCATCGCGGTACGATACAGAGAAGTGTTAACATCAAGGAGAAAACAGAAAGCACTAAAAAGTATACACAAAGTACATTGTCGAGCACACTAGGGGTACATCATCGTATAACAAATGTTTCTTTCAAATCGGACAAACTTTTGTTCAGTAAAGAGTCCGTTACTATCATTCGTCATGAATTGGAGTGGTCCTCACCATACTAAATTCATATGTTTCCATCGCCTTGACCGTCAAATTCACGAAACCTTCGTCATTCGTAACGACAGTCCGACCCAGACTTCGAAATCGTCTACCTCGTATTCTAAATCCCGAAGTACTCATGCGAAGAGTACTTTTCCTTCCGAAGCCTTGCCGCCGTATGTTCAGCAAACCTTCTCGAAATACCACTCGTTCAGCAGACCAAGTTCAAGCATAGAGGCTAAGGACGAATACAACCCACCTATCACTATTAACTGTATACGCGAGGGTGGCATATAATTATGATTACGCAGATTTAGTAAGTGTGTTTACGCCTTATCTCCTGTTCCTTGTTTGGTTGTGGACCTGGGGCAGAGTCGCACATCCGACCGTATTACTAATCTTAATTATATACGACTTGTATACACGAGGTAATGATAGATTGACCAAGTATGAATCCTATCATGGACATTAGGGCAAAGTTGCCAGGTCTACGAGTGGGTATTCTGCAAATCAGAGTACCACAACCCCAGTAGTACTGCTAAGAAAGCTAATTTCGGGACGAAATTCCATCTAACAGGGGGATGATGTGACAACCCGAAAATTTTTGCCTTGTAAAGTCCAGCCATTCAATTCAACCTAGTGTCAGACCCATTTCTGCTATCAATTAGCATTTTTTAGAGTCCGTTTAAGGGTTCTAAGCTCAGTACAATCAAGCTATCGGCTTAGGGAAGTGTCAGCTAAAGTTCTTCGCGTTGAAATCGAGCCGAACACTCCATCAAAGGGAGTGTACGGCCATACACATGGGTGTACAGCCGTACACCCATCTTGGCCGTACACTCTCCCCCATAGGAAGGGTATCCCTTTATTTCTAGTCATTCCTCACATTCCCAAGTCCAGAAAATCGATTCTCTCTCAAGTATCATCGAGTTCTTCATCCTAGATCTTCAAAAACGTAAGTGTTTCTTCCATGTTTGAGTTGTTATCCTTCTTAATCATGTAATACCCTTTGATTTCATCCATGGAAATCATCTGTTTGGGTAGATCTTCATGATATTCATCTTTCACCAAGAACACCAAGAACACACACTTGTTCTTGGTAGCCGTGAACACCCTTTTAAGCCTCCAAATTGTAAGTAATATTTCCCTATTCTTAGTACACATTAGGATCTCTTGATAAACACCTTAGAGACGACATTTAGCTGGAACAAAAGGAGTGTATGGCCGTTGTTGGGTCAAAAATATGGTTTATACTTTGCTTTTCTAGTTGATTGTAATTTTCTGTAATATTATATGTGTTTACGGTCAGGTTTACGGCCAGATAGTGTTTACGGTCGTAAACAGGTTTACGACCGTAAACTCTGTTTACGGCCCAATGGGTTTACGGCCGTAAACTCCGTTTACGACCGTAAACCCAAGGCCGGCCCAGTCAAGTATATATAGGGGTGAGGGGTGTGAGGAATAAGGTGATGAACACTAGAGGAGCTTAAGTGTGTGTATTTGAAGGTGTTCTAGAGAGAGAGAAAAGAGAGTGTGTGTTAGTGTGTGTGAATCTTGTATCCGGATCTTCATTCATATCAATACATACAAGATTCATCATATTCTTCTTCTCCTTCTCTTCTATTTTAGGTTTTCGGTTTGTTTTTTTTTTTTTTTTTTAAGTTTGACTTTTAAGTTTGATTTTAGCTTCTAGTTGTGTTTTAATGACTTTTGAGATCTACGAAGACATGAAAGAGAGTTGTCAGGAGATGTTAAGACAAAATTTCAACATGTTCGATTATATCCCTGGAGAAACCCTGGAAGCTCAGTTGCAGCGTTTTACCACACTCACTATTGAGATGAATATAGCTGGGATCTTCTTGACCAAATCTGAGATAAACAAAAAGCTATTGAATGCACTTCCGAAATCATGGGATATGAACGTGGCTGACATCAAGAAGACAAAAGATCTCAATCGTCTTAGTCTTGCTGCTGTAATTGAAGAACTTGACGCTTTGAATTGTCGAAAAACAATGAGTTCCACAAACCTTCCAGTCAATGAAGTTTCTTGTTCTCAATCATGTGAAGTTTCTTGTTCTCAATCATGTGAAGTTTCATGTTCTCAATCATGTGAAGCCACGATTAAACTTCTTCATGAACATAATGATTTATTAAAAAGAGAAGTTGAGGACCTGAGATATGAAGGTTATCAACTCAGGAAAGGACAAAAACCCCTAAAGGCCCAGTTAGAAACAAAAATAAAGGACTTTAGGAAGCTTCAGGAAGAATTCAGCAACAAGTGTGAAAATTATGACTATATTAAGAGACAAGTTGATGTTGTAACCGAAGAACTTGACGCCTTGAAAATTAAGTGTGGAAAAACTGATGTTAGTTTCAAAAATTATACTGCGTCAAGTAAGACAGTCGACTCCTTATTTGAAACCCAATTAAAATTCAAAGATAATCAAAACAAGGGTCTAGGGTATGATAGTGTTCCTCCACCTTTCAATCATAACTACACATCCATCCCTTCGACACAGGAAGAAATTGACAGGGAGGCACATCTTCAATATGGCAAACCAGCTGGTTTTGTATCAGGAGGCATTATTAATGTTGATAATCCTGATGCTCCTGATGTTTCTGTTACATGTGCAGGTAAAGTAGTAGAGGATGAGAACAAGGAGAACACCATTGAACAAACCAACATCTTCTTGAGCTCTGAATCTGTTGCTTCGAACTCAGTTGCTTCTGATCAACCTGTTGTTCAGAAATACAGGCCACCAATTCTAGTGAAACAGAGTGCCTGCTGTAGTTGTGCGTGTGGGAAAAGCAAGAGACAAGGCATGGATACGCCACCAGGGGCAGGAAGAAATAACTTCACAGTGAAGAAAAGGACTTGCTTTCACTGTGGAACACCTGGACACATTGCCAGACATTGTCCAAATCGCGCATACGTTCCCTACTACGCACAAGGCTGGCAGAACGCGCCAAGATGGAGATACTTCAAAAGAAACCCCTCAAGGTCACGTTCAAACCATGATGACTGGAACGCGCAGAAGGCCAAGAATCCAACTCCCAAGGGCAAGAAGGAAATGTCGGCCAAGAAGCCAAATCCAAGAGATGCTCCCGTGAAGCCAAAATCAAAGTCATCTCAACGGTCGAGATCAAGATCAAAAGAAAGTACTGAGCCACCCATCGGATCGGAAAAGAAATGGGTTAAACCCAACTACAAATGGGTTCCAAAGGCTCACTCTCCCAAATCAACTAATGACTCTAATATTTCTTCATCTTCTGTTTGTGATAAACAGGATATGTCATGGGAGAGAGTATCGTGCAAGGATGACAAAGGTCGACCCAGTTTCAAAATGGACTGGGTTCCCAAGACCAACTGATCCTGCTCTGTGTCGGAGTAGCTATGGAGGCATATCATCAGACTTCGGTTTGTTGGTAGTGGTTGTTCCTGGCACATGATAGGAGACATCTCTCAGCTGTACAACACTCAGAACATTGTCTGGGAGTATGTGTCCTTTGCGGGAAAGGAAGAAAGGAAGGGATCACACATGGGGTTAGTGCTTAACGATGTGAAGAATTTTTGGATCTGTTCTGAGATTACACGTGCTGTTCTCAGACCTTCTGGATGCAAATTCAATCGGTGACTTACGGTTTGAGTTTTCTTCTCTATACTCCTGAGTTTTTCGTAAGCTGATTCACTTTAAAGACTAATTTTTGTTTTAGGATAGTTTAAATTTGCGCATTTACTTTCGTTTCTCTCTTATGCACAAATTTAGGGGGAGAAATAAAAACAAAACAAAAAAATTAGAAAGTTTTAAACAAAATCCAAAAACATTAGAAAATCCAAAAATCCAAAAATATGTTGGTTAATGAAATGAGTTTGAGTGAGATGTTTTGGGAAGTGATATAATCAAGTGATAACAGGCAATCTGAGTCTGCGTAACGTACCCAAAGTTAAAGGGTCTATGCTCTGGGTTTGATGTGCTGGTAGGCACGAAAGATTCTAAATGGACTTGACTAGGCAGAGTTGAACTTAAGAAATTCTTAGACTTGACAAATCTTGACCTAGTTAAATCCGTTTAGCCTGACAATACGACGCTCGGATAGGTTGAGCAGGGAGATATATATGGGAATCTACTAGTCATATTAAAGAACTCGTATCTGGAACTATGGATTAACTTTTCCTCGATGTGCGGATTATGTCCTTAATTCCGGTATTGATGGGGCGACTGGTAAATTCCGATGAGTTAGGTCTGTAGAAAATCGTTTTCTTTCTCTTCCTATCTGTCAGTCATATGTTGCATCCTTTGCGTGATTGGAAGAGATTCGACCTAGACAGCAACATATGCAAATCTATTTCTCTGCATATTATTTCTGTGAAACTCTTCCTATCTATTAGCCATATACTGTCTCCTTTGCGTGACTCATAATCCGACCTGGTACACAGTATATGCACCATTCTACTTCTCAATCCCTCTAAGAACTATAATTAATAATAATCTGAATCCATTCTCTCTCTTAATGATTGTCTGCTCACCCGATGTAAGGAGTACTCTGGAAGTTCTTGATTACGGGGGCATATCAGGAAGCGGGAAACATGTTCCAGTACAATTAAAATTGAACTCTCAAAGATTGTCTATAGATCTCGCTGCTCAATTTAGGTGGACAACAATATCCCTGGTCGTCGTCAGCTGAATGGTCCTTAAGATATAGTATCTAGGAACTTAGGATCAGATTTAATATCTAGGAACTTAAGCTCACCTGTCTTGTAACAAATAGTAATGTCCAAAATCTGTCACAATTTTTCGTGTTTAAGTGGACAACAATACCGGCGATCGACCAGACAAAGACGTGAAGATAAAAGGTATCGAAAAGTGGATAAAGGCTGTCTAAAAACTTTGATCCCAAATCACTCTTAAAGTTAGATATCATTTTATTTTTGTTAAATTTGTTCAAAGTTTCTTCTAATTTAAATATTAGGGGAGAATTAAAAATTTTGAAAACCAAACAAAAATTAAAAAAATTAAAAAATAGTGTTTTTTTTTGTTTTATTTCTTTTTCAGAAAATATGAAAAATCCAAAAATATTGTGTGCTAAATTTTTCTTTTAGTTTTGTTTTGTCTTGAAAAGTGAATTCAGGTGAAGATGAAACTCATGGAGTTTGTGTTGAAAATTTCTGAGCCAAAGCCTCGTCCGTTAGCATCGAAGAATTCTCATTCGAAGGAGCAAGAAATGAAGATTATTCTTTCAACATTCAATCTTTCAACCCCAGAAGCAAGGTGAAGCTGAAATTGAAGATTATGTGACGGATTGCATTGAAGCCTCCTCAATCAGTCTGCTGCTATCTATGAACCTGCTGAAGTGATCCAGAAGATTAGTTCTCTCTGATATTCTCTCTGAAGATTCTCAAGCTGAAAGCGCTATCTTTTAAGAATCTTATCAAAAAGCCTCCTCACCCAACGTGCGTTCAATGCCAAATTCTGAAGAAAAGCCCAACTGCTGAAGATGAAGTTATTCATTGAAGATTCATCAAGTTCATTTTGAAGTCGTGAAGAATTTGAAGATTAAAGCTGAAGCCAAGCTCCCAATGAAGATTATGAAGAAAAGCCAGCTAATTTTTAGGGGGAGCTTGTTGGGTCAATTAAGAAGAGAAAAGAAAGCTATAAACCAAGGGGGAGATTGTTGGGTCAAAAATATGGTTTATACTTTGCTTTTCTAGTTGATTGTAATTTTCTGTAATATTATATGTGTTTACGGTCAGGTTTACGGCCAGATAGTGTTTACGGCCGTAAACAGGTTTACGACCGTAAACTCTGTTTACGGCCCAATGGGTTTACGGCCGTAAACTCCTTTTAAGACCGTAAACCCAAGGCCGGCCCAGTCAAGTATATATAGGGGTGAGGGGTGTGAGGAATAAGGTGATGAACACTAGAGGAGCTTAAGTGTGTGTATTTGAAGGTGTTCTAGAGAGAGAGAAAAGAGAGTATGTGTTAGTGTGTGTGAATCTTGTATCCGGATCTTCATTCATATCAATACATACAAGATTCATCATATTCTTCTTCTCCTTCTCTTCTATTTGATCTGACATCATCCGTTTGATTGGGATTCCGCACCATCAAACGGATCTGATTGATACACAGGCAGATTAGGGACTTACAGCCGTACACCCTTGTATGGCCATACACCCCTCAAAACACCCCAAAAGGGCCTCCAAAATGCCAATTTAGTTCATATTCTTGTTGAGCATGAGACCCACTAGTTTCCCCATTGTTGAAACACCCTCTTGTGCATATTTTACCATGAGTGTACAGCCGTACACTCCATGGCCGTACACCCATGGCCGTACACACCAAGTAGTGGCTGTATACACCCCTTTGATGAATCACATGTGATTCTAACACTTAGTCCAAGTGTTTCCAAATCCCTAAGGGTGTTTCCTTGCATGTAGTTGCTTCTAAACACTATATTCATGCCATTATATGTCATTTAGGACTCGTTTGTGTCTCGGGACTTCATTCGTGGAACTCCTCATCCTCACACGCATATTCGATTGAATCACCCACATAAGGTGAGTTCATACCCCTATAATCAATCTTTTAACTGTTTTAAATGCTTTTAGGGGGGGGGGAATACAAGTTGAACACAATGATAATTGTGTAAATGTTTTTCTATAAACATCATTTTAACAGATTGCTTATGTATTTATAAGTGATCAAAACATTTCAAAAACTCTTTTTAAGCTATGTTACTTTATAGTTTATAAAACTCCGTTTTTAAAGTATACTCATAACTTAGTAAATAAATGAGTCTTTTCTTCAAGTCAATAACAGTTCAAAGTAAACATACTAGTAAACTATAATAGGTATAGTTTAGGGGTTCAGTTTACACTAGAACAGAGAGAACATACTATAAAGATAAACTGGGAGGTAGATACAATACACGATTACATAGAGAACATACTATAAAGAGAAACAGGGAGGAAGATACAATACACGATAACAGAAAGAACATACTAAATACTATAACAGAAGAACAAATCAGGATTTGCAGCATTATACCAATGATCACTAACTCATTGTTCTAAATAAAAGGTGATAATTAATGTGATATACAAGATAACTTTAATGTGAGATTTTACACGGCTTAGCAATTCGTTTGCTGAAGTCGCGTGTTGTAACCAGAATCTCTTGCAGGCAGAGCGTATAGTATGGGTACAACCAAATCACATTATGACCTTAATAAAGCAAACTAAATTTAAGGTAGTCAGTACTTCAGTACGAAAGACAACTAAAAACTTACATCAATACAATCGACAAACAGAACAGTCGAGTCATAGTACATTCAGTAGAGAGGGGCCTATAATGCTAACTTTATGATTCCTCAGTTTATACATCAGGGATATATATTAATCGGATCTGACAGGTAGTAGGATGTGTGATTTCCGCTTCATTTCCTGTTCCTTGTTTGGTTGTGGGCTTAGAGCAGATTCACCCAACCTACTATCTATTCGATCTTAGCTGTATATATATTCCTTATACACCAAGTAATCATAAGGAGTACCAGGTATGGGCCAGGTCATAGTATACAAATTCAATACACCGTTTTCTAGTACAAATCATACTTTTCAAGTAGAACATTTGGTAGACAAAACCAGAAACTTACAAGTAAAAGGGTTTAATCCATTTTATTAGACCAGTATAACTTAAAGGACCTTAGGTGGTTTATTATATAATACCTTAGCTTATACATCAGGGTTATATATAATTAATACCCGATAGGTAGTTGGATGTGTGCTTTCCGCCTTACTTCCTGTTCCTTGTTTGGCTGTGGGCTTAGGGCAGATTCACACAATTAACTATCCGTTCGATATTAGATTATATATAGCTTGTATAAACTAAGTGATAATAGAAGGAACTATTGTGGTTACTATTTTTTCTAAATGAAATAAAGGTTTAATCCATTTTATTAAACCAGTATAACTTAAAGGACCGTTAGTGGTTAATTCTATAATACCTTAGTTTATACATCAGGGTTATATATATAATTAATACCGGATAGGTAGTTGGATATGTGCTTTCCGCCTCATTTCCTGTTCCTTGTTTGGTTGTGAGCTTAGGGCAGATTCACACAATTAACTATATGTTCGATATTAGATTATATATAGCTAGTATAAACTAAGTGATTATAGAAGGAACTACCATGGTTACCATTTTTACTAAAAGAAATAAGGGTTTTCTTAAAGAATGTTTTCATCAAATATAAAGGAACTATTACAGTTAACTCTGTGAGTACCAAATGAATATGTCATGGTTATATACAACGATGATCTAACAAACAATAGGATGTGTGCCTTCCGCCTCATTCTCTCTTCCTTGTTTGGTTGTGGGCTTAGGGCAGATACACACAATCGATTGTTTGTTTACTCTGGGTTTTATATAACTTGTATCCATTTAGTACTCATAGAAAGGAGTGTAGAGTCATTTTTACTTATCTTTCATCAAAGTAGGAAATATATGATTTTCTGGAGGAACAGACGAACATTTCTAAAAGAACTTACAACTTACTTACAACTTACTTACATCACTAAAATCTTATGAACTCACCAGCTTAAATGCTGATCTACGCTTTCAAAATAACTTGTATTCTCAGGAGACCAGTAGACATATACGCACACTGGGATTCAGAAGATGGAGCATAATAGCTTCATGTCTTGTTTTGTTATTACTTTGTAGTCTATGTTATGTGAACCACATACTTTGTAAACACTTTTTTCTAATGAAATGGTTGTTTGTTACTTTGATTACTATGATGCATGACTTGTGATACTAAACATGACGTCCTCCACCCCCGAACATTTCCGCCATTCCGGTTTTGGGGTGTGACATCTTGGCCCTTCTCCATGCCCTAAACTTCTTATTAAGTCTAGTTTAAGTGTGTTAATCCCTTTGATTCCTTGCATGCACATAAAGTTAGCAAATTTATGTGGTATCTCAGTCCTAAAGGGCTAGATCTGTAGTTTGGAGCTTTGGATTCGACTAGAAATGGCTGAATACGTTAAGATAGGAAAACTCGACGAGTTTCTTAGCCAACTCGACGATTTGATGAGGGTTTTTCTGCTTTATGGACGATGAAGAACTCGGCGAGTTGTATCGAGCTTTTCTCGATTTTCTGAACACTGAAGGAACTCGACGAGTTGCTAGATCCACTCGACGAGTTGGGTCAACATGGACTGTTGACCTTGACTGTTGACTTTGACTTTGACCAGGGTTGACCAAGTTTGACTTCTGAGGGTATTTTGGTAATTTGGTTCTTAATGGAATTATCCTATGGTGGTTGTAGGTGTTTGAGTTTGGAGCTGTGATTCGAGAGCTTGATCTTTTCTGTTCAGTTCGACATTGTGAGGTGAGTTCTTCTCACTATATCAACAGGGTCTCAGGCACTATGGCCGACCCTTTTTGGATTATATCCTGGTTATAGGATGATGCTATGTTTAGTGATCTATTAGATCTACATCCTTGTTATAGGATGATGCTATGTTTAGTGATCTGTTAGATCGGTGTCCTGGTATCTAGGATGATGCTATGATCATGGGAAGGAGAAGGCTTGATCGTGCACCTCCTCATGTTTCATGATTTTGATTTCTGGGATACTCTGGTATGAAACTATTTTGAAAATATTTTGTAATAAGTAATGGTTTTTGGATGCTTGAAAAAGTTTAAAATTTTCATGAATTTTATGGATGTTACATTAATTGAGGAATTTATGATTTTTCTAAGTTTCAGCGCAACAATGTGCAACACTGGTATTGACTTTTAGATCGATTGATTGTTAGCCGAAACAATCTAGACGAGAATCGAAGATCTCGTTAATAGGAACCCGACAATATCAAGACAGTCGAGAACGGACGTTGGACGAGAGAGTTATGAATTTTTAACAGACTTTAAGAGTCTAATCCTATTAAAAATATAACTTTAAAAACTCAAAAATAGGCGACAAAGTCTAAATTAAAGTTGTAGAACTCATCGATAACTGCGCGTGGATATAAAACATGTCAAAAACGGAGCTCGTATAAAGAAGATATGAATTTTAAAGATTTTATAAAAATTCGAGCGCCGTTGTGCATATAGACAAGATGCGCAGCGCGCATCTGACAAGGCATATAATTGTTACACGTGTCAAATAAGGAGAAGGCCACGTCATCAGCTTCCACATTCTACGCGGCGCGCATGGGACATGGTGTGCAGGGTGCATCCTTCCCAGGCCTATAAATTGGTTCATTTCCTACCTCATTTCTTGACACAATTCACTCCAATTTCTCTAGGACTCTTTCTAAACCCCTAACCCATTTACTCCAAAGTTCCCGAGCACTTCGGCGAAGCCCTATGGTGTATGATAGCCAGTGAGTAGAAGCTCCCGGATCAAAGTTATGCCCACATAATCCCCGGTTTTCACTAGATTACTCTGTAAGTTAGGTTACACTTATTTTATTTAAGTGTAACTTTTAATTATTGTCATAATTGTTATTATGAACCTATAGTTCAGATTTATAAGTGATTTCAAGTCATTATACTGATTGATCTACTTACATGAGTGATGTGTAGGCTGGATTTAGTGAGGTGTTTCAAGTGATATTTCCAAACTGTATACTCTGTATACAAAATGGAACCTACCTCCGATTTGATCCTACCTGGTTATTCCTTAATTGATAGATATTGATGTAGACATTGGGATTATTGAGGATCTAAACTATAATTATTATAGTCACCAGAATTATGAAACTATACTAAGGCTTAGTACTTTATACGTCCAGGTCACTATGATAGTGTGAAGCAAAGCGCTGTCGAAATCGCCATTCACCCATTTTATCAAGTGAGTGCATAGTCTCTTTCATGAACATAATTTTAATGCAAGTATTTATTGAATGTATTAAATATTTGTGAACTATATGATTATTGCCTGGAATATGTGGTAGGAATATATATGCTTATATACAAGGTGCGAACCATATATGGTTCTATATGTGTTATAGTAAGTAGATAATATGATTACATGATAATAAATAATTGAAGTATGATTAGTAAGAAAGATAAAGAAAATGTTAATACCTAATACTCTATGTTAATATTAGGATATGATTGCCTAAAAAAGAGTTGGCATTTTGAGAAAAGTTCATAAGTCCGGTACTCTTGCCTATTAGGGAAGTAAGAATTATAAAGGATGCTTAGTTCAATTATGTTTGATAATGGGTAGTCTTATTCAAAGAATGTGTGTAATTTAGGAACGGAGAGTAGAGTCCCGTTCTGTGAGACTTTCAGGTGTCGATGTATGGTAGCTCCGACCGGAGTACATATCGGTATTCCATCTTGGGATGACCAGAAATGGTGGGTCCCGATCAGACAACTATTAATGGTATGTTTGGTCATCCCCCAGAGTAAGATGACAACACTTGACAATTCTAGGCAGTTTGGTGAATTACGTTGCTAGTGTAGACTTATAATGTATAGACGTAGATGAAATATAATATCTGGTTCATCAAAATACACTAACGGCTCATGTGCCTTAATGACTTAAACTGGGCAAGGAGGCCCCTCGTCGTGTAGTCAAACCCTTTAACGGTTCATTGGGTAAGATAAAACTCACTGATAATGGTGGACTAGGATGTGTGAGGATCAATTAGGATGGATAGAGGGTACTACAGATATTTAAACCTTATCTATATTATTTGGCAACTGTTGTCTTTGCAGGTCTGATAATTAAGGAATATTATCATGAAAATACTATGGGATTGAAATTCATATGTATCTCACTAGGTTTCCCAACCCGAGCCACTCACTTTATATTCATCACAGGTATCAAGACTTAAGCTACTAGAACTTGATTAGGATGATGGGTGACTAAGAGTATCTTGCAATTGAGTTCAGGACCATTAGGTCTTTATGATGTAATTTATCTTTCTATATCGATTATGACATACTTAGGATTTTATTAAATTGATACAATCACTTGTACTGAAAATGTTTCAAATGTACTGGGAATTTCCGCATCAATGATAATATAATTATAAAATTGTAAAGAAATATTTTAATTGGTTCTAAAAATTAGAGGATGTCACAGCAACTGATCAAAAAGGTCGTCAATCCGCGGCAACGGATACTGGTGCTTCACGGTTAAGCTATTCAATGCTCGGTAATAGATACAAATCTGGTGCGAACTATCCTTCTTTTTGATAAAAAGGATCGCTGCTCCACACGACAAGCTACTCGGCCGAATAAACTCCTTCCCCAACAACTCCTGTAGCTATGAGGATAACTCCTACATCTTCGGTGGCGCAAGGCGATATGGCTCCTTCGTAATCGGGGCGACACTAGGGATCAGTTCGATCCCGAACTCCACTTGCCTCTCGGGAGGCACACCGGGAAATTCCTCAGGGAAAACATCAGGAAACTCTCTCACAATAGGAACATCAGAGACTGACTTCTTCTTCTCAACCCATGTATCGACCACATAAGCAAGATTCCCTATACATCCATGCTAAATACAATACCTTACCCTGGCAGTAGAACAAAATGAGGATCCAACCCTAATACCCTCACCATAGATGGTCAGTACTCCCGTACTAGGGTCATGAATTGTCACTAACTGATTCTCGCAGTCAATTAGTACCCCAAAACAACTCAGCCAATCCATTCCCGTAATCATGTAGACATCTCCCATTGCAATAGGGATTAAATCAATCAGAAATCCAACACCGAAAATCTTCAATACACAGTCCCGATATACCTCAGAATCTGCAACCGTACGATTTGCAGCTATAGCGACCTTCAAAGGTCGATCCAGGGCCCCACGAGCAATATTAAAACCTCTATAGAAAGATGTAGACACAAAAGACTGACTCACACCCAAGTCAAATAAAACCAAGGCAGGTACAAATTTCACAAGAAAAGTACCTACCATAATTACAACATAATATATACAATAAAATAATTCAGCAAAAAATAAAATAAAATATATACATACCAGCGACAACATCGGCTGTTCTTCTATCCTCCTCCGCAGTTAACTGAAAAGCTCGACCCCTGACGCCCATCAGTGATGCGCAGGGTCGCAGAACCAGGATTCCAAACCGGCTTCGCTGCAAGAAGCGGTCATTCAACCTTCACATGGCTTGCATGGTTTCAGATGAATCAAACGTGCAAAACCTTTGGGCAATCCATCACAACATGCTCGTCCTTGCTACATCACTAGCGTACCGATCCCGATCGATAGGGACCCTCATGACCCTTGTCACACTTACTGTAAGCGTGGCTCCTCTTACCCCTTGCTCTCGAATCTGTGGGCTTTGCCTGCTTAGTCACGAACTTCCACCACTCCCTCGCTCCCAAGAAAAGTAGGTTCAGCGCAAAGCAAACCCTCAAATAATCCGGAGATGACCAGATATAAAAGAACCCCTAAACATCAGTGATCCACCTCATAGAAGCAATCGGATCCTAGACTCCATCAAACTCTGCAGGCTTCATATTATTGAACTCCTGGTACTGCATTGAATCATCCCCATGGGATCTCGCAGCGACGATAGCTGCAGTGGCTATGGCAGCAACAATCTCGGTGACAAGAACATAATGCAGATCAAACATCTCGATCATCGTGGTCTTGATAGAACCAAATACCTCCGGGATAGCATCCCTAACCGTTGCGGCCACCTCCGATGTAATGATCCTACGGATCTTATCATCACTAATACTCTGCCTCTGCGGGCCAATGGACCCTGAACCTCGGGTAAACACCATACTAAAATACACAAGGAAAAAGGTCAAAACTAGACTAAAAGCATGGAAATCATATAATCCATCCAACTCATGAGTACCCTCGGAACTCCTTTTAAACCTCATATGGATCCTGTGCTTTCAGTAGTACAGACACATACTACCTTCCACACCTATCCATAGTTGAATTAGATTCCCTTCCGAGGTCCCAAATCAAAAACACCCTGCTTCTAAGGAAGCAACACATATACACCTATGTGCTCAAAGAGCCACATCTAAACCTCCAGATACACATCTTAGGTCCTTGCTCAGCTACCGCTTTGTTCCACAAGAAGTCTCTACTAACCTTGCCAATGGCTCCGCATAAACCAATTGTACATAACCCATACTCAGTAGACATTCAAATAAATGATTCCACCCCAAATCCACAACCAAACAAGTAATATGAAGTAAGGCTAAACCAAGCATTCTAAGGCTATAAAATCCTAACTATGTACAACCATCCAATTTACACGAAGTAATTAGAAATCTTAGCTTCAACCTTAGTAAAGCATCCACAACTAATCTCCTCGACTATAAGGCATCACAAAGTCAGGCAACCCTATCCTAAAACTCATGAGGGATCCTTAGCCTACCAACTATCATGAACTTCTATAAGCTCAATAACAACAATTAGAATAGATCACATAACACATATATAAATATTTTCGAAGATCATTTCTTCGGGCTCCAGCTGACTGTACACCCTGCTTCCTTCGTTCCCTTCCGTGAAATTCAATCTTTTGTAAAAAGGTTTGTAAAACTTTCAGATCCTTAGTTTATTATGGAATCCCACGAATGTTCATCTAATTCTCTCAGACTAGGGCTCCGATACCAACTTGTAACATCTAGGTTTTTACAATATTTTTTTTTCATTTTAATTATAGAAATCCACAAGTGTCGTAAAAACCAAGTCACGAAAAATTCAAGCTATATCAATATAATCATTCAAATCAGAGTATCAGAATTTGAAAATCATAAATTTTGCAAGCTAGAGTGTACAGTCAAGCCATCGCCTTCCCGCGATCATCCGAAGTAACTGAAACACATTTAATCCACAACTGTAAACATATAGCTTAGTGAGTCCTTCCCAAAATATCTTTAAGTATAACATAACAAACAACTATTGGTTATCAGCAACCGTGAGGAGTATCATCAATCCCAGTCGGCTAACTGTATGCCCTGTGGATTAATAGCATGTTCTAGGGGTTATCAACAACCCTAGGGATTCTCAGAAATCTCAAGTTATCAACAATACAATTCAATTCATACATAACAAAAATCACACTTAAGACTCAGCTGGTCAGAGATATAAATACCACACAGGTAAATTTAGTGAGAAGACTCACCTCACAAGTAGCAGCTAAATACAACAAGTCATACATGGTAGACAGGCACAAATAAACACCTAATCATCAATAAGGAAAGTACCCTTTTCAAACTATGCTCAAACCTAATTTTGAGCAAAAGTCAACAATGGTCCAAGTCAATGGTCTACGCCCTGCGTACAAGCTGCTCTACACATTGCATAGAGCTTGGATGGTTATAGGCTGAAAGCAAGCTACGTACATTGTAACATATATTACGCCTTACTAGTATCAACACCAAAAATCCAATAAGCTCTTAATGAAGAAAGTTATCTCCTCAAACTACCAGATATGAATCAAAGGGATGACTTACTAGATAAAGTCTCTGACTTTATCCATTTATATGCCATAAATTAGAAATAAACCACGTCCTATGTCCATGACATGCACTTAAGCTCAAGATCTCATTCATGGGGTAGATCGGGTGATCAAGCTCTCAATCTTATAATTTAAAAACTCCATAGCAATAAGAAATGATCATCAAGTGGTCTGGAGTAGATCATACTCACAAGGTCCAAGCTTATGGGAGAAAATATACAAAATGCATAACTAACTAGATCTAACATGAGAGATTGCCAATATGGGAACTTTATACCTCCATGAGGTGGACAACAAGGTGAATGATTGTTTTGGTCGAAAAATGAACAATCAATAATCAACCAAATTATATGAGAGACTGTGATGTTTGAAGTAAGACAAGTATGAAATGGTAGAGAAGGTGACATAATGGTTTAAATGGAAAGCCCTTGATCCTTGCTAGGATCTCCGACACAAAACCTTGGGATGTGATAATGACCACCTGCCTTGATGATTTTGTTGATGTATAATGTTAATTACATAGATGAATGTGTAAATGCTAGTACAAGTATCGTAGATGAGCTAATTGTCTCTTGTGTGTGTAATACAAGTGTTACTTATAGTCTAATGCTAATAACAAGAAGTCTGATAATTCTGGGATCCTCCGAGAATTAGCATATGAACGTTGTTTGACTTGGTATACCGGGTCTTTTTTCTGGTTGAGATGATTCTCCATTGAGATTAAGTCCTTAGTTGACTAATTTTGCACATGTGGGAAAAAGAAAGTAGAATATAGCCGTTGTAAGTGTTAGTAAATATAATCGATAATAATCAGGATCCTGAAATGTGTTTAGGTATCCTGAGCTTGTAGAAATATTAAGGATCCGAAATATGATTTTAAGGATCCTGCCCTTAACAATTGCCCCAAAATTATTCTTGCGAAATATTGAGGTTAGTTATTCAATTTTTAAAGGTATAAAATAAAACACAATAAAAAATAGATAAGATTTTGAAGTTTAACGGATAGGGTAACTTAAATTTCAACGGATTGATTTGTAGTCGTTAGAATAGGTTAAATCACCCTTTTACCGCTCCGTGATTCCTATATAAATAGGACATTCAGCTCTTTAGTTTTATCTTACTCTTTTAGCTCTTAAATCCGACGTTCATCACATATCATCGAAGGTACTCTTCTTGTTCCTTTCTTCTTTTCTCATCCTTTTTCATCTTAAATCATGGGCAAAAAAGCAGCTCGCTCTTATGTAAGTATCATTGCCATCCCCGATGAAGATTTCAAGGATCAAAAAATCTTATCGTACGAGGAAACCTGTACATTTGATGATGACAACATTGAAGCTCTAAAATCGGCCGTATCTTTCCCTCTTGGTACCATTTTTAGAGCCTCCGATCCAAGGATCCAGCCGAACTTTGTTTCGTCCTCCTGGATCTGCTTTCCTGTGTATCCTTTCAGTTTAAGTCTTTCTTATCCTTTTTTCTGGTATCATCTCCAAATTCTTTGAAATCACCAAGATCTTGTACATTCAAGTCATGCCGACGGTTTGGAGGATCTTATATTGGATTGACCGACTAAATATTTATATGGATATTGGTATCGGTTTGAATGAGTTATCTTGCGTCTATGATCTCTCAACCTCTGGGAACTATCATTTCTCATTGAAGGTCAAAACTGATAGATCCCCTTTATTTTGAAATCCAAGCATAATGATGGTGCTTGGAAAGGAAAATATTTTTTCATGAAACGCGACTCCATTCTTGATGGTAATCTCTTACCTCAGTCCTGGGTTAAAAAGGGTAGGATTTCATATTTTTATATTGAGGATCCCGACATTCACATTTCTTATGTTGTTTGATTTTTTGCAGCTTTCAAGTTTGACGAGCTAGTTCCCCCTGTTGAAGATTCTGATTAGAGGATTGAGAGTTTCTTCGCCTTGCCGAGGTCGATATGACATTCAAGCTTTAACATTCTAGCCACCAAGAGAGTTCCACGGTCATCATCCCCATGACTATTGGTAAGGATCCTTGATTGCTTCTATTTTTTTATATCCTGGAGGATCCTAAATATTTCTTTGTTATTTCCAGGGTCCAAAGCTACACGTGCCAGTGCTCATTTCTCTCTTTTCTGACCTTCATACGACAATGTCAAGTGGCCAACTGTTCGTGAAGAAAGAAAAGGTTGCGTGCTCCCTTGTCCTAAAGAAGGCCCATATTGATCTGACTATGAAGACGTTGGGATCCCAGAAAAGGAAAACTGTTGAATTCATGAGTTTGAGTTTGGAAAACCTCGGAGCAGAGGATGCACTCGAGAAGCTGGTCTACTTTTCTCAAGCCGTAAGCGTTAGTTCAATTCTTATTTTTTTTGTGCTTTGCCTTTCACTTTTTCTGATGTCATTTATGTTTCAGGTTGCTGATCATGTTTCCGCCGACTTGAGGATCCGGGCTAAAGTGGTTGAACAAGCCTTCAGGGAGCAGGAGAAGATGTGGAAGGAAACCAATGACGATCTTCTCAGGAGGGTGGAGCTTCTTAGCAAGGAGAGGTAGAGAAGGAGGAGGAACATGCTGCAGGGATTGAAGAGGTGATCGTCAAGGTGAATAGGAGTGTTGTTGTGGCCATTTAGGATGCGAATATAAAATTGGTTGAGGACGTGGCCAACACAGGATCCTGGAATGTGGTCGGATGGCGTGAAGCTCTAACCAAACTAACTGGTGAACCTGTTAATACCAGTCAGGATCCTGATAGGCAACAGCAGAAGGCAGGTGAATGGGAGAAGGTTCCGGTCGATGATAACCAATTCACGGTTTAGCCCTCTGTAGATAACAATATTTTAAATGGTTTTTGTAAAACAATTTCTAACTTTTCTTTTTGTGGGGTTGGCGTGCAACCCTTTTAATATACGCTTGTGCTTTTCTTTATATCTCTTTTTCTACGATTTGACTCACGTGGTTGTAGTAGGATCCTTAAGGATCTTTAGTAACTTTGAAACATAACCATTTGTTTGGGATCTAGAAAACTTTGGGATCCTCAAACTTGACTTAGAAATATATTAAAACTTTGTATAAAGGCATGATACAAAGATATATAGAACCAGTGAGTTCATCAGTGAGGATCATGGATTAGACACAACTCGATACACTTTGAGGAGGATCCTTTCTTAGAAATAATTCTAATTTGGAAAAAAACTGAGAAAAATCTTACTTTTGTAACATGATAATGTTACAACCCTTGTACATTTTCTGGGGAGCATCCCAAATTCAAACAACACATAAGTTTCATAATCCTTGGAAAATCTCAGAGGAAAATCCCAATATGAGATTACACGTTAGTACTATAAACTTTAGTAAATTACTGGGGAAAATCCCAATTGCGTGATAACATGAAAATGTTATAAACCGTAGGTATTTCCTAGGGAAGATCCCAAATTGAGAGAACATATTAATGTTATAAACCATAGGTATTATCTGGGGAAGATCCCAACTTGAGATAACATGCCATTGTTATAAACTTTAGGAATCAACTCAGGAAGATCCCAACTTGAGATAACATGTCAATGTTATAAACCTTAGATTTTAACTTTAGATCTTAACTTATGTTCAGAAATAAGAGGGTTGCCAAGTCACTGCAGCATGAAATGATCCCCTTATTCTCATCCCATAGTTAGATAATGTGTGTCCAATCGAGGTGTTGAAACCTTAATTCTTATGAAAGAGGTAATTAACTCTTTAAACCTTAGAGGGGATTAAGTACCCTTATTCGTAGGAGAGATGATCAGTCTCTATTCGTAGTTACTAGGATGTTTGCATATTGAAATCCTTAGGAATTATAGAACGATGTAGCTATGGGACTCTTAAGTGCCAGGGTTCTTAAATGTTAAGATCCTTGTATGTCTGGATCCTTGGATCTTCATGTGTCAGGATCCTCGTGTGTTAGGATCCTTGTGTGCCAGGATCCTTGAGTCCCTGTGCACAACAAACATTAGCTAGGGGTGGGCGTTAGTCTAGATAACGCCTCTCCAATGCTCTAGTCAGTAATGTATTCAAGAAGAGTAAATAATAATAATAGTTAATGTGAAGAATACGTGCAACTTGAGTTTGTTGAAGAGTGACTGACCTTACTTTCATATGATATGCTTTAAGATGTATAACATTCAAGGATCTTGGCAAGATACTCCCACCGAGAGTAGCCAACCAATATGCCCCTTTCCTGCTTCAACATCTATGAGATATGGTCATTCCCACTTAGGTCCTAGTTACATGAACTAGGATCCTTGGTATTTTAGAATGTTTTCATTAATGACAAGTCTCCTATCTGGAATCTTCTTACTTTTATATTCATGTTGTACGCTTTGGTGATCCTTTTTTGATGAGCAGCGATGTGGATCTTGGCATGATCCTTGAGCTCATCGATAGTATCGATATCCTGGGTGAGGATCCTATCATTGTTCTATTTATCTTGAAATAATTATCTTGCCGTTAGGATCACCACTTCAGTGGTGATTTTGGCATGTGGATTTTGTCGTTAGTATCTTAAAATAAGTATCTTGCCGTTAGGATCACCACTTCATTGCTTCTGCTCCGAACACCAAAGAGTATGGATTTTGGCATGTGGCTACTTTGGTAGTGGTCCTATCTGCCCATAGGATGAGAGGAAGTTCTTCTGCCCATATTCCTTTCTTTTCGTCTAGCCTTTTCTTCAAGTTGTTGACTATGATTTTGTTGCTAGATTCTGCTTGACCGTTGGCTTGAGGGTGAACAGGGGTGGACATTATCTTTTTGATACCCCAACTTGCGTAAAAGTCATTGGTCCTCTTGCTTATGAATTGAGATCCATTGTTACGTATAATTTCGGCAGGGATCCCAAATCTGGTTAGGATATTGCGTTTGATGAACGACACCACCTCTTTGTCTCTTACTTGAACGAAAGCCTCAGCCTCGATCCACTATCAGAAACAGTCAGTCATCACTAGCATGAAAACTTTTGCTCCTAGTGCCTTAGGTAATTTTCCTACTATATCCATTCCCCATTTCAAGAATGGCCAAGGGGGATGATAGGATGTAGAGGTTCCGCTGGTTGATGTAGGATGTTGCTATGTCTTTGACAAGCATCACATCTTTGAGCATACAAGAAGGAATATTTCTTCACGGTTGGACAGTAGTATCCCATCCTTAACACCTTGGAGCATAAGGATCTACCGCCAGTGTGGTTACCACAATCTCCTTCATGTATGTCTTTTAAGACTTTTGTAGCTTCGTGATCTTCTAGGCATCTAAGATATGGACCTTCCATAGATTTCCTGTATTCCTTACCTTGGATCATCACGAATCGTGAGATCCTCATTTTGAATGCCCTATCATTTTTTTCTTCCTTCGGGATGGTACCATTTTGGAGATATTACACAATGGGTTAGATCCCAAATATTGGGGAAGGATCCTTGATGTCGGAATCCTGATCAGGAAGTTATGGATTAGGATCTTCAATTCTAGCGATGTTGGTAGTCACCTTGTCATCATCAGGTTCCTTTGATCTTTTGGTAGGATCCTCGATTGCAGGGCACGTGGATTATCAGGATCCTGGTTTCTGGTGGGATCCTGATAGAAGATCCTAGATTGGCTAAGGCATCTGCTCAACATTTTCTTCTTTAGGAACTTGGTTTAGGTTGAATGTTTCGAATTCAGAGACTAAATTTTGAGGATCTTGAGATATCGTGTCAATCTTTCTCCTTTTACTGCATAGGATCCATTAAAATGATTAGTCAATAATAAAGAATTGACGAATACCTGAAGATCCTTGATTCGAAGATCCCTGGCTAATTTCAATGTCATAATTAGTGCCTCGTATTCTGCCTCATTGTTGGTTGTGTTGAATTCAAAACTTATTGCCTGGGGTAGGATGTTCCCCTATGGGGACTTTAGTATGATCCCTAGTCCAGTTCCTATTTCGTTTGATGCTCCAACTTTCAATAGTGTCCATTTTTCCATGCCTTCTTCTTCTAGGAGTTGTTTGGCTTCTACCTCTACTTCAGCTTGTAGATCTTCACTAAAGTCAGCCAATGCTTGAGACTTTATAGCGGATCTTGGCTCATACATTATGTCGAATGTCCTCAGCTTCACAGGCCACTTTACCATTCTTCCTGACATCTCTGGTTTTCTCATTACATTATTAATGGGATAGTTAGTCTTTACATGTATGGTATGTGTTTCAAAGAAATGTCTTAATTTAGTGGAAGCAGTTACCAATGAAAGTATTAACTTTTCGAGATGGGAATACCTGGTCTTAGGATCCAGGAGACTTTTACTTACATAGTAGATGAGATGTTGTCCTCCGTTGAGATCCTTGGCTAGGACAACACTCACAGCGTTTGAGGATACTGAGAGGTAGAGGAAAAGTGGTTCCCCGTCTAGAGGATTCACCAATAGTGGTGCTGAACTTAAATAGCTTTTAATTTCTTGGTAGGCTTCTTCTTACTCCTAGGTCCATTCGAATCTTTTATTCTTCTTCAATATATTATAGAAAGGTTTGCATCTTTCGGAGGATCTTGAGATGAATCTGCTGAGGGATACTATTCTTCCAGTCAGCCTTTGAATGTTCTTTGTTGAAGATGGGGATTTAAGTTCGATGATTGCTTTGAGATGCTCCAGACTTTCTTCTATCCCTCTTTTGGTTACCTTATATCCGAGGGACTTGCCTGATCTCATTTCGAAATGACACTTGGACGGATTCAACTTCATGTTGTATTCGTCCAATATGTCGAAAGCTTCTTTAAGATCCATGATATGATCTTTGGCTTTCATAAACTTGACCACCATGTCGTCGATGTAGACTTCCATGGTGTCCCCTTGTTTCTCTTTAAACATTCGGTTGACTAACCTTTGGTACGTTGCACATTCATTTTTAATACCAAATGGAATTACGGTATAACAATATATACTTGTCGGAGTTATGAATGTCGTATCTTCTTGGTTGGATGGTTCCATCTGGATTTGTTGGAATCCTACTGAAGCATCCATAAATGTTAACAACTCGTGGCCAGCTTTAGCGTCTATCATGGAGTCAATATGTGGTAGAGAGAAAGGATCCTTAGGACAAGCCTTGTTAAGATCCGTGTAATCTACACACACTCTCCATTTGCCGTTCTTTTTCTGTATTACGACCATGTTGGCTAACCACCTTGGGAATTTACTTCCTTGATCATCCCTGTTTTAAGGACCACATCCTCTTGGATGATTTGATTTCTTTTGGGTGCGAACTTCCTTCTCTTTTTGTGTATTGGTCTAAAAGAAGGATCAATGTTAAGTTTCTGAGTTATAATGATTTTATCTATACTTGTAATGTCTTCATGTTTCCATGCAAACGTCTTGCTTCTAGTTTTTAAGAAGCTCAACAGGTCTTGTTTGATTTGTTCGGGTATCGAGGATCCTATGAGGACTTTGGCTTCATGATCCTCAATGTTTAGGGGTACTTCCTTTTTGTTTTGCTTTCTTTTTTTCTAGTACGTCTCATGCCCCCTGCCTTAATTGCTATGCATTCTGTGGTTTTGTCGTAGACATCATCGAGGTCTTGTAGCATTCTTTTGATTCTTGTTGATCTCCAGTGATGTTCAATATTCCGCATGGAGTGGGCATCTTCACACATTGGTGGTATGTTGATGGAACTGCATTCATCTCGTGGATCCATGGTCTACCTAGTATACCATTATAAGAGGATAATGTGTCAATTACGCAAAATTTTTGCTTAGAGTTTACCCCCTCTATGTATATCGGTAGCTTTATCTATCCGATCATATGTTTCGTCTCGCCACTGAATCCTATGAGGACTGAGGATCGTTTGATTATTTCAGACTCTGGGATGTTCATTCTTTTTAGTGCATCCAAGAATATGATGTTGACTGAGGATCCTCCGCCAACAAGTATCCTTCTAACGAAGTGGTTGCCGATGTAGAGTGTGATTACCAGTCCATCATGGTGGGGATCCTAGATTTCTTCCCTGTCCACTTCATCAAAGGTGATTTCCTTCTCGTTTGTGATTGAGGTATTCTTTTGTGGTCTTTTTTCCTTTTCTGTTTTCGACACCTTCGCGTGCCTTTTAGCTTGAGAATTAGAGGTACCACAGATGTTAGAACCTCCTGAGATGACGTCTGCGGGAGGGGATCCTGGTTTTTCAGGGATCTTATGACCATCTTGACTCTTCTCCTCTTGGTGTCTGCGGGAGGGGATCCTGGTTATTCCGAGATCTTCTGACCATCTTGACTGTTCTCCTTAGATCATTCTTTCTTTCTTCTGAGGATATGTTTGAAGTGTCCTTTGCTCAGGAGGTAATTGCTTTCCTTCCTTAAATCTATGCAATCTTCTGTCATATGACCGAAGTCTTCGTGATATGGACACCACTTAGACTTGTCCTTCCAGTTGGTGGATTTGTCTCCCTTCTTCGTCCATCTTACCTTATATCTAAGATCCTTCATAGCATATATTAGACCTGAAACATCCACTATTAAAACAATAGTCAGCGATCTCAGGAAACTCTCCTTCATCTTCAAGGGCATTAACCCTGTGATGATTAGGTTTGGAATAGGGCTTCAATTTGTAGGATCTTTGGGCCGAAGAGTCGGCCTTCCTGTTGGGATTCTCGTATGACCTTGGAGGGTTGCTCCTTTTATGGATCTCCTTTTCTTCTGCGAGCCTTATGAATCTTAGTGCTCGGCATTTCACTTCGTCCATTCTCTTGCATGGATTCATCACAAGTTCTTCATAGAAGGGTGAGTCCTTCCTTAGGCCCATCTTGAAGGCTTCTACAACAGTTGCCATGTCAATGTTGTGGATACTCAGATCTTCCCTGCCAAACCTTTTAATAAAGTCTCTAGGTCGTTCTTTAGGATCCTCAACCGCCTGATAGAGATCAATGGTGATATTCTCGAATGTTCTGCTACAAGAAAATTGATTATTGAAGATGTTAACTAAATGTGCAAATGATATAATAGAATAAGGAGGAACATTCAGCAGCCATTTAAGAGCTGATCATGTGAAGGTTAAACCAAAGTTGTTGCGTAGGAAAGCTTCCTTCAAGTGTGTGGGGATGGGAATGATCTCCATCCTTTCTCGGTACTGTGCCGCATGCTCCTCAGGATTCGTAGTTCCATCATAAGGCTTCATGTTGCGGGTTTGGAAGCGCTTTGGAACTTCGGTGTCAGCTATTGCGGGAGCAAATCTCGAGATCCTGTGGCTTGTGGGAGATGCTTCCGATATAGGTTGAACTACCCCGAGCACATTTAAGATCATTTGCCTTAATTGCTGAAGTTCCTTGGCCATAATTGGACTCATTCTTGCATCAACGTTCATAGAGTTAGTATTAAAAGTATTGTTATTTATTAAGTTACTAGTATCAAGATTTCTAGGAGTGGTGAAAGGTTCATCGACATGATGGATCATAGATGCTTGGTTATTTGGAGTTGTCCCCCAGGGCGATGCGACAGTTATAGGAACCATGTTCCCGTGTTGTTTCCCCAAGGATCCTACGGTATCAAAGTTCAGGATCTTCGGCATCATGACCGTGGGTGCTGTATCCTGGGATCTTTGGATCTCGGCTTTCATCATCTCCACTTCCTTAAGCAGAGTCCTATTGTCCTCTTATTTTTGGGAGATCTATTGTGTCATTTTCCTCATCATGGCGAGGAGCTCAATATTGGAGACCATAGCATGAGGATCCTCGAGTCCTCCGGATCCCAAACTTACTTGGCTGACGACCAGAGAGGCGTTTTTCTTAGAAGTGTCGGGTGCTTTCCTCTGACTACGGGTCCGCCCGGAGGAGGTGGTAGGTTTTTGGTTGGAATAGTAGGAATGGAGAATGATGATAAGGTTGGTTGAGTAGACAAGATTTTCCGAAGGTTACGAACACTACAACCCCACGGTTGGCACCAAATTGTTTTGGTCGAAAAATGAACAATCAATAATCAACCAAATTGTATGAGAGGTTGTGATGTTCGAGGTAAAACAAGTATGAAATAGTAGACAAGGTGACATAATGGTTTACAAGGAAAGCCCTTGATCCTTGCTAGGATCTCTGGCACAAAACCTTGGGAGGTGATATTGATCACCTGCCTTGATGATTTTATTGATGTAAAATGTTAATTACAGAGATGAATGTGTAAATGCCAGTACAAGTATCATAGATGAGCTAATTGTATCTTGTGTGTGTAATACAAGTGTTATTTATAGTCTAATGATAATAACAAGAAGTCCGATAGTTCCGAGATCCTCCGAGAATCAGCATATGAACGTTGTTTGACTTGGTATTCCGGGTCTTTTGCCGGGTTGAGATGATTCTCTGTTGAGAATAAGTCCTTAGTTGACTAACTCTGCACATGTGAGAAAAAGAAAGTAGAATATAGTCGTTGTAAGTATTCAAGTAATAGATGAAGTAAGATTGAGTATAATCAATGCAAAGACAATTTAAAATAAGTAGAACGTAAATGAAACAAGTTTGACTTGCAAGAGATATTGATGTGAACAGAATGGATTGATTGCTTAGTATTCTTGGTTTTTAATTCATGAAACTTTCACTCCATAAATAGTAAAGGAGGAACTTGGTACAAACTGAGAACACATTCTTAGGACTGGTTACAACTAAGTGTTTGACAATCTGATACTTAGAAGATTCACACGATTTTTTCGTAACAACTGTTACATCATCAAAGTAACAAAGAGCATTAAATGCTTGTATAGACTCTGAATTATGAATATCTTCATCTCAGAATCAATCTAGCTTCAGAACTCTTCACATCTTGGACACAGGTTGACTTCGGATCTTTATTGGTTCGGATTTCTAAAGGTTCACTTGTTATGCATTAAAAATCTCCCCTAAGTGAACTTAGCAATCAGTGAACTCAATTGGCATCTTTACATATGAAAAGCTAAGCACTGTCCAGCCAACTTTAGACTTCGAAATACCATTTGAGATGATTGATGAACTTATTCTTCACATGCTCCGGAGCATCACTCTTGGCAGCATTGGTGTTGAATTTTTGCAGAATGGTTGACGGAATGAGATTCTTATCAAAGACTCGGAAAAATTCTTTTTTGTTGGTATTCTTCTTTAGATAGACATATCCGAGCTCAGGTTCTTCACTCAGACCTTCTGCCAGGGTTTGAGCTTCAGGCAGTTCATAATTTATCTTCCCCAACACATTTTTAGTCTTGAACAAGTGCACAAACTCTATGTCGGACCTGCAAAATTCAGCTACATAGTCCTTTAAGAAGTTTATTGCAGCAGTATAGGCTCTGATGCTCAATTGATCAGATTGACGATTTCAGAAATGAGCAGCGATTATGAGAATATCATTAGGGTTGATAGATGGGAAATGAGCAGCGATTGAGAGATGTGATATATGTACAACATGCAATTTAGGTCGAATTTGCTTTGAACCTTGTTTCCGAAACCAACAATCTTTGTTCTGATGACGCGTGTTAACAGAATAGAATGTTTTCAACCTCTCTCGCTCAGTTCTGATGATAGTCTAAGGATCATCATTTGGATGAAGAGGAGCGAACTTGATGTAGTATTTTTCGAATGGGGAGATTGGAAGATCGATTTGGTCGGTGTCTTTAGAGGGAAGATCAATGTACATGAAGGGCACTATATCTTGATCATGAATTATCCCTTCTCGGAAGAGGGGGGGGGGCAGCATCGTATTTGGATTATCTTTGATGGCTTGAATCCGGATGATTTCTTCAAGTACTTTATCTATCTACTCTTCGGACCATCCTTCGGAATTTCTGAAGGTCCTTTGAGGGCTGATTGGTTCGGAGGAATCTTTCTTCCCTTTGTCTTGAGGCAGTTTGGTTAAGTCAGCAATGACTTGTTGAATTATTTCAGAAATAATGAACTCTGGAGGAGGAGTGATCAGGGGCTCTTCTAGGATATCATATGGTTTCCGAGTAGGAGAACCTTCATAAATAGGGACGATTCTCGGAGATTGGATTGGAGGCAACATTGAATGTGTAGCTCGGAAGGCATTAACAGTGAGCTTTGTCTTGATTTTAGCCATTTCGCGGCTTCTTTTGATGCCAAAGATGAAGACCAAGTAACAACAGACTATATTCTTCTTTCTCCTTCCAAAAGAACCTTCACCATATATTTCCTATGAGCTTGAAGTCCTACAACAACGTTCATGGTTTGATCATCATCATCTTCTTCTTCATCATCTTTTACAGGAGCGTCTATGGATTCAACCTGTATCAAGTCTTCATCATCGGATTCATCTCGGAAAGTGAATTTCAACGCAGGTTTCCACTGGATTGTTCGTGTGACAACCGTCAATTTTTGGCCAAGTCAAAGTCAACTAAAGTCAACAAGTCAAATCGGTCAACTCATCTAACCCTTGTACATTAGGGTTTCCATTATGTTTCTTATTGTACAACTCGCAATCCTCATACAAATTATCACTTAGAGTTTTCACGTGTTCGGAAATTCTAAACCCAAATCAGGGTAAGTGACGACTCTACTCGATAAAACATTATTCCTTAACCCTCGGAGGCATATAACAATCATAACAAGACTTAACGAGGTTTACAAACCATGCGTTACAGAGCCAAACACTCAAAAAGGTCACAAAAGAAGTCTATCCCAATCTCTTTCACTCTAACTCTCCCAAATCTCTCTAAGTAGGAGAAATCTCTCCAAGTATGTGAAATCTCTCCCAAATCTCTCTCTGAATGAGAAATCTCTCCAAGTATGTGAAATCTCTCCCAAATCTCTCTCTGTATGAGAAATCTCTCCAAGAATGTGAAATCTCTCCCAAATCTCTCCAAGTATGAGAAATTTCTCCAAGTGTGTGAAAGCTCTCCCAAATCTCTCTCAAAAGTTCCTTTAACTTTTTATAATCATTTTGGGCCTCCCGACACTTAACTTGGTGAAAAACGCAAAACGCGGAGTTTATGCGAAAATCAGCCAAATAGGACCGGACCTTCTTAGGGCCGAAACCCATAAGAACCGAACCTTCTCGGACCGAAGCTGCTGAGCCAAACCTTCTCGGACCGAAGCCTGCTGACCCGAACCCGAACCTCGCCTTCACTCCTGACCTTCGCCTTCGGCCCATATCACCTTCGGTCTATTTCGCCTTCGGGTCCATAGCAGAAGGACCGAACTTTGGCCCTATCCGCGCAACTTCGCAGGAAGCCTTTTTCTTCCCGGTTTTCGACTAGTTTTGCGTTCTAAGCCCGATTTTAATTATTTTAACGTGAGGTTTTCAGCCAAATTCATATTTTAACATATAAAACCCCATACTTCATGAATAATCACATTTTTTAGTGTAAATCTTATCTAAGGAGAGTGGGTGAAGTACTTGAGGTGGAGTGTTGACTTTACTTTAGTTTATGACACAAGCAACCACCCACACCCACTCCATGACCAGCCCACACCCCCCCCCCCCCCCGCCATACCTGGTCATTCATAGTCCTTTTCCCATCATTTCCCAACCCCATTCCCTGTCTAAGGCTGAAATCTATCCTCTCTCCTAACACTTTCTCTCATTATCTCATTCTTCCACCAAAGATCAAACACATTTTCTCTCTAAATTCTCTCACTAAAATTCGAGATTCAAGGTCTTTCTTCCAAGATTTTCTTTCACTTTTGGTAAGTATATTCATCCTCCATATAATTATTTCACTTCCTTCTACTCCAATCATAGTTTTTCTTACACAAACTCCATCATATTTGTGTTAGATTCTCGAAATTTTCAAGGCATCTTCTTAGTGTTCTTGAGTAGAACACTTCTTTTCTTCCACATCCATCCACTAAGAACACACAAGGTGAGTTCATAATCCTATATTTTCAAGTTTTTCTTAAGTTTTAAGAGGGGGAATACAAGTTAAAACACCAAGAACACAACTAAACTCATTTAACAACCTTCATCAGAAAAGTTCAACTTCATTCACGGACTGTTTTGGTCAACTTAAACATTTTAGTTTTCAAAACTGTATTAGGTGCAAATAGTTCAGGTTCATACCTTTAAAATTACTATTTGCACATCTCCATACGATTTTTCAACGATTTATGGCGATTTTTACAAAACTGCCTATCATTTCAGAAACAAATTCGGACCAGTCTGTGAATATGAACATTTTAACACAAGTTAAAGACTTCTAAAAATCATAATAAAATTTTTGAATAAACTAGACACATTTTGTGAACTCTCAGAATTTACGGAATCAGTTTTTGACTTCGTATGATTTTTCTAGGATTTTTCTAAAACAGTGTAGAAAGGTAAAAATCTAGATAACAGCTTATAACTTTCATCACACTTTGTAACTTGTTGAGCAAAGTGTTAATCTTTGAAGATTTCATATTTTACATGTGTTTCTTGTCGTGGTATAATTATATAACAGAAAATACTCACTGAATTGTGAGAATCCTCCATTATTACCATTAGTACAAAAATAAGGCATGATAACACATAGTTATATTTTTGCTATACATTCGACTTACATAGAAAAGGGTCCTTACACATCACAAACAAACATGCTAGAACTATAATAGGTATAGTTTAGGTTCACTACCACTACCACCATTTGATAAACTATAATATGTATAATTCAAGTTCACTATCACTACCACTATTTGGTAAATTATGATATGTATAGTTTATGTTGAATACCACTACCACTATTTGATAAACTATAATATGCATAATTCATGTTCACTATCACTACCACTATTTGGTGAATTATGATATGTATAGTTTATGTCCACTACCACTACTTGATGAATTATGATAAGCATAGTCTCGGTCTTTGGTTTTTAAGACTACATTCTATCTAGAATTGTTAGTTTTCAGCCATACTTACTAAGTGTATATGCTAGAGTTATATAGAATTTAGTCATGATCGACTTAGAATTGGTGGGTCCGCTTTATTTCCTATTCCTTGTTTGGTTGTGGGCCTAGGGCAGACCCATTACATTCGACTGTCTATTTAACTTAAATTTTATATAACTTATATACACTTAGAGATTATAGAAGAAAACTATAGGAAATTCTAGGATGCATTATTTATTAGTATAGAAACTTACGATTCACTCTTTAAGAAAATATCGGATTTTCTTTGGAAACATATTTCTATTAAACCTACATTACGTCTAGAATTGTTAGACTTCATCTATAATTGCTAAGTGTATATGATAGAGTTATATAAGAATCTAGTCACAATCGACTTAGAATTGGTGGGCCCGCCTCATCTCCTGTTCCTTGTTTGGTTGTGGACCTAGGGCAGACCCTTTATATTCAACGGTTTATTCAACTTAAATTTTATATAACTTATATACACTGGGCGATTATAGAAGGAATATATGGGTCCCTCTAGGGTTCATTACCGCATAACATAGAAGCATTCATTTCACTTAATAAAGAAAATATTGGATTTTCTGGAAACATACTTTGTCGCTTTTACAAGGAAAACGGTTTCTTTCTCAAACAAAACTCTTATGAACTCACCAAATTAATTGTTGACACTTTTTCAAAACTACTTGTATTTTCAGGAAATCAGTGAAACAGGAAAACACCCAGCATTTTGAGGATGGGACGATAAATCGTCAAAGGTTTCATTTTTTTCATCATAATGTAATTGATTTTGAAACATGTAAACTTATTCCATGGTGTAACCTTTTCAATTATATTTATGATGGTTGTATTTACTTTGAGCACTATTATATTCGTTGTTGTGATACTATACATGAAGTCCTCCACCCCCGGACGTTTCCGCCATCCTTGGTTTGGGGGTGTGACAGATTGGTATCAGAGCATTGTTTATAGTGAGCTAAGTATATCGAACCACATAAGATATACAAACTATAAATGCATTGGGACTAAGGTCTCTGATTTAACATTTTCAAATAACTATACTTTTAGAAATAAATAGTTTCTTGTCAAAAGTACACACATGCATACCGGTTTAGTGTCATGTCTAAGGAAAACGCAAAAGTTAAAAATAGAGGAGTTGTGCAATGTGAATATGCCCTGGGATATGCAATCAAGTCTGGGAGGAATATAGCCTGATCAACTATATTCATCCAAGAAATGACTAGGATGTGCCGGGGGATAGTCATGGTGGACAACAAGTCTATCAACTTACCAACGCCTATACAAGAAAATCGTTAAGAACCAAACATAACATTAAAATACTATAGGAGTATTTTGTGATACTATAACCAACTTATGTGAAAACTAAAGACCCATATTTGTAGGTCTATAATGACTAAGTGCATACGCTAAGGTTATATATAATTAAAGATATTATAGACTCAAAATCTATGACTATTGCTCTACTTCCTGTTCCTTGTTTGGTTGTGGACTTAGAGTAGAGTCATTTATTCGAAGGTCTATTCTATCTCAGATTATGTATAACTGGTATGCACTATGTGACTATAGACGTGACTGATAAGGATCACCCCTATAAGTAATTATAGGATTAGACGTCTATTAAGTATCTCTTCTACCCCTATTCTCGCACGAGCAACATGATGGGTAAATCTTAACGTCTGTACAAAACCTACTTCTACCCACTACCATAACTCCATCTCAGGGACGTTAGCAGAAACACCGGGAATAGTTCAGTAAAGAGTATGTATTCACAAGAAGGTAACCAGCCGACAAGCAAGGCAACAATCCTGCAGATAGATCCTGCTACCTTTCAAGCTGCAGTCACGGCAGCCGCGACAGCCGTCATGGCGCAACTCAATGCTAACAACGCCAGCAGAGATGGAAGCGATACCGACGATACAAATTGTTGTAACAATCAGGAACACCGGCGGGTGTCTGCCAATGAAGGCGCCTCAGGCCACAAACCTACGAACAAGAAGCGAAAGTTTTGGAACAAAAAGGAGCGCAACCAATCTCAAAGATTTGCTAAAAGACAACAACCCATGGCCACCCACTCGACGATTTCACCAATACCAAATTTCAAGCGACTTGCATATACCACTCGATCATAGAGTAACCGGTCGGAAATCATGATATAAAGTATCATTACTAGCTATCAGAACACACTCACCATCAGTACTAGTAATATCAATACGAAGCAGTTGCAGTAACAATAACATCGTCTAAAACGGAACAAACTGAAAGGAAGCACACGATATTCTATCACCCCAACGAACATTTCGTGCGAATGTAGCTTAACACATGTTTTACCTAAAAAGATATTGTTGTCGTCGTTCGATTTCGATTGGTATAATTCTCATCTTCCTGATTTAACGGCGACGAAAGGACCCTTCATCTAACACACCGAATATCGAAACCTTTGTCTCCAATAAACACAAATCCGACACGGACTTCCAGGTCATCCCTCGCTGTGAAACCCCAAAACACTCACCAGAGGAGTATTATATCTTCTGAAACCTTACCACAAGTATTTCCAGGAGACCCTTCACGCAGCAGATAAATTTCAAGCACAGAAGCTTGGGACGAGTACGGTTAGTCTACCACTACTACGTGTATATGCGGGGATAATGTATAATTAAGATTCTACAGACATTGGATGTGTGCTTCCGCCCTATTTCCTGTTCCTTGTCTGGTTGTGGACTTGGGGCAGAGTCACCCATCCAACTGTTTTGCCAACCTTAAGTACATACGACCTATATGCGCAAGTTAATGATAGATGGACCAGGTACGAGTCCTACCATGAACTTCGGGAAAAGGTTACCTAGGAGTGCGAGTGAACGCCCTATCATCTGAATAAGTCTAGTCGTGTAAACCGAACCCATATGTTCCCTACCGATCTAATCAAACGAGAAACACTAAAGCAGACCTTATGCAGCACTCCGAGGAGAAATTATCACTTATGACTTAGTACAAGTTCGAGAAAGGCTGAAAGCATCTCGAGAACACGGCAAAACCCGAATAAGTCTTATCTTCTATATAAAATATTCATCACGGTAACAACAAGGATAAAACAGGGAGCATAAAGGCACACATTGAATACACTAACATTCCAAAACAATAACTCCTTTTAAATCGACTCAACTCATGTTACAATAAGAAATTCCTAGGTCGTCATTTAACATCAGGCGGATTGGTCCCCGCCATATCAATTTCTTGTACTACGAAAAGTTTCCCCCATCTTTCCTCCAAGTCCCAGTCAAAACACTAATTTCGGGACGAAATTCTTTCTAACGGGGGGATGATGTGACAACCGTCAATTTTTGGCCAAGTCATAGTCAACTAAAGTCAACAAGTCAAACTGGTCAACTAATCTAACCCTTGTACATTAGGGTTTCCATTATGTTTCTTATTGTATAACTCGCAATCCTCATACAAATTATCACTTAGAGTTTTCACGTGTTCGGAAATTCTAAACCCAAATCAGGGTAAGTGACGACTCTACTCGATAAAACATTATTCCTTAACCCTCGGGGGCATATAACAATCATAACAAGACTTAACGAGGTTGACAAACCTTACGTTACAGAGCCAAACACTCAAAAAGGTCACAAAAGAAGTCTCTCCCAATCTCTTTCACTCTAACTCTCCCAAATCTCTCTAAGTAGGAGAAATCTCTCCAAGTATGTGAAATCTCTCCCAAATCTCTCTCTGAATGAGAAATCTCTCCAAGTGTGTGAAATCTCTCCCAAATCTCTCTCTGTATGAGAAATCTCTCCAGGAATGTGAAATCTCTCCCAAATCTCTCCAAGTATGAGAAATCTCTACACGTGTGTAATATCTCTCCCAAATCTCTCTCAAAAGTTCGTTTAACTTTTTATAATCATTTTGGGCATCCCGACACTTAACTTGGTGAAAAACTACGCAAAACGGGGAGTTTATGCGAAAATCAGCCAAATAGGACCGAACCTTCTTAGGGCCGAAACCCTAAGAAGCGAAACCCATAAGAACCGAACCTTCTCGGACCGACGCCTGCTAACCCGAACCGAAGCCTGCTGACCCGAACCCGAACCTCGCCTTCGCTCCTGACCTTCGCCTTCGGCCCATATCACCTTCGGTCTATTTCGCCTTCGGGTCCATAGCAGAAGGGACCGAACTTCGGCCTTATCCGAGCAACTTCGCAGGAAGCCTTTTTCTTCCCGGTTTTCGACTAGTTTTGCGTTCTAAGCCCGATTTTAATTATTTTAACGTGGGGTTTTCACCCAAAATCACATTTTAACATATAAAACCCCATACTTCATGAATAATCACGTTTTTCAGCGTAAATCTTATCCAAGGAGAGTGGGTGAAGTACTTGAGGTGGAGTGTTGAATTTACTTTAGTTTATGACACAAGCAACCACCCACACCCACTCCATGACCAGCCCACACCCCCCCACCATACCTAGTCATTCATAGTCCTTTTCCCATCATTTCCCAACCCCATTCCTTGTCTAAGGCTGAAATATATCCTCTCTCCTAACACTTTCTCTCATTATCTCATTCTTCCACCAAAGATCAAACACATTTTCTCTCTAAATTCTCTCTCTAAAATTCGAGATTCAAGGGCTTTCTTCCAAGCTTTTCTTTCACTTTTGGTAAGTATATTCATCCTCCATATAATTATTTCACTTCCTTCTACTCCAATCATAGTTTTTCTTACACAAACTCCATCATATTTGTGTTAGATTCTCGAAATTTTCAAGGCATCTTCTTAGTGTTCTTGAGTAGAACACTTCTTTTCTTCCACATCCATCCACTAAGAACACACAAGGTGAGTTCATACTCCTATCTTTTCAAGTTTTTCTTAAGTTTTAAGGGGGGGGGGGGGGAACACAAGTTAAAACACCAAGAACACAACTAAACTCATTTAACAACCTTCATCAGAAAAGTTCAACTTCATTCACGGACTGTTTTGGTCAACTTAAACATTTTATTTTTCAAAACTGTATTAGGTGCAAATAGTTCAGGTTCATACCTTTAAAATTACTATTTGCACATCTCCATACGATTTTTCAACGATTTATGGCGATTTTTACAAAACTGCCTATCATTTCAGAAACAAATTCGGACCAGTCTGTGAATATGAACATTTTAACACAAGTTAAAGACTTCTAAAAATCATAATAAAAATTTTGAATAAACTAGACACATTTTGTGAACTCTCAAAATTTACGGAATCAGTTTTTGACTTCGTATGATTTTTCTAGGATTTTTCTAAAACATAACATAGAAGCATTCATTTCACTTAATAAAGAAGATATTGGATTTTCTGGAAACATACTTTGTCGCTTTTACAAGGAAAACGGTTTCTTTCTCAAACAAAACTCTTATGAACTCACCAACTTAATTGTTGACAATTTTTCAAAACTACTTGTATTCTCAGGAAATCAGTGAAACAGGAAAACCAACAACATTTTGAGGATGGGACGATAAATCATCAAACGTTTCATTTTGTCATCATAATGTAATTGATTTTGAAACATGTAAACTTATTCCATGGTGTAACCTTTTCAATTATATTTATGATGGATGTATTTACTTTGAGCACTATTATATTCGTTGTTGTGATACTATACATGAAGTCCTCCACCCCTACGACTAGGTCCTTCTCCCCCTCTTGCTTCGGAAGGCCCAACATCCGAGGCAAGTTTAGTAGTTGCTTGAACTTCAGATAATCTTTCGAATACTCTCTGAAAACTCATATTGATTTGTTTAGAGAGACCGGCGTATGCTTCAACAGTGGGGGCTTGGGCTTTGAGGTGATCGAATAGAGAGCCCAGGATGAAGAGAATTTCATTAAACTTGTTGTTTGGAACATCGACAATGTTCCAACAAGCTCGGAGCAGTTTGATCAGGACATGTTGCATTATCATGTTAAGTCCATCCTTCTTCTTTATTTCCTGTTTTTCATGACACACATGTGTTTGTTTGATCAACTTGTTGGTTGCGCCGATCATGTTGTCATGGATCTTTAGCATGGTACTGGTGGTGGAGATGTGGTGATCAAGGCTGTCATTATACTTATGTTCTACTTCTTCCAAGGTGTGCTTGAATCTGATAGAGATGAGTTGATCAAGTTTATATGCTCCTTCTGCTTCCGAGGATCCAACTTGCTTAATCCCGGAAAGAGATTTAAGAATGACATCGAGTTTGGATTCGAGGCTGGAAACCTTCTTATCAAGCTTAGAATTGAGTTGACCCGCAGTTTTATCAAGGGAGTCGACCTTGGAGACAACACTTGCCACATTGTCCTGGAGTTCCGGGAGGGCAAACGGATCGACGACATTCTCATCCGAGGATCCGGTGTCCGTGGTGGAACTCTCAGACTTATCAACATCATTGTTAACACCATCTTTGTCTTCATGTGGTTCGGAAGGAAATAGATTTGTCTAGGTTTGATTTCCTTAAGGAGGATTTGTTTCTATTTCATTTCCTTGAGTGGCTTGGGCTTTCTCATCAACTTTGATTTCCTCATCTACTTGTATCGAGGAGGATGACTAAAGGCTGAAATCATAAACTGGCTTTGAAGAAGATGGTTTCTACAGAGACTTGAAATATGAAAATAGTGGAAGAGCGCCAACAAAAGCGCTATCATCATCGAACATAAATTCAGTTGAGTGTTCTTCATCTCAGGGTGGCTAGAAAGCATCAAATGCACACAAAAACCAGATTGACCCATAGGATCCGATCCGATCCGGAAACCGGATTTGGTCAAAACCGGTTTTGACCGAACCGGTTCGGATTAAACTAGTGACCGGATTAAAACCGGTTTGGAGTTTCAGACGTAAAATCGGATCGACCCATGGATCGTAAAACAAAAACGACTAGTTTGACTATTTCTTGACGTAAAATCAGATCCAAAACCATATTTTTTTTTACCGTTAAAAAACGGGCATTTTCGATTTTTAAATTTTTTTTTCTAGCCGTTGGTAAGCTCCAAAAACGACTAGTTTGACTATTTTTTGACTTTTATGACCTTCTAAAAACATATAAATAGATGGCATTTCCTAGATTTCAATGTTACACAAATTTCTACTACTTTATACTTCTATTTTCATGGTACTCCACAAAAATGAGTTCGAGAAATTCTACCGCGGGTCAAGATTTGGATGCAACGGTGGTGAAAATCATACCAACCACTCGGAATAAAGAAGTGTGGGAACATTATGATTTGTGTTTGCTATCGAATGGGAAGGAAAAAGCGAGATGCAAGAAGTGCGGGTTATTTTTGGGAAAAGATGGCAATAGTACGTTGAGGAGTCATTCAACAAAAACTTGTCCGGTTGTAAAAGGTCAAGGCGATCCGGATCAACCAAATATTACTCCCGACGGGGCGATCTTTATTTACAACAATTATGAAATTCGTGAAAGCTTTTTCAACTTCGTGATTCAAGAGGGCTTGCCTTTCAACCACTTCGACAACCCACGATTAACAAAGATTTTTCGAGAAAATATGCAACCACAATACCGGCAAGTAAGTCACACTTCTCTTAGACGTGATGCTTTAAAGAATTAGGATATATCCAAAAAAACATATGCAATTGGGATTTTTAAATATAAAAACTGGTGTTTCTTTAACTTGTGATGTTTGGTCCTCCACTCGAAGTTGTCCCAAAAGCTTTCTTGCCGTCATGACACATTGGATAGATCCCTCTACTTGGGTAGTGAACAAACGAGTTATTGCGTTTGAACTTTTTGCGCATCCTCACACAGGGGCACAATTATTTGCAATTTTAGTAAGCGCTATAGAGACTTATAATTTAAGAAAAAAAATCTTCTCTATTTCATTTGACAATGCAAGTAACAATACCTCCGCCGCAAAAAAAATTAATTGCAAAATATAAACTTATTTTGGATGGCTTGATTTTTCATACTAGATGTGTTTGTCACATTGTTAATCTTGCGGTACAAGATGGTTTAAAAATGATAGATTCGACGATTAAAAATTTTAAAACTAATAAATATACAATGCAAAATCATCGAAAGTTTGTCATTTCCATTAACGTAACTCCATATAATCCTCATTGGGATATTGAGACTAGATGGAGTTCGACGTGCATGATGTTTGAAAGTTTGACACGTCAAAGAATTTCTTTGCAATTATTTTACGACACAATTTCAAAAGGACAAAACTCGGTTTTGGATTTTGATTGGGATTTGATGGAAGAGTTTGTGAAAATTTTAAAAGTTTTTAAATAATCAACCACTTTTTTATCGGGCGTGTATTACCCTACAAGTCTGTTGTTACTAAATGAATTATGGTTGATGTCCGTGTAATTGGAGCATTTTGAACAAATAAGTGAAATATTTGTTTTGGTTACGAGACCAATGAGAGAAAAATTAGTCAAATATTTCAAAGAAATGCCACCACTTTTTACTTGCGCCGCGACATTAAACTCATGTATCAATGTTACGGGTGTAGAGGCTTTGATTTCCAAAATTTCTCTGTCTTTAAATTTTTACAAAGATGACTCAAACTACATCCGTAACCAAATACGCAATTTTAATAATACTTTTACTAATTTGTTTGATATTTACGCTACAAAATATGGAAATATGTCAAACACTTTTGCAAGTGTAACCGACTCTACTAGTGGTGCATCGAGTAATAGTGGGGGTCGAACGGATTTTCATATCGACCTCTATAACTACCTTTTGGAGGAACAAAACAAACGAGCACGCACATTAACCCCTAGTAGCGAACTTGGAATTTATATGGGGTCAAACTTTTTAAAATTCATGAGTGCACCCCAATTTAAAATTTTGGATCTTTTGGCTTGGTGGAGAGAAAAGGAAGCACAATTTCTTATTCTCTCCGTCATGGCCCGCGATTTACTAACCATCCAAGCTTCCACGGTAGCTTCGGAATCCACTTTTTCTTTTAGTGGTAGAGTTTTATCAAAGTTTACGATGAATCTTACCCTGGTTGCGGTAGAGGTTTGCGTTTTCTTGAAGGATTACTTGGATTCGTTGGAACGTATACAAAACTTGGCATCACTAGAAGGCCCACTAGCACAAAATGTTGAACCGGAGATTATAGATGAAGAATATGCACAAGGTTTATCAACACCTCCGGAAGAAAGCGAAGACGATGACGATGAAGATGAACATGCAGATGAAGAATATGGTATTGATGAGGCCCCTAACTATTTGTGTGGCGGTTGAAGAACATTTTAGTGAAGGCGACACGAAGTGGAAGACCACAAAAACTCTTTCTACTTGGCTAAATGTTATAACGCCACTTTATTATTATTATTATTATTATTATTATTATTATTATTATTAGTTAACTAGTTTCTAAACTCTTTCTATTTCGATGTTTGATGTATGTTTTAACTATTTTAATGAACCTATGTTGCATTTTATGTTATATATGAGGTCCAAAAAATGTTTTTTTTTTATTTTTTTTTGCAAAATTCGGATCGGATCCAAACCGGATCGGATTAAACCGATTCGGACTCGAGGGAAGGAAAACCGGTCAAAACCGGTTTGAAACCGAATCGGATATGGGCTGAAACCGGATTCCAAATGACGTCATCGAACCGAACCGGATCCGGATCCGGATCGGATCGGATCGGATTCGTGGTTTGTGCATCTCTAAGCATCACCACGTGGAGACTTCGAAAGATCATCCGACATGATTATTGTATCACGAGCTTCTTCTGCTGTTTAGGCTGGATCAGAAGATACAAGCTCTTGGTCTATTTCATCATCAGATGGAGTTGAAAACGACAAGTTGCTATGAATGGCCCTTCTACGCATAGAGATAAGAGTGGACTCCACTTGAGCTCTTGTAAGCTCCGGATGAAGAGTATGTGCCCTGTCAACAAAATCATTCCAATGATCGTCACCAGTACCTGGTCGTCCTTTACCTGAACTAGGTATCAGACCAGTTGGGGCTCTGGAAGTCGGAAGGCCAACTCCAACTTTCGAAAGCTTAGAATCTGAGGCAGGGGCCCCAGATTGTGTATGTGTAGACGAAATGGGAATGTACGAAGAGACATGTGGGTTTGTTCAAGGGGGATTCAAGTAACTTTGTTCAACACCTGCACCATCTTTTTGGGAAGATGGGGGTGGATTATGTGCACACTCCATGTGAGTGTGTGCCTGTGATTTTGAAACACCGAAGGGTACTTCGGAAGAGTGGCCGGGAGGGGTTATCGGACGTCCAGATTCATACGGAATGTCAATGTGTGATTCCTTTTGAGAGGAACCAGTGACTTTGGTTCTCTTTTTGGCTGGAGCTTTGGAAGGGGATTTTTTCTTTTTTCCATCTTTTTCTTTTTACCACCAGTGCAGACTTGTTTGTTCACATCCGAGGTTTGTTGATCATCCAAGACAGGGCAGACTGTGTTGTGACAAACACAGTTGAGGTCTCTAAATGATGTTTGAGAAAATGAGAATCGGATGGAAGAATTGCTAACATGTGTTGTGGCAACGTACAAATAGGCCCGAAAGAGGTCTGGTTCGGAAGCATGTAACTTTTAATTGCTTTGAAGGAATGATATACCTCTTTTGGTTTGGTGTTGATGGGAATTGGCTCACTTCTTTCCTTGTAGAGTTGTTGGAGTGTGAGAGCCCACAATCTCAGACTAGATATCTCATTTAACTTCCTTTTGATTGAAAACTTCCGAAATTCTTTCCATAGAACTTCGGTCAACTCCATAGCATTGCTTCACCCTGAATAGATGCTATACACCACATACAGCCAGTTGTTGCTCATGGTTTCAGGTCCACCATGTTTCCTTGATAGACCTCGAAGGATGAGGTGTGTAAACATAGTCCAAAGTCCGAAAACCACCGATTTCTTGAATTTCTTCGCCTTGAACTCACCATTGTACCCAATTTCATTCAGAACTGTCTGAAACTCTTCAGACGAGGGTTCTTCAACTTGAAAACCCTTGGGGTTTTTAGGAATGGAAATAGCTTTGAGGAACGGCTGCTTGGTTACAGGGATGATCTTATCTCCTATGATTTTAGTCTCAAGAACACCATCTTGGATCTTGATTCATTCAAAGGTTGTGTGAAGGATGCATAATGGCAGTTGTGAGTTTGGGGTTTTGGTAAGTGGAACAACAATGGGGTGAAGGGAGATGAAATCGATCACCACTAGAATCGATTCATCGTAATGCAAAGGATCGAGTGAAAACAGTTAGGTAGTTTCGCGTAAGATCGGTTCAGTGGATGAAGACGATGCAGAACCCTTGGATGATTTCATCTTTGTGGAAGGCTTTAAGATTTCAGAACCCTTCGAGACGAGACGCCATAAGATGCTTCAAGGAGAATATGAACACATCGTTAGTACATGATATAGAGTTCAAGATGGCACAATCTTAGATTGAATATCAGAGATAAAATGCATGAAGATCTTAGAGGACAATTTTAAACAGATTGAGATTCCAAGACATGAAGGATCAGAGCTCGGACAAGGGTAAGAGATGAATTCACATTACCGTTTCGGACAAGAATTTCGAGGTAAACTTCAGAACACTTGATTTTGAGATACATTCCGAAATGAGATCATTGCAAAAACACTAATGTAACTATATTGGTCAGAATCTTCAAAAGATGAGGAAACTTGTATAACTTAAAACTAGAAGAAGAGGTTAGACAAAAAGACACTTAAAAAGATCCTATCTATTCTGAGAGGAAATGATTATGAGATGAAAAGATTGTGACTTCAGAGTTATTTCATTTTCTGATGTTTCCATCAGAGAGTATAAGCCTCTTGGAAGAATTGTGGTACAGGCATCATCATACCCATTTTGTTCAGAAATCCATTGAATTTGGTTTCGTCTAATGCCTTAGTAAATACATCAGCAATTTCATCGTCAGATGAAACAAAAATAAGTCCGATGTTTCCTTTTAAAACATGATCTTTAATTAAATGGTACCAAATATCGATGCGCTTCATTATGGAGTGCTGAATTGGATTGTGAGAAATCGCAATGGCACTTTGAGAATTACAATACATGGGAATTTGTTGAAATCGATAACAATAGTCCAAAGGCTGAGACTTCATCCAAAGAACTTGTGAGGTGCAGCGATGTATTCCGCTTCAGCTGTTGAGAGAGAAATGCAGTTCTGCTTCTTAGATGACCAACTAACCAATCTTCCACCCAAAAATTGACAACCTCCTAAGGTGCTTTTTCTATCCAGTTTAAGACCTCCATAGTTTGAATCGGATTATTCCCGAAGAAGCAAACTCTCATATTTCGGATACCAAATTCTGAGGCTCTTTATTCCTTTGAGATATCGGAATATTTGCTTGACCGCCAGAAGATGAGACATCTTCAGATTGACCTGAAATCTGGCACACAGGCATGTTGAGAACATGTTGTCCGAACGACTTGCGGTAAGGTAGAGTGATGAAGTGTAGAATCAAGTATGAATCAAATCAGAGTTAAACGAATGTAGTTTGAACACACGATGTAAATATGATCTGGTTTCAGCTCTATTATGCTTTCAAATGTTACAGAGAGTATATAGACAAGTTCAGACAAAGACTCTTATCTAACTCTAAGTAATGTCCCTATTTATAGGAAACATGAAAGCACACAAACAATTACAAGGACTAAACATCTAAGCTTCGTTACAAATATGCCTTGTAAAATAAACTTATGTCTTCGACATATTACAACAGGTCTTCGACCCTTACATTCTCCCCCTTTGTAATAATGTCGACCATCTTTAGTTCAAAAGAATCTGTATAGCATACAGCATCACCCTTCGGATTTCAGAGTACCAAGAAATAATATTCTTCAACTCTTTCTTGTCCCCTTTGTTATTCTTCTTGCAGCTATTCATATGAACAATAAAGTTTGTATACTGGGACGTTGTGTATCTCTCCACTTCGCATGCTTGGAATAAGAATCCCTTGGCTTTTCCATTTTTATCCTTCCCTGCGAATACCAAACCGAATGGCTTCAAGCAAATCTCCCCATCAACATACTTCTTTAACGCAGGTTTATTCTTCGTTGGTTCCATGGGTACTTTCACTTCCAATCCCTTCGCAGTTGCCAACTCCACATCTGTTAGTGCCAAACACTCATAGTAGTTATCTATGAATATTTTTATGTGGGCAAGACCAAGTCGAAAATCTTCTGGATCAGTCTCTCGAAGATACGAAGCATCTTTATCTTTCAAAAGTAATGCAACTTCTATAAGATCATACAAGTTCATTAATGGAAAATCAGCTATAGAGAAATTACATTCCTGACCATTCGCCCTTGCAACATAAAAATGAAGGTTCTGTCTCATGTTCTCGAACAGAACATCCTTCTTAATACTGATCACCTTCTTTATCTTCACAAGTGACCATATTTCCTCTGGAAGTTTCCCTAGAACAGCATGAAACCTGAGCTTCATGTACGTGTAATCATCATCATTATCAAATTTCTCAGCAATCTTGTACTGAGCCATGATGAACATCATTTCATTCACCGGGAAATCCAGTTGTTTCATATCAGAATTAACAATAGCATAGCTTTGCTTCGGCTTCTTCTCAAAAGCATACATATGATTATATGCAACTCTTGCTTCGAATGTTTCGTAGTTGTAATGCTTCGCAGGATCACCCTTGTTCATTCCAGGCGGATCATTTGCACGAAGACTCAAAATACTTTGAACGACTCTTAACTTCTCCAACTCAGCTTCAGTTTCAGCTTTCTTCTCCTCTTTCGACTTTTCGACCAAAATTGTTTTTCCTTTGTCTTTGATCGAAGAACTATCAACAACTTCATTGGGCTTCGAACTGTTGGATATAGTGTCTAAGTCCATAACTATATTTGGTATGTACTTGACCCGACCCGGCATGGTCCATTTGGGTTGCACTTCACCCGAACAATTTATGGATAATCTTTTGAGAATAGTATAAGTTATGATTTATTAATATATTATAAGTTCTAATATATTAATATAAAATCATATTATTTAATTAGTATTGATCTATAATTAATCTAGAATTAATTTAGAGATCAAAAGTATTACTAATTAAATATGGGCTCTTGTATTTATATAGTGTGGGCTAATGCTTATTTGGAATGGGCTAGGCTTGCATGGAAAGTCCATGGATACTCCATGGAGCTTTAACCCATGGATCTCATGGAAATGAAAAGACATGGGTATTAGGGTTTACATGGATGTAACCCTAATCCACCACACTATATAAAGGAGGCTTTGGTTCTTGAAATCACAGGAGTTGTGGTGTGTAAACTAAGAGGGCCGATTTCAAGAAGTTTGTGACTATTCTCTCAAGTTTCCAAGTTTGTGGTGATTTGTGACTTCCATTTGAGGCATCCACATTATTGGTGCTAGGCTCTCAAACTCCAAGCAATCAACTACTACTACAAGGTAAGTAATTCTACTAGTTTTATTTGATTCAAGTACCCCATGCCATGCTAGTTAGGATAAGAACCTTGGAAAAATAATTATTTGCATGTATCTTACTCAAACATAGATCCAAGGTTTCTAGGGTTGCATGTACACCATAGGAGTGTTAGAATGCTAAAAACCCATCAGTGGTATCAGAGCCTAGTTTGTTTATTTGATACTTGATGCAAAAAAAAAACAAAACAAAACAAAAAAAAAAACTTGAAAATCGAAGTTTTGTTCAAAAGCTCGTATCAAAATTTCAAGTTTTGTATATGTACTTACGATTCTTGAAATTTTTGATATGAACATTCATAAACATATGAGTTTAGAAGATCATAGAAATTATGTGCTAATAATTGATTAAATTAATTCTTGATCTTTATGTGTTTTAATGGAGTCCATAACTAGTTCTTAAGTTATGGATAACCAAAAGTCACATTTATAAATAACCATTAAAAGAACACATAGGTTACAAACAATGAAGAGTCTTCATTTTTAATAACCATTAACTCATAAGTTATGAGAAATGAAAAGTCTTGAAAGTTTACAAAACTTGCCCTCAAGTTTTGGAACATGTAAAGTCATATTAAAAACTTTAGTTCCAACCCCTAGAATTTTAAAAGTTAAAATTCAACCCTTATACTTTATAATATTATAAGTTTAATAATATTTATATATGTATAAGATCAAGTCGTCTTACCGCTAGTACGCCTCATTCACGAAGTCGGTCTATAAGGGGGGTATAAGGTTGTTGCCTATAAAATGGCAACTTAATGGGTGTCCACTCTCACCCACCGCTTCCTTGATCGGTGGAGGGTCGTTAGCCGAACGGGTAGGACAAGGACTTATAAATTCTCATTAAAAGTATAATGATAATACTAAAGTAACTATACTTTATTGAATTCCCAATCTTAGTTATTTTAGGAAAATGTGAATAAGGTGCTAATCCATGAAATTACACTTTACACTTTGTTTAAGTCATTAGTGGAGCGTGTATGGTTAACCGGCACACTAACTTGAACTTAACAAGGTAGGTAAAGGGTGACTTAATGTTTATCATAGTATCGATGGAGCGTGTGTGGTTAACCGGCACATCGATTGAGGGGTAATACATTAAGGGTACCAAGTAATTTGCATGGTTACTTCACACCTTATTTTGTGATCCTCGGCATCCCAGTCACAAAACTTGAAGGGCACACTCGAGATTTAAACATGCCATTGAAGAAAGTTCAATGAATCTCAAAGAATCTAGGAGTTTCTAAACCAATTAAAACCTAATTAAATATTTCGTTTTTCATGGTGGAAATTGGTGAATCGTCATTCACCTACCTTCAAATATCTTATAGCTTAGATTACGGCATCCCTCTTGTAAGTTATAAAATATTGTGTTGGGTCCTAGCCTTAATATTACATTTGGGTGTTTTGTTAAGGACTATCTCTATATGTAATCTAATTTATTCCCTCTTCTTTTCAGATGTCTTCCAATAACAATGCTTCTGGCTCAAACCCTACTAGCTCCTTCTCTCTCATGAATCTTTGTGGGAGAGTCATCTTTGATGGGTCCAACTTTACAGATTGGATCAGAAACATCAGGATGGTCACTCGGTATGAGAACAAAGAATATGTTCTCGACAAGGAGCTGAAGGTAACCGAGCCAACTGCTACTCCTGAAGAGCTTGCTGAATATGAGGTACATGAAAGAGATGCTACAAAAGTGGCATGCATCATGATGGCCACCATGACAGCCGAGCTCCAAAAGTCCTATGAGGACTATTATCCTTTTGAGATGCACCAGGACTTGATGGACCGCTACCATCAAAGTGCTCGTCAAGAGCGATATGAAATAATCTCCTCCATGATAACAACCCGAATGAAGGATGGTGAACTTCCCTGAGGAGTTAGCAATAGACATCATTTTGCAAAGGTATGTGGACCGTTTACTGAAGCTGAATGTGAACTTCCCTGAGGAGTTAGCAATAGACATCATTTTGCACTCCTTGCCATCGTGTTATGATCAATTCCGCATGACATATCACATGAACAAGGAAGAAGTCACCCTCAACAAACTTTAAGGACTCTTGAAGACCGCCGAAAGTGGTCTAAAGGGTAAGTCGGTTGTTACTACTCCTACTCCTACTCCAACTGCGGCCAATGTCTTGGCAATCGGGCATGGCAAAGGGAAGAAGAGAAAGAACCCTTCTAAGGGTACCAAGGGTAAGACCCTTGAAGGCACCTCCTCAAGCAAAACCAAGAAAGGTTTTGTCACTCCTTTTGCTAACCCTAATGAGGCTGAATGCTTCTATTGCCATGAAAAGTCGCACTGGAAGCGAAACAGCCCAAAGTACCAGCAAGATTTGAAGGATGGGAAAGTAAAACCCAACCATGCAGGTATATACACTATATTGTCTAATAACTCACCTCATTCTAAGTCTTGGGTCCTTGATACAGGTTGTGGTATTCACATATGTTGTGATTTGCAGGGACTAAAAAGAAGTGAGAATGTGGAGCAGGGAAAGATAAACTTGATCATGGGAAACAGGAAAGCTTCACCTGTCACCAAGATAGGAGTTTATTCCTTAGTGCTAAATAGTGGGTTTACATTAGATTTGAATAAATGTTATTATTCGCCAGAAATGGCAAGAAATGTTATTTCCTTTCATGCATTTTATAAACAAGGTTTTACCTTTTATTTTGATAATAATAATGGTAGTATTGATGCTTTTTTTAATAATGTTCTTTATTTTAAAGCATTACCTTGTGATGGCGTGTATGAAACTGTATCTGTTGTAGATACTCTAGGAAATAATGTATTGTGTATTAACTCTTCCACTAGCTTAGATAAAGCATCCTTATGGAATTGTCGTCTTGGACATGTAAGCAAGAAACGCATAGGCCAACTCCAAAAGGATGGAGTCTTTGAGTCATTTGACCTAAAGTCAGATGACAGTTGTGAATCTTGTTTGCTTTTAAATGACAAAGTCACCTTTTACTGGCACTTGTGCTAGGGGTGATGGTTTGTTGGACCTCATACACACGGATGTGTGTGGACCCTTCAGAACCGCCACAAGAGATGCTAATCGGTTCTATGTGACTTTTACTGATGATTTTAGTAGATATGGATATGTCTACCTAATCAAGCATAAGTCAGAAACCTTTGAGAAATTCAAAGAGTTTAAGCAAGAAGTGGAGAATCAGTTGGGCAGGAACATTAAGATGCTTCGATCCGATCGTGGTGGTGAGTATCTTAGTACTGAGTTCCTTGACTATCTTAAGGAATGTGGGATTGTCTCACAATTGACACCTCCTAGGACACCACAGTTGAATGGTGTAGCTGAGAGGCGCAATCGGACCTTGTTGGACATGGTTCGTTCCATGATGAGTCGAGCTTCGCTACCAATCTCATTTTGGGGGTATGCCTTAGAGACTGCCGCCCATATCCTTAATCTAGTCCCTACAAAGAAGGTTGCCAAAACACCTCACGTGGTGTGGACTGGAAAAGTTCCCAATCTAGACCACATCAAGATTTGGGGTTGCGAGGCTTTCGTGAGACGCGAGACTCACGATAATCTCGAACCCCGAAGCAAAAGGTGTATTTTCATCGGCTACCCACATAAATCCTTTGGTTACATCTTCTACAGACCCAGTGATAATGTGGTCTTTGTAGCAAGAAGAGGATTCTTTCGAGAGAGAGAGAGAGAGAATTCATGAGCCAAGGAGACAGTGGGAGGCAAATTGACCTTGAGGAAATTCAAGAGTCAAGTGGTGAAGGAACCTCAAACCCTAGCCCTCAACCTGAGGAGGAAACTCCTGTTGAACCGACTGAAGAATCTATACCTCTGAGGCGTTCCACCAGAGTTAGGAATGCACCTGAGCATTATTATGGTTTTCATATTACTGCAGAAGGTGAGACACTTATCAGTGATAACACACTGGTAAATCTGGATGAGCCTAAAAGCTACACGGAAGCCATGGCAGGCCCTGAGGCTGCTAAATGGAAAGAGGCTATGGATAGCGAGATACAGTCCATGTATGACAATCAAGTTTGGAACTTGGTTGACAATGTACCTGATCGTAAGATAGTTGGGTGCAAATGGATCTTCAAGAAGAAGACCGACATGGATGGTAATGTACACACTTATAAGGCACGACTGGTTGTAAAGGGTTATTCTCAAACTCCGGGAGTTGATTATGATGAGACCTTTTCACCAATGGCCAAGATTAAGTCCATTAGGGTTCTGTTAGCCATTGCTGCATTTCATGATTATGAAATATGGCAAATGGATGTCAAAACCGCTTTCCTTAATGGAAAGTTGGCTGAAGATGTTTACATGGTTCAGCCAGAGGGTTTTGTCAGTACAGAGTACCCCAGTAGAGTGTGTAAGCTTGAGAAATCCATTTATGGATTAAAACAGGCACGTCGCAGATGTAATCTTTGCTTTTATGAGAAAGTCAAAGAATTTGGCTTTTCAAGGAGTGAAGATGAATCTTGTGTCTATATCAAGGCTACTGGGAGTATGGTCAGCTTTTTGGTACTGTATGTCGATGACATATTACTCATAGGAAATGACATCCCAACCCTGCAGGAAGTAAAGTCCTGGCTTGGGAAGTGTTTCGCTATGAAGGACCTTGGAGAAGCTGCCTATATCCTAGGGATAAGGATTTTGAGAAACAGGAGTAAAAGACTAATTGGACTTAGTCAAAGCACCTATGTGGACAAAGTGTTGAAAAGGTTCAACATGCATAACTCCAAGAAAGGAGAGTTACCCATCCAGAGTAACGCCAGATTGAGTAAGACACAAAGCCCTAGTACTGAGGCTGAGATAGCAGAAATGAGTCGAATACCTTATGCTTCAGCTGTAGGATCGATCATGTATGTTATGACGTGTACTCGACCTGATGTAGCCTTTGCTTTGAGCATGGTTAGCAGGTATGAGGGAAACCCTGGCAAGGCACACTGGACTACGGTAAAGAATATCCTCAAGTACCTACGGAGGACTAAGGACTGGGTCCTTACCCTCGGTGGCAGTGAGCACTTGAGAGTTGTAGGGTACAGTGATGCTAGCTTTCAGACTGACAGGGATAATTTCCACTCTCAGTCGGGCTGGGTCTTTACTCTAAACGGAGGGGCAATTACTTGGAAAAGTTCCAAGCAGGAGACAGTGGCTGATTCCACTTGTGAATCAGAGTATATAGCAGCAAGCGAGGCAGCAAAGGAGGCTATATGGCTAAAGAACTTCATCGGAGACCTTGGAGTTGTACCAGCTATAAAGGAGCCAATGGAGATTTTCTGTGACAGCAATAGTGTGGTTGCCTTAGCCAAGGAACCAAGAGATCATGGGAGATCCAGACACATTGACAGAAAATATCACTTCATCAGACATCGAATAGAAGAAGGAATCCTCGTGGCAAAGAGGGTATCATCAGATGAGAACCCAACAGATCCCCTCACGAAGGGACTGACTCGGGCTAAGCATCTCCAGCATGCTCGGAGCATAGGGCTGAAGGATGATATTAGTTTTAGTAGTTAGATAATCTTGAAATTTGTAAAATGTAATTGACATTTGATGATAAATAAAAGCTGTTATTTATGAGTAAAGTGTTGCTATCTCTTGTCAATCATTTACTATTATTTCTTTTTGCATGTTTTGATTTCCAGAATAATTATGTTATGGTTTATATCATATTATTCAAAATCTCCACAGTCGGTCATATGTTGGAAGTAGATATGAATCAAGACTGTCATGGGTTGGCTTGTAGAGGTCTAAGATGTTAGACAAAGCGGGGCTACAGCACTCATGAGTGCTCATAAGTTCTGAGTATTGGATTCAACCCACACTCACTTGTATCACTTCATGGAATTTATCTTGAGTGATCGTGAGACGGTAATATCATATAAGTCTTCAAACCTAGATATATGATTTGTTGCCTATGAGTTGGTTATGCATTGATTGCACGAAAACGCATTGGTAACTCGATGTTATAAATCGTGCCTTTGTGTGTAGTTCAACAAGTAGTAGAGCAAACATATGAGTCAAAGTTTATCTGTTCCTTCTAGGATTAGAAGCGATATCTGGGCCCCTCGATGATTTTGTTTTGACCTATGTACCTGGCCCGGTCAGAACTAAATTGATGTGTTCAGTTAAGTTCTATGTCAAACAAATCAGAAATCGGGAAACAAATGCTGGACAATAAGCAAGACCATGTTCCATGTATTTTTCCGGCTGATATCTAGAACAGAGGATTACATGATCACTTATCTAAAATGGCGCTTCATAGTTCAACAGAGTTTAAAGAGCTACGATTACTGATCGGTTCCTGAAGTCATACTTGCAACTATAGTTATTAGACTTATCCAAGTGGGAGACTTTTGGATATAGTGTCTAAGTCCATAACTATATTTGGTATGTACTTGACCCGACCCGGCATGGTCCATTTGGGTTGCACTTCACCCGAACAATTTATGGATAATCTTTTGAGAATAGTATAAGTTATGATTTATTAATATATTATAAGTTCTAATATATTAATATAAAATCATATTATTTAATTAGTATTGATCTATAATTAATCTAGAATTAATTTAGAGATCAAAAGTATTACTAATTAAATATGGGCTCTTGTATTTATATAGTGTGGGCTAATGCTTATTTGGAATGGGCTAGGCTTGTATGGAAAGTCCATGGATACTCCATGGAGCTTTAACCCATGGATCTCATGGAAATGAAAAGACATGGGTATTAGGGTTTACATGGATGTAACCCTAATCCACCACACTATATAAAGGAGGCTTTGGTTCTTGAAATCATAGGAGTTGTGGTGTGTAAACTAAGAGGGCCGATTTCAAGAAGTTTGTGACTATTCTCTCACGTTTCCAAGTTTGTGGTGATTTGTGACTTCCATTTGAGGCATCCACATTATTGGTGCTAGGCTCTCAAACTCCAAGCAATCAACTACTACTACAAGGTAAGTAATTCTACTAGTTTTATTTGATTCAAGTACCCCATGCCATGCTAGTTAGGATAAGAACCTTGGAAAAATAATTATTTGCATGTATCTTAGTCAAACATAGATCCAAGGTTTCTAGGGTTGCATGTACATCATAGGAGTGTTAGAATGCTGAAAACCCATCACGAACTACTACCACCTTCCCCAATCATAATTCCTTTAGAAATTGGCCTTGGAATTTGCATCGTGGAAACTGGCATTGTGCTAACAACTGTTGAAGTAACAGGCCCAGCAGTTGAGACTATTGGCTTTGATGATGGAATCTTCGTATGAAAATTTTTCCCAACAGTCTTAACAGCTTCATGCAAAACCTCACCTTCTTTCGCATTACCAACCTTCTTCTCTCCCCCTTGCACCCCTGTGACAACAGGTGGGGCATCTGTTGGAAGAAGACTTGAAAATTTGGACAATGGGGCCAACTGTTTATGCAGAACAACTTCGAATTGAGAAAACTTTTGAGATAAAATTCTGGGGTAATGATCGAAGATGAAACAGGTGTGGTAGATAAGTCTTTCAACTCCTTTAACAAAGAAGTAAGCTCCACAAAGCTTCGACTGTTATCTGTAGAAATTTGAGTTATTTGAGGACTCAAGCTTTCATACAACTTGACATACTTTGTGACAGCATCACAAATAATATCCACATTTTGATTGAGAGATGCATAGTCTTGCTGAGCACTAGCAATCTCTTTGAGCATATCTTCACGAAGTTCTTGAAGCTTAAAGTTGACATCTTCGCGCACTTGTTTCACATCTTTAATAAACAAGACATGTCGTTCTTTAGCCATCCTTCGTAAATCTTGAACTTCACCCACAAAATTCCAAGATTGAGACGTCACTCGTAAATCATTACACTTATCATTTTGATTCATCTTCTCTAAAATTCTAGATTCAGAATCTTGAATCATTCCAGAAACTTTACTAACCATTCTGGCTTCGAATGCCTTGAGCATAACATTAAGTTCCAAACTTGAAATAGATTGAGTTCCCCCCATGTCAGCTTGAGACTGAATAATTGAATTCATCTTCTTATTCAGAATCTTAAATTGCTTCATCGTCATTAACATATTGTCGGGGAAAGTTTCTTCTTCTTCATCAAACTCCAACACTTCAAATGTACCTCCAAATCCCCCTTCGTCAACATCAGTGTCCTCAGTAGATTGAAGTGGATCAGTGGTTTGAGATGAGAACAAAATAGTGATAGGTTGAGTAAGAATGGTTTCAAAAGTAGGTGAATTGGTACTGTTCGAAATAGGAACAATGAACGGAGGTAAAGAAACGAAAGTATCAGAAGGTGCAGGAATACCTTGAGTTGTAACAGAAATTTCTTTATTGGAGTCTCCTTCACCCATGTTGACATTTACAACCGTATCAGATACGTGTGTAGAAATGTCTGAAGTTCGAACCTCCTAAGCAATAGACTCGGTTAACGAAACTTCGGGTGGTGTGACCTTAGTCTTCTCAGGAGTAGATGTGGATTTAAGAATATTAGCTTCAGGTGTTTCAGGAACATTCTCCCCTTCGGATAATTCCTCTTGAAGAACCAACTTTATTTTCTTTGACTTCTTCTTGGAAATTCGTGAAGCCACATCTTCAGCTCTTCGTTTCTTTGAGGAAGGAGAAACAGGAGCTGGAACCTCACGAATAAGAATTCCTTGGTGATTCAGATATGGTTTACGAACCATAGTAGAAGAAGACTTAAACGAACCATCCGAAAGCTTTCGTGATCCACGAGACTTATTTTTAATTCTTCGGAAAATACCTGATTTTGATGGGATGGTTTCCTTTTCTTGGTCATCAATAACAGGCTCGACTGGGTCAACCACAACAGTCGAAACTTGTGCTTCTGGCTTCGTTTGTTTCGGTGGTGATTTCTTTTTCTTTGGCTCCTTGACCAGCTGTTTCTTTTGGCAACAACTTCCTAGACCCATCATCATGATTGATGGTTTCCAAATACTCCATAAGAACTACGTTTGTTGGATCAACACGTTGTAACATTGCATCAGAAATCCTTGCAATGTGTGTAAAGATTTCTGCATCATCAGTAACCTCCTTCGAAATTGATACTTTATAAATTCAGCAGTCTCTTCACCAGCAGGCACTTCAATTCCTTCTTTGGCATAGAAATATCGAAGAATTAAACTCCAATACCTTGCACATGAAATCCCTTGGACAACATTCGTGTTTTCTACACTCTTCTGAAATTCCTTCCACAGTTGTGTAGAATAATCCACTGTGATATCATAGTACACACCAGCTACCATCGCATAAACCTCCATTCGACCTTTATCCAAGCCAACACTGCGACCAGTCAAGCAGCGTGTAAAGATTCTGAAGAGAAAATTCCAAACAGTCGGAAGTCCAGACTTCTTGAAATCACTGATCTTGGTGAGTGGCGATTGATGACCCATCTCATTAAACATGTGGATGACTTGTGCAGAAGAAAGATCAGTATATATTGGAGATTTAGGGATATCAAGAATCTGACAAAAAATCTTCTTGGACAATCAGATCTTCTTTTCATTCACCAGTTGGAAAGTGATGATATCCATTGCTTTGCTGTAAGTCGCAGTGGATCCTGCTTGTGAAAGCCATGAAAGTGGAACAGCAAAGGAATTGAACATGGCAGTCGAAAGAACAGAACTTTTCAATGCGACAACCAACATCTTCAATTCATCTGGATAAAGAGAAACATCCTCTTCAACTTGATAGTTCGTAACTTGAATCTTCATGATCGGTTGGGAAGTAACATCTTCAGTGTTTTGTGAGTGAACAATGACATCAGCAGAATTGGCCATGATTAGGGTTTGTTGAAGCTTTGAAGAACAATCTGAAATTTTCAGGGAAAAGTTGGGAATTTTACGTTTGAAAGCGTAAACTGATAAAACCCTTTGATTCCCCTTTTTATATGTAACCCTAGTGTTTGAATTTGAAGCGGGACTGGCATTTAATGAGATCCGACGTGGCACCTAGAAATCTCGCATCATTCTGCCGATAAAGTAGCCATGCGTCAAAAAGTAGCTGTCACATCACCTAGAAACCCGGACTGAATACAAAACGTCTTTTCAAACAGTCTGATCGTTTATCCCAATTGAATAGTAACCGTCAAGAACCTTCAGATGGAGGTAAGGCTCTTTCACTTTTGGGATAAAAAGCGAAATCATATGCCAGATGTTCGAAATCATCAGCCTGAGTTGGTATTACTTAGATCCTCAAGGATTTCGTGAGTGTAGTGTTCCAAAGATAAGATAAGAAGCAAATTAACGAAAATTTGGATATGTGATGTCAAACAAAGAAATGTTCGACACAAAAGCAGATAAACCCCAGGCAAAGGTTACTTCGTTAATTATCAAGAGAGATAATCAACTGCTTGTGTATGTTCCTGTGAAATACAATCGAATACTTATAGAGAAGTATCAAAGGGCTTCTTTTATAAGGCTTCATGGGTAGTTTACAATTTCGTTACATATCAACCTAAACATAAGGTGAGTAATTGTAACCGAAATTACCTGTTTGACCAGTGTAGTCAGTGACAAGTATACTTTGAATTATTTTGAAAGTGACTTCGAAAGCAAATGAAACTCACACGGAAATCATATTCATGAAAAAATTTATACTGGATCCTGTTGGGTAACAAACATCGTGGGCTTCGATAGTTTGATCAAGACCACTCATATGAAATGAATATGATTTGGAGTTTCGAAAAGTGGTACTGAAACAAATGTTTCGTCAAAACTGGAACATAGTTCCCCGTCAATTCCTTACGAAGATAGAATTTTGGGTTTCACTTTCATCATGGTATCATGATGTCAGATCATCAACACAGAGTCTTGACATGTCTAAATCTTGATGGGTTGAATCAAAGATCTCTTGGACATATGTCTTCGTGTGTTAAAGTGTAAGAAATTTGGTGATGAAAAAGATTGGTTCACGAAAACACTTGTACCTCTGTTATAATTGGACCAAACAGACAACTTTTAACTCATTTGAGAAGAGTAAGGTAGCTCATTTGACTAATGTGAATATAAGCCTGACTTGGGAAGAAATTTTCGTATGAAAGATTTCATTAAGGCTTTCATAAACACACATTGAGTCTATGGAGGCTTGGGTCGACATGCTGCAGTATGCTTCTAGGGATAGTCTAACTAGTACAAAGTTGTCGAAATTGTATCTTCCTAGAGAAACACAAGCATGACCCTTGTATAACTTTCGTGAATTATGTACACATAAAAGACAAAGAAAAAAATAACAAAAATCTTTTTGATATTTTTGATTTTTCGAAAAGAAAAAATATTTTTGTGTTTTTGTAAGTTTTTCGAAAAAGAAGACAATTAACAAAAGAAAAACTTTTTGGATTTTGTGATTTTTCGAAAATAAAATGACAAAACAAAAATAAATTTTTTTTGTAGTTTTTGATTTTTCGAAAATAAAATGACAAAACAAAATAAAATATTTTTGTAGTTTTTGATTTTTCGAAAATAAAACTAAGATTCTAACGAAAATTTGGAAATCTAACGAATATTTGAAAAACTTATCAAAAATTTGTTAAACAAACGAAACTTTGACAATTAGACAAAAATTTGACAAACTAACGAAAAGTGTTACCCCAAACCAAAATGCTCAATGTAACGAAGACGAAGCATGTCGAAGCGTTGACTATGAACAGTAACCTCTGAATGGTTAATACTATCAGCCTCTAAATGAATCATGATGACCTCTGAATCGTCATATTTATATAACACTTCATTATTATACATTCAAAATCATTTCTGGAACTGAACATGCTTCGATCATTCCCAATCCTATCAAAATTCGAACAAATGATTTTTCATCCAAAGCTTTTGTAAAAATATCAGCAAGCTGATCCGTTGTTTTTACAAAATGGACTTCTATGTTGCCATCTTCCACATGATCTTTGATAAAATGATAACGAAGTGCTATATGTTTTGTTTTCGAATGTTGTACTGGATTATGACAAATGCGTATAGCACTTTGTGAATCACAATACAATGGAAGCTTTTTCATATTAATGGCATAATCTCGCAACTGACTCTGGATCCAAATAATTTGTGATGTACAAGCAGCAGCTGCAACATATTCAGCTTCAGCAGTAGAAATCGAAACACACGTCTGCTTCTTCGACTGCCAACTAACCAACTTCCCATCTAGAAATTGACAACCACCACTTGTGCTTTTTCGATCCAAAGTACATCCTCCAAGATCTACATCTGAAAATGCCTGAATGAAGAATCCTGATTTCGAAGGATACCACAATCCTAACGAAATTGTTCCCTTGAGATAACGAAAGATATTCTTCACAACAGTTAAATGTGGTTCTCGTGGATTTTCTTGATACCTAGCATAATTACACATGGAAAACATGATATCAAGTCTACTTGCAGTAAGATAAAGCAATGAACCTATCATGCTCCTGTATAAGGTAAGATCAACCGCAGGCGTTTCTAACGAAGATGATAGCCTTGTTCCAACCGCCATTGGTACTCTTAGCTTCGTGCTATTTGTCATTCCAAATTTTTCGAGCAAATTCCTTGTATACTTTTCCTGATTGATGAAAATGCCTTCTCTGCTTTGATAAATGTTTAAGCCAAGAAAATTATTGATTTTTCCCATCATGCTCATTTGGAATTGGCTTTTCATCAAATTTTCGAATTCACTAGACAAAGCAGGGTCAGTAGAGCCAAAAATAATATCGTCCACATAAATTTGAACAAGCATTAGATGATTCCCAACTTTCTTTCGAAATAATGTGGGGTCAACTGATCCTTGTTTAAATTTTGACTGTTTTAAGAAACTGGTAAGAGTTGCATACCATGCTCTTGGTGCTTGTTTTAACCCATATACAGCTTTATCTAAAATGTACACATGATCAGGATGCATTTCATTTACGAAACCTGGAGGTTGTTCAACGTAAACAGTTTCTTCAAGTTCGCATTGAGAAAAGCACATTTCACATCCATTTGATAGACATCGAAATCCTTATGAGCTGCATAAGCAAAAAATATTCGAACAGCCTCGAGTCTTGCAACAGGGGCAAAGGTTTCTTCATAATCAATCCCTTCTTGTTGTGAATATCCTTTTACAACTAGTCGTGCTTTATTTCGTAGAATATTTCCATCCTTGTCGGTTTTGTTTTTGAAAATCCATTTTAACCCGACAATCGAAACATTTTCAGGTTTAGGAATTAATCTCCAAACCTTGTTTCTATCGAATTCAGCCAGTTCAGATTGCATTGCAACAACCCAATCTGAGTGTTCCATTGCAACCTTAACTATTTTTGGTTCAATTTTCGAGATGAAAACATTGAACATGCAAAATTCTTTATGAGTATTTAATACCTCATTCTTTGCACGAATTTGAGCTCTTGTTAGTACTCCATCTTGAGGATTTCCAATGACTTGATCTTTCGGATGAGTCCTTGTCTATTTCTCTAACGGTAGATATGTCGGATCAAATTCCAAAGGTGCATCTTCATACATCTCTTCATTTTCAGATCCTGCAACAAAAACATTATCATTTAGATCATGAAACTCATCATTTTGATTAAGATTTATTGTTTCAGTTTCTTCATGCTCCTCCTCAACACGATTATCATTTTGATGCTCCTCCTCAACAACTTCATTAATTATTCCATTCTCTCCCTCGAAAGAATGCTCCCCCTCAACCAGAGTATTCGAATCCAAGTGCTCCCCCTCCACTGGATTATTATGCATACTTTTGACAACTCCTGGAGAATTCGTTGTTGAGTTAACATCTACAATTGTTTGAGGGATTTCCAAATCATCAGTATGCTTCGAAGATTCAGAGTGATGATTATCATTCGCATGGACTTCAGCATCCACAGCCCTGTCAGGAATACCAAAAATTAAATCATAATCAAAGTCAGATGAATTTGATTCTTCAGTTTCATCAGATGATTCATTAATAATTGGTTTTTGTTCAAATTGCTTTTCAACTTGTTTGACATAATAATCATCAAAAGTAAGATTGAATGTCTCTTCGACTTTTTGTGTGCGCTTATTTAACACTCTATATGCAACCAAATTGTGAAAATATCCCAGAAATATGCCTTCGTCAGCCTTAGCTTGAAATTTTGAAAGGCTATCTTTAAGATTCATTACAAAACACCTGCAACGAAAAACATGAAAGAATTTGACATTAGGTTTTCAGTTATTGATGATTTCATACGGAGTGATATTATATCGACGATGAATGAAAGATCGATTTTGAGTGAAACATGCTGTCGAAACTGCTTCAACCCATAGATATTGAGGAAGATTCGCATAGGTCAACATAGTTCTTGTTGCTTCACATAGTGACCTCTTTCTTCTTTCAACCACACCATTTTGCTGAGGTGTATAGGGCAAAGAGAATTTATGTGAAATTCCTTTTCTGTTAAGTACGAATCCAGCACTTTGTGCTTAAACTCAGACCCATTATCGCTTTTGATCTTTCGAACATTCTTTTTCAAACTCATCTCAATTTTCTTGATAAAATCAATCATTGTTTGAGCAACCTCATATTTTAACCTGAGAAAATATACCCAAGTAAATCGTGAAAAATCATCAACAATAACCAAAATGTACCGTTTCTTGTTGAGAGTTTCAACAGTTGATGGTCCATAAAGGTCAATATGAAGAAGTTCCAACGGTTCCACAGTTTTCGAATCTATCACAATTGGATGTCCTTTCCTATGCAGTTTCCCTTGTTTGCAAGCTGCACATAAGGTATCATTGTCAAACTTTAGTACAGGTAAACCTCGAACAAGATCATCAACAACCAATTTATTCAAATTTCGAAAGTTTAAATGTGTTAAACGTCGATTCCATAGCCAGCTGATGTCTGAGGAAGCTTTCGAAAGTAAGCACACTGAGGGTTTGCCGATGATCGGTTTGATATCAAGAGTAAACATGTCACCATGTCGTTTAGACTTGAGCAAAACTTCGTTAGTTTCAACATTCGAAATGATGCTGCCTTCTTCGTTAAACACCACTTGATTGCCAGTTCCCACAACAAGTTGTAAAACACTTATCAAGTTATGTTGAAGACCTTCTACATAAGCAACACGATTAACAGTGAACATTCCATTCGTGACTTTGCCATATCCTTTCACCTGGCACTTGTGATTGTTGTCGAACTTCACAACACCTGCATTTTCCAAGCTTCGAAAATCTCTCAGATTTTCCTTTCGTCCAGTCATGTGACGTGGCAACCACTATCGATATACCATTTCTCATCATATTGCTCGTCACATAATACCTGCAATCAATGAGAGAATTTAGGTACCCAAGGCTGTTTCGGTCCTTGGAAATTAGTTTTGAAAACAGAATGAAATACAAAACTTTTAACCCAATCACAAGCTTTAGTTTTGAGACTATCAATTAAGTCCACATCACTAGGTAAAGGAACAGAAACATAAGTTTTTGTTAGTTTGAGATTGTCACTGACACATGCCTTCTTCTTTGTAGATTGTGTATGAACATGTTTTTCTTTCGAAACCAGTTGCCAAGTTTTTACCGAAACATTCGAATCTTTTGAAGATGAGCTTTCAGTTGACGAAGTATTCACATAATGCTCATAAGCTTCATGAATTTGTTGTTGAGAATATTTCCTTGATTGATATATTAGTCCTTTTCCTTCAAGCCAATGATCGATGTTTTTGTCATGAGACAACCCTTTTGTGTACGAAACTTTTAAGGTTGATTCCCTGAAGGATTTGGAAAATTCGGTTTTTGTGGGAAGAAATCAACATTTGATTTACGTCGAAATGTCATTACGTATCTACTTCCATCATTGTGTCCAACGCTTATATTTTGAGAAAATCGATTTTGAAATTTTTGTTTTTGAGAAAACCTTGTTTGTTTATTAGAAGAAAATCGTTGTGTTGATGGTTGATTTTGAACACTCTTTGAGGTATTTTTGTTATCTTTAGAAAATGTTGTTTTTGGAACTTTCGAAGAATTTGTTTTTGGATAAAATTCAGATTTAGTTTTATTTGTTTGAGCGGGATTTTTCTTTTGATCTGAATGAATTGCTGAATGTGAAGACTTGTTCTCAACAGATTTAGTCTTTGTGTTTTCCGTCGTTTTCATTGTCAAACCATTTTGTTTCTTTCGAGACTCCACGGTTTGCCAAAAAATCTTCTTTCGAGCTTGTCTTTTGAAATTACATTTTCTTTTGAAAACTTGTCAATTTGTTCTTTAAATTCTTTGGAATTTAATTTGACAACAATTTCATTTTCCACAACAACCTCTTTTGTAACTTCTTTCACAATTTTCGATTTTTCAACCCATTTGCGTTGTGGTTTTTGTCTTTGAAAAACATAGGAATTCTTTGTTAGATTATTTTCGACAGTGCTTTGATTTGAAAAGAATCATTCGTCTGTTGTTTTCTTGTTGTCATCCTTGACCATTTTGGTGAATTCTGGTTTAATGTTCTCAACATTTCCAGTAGTGACAAACACTTGATTTGGAAATACAACATCATCAGTACACTTGAAATTTGGATACACCACTTTATTTGTTTCCAAATAATGGGCTCCTTTTTCAGACAACACTTTGTCGAAATTTTCAGTGTCCCCAAGCACTTGATCAACAACAACACGGGGAATTTCAGCTTCTTTCGAATCTTTGTTTGATGAGACCTTTTTGTGCGAATCGTCTTCATCATTTTCATCATCACTGCTATCCGTTTGACTGTCTCGGATATCCACAAACTCGGGATCACAAACTTTCGAAGTTGAAGGTTTGTCAGTATCAATCTTAACCATCAAATCCTTAAGTTTTTCTTTTCCTTTAGATTTTGATGCAACATTAATGACAGACAACTGAGAACAATCAACATCCTCAATATCACTAATTTCGCTAATATTGTCAGAGTTATCTTCAATATCGGCAAAATTAGATTGAGAATCAGATGTTGAATTATCAGTCTTTTTCAAAATTTCGATTTGTTCTGATTTTGTCAAAGTATCATTCACAATGTTAACTAATTCACTTGAATCAAGACATTCGTCAATTTTGACTATTCCATAAGCATATCTATCATCAGGAATTTTGTCAAACTCAACAATATTTTTCTCACAATCATACGAAATATTATCAACCTTCGCTCTCTCATATGCTAGAAAAGGAAATAATTTCCTATGTTGTTTCTTGCTAATTTCACACGAATGATGCAATGCAGTTAACTTGCCATATAGACGTTTAGCAGAATTGCAGTAGATATTTCGTTGAGCTAATAAGAGTTTTACATCATTAGACAACGAATCTCGATCACACATAATGTTTGTTATTTGCAATTCTAAACATTCTATCTTGACAACTTTCGAATCTAACTTCTTCTGAGTCTCTAACAATTGATTTCTTAATTCCTTAGCTTCATTGCTAGCAGAAACAATCAAATTATCAAAATAAGCAACAGTATCATCAAAAGCAACAATTTCAGAATCATATGCACTCAAAGGAATATTGAAAGATTGAAGAATATTACGTACCTTAGTTGTCATTGGAGACTTATCAGCAGACTTTGACAAAAAGCATCGGCCCGTTACCTCTTCGTCTGAATCTTCCTCCAGCTTCGCATACATGGCTCCATGCGTAGGATTACGCATTTCTTCATCATCGGAGCCCGAAGACCAAATTTGATATGTGCCATCATTCTCCTGTTTACCTTGAACCACCAAAGACAATTTTTTCGCCTTCGTACGCACCTCTTCCAATCTCTCCACATAATACGCTTCGTCCTTTACTCTATTATTTTTCTCATCCTTCTTTCGAAGCATCCAATCATTTGCTAGATGATTTGCTCCATTGCAATAATGACAATCCATACCAGAATCTCCTTTCAATTTCTTCTCTTTCTTCTCCTCAGCACCCTTCCCATCATTCTTCTCATACTTCTTCTTCTCCTCTCCTGCGGACTTGTTCATGAAACTTCCTTTTCCCTCACTCTGCTTCACCTTTGGATTAAACGGTTTCTTGAAAAACTTTTTAACTCGGTTGTTTGAGTAAAAAGCTATTGCCTCATCATCCGAATTCATAATAAACCCCTCTTCATCATCAGAATCATCTTTTTCGACTGCTTCCTTTTCAGACACTTTAGAAACAAGTACTAATGGACCTCCCAAACTAAGCTTCGACTCTTCTGCCATTTCGTTCACTTCACTTTCGTGAGTTTTCAGTTGATTGTACAAATCATTCAAAGAAGATGTGTCGAAACTTTGTTGATTTTTCACCATCATGCTAACACTCCTCCATTATTTACCGAGTCCCATAACAAAGGTGAGATTGAATTCTATGGCAGACCTCGTGATTCCATAACGATTGCATTTGTAAATCAGCTCGTTCAGCCTATCATAGTAACTTTCAATCGTTTCACCATCTTTTTGCTTGAAATCCTTCAATTCAATCAAACAGTGCTTAACTGAATTGATTTTCGTTTTCTCGCTACCTTGAAACTTTTCTTTGAGATTATTCCAGATGTCTTTTGCAGTTGCACAACTTCTGACATAGTTATACACAACTGGAGGCAATACACCACGTAGCTCTCTTATGCATCGTTTTTCAAGTTTCTTCATTCTATCAGTTTGAGCATCCACACTCGTAGTACCAGACGAAGATCCAATTGGTTGAAGATTCGTCGGAAGAGTAACATTCCCTGAGACGCAAGACCAGAGCTCTTCATCGAGTCCATTAAATTAATCTTGCATACGATCAGACCATTGATCATAGTATTCCGGAATGAGCATAGGAATCTTCGTTGAAGATCCTAGCAGATGAGAGTATGAAGTCATCGAGTTGAGATTGAAGTTCGCCATTGATGTACGGAAGAAAATTTTTCAGAATTTTTGAGAAATCAAAGAGAATTTGAAAGCAAATTGCTGAATTGATCAGAAATCTCAAGTAGAATACTCGATTCAACAAATCAATTGCAGAATCAAATCAAAGCTGAAGAATCAAATGTGCGGAAACTTTTTGAACCATAAATTTGATTCAAAAACCTTTTGAATCAGAGTGAAAATTAGATCGCAGATTATGATTCCTGCTCTGATACCAATTGATGAAGTATAGAATCAAGTATGAATCAAATTAGAGTTAAACGAACGTAGTTTGAACACACGATGTAAATATGATCTGGTTTCAGCTCTATTATGCTTTCAAATGTTACAGAGAGTATATAGACAAGTTCAGACAAAGACTCTTATCTAACTCTAAGTAATGTCCCTATTTATAGGAAACATGAAAGCACACAAAAAATTATTGTAGGACTAAACATCTAAGCTTCGTTACAAATATGCCTTGTAAAATAGACTTATGTCTTCGACATATTACAACAGGTATTCGACCTCTACATAGAGTAGTGATCTCATCATTTCTCTGTACTTCTTTTGATCAACAGCAACACCTGATGACTCCGAGAAGATCTTGTGTCCAAAACCCATAGGTACTTTCGAAGAGACACAACTGTCCATTGGATATTTTTTCAAAAGTTTAGAAATGTACTTCTCCTGGTGAATAAAGATTCCTCTATTGGTTTGCTTGACTTGGAGTCCGAGGAAGAAACTTAATTCACGGTTCATGCTCATTTGGAATCGACTAACCATTAACATGATAAAATCAGCAACCATTGATGAATCCGTGGATCCAAAAATGATGTCGTCAACATAGATTTGGACTAACATGAGATTGTTTCCATTTGATATTCAGAATAGGGTAGGATCGAGATATCCTCTTTCAAAACCATAACGTTTAAGAAAATCAGTGAGAGTCTCGTACCAGGCGCGTGGATCTTGCTTAAGGCCATAAATATATTTTCAGAGTTTGTAGCAATAGTTTGGATAAGAAAGATTGACAAAACCGAGGTTGTTGGAGATACACTTCGGTATTCAGCTCACCATTGAGAAAGGCACTTTTATCATCCATTTGGTAAACCTTAAAGCCTTTGTGAGCTGCATAAGCAAGAAAGATTCTGATGGCTTCAAGATGAGGAACACGAGTGAAAGTCTCGTCGTAATCAATTCCTTCGATATGAGTGAATCCTTTGGCCACCAATCTTGCTTTGTTTCTGATAATAACTCCGGCGTCATGTAGCTTGTTTCGGAAAACCCATCTCGTACCGAAAACAGGGTGATCCTAAAGAGGAGGGACGAGAGTGTACACTTCATTTCTATCAAATTTTGCTAACTCTGCTTGCATGGTTCTAATCTAGTCAGCATGTTCTAATGCTTCCTTGATGGATTTTGGTTCAACCATTGAGATAAATGCCGAGAAGTGACATTCACTTTGGATGTTTGTAGCAGAACGAGTTTGAATACCAGCATTGAGATTTTCGATGACCTAATTTGGAGGATGATCCTTTGTCCAGATGTGTAATCTAGGAAGCTCTTGTGCAGCAGATGATCTGACATTAACAATGGGGTTGTGTTGCCCACCTGAACAATTTGAATTTGAAGATGATTCTCCCCCTGAAATTCTGAACCGGAGATGTCGACGTCATCATCGATCGAAAAGTCAAAGAAGTTCGCATCGTCTTTGTTTTTGTTCGAAATTGGATTAAATTCGGCGAATTGATCAGCTGCAACTTGAAATCCATCCACATTTGATTTGACGGAAAGATGAACATTCCCCCCTCAATCTGAGAAGGTTGAAATGGTTCAAAATCAAATCGAGGAAAGGTAGGGGTCGGACTAGAAATATTTTGAGAAATTGGAGCTACAGTTGGTGAGGACAATCTTTATCGAGATTCTGAATCAAGAGCGGTTTCTAAAGGTCTGAACAAGCTTTCGAAGTCAACTTCATAGATGATTTGGGAATTCGGAGATCCTAGAGATGGAGCATCAGACTCCATGATGTGAGTTGTAACATGAGTTGGTTGAGAATTCCGAACATAGTTGTCATCAAAAGTAACATCAAATCTTGCTTCAAGTACACGAGTTCGACGATTAAGAACTCTGTAGGCTATGGATTTTGCTGAGAATCCCAAAAAGATTGCTTCATTGTCCTTGGGTTGAAAATTGGTGAGTTGATCATAGTTGTTTTTTATAAAGCACTTGTAGCCGAAAACATGTAGGAACGAGATACTCGGCTTATGACCATTCAAGACTTCATACAGTGTAATGTTGAGACGTTGATTAATGATGCTTCGATTTTGAGTGGACACAGCTTCAGCCCATAGATAGAGAGGTAGATTAGCAAAGTTCAGAATTAATCAAGCGGCTTCAATGAGAGTTCCCTTTCTTCTTTCAACCACACCGTTTTTTTAGAAGTACAGGGAGCAGAGAAATTGTGGTCGATTCCTTTGTCGGAGAGGAATTTATCAATGGTGACATTGGTGAATTTCGAGCCATTGTCACTTCGGATTATTCTTACAGGCAGTTTGACAAGAACTTCAATTTCTTTGATGAAATTAATAAGTTTCGTGGATGTTTCAGATTTTAGCCGAAGGAAGAAGACCCAGGTGAACCTTGTGTAGTCATCTACATTCACAAAAATGTACTTTTTGTGATGCAGAATTTCTACCGTGGAGGGTCCACAAAGACAATTATGCAGAAGTTCTAATGGTTCCGAAATTGATTTTTCGATGATAACATGATGACCTTTCTTGGATTGCTTCCCACATTCACATGGAGCACATAAATGATCATTTTCGAACATGAGGAGTAGAAGACCTCGGGCCATTTCACCGGAAACAAGTTCATTCATATATCGAAAGTTTAGATTAGCAAGCCTTCGATGCCATAGCCAACTAACGTCAGGAACAACCTTTGACAGAAGACAGAGTTGAGGCTTGCCAATGATCATGTTGATGTATAATGGATACATGTTTTTGTTGCGATTGGATTTGATAAGACATTCTTTCCGATCTTCTGTCATGATGTAGCTATGCTTTTTGCATAACTCAACACTTCGGTTGGAAGCAGTGAGTTGAGCCACACTAATCAGTTTGTGTTTCAGGTCAGCTACATATAATACATTGGAGACAGAGAATTTTTCCGTTGGTAAGGATGCCAAAACCTCGGATCTGAGAATTGTAGTTATTACCAAACATCATGTAACCAGCGTCTGGAGTGAGTTTGAGATCACGCAGAAAGTCTTTTTGCCCCTTCATGTGCATGGAACAAGCACTATCAATATACCATATTGTAACATACATGTTCAGTTATCGTGTTTTGTTTAAAAATGAATATTATTAAATAATATATGATTTTGAATGTTGAGTTCTAACAAGATAGTTTTATGAGATTGAAGTAAAACTATGTTTAGAATCATTCAGAAAGTATTGGAAGTCTTATGAGATTCCAATCAAAAGTCAATTATCGAAATTAACGAAAATATAAAGTTGGAAATAAATAAAAATAATGTTATTGAAAGTTGTAGATTATCCCGTTAGAAACATTTAGGCGAAAACCTCATCGAAATCTGAGTTATAACGAAGAAGTTATGACTTGTTGAAGTTTCGCGACAGAACCGGTACGACGCCATATGACATAAAAAGTGAGTTTTTGATAAACTACTTTTTAGCCTTAGTGATGTAAATTAAAGTCGTAGTATTCGTTAAACCGAGAATTTTCATAAAAAGAACGTCCAAATCTAACTTCGTATGACGAAGTTATGATTTTTCTAAGTTTCGATATCGCAATATTCAGCTAAAAACTCGAAATAAAGATCGAGTGATTTTTAGCCGACACAACCTAAACGAGAATCAAAGATCTCGTTAATAGTAGTACAACGGTAAAAAGACATACGAAAACGGATGTCAAATGAAGAAGTTATGAATTTTTAACGGACTTTTCCTGTCCCGGCCCATTAAAAATATAACTTTAAAAATAAAGGCAAAATTAGCGGACGGAGTCTAAACAAAAGTTGTATAGTATCATCTCGCCTACGCGTGTATATAAAGAACGTCAAAAATGGAGCTCGTATGTAAAATATATGGACTTTAGAAGTTTGATAAATCAAAGTACGCCCAGCGTACTCGTGTAAGAGACCTGGAGTCCGTCACCCTCCCTATTCCTTCACATGAGTTCCACGTGTCGTAGGCTTGACACGTCCGAGCTGATCTACTTCGCAGGCCCTGCGTAGTAGACCGCCAAGCAGTACGACCAGCGTACCAAGGAATTACGCCCAACGTAATCAGGTGCTTCGGTCCCCTATAAATAGGATGCGAGGTTGCCCGTATTTTGGTTGCCATTTTTCAATCTCTCTCACTAGAAAACCTCTCTCTAGCCTACTTTTAACCCCCGAAGTCCTAGTATCATTCCTGACACCCGAAGCAAGTCCCGAAGCCCCGAAGTTCCCGAGAAAACCATCTTACTAGTCAAAACTCTGCCCGAGTAAGGCCCGGTGTTCAACTAAAACCCCGGTTTCGTCACAAAAAGTCATTTTTAGAGTCGAAGTACTGCCCAAATTATCATTTATTCATTTGGTTATTTCACGGTGAGTTCAATATATGGACAATTGTATGTTATGTGTTATATGTTCAATGTGCTTTCCCGTGTTATTATGATAATGAGCTATACCTTAGACCACAAAGTGTATGACATAAGCATCACTTGGGTACAGGTATGTAGCCTTTGGCCATGAAGTGTATGACATAAGCATCACTTTGGCATTGGCAGAATGCTAAGATAGGGCTGAAAGCTTGTGTATTCTAGCAAAATGATATTCTGAAATTGTATTTTCTGCGCCACTTGAGCTAAAGTCTTATTGATGTATATCAAGTATTAAAATTGTTGTTTCTCATTAATTGTAAATCTTTGAATCAGATCATCTGTTGATATCGAAATCCTGTCATATGATACACATATACCTTTGTTGTTCTTTGTCCCTCTTTGTTTCATTCATATATATATATATATATATATATATATATATATATATATATATATATATATATATATATATATATATATATATATATATATATATATATATATATATATATACGGCATAACGTTGTAACTGTTATTGAACTCACTAAGCATCACCCGCTTATCCCTCTCAATGTTTTAATTATTGCAGGTGGTAAGCATCCAGTATAGTTGTGTATTGGTAGAAGATGTAGAATAGATAATATTATAGCTTTTGCATTTAGTGTATAAATTCCTGGGAAATTATGTATTATATAAAACTTTGTAAAAATCTTAATAGTCGGTTTGTATCCAGTCTTTGTAATAAGACCATATATGTAAAATGTGTTTATGAATATGCATGTAGCATGTTTTTGGAGTAATAATATTGTAAAGTTTAGAAAGGGGCTCTTTCAATCATGGCATCAGAGTAGTAGTTTAAGTGAACTAAATACCACAAATTGACATTTAGACTTAAACCGTCGGAAGTTCAATATATGAACGGATCCATTATAAGTATATGGATACAAACCATAGGAAAGACTTAAGTAAAGTATTAGGTAATATTAAATCCTAATATTCTAAAATACTTTGTTGCTCCAAATTTTCAGAAGAATGGCTGAACAGGAAGGTAGCCATACACCACAAGTGGGTGGAGATCCTAAACCTGGTGAAGTAAATACTCCAGTATCCCCTCGTGAGGAACGACTCTTGGGTAAACTTACTGGTATTATTCGGCATACTCTCGAGGAACACAAAAAGAATGGTGATAAAGGTAAAGAGAAAGCCATCGGAGAATCTTCAAAAGGAGAAGCGAAACGTCCCTAATTTAAAACCTTCAAGAGTAGTGGTGCTACAGAGTTTTCAGGTGCCCTTAATCCTATTGTTGTTCTTACCTGGATCCAGAACACGGAAAAAGTATTATGTATCTCTCATGTGATAAATGAAGACAATGTCAATTACGCTTCCGCAATGTTCACCGGAGAAGCTTTGGTCTGGTGGGAAACAGCATTTGAAGCTCTTAAAGAGTATGATCAGGAGAATTTATCTTGGGGAATGTTCAAAACTCGCTTACTAGAAAATTATTGTCCTCTAGATATGAGGAGAAGATTGGAGAAGGAGTTCCTTGAACTTAAGCAAGGAGGAATAACCGTGAATGAATATGAAACTCAATTCAATCAAAAAGCATGGTTTGCTACAAAGTATATTCCAACTGAAGATGATAAAATTCAGTTATTCATGGAAGGATTACGATATGAAATCCACGATTTCGTGAGCAATCGGGATGTTCTATCATTTGATAAAGCTTTTGAGTATGCTCGAAAGCATGAGCATGACTTAGAGATATGTGGTGGTACTCTTTCTGTTCCGAAGCATCCACGTGTTGATCGAACTGTTCCTGTTTCCTCTATTCCACAACCTCAATCTATTTGAATAGATCCCGGTAAACAAGTGCAATATCATAATACGTCTCGTGGCCGCGGTAGGTCATAATCTTTTTCTATACAGTCGCCATCGTGTCGAAATTGTAGAAAGAATCATTTGGGCGAATGCAGAATAGAAAAAGGTTTAGTGGTCTATTTTGGATGTGGAGAAATAGGCCACAAGAAGCCCGTTTTCCCAATGAAGGACGTTACATGTTTTGCTTGTGGTATTACTGGCCACAGGAAGCGCTTCTGTCCTACTCTTAATAGTCATGTGGCGGGGAGTCAAGCTTCTGTTCAACAACCGGCAAGAAGTCAAACTCGTGTTCAACAACCAAAGAGTACTCCAACAAAAAAGGAGGAGGTGCCAAAAGCTAAAGGTCGTGCATTCCAAATTACCACTGAGGAAGCACGTGAAGACCCGACTGTTGTGACTGGTACATTTCTCGTCAACTCTAGACCTGCTCACATCTTATTTGATTCTGGTGCCTCAGATTCTTTTGTGTCTGATGAATTTGCACGTTCTTTTCAAATTGCTTGCTATGCACTCGCTCAACCGTTTCATGTAGACACAGCAGGAAGTATATCATTACTTGCTGATAAAGTCTATTAAGATTGTGTCATAGAAATCGAACGTTATAATTTTCTTGCTAACCTTATCCCTATCTCCTTGCCCAACTTTGATATTATTCTCAGCATGGATTGGTTGTCAAAGAACCATGCATAACTCTTGTGCTATGAGAAGATAGTACGCATTCCTATTGAAGGGGAGGATCCGATTTATGTCTACGGTGAATAAAGAATTAAAATCTTAAAAATAATCTCTTTCTTAAAAGCTCGTAAGTTTATATCGAAAGGGTGTTCTACCTATATGGCCTATACAGTTGATATCTCAAAAGAAGGGAAGAAAACTGTAAATGATGTTTTCGTTGTTAATGAATATCCTGATGTTTTCCCTGATGATTTGCCTGGACTTCCTCCAGATAGGCAAGTAGAATTCTGAATTGATCTTGTACCTGGTGTTGCTCCAATTGCAAAGACTCCTTATCGTCTTGCGCTAGCTGAAATGAAGGAAATGATGATCCAACTGCAGGAATTACTTGACAAAGGCTTTATTCGACCAAGTACCTCTCCTTGGGGTGCTCCAGTATTGTTTGTCAAGAATAAAAACGGTTCGATGCGAATATGTATTGATTACCGTGAGCTAAATAAGGTAACTATCAAGAACAAGTACTCACTACCTCGCATTGACGATTTATTTGATCAACTTCAGGGTGTTAGCTATTTCTCGAAGATTGATTTAAGATCTGGCTATCATAAGTTGAAAGTACACGAGCAGGATGTACTGAAGACTGCTTTTCGTACTCGTTATGGGCATTTCAAATTCCTTGTCATGCCATTCGGTTTGACAAATGCTCCTGCCGTATTCATGGATATGATGAATCGGGTAAGTCGTCCAATGCTCGATAGATCTGTCATCGTATTCATTGATGATATTCTAATCTATTCCAAGTCTGAATCTGATCATACCATTCATATTCGCTAAATATTAGAACTTCTTCGAAAGGAAAAACTATATGCTAAATTCTCGAAATGTGAATTTTGGCTTCGCCAAGTCCAATTTCTCGGCCATGTGATTTCTGGTGACGGTATATCCGTAGATCCTACCAAAATCGAAGTCATTCAAAATTGGGAAGCGCCTCGTAATTCTTCTGAAATTCGTAGTTTCTTGGGTCTCGTGGAATATTACCGGAGATTCATTAAAGACTTTTCACGTATAGCTGTACCTCTCACAAGTCTTACACGAAATGAAGCAAAGTTCGAATGGGGTGAAGCCCAAGAAAAAGCTTTCTCAACTCTAAAATATCTTTTGACTCATGCTCCGATCTTATCACTTCCAGAAGGTGATAATGATTTTTCTGTGTATAGTGACGCTTCAAGATTGGGACTAGGTTGCGTGTTGATGCAGCGTGGTAAAGTAATAGCCTATGCTTCAAGACAACTGAAAGAGTATGAAAAGAATTATCCCACCCATGACCTCGAACTCCCTGCAGTAGTATTTGCCCTAAAACTTTGGAGACATTATCTTTTTGGTACAAAATGCCAATAGTTTACCGACCACAAAAGTCTCAAGTATATAATCATTCAGCAAACTCTGAATATGAGACAACAACGAGCTATGGAGCTGATCAAAGACTATGACTGTGAAATCATGTATCTGATGGGTTTTAGGTACAACAAATAAACTAGAAACAATTCCTAAGTTCACATGCAACCTACTTTGGATCTATGTTTTAACTATTGAACATACAACTTTAAATTGCAAAAAAAGAACCCTAGAGGAGAGAGGCTAATTTCGAAATTAACAAACTAGGGTTTAGGGTTTACATACCTTTCAATTGTTATAGCAAACAATTGATAATCCCTTGATCTTGATCTTGATCTTCTTGGAAGCTTTAGCACCACAAGTGTAATGCCTCTAATGGAATCACACCCAAACTAGCAAGAAGGAAAGTAGAAGAGAGAGAGGAGAGGGAGTATGCAAAATCTCGGCCTTAGGGTTTCTTCAAAAGAAAGAGTGACCAAAAACATGAACCAGGAGGCTCCTTATATAGCTGAGGGATCTAGGGTTTAAGGGAAACCCTAGTTATCCTTTGCTTAGGGCCTAAGCAAACCCAAGGGCCTTATCCAAGCCCCTATGGACGAAATTATTAGGGTTTCCCCTAAAGATTTCGTCCACCCTCTTCCAAGGGGGTTCTAGAGCCTTCCACTCAACTATTAGATAATTGCAAACTAGTCTCTGCACCTTATAATTAATTCTTTTAACCCCAAAATCAATTCTGATTAATTTCTGGCTAACAATTAATTAAACATAATGATTTCTAATTAATATATTAATCCAATAACATATTAATAAATCATTTATATATATTAATTTATTAATCTTATAAATTAATATCTCTCCTTTCATAATTTCCTTGTCCAGTTGCTAGGTTGAGGGCAACCCAAAAGGACTGTGCTGCTATCAATTCAAGTACATACCAATTATAGTTATGGGCTTAGACACCTAATCCAACAGTCTCCCACTTGGATAAGTCTGTAACTATAATTGCTAGTATGCATTCTAAATTTGACCAGCAAATTGTAGCTTCCAAAAGCTGCTGCCGAACTCTGACCCAGTCAGTTACGTGTCCTAAGATAAGTGATCATATAATCCTTCGTTCTCCTGGATATCCCCAGACAAAAGACATGGAATATAATCAATCTCTTTGTCCAGAATCTATGTTTCCCGATTCCTTATTTGTGATGATGTAGGACTTCTAATTGAACACATCAATTTAGTCCTGGCTGGGCCCAGCACACAAGTCAACACCAAATTATCGAGGGGCCCACAGATATCGCTTTTCCTGTTAGGGCAAAAGGAACGAATAAACGTTGACTCATATGCTTGTATCTTTTACTCATCAAATTATACATGACAATAAATTTTATAACACCAAGTTACTGATGCGGTTTCGTATCACCAATGTATTACCGACTTTGTAAATTACAACTCATATATCTTCGTTTCAAGATTATAAGATATTATCGTCTCAGTATTACTCGTGATGAATTCCATGAAGTGATACTCTGAGCGAGGGTTTATCCAATACTCAAATCTCAATTTCTGAGTACTCATGAACATTGCAGCAATTCTATTGCCATGTCTATCCTTAGACAATCTGCAATCCAATTCATGACAGTCTTAATTCACTACTTACTTCCAAGAGTACGAGCGACTGTGGAGTTTGAATAATCTCATTATTCAGGAAGTAAAACATGCAAAAATGAAACACAATGATAAACAATTGACAAAAGGTAGTAGCCAAACTTATAAATAATACTTTATTATTTAATCACCAAAAGTCAATTACATTTACTTTGTTACAATAACTAAAACTAATCTAACTACTAAAACTAATATCATCTTTCGGTCCTATGCTTCGAGCATGCTGAATATGCTTAGCCCTACTCAGACCCTTTGTGAGAGGATCTGCTGGGTTATCTTCAGATGACACCCTCTTTACTATAAGATGGCCTTCTTCTACTCTATGTCTGATGAAATGGTACTTTCTGTCGATATGTCTGGTCTTACCATGATCTCTCGGTTCCTTTGTCAAGGCAACCGCTCCTTCATTATCGCAGAACAGTTCCATAGGCTCCTGGATGGTTGGAACAACTCAGAGATCCCCGATGAAGTTCCTCAACCAAGCTGCTTCTTTCGACGCTTCACTTGCTGCTATGTACTCTGATTCACAAGTAGAATCAGCCACCGTATTTTGCTTGGAACTCTTCCAAGTAAATGCTCCTCCATTCAGTAAAAATACCCAACCCGACTGAGAACGGAAGTTATCTCTATCCGTCTGAAAGTTGGCATCACTATAACCATCTACTCTCAAAGTATCACTGCCACCAAGCACAAGAACCCAGTCCTTTGTCCTTCGCAAATACTTGAGTATATTCTTAACTGCTATCCAATGAGCTCTACCTGGGTTTCCCTGATAGCGACTGACCATGCTCAAAGCAAATGCCACATCAGGGCGAGTACATGTCATAGCGTACATGATCGATCCGACAGCGGAAGCATAAGGTACACGACTCATGTCATCTATTTCAACATCTGTACTCGGGCATTGAGTCTTACTCAATTTGGTATTGCTCTGGATAGGTAGCTCTCCCTTCTTGGAATTTTCCATACTAAACCTCTTTAGTACCTTATCCAAGTATGTGCTCTGACTAAGTCCAATTAGTCTCTTCTTTCTATCTCTCAATATTCTAATCCCAAGAATATAGGCAGCTTCTCCAAGGTCTTTCATGGCAAAACACTTTCCAAGCCAAGACTTAACTTCTTTTAAGGTTGGAACGTCGTTACCAATGAGTAATATGTCATCGACATACAACACCAGAAAAGTTACTATACTCCCACTAGCCTTGATATACACACAGAACTCATCTTCACTTCTAGAGAAACCAAACTCTTTGACTTTCTCATGGAAGCAAAGATTCCAACTGCGAGATGTTTGTTTCAATCCATAAATGGATTTCTCAATCTTGCACACTCTATTGGGGAACTTTGCATCAACAAAACCCTCTGGCTGACTCATGTAAACATCTTCAGCCAACTTCCCATTAAGGAAAGCAGTTTTGACATCCATCTGCCAGATTTCATAATCATGAAAGGCAGCTATGGCGAGCAATATCCTAATAGATTTAATCTTAGCCACTGGCGAGAAGGTCTCATCATAGTCAACCCCTGGGATTTGAGTGAAACCTTTTGCAACCAGTCGAGCCTTGAATGTGTGCACATTTCCATCCATGTCTGTCTTCTTCTTGAAGATCCATTTGCACCCAACTGTCTTACGACCTGGTGCACTATCAACCAAATTCCAAACTTAGTTTTCATACATGGACTTAATCTCGCTGTCCATTGCCTCTTTCCACTTGGAAGCCTCTGGGCCTGCCATTGCTTCCTTATAAGTGACCGGTTCATCTAAGTGTACCAGTGTTCTGTCACTTATGAATGTGTTACCATCTGAAGTAATATGAAAACCATACAACTCAGGTGGCACACTCACCCTAGTGGATCTTCTAAGAGGTAATGAGTTATCGATTGGTTCAACAGGAACTGTTTCCTCTGGTTGAGTGCTAGTGTCATCTAAGGTTCCTTCATTGGCTGACTCTTGAATTTCTTCAAGGTCAATAGTGCTCCCACTGTCCTCTTTGAATATGAGCTCTCTTTCAAGAAAGACTCCTCTTCGTGCTACAAAGACCACGTTCTCACTAGGCCTGTAGAACAAATATCCAAAAGACTGCTTTGGGTAACCAATGAAAACACATTTCTCACTTCTAGCTGCTAGCTTGTCGTGAGTCTCTCGTCTTACGAAAGCTTCACAACCCCAGACTTTAATATGTGCTAACGAGGGAACTTTCCCTGTCCACATTTCGTGAGGTGTTTTGGCAACCTTCTTTGTAGGGACAAGATTGAGGATGTGGTCGGCTGTCTCTAAGGCATACCCCCAGAAGTGAATAGGAAGCGAAGCCCGACTCAACATAGAACGAACCATGTCTAACAAGGTTCGATTGCGCCTCTCAGCTACACCATTTAACTATGGTGTCCTAGGAGGAGTCAATTGTGAGACTATCCCACATTCTTTCAGATAGTCGTTAAACTCGATACTAAGATACTCCCCGCCTCTATCGGATCTAAGTATCTTTATCTTTCTGCCCAATTGATTTTCGACTTCATGCTTAAACTCTTTGAACTTTTCAAAAGTTTCTGACTTATGCTTGATCAAGTAGATATATCCATATCTGCTATAATCGTCAGTGAAAGTCACATAGAATCGATTAGCATCTCTTGTAGTTGATCTGAAGGGCCCACACACATCTGTGTGTATGAGATCCAACAGACCTTCACCTCTTTCACAAGACCCTGTGAATGGTGATTTTGTCATCTTTCCCAAAAGACAAGATTCACACATATCATCTGACTTTAGGTCAAATGATTCCAACACTCCATCCTTTTGGAGTTGGGCTATGCGTTTCTTGTTAATGTGTCCAAGACGACAATGCCACAAGCATGCCTTGTCTACACTATTAGACAAGTCAATATTAAGTACACTATTTCCTAGGCTATCAACACAAGTCACTGTTTCATACACACCATTACAAGGCAAAGCTTCAAACATAAAAACACCATTCTTATAAACAGAAATTGAACCATTCAAATCATTAAAAGAATATGTAAAACCTTGTCTGAACAATGCATGAAATGAAATAATGTTTCTCGTCATCTCAGACGAATAGCAACAATTTATTAAATCTAATCTAACATCATTACTAAGCAGAAGCTGATAAAGTCCGATCTTGGTTACTGGTGAAGACTTTATGTTTCCCATGATCAGGTTTATCCTTCCTCGCTCTATCTCCTCACTTTCCTTTAGACCCTGCAAATCAGAACAGATATGAAAACCACATCCTGTATCAAGGACCCATGAACGAGAAGATAATGAGTTATTAGCAGAAATAGTGTAAATACCTGCCGAAGATGGCTTCACTTTGCCATCCTTGATATCTTGCAGATATTGTGGGCAAGATCTCTTCCAATGCCCTTTTTGGTTGCAATAAAAGCAAACTGCCTCTTTTGGATCAGAAACATGGGGAGTGGAACCATTGGGCTTAGCCTTTGGGCCATTACTAGATGACCCAGCTTGAGCCTTGCTCTTCCAGTTTTGTTTGGGAGGACCTTTCCTCTTTTTCCCCTTTCCCTGTCCAATAGCCAAAACAGGGGCACTCGTAGATGTGGAGGGTATACTTTTACCCTTCATCCCTGCCTCAGCTGTCTGCAACAAGTTGTGCAATTGTGCCAAGGTCTGCTCTGTATTGTTCAAATGGTAAGTTAGAATAAACTGACCATAACATTCAGGAAGTGAGTTCAAGACCATGTCAATGGCCAATTCCTCATCAAAGTGAATATTGAGCTTGACCAAACGCTCTATGTAGCGTTGCATTCTTTGCACATGTGACACTACCGACTCCCCATCCTTCATCTTGCAAGCCATGAGTGACTTGACTACTTCGAACTTTTCTTGACGAGCTCGCTTATGGTACTTTTCCATAAGGTCCTTGTTCATCTCGAAAGGCCAATAGTCCTCATAGTACCTCTGCAGTTCTGGGGACATAGTTGCCACCATGATGCATGCCACTTTGGTAGCATCATCGTAATGTTTCTTGTAGGCAGCAAGATCTTCAGGAGTAGCTTCATTCTCATCAAGCTCTTTGAGCTCCTTTTCAAGAACATATTCTTTGTTCTCGAAACGAAGAGCCATCTTGATGTTGCGCATCCAATCGTTATAGTTTGAGCCATCCATAACGACTTTGGAGCAGATATTGAGCAAAGAGAAGTTCTGGTTGGAGGAGGATGAAGCAGAAGTGTTTCCAGGAGTAGACATCTGAAAAGAAAGAAAGTTTTAGTTAGATTTCAAGATACCTTAATAGAATAACCCAAAGATATAATATCAAGGTTAGGATCCAACTATGAAGATTCACAACTTAGAAATGGGATGCCGAGATCCAAGTGCAAATTTCATAAAGGTAGGTGAATGACGATTCACCAATTCCACCATTAGACGAAACAAACGAAGTGAAATTCCTAATTCTTTTGAGATACATTGAAACTATTCAATGGCATGTTTTAATCTCAGATTATGCTCTTCTATTTGTGACTGGGATGCCGAGGATCACAAACAAGATGTGAATAACCATGCAAATGTGCTTGGTAACCTCATTGTCTTTATCATTAACTATTGATGTGCTGGTAAACCACACACGCTCCATCAAAATGACAATTATGAGATACCCATTACTACTCTTTATTAGTGCCTTTTAGTGTGCTGGTTAACCACACACGCTCCACTAACGACCAATAAAGCATAATGTGCAATTTCATGGATTAGCATACTTTTCACATTTTTCCTAAAGTAACTAGAGTTGGGATTTTGAAAATAATGTTCTAGTACTTTCTTTAATATCATTATACTTTTAATGAGAAGTAGTTGTCCTATCAAATCCGTTCTGCTAACGACCCTCCACTAATCAAGGAAGCGGTGGGTGAGAGTGGACACCCATTCAACTACCATTTTATAGGCAGTTTCCTTATACCCCCTTATAGATTAGCTTCGTGAATGAGGCATACTAGCGATTTGACTGACCATGTTCTTATACATATATAATATTAAACTTTTAATTATAATATATATATAAGGTGTGTTTTAAAACATTTTAAAATTTCAAGGGTTTATAAATTTCGAAATTTAAGCTATTAAATTTAAATTTAAATAAACCAATTAACTAGATTTAATATTTATCTTTTAATTAACTATTAATCAAATTATTAAATCTTGTAAGAATTATCTAATTAAATTAATCCATTAATTTAATCCTAATCCTTATCCCTCTAAATTTCGAAAAATAGGGTAAGGATAATTATCCAATTAATCTAATTAAGCAACAATTATCCAAAACAAGAAACCCTAAAACTTCTAAGCAAATTTCGAAATTTACAAGGGAGGAGGCTAGGGTTTTCAAAACCCTAACCCTAATTTCGATTAGGGTTCTTTGGAGGCTAGGGTTTTCGAAAAAACCCTTTGATCCAAAACCCTAGAAATCGAAAATTTTGGCCTTTAGGATTTAATAGCTATAAACCCTAATTTGCAATTCAACAATTATAGCAATTCAATTTAAAACAACAATGGCTCTGATACCACTGATGGGTTTTAGGTACAACAAATAAACTAGAAACAATTCCTAAGTTCACATGCAACCTACTTTGGATCTATGTTTTAACTATTGAACATACAACTTTAAATTGCAAAACAAGAACCCTAGAGGAGAGAGGCTAATTTCGAAATTAACAAACTAGGGTTTAGGGTTTACATACCTTTCAATTGTTATAGCAAATAATTGATAATACCTTGATCTTGATCTTGATCTTCTTGGAAGCTTTAGCACCACAAGTGTAATGCCTCTAATGGAATCACACCCAAACTAGCAAGAAGGAAAGTAGAAGAGAGAGAGGAGAGGGAGTATGCAAAATCTCGGCCTTAGGGTTTCTTCAAAAGAAAGAGTGACCAAAAACATGAACCAAGAGGCTCCTTATATAGCTGAGGGATCTAGGGTTTAAGGGAAACCCTAGTTATCATTTGCTTAGGGCCTAAGCAAACCCAAGGGCCTTATCCAAGCCCCTATGGACGAAATTATTAGGGTTTCCCCTAAAGATTTCGTCCACCCTCTTCCAAGGGGGTTCTAGAGCCTTCCACTCAACTATTAGATAATTGCAAACTAGTCCCTGCACCTTATAATTAATTCTTTTAACCCCAAAATCAATTCTGATTAATTTCTGGCTAACAATTAATTAAACATAATGATTTCTAATTAATATATTAATCCAATAACATATTAATAAATCATTTATATATATTAATTTATTAATCTTATAAATTAATATCTCTCCTTTCATAATTTCCTTGTCCAGTTGCTAGGTTGAGGGCAACCCAAAAGGACTGTGCTGCTATCAATTTAAGTACATACCAATTATAGTTATGGGCTTAGACACCTAATCCAACAGTATCATCCTGGAAGGGCCAATGTAGTCATCGATGCACTACGAAGGAAGGTTTATCGTAATAGTGTGTGTTATGTTATTACTCACACTACAATAAAGTTCACTATTCTTGATGAACTAGAGAAATGGCAAGTAGAGGCCTTAAAGCCATAAAATATGAAGAAAGAAGGGATGGTACATTATGTTGATATTTTACTCCATGACCCACGTGGATTGAAGGTGTTTAATAATCGGCTATGGATTCCAAAGATTGGTGGACTAAGACGGAAGATCTTAGATGAAGCCCATAAGTCTAAGCTGTCAATACATCCTGGTACAAGTAAAATGTACTATGATGTACGAGTTGATTATTGGTGGCCTGGATTGAAGAGAAACATTGGAAGATACGTACAGGAATGCTTAGTATGCTTACAAGTCAAAGCAGAACATCAAAAGCTATATGGGAGCGCAGAAGGTATTAATGTCCCTATGTGGAAATGGGAGGAGTTGTCCATGGATTTTATTACCAAATTGCCGAAGACTGCGAGACAGAATGATAGCATTTGGGTAACTGTCGACCGACTGACTAAGAGTGCACATTTTCTTGCCATGTGTGAAACAACTCCAATGGAGAAATATGCACAAGTATACTTGGATGAAATTGTTGCGAGACATGGCGTGCCACTAAAGATTATTTCCGATCGTGATACTCGCTTTACTTCTCATTTATGGGCGAGTATGCATCGTGAATTAGGATCTCGGATCGCTCTCAGCACAACTTATCATCCCCAGACAGATGGTCAGACGGAGAGAACAATCCAAACAATAGAAGATATGCTTCGTGCATGCGTCTTGGAATTCGGTGGTAACTGGGATAAGTATTTATCTCTTGTCGAATTTCCATATAATAACAGTTACCACGCTTCAATCACAATGCCACTATATGAAGCATTATATGGTCGGAAATGTCGTACTCCATTATGTTGGCGTGATATAGGACAAAAAATCCTTGGAGGCCCTGAAATGATTCAAGACACCACTGACAAGATTCATATTGTACGAGAAAGAATGAAAGCGGCCCAAGATCGACAGAAGTCCTATGCAGAAAAGAGGAGACGACCCATAGAATTCCAGGTGGGTGATTTTGTAATGCTAAAGGTGTCCCCATGGAAAGGCATTATGCGATTTGGGAAGAAAGGAAAATTGAGTCCTAGATTTGTTGGTCCTTTCAAAATCATCCAGAGAATTGGTAAACAAGCATACCGCCTGGAATTGCCTGAAGATTTGGAAGGTATTCATGATGTGTTTCATGTGAGTTATCTGCGTAAATGTTTAAGCATATATGATGAAACAGTTCCATTATCCGAGGTGAAACTGGATAATAAGTTAACATATGTAGAAGAGCCTGAACATATCATAAACGAAAGAACGACTAATCTACGTAATAAAGAAGTGGAGTTGTTGCTTGTCAAGTGGAAACACCATCGAGGCCCAAATTATACTTGGGAAAATAAGAATGAGACACGAGCGAAATATCCCCATTTGTTTAAATTGTTGTAATTTCGGGGACGAAATCCTCAAAAGGAGGAGGTATTTGTAACATACACGTTTAGTTGTCGTGTTTTGTTTAAAAATGAATATTATTAAATAATATATGATTTTAAATGTTGAGTTCTAACAAGATAGTTTTATGAGATTGAAGTAAAACTATGTTTAGAATCATTCGGAAAGTATTGGAAGTCTTATGAGATTTCAATCAAAAGTCAATTATCGAAATTAACGAAAATATAAAGTTGGAAATAAATAAAAATAATGTTATTAAAAGTTGTATATTATCTCGTTAGAAACATTTTGGAGAAAACCTCATCGAAATCTGAGTTATAATGAACAAGTTATGATTTGTTGAAGTTTCGCGACAGAACCGGCACGACGCCATATGACGTAAAAAGTGAGTTTTCGATAAACTACTTTTTAGCCTTAGTGTTCTAAATGAAATTCGTAGTATTCGTTAAACCGAAAATTTTCATAAAAAGAACGTCCAAATCTAACTTCGTATGAGGAAGTTATGATTTTTCTAAGTTTCGATATAGCAGTATTCAGCTAAAAACTCGAAATAAAGATCGAGTGAGTTTTAGCCGACACAACCTAAGCGAGAATCGAAGATCTCGTTAATAGTAGTACAACGGTAAAAAGACAGATGAAAACGGATGTCAGATGAAGAAGTTATGAATTTTTAACGGACTTTTCCTGTCCTGGCCCGTTAAAAATATAACTTTAAAAATAATGTCAAAATTATCCGACGGAGTCTAAACAAAAGTTGTAGAGTATCATCTCACCTACGCGTGGATATAAAGAACGTCAAAAACGGAGCTCGTATGCAAAAGATATGGATTTTAGAAGTTTCACAAATCAAAGTACGCCCAGCGTACTCGTGTAAGAGACCCGGAGTCTGTCACCCTCCCTATTCCTTCGCATGAGTGCCACGTGTCGTAGGCTTAACGTGTCCGAGCTGATCTACTTCGTATGCCCAGCGTAGTAGACCGCCAAGGAGTACGCCCAGCGTACCAAGGAATTACCCCCAGCGTAATCAGGTGCTTCGGTCCCCTATAAATACGATGCGAGGCTGCCCGTATTTTGGTTGCCATTTTTCAATCTCTCTCACTACAAAACCTCTCTCTAGCTTACTTTCAACAAGTCATAACTTCTTCGTTATAACTCGGATTTCGATGAGGCTTTCGCCTAAATGTTTCTAACGAGATAATTTACAACTTTCAATAACATTATTTTTATTTATTTCCAACTTTATATTTTCTTTAATTTTGATAATTGCCTTTTGATTGGAATCTCATAAGACTTCCAATATTTTCCGAATGATTCTAAACATAGTTTTACTTCAATCTCATAAAACTATCTTGTTAGAACTCAACACTCAAAATCATATATTATTTAATAATATTCATTTTTAAACAAAACACGATAACTGAACGTGTATGTTACAAATACCTCCTATTTCGTCCCCGAAATTACAACGATTTAAACAAATGGGGATATTTCGCTCTTATCTCATTCTTATTTTCCCAAGTATAATTTGGGACTCGATGGTGTTTCCACTTGACAAGCACCAACTCCACTTCTTTATTACGTAGATTAGTCGTTCTTTCGTTTACGATCTCTTCAGGCTCTTCTACATATGTTAACTTATTAGCCAGTTTCACCTCGGATAATGGAACCGTTTCATCATATATGCTTAAGCATTTACGCATATAACTCACATGAAACACATCATGAATACCTGCCAAATCTTCAGGCAATTCCAGGCGGTATGCTTGTTTACTGATTCTCAAGATGATTTTGAAAGGACCAACAATTCTAGGACTCAATTTTCCTTTCTTCCCAAATCGCATAATGCCTTTCCATGGAGACAACTTCAGCATTATGAAATCACCCACCTGGAATTCTATGTGTCGTCTTCTCTTTTCCGCATAGGACTTCTATCGATCCTGGGCCGCTTTCATTCTTTCTCGTACAATTTGAATATTGTCAGTGGTGTCTTGAATCATTTCAGGGCCTCCAAGGATTTTCTGTCCTATATCACGCCGACATAATGGAGTACGACATTTACGACCATATGATGCTTCATATTGTGGCATTTTGATTGAAGCGTGGTAACTGTTATTATATGAAAATTCGACAAGAGGTAAATATTTATTCCAATTACCACCGAACTACAAGACGCATGCACGAAGCATATCTTCTACTATTTGGATTGTTCTCTCCGTCTGACCATCTGTCTGGGGATGATAAGTTGTGGTGAGAGCGATCTGAAATCCTAATTTACGTTGCATACTTGCCCAAAAATGAGAAGTGAAACGAGTATCACGATCGGAAATAATATTTAGTGGCACGCCATGTCTCGCAATATTTCATCGAAGTATACTTGTGCGTATTTCTCCATTGGCGCTGTTTCACGAATGGCAAGAAAATGTGCACTCTTAGTCAGTCGGTCGACAATTACCCAAATGCTATCATTCTGTCTCGCAGTCTTCGGCAATTTGGTATTAAAATCCATGGACAACTCCTCCCATTTCCACATAGGGACATTAATACCTTCCGGGCTCCCGTATAGCTTTTGATGTTCCGCTTTGACTTGTAAACATACTAAGCATTCTTGTACATATCTTCCAATCTCTCTCTTCAATCCAGGCCACCAATAATCAACTCGTACATCATAGTACATTTTACTTGTACCAGGATGTATTGACATCTTAGACTTATGGGCTTCATCTAAAATCTTCTGTCTTAATCCACCAATCTTTGGAATCCATAGCTGATTCTTAAACACCTTCAATCCACGTGGGTCATCGAGTAAAATATCAGCATAATGTACCATCCCTTCAGAGTTTGTTGACTGAATATATACTTGAGACTTTTGTGGTTGGTAAACAATTGGCATTTTGTACCAAAAGATAATGTCTTCAAAGTTTTAGGGAAAATACTACTGCAGCGAGTTCAAGGTCATGGGTGTGATAATTCTTTTCATACTCTTTCAGCTGTCTTGAAGCATAAGCTATTACTTTACCATGCTACATCAATACACAACCGAGTCCTAACCTTGAAGCATCGCTATCTACGGAGAAATCATTATCACCTTCTGGAAGTGATAAGATTAGAGCATGAGTCAAAAGATCTTTTAGAGTTGAGAACGCTTTTTCTTAAGCTTCACCCCATTCGAACTTTGCTTCCTTTCGTGTAAGACTTGTGAGAGGTACAACTATACGTGAAAAGTCTTTAATGAATCTCCGGTAATATCCCACGAGACCAAAGAAACTGTGAATTTCAGAAGCATTACGGGGCGCCTCCCAATTCCGAATGGCTTCGATTTTGGTAGGATCTACGGATATACCGTCACCAGAAATCACATGACCGAGAAATTGGACTTGGCGAAGCCAAAATTAACATTTTGAGAATTTAGCATATAGTTTCTCCTTTCGAAGAAATTCTAATATTTCACGAATATGAATGGCATGATCAGATTCAGACTTGGAATAGATTAGAATATCATCAATGAATACGATGACATATTTATCGATCATTGGATGGCATACCCGATTCATCATATCCATGAATACAGCAGGAGCATTTTTCAAACCAAATGGCATGGCAAGGAATTCATAATGCCCATATCGAGTACGAAAAGCAATCTTCGGTACATCCTGTTCGTGTACTTTCAACTGATGATAGCCAGATCTCAAATCCATCTTCGAGAAATAGGTAACACCCTGAAGTTGATCAAATAAATCGTCAATGCGAGGTAGTGGGTACTTGTTCTTGATAGTTACCTTATTTAGCTCACGGTAATCAATACACATTCGCATCGAACCGTCTTTCTTCTTGACAAACAATACTGGAGCACCCCAAGGAGAGGTACTTGATCGAATAAAGCCTTTGTCAAGTAAATCCTGCAGTTGGATCATCATTTCCTTCATCTCAGCTGGCGCAAGACGATAAGAAGTCTTTGCAATTGGAGCAACACCAGGTACAAGATCAATTCGGAATTCTACTTGCCTATCCGGAGGAAGTCCAGGCAAATTTTTAGGGAAAACATCAGGATACTCATTAACAACGGGAACATCATTTACAATTTTCTTCTCCTATTTTGAGATATCAACGGTGTAGGCTAGATAGATAGAACACCCCTTCGATATGAATTTACGAGCTTTTAGGAAAGAGATTATTTTTAAGATTCTTTGTTTACCGTAGACATAAATAGGATTCTCCCCTTCAATAGGAATGTGTACTATCTTCTCATAGCACAAGAGTTCTGCATGGTTCTTTGACAACCAATCCATGCCGAGAGTAATATCAAAGTTGCGCAAAGAGATAGGAATCAAGTTAGCAAGAAAATTACAGCCTTCAATTTATATGACACAATCCCTATAGACTTTATCAGCAAGTAATGATATACTTCCGGCAGTATCTACATGAAATAGTTGCGCGACTGCATAGCAAGCAATTTGAAAGGAATGCGCAAATTCATGAGACACAAAAGAATCTGAGGCACCAGAATCAACTAAGATGTGAGCAGGTCTAGAGTTGACTAGAAATGTGCCAGTCACAGCATTCGGGTCTTCACGTGCCTCCTCCGTGGTAATCTGAAATGAACGGCCTTTAGCTTTTGGCACCTCCTCCTTTTTAGTTGGAGTACTCTTTGGTTGTTGAACAGGAGCTTGACTTCTCGCCGGTTGTTGAACAGAAGCTTGACTTCCCGTCACTTGGCTAGTAAGAGTAGGACAGAAGTTCTTCCTGTGGCCATTAATACCACAAGCAAAGCATGTAACACTCTTCATCGGGCAAACGGGTTTTATGTGGCCCATTTCTCCACATCCATAACAGATCACCGATTCTTTTTCTGTTCTGCATTGGCCCTGGTGATTCTTTCCACATTTTTGACATGATGGTGACTGAAGAGAAAAAGTTTGTCACCTACCGCGGCCACGAGGGGTATTATGGGATTGCACTTGTTTACCAGGATCAGTTCGAATAGATTGAGCTGGCGGAATAGAGGAAACAGGAACAGTTCGATAAACATGTGGATGCTTCGGAACAGAAAAAGTGGCACCACGTATTTCTAAGTCATGCTCGCGCTTTCGGGCATACTCAACAGCTTTATCAAATGATGGAACATCCCGATTGCTCACAAAATCGTGGATTTCATATGTTAATCCTTCCAAGAATAACTGAATTTTATTGTCTTTAGTTGGAATATACTTTGTAGCAAACCGTGCTTTTTGATTGAATTGCGTTTCATATTCATTCACAGTCATTCCCCCCTTGTTTAAGTTCGAGGAGTTCTTTCTCCAATCTTCTCTTCATGTCTAGAGGACAATATTTTTCTAGCAAGCAATTTTTGAACATTCCCCAAGATAAGTTCTCCTGGTCATACTCGTTGAGAGCTTCAAATGTTGCTTCGCACTAGACCAAGGCTTCTCCGGTGAACATCGCGGAAGCATAATTGACCTTGTCTTCATTTATCACATGAGAGATACGGAATACTTCTTCCGTGTTCTGGATCCAGGTAAGAACAATAATGGGATTAAGGGCACCTAAAATTTCTGTAGCACCACTACCATTGAAAGTTTTGAATGAAGGACGTTTCGCCTCCTCTTTTGAAAATTCTCTGATGGCTTTCTCTTTGCATTTATCACCATTCTTTTTGTGTTCCTCGAGAGTCTGCCGAATAACACCAGTAAGTTTACCCAAGAGTCGTTCCTCACGTGGGGATACTGGAGTATTTACTTCACCAGGTTTAGGATCTCCGCCCACTTCAGGTGTATGGCTACCTACCTGTTCAGCCATTCTTTTGAAAATTTGGAGCAACATAGTATTTTTAAATATTAGGATTTATTATTACCTAATACTTTACTTAAGTCTTTCCTATGGTTTGTATCCATATACTTATAATGAATCTGTTTATATATTGAACTTCTGACGGTTTAAGTCTAAATACCAATCTGTGGTATTTAGTTCACTTAAACTACTGCTCTGATACCATGATTGAAGAACCCCTTTCGATAAAACTACATCATATTACTCCAAAACATGTTACATGCATATTCATAAACAATATGTTACATTGATAGTTTAATTACAAAGACTGGATACAAACCGACTATTAAGATTTTTACAAAATTATATATATTACATAACTTCCCAGGAAATTAAACACTAAATACAAAAGCTATAATATTATCTATTCTACATCTTCTACCAGTACATGACTATACTGGATGCTTATCACCTGCAATAGTTTAAACATTGAGAGGGATAAGCGGCTGACGCTTAGTGAGTTCAATAACAGTTACAATATATCGCTATGCCAAATACATATCAGTATGACAGAACCAAAGAGGGACAAAGAACAACAAAGGTATATGTGTATCATATGACAGACTTTCCATATCAACAAACAATCAATTTCAACTTGATATACATCAATAAAGCTTCAGCCCAAATGGCACAGAAAATACAAATTTCGGATTATCATTATGCTAGAATATACAGGCTTTCTGCCCTACATAGCCCTATGCCAATACCAGAAGTTATACGAGTCATGCTCTACCTGGCCAAAGGCACAAAGCCAATACCAGAAATTATACGAGTCATGCTCTACATGGCCAAATGCATAAATCCGATATAACACAGGAAAGTACATTGAATATATACACATAACATACAATTGTCCCTATATTGAACTCACCGTGAAATAACCGAAAGAATAAATGATAATTTGGGCAGCACTTCGCCTCTAAAAACGACTTTCTTTGATGAAACTGGGGATTTTAGTTGAAAACCGGGCCTTGCGCGGACAGAGTTTCAACTTGAAAAGATTATTTTCTCGGGCTTTCGGAGCGTCAGGACTTGCTTCGGGTGTCAGGGATGTTTCCCAGGCTTCGGGGTGTGTTAGGGTAATTTTAGAGAGATTTGGGGGTGTAAAAGAGTAAATTTTATAACCTTAAATCGGTCAGCCTCGCATCCTATTTATAGGGGACCGAAGATCTCGATTACGCTGTGCGTAATTCCTTGGTACGCTGGGCGTACTGCTTGGAGGTCTACTACGTTGGGCGTAACTTCGTACGCTGGGTGTACGAAATAGATCAACTCGGACACTTCAATCCTACGACACGTGGCACTCATGCGAAGGAGTAGGGAGGGTGACAGACTCCGGGTCTATTACACGAGTATGTTGGGCGTACTTTGATTTATCAAACTTCTAAAATCCATATCTTTTGCATACGAGCTCCGTTTTTGACGTTCTTTATATCCACGCGTAGGTAAGATGATACTCTACAACTTTCGTTTAGACTCTGTCGGTTAATTTTGATATTATTTTTAAAATTATATTTTTAACCAGCCGGGACAGGAAAAGTCCGTTAAAAATTCATAACTTCTTCATCTGACGTCCGTTTTCGTCTGTTTTTTTACCGTTGTACTACTATTAATGAGATCTTCGATTCTCGTTTAGGTTGTGTCGGCTAAAAAGAACTCGATCTTTATTTCGAGTTTTTAGTTGAATACTGTTATACTGAAACTTAGAAAAATCATAACTTCCTCATACGAAGTCAGATTTGGACGTTCTTTTTATGAAAATTCTCGGTTTACCGAATACTACGACTTTCATTTTGATCATAAAGGCTAAAAAGTAGTTTATCGAAACTCACTTTTTACGTCATATGGCGTCGTGCCGGTTCTGTCACGAAACTTCAACAAGTCATAACTTCTTTGTTATAACTCGGATTTCGATGAGGTTTTCGCCTAAATGTTTGTAACGAGATAATTTAAAACTTTCAATAAAATTATTTTTATTTATTTCCAACTTTATATTTTCGTTAATTTCGATAATTGCCTTTTGATTGGAATCTCATAAGGCTTTCAATACTTGCCGAATGATTCTAAAGATAGTTTTACTTCAATCTCATAAAACTATCTTGTTATAACTCAACACTCAAAATCATATATTATTTAATAATATTCATTTTTAAACAAAACACGATAACTGAACGTGTATGTTACATAATAGTTGTTGTCTCGGAGGGTTAGTTCTGAGAAACTTTAGGAAAAAAACAAAATGTCAGGGTCTTTTCATTAATCCAGAAATCGTATTCAACCAAAGGTTGTTTTGGAAACTACTTTTCTCGGACCAACAGTTTTTTGAGATGTAGGAATCACTGCGTTGACATGTTACATAAGCATTTTCAACCTTTTTTACTTTCCACTCAAATTTTTTTTTAATCTTATGAGGATTAATGTTTTAACAACAGTGTTCTTACCAACTCGTTCTTTACTTGTTGCTTTTGATGGTAGATTAGATTTCAGAAATTGTTGTGGTTTGAAAATGGTAACATCGGATTTAGCAATAAGTATAGAAGAAACTGCCCAAGGAGAGTCAGTTTTTACAGGATGAGTCTCAACAGTAACCTTTTTCGGATTAGGACCGACATAATTTTTTTGAACGACCGAACTAGGAAGATTTGATGGCCTTTTAAGAATCTTAACAGACACAAAGGTATTGTGGTTCCTAGCGGTTGGGCTAATTGTAACCCGTAAAATTCAATCCAATTTAAAACTTTTTAAAACATTTAAAACCATTAAGTTATTACAGTTTACTTTCAAAATAATTTAAACATCAGAGTATCCCCAGAATCAATCATGAAAATGTAAGGAGGTGCCCGATCACGCCTTCGCCTTCCCGCGATCATCAGAATACCTGAAACAATAATCGATAAATGTAAGCTCGAAGGCTTAGTGAGCTACCCCCAAAATACCAACGCCATACAATCATAATCATATCATATAACATATAAGCAAACAGCATGCATAATGAGCCATCAGTCTGACTGGACTGAATCCCGATCCTCAGTCTATCTGGACCGCTCTCTGAGCCCTCGGCACGTCTGGACCGCCCTCCTCGGGGCCATTAGCCTATCCGGACCGCTCGCTGGGCCTTCGACCTGACTAGATTTTGCCCGGCCCGGGCCTGCAGTCTACCCGGTCCGCCCAGGGTGTTTTGGCTTACTGAACACAGCAGGACCAGCCTCAACCCTTTCCCCAAACCAACAAACATGTGCACATACATATATACAAGTAAACATGCAGATCTAAAATATCACTAACATGGCAACCATCCTATAACCAGGATACCGATCTAACCGAAATCATAGCAACCATCCTAAACCAGGATGAAATCTAGCATATCAATAACATAGCAACCATCCTAAACCAGGATGTAATCTAGCATATCAATAACATAGCAACCATCCTAAACCAGGATGTAAATCATAAAGGGTCGGCCTTGGTGTCGTAGACCCTGTTGATATAGTGAGGATAACTCACCTGGCACTACTGAAGTCCCACAGATAAAACTCCAGCTGCTGGTTGACAGATTCCCGAACTGTCAACATCAAACAATAACCAATTAATAATTGGGTTCCAATACCCAATACCAACTCACACTCCAAAAGCCCAAAAGTCAAGTAATGGGCCAAAGCCCAATATATGGCCCAATTTTCCAAATTGGGCCCAGACCTCTACATGGTCTTTCTTTAAAGCCCATCCAATTATTCTAGTCCAACTCTTTGTATTCCCATGGCCCAATATCCCATAATCATAAAGGCCCAAATATGGCCCATATATGGCCCAATTTTCCAAATTGGGCCCAAGACTCTCACATGGGCCTTATCCTAAAACCCATACAATTAATTAGTCCATTTACTTATTCTTGGAAAGCCCATTAATAGTCCAATCACCAAAGCTCACTAGAAAGGCCCAATTCAAGGCCCAAATGAAATTAGGGTTTTCCACCTGAAATGACGATTAGGGTTAAGTGTTTCTTACTTAACCCAATTAAGGGCTTAATCCATTAAGGACTTAATCCATTAAGTCCATTATTGCCTTAGGTTAATTTACTAATAATAATAATTTAATATTTTAAGTTTAATAATTAATTCAAGTGCGGGTCCCGATCATTCCCAAATTTAGGGTTTCATGACATTAGGGTTTTCCAAACCCTAAGTAGGGTTTCATAATTAATTCAAGTGCGGGTCCCGGCTGGTTGGGCTTTTAGGTCACTTTGGGCCTCATTGGGCCAATTAGGGTTTTATTAGGTCAGTTAGGGTTTCCTTGGGCCCATTATGGCCTCATTGGGCCCACTAGGGTTTCATGCATCCCAAACGAATCAAGCACAACAAGGCAAAGCACACCGCCACCCGACACGGCGGCAGGAGGCGGCAGCCACCACCTCACGGTGGTGGTATCAAGTTTTTCTATTATTATTCCGGTTACAAATTACAATAATACCCACAATAACCCAAAATAAACTTCCCATAACTACACCCACCACCACCTTGTGGCGGCAGACGGTGGTAGAGAGTGGCAGCCACCACCTCACGGTGGTGGTGGTGGCCCTCTTGCGATTCCGGCCAAGACACCATACACACACGACACACACACTATTCAGATCGAAGAATACACCCTAGCCACCCACCTGGCGGCTCACGGCGGCGGCAGAAATGGTCCTGACGGCGGCAGCGGCTGAGCTTACAAATGACAGTAGTGCCAGCAGCTGGCGGCACTGCACTGTGGAGGCGGAGAAGGGATGTGACCCATCACGAGCAACAACAGCCTCCACAACGCGTCAACGACGGTGGCGGCGAAAGAGTGGTCGGAGAGTCCCCGACTATGAACAGAGAGAAACGGCAAAAGGAGAAGGTGGTCTGAGACCCACCGAGTACACCGACAGCAGCCTCGTCTCACGGTATTCCGGCGACCCTTGCGAAAACCCTTGTTGTTAACGGCATCAATGGCGGCTGTAAGGATGGTGGCTTTCCGGCGAACTGAGGTAGACGAAGAGATGAAGTAAGCGGTGGCAGCAGCATAATCGACCGGGGCTCATTCAAAGAGTCTTCTTTGGTCGGAAACACGAGAGAAACGGTAGATGGTGCGGCGCCGGAGTTGGAGAAAGAGGGTGGTGGCGGCTGAAGTTTGTGTCTAGGGTTAGGGTTGAACGAAGGTAGCGGGTTTTTAAGTCCCGCTCACACACAAACATTAGCCCATATTGTCATTTTCAGTCCCTCCTCCTTTATTCTTTTCAATTCACATCCCAAAATTTACCATTTGGCCCCTGCTCCTAAAAATCCTTCCAGAATTTATACCTTAACCCCCTGGAGATTCAAATATTGTCATTTGGCTTCCCGAAACCAACACCCCACTAATTATTATTTAATTTTGGACTATAATAATATAAAATAATAATGTAAATTGCTTCTCGGGTTCCAAGTTTATTATTTAATTATTATATTTTAAATGGGATGTTACACTAATTGTCCGAGATACTTTCTTTTCGGATCTCTCAATTAATCTGGAATCTTGCCTTGACCTAATTTCTTTCTTAAGGGCATTTTTGTTTTCGATCTTAGGGTTGAAAACATCTTTCTTATTTAACAAAGGTTTCTTCTGAGATTTGGATGATGACTTGGAAGTTTGTCCAGATGATGGATCGTTAAACTTAGATACAACTGGCACTAGAGTTGTTTTCAAGATCACTTCAGAATTAGAGATACACAAGTCAGATGAATCCTCAAATACAATTTCTTCATAAAAGTCGCTGTTAAATGATGCCCTACTGAAGTCCGATTTGTCAGAGTCATGTCCAGTTGTTTCGGGAATTCTTTCCTCAACGACACAGTTGTTCAGAGGACCGGAGTTCGGAATTTTAACTCCATTACGAATGATGTCAGGGAAGGAATTCGAAGACCGATTTAGGTCCAAGGGTATCATAGGCGGAAGAGACGTGGAATCAGGACATTTAACACCTATGGGTTGGAACTCAGGAATCAGAGATCGGAACTGGTCTGATGTCTCAGGAAGGGGCGACAATGGTGAGACAGGGGTATCCGAATGTTTTCGGTTCGGAATGTCTCCCATAAAATATAGATTTTGCAACTCCTTCAAGGGACGGGTAACAGGTTTCGGAAACTCGCTTCTGAGACCTGGTGCTTTGGACCATGGATGACGAAAATTATGAGTCATTCATTCCTTTGCTTCAAGAATATCTATTGCATGATGTAAATCATCAATTTTGGCTTTAAGACATTTGTTATCAGTAACTAAAACATTTCTTTCACTAAAGATGATTTCACATTTGTCTTTTAAAATGATACATTCATTTTGAGACATTAAATGATCTCTTTCTAGTGATTCTATCTTAAGCTTCGATCTTCAATGCATAATCTAAGGCGGATCAATTCACTTTCCAGCTTCTCACTTACTTCTGTGTCGGACTCATAGGCTTTATGGATGATGGCCATATCTGATTGGATCTTGGTTAGATATAGTTCACAAAGAGATAAATCAAAATTATTTTCAGAGATCATAGATCTTACCTGATGAACAATGCTTCGTCCTGGTGGATCATTGGTTTCCATGTACCTAAAGTTCGGCTCAACATCTTCATTGTCTTCATCTGAACCTGATGACCAGTAGCCTTCATCGCATTCGATCGATTTTCTTGCCATAAGACAAATATTCCTTCCATTACTCATATCATCCTCGTCTCCATAAGACCAGTATCCTTCAAAATCTCTTGACAAAGTAGTAACAAACGCTTTCTCACTTGCGGCCAGCTCTTGAGCTCTGCGAGTATAGTATGCAGAATCCTTAATATTTTTCTTCTAAGAGGTTTTAGCCAAACAGTCTTTGGCAAAATGGTTGCCAAGTCCACACTTGTGACAAAATATTTTGGTTTTGTCTGACTTTGGTATTTCATGGGATTCCGAGGGATGACTTAATGATGAGATGTTGGGTTTGTAAGCAGGTGGATTTTCTAAAGGTTTAGGAAATGGTTGAGGATTATTTTGGTGAGGGGCTTGGAATCGATTTTGATATGGTTTGGGACTGGGATTCCATGGATGCTTGTATTTCATGGAAAATAGTGCAAACTCTTCTTGGAAGAGAAGTTCGGACTCATATGGATCGAGATAAAGATTCTCTGGATGGTTCGAAACAGGTGGAGTTGGTGGAGTAGGGAAGTTTGGTTGAACTGGCAAAACAAGTGGGATAGTTTCGAAGGTCCTGACACGAATGGGGTCGGAATAAATGGGTTAACATGACTAAATAAGGCAAGAGGACCTCCAGACAGTTCTCTTAATGTTTGTGCAACATTAGATTCGTGGCCTTGTAGTTTGTCAAAGAGTTGATATAGCTTCAGCTTCTTCAAAGATCCATTACTCTGAAGACATGATTGGACGTTCCCCCAGCCCTTTCCGAGGCTATTAATAAACTTCAGATTGTACTCCAGAGGAGTTCTGGTTATTCCGTGTGGAGTCATGTTGTTTACAAGAATCTGATACCTATTTGAAGTTGAGGCAACGGATTCACCTGGAGTAGTGGGGAAGGTATCAAAATCACTGAAAACCGAAGTCAGATGTTTATCTTTCATATTCTCAGACCCTTCAAACAGATCATGAAGAGTGTCCCAATCTCCTTTTCAGATTTGCACAACTTAATGTTCTCAAAGAGAGATGGAGGAACACCGAACACCATCTCGGAAAATGCAATATAGTATGCATGCAGTTTCTTGATGTCTATAGCAGTGAGAGGTGTTGGGTGTTGATCTTCTTGGCCCATGAGAGTTGCAGCGGCATCTCTCACCATTTTTCTGACCGAAACATGTGGACCTTCTTTTACAGATCTCCATATTTCTTCACCTTTTTCCTTACGAAGTAAAAATCTTTCCATTATAACTTTCCAGTGATCATACTCTTCAACAACTAGTAGTAGGTCACGCAAAGGACAACCCATGCTATTTGCTATTTCCATCTAATACATTTGTTGAGTTGAATTAGGAGCAGCCATTGAAGTTAAAGTATGAGAGCAGAAGCAGTATATAGAAGAACTTTGATCCTTAACACATAAATGATTGAGATACCAAGGTAATCTCAGATTAACTATAATATGTTCTTATGGATTCAAAGGACAACCACTCAAGCTCTGATACCAATTGTGAGAACAAGAATTCAATGTGCGGATAAGGTTTGAAAACTTACACCTTGAATTAACCTTTAAGATCAATGTTTGCTTCTAATAAGTAGTTCCAATCAAGTCTATTAAACCAGTCGAGAATTAAAGGTAATATTCAACAAAGTATTTAGGTAAAAATGAAGTAAGATTGAGTATACTCAATGCAAAGACAATTTAAAATAAGTAGAATGTAAATGAAACAAGTTTGAATTGCAAGAGATGTTGATATGATGTGAATAGATTTATTGCTTATTATTCTTGGTTTTTAATTCAGGAAATATTCACTCCTTAAATAGTAAAGGAGGAACTTGGTACAAACCGATAACACATTCTAAGGACTGTTTACAACTAAATGTTTGACAATCTGACACTTAAAAGATTCACACGATTTTGTCCTAAGAACTGTTACATCAACAAAATGACAAAGAGCATTAAATGCTTGTACACACTCTAACTTCTAAATATCTTCATCTCAGATTCAATCTAGCTTCAGAACTCTTCACATCTCGGACACAAGTTGACTTCAGATCTTGATTGGTTCGGATTGCTAGAGGAACTCTTCTTATGCATTAACAATATTAAGTTGTGAATTCAAGTTTGTTTTGTTATTTGTTAAAGTTTGAATTTAATGTTTTAAACTATTTATGTTTGATGGTTGTTATGTTGTGAATTGAATTAGAATGTGTGTTATTATGCTAATGTTTTTTTCTCAAACAATGTGAATTTAGGTCTTTTTAAGATATGAATTGTGATGTTTTAATGTTTCAATTTGTGTATTAAACTATAAATGGACTGTATTAAGTTGTGTACTTTCTATAAATTTTATGTCAAAATATGAGTGAAAATATTAGACTGTAAAAATTACAATACAACACTTTCCTTATTAAAATGACAAAAATCAGGATTTAACATATTTAAGAGTATACATAGTACATATTTAACAAGTGTTTGTAAAATGGGGGTTCCTAGCGCTCCTAATTGAACCACTATATATATATATATATATATATATATATATATATATATATATATATATATATATATATATATATATATATATATATATATATATATATATATATATATAACGTCGGGATCTTTTGGGAAACCATATTTTACCGCGAACCACTCTTAAAATACGAACTTATTTGTGTGATTTGTTTTTCAAAAAAAGTGACATAAAACACCAAATCGGTCCTATAGAAGCATATTCACAAAAAAAATCTCGAAAAATGTGCATATATGGGCACAAACATCGGAAATTCACAAAGTTCGTAAAAAATGAACATGTGCACCTGTCATATATGCACATTTTTTTCGAGATTTTTTTTTTACGAATATGCATATATTGAATTGATTAGGTGTTTTATGTCATTTTCTTTGAAAAAAAATATCACACAAAAAAGTTCGCATTTTAAGAGTGGTTCGTGGGAAATATGGGTTAACAAAAGATCTTGACTATATATATACATATATATATATATATATATATATATATATATATATATATATATATATATATATATATATATATATATAGGCTTAGATTATTCTATTCAAAGTAATTATTGTGTTATTGTATGCATAAATGTGGGCCAATCAATTTTACTTATTTTAAGAAAGTGATTATTACATATTATTCAATTAAATATAATTGAAAAATACCATTTAATTTCACTAGAAGGGTATTTTAGTCAATTAATATAGATTTAATAAAGGAAAATTGCATATTTTAAGGAAAATTGCATATATTATAAATTCTATTAATTTTAAAAATCTGATTGTATGTATGATAATTCTCTTAATTCGGAAATTCTAACGGAATATGTTTATCAATATATTGAAAAATAACAAATATGATTGAACCATACAAGAATAAACATTCTGACATAATATATATTTTGATTTAATGAACTTCTTGAATAATAACAAAATTTTGGATAAAAGTTCAAAAAAAATTCCGTACATTCTTAGAAAAGAAAAAATTTTATATATTATTCTATAAGAATGTTACACTTATTAATAACAAAGAAATACAATATATAAATCATTCTACCAGAATACACTATTACATATTTTTTTCCGTTATATTGTATATTATTCTGCTAGAATATCCATTCCAGTACAATGTTGTAAGGTTCATATGTACCCTATTTTGCTTCGATATCTCTCGTTGTTTCAATTATCTAAATATAAAGAATAATAGACATTAAGAGGCATTAAAAAAACAAAACTAACAAGATAAAGAGAAAAATGTCTTCAAAATTGACATAGCAGTAACTAGTGATTGAACTTGAAATTGTCCGTTGATATTGTTGAGATTCATCTGTGAATAAAATTGACTTTTGGATGTAGCGATTGTATGTTTGTTGAAAGCAAATCTCGAAGTCCTATGATGAATAGATGATGAACGCATGATCTGCATTGTATCTCAATTTGAATTGTCAATCTAGAAAAAGTCAAAATCATAATAGTGATTACAATTGGAACAAATGGTATTGAATTCGCTGTCGGTAGTGTGATAATCGGAGCGAATGAAATCGGGTTTGGAATTTAACTGGATTGATCTAAGGATATTCGCCATTGAATGGTCAAACAGAATAGTCAAAATTGAGATATTGCAAACTTCTTACCTGCGAACGATCTAAGATTCGGAGTTGAAAATCTGGGATTGCACTCGTATCCTCAATGAACGTCAAATGCGAACCTATGCTCGGAACCGATTGTTCAATGTGGGTATGTTAGGAGATTGAAATTGTTTGATTCGGAGTAAACCGACTCACAATCGAAACTGCGAATGGACTTAGAATCGGATTCCCTGTCGGCTTGGAGGGTGAGAGTTACAACCGATTGTTCGATGTTGGTATGTTCAGATATTGAAATTGTGATAGGGTTTTCGCAGACAGAGGGGGCGTCAGAGGTGGGCGACATTGGTGGATGAAGGCGACGAGTGGTGGTTTTAAAAAGCGGACGATGGATGGAGAAAACCTAGGTAGCTGAAGTCAATGGTTACCATAATTATAGGATATTATTTGTGGAACCTAATTATCAAATTACCTATTTACCCTTATTTATTTAATTATTTATTTATTTTTATTTTAAATTTTGATTGGCTCACATTTATGCATACAATAACACAATAATTACTTTGAATACCTGAACCTAGCTCTCTCTCTCTCTCTCTCTCTCTATATATATATATATATATATATATATATATATATATATATATATATATATATATATATATATATATATATATATAGTAACTTACATGAATCGTCCTTAGTGAAGGTGCCAAAAGTCACGTTCCATCCCTATTTTCAAAAAACAACTTGGACTGTCCCTGTGTTGGCATTTCCTTGCACGCTTAGTGCCTATCATCGATAAGCGTTAGTGCTTCCATTTCACCGCCCTACATGCCGTTCGTGTAGGTGTATTTTCGTCTTTTGGAAGTGTGACCACAGTCACAAGTGTTTTTTCTATAAATGTCAAAAAATATAAATATATGTTCTTGCGTGTAACCTATAACAACCATGTTATTAGTATTAATATTACCAAACTGTTGTGACTGTGGTCGTACTTCCAACATGAATAACGCATTAGTAGACATTTTCCACAGTCACACCAGTTTAGTAATATTACTAGTAATAACGTGGTTTTTTTAGGTTACATGCATGAACATATTTAAGAAATAACTAATAAGAGAGAATTTATGAGGATCTTGTTGGTTAATTTCTAAGTGTTTAATAAATTAAAAACAAACCTTTAAATTTTAAGGGGTTTAAAGTGTAAGATTTGAAATCCAAATCTCAAGGATAATTACTTAGTGACCAACTAATTATTCAAGTAGAAAAATTATCCCTCGCCCCTATAAATAGAGGATCCTAGAAGTGGACAGGTGTGTGACACAACTCATCATTTAGTTTTTTCCTCTTCCCGCATCTCAAAATCTACAAGATCGATTTTAAATTGATAATGGATTCCGCAAGCAAAAATTAAGTATTCAATAAGAAAATCTTAAATTTTTATATGACGGAATCAATAAGAACGGTCACAACCATACATGTCAGAAGAAAATATATTTTATTTTTTTTCTCTTTTTAAAAGAACGTAGGGATTTTTTACTTATACCTGGAAATCACAAAAAATATTTACCAGTAACTATTACTTTGTAAAATATTTATAAAAAATATGGTAAATTTGTAAAAACTTGTATTTTTTAAATTCTATATTATGAGAATAATTAAAAAAATAATTGGACCCACCGACCCTTCCATCTCCTCTCTATTATGATCATCTCGTGTCTTTTGTTATATATATATATATATATATATATATATATATATATATATATATATATATATATATATATATATATATATATATATATATATCACATCGTATAGGCAATTTTGATATTCGTGGATTTTGGTGATCTTTTGTGAATGAGCATGGTGCCATTTGTTTTATTTTGGTGATGTTCCCTAGTGACGATGGTGGATTACTATACTTGCAAACACCATTCACCCAGCTAATGTTGTAATATGCAAATGTAACACGCCCTTTTCTAGAATTGATCAGATAAAGACTTAGGGATTGCCAAGATAAGTTTTTCTGGAAAAACCTGATTCCACGGCGTGGCCACTTCATTTAAAGGAGGATCGCGATTGGCCAACACCACGACATGGCAAGAGGGTGACAACGACGTGGTGGCTATTACATCCCAAGCCCAAGAGTTTAGGGTTTCTCCCATATTTAAGGACCTTAACTTTGGGTTTAGGCCATTCTCCTCAGTCTCCGCCCTCGTAACTCGAAACTCTAGCCCCTTTTTCAGTGTTCTTGAGGTTTGTGTGATGATTTGGAAGTTTTAAGCCTTGAAAACATCTTAGGAGAAGAACATGGTATGCTTATTGGTTGAAAGGTTGAATTGACTTTAGATCTTGCATCCCCTGCATCTTGTGGAGCTTTGGAATGTATTAATCTTCCACCTTTATCATTCATGTTTCTCATATCATGCTTTGAGGTCCTTTTAAATCCTTTGAAAGGATGTTCTTGAAGTTTTGAGCAACTCCAGAACCTTATACTTGCTTTGTGACCATTTCTTGACTCAATCTGATGGAATAGTGTTAGTTCATGTTTCCCTTTGAAGCATGCACAAGTTTTTGTTATATTAAGGGATTAATGGACTTAAGGTTGTAGATCTTGTCATGTGGGTAAAGTTGGAAGCTTTATCCATTAAGTCAATGAAAATGACAATATATGATGTCATGGGCTTTGATCTGTAAGGATTAAGCTCTTAACGAGGAAAAGAGCAGTTTACCGAGAACCACGACATTTCCATGGAAGGCCCATAATCATGGTGCCCTGCACCGCAACTGTTTTGACTAGAGAGGCCCACAACGTGGCCAAGAGGTAATCACGGCGTGGTGACTATTGACCTAGTTGACCCTTGACTTTTGCTGACTGTTGAACATTTACTTTTGACCAGTTTGACATTGGGTCAAACTCGAAGGATTTAGGTTGTTGATTGAGTATTGATCTTTACTGGTGTTAGTCAGTTCGTAGGATTGATCAGCGAAATGAGTGAAAGTGTTATCGTGCTTCTTCGTTTTTGCAATTCAGGTGAGTCTTCTCGCTATACTATGTGTGACATTGTATATCCTTTATATGATAGGAAAAAGGTATTGTTAGAGTATGAGCATGTTAGTTGACTAGGATGAATCCTTGATATATATATATATATATATATATATGTACAGTGTAGAGCACTTACTGTCATGTTATGCTAGATTGTCATTGTGATTTTTGCATGAAAGACTGTAGTTGGATCACAACACCTGTATGAAAGACTTCGTGGGATCACAGCACATGTATGAAAGACATTGGTTGGATCACAACACTTGTATAGTTATGAATGGTTAGGGTAATGATAGTTTCGGATGGTCGTTGAGTGAATACCCTAGAAGTCATATGTAGTCCACGTTAGATAGCCTGAGAACTCTTGGTCCAAAGCCTTATTGTATGGTTCTTGTTTGATTTATTGTTTTCGGGTGGGATCATCTGTTTCACTGTCTATCTGGGTCCCGACTATATATAACTATGTATTCATGAGGTGGTTGTTAGGTTTAGCATTGACACTGGTATAGATGTTGTTCCGGCGCAAGGTCGATGATTGCATGACAGATGAGTTGACAGACGAGAGTTGGTAGTGGAGTACTAGTAGATTTCACGTATGATTACTATGTATGTTGTATGCATGTGGATAGGAGAGTTCGCAGATTGGCATCATAGCCGAGGACCTTGCTTGGAAACATTGTATCTATAGTGGAATATGCGGTATACTGACGAAGTCACTAAGCTTATGCTTAAAGTTGTGGATTAAATGTTTTTCAGGTTGTTCACATAAAGAACCCAAAAGGACTGTACACTCGCATCAAAGATTTGGTTTCTACTGTTTTGTAATTCAACTATGTAAATCTTATGATTTTCGAATATATGAAGGTCAATTATAAATTTTCAGTTAAAGGGTTTAATTGTTAATCTATTTTGAAAATGAAAACTTTCTTTGTAATTATCGGAACGTTACAACAAATACCTATACTTGAAAAAAGATACATTGTAGGTCTTGTATAGATCATCAGGTATGGATGTGGAGGGTATTGAAAGAAATGCATGTAAAGAAAGTATTAAGGTAATGCAAAAAGGTTATGGTTTTCTAGTGTTCACGTCTGAGTCTGAATTTGAATCAGACAAGCTCCGAAGGATGCCAGTGATGTTCATGGAAGAAATGATATTCCTATTCTAGACTTGGATAATGGTATTAGTAACATGTATGTGAATTATCGGATTGCAAACCATGGTGTGGATGTTGCTCCTGTTTCATGTTTCACGACTAATAATCGATCATCATTCTCTAGGATGGAATCATGTTCCTCAACTTGACATCCTTGCTCTAGAATATAATGCTTTTGTTTTTAGGATTTAGATCTCACTTTTGTGGGAAAAAATGATGGCTGGAAAAAATTGGTTGCGGTCAGGACTAACTATGGCGGCCGGAAGCAATGGAGACATGTGGTGATAAGGTGAAAGAATAAACGATTAATCAACATTAGAAAAAAATAATGTATTCCACAAAATAAGTTACTATGTTTTGGTAATAAAGTTTTAAATTACTATGGATCGGTAATTATTTTTTGAGAATACAGCCCCTTTGTATAAAACTCAAATGTACGGTCTAGGCTGGTAAAACTCAATTATACCATGTTTGGTAATTAGTTTTAGAACCACATTATTTTGGTAATTATTTTTTAGAAACTCGCCCTTTTGGTACAAAACTAAACATTCAGTTGTAAAATCGTGTTCTTTAATTGTGATTTCAAGATAGAAATCGGCCTCATAAAATCCGTTACAAAACCAGATTGTAGTACTCATTTCAACCGGATCCCTATAAGGCGCACTGAAACTTGTCATTGTTCATGTTATTTATTTATTTTTTCTAGAATAGGCCTTAATCAATTAAAGGTTTATATTTCTTAAACTAACGTAGTAAACGGTCACCATGAAGGCCATTAGTCAAGATCCAAGGGTGATGACAAACACAAGTTATTTTTTGACTTTTCTGAACCACATATTCCATGATGCTATGACTTCAAGCAACCTGTCTTTATAATATTAAAAAACTTGTACACAAACTCCGGAAAAAACCAATTGCCATGTTACTTTTTTGAGCACTAGGTTTTGAAATCCTCATCGATCTCTTCTTTTATTTTTATCTTTTTCTTAATTCCTAAAGATTTTCACTGTGGTGACTGGATAATGGCAATCTTGGTGGTGTTCCTTGTATTATTTCTGATTAACCCAGGTGTTTCACAGACAAACAACAGCCAAAACGATATTAACACACCCATCAGATCATTCTGTGGTCGTAACCCTCCGATAATTCTATCAAATTTTGTCAACAACCGCAATTCTACCCTAGCTGAGATCAGAAGAAAACTTTCAAGCAACGATGTCTTCTATGCTACAGCAGAGAGTTTATCAGAAGGAGACTCGGTCTTTGGAGCTGCCCAGTGCAGAAACTACCTCTCCGCAGCTCAGTGTGTGGCTTGTTTTGATGCGGGCGTGTCTCAACTAATCAGCTGCCTTACTGGCAATGGCGCTTATGTTTTCTTGGATAACTGCTTTGTCAGGTACACGTTTCTTGTATCTACTATTTCAGTGACTAATATATATTCTCATGTGCAATTGCTCGGCTATTAATCCAGTTTTTATTTTAGACATTAATCCAACCTCTATGCCACTTTATTTAATCATATAATTCGTCCGTTCTAATGCTTCTCATCCATTGTCTTGTTTGTTTGGCTGAGAAATTGAGCAACTCCTCAAAATTGTAGCAATTCAGTTTCTGTTCTTCTTACTTTTTTTTTTGGAATTTTAAGATTGATTACTTTATTTGTTTCCTTTGTATGGACTAAAATATTCTGTTGACAAACTAAGAAGATAAAAATTGTGTTGCCTATTACTGTCGGCAACGGAGGCCTAACTGTTGGTCCTTTTTTTTTTCTTACTGTCATCGTATTTTCCTCAATGCGTATATTTACTCCATTTCATTTCATCTAAAAATATACACAATAAAATATAGTCCATGGTAATATAATAATAAAATATAAAAATTACATTGCAATAAAATTATTTGTAACAATTATATATATATATATATATATATATATATATATATATATATATATATATATATATATATATATATATATATATATATATCAATGTTGTAAAATCCCGACCATGTCCCGATTAGTCCTACGAGCTACCCGACCGACTATAAGGCGTCTAACGATTACTCATTCATGCCTATGAAATGAACGAAGAAGTAGCAAACAATGAAAATTTAACACTTTGAGAAAAAAGTTTTATCTCAATAAAAAACATTCGAGGAATAATTAGTGTTGTATTATAATATTAACTTATTTTATTATAATATTAATGTTATTTACCAACTTTGTTATGATATTTGCCGTATATAATTTTTTTTGTAACTTCAACGAATTAGATATTTATGGTCCCCGCTTAAAGGATTAATCTTTGTCTTGCCGATTAATCATTTAACTTCAGTCCACTGATTAAATAATATCGAGCGTTTTTTACAACCTTGATATATATATATATATATATATATATATATATATATATATATATATATATATATAATATTCTAACTTCAGTCCACCGATTAATCATTTAACTTCAGTCCACTGATTAACTTAATGTGAGACCGCCTAATTTTGTGAGACAGTGAGACCACTTTTTTCTAGTGAAATATTCTAATATTCTAATGTTAATAAAAATTAATTATGTGTAATATTCTAATATTTTAAAACAATAATTTTAACATATTCTAAATTAAAATATTCTAAAACATATAATGTTAAAATATATTGCATATTCTATTTTTACGAACAATATAATATTAGAATATTTCAATAAAAAAATTTAGTCACACGGTCTCACAAAATTATGTTCGTTTATATATATATATATATATATATATATATATATATATATATATATATATATATATATATATATATATATATATATATATATATATATATATATACAACAATTAACGACTTTATTTATTTCATTGACCGAATAGTTTAAAAGGAGACAATATACACCTATTTATCATTTAGTAAATGAATATTTAAATATCATGTCAACAAACCTATAAAATATTTTTTCTAACAATGATTACACCATCATACCATATGGGTCGGCTAAAATTAACGACATATAAGTTATTAATTTTTTTAAATAAATCATTTTATTAAAAAAGTAAATTTATGTTTTGGTTTATTTTATAAAACAATATTAAATTATACAATCACATCACACACATTTAATAAAAAAAATGTATTGCACAAACTCAATCTTAAAATAAATCCATTGGACTTTCGATATAATTGGTCAAAATCTATATATGAAAACCATTATTAAGAGCATCTCGTATAGGTTGGTGTTATATCACCATTTTACATGTCATCTCAATCTTAACATCACCGTAACACCACGTAGAAAATGGTGTTCCTATGTTATAACATGTTAAAATGTAGAGAGAGAAAGAGAGTGATATGAAGGAAAATAGCTTTGATTGGTTCTTAATTCCCGTTTTGATATGTTGTAACGCCAACGAGAAGCAACATAACATGCAAGGAGGGTGGTGTTCACCATATTTTGACCGCATTATGGGGCTGCTACCTCAACAATAACGTCGTTATGGAGACCCATACCCTCTAAATAATAAAAATGACGGCCAAAATATTTTCGAGAACAATAGGCTTGAATAAGTTGTCTACAAAACACAATAGTCGTCGTTTGGGTGGGGCAGTAAGTCGTTATTTTGCGTTGGGTCCAAGATGGGTTGTTCCTTAATGGGGCCACCTAAAGTATATGTCGTTGAGTAGGTTTCGTAAGTTGAAAAATGAGATTATCGCGATGAAACCGTTTAAGTATCGATTGATATTATATAATCAAAATACAAGATATGTGATAACATTGGATCTACCAAACTATATCCTATGTTTACAATAAATACACATTCAAACTAATCTATCCTTTATCTATTACGAAACACGTTTGCATTCCCCTTCAATCTTAACCTTTACATGGTTGAGATTGTGTCTTAGATGTTCCAACATGTTCTTAGTTGTGGGCTTAGTTAAACCATCAGCTAGCTGATATCCAGAAGATATGAATTGAACATCAAGAACTACCATTGCTACCTTTTCTCTAACAAAATGAAAATCTAATTCTATATGTTTTGTACGGGCGTGGAATATCGGATTTGCTATTAAATATGTTGCTCCTAGATTATCACACCATAGAATTGAAGGTCTTGGTTGTCTAGCACCTAATTCTTTAAGCAAGGTTTGCAACCATATTACTTTTGTTGTGCCATTTGCAAGTGCCTTGTAATCAACCTCTTTAATAGATCTTGACACGTAGGTTGTTTGCGAGAGCTCCAAGAAATCAGATTAGGTCCAAGAAATATTGCATAACCACCTGTAGATAGATGATAGTCCAAACACACTACCCAATTTGCATCAGTAAGATACTTAAAAGTGTTGAATTTGACTACCTAAATCTGAGTCATGGGTTATTGTGCCCTTTACATATCTTAGAATTCTTTTCACTTCCTCCAAATAATGTTTGTTGGCTTCGAAAGATATTGACACACCTTATTGACAACAAAGGAAATATTGGGTCATGTGAATGTAAGATATTCAAGACCTCCAACAATACTCCTATATTTGAATACATCTTCGTCATTGAGTAGTTTTCCATGATCCCGATAGATCTTTTTTGTCACTAACATCGGGGTTGAAACGCTTTTACAATTCTCCGTATGAAAACAGTGTAGTATAGTAGGAGCATACTTGTGTTGAATTAATGTTATTCCTCCTGAATTGTGAAGAACATCAATCCCGAGAAAATAACGCAGCCGGCCAAGATCTTTGATTGGAAAAGAAGTGGATAAGGCATGAACTAATTTGGTAATCGTTGAAGAAGATGACCAAGTGATGACGATATAATCTACATAGATAAACATGTATATAGTGATGTCATTATAATGAAAAACAAATAAGGAAGTTTCTACTTTGGAAAGCCGGAAACCAAGTTGGAGCAACTTATCATTAAATCTAGAGAACCAAGCTCTAGGAGACTGTTTGAGACCATAGATGGATTTTTTCAATTTACACATAAAATGAGGTCTTCGTGGATCTTCAAAGCTAGGGGGCTACTGTATATAGACCTCCTAATTTAGAAAATCATGGAGGAACACATTACTAACATCAATTTATCGAAGAGGCTAGCGATGTGAAACAACTAAAGTTAGTATCAAACGAACTATAGTAGGTTTAACCACAGGGCTAAAGGTGTCCTGTTAATCAACACCATATTGTTGGGTAAAACCCCGTGCCAACAATCGAGCCTTATGTTTATCAATGGTGCCATCATGATGTTGTTTTAATTTAAAGATCCATATGCAACCAATTATATTTACACCAGGTGGTCGAGGAACTAGGGAGCAAGTTCAATTTTGTTGCAAGGCAGCAAATTCAGCTTCTAAAGCTTGTTTCCAAGCTGGGTCAAATAGACCAGTATGGTGTGAAGTAGGAGTAACTAAGCATGCTCGCTTGTTAAAATCATAAATAACAGTGTCGTCCATAAATTTGCACGGAAAGAATTTGTCGGCACGAACACATGTTTGAACGGCTAGTAGAGATGGATGGGGAGAAGCATCGATAAATGGTTAAGAACAGGACTGTCAACATGGGGCTGGTCCATAATGGTGCTTAGGTTGCCATGATTGTGCTGGTCCTCATCAGTGAGTATAGGGCCAACATTGGGTTAGGCCTGACTAGTTACTGGTGGTGGTGTTGCAGGTATGGTCCCGTCAGATTGGTAAAAAACCGGTAATGTTGTTGATGTCGGACCTATAGCTACATCACAACTGTTAAACAAAAGCATGGATAAATCGTAGGCATTCATACTGTTATTTAAAATTTTTGGCTCATTTTTGCGGGAAGGAGACAACTGGAGATGAACTTAAAGGTGTAGTGGTAGTATTTGAACGCGCAAAAAGAAAGGGAGATTCATCAAAAACAACATCTCAAGAAATATAGACATGACCTGTAGTGGCCTTTATGGATCGAACTGTAACCAAGAAATGTGCTAATTTTGGAACGAAACTCAAGTTATCATGAGTTCTACTTGCGTAAACTTGGCCAACATGCACAACAAAAGGTGCAAAGAAATGAGTAATCAGATTTGAGTTTGAGGAGTTCAGTATCAGGGGCTAAATTGTTGGTTGTTCGATTGGGCATTCGATTGATAAGGTAACAGGATGTGTGAAAAGCTTCATCACAAAAGCGAAGAGGGATTGAAGAGTGAGCTAATAGGGCTAACCCTATTTCAACTATGTGGCAGTGCTTTCGTTCCAACATCCCATTCTGTTGTGAGGTGTGAGGGCATGAGACACGATGTGATATGCCTACATGTTGAAAAATATATATTGATGAAGTTTATGATACTCACCTCCCCAGTTAGATTAAACAATTCGAATATTAGCATTTAAAAGATGTTCAGCGTGATTTTTAAAGTTATAAAAAATTTGTTCAACATTAGACTTATTTTTAATGATATAGATCCAAGTGTAACGACTATAATCATCCAAGAAACTGACATACTATTTAAAACCACCATTTGATACTTGAGTCGCTCCCCAAAAGTCAATGTGGACAAACTTAAGAGGAGATGCAGTAACATGAACATAAGTTTTGTAAGGTAGATGATGACTCTTAGTACGTTGACATGCATCACAAACAGAAAACTTATTATCAAAAGAACAACCTAAATTATTTGACTGTATAATAAACTTGACTATTGTTGAAGTGGGATGACCAAGACGCTGATGCCATTGGGAAGACGAGACTCTAAGACTGAATGATACACTATGAGGGGTACGCATGAGTGGAACTGGGTAAAGTCCTCATTTGCTTCTACCGAATAGTAGGGTTCTGTTCGTGACCTTATCCTTAACAAAGAAAGCATGTTTGTAAATTGCAATGAAAACATCATTATCAGAAACAAGTTTGTGCGCATACATTAAATGTTTGTTATTATGAGGAACATGGAGGATATTTTTAAAGTTAAGAGATGTGCCTAAACTACAAATTGTTGCATGACCAATATGAGAAATAGGCAAACCTGCTCCATTTGCAACTTGAACTTGATCCTTGCCATGGTATCTTTCTTGATTTATTGTGAATCGATCAATATCACTAGTGAAATGGTCTGTAGCATCGTTATCAATGTACCAAGTTGAATTAATATTGTAGTTGCCTGTCGTGACGCTGTTTCCTCCATGATACTCTTCAGACTGATATGCATGATTAAACTTGTTTCTACAGTTTAAAGCAATATGAACTGAGATTCCACAAACTTATCATCTTGGTCCTCCATTACTTTTGCTACAGTCACGGTTGCCATTACCCCTATAGTATGATCTTTTATTATGGTTTGAAGAGTTGTTGTAGTTTCTGCGAGAAGGATTCTAATCTTGACGAGTCACATTGTTTTCTGAAGATGAAAACTCCATGATGTTGTTGTTGGCTGCACTAGCTTGTGCCTCAAGAGTGATTCGGTAAGAGTAAAATTTTGGAAGTGTAATTGTTTGTTGATTTCTCAAGATAGTGCTTGTTGTCTACAAATCACTGTGACCTGGACCCAAACCAGCTAAGATATAGCCAATCATTTTTTCTTCTATTATAGGATGTCCTATGTTTTCCATGGTGTCTGCATATCTGATTATCTTCTTGTAGTACTCTGATGCCGTGAGATCTCCTTTCTTAGTGGTTGATAACTTAGTTCGATTATGGATGGTGTTTCCTTTATGTTGAGCGGAAAACATCGTGTGGAGTGTTCTAGGTTTGCGACGGTTACATACCTTAATGAGGATGGTGTTTCCTTTAGTTCAACCGGCCTTTTAGATGATTGATGAGAATGTGTTAGACTATGACAATGTAGGGTACACAGTTTTGGGTTTGCGACGGTTACATACCTTATTGACAAATGACAGGTAGTGTCTGAAATGAACTTGGAGATTGTTGAGTTATAGGGTCAAGTTATTTCCAAAGGAATGTATATGTCGCTATAAGCCTATAATGACCCAAAATTACATGCACGATCTATATAAAGAGCACAAGGTAATTCGAAACCCCATCACAAAATCAAGACAAAATCTCTCAAGTTCTACAATAGACGTAGCACCATTTCCCTAATCGTGTAAACCATATGATTTTTCTGTTATTTATTTTACCTCACATCTTAAATTTTTGGTTTGTGGGTGTATCATATATTGTTTTCTTCAAGCTGTGAAATAATCATATTTTTATCATATTAATTCAACAAGTTTTGGGATAACATCGCTAAAAAATCAAAGTCGTTTGTTGTTCAGGTACGAGAACTATAACAACTTCTACACTAACCCAGATGCGGTCGAGGATGTCGGTATAGCACCACTTTAATTATGTGGTAATCAGTCGGCATCTCAGCCAACTTTCACACAAGATGTAAATGGCTTGTTATCCGATATTAAAGATGCCACTCCAAAGACCTCTAATTTCTATGTAGCATCCATAAGGAAAATCACAAATGGAAATGGAACTGTGTATGCGATTACACAGTGTGTTGAAAATACAAGCCAGACCATATGCCAAAACTGCATCAATGCAGCATATAACGATCTATCTAATTGTCTTCCTAATACTGAAGGAAGGTCTATCTACATGGGTTGTTTTTCAAGGTATTCAGAGAATCCGTTCTTCAATGATAACCAAACAATAGACATCACAAATCTCTTAAAAGGTTAGGCCACTTCTTGACGTTTCAAGCTTATTTGTTTGTACTTGAATACATTAATTGCTTCCTTAGCGATTCATAATAATATAACAATAGTTGATTTTATAAATTTTATATGATCGTATATGATAGGGCATTCAAGTAATGTACCCAAAATTGTTGGAGCAATTGGTGGTGTAGGTCTTCTATTTATTTTGATCGTTTCTTGGTTATTGATTCGACTATGGAAGAAGTCTAAGAAGACAGAAGAAGGTAATTGTGAAACAATGTACTGTTTCCCATAATCTTTTTCTTAATGAAATATTATTCATATCATAACATCTATGTATATCTATGTGGATCATGTGATACCTTTATAGGCGAACCAGATCTGGACAGGGGAATTAACTACAATTTTAAACAGCTACAATCAGCAACTAATAATTTTAGTGAAGATAATATATTAGGGAGAGGAGGTTTTGGTGAAGTGTTCAAGGTACCAAAAATGAACATTGTGTATTACATTGTTGTATTACATTATCAGTGAGTACTAGAGTCAAAACATGTTTACTTATTAAAGAACTAAAAGATACACATTGGTTTTAGTATCAATTTAATTTCATATATTAGAGATCTAACGGGATGACTAGGATATTTGCTTTCTATTTATGTTTGAAGCAACTACATTGAAACTTAAGTTAAGAATGTGACTAATTTCTTTGATCTGTACGTATGCTTTTTTTAGGCAGTTCTAGATGATAACAACATTGTGGCAGTTAAGAAAATTGAAGTAGGGCATACTAATAAAGCAAAAGAAGAATTTGAAAATGAAGTGAAACTTATAAGTAATGTTCACCACCGAAATCTTCTCCGTCTCCTGGGATGGTCCAGTGAAGGATCAAATCTACTTTTGGTCCTGGAATACATGCCAAATGGCAGCCTAGACAGATTCTTATGGGGTAAGTTGCATGTACATAGTTAATGATGATTATAATACTTGAAATATATAGATTGTAATACTAATAAAAATGTCTTGATATATAATGGAGGTTCAAAAAAGGGGACTTTGAACTGGAAACAAAGATATGACATAATATTTGGGTTAGCAAGGGGTCTTGCTTACCTTCACAATGAATTCCATGTGAAAATCATTCATAGAGACATAAAGTCAAGCAACATTCTCCTTGATCATGATTTTCAACCAAAAATAGCTGATTTTGGGCTGGCAAGGTTTCAGCCAGATGATCTAACTCATATTAGCACCAAGTTTGCTGGGACATTGTAAGTTTGATTAATAGTTAATTATATCTTTTCATTGGTTGCATAACGAATCTAATTATATTCTTGATGTGTTATTGTTGTATAATAAAATGCCAGGGGATATACAGCGCCAGAATATGCACTCCGTGGTATTTTATCGAATAAAGTTGATACTTACAGCTTTGGTATCGTGATTCTTGAAATTATTAGTGGACGAAGGTGTACTGACATGAACACTGAAAATCCATCCATGGATTACCTCCTAAAAAACGTGAGATATCACCCTGATACGCATTTCCATTTTCTATTTGTTTTTTATTTTATTTTATTATATTTTCTAATAATGATATTCGTGAAAGTAGTATCTAGCAAGAAGGTAATTTTTTTAAATGGATTCAATAGCTACATGCATGCAATCGGCTGATTTTCACACATATATTCACATAAAAACTGATTTTCAAATTGGTTGTGGTATGCGCAACTCTTCGGTTCTATTATATGCATGCCTTCTCTTTCACTAGTTTTATGTTGTTAAAAGTATGATATTTTTTAAATTCAACAATGTTTCATATTTTCCCTAATTGGTGCAACATAACAAACAAGGTATGTGTCATTTTACCAATTTAGGTAACAATATTTCTTTTTTCTTTTAACAATTTATCAATCTATGCAACAATGTTTCATTATAATACCAATTTATGCAACAAACACCAATTATATAAAATTATTTTAATATGTTACCAAGTTTAATAGTAAAATGGTGCATATATTTGCATATCTTTGTCCAACAATGAGACGTTGTTGCATAATTTGTCTAAAAGCTATACTCTATTGTGTAAATTGCATAAATTGAGAAGCTTGTAAAACATCATTGTACAAATATTCATTTCTCCATATATAATCCATCGACAAGCAATGTAATTTTTTTTCTAGTTGATGAATGCTAAAAATTCACATCGATGCACTAGACTTAACTTTAGAAGTTGGTTGTCTTTAATTCACGTCAAGTATTACCATATTATTGCCTAGACTCGTTTAAAGTATTTTTCATAATTTTTAATATTAGCTCATGAAATGTTTTCCTATTATTCAATGAACAGGCTTGGAAGTCATACGAGAATAAGAATCATATTAAGTTTATTGATGAGACACTGGATGTGAACCTTAACCAAGAGGAACATATGATGCAAATCATTGAGATTGCTTTGTTATGCACTCAATCACCAGCTTCTAAAAGACCAACCATGTCAGAAGTTGTTTCGATGCTAACAAATCGCCAATCTGTGGGGAATAGACAGCTTACCAGACCTGCTCCCATTAATCAAGATAGGAGGATTCAAATAGGCTCTTCAAATAAGGCAAACAACATTGGTATTTCTGGAATACCAAAGGAATTAGAGGCAAAAGAAAGTGCATAAGTATATGAAAAAGTTGACATGATGGAGAAGGGGTTCAAGAATATAGCAACAGTCAAGTAATATTTTTCTTCAAAACATGATAGTCCTTATGTTATCCACAATGGAGGTTGAATGAAATGAGTTGAATGGAGTGCCATGTAGGAGAGAGAACATGTGTTTTGTATTCAATTCATAAAAAAGCAAACATTTTACACTAAGAACTTCTATGATGCGTTCAATCTTCATTGAACTTTACCCTCTCTCTCTTCAATATTATATTCAGTTTTATTCTATTAAACCCTCATTCAACTCTCATTGTGGATGCCCTTAGGGTTGATCAATCATGTTGTGTTTCATGTGTCTTATAAAAGTAAAAAAGAACCAAAATTAGGTTGTTTGTTATTTTTTGGATGTATATATGTGATTAATTGTCGATCATGAGTTGAATCTAAATACGATAATACATTGCAATTTTTGTTTAATTGATCTTTTACTATTATACACAACTGACTAGTCTACTCTAATAAATGAAAGTTTTTTTTTGCCACATGTCATACTCTCATTTAATTGGTCAAATGTTATTTTTTGGTTATTTTCAATTAATTTTTTTCTACATGCTATTTTATGGTTTTTTATTTTAATAAATTTCACATTATAATTTAATGTAATAATTACAATAAATGTATTAATAAATGAATATCAGTTTTATTAATGGACTTACCTTCTTATTTCAAAATAACCAAATTAAAGCTTATTAGTTTATTTTTTTATTTATTTAAATTTAAAAGATAAAAAAAATCAATTTTAATAATTCATTATTTTTCTTATTTTCTTATAAATCCAAAGTTTTTAAATATTTAGATCTTTATATTTAATTTTTTTTAATTAACCCATGTAATACATGGGTTACACCTAGTATGAATAATGAAGAAAAGTTAAGAGGAAGTGATTCGTGGACGATAAACTTTTTTCGGTACACAACAATTTATGTTTTGATAGGATGGTACAATACAACATTTTAAAGCACAAGTTGTTGTGTACAAATCAACTTCCAAAATTAACTTGCAACGGTTATTGAGGGATTAATGAAAAAATCTAATTACGAGACAATATGTTGCTACATAACATTGGTTCCGTTGATTAGCAAAAGAATGATTTTCAAGAATACGTTGTTAAATTAGAAATAATCACAATGCTTGATTGTTGGTCGTTAGTAAACACTGCATCTTGTAATTTATCCATTCCTTGTTAACCGTAGGGGGCAAAATAGAGAAAATGATCATTGCCCTATTAACTATATATAAAAATAATATGTTTTTTTCTACCTTGAATTTCATATAAACTAAAAGTAGTAGACCATGTCTATATGCATAGAAAGCTTTACACCATCATGCATCATACTCAAGTAATTTCATCATCCATTTCAATTTAAGGGCCCATGAAGTCCTGATCTTATAACCCATCCATTACAATTTCCGGGCCCATTAAGTCTTTATCTTCTAACCCATGATCTGCAAAGTTTACTTCGACGTTTAAGGTACTTTCAAGTAGGGGTGTAAGTGAGCCGGGCTATTCGTGAGCTACTCGGGATCGACTCGTTAAAAGCTCGACTCGAGATCAAATTAAACGAGCCTGAGCCGAGCTCGAGCCTAAATACGAGGCTCATTTATTAAATGAGCTCGAGCCGAGCTTCAATTCATGAGCTTGCGAGCCTATATATATATATATATATATATATATATATATATATATATATATATATATACATAGAGGCTCGTTTAGGCTCGATTAGGCTTGCGAGCCCACTACATTGTTCACAAGCCGAGCTCGAGCTTCATTTTAAGGCTCGAATCGAGCTCGAGCTCGAGCTCGAGCTTCCTCAAAATTAAACGAGCCGAGCTCGAGCTTGGTCAGGCTCGGGCTCGACTCGGCTCGTTTACACCCCTACTTTCAAGGTTCAATATGTTTACATTAATGAAAGGGTTAGCTATTAAGAAGCTTAGATTCTACTATTCTAGAACCAAGGCTAAATATATTTATTACATAACTAGGTTATTACCCGTGGAAACCACGGTCGGTGTATTGAAAAATTTTATATAGATAAAAAAATAGTAATTGTTAAAAAAAACCAAGATATTATCGATTATAAGTAATTATGAATTAATTTGTTAAGCAAAATAAACATAATAATGTTATTAGGATATGATTTTGTATTTTCAAAATTTGAATTGATTTGATTTGTTACCAAAAAAGAAAATAATAAAAATCATAGAAAAATGTCACGTGTGAAAGAAACATTCTAAAAAACTGACACGTGTCATTTTTAGGTTTTATTTATTAGAAGAGGTAGACTAGTTTATAACCCGTAGAACCACGTGTTATAAAATTAATTAAACTTTCATAATAAAAATTTATAATTATTAATCAATTATTTTTAATAAATCATTTTAAATAAATTATTATTTAAGAGATATATCAAATTCTTAAAGTTATTATAGCTTCAAATTTAACATATAATTAGAAAATATAAATTTAAATTTGAAATGAATTGCCTAATATATTCATATGACACATGACATAATATTAATAAGAAATTGTATTAGAGTGACACTTGACAAAACAAGATTAAAACTATTTATTTATTAGAATAGTGATAACTAGGTTATAACCCGTGGAAACCACGGTCGGTATATTTAAAAATTTTATATAGATAAAAAAAATAGTAATTGTTAAAAAAAACCAAGATATTATTGATTATAAGTAATTATGAATTAATTTGTTAAGCAAAATAAACATAATAATGTTATTAGGATATGCTTTTGTATTTTCAAAATTTGAATTGAATTTGATTTGTTACCAAAAAAAGGAAATAATAAAAATCATAGAAAAATGTCACGTGTCAAAGAAACATTCTAAAAAACTGACATGTGTCATTTTTAGGTTTTATTTATTAGAAGAGGTAGACTAGTTTATAACCCGTAGAACCACGGATTAGAAAATTAATTAAACTTTCATAATAAAAATTTATAATTATTAATCAATTATTTTTAATAAATCATTTTAAATAAATTATTATTTAAAAGATATATCAAATTCTTAAAGTTATTATAGCTTCAAATTTAACATATAATTAGAAAATATAAATTTAAATTTGAAATGAGTTGCCTAATATATTTATATGACACATGACATAATATTAATAAGAAATTGTATTAGAGTGACGCTTGGCAAAACAAGATTAAAACTATTTATTTATTAGAATAGTGATGATGATGATTATTTGATAGTTTTAAGAGATGATAACTTTTATATTTACTTTTTTTTAACTACCAATTATTTTTTAAATATATATCAGGTTTTTTTTTTTTTTTTTTTTAGTTCAAATTTATAAGAAACCTTTTCTTGTTCTTAGATAAGAAGTTTTTTATTGACCAATTATACATGAGAAAATACAAAAACCCATAAAAAATAAGATTACATTGTTATAAATTTTACTGTATAAAATACACCAAAAATAAAAACTCATTAGCAAAAAGTAAACTCTAAACTAAATACATTGCTAGCCGAAAAATACATCATCGGAGCCATCATTGTTGGTCGCAAATACGTTATCGAAGTCATCATTGCTGGCTGGAAATACGTTGTCGGAGCCATCATTGTAACTTCTTTCTTTTTTTATTTCTCTTTCTCTCTTAAAACTCAAACTAAATATTCATCGCCAGAGTGTATATCACCGTCACCTCCGCCAGGAGCTGCCCGTACTATGTCGGCGACATAATTCCGCCATTTTGATGTCTTTATACGCCCGAAAAAAATGGAGCGAGAAAGAGGGAAAGAGAAAGATGGAGAGAGAGTTAGAGAATGATTGAAAGACCGCCTGGTTTTGGTGGTCTAACGAGTCAAGGACTAGGTGGCTGGGGTGGTCCGATGGCGACGACTCGTTGGTTTCGGTGGTCCGGTAGGCGACGAATTGGTAGTTGCATGGTTCGACAGTGGCGACAATAATGAACCAATGATATATATATATATATATATATATATATATATATATATATATATATATATATATATATATATATATATATATATATATATATATATATATATATATATATCGGGCTAGGTTCAAATGTGAATGAACATCTATTGTACGGACGTGTGGCCAATGTTATTCTGTGAGAATAACTAAGAAAGTATGTTGTCTAATAATGTGAATACGTTCGATCTCACATAACTATTGTAATTTTTAAACATTCTGACTAATTAAATCGTCTATAAGCGAGTTTAGGTGCCGGTGAGGGATCAAGCTGGGGCTTTGGAGTCGGGCAGCTGGATGAGCAAAGGAGAGAGTTTATATCATCTCAGATTACGCGCAGTATTATGAACCAGACTCCTGTGATCTTCGGTACGGTCAAGGAGGGCATTTTGGAGGTTTTGGACGAGAGGTTGGGTGCGTTCTACACCGAGATGGCGGCCATGATGGGGGGGGGGGCACGTTGACATTCAGGGAGTTCAGAGCATGTGGAGCTCCAGACTATCATGGCGCTAAGGACCCCATTGCTAGCAGTCGGTGGTTGGCAGATGTCGCCAACGCTTTTCGTACTAGCCGGTGTCCCAAGGGGGACAACGTCTGACTCGCCTCCTGTCTTCTGAAGGTCAGAGCACGTGATTGGTGGGAGGAGTTTGGACATGCTATTGGGGATGATGCCACGTTGGACGCGATGACACGGGGTGACTTCTCGGCCAGGTTCAGGTCCGAGTTTGCACCCGTGATTGAGGTGCAGCAGTTAGCACGAGAGTTCCAGCATCTCCAGCGGACTACGGAGACGGTGGCGGAGATCGCCGCCAAGTTCAAGGAGAGAGCCCTTCTTGTTCCACAGTATGTGGCGGATGAGGAGATGAAGAAGGATCAGTACGACGAGATGATGAGGAGTGACATTAGAAAGTCCGTGAGTCGGTCCAGCTGCAAGATGCTGGAGGATATGATCGCTCGAGCCAGGGAATGGGAGATCGACTTAGAGGAAGAGAGGAAGAGGAAACCAGATGAGGTGCAGACATCTGCAGGGTCGGGCAAGAGGCCCAAGGTATCCGATTCTAGATCGAGAGGTCATCAGGACCGTAACCGCTGTGGCAAGTGAGGCAGGACACAAGATGTAACACCCTCAAAAATTGAGCCAAATTAAAATATTTTAATTCATTTCAAAACCATTAAATTCATACATCTCGTTTTCAAAATAGTTTATTATCAGAGTTTCCCTCAGGACCATATCTCATAAATCATAAAACATGAGGAGCGGTACGATCACGCCTTCGCCTTGCCACGATCTCCTGAAGTACCTGAAACACAACACTACAACTGAAAGCCCGCAAGCTTAGTGAGTCACCCCCAAAATACCAACCACACATAACATACTCATAACATATCACAAATAGAACAGCCACGCACATCGGGTCTACTGTGTGACTGGTCCGCCCGCACCGGGCCTTCAGTCCACCTGGTCCACCCTCCGAGTCTAGCCATGTACATCGAGTCTACAGTGTGATTGGTCCGCCCGCACCGGGCCTTCAATCCACCTGGTCCACTCTCTGAGTCTGTAGTATGACTGGTCCGCCCGCACCGGGCCTTCAGTCGGCCTGGTTCACTCTCCGAGCCTCGGCACGTCTGGTTCGCCCTCCTGGGGCCTTCAGCCTATCCGGACCGCTTGCTGGGCCTTCGGAATGTCCAGTCCGCCCTGGGTATGTTGGCCTACAGCACAAAGCAGGACCCGCCTCAACCCAACCCCAGTCCAACAACCATGTGCACATAAACATATAATCATATACAATCCTCAACCAGACAAACAGTCTAACAGATCACATAGCATATCAATATCCTAACCAGGATTCCGACCTAACCGGTCACTAGCATAACTGTGACACCCAAAATTATTATTATTTTTTTTTTTTTTTTTTTTTTTTTTTTTTGCAACAATTTTAAACTTTTAAAACCCATCTTAAATTAAATTAAAACAACTGAAATAGTCATAACATAATCCATCAGCTTAATAACCATATAAAATAAGTGCGGAAGTAATAATAATAATAAGGTCCCAACAAAATAACTAGTAGCGATGTCCCGATGCTCCATGTCAAGCCTTAGCCTCTTTAATCTTAACACCTGAAAAGTTATAAGGGAAAAACGTAAGCACAAAGCTTAGTGAATTCAAACACAGACATTGTACCAACATTCATATTTACTAGCCCTAATCCATTTTCCAATTATAACGATAAAGACAAAGAACGAATCAATGTCTATATTACGAGAAGGACTTGTAGGTTTGAACCGCACCGGGAAGATCCCGTATCATTTGGCCCTAATCACCGCACCTCACGAAGAGTATTACGTTGGTGATCTTACCTACCCACCGCACCGGTAAATCCGTATCCTTTGGTGGTGTCCCCATATCCATAATTAGTTACATACAGTGCACATGTACGAATTAAAACAATACTTATATAGCATGCTTTTATAATAAATTCAAATAATCACACACGAGCTAACTAGCAAACACAATCATCAATACAACGGTGTGAGAGAACTCACCTTGAGTGAGTATTAAGGATGGCTAACAATCAAATAATGCTACCAAGCTTGAGCAAACTTCAAAACCTCGCCTAAGAAGGACTAAAGGTTAGAAACGAGAAGTAATGAAGCTATGAGTTGAGAAAGGAGTAATCACAGCAAGGTCTCTAAAACAGACCTGCTGTTCAAAACGGATTTACTCCAAAATCTAAAATAGAAACATAGCTTTAACTAAATTTTATAGGAAACTATGATTGCTCAGGATTCCATAACTATAAAGAACTCATTCTAACTCCAAAAGATGAATTAAATATGAATTTTACAAAATGGTGTATCACTTCTGTCTCCAACAATACAGTCAAGTGATGTTGGCCAATTCTACCCAACTTGTGAGTAGAATTCGTCCAAAAGAAAATTAAGAGAAGTAAAGGACATACAAGTGAAAGTCTCAGAGTTGGAATTGAATGAAAAGTATCTCTCAAACTCCAGATATAAAATTCACATTGTGGACAATCACAGCACTAGCAAAAGCTGGTGACTGCCCACTGACCTGGAGTGTGGATCAATTCTAACCAATTTATAATTGGAAATAACACCCCATATTCTCCAGATCTTAAATTCATAATATAAGGAACATATAGAAACTTGGAATCACTCTGGATCCTTTTCCAAGCCTTAGAAATGATGAAAACAAAATGACATATCAGAACAGACCCGGATCAGACCTAACAGCAAAGATGCCATTCTTTCACATAGATAAAGCCCTTATCAGTGAGGTTGGCCTTCTTAAGAAAGTTAGCCAACTCAATGTGTGAACTTTTGGAACTGGTTTGGGGTCCGTTTGAGTTCTAGAGCTCCAGATATGATTTTTACAAAATGACTACAGATCTGATGGAAAACAGAATCGTAGCCACCCGTGATTCCTTTTTGGCTTATCCATCCTTCTCCTTTTGAAACACATTTTAAGATGTGTTCATCATCCCAATTCAGTCCCCATGATAATGGTGGTACTAAAAAGGGTTAGGGATCATTAGGATTTCATTTAGCCTCAAGGATGTAATAATAATCAACATGAAAATAAACATAAGCACATAAAATCATCATTCTCCCTTTTAGGGTTTCCATGATCTTTTGCCACATGTAATCCCCTAGATCCATCATCCACCATATATGGGGTGAAGATAGGATCTTGAGATGATGTATAACATACAACTACAAATAAAATAAGAAGGAGAAGAGGTGAAGATGAAATCATAAAACTAGAACAAGGTTATGAATCAAGTTGTAAGAAAGGATAAGGAGGTTCATACCAATACGAATCAAGGGTGGAAATGAACAAGAATTAAGCTCCAAACAACAGCCCTTTGGCTGCTCTTGATCCCAAAGAGAGAGAGAAGGATGGCGTGAGGGCAGTGGCGGAGCCAGGATCAAAGTAAATGGGTATCCCAATTTTATTTTTAAGGTAACCCAAAAACTTTTTCCGGGGTACTTGGGCTTCCCCGATTCAATTTCGGTTTTCTAAACCCAAACCTTAATCGAATCTTTAGATAACCTCAAGTCTTGTTATATAAACATGAAGTTGAAGTATATTTTGATACTTGAATCGATGTGGGATTCAAAGTAGATATCAAATGAAGTATGAGGATAACAAGCTTATATAATAGACAAAAATGGTTGAGTTTACATATGTTTGGCGATGTGGGATAGAATAGGCCCATAGCCTATGGACTTCAATAAAAGGAGTTTACAAGATGATCAAAAGAGTCCAATAACATAAGAAAATCAGACATTGGTTAAATAAATTAACCCAAGGTTACAAGAATAATTGAATTAAAATAACTAAACGTATCGAGAAAAATCGGGGCGTTACAACTCTCCCCCACTAAGAACGGACTTCGTCCTCGAAGTCAACACCTAAAAACAGATCCAGATAGTGAGCCCTCATCTCGCCTTCCGGTTCCCAAGTCCATTCCGAACCCTTCCTATGTTGCCACTGCACCTTAACCAGGTTTATAGTCTTGTTGCGGAGAGCTTTCGTCTTTCGTTCTAAAATAGCGATTGGTTTCTCAACATAATTGAGACGCTCGTCAACCTGTATGTCCTCCAGTGGTATCACAGTGGTCTCATCAACAAGGCATTTTCATAACTGATACACGTGAAACTTATTATGAATTAGACTAAGCTCTTCAGGCAGCTCTAAACGGTAAGCCACCTTTCCCACACGGGCTATGACCTTGTAGGGTCCAATGAGTCGGGGTCCGAGCTTTCCCCGTTTTCGAAATCGAATCACACCTTTCCAGGGGGAGACTTTGAGCAACACATAATCTCCCACCTGGAACTCAAGATCGGAGCATCTTTTGTCGGCATAACTTTTCTGACGACTTCTCGCTGTAACCAAATGATCCCGAATCACGTGGATTTTCTCTGTAGTCCGAAGCACGATATCGGTACTCCCAAGTACCCTCTGCCAAACCTCACCCCAACAAACGGGCGCCACGAATCATATCTAACAAAGACGACACCATCGTCATCCGGAGACACTTAGATCGAATCGGTTCGGCAAATTGTTTACGACTGAGAGCATCAGCTACAACATTAGATTTACCGGGGTGGTAGTGAATTTCACAATCATAATCTTTTACCACATCCAACCATCGGATCTGCCTCATGTTCAAATCCCGATACTCGAACAAATATTTCAGACTCTTATGGTCAGTGTATATGATACACTTCACTCCATAGAGATAGTGTCTCCAAATCTTAAGAGCGAACACAATAGCCCCAAGCTCCAAATCATGAGTGGGGTAGTTTCGTTCGTGGGGTTTCAGCTGTCGGGAGGCATAGGCTATCACCCTGTCCCGTTGCATTAACACAACACCAAGACCCTGAAGCGATGCATCACAGTAAACCACCATATCCTCAACCTTATCAGGTAAGGCCAAAATCGGAGCATCACACAATCGCTTCCTCAGCTCATCAAACGCAAATTGTTGCTCCGGGCCCCAAACGAATTTCACTGATTTCTTGGTCAATCGGGTGAGTGGCAAGGCGATTTTAGAGAAATTTTCAATGAACCTACGATAATAACCGGCTAAACCCAAGAAACTGCGAATTTCAGAAGGTGTTTTTGGAATCTCCCATTGTTTAACCGCATCAACCTTGGCTTGATCGACCTTAATACCGTGTTTGTTTACCACATGCCCCAAGAACTGAACTTCTTCTAACCAAAATTCACATTTTGAGAATTTCGCATAAAGCCTTTCTCTTGCCAGAGTTTCCAGAATCTCCCGAAGGTGTTGCTCATGCTCCTCTTTGGTCTTAGAATAGACCAAGATGTCATCAATGAACACTATGACCGAACGGTTAAGCATCGGGCTACACACCCGGTTCATGAGATCCATAAACGCCGCGGGTGCATTGGTGAGCCCAAAAGGCATCACCACGAACTCAAAATGCCCATAACGAGTACAGAATGCTTTTTCTCAATGTCTTCTTCACGAACCCGCATCTGATGGTAACCGCAACGTAAATCAATCTTGGAGAACCAAGACGCTCCCTGAAGTTGATCGAAAAGATCGTTAATACGTGGAAACGGGTACCTATTCTTTATCGTGTACTTGTTTAGCTCCCTATAATCAATACACATTCGCTGGGATCCATCTTTCTTCTTCACAAAGAGAATAGGAACACCCCATGGCGAGCAGCTTGGCCATATAAACCCTTTATCACTTAGTTCCTAAAGTTGATCTTGGAGCTCTTTCATCTCAGGTGGTGCCAAGCGGTAAGGAGATTTAGCTACCGGAGTCGCACCCAACACCAAATCAATGCGAAACTCCACTTGCCGAATAGGTGGCAAACCAGGGAGTTCCTCCGGAAAGACATCACTAAAGTCGGAAACGATAGGAACGTCGTCTAGTGCTATAGTAGAAGAGCAAGAAGCGATGGCCACGCGGGGAATGTCCCCCTGAATGATAAGTTCTCCACCTCTAGGGTTTTGAACACGAACTTGCTTCTTACGACAGTGGATTTCCACATCACACGCATCAAGCCAATCCATGCCTATGATAACGCAGAGCTCTCGCATCGCAATAGGGATAAGATCAATGGGGAATTCAACTCCAGAAAACTCGAGATTGCAACCCCGATAAACATCGGTGACATAAATAGTGCGGTTGTCGGCAACTTCGACAACCATTGGGTGAGCCAATTTTCCGATACTACGCCCCAAACAATTAATAAACATGCGAGATACAAAAGGATGGGTAGCACTGCTATCAAACATAACAACATCGAGCTCGGAATCTAGCAAATAAGTGCCTGCCACTGTCGCTGTAATCACCGACTCCTCCGCAGTCATCTGGTGAGCACGACCTCGTGTCACCATAGTGGGTCCCTTAGAGGACGATGCAATTGCAGGATTTGTACCCCCTTCTCCTTTACCAGTCTTCAACTTCGGGCATTCGGGCTTCTTGTGTCCCGTCTCGTTGCAGTGATAGCAGACGGGAACAGCAGAAGTAATATGAGGTGCTGCACTCGCAGGGGGATCCCTACAATTCTTCCAATGATGCCCTGGCTTTTTGCAGTTGTAGCATATCAATGGATTTTTCTCGCCCTGAAGACGTCCTATACTCATACCTTGACTTACTACCCTGCTTTCGCTTTTTCTGGGCATCTCTGGATGTCTTGGAAGAGGTGTCATTGGCCTCCCTCTTGGACTGGGTCTGCAACTCGATTTCCCTCCTCCTCGCTGCATTCATGATCGCGGATAAGGTCGAGAACTCCTGCATGCTAACAAATTCCCGAATCTCGGTACGTAGGATGGCCATGTACCGGCTGACCAACCAGGCCTCGTTCCCAGCAAACAAGGGGCAAAAAGATAGCATCTCCAAGAACTTGGAGTTCAGTTCGCTAACGGACTCGGTAGTCTGCTGTAAGGCCATGAACTCTTGCTGCATCCACTGCTGCTCCACCTTAGGCACATATTGTGCCTCGAACCTCTCCACAAATTGGGCCCAAGACATGGTCCTCACTTCTTCTTCGCTTAATAGAGCGGTGATGGTGTTCCACCATGTCTTTCCCCTTTTCTGCAGCTGATTCATGGCGATCACAACTTTGTACTGGTCCGGACACCCAACAGTCATGAAGGCGCCCTCACCATCTGACACCCAGTGCTTAGCAGCAACTGGGTCGGATTCACCGTTCCAAAGAGGAGGGCTACACTTGCTGAACTTCTCGAAGTAGTATGTCGAATCCCGAACGGGCGGAGCCGGTAACGCTCCCCCGGGAATAGCTGCGAGGCGCTCATCCAGAAGAGTACCGACTTGGTTGATTATGTCATTGGTCACACCCGGGATTAGTTCGTTGAAAGCGTTATTGAATTCCTCAACGACAATATCCCTAACTTGCTCCATTTGGAGCTGATTAAGTCGAGCAGGCGGAGCCATTGGTATCCACAGAAGAAGGAAAATCTTAGAAACAATTCAGCCTAGATATTTCTAGGAAGACAAAACACTCAGCTTGCCGAAAATTTTTCAACCTTGCCCCGACCCGAAACCGGCACCGATGTTTCAAATAGTAGGGGCCCTTCTACTACCTTCCACACAAGTTCCAATTTCGCATTCGCGTCTAGTTTCAAAATTTCCAGCTCGCTCTAGCCGTTAATTTTACATCTCTCTCACATGTTAACATTAAATAAGTGTGTAATCTAGCATTTTAAGACTAGTAGAATCCAATTCATAGTCAACAATTTAACATAAACATTTAACATAAGAAATAAGGCTTACTTGGCTGGCCGACTGGCACACCGCGACATCTTTCACTACTAGTCTTCAGAAAATTTGAAAAATCTTTTAAAAAAAGAGAATAAACTATTATAGAGCCTCAAATTTGAGTCTAGAACATCCACAAGAATGCCTAGTTCCCTCAAACTGTGGCTCTGATACCAACTTGTGACACCCAAAATTATTTTTTTTTTTTTTATTTTTATTTTTTTTTTTTTTTGCAACAATTTTAAACTTTTAAAACCCATCTTAAATTAAATTAAAACAACTGAAATAGTCATAACATAATCCATCAGCTTAATAACCATATAAAATAAGTGCGGAAGTAATAATAATAATAAGGTCCCAACAAAATAACTAGTAGCGATGTCCCGATGCTCCATGTCAAGCCTTAGCCTCTTTAATCTTAACACCTGAAAAGTTATAAGGGAAAAACGTAAGCACAAAGCTTAGTGAATTCAAACACAGACATTGTACCAACATTCATATTTACTAGCCCTAATCCATTTTCCAATTATAACGATAAAGACAAAGAACGAATCAATGTCTATATTACGAGAAGGACTTGTAGGTTTGAACCGCACCGGGAAGATCCCGTATCATTTGGCCCTAATCACCGCACCTCACGAAGAGTATTACGTTGGTGATCTTACCTACCCACCGCACCGGTAAATCCGTATCCTTTGGTGGTGTCCCCATATCCATAATTAGTTACATACAGTGCACATGTACGAATTAAAACAATACTTATATAGCATGCTTTTATAATAAATTCAAATAATCACACACGAGCTAACTAGCAAACACAATCATCAATACAACGGTGTGAGAGAACTCACCTTGAGTGAGTATTAAGGATGGCTAACAATCAAATAATGCTACCAAGCTTGAGCAAACTTCAAAACCTCGCCTAAGAAGGACTAAAGGTTAGAAACGAGAAGTAATGAAGCTATGAGTTGAGAAAGGAGTAATCACAGCAAGGTCTCTAAAACAGACCTGCTGTTCAAAACGGATTTACTCCAAAATCTAAAATAGAAACATAGCTTTAACTAAATTTTATAGGAAACTATGATTGCTCAGGATTCCATAACTATAAAGAACTCATTCTAACTCCAAAAGATGAATTAAATATGAATTTTACAAAATGGTGTATCACTTCTGTCTCCAACAATACAGTCAAGTGATGTTGGCCAATTCTACCCAACTTGTGAGTAGAATTCGTCCAAAAGAAAATTAAGAGAAGTAAAGGACATACAAGTGAAAGTCTCAGAGTTGGAATTGAATGAAAAGTATCTCTCAAACTCCAGATATAAAATTCACATTGTGGACAATCACAGCACTAGCAAAAGCTGGTGACTGCCCACTGACCTGGAGTGTGGATCAATTCTAACCAATTTATAATTGGAAATAACACCCCATATTCTCCAGATCTTAAATTCATAATATAAGGAACATATAGAAACTTGGAATCACTCTGGATCCTTTTCCAAGCCTTAGAAATGATGAAAACAAAATGACATATCAGAACAGACCCGGATCAGACCTAACAGCAAAGATGCCATTCTTTCACATAGATAAAGCCCTTATCAGTGAGGTTGGCCTTCTTAAGAAAGTTAGCCAACTCAATGTGTGAACTTTTGGAACTGGTTTGGGGTCCGTTTGAGTTCTAGAGCTCCAGATATGATTTTTACAAAATGACTACAGATCTGATGGAAAACAGAATCGTAGCCACCCGTGATTCCTTTTTGGCTTATCCATCCTTCTCCTTTTGAAACACATTTTAAGATGTGTTCATCATCCCAATTCAGTCCCCATGATAATGGTGGTACTAAAAAGGGTTAGGGATCATTAGGATTTCATTTAGCCTCAAGGATGTAATAATAATCAACATGAAAATAAACATAAGCACATAAAATCATCATTCTCCCTTTTAGGGTTTCCATGATCTTTTGCCACATGTAATCCCCTAGATCCATCATCCACCATATATGGGGTGAAGATAGGATCTTGAGATGATGTATAACATACAACTACAAATAAAATAAGAAGGAGAAGAGGTGAAGATGAAATCATAAAACTAGAACAAGGTTATGAATCAAGTTGTAAGAAAGGATAAGGAGGTTCATACCAATACGAATCAAGGGTGGAAATGAACAAGAATTAAGCTCCAAACAACAGCCCTTTGGCTGCTCTTGATCCCAAAGAGAGAGAGAAGGATGGCGTGAGGGCAGTGGCGGAGCCAGGATCAAAGTAAATGGGTATCCCAATTTTATTTTTAAGGTAACCCAAAAACTTTTTCCGGGGTACTTGGGCTTCCCCGATTCAATTTCGGTTTTCTAAACCCAAACCTTAATCGAATCTTTAGATAACCTCAAGTCTTGTTATATAAACATGAAGTTGAAGTATATTTTGATACTTGAATCGATGTGGGATTCAAAGTAGATATCAAATGAAGTATGAGGATAACAAGCTTATATAATAGACAAAAATGGTTGAGTTTACATATGTTTGGCGATGTGGGATAGAATAGGCCCATAGCCTATGGACTTCAATAAAAGGAGTTTACAAGATGATCAAAAGAGTCCAATAACATAAGAAAATCAGACATTGGTTAAATAAATTAACCCAAGGTTACAAGAATAATTGAATTAAAATAACTAAACGTATCGAGAAAAATCGGGGCGTTACAATAACATTACCCTATATCCCGGGTACCGACCTTAACCAGGTCTCTAACACATACCATCCTAACTACCAGGATGCAATCATAGCAAAGCAATAACATAACAACAACTACCCGGATTTCCATCCGATAAAGGGCCGGCCTTGGTGCCGTAGACCCTGTCGATATAGTGAGGATAACTCACCTCGCAATTGCCGACTGAAAGGATAAGATCAGCTGCTCCGATCGCCGACACGAACTCCACCACCGAACACTACCAAAGAATCAATTCCATAAATACCAATAATCACCAAAATACCCTTGATAAACAAATTGGTCAACTCTTGGTCAAAGTCAAAGTCCTCAGTCAAAGTCAACCTTCTGACTGACTCTACTCGCCGAGTCGGCCCGTCGACTCGTCGAGTCCCTATACTCAGAACTTCCCATAACACGACTCAGCTCACCGAGTCACCTCCCGACTCACTGCTTCAAGGTCTGACCAGAAAAGATTGGGGTTCTGCGACCAGACTCGTCGAGTCCAAGAACAGACTCGCCGAGTCCAAGGCAATCTTCAACAGACTCGCCGAGTTGTTCTTCAACTCGCCGAGTTCATGCACATATTCATACTACTCGTCGAGTGCACTCATGTGACTCGCCGAGTTCAAACGTGACATCTTCATTCAGACGATTTCAGGCCATTTCATTGCTTCAAATACATAGATCTGGACTCCTAGGGCCAGATTCACACGTAAAGTTTCCAACTTTACGTGCATGGAAGGCTCAACAAGCTCCAACTAAGCTATAAGAGGGTTTTGGGACAAAGGCACTCTCACTCAAGCCCCATGACTGATGCTTTCTGCCCTCATGGCTCCAATACAACCTAGATCTGAAGTTACAACTTCAGATCTAACCTCTAAACCCGAAATAGATCCAAACCATGCTAAAGAATCCCCAAAACAACCACCAGGGATGACAATAAGGAAAACGGCTTAAGGAGGTGACTTCTTACCCCAAAGATGAGTCTAAACTGATGTAGACTTCAGATCCACAAGCTCTCTTGATGCTATCCTCAACTTCCTCCAACTTCTCTTCACCAATTTCTTCCTCCAAGCTTCACTCTTCTCAACAATGGAGTCTCTCACGATTTAGGGTTTCTCTGGAACACTCAGGGAAGGTAGAGGCTGAAATGAAGGCATATTGTTCTTTAAATATGGTGCAAACCCTGAAAATAGGGTTTCACATTCCAGTACGGACTCGCCGAGTCCATTCCCGACTCTCCGAATCGGGTCACTTGTTCACGCGGTCCATCCGCGACTCGACTCGCCGAGTTACCTTCCCAACTCGCCGAGTCCAAGCCTCCATTTTACACTTTTACACCCTAAATCTCTTGCTCTGGAGCTTGGGATGTTACAATTCTCCCCCACTTAAATTAGGCTTCGTCCTCGAAGCCTGCTGCAGCACACAATTCCAGATAATACTCCCACTGAGCTCCTGCCAAGACACTAATCCATCTCTCTCCGCCCAACAAAATTTGGCGATAACCCTGATAACTGCAACCTGGAACGAATCCCCTCGGGTTCTATCCCTTACACTCTGACAGGATGTCGCATCCTTCAGCTCTCATAACCCATCAACCAACCATAACACGCAACCATTCATACCTGGCCTAAACAGCCTCAGCCTGGAATACCAACACACCGGGTCCAATCAATCATAGGGTCCGGTCGTCCTCACGACGGAATACCCAAAATTGAACTACTTCCTCATACACAACTCAAGCCTGCAACCATACTCGGAACCAAGGACCTTGTCCTTGCGTCACCCTCGAACCCTTCGGTTCGACACAACGGAGTGCAACCCGCTCACGCCTCTCTATCACGATCTCCAGGTCCTTGACCTCTGACTGTAATATCCCCATACAGTCCTCAGCACCGGTCCAGACTACTCTCAAGTCTGTTAACCTGCTATCTCACTTTCCTCTGTCCCAATCTCCAATCGGGAATCCCTTTCCTTCTCCTCTTCCAAGGAGACCGAAAACATGCATGTGCATCATCCAACATTGCCACAATCTCAACGGGCATCCAACCCGCATGTGCTTCCACATACCTGATACAATCCTAGTGCTTACTACCAGAAACCAAAGCACTTCTGATCATCCTTTTACTCTGCCGCCTCCCTCTCAGAGGACCCACACTCCTTCCGAAGCTACATACCTTTCCTTTCTAGGAAGTCTACTCCACAACCATAACCGCACCTATAAGTGCCACTAAGCTAAACTCCACTCTACCGATCCACTAACACATACATAGTCTTCAGCATGATTGGACCGCCTTCCCAGGCCTTCAGTCTATCTGGACCACTATCAGAACCTTCAGCATGTCTGGACCGCCCTCCTGGGCTTTCAGCCTGTCTGGACCGTTCCCCGAACCTCCGGTCTATTCCGTCATCATGATCAATACTTGGGGCCAGACCATATCGATTACTATTGCATGGCGACATATACACTCATTCTCCACATACCGGTCTCCTAACACATCCAGAGTCTTCAGTATGACTGGACCGCCTTCCCAGGCCTTCAGCCTATCTGGACCACTCTCAGAAGCTTCAGCATGTCTGGACCGCCCTCTTGGGCCTTCAGCCTGTCTGGACCGTTCCCTGAGCCTTCGGCCTGACTGGTACGCCTACCGGCCTTCAGTCTATCTGGACCGCTCAAAGACTGTCGCACATCATCCTGATCCCTTCTTCCCGGGAATCTCTCCCATGCAGACTGTTCTAGCCCTCTCGGGGCTCCGAACTCCAGTTCCATTCCCAGAATCCTTTCCATGGCCTAAACCCAGGCCTCACATCGACCAACTACCTTAACTGAAACCATAGTTTGTTCTCCGCCCCATCGGCCTGTCGCTTACTCATACCAGCCCACACTCTTGGCTGACTGAAACACTGCTGAATTCAAAATAGCTAATCATCCTCCAATTCTTGTCGATCCTCCTGAGAATTTTCCAATTCTCCCCACTTAGAGCACTGACTACCAACCACCGGTGACTCAACCGACATAAATCAATCATCCCCACTCAACATACTCCTCTTATCCATGAACTGATTTCCTCTGAAACGCGAAACTTCCACATAATCACTTCCCGACATCGCACATCACGAACTCTAAGGGAGTTCGAATCTTCGTTGAACACTTCTCAAATCACAATTTCTAATTCTAGCAGCGAGATCACATAACTTGTCTTCCGACCATAATCCTCATGGACGCTAATCAACTACAACTCCTAACTACTAAGATCCTCAATCGTACTACGAACATGCGGAACAATGCAGACAGATTTACAATACCACACAATAACAAGATAACAAGATGGAAACATACCCGCAGCTGCATCCGGCTCTGCCCTGACCTCCTCTGCTGTAAGCTGGAATGCGCGTCCCTGAGCCCTCGGAGGCTCCGCTCCACCCTGGCCTCCGCCAGTAATCCTCAAAGTGGCCGGTGCTGGAGCCTGCACCGGTCCTGCAACATGATGTGGACAGTTGGCCCTCAAGTGTCCAACCTGATGGCAATGATAGCAAATCCTCATATCCTGCACCGGGGCTGACTGTCGGCAATCCCTTGCATAATGCCCCTCTCTCCCGCACTTGCGGCACGCACCACCGGACCTACAAACTCCGGTATGACCCTTCCCGCACTTCTCACAAGTGCGGCCACTCTGACTGCCCAACCTGGAATCAACGGTCTTGGACCGTTTCGGCGCCGGCTGCGACTGCACCGGGGCCTGCCTCTGCTCTTGCAACTGCAACTCAATCTCCAACTCACGCCGCCGAGCGGCCTCCTGCAACTCCAGTAAGGTCTCGCACCTCTGTGTGGACACAAACTGCCTGATATCCCTCTTGAGCATACTCAGATATCGGGACATCTGAGCCTGCTCCGAAGCAAACTCAGGGCAAAAAATCGCCCTCTCAGTGAACATCCTGGTGATCTTCGTCACCGACTCCGAATCCTGCTTCAGTTCCAAGAACTCCTGAGCCAATCTCTCCCTCTCAACCCGTGGAACATAACGGGTACTGAACATCTCCCGGAACTGATCCCATGAAACTGCAGCCCGCTGCACATCCGAATAAGATCCCGTAGTCAACCTCCACCAATCCTTCGCTCCGAGCCTCAAAAGGTTCAGAGCACACCTCACCCTCTGATCACCAGGGCATGAACACGTGAAGAAACAACCCTCCACGTCTGACAACCATCTCATAGCAATGATCGGATCCTGAACTCCATCGAAATTAGGGGGCTTCGTATTATCGAAGTCCCGATACTGGAAACCTCGACCGGTTCCTCCCGCTACCACTGCTACAGCCGCTGTAGCTGCCGCGGCAGCTGCCTCCGCAAGAGATGCATAGCGCTCATCAAAGTACTCAACCATGGCGGTCTTGATCGACCCAAACATCTCCGACAACTCGGCCCGGAACATAGCAGCAACCTCATCATGCAGGATCTCACGATTCCTGGCATCCAACTCGTCCGTACTCATCTGACCGATGACCTCTGGTGGCACTGATCCACCCTGACCGTCCTCTCCTGATCCCGATCCCGAACCGGATCCTGTCCCGACATGCCTCGTCATCGTCATACTGCAATACACCATCGAGACCCTTAGACACATCACATATCTACCCGGGGAACTATCTTATAACCGATACCCTAGAGAATTGTGACTTCCTTGATACGCGTATGGGTCCTGTGCTTTTAGTAGTACGGGCCCATACTACCTTCCACACCTACCCATATTTGTCTCAAGTATCACCACAACACTCTAACCATACATACACACACCCGCTCAATCCTCACCCCTAGAGGAAAGCTACATATCTTATATAAGGAAAACCCTAGGCTAATGGGCATCACATAATCACGAAATTCTATCATGCAATTCCTGAAGATCCCTAGCCTAGTACTAGCATGCTGTTCTAACATATCACATAATCAAATAACTTGCATGGTATTTTGGGGTCTACTTACTGGCTCTGGCTGGTCGTACCCTCTGCATCCTCCTTTACTTATTTCAAAAACCTTTTGAAAATCATTTTGAAAATCCCTCCTTGATTTGAGACTGGATTCACACGAATGTTCCTCCAATTCACTCAAACCAAGGCTCTGATACCAACTTGTAACACCCTCAAAAATTGAGCCAAATTAAAACATTTTAATTCATTTCAAAACCATTAAATTCATACATCTCGTTTTCAAAATAGTTTATTATCAGAGTTTCCCTCAGGACCATATCTCATAAATCATAAAACATGAGGAGCGGTACGATCACGCCTTCGCCATGCCACGATCTCCTGAAGTACCTGAAACATAACACTACAACTGTAAGCCCGCAAGCTTAGTGAGTCACCCCCAAAATACCAACCACACATAACATACTCATAACATATCACAAATAGAACAGCCACACACATCGGGTCTACTGTGTGATTGGTCCGCCCGCACCGGGCCTTCAGTCCACCTGGTCCACCCTCCGAGTCTAGCCATGTACATCGAGTCTACAGTATGATTGGTCCGCCCGCACCGGGCCTTCAATCCACCTGGTCCACTCTCTGAGTCTGCAGTATGACTGGTCCGCCCGCACCGGGCCTTCAGTCGGCCTGGTCCACTCTCCGAGCCTCGGCACGTCTGGTCCGCCCTCCTGGGGCCTTCAGCCTATCCGGACCGCTCGCTGGGCCTTCGGAATGTCCGGTCCGCCCTGGGTATGTTGGCCTACAGCACAAAGCAGGACCCGCCTCAACCCAACCCCAGTCCAACAACCATGTGCACATAAACATATAATCATATACAATCCTCAACCAGACAAACAGTCTAACAGATCATATAGCATATCAATATCCTAACCAGGATTTCGACCTAACCGGTCACTAGCATAACATTACCCTATATCCCGGGTACCGACCTTAACCAGGTCTCTAACACATACCATCCTAACTACCAGGATGCAATCATAGCAAAGCAATAACATAACAACAACTACCCGGATTTCCATCCGATAAAGGGCCGGCTTTGGTGCCGTAGACCCTGTCGATAGAGTGAGGATAACTCACCTCGTAATTGCCGACTGAAAGGATAAGATCAGCTGCTCCGATCGCCGACACGAACTCCACCACTGAACACTACCAAAGAATCAATTCCCTAAATACCAATAATCACCAAAATACCCTTGATAAACAAATTGGTCAACTCTTGGTCAAAGTCAAAGTCCTCAGTCAAAGTCAGCCTTCTGACTGACTCTACTCGCCGAGTCGGCCCGTCGACTCGTCGAGTCCCTATACTCAGAACTTCCCATAACACGACTCAGCTCACCGAGTCACCTCCCGACTCACTGCTTCAAGGTTTGACCAGAAAAGATTTGGGTTCTGCGACCAGACTCGTCGAGTCCAAGAACAGACTCGCCGAGTCCAAGGCAATCTTCAACAGACTCGCCGAGTTGTTCTTCAACTCGCCGAGTTCATGCACATATTCATACTACTCGTCGAGTGCACTCATGTGACTCGCCGAGTTCAAACGTGACATCTTCATTCAGACGATTTCAGGCCATTTCATTGCTTCCAATACATAGATCTGGACTCCTAGGGCCAGATTCACACGTAAAGTTTCCAACTTTACGTGCATGGAAGGCTCAACAAGCTCCAACTAAGCTATAAGAGGGTTTTGGGACAAAGACACTCTCACTCAAGCCCCAAGACTGATGCTTTCTGCCCTCATGGCTCCAATACAACCTAGATCTGAAGTTACAACTTCAGATCTAACCTCTAAACCCAAAATAGATCCAAACCATGCTAAAGAATCCCCAAAACAACCACCAGGGATGAGAATAAGGAAAAAGGCTTAAGGAGGTGACTTCTTACCCCAAAGATGAGTCTAAACTGATGTAGACTTCAGATCCACAAGCTCTCTTGATGCTATCCTCAACTTCCTCCAACTTCTCTTCACCAATTTCTTCCTCCAAGCTTCACTCTTCTCAACAATGGAGTCTCTCACGATTTAGGGTTTCTCTGGAACACTCAGGGAAGGTAGAGGCTGAAATGAAGGCATATTGTTCTTTAAATATGGTGCAAACCCTGAAAATAGGGTTTCACATTCCAGTACGGACTCGCCGAGTCCATCCCCGACTCGCCGAGTCGGGTCACTTGTTCACGCGGTCCATCCGCGACTCGACTCGCCGAGTTACCTTCCCAACTCGCCGAGTCCAAGCCTCCATTTTACACTTTTACACCCTAAATCTATTGCTCTGGAACTTGGGATGTTACACACGAGGGTGCGTGTAGGAGCAGTAGTGGTGGTGATTCTGGCTGCTTCAAGTGCGGGCGGATCGGTAATAATTTTTCGAAAATTTTAAATTTGATTAAAAACCCTAGTATTTTGAAATGTTTAAAATACACTCTTATACTATATAAAATTAAAAGTCTAATATTATATATGTATGAGTAAAGAGTCAGTCTTACCGTTAGTAAGCCTCATTCACGAAGCTGGTCTATAAGGGGTGTTTAAGGAAGCGGCCTGTAAAATGACCGCCATTGGGTATCCACTCTTACTCACTGCACTCTTGACTAGTGGAGGGTCATTAGCCGAACGGGTAGGATAGGACACAACCTTCCATTATAAGTATAATACGAAGTAACTAAACACTTTTACAAATTCCCAAATCTTAGTTACTTTAGGCAAAATGTGAAAATGATGCTATTCCATGGAATTACACTTTGTACCCTTGCCGAGACAATTAGTAGAGCGTTTGTGGTTAACCGGCACACTAAGTTGGGATTGGCATTGGTAGCGAAGGGTGACTCGATGTTTGTGGTAGATCAATGGAGCGTGTATGGCTAACCGGCACATTGATTAGGTGATAATGACATTGAGTGCACTACATACATTCTCATGGTTATTCACACCTTATTTGTAATCCTCGGCATCCCAGTCACAAATGAAGGGCATAATCGAGATTAAACATGCCATTGAAAAGTTCAATGAATCTCAAAAGATCTAGGAGTTTCAACTCATTTAAAACTTAAAATCTTTTTCGTTTTTCATGGTGGAAATTGGTAAATCGTCATTTACGTACCTTCAAATATTCTGCAACTAGATTATGGCATCCCTCTTCTAGGTTGTAGAGTATTGTGTTGGATCCTAGCCTTAATATCTCATTGGGGTGTTTTATTAAGGACTCAATCAACTGACTTGAATTTTCTCCCGTTTTGTAGATGTCTAGTTCTGACAACTATGGTCTTCCTGAATCCTTTGGAAAAAGCTTTCCACCTGAATATGATATTCTACAATTGAATCGTGGAAATGGAAATCATGCTTCACTTCCTCCACCTCCTGCTATTGTTCTCCCTGACCCACAATTTCAAACGCTTGAAAAGTTCAAGCTCACTCAAGCCCTTTTGGCGAGTAAGCACGAAGATGGAAAGTCTGTGTGTGCACACGTCTTAGAGATAAAGTAACACATTGACAGGTTGGGTATGCTGGGTGCTGTTGTCTCCAAGGAGCTGGCTGTAGACTGGGTTCTTAAGTCACTTCCTGAATCATATAGTGAGTTCGTTAGAGAGTACTATATGATGGACCATGACGTGACCCTCATTGTTCTCACCTATTTGTTTATTGCTGCTGAATCAGCAATGATTTGGCACACTGGTAAAGTAAATTTTACTGGTAGATCAAACTCCCAAATTTCCATGGAAATTGAAAATGGCAACATTGAAAGTCCAGAAAAGGTAAATTCTGAGATAGTTCCCTGTGCCATTCCCAAGGAGTCCATTTGCTTTTATTGCCAAGAGAAGGGGCATTGGAGACGAAGCTGCCCTGTCTACCTGAGAGATCAAAGAGATGGGAGAGTCAAGATGAATGGCTCTACTTTAGCTAAAATCCACTATCTAACTCTGTTAAGTTCCTATTTTTGATTCTTAATACATGATGTGATAAGATTGCATTTTGATGTTTTGTAGGATCGAAGAAAAGAGAGGAAGCTTAAAGGAAGAAGTGGGCTGAATCTGATCGCGAAGAAATGGATTTCGATCGCATGGATTCATAGATCAAATTTTTGAGCTGCTACTTAAGAGTTAGGATAGGTTGCTAAGGAATATTTACATAGTTTTCATTTGTAATCGCATTGTAAGGACAAAATTTTTCCGCGTTTTATAAATAAAATAAATTTTGGTTTTGTATTATTTATTAATCCTTGCAATGGCGTGTGTGGAAATTGATTTTTGTGTATTTCTATTATTAGCAATGATAGATGTGATTCTTTGTGGTAATATCGAGAATTTACCAAATAAGGAAAGATTCTCGTCGCCCAAGTTTCAATTGGACAGAAACTTGGAATCATACAGCTGGTATTGTGTGATGAGTGAGAACCTTTGTATTTGGCAAGTTGAGACTAATTCCTTGACAAAGAGTCAAGTGAAGGACTAGGGGATCAGGTACACTTGGTTGTGCGCTGGTGAAGTTCACCACAAACAACAATAAAATTATTCATCATGATTTACTATAGTTTAGTAAATATGGTTATACTTATAAGATTAAGTGTAATTCTGAGTTGTTGAAAGAGTTTCAATGAATGGCAGAACGAATAAGAAGAATCGATTAGGCAGAAAGATAAAAGTTTCACAAATATGAAAAGATGGGAGAGTACTTTTGTATCATGTTTTATGATCATCTTAGTGATTATAGAACCATACCACAATTGATCCTCTAAGTACATCTTAGTGCATTTATATGGCTAAGAAGAGGAATCATGAATTGTTGAAATGGTTAAATCAAAAGATAAATCATACTTCGTTCCAAAATCAAGTCTTAAAGTTGTACTCCAAGATTATGACATTGAGTGACACGTCTTTAGTAGGTTTATAACACTTATCAAATGAGGAGTTTGAAAAAGTTTTTCTTATTATTGTACATTTAAAATTGGTAAGTTGTGATGTCTTGGATAAGACAAAGACCAACTAGTACCAATTATGTAAAGTGTTTGTCTTGATAGGATTTCACACTAACTCTTGAAGATTTGATTGTCAAGGAATGTTTTTCGACAAGATAATCTTATATGTCAAGAGGTCAGTGGGAGTCTTAAAGATCTTGAAAAGTTTCAAGAACCAATCAAGAGTAAACTTATATTTAATCACTAGCACACGACGTAAGGCTTGAAACTCATCGTGTTGACATATTCTTGATTCTGTGCCATTCCAGTTGACTGTGCATGTGAATTCTATGAGTTCTCATTTGAATGCATAAAGGCAAAGCACTTGGATCAATGGAAAGTACATTGATATGTAGTGGTGAGCTGCTTAACAACCTGGAAGCAATGGTGGGCACTCGTGCTGCCATGAGGCGAGAAATTAAAAATGAACAAGTTCAATCCAATTGAGTTGAATTTGTCACAAACATTGTCTTATGATTGTTGTTATGGCAAATTCACATGGATAGGAATGCATACACCATAAAATCTAAGTGTCATAAAGTTTCTCTCTAATTCATGAAAATGATTGTGAGGAAACGCTTTCATTAAGAGAGATTTTAAGGAGATGGCTATTGTGAAAATTGCATTCTCAAATTCGATTATGATTACGACATCCCTCTTCATAGTTCGAATTGTGAGATTTGGGAATTGGTTTGAACAATTAAGAATTATTGCTATAAGTTCTGAAATTGTTTAGACACACATGTGAGCTTTCTAAAAGGTGTGAGCTTAGATAAAAGCTTATCGAAGCATCTCGTGTCAGAAATATGAACTTCGGTAAGAAAGTCAATAAGTATTGATTTCTAGAAGTGCAATTGATTTCTGAATACATGTCAAAGCTAGTGGGAGCATAAGTGTTATGCTGGTAAGAAGATAATTATCATGTTAGTGGGAGCATGATTATTATGATTTGCGAGTTAGCAATATTAATTATAGAAAACAAGAATTTTATTTTGCAAAGTTGCAAGGGTTGAAGAGTTGTTTTGCTATAATTAAGGGAGAGAATATTATACTTCATTTCAAATCTAAAAGCTTAGATTGTGAGATTTTAGTCAAATTTAGTCAAATATATATGAATGTTATGTTGGAATGGTTCAACGTAAGGAAATTCTATATATGGAAAGGATAATTGCGTTCTCAAAATTTGGATATGATTATGGCATCCCTCTTCATAATCAAAATTGTGAGAATATGGCAAATAGAAATATTATAGCAGGAGACTGGTAAAGTATCACGTCTTTATGTAAGACATTATGAATCGTGTTCCATACGCGTTGGGTATAGGATCAATTGCATATGATATAATATCCGATCGTTCTGATTTTCCAAATGCCTAGGGCATTAAGAGGGAAAGGGACCAGAACTGGATTTGACTAAATTAATTAAACAACTGTCAAGGACAATCTAAGGTTCGCTAAGGATTGGACGCTTGTGGACAGTTGGAAGTAAAGTATTAAATGGACCACATCATTATGAATAAGTAAGACTCTATTAAGAATGAGTTGTCATATGGCAAATATGGAAATGTTTCCATATTGGGAGTTGGATATATAAGAATCTATGTCTAGATTATAAAATTTTATGCAAGAAGGATGTTCAAAGGAATGTACTTTGAATGTGAGACTTCACATATATGGAATTGTCTTGCAACAATCTCCAATAGTGAACTTTGTAATTTCATTGGCCGAGTCTTGGTGACTTTTGTGCTGTGACATTATAAAAGGGTCATTGCATAAAATTTTAGAATCTTACATATTATGATAGTGGTAAGAATTTGGTATTCTTACACTAGTAATGAGGATTAGAAATTGTGAATGAGCATCATTGGTAGTGTTTTTCAATTGATCTATTTCACAAAGTAAGGACCATAGGTAAACATAGTGTGCATGCTTGGAGCATGGGACAACTAGTGTTTCAATTCAAGTAACAAGTTGATTATATGAAACATTATACAATGAATAATGAGTAATCAATATGGTGACTAAATAATTTTTTTTTTATTTATACTCAAAAGTTTTGAGGCCATATAGGATTAAGTATTATTATTGAGTTTCACTTTGCATGTTTTGACTTCCAGAATAACTATGTTATTCAAACATCCACAGTCGGTCATACATTGGGAGTAGGTATGAAGCAAGACTGTCATGAGTCCGTCTGTAGATTGTCTAAAGTGTTTAGACATAGCAAAAGTTTGCTGCAGAGTTCATGAGTGCTTTAATAAAGATTAGAGTATTGGATTAAACCCACTCTCACTTGAATCACTTCATGGATTTTATCACGAGTGATTGTGAGACGATAATCTCTTATATTCTTGAAACGAAGAGATATGAGTTGCAGTTTGCAAATCGGTTGCACATTGATAATACGTAACATACCAGTAACTTGGTGTTATAAAACGTATTTTTCTGTGTGATTTAATGAGTAAATAGAGAAAGCATATGAGTCGACGTTTATCCGTTCCTTTTACCCTAAGGGGATAAAAGCGATATATGTGGGCCCCTCGATGATTTAGTGATGACACCCCAAAGCGCTTGGCCATGCCTGGACTGATTTGATCTGTTCAATTAGTCAGTCGTCATAAATCGGAAATCGGGAAACAACAGATGAACATAGAGAATAGTTTAAATCCATGTCTCAGTTCATACGATATCTTGAGAATGGAGGAATATTTGATCCCTTATCTAAGGATACGTCATTGACTAGGTCAGAGTTTGACAGCGGCTTTTGGTAGCTAAAATTTACTTGTCAATATTTGAAGTTATTCTTGCAATTATAGTTATTAGACTTATCCAAGTGGGAGACTGTTGGATTAGGTATCTAAGCCCATAGCTATAATTGGTATGTATTTGAATTAATAGTAGCAATGTCCTTTTGGGCTGCCTTCAAACCTGACAATTGAATAGGATAACTGTTGGAGAGAGAAGAATGATTTATTAATTTATTACTTGGTTAATAAATTAATTTAATCAAGATAAATGATTTATTAATGTATTATGGATATAATATATTAATTAGAAATAATATTGTTTAATTAATATTTAATCAGAAATTAATTTGGAATTAATTTTAGGATTAAAGGAATTAATTGAAACTGCAGGAACTAAAGGTGACAATGTTCAAAAGTTGAGAATTGAGCATTCTAGAACCTCCCTTAGAGGCGTGGAACGAAATCTAGAGTGTCCTAGGGTTTCCTTGGGCTCTAAGGGTGCCTTGGAAGCCTTAGGGAGGAAGTTAAGGGATTAGGGTTATCTAAGATACACCTGCCTTATCCTAAACCTTCCTTATCACCTATATAATCCCCTATAGGGTTGGATTTCAAAAAAGGCACTCCAAGAAAGGCTAAGGGCTGAAATTCTACTCTACTTCTCTCTCTCTCTCTCTCTCCATATTAATCCTTGGTTGCTAGGTTTGTTTGTGAGCCATTAGAGGCGCTACACTTGTGGCGCTTGCCACCAAAGTTCAAGATCTTCAAGGATTTGATTGTTATTACAATATAACAATCAATGTATGTATCCTAACCCTAATTATATGTTAATTTCGAAAATTACATGTGCCTCCTAGGGTTTCTAGTTTTTGTGTTCAATGCTTGTATGTATAATAGTGAAAACATAGATCATCAAATTAGGGTTGCATGCACACATAGGATTATTTGCTATGTATAAAACCTATCAGTGGTATCAAATTAGGGTTGCATGCACACATAGGATTGTTTTGACTAAGTGTTATTTTGGTGATGATACCTTGGGGAGTTGAGAGAGCAGCAGTTCGGGGACCTGCCAACTAGCATCCAGAGGATTATCCAGGAGGTTCAGCATTCAACTTTGCGAGGTGAGTTTTCTTCTGTAAGAACAGGTCGAAGGCAGCAATGCCGGCCCATTTAGGTATGTTAGTATGTTCCGGACTAAGGTCCAATGCTGGGGCAAGCCTGGGGAATGTTTGTATGCTTGATGTCTTCGTGATTGTTTCTTGTATCTGTTTGTATGTTTCCGAACATCGGTCCAATGCCGGGCTGAGCCCGAGGATTGGTTATATGTTTCCGGATTTTGGTTTGATGTCGGGCGGGGCCCGAAGAAGGTTTATATGTATGTTCCCGAACTACGGTTCGATGCCGGGTGGTACCCGATGAAGGAATGCATGTTTCGTTATACTTGTTGTCTTTGTGACACTTGTATGTGCCTGGTAGGGAGGTGAGTGTGGGTGGGGTACCGTATCTCATCACTAGCTGAGTGTGGACGGGGTTTCATATCTCACCATTAGCAGAATAGGGGTGGGGCCCATGATAGGCGAGGCCTTAAGACTAGAAGATATAGTGTTGTGTATGATTCTTTATGTACTAGCATGATTATATGTTATTGTTCTTATGTGCATAGCGGGCAGGGCCCAGAGACAGGCGGGGCCTGGTAGAAACATATATGTATACCGAGCGGGGCTCAATGCTAGGCAAGGCCTGATGTCAGACTTTGTCTGATGTTGGGCGGGGCCCGAGGAAGGGGCGGGGGCCAAGTTAATGTGCTTATGCGATTATGTGTATGGTATGTGGTAGCTTGGGGAGACTCATTAGGCTTCATGCTTACAGTTTTCAGTTTTGGTTTCAGGTACTTCCGCTAGTAAGGGGAAGAGCTTGTGATGACTGCATTGCACACACCACAACGTTTAGCATGGGATGATTTACTCTGATATTTGGACATGTGATTTTTAGACAGTGTTTTCATATGATGTTTTGAGATATAATCACTTATGTTTTATGAGATGATTTGGATGACTATGCTTTTATTTATAATTTAAAACGAAATTTTTGGACCATATTTTTGGAATGTTTCACTAAGGATCCTTTCCCTTTACCACATATTGACTCTATGATAGATGCGACAGCTGGCCATGAACTCCTGACCTTTATGGATGCTTCAACATGATTCCAAAAAATCCAAATGGAACCATCAGACCAAGAAGATACTACATTTATAACACCAACATGTATATATTGTTACACCGCAATGCCTTTTGGTCTTAAAAATGTAGGCGCGACATATCAAAGATTGGTGAATCGGATGTTCAAAGACAAACTGGGGGACACCATGGAAGTTTATATTTAGGACATGGTAGTGAAGTCGATGAAAGTCGAAGATCACCTTAGAGACCTCAAGGAAGCATTTGACATCCTGGACGAGTACAATATGAACCTGAACCCACTCAAATGTCACTTTGGAATGAAGCCAGACAAGTTCCTTGGATACATGGTAACCAAAAGAGGGATAGAAGCAAGCCCGAAACAAATAAGAGAAATCATGGAACTAAGATCCCTGTCTTCAACAAACAACATCCAGAGGCTAACCGAAAGAGTAGCAGCACTCAACAGGTTCATTTCAAGATCCTAAGAAAGTTGCAAGCCCTTTTACGATATCTTGAAAAAGAACAAGAAATTTGAGTGGAAGGAGGAACACGAGAAAGCCTTCCAAGAACTCAAAAAATATCTAAGCTCTGCTCCACTACTAGTGAAACCCATAGATGGAGAACCACTTATTCTTTACCTCTCAGTATCCTCAAATATGGTAAGTGTCGTTCTGCTCAAGGATCTTAATGGGGAGCAACATCCTATCTACTATGTAAGTAAAAGTCTCCTGGATCCTAAAACCAGGTACTCTCATGTCGAGAAATTAATTCTTGCCTAACTTCTTCTACCAAATTAAGACACTACTTCGAAACACACACTATACTTGTAAAAACTAACTATCCTATTAAGAATGTAATGAGAAAACCAGAAATGTCAGGAAGGATGGTAAAATGGTAGGTGAAGTTAAGCACATTTGACATCAGATACCAACCAAGATCCGCCATAAAATCACAAGCATTAGCAGACTTTGTGGCTGACTTTAGTGATGATCTACAAAACGAAGTAGACATGGAAACCAAGCAACTCCTAGAAGATGAACACCTGGGAATATGGACGTTGTTCACAGATGGAACTTCAAATCTGAAAGGAACAGGCCTAGGAATCATACTAAAGTCGCCACAGGGGGACATCCTACTCCAGGCAGTTAGATGTGAATTCAACATTACTAACAACGAAACAGAATGTGAAGCACTCATCATGGGACTACAATTAGCTAAGGACCTTTAAATCAAGGATCTTCAGTTATTCGTTGATTCTTTATTACTAACCAATCACTATAATGGATCTTATGCAGTGAAAGGTGAAAGATTAGCATTATACCTAGAGGTCCTCAAAAAATTAGCTTCTGATTTTGAAAACTTTAGCCTAACTCAAGTTCCCAGAGAGGAAAACACAGAAGCAGATGCATTAGCCAATTTAGGATCCTCCCTTAGGATCCCACCAGAGACAAAGATTCCTATAACTCACATAATAAACCCAGCCATAGAAACCCTCTTCGACAAATCCGAAGATCCTAAGCGTCCGACAAGCGTAGCATCTACTGAAGATCCTGACCCTAGGATCATTCCTCAAAGGGATCCCGACGAACGGGATCCTCAAAGAAGTCTGCGATCATGGACCTAACCCATTATGGAGTATCTCCAAAATGGCAGAACCCCGACAGGAGAAATAAGTGAAAGAGAATTTAGGATGAGAGTCTTGAGATTCGTGTTAATCCAAGGTAAACTTTACAAAAAATCTATGGCAGGTCCATACCTAAGATGCTTGGAAGATCCTGAAGCTGCAGAAGTCTTAAAGGATATACACGAAGGAGATTGTGGCAATCACACCGGGGGTAATTCCTTATGGTCCAAAATACTAAGAATAGGATACTACTGGCCAACCATGAAGAAAGACTCCTTTCTACATGCTCAAAAGTGTGATGCTTGCCAAAGACACAACAACATCCTGCATGAACCGGCAGAACCTCTACATGCTATTATCTCCCCATGGCCATTCATGAAATAGGGGATGGATATTGTAGGAAAATTGCCAGTAGCCCCAGGAGGAAAAGTCTTCATGTTGGTGATGACTAATTACTTCTCCAAATGGATCGAAGCTGAAGCTTTCGTCCAAGTAAGAGACAAAGAGGTAGTATCATTTATTAAACTTAATATCTTGACCATGTTTGGTATCCCGGCTGAAATCATATGCGACAATGGATCCGAATTTATTAGCAAAAGAAGAAGAGAGTTTTGCACAAGATAGGGGATCAAAATGATAATGTCCACTCCTATTCATCCCCAAGCTAATGGTCAAGCGGAGTCCAGCAACAAAATCATAGTTAACAATTTGAAGAAAAGGCTGGACAAAAAGAAGGGAAGATGGGCAGAAGAAATTCCTTTCGTTTTATGGGAATATATAACCACTTCCAATGTGGCCACATGACAGACCTCCTATTCCTTAGTGTTTGGGATAGAAGCAGTAATCCCTACTAAAGTAGTGATCCCGACGGAAAGATACTTGCTGCAAGACCAAGAGAATAGTGTCTGGATCCTAGCATAGGATCTTGACACTATTGACGAGCTTAGGGATCTTTCCAAAATACACATTGCTGCTCATCTACAAAGAATCGCCAAGGCTTACAAAAGGAATATAAGGGTCATAAGGTTTCAAATAGGAGACTTGGTATTAAGGAAAACATTCCAAAACACCAAAGATCCTAGTGCAGGAAAATTGGCTCCCATATGGGAAGGACCATATCTTGTAGATGCTGAAGCAGGAAAAGGAGCATACTGGCTAGCAACACTCGAAGGAGACGTTTTGCCAAGATCCTGGAATGCCATACACCTTAAAGCATACTACATGTAAGTAGGATCAAATGATCCACAACAAAACGAAGGTACACGTGTCCTTTACTTAAAAATTTTATTATTACTGATTTTCTCCTCGAACACATTACTAACTTAAGCATCGGGTCGGCGTTAGCCAGACTAACACCCACCCTTAGCTAACGCTTGCTATGCAGAATGAGATACAGTTAAGGATCATCAAGAGTGGAGATCCTGAAACATCGGGATCCTCACAATCGGAGACCCCGAAATAACTGGATCCTCAAGTTTGAACACCCTGAAGCACAAGGATCTTGACACATAAAGATCCCAATACTTGGTAAACTCCATTATATTTAACAATATAATCCCTAAACTATCATTTACACAAGCTAGAGACTGATCATCTCTCCTACGCCTAAGGGTACTTAATCCCCTCTAAGGTTTAAGGATATATTTTCCTCTTTCACACGAACTAATGTTTATACACCTCGCTTGGACGCATGATATCTAGCTGTAGGATACATATAAGGGGATCATTTCACGATTCAGTGGCTTGGCAACCCACTTATCTTTGGACACAAGTTGAGATCCTTATGGTTTATAACATTTTCATGTTATCCACAAATCGGGATCCTACCACAGTGATTACTTCAGGCTTATAACATTTTCATGTTATCGGGAATTTACCCCAGTAACTACTTAAGGCTTATAACATTTTCATGTTATCAAAGATTGCGATTTTGCCCCGGAAATTACACAAGACCTATACCAGCTTCATGTTGTCACATGTTGGGAATGTTCCCCAGAAAATCCGGTCAGACTGTAACATTTTCATGTTACCTACCCAATGAATTATACCTCAAGTAGGGATCATCCCCAGAAATAACATTAACGTGTTATCTATTTTGTCTAGGTCTATAATCCAAACAAGATTATCCTATGGAGAAATTTCCTTTACAAGATCCAAGATCTTTATTTTGAAGGATCTCTGACGGTTAGGATCGTCGCCTTTAAGGATCCTCATCGACCCTCGTTAGTAAGGGACCTCAACATTGAACCAAAGTTCACTCCTAAGTTGGAATTTATCCTCAGTAAATTCTAAAATTCAAAGACTCATGAAGCTTAAAGAGAAACTTGAAGACAATCAGGTTCCATCTTTCCTTAACTTTGAAGTTCTAAAATCGGGGATCCTAAACTTTCTCGGATCCTAAACCGATCACTGACATATAAAGTCTCATCACTTCGGAATAATTCGCTATTCTGATATCTTCATGAAAGTCTTAAAAGCGTATCAAAACACTCTTATGAGTTGCGAGTTAATCACTAAACTTTTAAGAGAAACTTTTAGATCACTTAAAAATTAGTTATTGTTATTTTTTAACTAATCATTATCAGTTCGTTCTATTTTTAGGATCTTAACCGTGCAAAGACCTTAGTGTTGTATTATGCAGGAAACGGAGAAAGACGAAATGAAAATCAACCATTATATTTAAAAACAAAAACGCCTACAGCCTTACAAAAGTCTTACGTCAAAAGATTATGCTACCCTAATCACCTAAAAGGCCTGAACCTTATCCTGGTCATCATCGGCCTTCTTCTCTTCCCCCCCCCCCCCCCCCCCCGATCAGCCACAACACAAGATCCTGAATGGAAGTAGCAGGCTTCCCAGTTAATTTGGCTAATGCCTCGCGCTAACCAACCACGTCCCAGGATCCTGCATTTTTAAGATCCTCAGCCAGACGGATCTTGGCCTCCCAAATGGCCACTGTAGCGCTGACCTTTTCTTCGGAGATCACATCCTCCATCTCGCGTACGGGCTCCTCCTCTCTCTCAGCCTTTTCCCTTGTAAGCAGCTCCACCATCCTCAAAAGATCCATGTTGGTCGTCTTCCACATCTTCTCTTGTCCCTGAAGGGCTTGTTCAACCCTCTTCGCCTGGATCCTTAGATCAGCGGAAACATGATCATAAACCTATGATAAAAAGATGGTAAGTTAGCGAAAAACAAGATGAAAAATGGAGCGAAAATGAAATCAACACTTACAGCCTAAGAGAAAGAGACCAAATTTTAGAGCGCTTCCTCAGCTCCAAGGCTCTCCAGAGATAAACCTGTGGATTCAACAGTTTTTCTCTTCCGGGATCCTGGAGTTTTCACTGTCAAATCCACGGTTGACCTCTGAGGAGGAAGAGAGGACGAACTCTTCTCCTTCTTCACTACCAGTTGATCTCCTGACATAGCCGTATCAAGACCAACAAGATTAAAGCGAGCACTGGATCGAGTGACCTTGGATCCTGTATACAGAAAAGGATTATTAAAGATCCTCATTACAAATAGGAAAAAATTAAGGATCCTTACCTGTCGACATGTGGTCTGTAGCGGATGAGCTTTCCTGCGGGACGGCTTGATTGAATCGGAAGGATCTCTCGACTTCAGATAAGGCCAAGAACTTCTCAATTTTCTCTTCTGAATCCTCGGCAACAGGAACAAGTTCCTCAAACTTTAAGGCCACAAAGAAAAAAACAAAATAAGAATAAGATTCCAGGATCACAAGACAAAGCATTGAAATCCTACCCTTCTTAGCCCAATCTATGGGCAAGAGATCCCCATTGGGAATGGAGTCACGCCTCACAAAGAGGTATCACCCTTTCCAAGCCCCATCATTGTTCTTGGTTTTCAAGATTAGAGAAGATCTGAGGGTTTTGACCTTAAGAAGGAAACGAGAATTCCCAAAGATGGTGAGATCGTATATACACGCCAACTCAGGAAGGCCTATGTCAAGACCCTTTGATTGATTTATCTGGTCGACCCAATATAGGATCTTCCAGACTATTGGCATGGCCTGGATATACGAAATCCCAGTCACCCTAAAAAATTCGGAGACGATCCCGGGGAAAGGATATCTCAAGCGTAAGGAGAAAGGATACTCAAAAAAGCACACCCAAGTGGGAGAGATGAAATCGAGCTGAATCAGTGGATCAAAGGGCACGAAAATAGGACTGGGAGGAAAAGCCATGTTGAGTTTTAGAGTCTCAATATCGTCATCGCCAAAAGAGCAGGTCTCCTCATAAGAGAGGATCCCCTGGTCAACAGAATCATCGTCGGGAAGAGCCAAAATGCTCTTACGAGAGACAACCATTTTTCGACCCATGGTCGAGAAATTAAAGGCCTGGAAGAAAAATTACCTTCTAAATCGCAATATGGCACAAGAAAAGCAAAGAGGAACAGATAGGAGAATATGAAAGTAATCCCTCATATTTATACTGAGTCGGTGAATATGATTTGATTGCTAACGGCTAGTAAACTATCTGTTGGAATTTAAGTCACCCAGCCGTTATGGGTTAAAACTGAAAATTACTATTCCCCCTCCTCTTATCTATTTACTTTTAGTTATTCCTTCAATATTTATAGAACTAGCCCCTATATTTTCAGGAATAACTTGGGGGCAATTGTTGGGACCAAGACCCTTACTATATCCAGGATCCTCAGCAACATCAGGATCCCGGCTAATTACCGTTATTATTTTATCAATACTTATAATGGTCATATTTTGTCTGTAACTAACATGTGTGCAGAAGTAGTCAAGGGAAGACCTATTCTCAACGAAGAATCATCTCAACTATGCTAAAGACCCGGAATACTTGGTCAAATAACATTCGTAAAGCTGGTCATAGAGGATCCCAGAAATATCGAACATCTTGTTGGCTAAATTAGACTATAAATTGACACTTCTAATCTGCACACAACACACTGTTCTTTAGCTTATGCTTACTCTATAAAGTTATCTACTTATTCTTACCAAGAACTCACTGTAATCTTCAAATTTATCAATAAAATCATCAAGACAGGTGATCATTATCACCTCCCAAGGTTTTATGCCAGAGATCCTAGTAAGGATCAAGGGCTTTCCTTGTAAACCATTATGTCACTTTCTTTTACCACTTGCTTTTACCCAATCTGAACATCACAGCCTCTTATTCAATTTGGTTGATTAGTACTTGTGTAAATTTTGACCAAAACACCGATAATGACCAGGATAAGTTCTAGGCCTTTTAGGTGATTAGGGTAGCATAACTTTTGACACATGACTCTTGTAAGGCTGTAGGCCTTTTTGTTTTTAATATAATGGTTGATCTTCCTTTCGTCTTTCTATGTTTCCTGCATAAAACAATACTAAGGTCTTTGCATGGTTAATATACTGAAAAAAAAGTGAATGATTCTTAAAACAAAATGGACTGATAATGATTAGTTAAAAAATAACAATAATCGGATTTGTTAAGTGATCTAAAAGTTTCTTTTAGAAGTTTAGTGATTAACTTTCAACTCATAAGAGTTTTTAATACGCTCTTAAAACTTCGGTGAATATATCAAAATGGCTATTGACTCCGTAGTGACGAAAGTTCATATGTCAGCGATTGGTTTAGGATCCTAGAAAGTTTAGGATCCTTGATTTTAAAACTTCAACGTTAAGGAAAGATGGAACCTGATTGTCTTCGAGTTTCTCTTTAAGCTTCATGAGTTGTAACACCCAGAATCAGAAAGACCAAGAAAAGGAAGGAAAGGCTCTAAGTCAAGAGTCAACTCGTCGAGCCCATGGAGGAACACGACGAGTCGAAGCGGGATCCGGGACATAGAGTAAGTGACCGACTCGGCGAGTCGGCTAGTGGACTCGGCGAGTCTGGTCTGGGCGATAAAAACCCTAATCCCGGGGGTTGTGCCCTATTTAAAGAACATTACATCCCTTCCCCAGCCTCTTTACTCCCCTTTTGAGATCTAGAAACCCTAAATCGTGAGTGAGAGCCCTTGGAAGCAATTTAGAGCCTAGATAAGTGATTTTGGTGGAAAGGGCCTTGAAGATCAAGAGGCTTGCTGCAAAGGAGTGGTGTAGATCCGGGATCTATTTCAGTTGGAGCATATATTGGAGGTAATAAGTTGTTGCCTTGGCTTTATTGCAAATAGATCTATCTTATGTTTGAGATTTGGGGCATTTTGGGCATGATTAAGATCTATGTCGAGTTTGAGGCCTAGATCTGAGGTTGCTACCTCAGATCTAGACTTGTGATGGTCCAGAAGGTCATAAAGTATATGTCAATAAGTTATTGGTGAAGCCCCTTTGCCGTAAACCCTAACCCTAGAGTGTTTTGGGCCTTTAGCTCCTTGGTTTCACGTAAAGTTTGCAACTTTACGTGGGGGATAGACTGTAGAAGAGTGGATCTATGGATTGGAGCCCCTGTATGGCTCGAAAAGCCACTGTATGGATTGAGAACTGGAGAGACTCGGCGAGTCACATGGGTGTACTCGACGAGTTGTATGAATATGTGCATGGGCTCGGCGAGTTGGAAGAACAACTCGGCGAGTCTGTTGAAGATTGCCTAGGACTCGGCGAGTCTGTTCTTGGACTCGACGAGTCAGGTCGCAGAACCCCCAACCTCTTCTGGTTAAGATGCAGATCAGTGAGTTGAGCGGTGACTCAGTGAGTTGGACAGGATGGGACTCAGAGATCGTTGAACTCGACGAGTCCTGGGGTGACTCGGCGAGTTGGGTCGTATTTTGAGAGCTTCTGAGTTTAAGGACTCGGCGAGTCTTCGGGTTGACTCGGCTAGTCGAGTCAACTGGAAGGTTGACTTTGACCAGGACTTTGACTTTAACCAGAGTTGACTTAGTTTGAATTCTAGAGTTTAGTTCGGAACTAAGTGTTTTATTGATATTAGTAGCTCGGGGAGCTTGCGGAGCAACGGTTCAGAGAGTGGTCGGACAGTAGCCAGAGGGTTATCAGCAAAGTTCAGCAGTGCAAGGTGAGTCCCCTCACTGTTGTATGGCTCTACGGCCACAATGCCGACCCGTTTAGTTTATGTATGGTAGGAAGACCCGGGGGTTAGCCCTAGGCATTATGCATGAAAGACCAGGAGGAGGCTCCTGGCACACAGTATGTTATTATGTATGGTAGGAAGACCCGGGGGTTAGCCGTAGGCATTATGCATGAAAGACCAGGAGGAGGCTCCTGGCATACAGTATGTTATTATATATGTTAGGAAGACCCGGGGGTTAGCCTTAGGCATTATGCATGAAAGACCAGGAGGAGGCTCCTAGCACACAGTATGTTATTATGTATGGTAGGAAGACCCGGCGGTTAGCCCTAGGCAACATCTATGAAAGATCAGGAGGTGGCTCCTGGCACACTGTATACTATTATGAATGAAAAACCAGGAGGTGGCTCCTGGCACACTGTATGTTGAGTAGCCTAGTAGAGTAGTAGGTATAGTTGTCTTTGTGATGCTTGCATGGAAAACCAGGGGGTGGACCTTGGCACTTGTTTGTAAGACCCAGGGAGTGGCCCCCAGGCTTGACAAGAAAGACCACGTGCGGCCCGTGGCAATACAGCAAGACTATGTTTGGCACATAGCACTTTACTTAATTATGGATATGTTTGTTATGTATAGCTCATGGTTACGTATGGTATGTATGGATCAGTTGGTTTGTATGGTATGTGGTATCTGGGGAACTCACTAAGCTTCGTGCTTACGGTTTCAGTTTTGGTTTCAGGTATTCAGTTTTTAGAAGAGGAGCTCGGAAGGGTTGCAGTGCACATACCATGACAAGTTAGCCTGGGATGTTTACTCTGATAACTAAACAAGTGTTTTGGAAATGAAACTATGATTTGTCATATAAACCCCTTTTAGTATGTTTGAATGACTTAATGCTATGAATCAGTAATGTTTTTAAAATAAATTTTTGGACTCGAAATTTGGGATGTTACAAGTTGGTATCAGAGCCTTGGTTTAAGGGATTAGGGCACACTCTCGGGTGTGTCTGAACTCAAACTGAGGAAGTGGTATAAAACTTTTCAAAAGGAAAAACCATATTTATAAAAGGATTTTGAGGAAAGAAAAGGGTTTTAGAAAAAGAAAAAGGAACTTTGAAAAGAGAAAAGGGTGTGGTGCATGCAATCAGCCGAGCTCAAGTAAGTTCTCCCAAATTACCCATACAAGTTTATGTTATGTTATGATTATGAGAATTGCATGCTAGATTAGGGCTAAGGATCTAGGAGGATACCTTATATGCCTATTGTATGTGCTTGTAGACTTGCATGCTAGTACTGACCAGTCGGTAATAGGATAGCCTGTTTAGGTTATGCCTGATTGTATGAGCCTTTGAAGTGCATGTACAGATTCCTGATTAGAGGATAAAATGATTTGATTGGAATATAATGGTTAGATATTCTATTGTCTGAATGCTGCTTGATTTGTGCTTTGTGAGACTCTTAGTAATGTGAGCTAGCTATATTCATGAGGTAGCTAGTTGACATTACTGGGAATCTTTCAGCAGCTGAGGACTGGGTGAGTTCGGGAACCTAGGAAAGCCTAGGATGAGAGTAGTGTTGGGAGCAGTGTTAGTAGTAGTGAAAGGGACCTGGTGAAGTTGAAGCAACCCTTGAGGAAAGTACGGATAGATGTGGAAGGTAGTATGGGCCCGTACTACTGGAAGCAGAGGATCCGTACTCTAGTGAAGGAGGGCCGAGATGGAACCAGGAATCTTGGATAATGTGTGAGACCTCTCGGGGTATGTTTTGATCCGGACATTTATGTGTTTATCTCCAGTATGGTGACCACGCGACAAGGAGCAGGAGGCTCAGGATCAGGATCAGGATCAGGATCGGGCTCGGGCGCGGGATCTGAGCAAGTTGATGATGGGTTACGCGAGTTCATCGCGTCTGAGATTACGAGAGGCATCCTTGAGGCGACCCCGGTCATTTTCGGGTCGAAAAAGGAGGGGATCATTGAGTTGATGGAGGATCGCCTCCGAGCTTTCAGGAGTGATTTGGCGTCTGGCCAGGCAAGTACGCGCACACTGTCCTTCAAGGACTTCAGAGGGAGTGGTGCGCCGGATTTTCACGGGGTGAAGGACCCCATTGCTCCCAGGAGATGGATCGCAGACATTGAGTCTGCGCAGTTGACGAGCTTCTGCCCGGAGGGGTCGAAGGTCCGCTTTGTGGCGGGATGTTTGAGAGACAGGGCTAGAGATTGGTGGGAGTCAGTTGGTGACTCATTGGGAGCCTCGGTCGTCGAGGCTATGACCTGGTCATACTTTGTGACCAGGTTTAGGGCAGAGTTTGCGCCGGCGGTGGAGCTTCAGCAGCTGGCCAGAGAGTTCCTAGACATGAGGCAGACGACGGAGTCGGTGGCGGAGATTACCGCCAAGTTTCGGGAGAGGGCCTTATTGGTGCCTCAGTATGCAGGGGATGATGAGATGCAGAGGACCCGCTATCATGACATGTTGAGAGCTGATACTCGGGAGCATGTCAGCTTATCGGCATGCCCGACCCTGGACTCTATGATTGCCAGGGCGCGGGAAAGGGAGATTGATTTGGAGCACATTGCGAAGAGGAGGTCGGATCAGACGTATACTTTGGAGGGTCCCGGGAAGAGACCCAAGACTTCAGATCAGCGATTAGTAGGTCGGCAGGTCCGAAGTCAGAGTAACACGTGCGGGAAACCACACGAGGGAGTTTGTCGTTCCAGGGGTTCAGGCTGCTACAAGTGTGGCAGTGATGGTCACGTCAGCAGGGACTGCCGACAGGGGGCAAGCCCATTATGTTTTCACTGCAATCAGGTGGGACACAAGAATGCCGACTGCCCGACGGTGAGGGGAGGAGCAGGGAGTGCGTCTGCCCCGACAACTTCGAGGATTACAGATGGGTGAGAGAGTAGGGCCTTGCAGTGACAGATGAGGGAGATCTGGATTACAGCAGGGAATGTTGCAGGTACGTATCTATGGCTATTTTTTTCGATTCTATGTGTATTAGGGTTGTTCTTACCCCGGACTCAGGTAATAGTATGTATGAGTTGTCTCTCTGCTTGTATTCGGATTGTACTTCAGAATTGTCATATGCCAATTGCATACCGGGGACTATTAGTAGCTAGTGTAGGGTCATCCCTCACTTCGGGTTCGAAGTGTCCAGTATTATCTCGATTATGACCAAAGCGGTTCAGGAGCGTTGCGTGGAGGTTGGTGGACAGAGTCCATGGAGTAGCCCTCCACCATCATTAGGGTTTGGTGGTTCTAGTCTTGGTACTTGGGATAGCTTTTGGAAGCATCAAGGGAAGTGATCTATCACTGATGGGGTTGCTCTGAGCATTAGTTATTCGGACCTTAAGGGCATTAGTTGGAGATCAGGGGATTATCAGTATCGAGGATGCAAGAGGTGTTCATCTAGTATTCGGTAATCGTATGGTATTTGGAGCGGACTAGTGATGGATCGCTAGCGACATTAAGGCGACGGTAGTTATCATGCCTTTTGTGCAAGGGAGGAAGGAATGGAAATCCTCGGGTTTTCGCATGTAGGAAAGACTTAGCTGAAGCTAAGTGGGGGAGAAACAATCATGTTATGGGAGCAGAAGCGGTTTTGAAACTAGGATAAGTTTCGCTCTCCTGTTAGGAAGAAAGACGACCCAGGTGGCTGTATGAAATGGGGACAATGTGAATTGGAAGTTTGGAAAAACTTGCCAATTGTGAGACCTCATTCTCGAGATGTCTGGTAGCAGATTGCAGAGGAATCGGTTGGGAGTTCCAGTTGGGACATGAGTACCACTTGGGGGTACTAGATTGTGCTTGTATGCTTGACTATGGGTTAGTCGTAGCATCCACTAGTAGCCAGTTGGTGTGGAAATGTGTTGTCAGACTACCGGATGGCCGTAGCATTCACCGGTGGTCAGATAGTAAGAAGAGTGTGGTAAGACTGCGGGGCGGTCCGTAGCAATGGTTATCAGATAGCGTCGAAGTGTGGTGCGACTGCGGTGTGGCCCGTAGCAATCGTATGTGAGGATAGTTAGACTGCGGTGTGGCCCGTAGCATTAGTTTAGTTAGACTGCGGTGTGGCCCGTAGCATTAGTTTAGTAAGACTGCGGTGTGGCCCGTAGCATTAGTTTAGTAACACTGTGGTGTGGCCCGTAGCAATCGTATGTGAGGATAGTTAGACTGCGGTGTGGCCCGTAGCATTAGTTTAGTTAGACTGCGGTGTGGCCCGTAGCATTAGTTTAGTAAGACTGCGGTGTGCACCGTAGCATTAGTTTAGTAAGACTGCGGTGTGGCCCGTAGCACTGGTTTAGCAAGACTGCGGGGTGGCCCGTAGCTTTAGTTGGCTGGCAGCGCAGAAGTGTTGTAAGACTATGTGGGTGGCCGTAGCATTCACTAGTTGACAGAGCGAGTATAGTAAGACTACAGGGTGGCCCGTAGCATTCGGCGATCCCTATTCGCTAGTGCGAATGTATCAGGTGTGTGATTCAGTGGCAGGGTTTTTCAGATAGTTGAGTTCAGGACGGGGCAGCCGCCCGGATGTGAGTGGGCCACATTATGGTTGGGTCCGGAAGGCGGTAGGTCATTGGAGACCAAGAGTGGCGTAAGACTGCGGGTAAGCCGTGACATTCATTAGTAGCTTAGTTCGCGGAGTGTGGGCGGGGGCCCGTATCTCCGAGGTAGCATGGGGGAAACCGGTATTCCGGGTAATGGTAGATCAGTTGGGACCAGGGCGGTCTCGGATCATCCGGTTGGCGGATGGGAGTCAACAGGACTACAGGCAGGAATGATGGTAAGGGTTTCGGTGAGAAAATCCGTGAGCTGATCGGATGATGCTAAGCTGCTCATCGCGGGATCGAATGATCTCAGAGTAAAGGATTTGGCTCGGTGACGCCGTTCTCGTCTGAGCCTTAAACGTAGCAGGGAGGGATCTGCTACCCGAAGGATTGTCTGAATTCTCAGGATTGGGTGGAGCTTTCAGTATTGGAGCATTGTATGGGGGTTATTCCGTGAGTATTGGTATGATGGCCGGCACTGGGAGTGGACGGGATTACGGTTTCAGCAGAGGATCGGGCCTCGAAGGAAATTAGGAAGGTTGTTGCTTATGGAAAGTTCCTTAGAAAGGCTAGTGACAGTGTAGGGTAAAAGGGTAAACCCCTTGCGAATCAAGGGTAAGTGTATCAGGAGTATCAGTATAATTACCGGTTGGATAAAAGTGTTGTACTTGAGGGTAGTAAGTAACGGGTTATTCTGAAGATGACATCTTCAAGGTTTGGATCGGATGGGCGGAGTGTGTACCTAGTGGTAAAGTGGCGACCAGATGGTAAAGTAGTTGGTCGTGGCAGACTTCGAGGACGAAGTCTGGTTTAAGTGGGGGAGTGTTGTAACACCCAGAATCAGAAATACCAAGAAAAGGAAGGAAAGGCTCTAAGTCAAGAGTCAACTCGTCGAGCCCAGGGAGGAACTCGATGAGTCGAAGCGGGATCCGGGGCATAGAGTAAGTGACCGACTCGGCGAGTCGGCTAGTGGACTCGGCGAGTCTGGTCTGGGCGAGAAAAACCCTAATCTCGGGGGTTGTGCCCTATTTAAAGAACATTACATCCCTTCCCCAGCCTCTTTACTCCCCTTTTGAGATCCAGAAACCCTAAATCGTGAGTGAGAGCCCTTGGAAGCAATTTAGAGCCTAGATAAGTGATTTTGATGGAAAGGGCCTTGAAGATCAAGAGGCTTGCTGCAAAGGAGTGGTGTAGATCCGGGATCTATTTCAGTTGGAGCATATATTGGAGGTAATAAGCTGTTGTCTTGCCTTTATTGCAAATAGATCTATCTTATGTTTGAGATTTGGGGCATTTTAGGCATGATTGAGATCTATGTCGTGTTAGAGGCCTAGATCTAAGGTTGCTACCTCAGATCTAGACTTGTGATGGTCCAGAAGGTCATAAAGTTTATGTCAATAAGTTATTGGTGAAGCCCCTTTGCCTTAAACCCTAACCCTAGAGTGTTTTGGGCCTTTAGCTCCTTGGTTTCACGTAAAGTTTGCAACTTTACGTGGGGGATAGACTGTAGAAGAGTGGATCTATGGATTGGAGCCCCTGCATGGCTTGAAAAGCCATTGTATGGATTGAGAACTGGAGAGACTCGGTGAGTCACATGGGTGTACTCGACGAGTTGTATGAATATATGCATGGGATCGGCGAGTTGGAAGAACAACTCGGCGAGTCTGTTAAAGATTGCCTAGGACTCGGCGAGTCTGTTCTTGGACTCGACGAGTCAGGTCGCAGAACCCCCAACCTCTTCTGGTTAAGACGCAGATCAGTGAGTTGAGCGGTGACTCAATGAGTTGGACAGGATGGGACTCAGACATCGTTGAACTAGACGAGTCCTGGGGTGACTCGGCGAGTTGGGTCGTATTTTGAGAGCTTCTGAGTTTAAGGACTCGGCGAGTCGAGTCAACTGGAAGGTTGACTTTGACCAGGACCTTGACTTTAACCAGATTTGCCTTAGTTTGACTTCTAGAGTTCAGTTTGGAACTAAGTGTTTTATTGATATTAGTAGCTCGGGGAGCTAGCGGAGCAGCTGTTCAGAGAGTGGTCGGACAGCAGCCAGAAGGTTATCAGCAAAGTTCAGCAGTGCGAGGTGAGTCTCCTCACTGTTGTATGGGTCTACGACCACAATGCCGACCCATTTAGTTTATGTATGGTAGGAAGACCCGGGGGTTAGCCCTAGGCATTATGCATGAAAGACCAGGAGGAGGCTCCTGGCACACAGTATGTTATTATGTATGGTAGGAAGACCCGGGGGTTAGCCCTAGGCATTATACATGAAAGACCAGGAGGAGGCTCCTCGCATACAGTATGTTATTATGTATGGTAGGAAGACCCGGGGGTTAGCCCTAGGCATTATACATGAAAGACCAGGAGGAGGCTCCTAGCACACAGTATGTTATTATGTATGGTAGGAAGACCCGGCGGTTAGCCCTAGGCAACATGTATGAAAGACCAGGAGGTGGCTCCTGGCACACTGTATACTATTATGAATGAAAGACCAGGAGGTGGCTCCTGGCACGTTGTATGTTGAGTAGCCTAGTAGAGTAGTAGGTATAGTTGTCTTTGTGATGCTTGCATGGAAGACCAAGGGGTGGCCCTTGGCACTTGTCTGTAAGACCCAGGGAGTGGCCCCCAAGCTTGACAAGAAAGACCACATGCGGCCCGTGGAAATACAACAATACTATGTTTGACACATAGCACTTTACTTGATTATGGATATGTTTGTTATGTATGGCTCATGGTTACGTATGGTATGTATGGATCAGTTGGTTTGTATGGTATGTGGTATCTGGGGAACTCACTAAGCTTCGTGCTTACGGTTTTCGGTTTTGGTTTCAGGTATTCAGTTTTCAGAAGAGGAGCTCGGAAGGGTTGCAGTGCACACACCATGACAAGTTAGCCTGGGATGTTTACTGTGATAACTAAACAAGTGTTTTGGAAATGAAACTATGATTTTTCATATAAACCCCTTTTAGTATGTTTGAATGAATTAATGCTATGAATCAGTAATGTTTTTAAAAGAAATTTTTAGACTCGAAATTTGGGATGTTACATGAGTCTTTAGATTTTAGAATTTACTGAGGATAAATTCCAACTCAGGAGAGAACTTTGGTTCAATGTTGGGAATGAGGTCTCTTACCAACGAAGGTCGATGAGGATCCTCAAGGATCCTTACTGTCAAAGAACCTAAAAAATAAGGATCTTGGATCTCGTAGGGGAAATTTCTCCATAGGATAACCTGTTTAGATTATAGGCTTGGACAAAATAGATAACATGTTAATGTCATATTCCGGGGAGGATCCCCAAATGTGATATAATTCATAGGTAACATTAAAATGTTACAATTTGACCGTATTCTTTTGGGAACATTCCCAACGTGTGACAACATGAAGATGTTATGGACCTTATGTAATTTCTAGGGTAAAATCCCGATCTTTGATAACATGAAAATGTTATAAGCCTTAAGTAGTTACTGGGGTAAAATCCCGATAACATGAAAATGTTATAAACCTGGAGTAATCACTGGGGTAGGATCCCGATTTATGGATAACATGAAAATGTTAAAAACCTTAAGGATCTCAACTTGTGTTCAAAGATAAGAGGGTTGCTAAGCCACTGAATCGTGAAATGATCCCCTTACCCGTATCCCACAGTTACATATCATGCGTCCAAGCGAGGTGTATAAACGTTAGTTCGTGTGAAAGAGGTGTTGGTTTTTGAGCATTCTAACACTCGTATGGTGTACATGCAACCCTAGAAACCTTGGATCTATGTTTTTCTATGATACATGGAAATTATATTTCCAAGGTTCATAAACTATCTAGCATAGCATCAGGAACTTTTAAACATAAATGCTAGTTGTAGAACATACCTTATGTTGTTTGGATTCCTTGAAAAACCTTGTGAGCCTAGCACCTCAAGTGTGATGCCTCAAATGTCTCACACAACACCACAATACTTGGAATAACCTTGAGAGAAGTTCACTAATACCTCAAAATCGGCTAGCCCTCTTCCTTGCTTGTATAAGTGCCGATTTTTCTGGTCTAGGGGTATTTATATAGTTGTGGCACAAGTAGGATTACACCATGTAAACCCTAATTGTTATGGCTTTCCATATTCCATGATCCATGGGTTTGTAACCTCCATGGACAATCCATGGAGCACCTTATGGGTTTTAACCCAATCCATACAAACCATGGATCATTAGCCCACTATACAAGAATGGATGATTTACACAATCAACCCCATATATTTAATTAGTCTCTTTTTGATCACTTAATGAATTCCAAATTAATTCTTTGATCAATACTAATTAAATAATATTATTAATATATTAGAATTTATAATATATTAATAACCTTATGTGTCCTTTCTCTCATTTTGGTCTATCCAAGCATTGCAATGCCATGCAACCCAAATGGACCATGCCGGGTCGGGTCAAGTACATACCAAATATAGTTATGGAATTAGACAATATATCCAACAGTCTCCCACTTGGATAAGTGTAATAACTATAGTTGCAGATATGACTTCAGAACCCGACTAGCAATCGTAGCTCTTTCAAGGTCTCGCGGAACTAAGATAATGATGATACGCCATTTAAGATAAGTGATCATATAATCCTCTGCTCTCAACCTATCAGCCGGAAAAATACATGGAACATGGTCTTACTTATTGTCCAGCATTTGTTTCTCGATCTATGATCTGTTTGACATAGAACTAAATTGAACACATCAATTAGGTTCTGACCGGGCCCGGTACATAGGTCAAAACAGAATCATCGAGGGGCCCAGATATCGCTTCTAATCCTAGAAGGAACAGATAAACTTCGACTCATATGCTTGTACTGACTACTTGTTGAATTATGCACAAAAGAACGTTTTATAACATCGAGTTACCAATGCGTTTTCGTACAATCAATATATAACCAAATCATAGTCAACAACTCATATATCTAGGTTTGAAGATTTATATGATATTACCGTCTCACGATCACTCGAGATAAATTCCATGAAGTGATACAAGTGAGCGTGGGTTGAGTCCAATACTCAGGCCTTATGAGCACTCATGAATGTTGCAGGAACCATTGCTATGTATAATACACCTTAGACAATCTACAAACCCAATTCATGACAGTCTTAATTCAATACCTACTTCCAAAGTATGACTGAATGTGGAGAGTTTGAATAATATAATTATTCTGGAAGTCAAAAAACGCAAAGTTGAAACAATACTAAACGATTAACATAAGATAGTAACACTTTACTCATAAATAAACAACAACTTTTATTTAATTACCAAATGTCAATTATATTTTACAAGTTTTAGAACTATCTAATTATTAAAACTAATATCATCCTTCATCCCGATGCGCCTTGCATGCTGTAAATGCTTAACCCTACTCAGTCCCTTCGTGAGGGGATCTGCTGGGTTCTCATCTGATGATACCCTCTTTGCCACGAGGAGTCCTTCTTCTATTTGATGTCTAATGAAATGGTATTTTCTGTTAATGTGTATGGATCTCCCGTAATCCCTTGGTTCCTTAGCTAAAGCAATCGCACTTTCGCTGTCACAGAAAATTTCCATTGGCTCTTTTGTAGCTGGTACAACTCCAAGGTCTCCAAGGAAGTTCTTTAGCCATATCGCCTCTTTTGCTGCCTCGCTTGCTGCTATATACTCTGATTTGCAAGTTGAATCAGCTACCGTCTCCTGCTTGGAACTTTTCCAAGTAATTGCTCCTCCATTTAGGATAAAGACCCCGCCTGACTGAGAGCGGAAATTATCCTTATCAGTCTGAAAGCTAGCATCGCTATATCCTGCCACTCTCAAGTCATCACTGCCACCAAGGGTAAGGACCTAGTCCTCAGTCCTTCGTAGATACTTGAGAATGTTCTTTACTGCAGTCTAGTGAGCCTTGCCAGGGTTCCCTTGATATCTACTGACCATGCTCAAGGCAAATGCCACATCAGGGCGAGTACAAGTCATAGCATACATGATCGAGCCCACAGCGGAAACATATGGTACATGACTCATCTCAGCCTCTGTACTCGGACTCTGAGTCTTACCCAGTTTGGCGTTACTCTAAATCGATAATTCTCCTTTCCTGGAATTCTGCATGCTGAACCTATTCAGCACCTTATCCAAGTAGGTACTCTGACTAAGTCCAATTAGTATCTTACTCTTGTCTCTCAAAATCCTTATCCCTAGGATATAGGCAGCTTCCCCAAGGTCCTTCATAGCGAAACACTTCCCAAGCCAGGACTTAACCTCCTGCAAGGTTGGGATGTCATTTCCTATGAGTAGTATGTCATCCACATACAAAACCAAAAAGCTAACTATACTCCCACTAGCCCTAACATATACACAGGACTCATCCTCGCTCCTCGAAAAGCCAAACTCTTTGACTTTATCATCGAAGCAAAGATTCCATCTGCGAGGTGCTTGCTTTAATCCATAGATGGATTTCTCAAGCTTACACACTATATAAGGGTACTCTGCACTGATAAAACCCTTTGGCTGACTCATGTAAACATCCTCAGCCAACTTTCCTTTAAGGAAAGCGATTTTGACATCCATTTGCCATATTTCATAGTCATGAAATGCAACAATGGCTAGCATAACCCTAATAGACTTAATCTTTGCTACTGGTGAAAAGGTCTCATCATAATCAACTCCCAGAGTTTGTGAAAAGCCCTTTGCAACCAGTCGCTCCTTATAAGTGTGTACATTACCATCCATGTCGGTCTTCTTCTTGAAGATCCATTTGCACCCAATTGTCTTGCGACCTGGCACATTGTCAACCAAGTTCCAAACTTGATTGTCATACATCGAATGTATCTCGTTGTCCATAGCCTCTTTCCATTTAGCAGCCTCAGGTCCTGCCATGGCTTCCGTGTAGCTGTTAGGTTCATCCATACTTACCAGTGTACTATCACTGATAAGTGTATCACCTTCTATAGTAATATGGAAACCATAGTAATGCTCAGGTACATTCCTAACTCTTGTGGAACGCCTCAGAGGTATGGGCTCGTCAGTAGGATCAACAAGAGTTTACTCCTCAGGTTGATTGCTCGGGTTTGAGGTTCCTTCACCACTTGACTCTTGAATTTCTTCAAGATCAATTTGCCCCCACTATTTCCTTGGCTTATGAACTCTCTCTCACGAAAGACTCCTCTTCTAGCTACAAATACCACATTTCACTAGGTCTGTAGAAGAGGTAACCAAAGGATCTTTGTGGGTAGCCGATGAAAATACACCTCTCACTTCGAGGTTCGAGCTTATCATGAGACTCACGTCTCACGAAAGCCTCGCAACCCGAAATCTTGATGTGGTCCAAATTGGGAATTTTCCTAGTCCACATATCATGAGGTGTTTTGGCAACCTTTTTAGTAGGGACTAGATTCAGGATATGGGCGGCAGTCTCCAAGGCATACCCCCATAATGAGATTGGTAACGAAGCTCGACTCATCATGGAACGAACCATATCCAACAAAGTTCAATTGCGCCTCTCAGCCACACCATTCAGCTGTGGTGTCCTAGGAGGTGTCAATTGTGAGACAATCCCACATTCCTTAAGATAGTCAAGGAACTCGATACTAAGATACTCTCCTCCCCGATCGGATCGGAGCATCTTGATGTTCCTGCCCAGTTGATTCTCCACTTCCTGCTTAAACACTTTGAACTTTTCAAAGGTTTCTGACTTATGCTTGATTAAGTAGATAAATCCATATCTACTATAATCATCAGTAAAAGTCACATAATAGCGATTAGCATCTCTTGTGGCGGTTTTGAAGGGTCCACACACATCTGTGTGTATAAGGTCCAACAAACCTTCACCCTTCTCACAATTACCAGTGAAGGGTGACTTTGTCATTTTTCCAAGTAAACAAGACTCGCAACTATCATCCGACTTTAGGTGAAATGATTCCAAAACTCCAGCCATTTGGATTTGTCCCATGCGCTTCTTGTTAACATGTCCAAGACGACAATGCCACAAGTATGCTTTGTCTAAACTATTTGAAGAATCAATACACAACACATTATTTCCTAGATTATCTACAACATTCACAGCTTCATATACACCATCAATAGGTAATGATTTAAAGTAAAATACATCATTGTAATAAACATTAATAACACCATTATCATTATCAAATGAAAAGGTAAACTCTTGTTTGTACAAGCCATGAAAGGAAATAATATTTCTCTCCATTTCAGACGAGTAACAACATTTATTCAAATCTAACATTAACCCACTATTAAGCAATAAAGAATAAACTCCTATCTTGGTAATAGGTGATGCTTTCCTATTCCCCATGATTAAGTTTATCTTCCCGTGCTCCACTTTGTCACTTCTTCTTAGGCCCTGCAAATCAGTACAAATGTGAATACCCCAATCTGTATCAAGCACCTAAGAGTTAGAATGCAATGAGTTATTAGACAATATAGTGTAAATACCTGCATGGGTGGGTTTAACTTTCCCATCCTTTACATCCTGCAAGTATTTGGGGCAGCTTTGCTTCCAGTGCCCCTTTTCCTGAAAGTAGAAGCACTGTGCTTCCTTTGGGTTTGAAGAAGGAAGAATGGAACCTTTCTTGGTTCCACTTGAAGAGGAGCCATCAAGAGACTTTCCCTTGGTACCCTTAGAAGGGGTCTTCCTCTTTTTCCCCTTTCCTTGCCCAATTGCCAGGACAGGAGCAGTAGTAGGATAAAGTAACAACTAATTTACTTTTAAGACCACTTTCAGCGGTCCTTAAAAGTCCTTGAAGCTTACTTAGTGTGACTTCCTCCTTGTTCACATGATAAGTCATACGAAACTGATCATAACTTGGAGGTAAGGAATGGAGAATGATGTCAATCGCCATGTCCTCAGGGAAGTCCACATTAAGCTTCAATAACCGGTCCACGAACCTTTGCATTTTTTGCAAGTGACCGGTGAGGGATTCTCCCTCCTTCATCCTAGTTGTTATCATGGTGGAAATGATTTCATACCTTTCCTGACGAGCACTCTGATGGTACCTATCCATCAGATCCTGGTGCATCTCAAAAGGGTAGAAATCTTCATATGATTTCTGGAGTTCTGCAGTCATTGTGGCCAACATGATGTAAGACACCTTAGTGACATCTTTCTGATGGGTAGTGTACTTAGCAATCTCCTTAGGAGTAGCAGTCGACTAATCGATAACCTTTACCTCCTTATCGAGGATGTACTCTTTGCCCTCATAGCGAGTAATCATTCTGATGTTCCTAATCCATTCATTGAAATTGGAACCATCAAAAGTGACTTTCCCACACAAGTTCATTAGGGAAAAGGAGCATATAGGGTTTGAGCCAGTAGTAGTGTTGGAAGATATCTGAAAGAAAGAAATACAAGTTTTATTAGATAAAGAGTCCTTAATAAGTCACCCAAAATGAAATATTAAGGCTAGGACCCAGCAAACTATTTATAGTTGGAAGAGTGATGCCGTAATCCAAGCTATGAAATATTTGAAGGTAGGTAAATGACGATTTACTAATTTCCACCACAAAAACGAAATAGATTATTAAGTTTTATTGGATTTGAAATTCCTAGATATTTTGAGATACATTGAACTTTCAATGGCATGTTTGAATCTCGATTGTGCCCTCTCAAGTTTGTGACTGGGATGCCAAGGATCACAAACAAGGTGTGAATAACCATGCAAATTGACTTGGTACCCTTAACTTTTATCACCTAATCGATGTGCCGGTTAACCACACGCGCTCCACTGATATATGATAAAATTAAGTTACCCTTTGCCACTCTTACTAGTCCTTGTTAGTGTGCCAGTTAACCACACACGCTCCACTAACGACTTGGTAAGGTACAAAGTGTAATTTCATGGGTTAGCACCTATTCCACATTTTCCTAAAGTAACTAAGATTGAGAATTAATAAAGGTTTAGTTACTTTATAATTTCATTATACTTTTAATGAGGATTAAGGTCCTATCCTACACGTTCGGCTAACGACCCTCCACCAGTCAAGGAAGCGGTGGGTGAGAGTGGACACCCATTAAGCTGCTATTTTATAGGCAACAACCTTATACCCACCTTATAGACCGGCTTCGTGAATGAGGCCTACTAACGGTAAGACTGACTTATTCTTATACATATCTATATATTTAAAATTTTAATATAATAATAGTATAAGGGTTGAATTTTAAACTTTTAAAATTCTAAGGTTCAATTTGGAAATTAAAGTATTAGAGTGTAAGACTTTACACATTCCAAAACTTGAGGGCAAGTATTGAAACTATTCAACACTTTTCATTTAATAACTTATGAGTTTAATGATCCATTAAAATGAAGACTCTTCATTTTATGTAACCTCTTATTCTTTAATGAGACTTTAAAGAAGTGACTTTAGGCTACCGCAGCCATCCTCCCTTCAACCCATCTGAAGTCAGACCTCTCCATCCTTCTCCACCCTCCTTCAGCCCTTCCCCCCTCCCTCCTCCCTCCTTCTTCCTCCTTATTCCCTCCTTCCTCCTTTTTTTTCCTTCCTTTTTTTTAACCCTCTTATTTTTTTAAACTTCATTTTTTTATTATTCAGCCATTTTTTTTAACGACAATTTTTTTTATTCAGTCAATTTTTTTTAACACCAATTTTTTTTTAACGCCAATTATTTATTATTCAGCTAATTATTTTTTTTTCACAACAATTTTTTTACACCAATTATTTTTATTTAGCCAATTTTTTTTATTAAAACAAATTTTTTTTATTACACCAATTTTTTTTTAACACCAGTTTTTGCCACAACCGAACCTTCGATTGTCACATTGGTTCATTTCATGCCGGTTATTATTGGAAGAATACTCCTACCGGAGTCGGACTTCATATTGTTTTTTGTGATGCTTGCACCGCAACGGCGATTGATCAACAAAGTTGTTTCGCATTCTTCACTTTATGGGATTTTATGACTTGTCGCTCTTGATTTTTGGTTGACGAATCATGTATCATGAGCATGTGGACTTTACTCTCTATTGAAGACCACTTCAAGTGTTTCGGCACCACAGTTTGGATATTTGGATATATTTTTGGCACAACAGATTATTCTCAGCACAGCTTCAGCAACTATGTCACCCGCTTCCTCATGACCGCAAGAGCATCTCTTTTACTCTTTCTCGTTTCTTATCGAGACCCTTCATACATCTAGGGAGAGCTTCTCTTAGCTCTTGGTATCCGACACTCTCCATCCGATGATTTGTTGATTTTTGATATCCGGTCATTGGTTATCAAAAATAGGGAGAGAATATCATCCGGATTTGGTTCTTATGATTGTTTGAGTCTGGATTTTTGAATACCTCTGAAGACGATTATTTATTTAGTGATGTGATGTGGCACTTATTTTTGGTCTTAACGGATCAAAATTTTGGCATTACTCGATGTTTTCCGATTCAGATTATTTATTATTCGGACTCTACCATAGGATGATTTTGTGTTCGCATCCGGTTCAGATCTTATGGTTTCACGAGTTTGGATTTGTGATATGTTGAAGACGAAGATTATTTTGGTGATGTGACGTGGCACTTATTTTTGATCCTTGGATCAAATTTTTGGCATTGCTGGACCATGTCTTTGGACTCACATTATTTTTATCCGGACTTCATTTTATGGATGCTTCACATTTTTAGCAGGTTATTCTTTGAAGAATTTTTGGTGTATTATGATTCGAGAACTCAATATTTTTTCAGACTTTTTGAAGCAGAAGTGTTTTCTTTTATTGGATCTTATACTTGCTCATGGTGACCTTCTTCTTCCGGTGATTATGACTAGTTTGAAGATTTAGATCTTATTTTTTCTGCTTCATTGGTTGTGCTTTGAAGCCGGAGACCTTCATTGTTAGAGATTCATGGCCAGTTTCAGACTTCACAGACACTTCAGAGTTTCAGAGACATTTCAGCCTTTGCTTCTCATTATGTTTCATTTTATTACCACACTTGCTAGTTGGATTACTGTATTATAGCCTTGTATCACTTATTGTTTCTCTCATTATTTGTAAGCATTTAGGGAGAGAATGTTGGTGCATGGAAATGCTCCACAAATAATGAGTGTTTATTAGGTTGTATTTTCCCTTATTGTATTTTAGGTGTATTTACTCTCCCTCATATATAAAGGGAGAGGTGGTCACTTTTGTTGTAATGCACTTCTCAGCATGTAATCTCTAGAGAGAGAAAAGTTGGTGGGTTCTCCCACCCAGGGAGAGTTTCTCTCCCACCATGTTCTTCATGAATATTATTATTATTCTCTCTTGTTCTTAGTCTTCTTCAACGAACTCATAATATGTTCTTCGTGTTCATAATTACAAAAACACAATTAATCTCAAGATATCTTACTTCCGCATTCACCGTTCGTTTTAAAAATGGGTCTCTACAATCATTAGGCATTAAGATCAAGAATCATATTAACAAGCAAGTTACACATAAATCCTATGATCTTCTAAAACTCATAAGAACATAAACATTCATATCAAAATTTCAAGAATCATATTAACACATATAAAACATGCAATTTTGATATTAGGCATTATAAATGGATTAGCATAAGCACTACACCATCTAAAACAAGTTTTAAAACACCAAAACAGTTTAGGGTAATGTTTGTAGTCCATTTCCAGCAGCAAAACTCGAAAATCTGCATTCAGGGGCTCCTACACGTCGAGTGCAAGAACCTACTCGACGAGTAGGATGAATTAACTCATGGACTCGTCGAGTCCCCCCATGGGCTCGGCGAGTTCATGCTGCAGAATGCAGAAAACTGAGTTTTTCAACAAGTTTGCATCAAGTATCAAACAAACAAGCCTAGGCTCTGATACCACTGTTGGGTTTTGAGCATTCTAACACTCCTATGGTGTACATGCAACCCTAGACACCTTGGATCTATGTTTTACTATGATACATGCAAATTTGATTTCCAAGGTTCATAACCTATCTAGCATAGCATGGGGAACTTTTAAACATAAATGCTAGATGTAGAACATACCTTATGTTGTTTGGATTCCTAGCCTTGAAAAACCTTGTGAGCCTAGCACCTCAAGTGTGATGCCTCAAATGTCTCACACAACACCACAATACTTGGAATAACCTTGAGAGAAGTTCACTAATACCTCAAAATCGGCTAGCCCTCTTCCTTGCTTGTACAAGTGCCGATTTTGCTAGTCTAGGGGTCTTTATACACCATGTAAACCCTAATTGTCATGGCTTTCCATATTCCATGATCCATGGGTTTGTAACCTCCATGGACTATCCATGGAGAACCTTATGGGTTTTAACTCAATCCATACAAACCATGGATCATTAGCCCACTATACAAGAATTGATGATTTACACAATCAACCCCATATATTTAATTAGTCTCTTTTTGATCACTTAATTAATTCCAAATTAATTCTTTGATCAATACTAATTATATATTAATAACCTTAAGTGTCCTTTCTCTCATTTTGGTCTATCCGAGCATTGCAATGCCATGGAACCCAAATGGACCATGCCGGGTCGGGTCAAGTACATACAAAATATAGTTATGGACTTAGACACTATGTCCAACAAGAGGTAATTAGCTCTTTAAACCTTACAGGGGATTACGTACCCTTAGGCGTAGGAGAGATGATCAGTCTCTGACTTCTGTACATTATAGTTTAGAGATTACATTGTTAAATATAATGTAGTTTACCAAGTATTGAGATCTTTATGTGTCAAGATCCTTGTGCTTCAGGTTGTTCAAACTTGAGGATCCAAACGTTCCAGGATCCTAGACGTTCAAGGATCATCGATTGTGAGGATCCCGATGTTTCATGATCTTCACTCTTGAAGATCCTTTACTGTACATTGTTTTGCATAGCAAGCGTTAGCTAATGGGTGGGTGTTAGTCTAGCTAACTCCCCTCCGATGCTTAAGTTAGTAATGTGTTCGAGGAGAAAATCAGTAATAATAAAAGTTTTAAGGTAAAGGACATGTGTACCTTCGTTTTGTTGTGGATCATTTGATCCTACTTTCATGTAGTATGCTTTGAGGTGTATGGAATTCCAGGATCTTGGCAGAACGTCTCCTTCGAGTGTTGCTAGCCAGTATGCTCATTTTCCGGCTTCAACCTCTACAAGATATGGTCCTTCCCATTTGGGAGCCAATTTTCCTATACTAGGATCTTTGGTGTTTTGGAATGTTTTCCTTAATACCAAGTCTCCTATTTGAAACCTTCTGACCCTTATATTCATATTGTAAGCCTAGGTGATTCTTTGTTGAGGAACAACAATGTGTATTTTGGCAAGATCCCTAAGCCTGTCAATAGTGTCAAGATCCTGTGCTAGGATCCAATCATTATTCTCTTGGTCTTGCCGCAAGTATCTTGCCGTCGGGATCACTACTTCAGTAGGGATTACTACTTCTATCCCAAACACTAAGGAATATGAGGTCTGTCCTGTGGCCACTTTGGAAGTGGTTGTATCTGCCCATAAAACAAAAGGAAGTTCTTCTGCCCATCTTCCCTTCTTTTTGTCCAACCTTTTCTTCAAATTGTTAACTATGATTTTCTTGCTAGACTCTGCTTGACCATTAGCTTGGGGATGAACAGGAATGAACATTATCATTTTGATCCCCTATCTTGTGCAAAAGTCTCCTGTTCTTTTGCTAATAAATTCGGATCCATTGTCGCATTTGATTTCAGCCGGGATCCCGAACCTGGTCAAGATATTACGTTTAATAAATGATACTACCTCTTTGTCTCTTACCTGGACGAAAGCTTCAGCTTCGATCCATTTGGAGAAGTAATCAGTCATCACCAACATGAATACTTTTCCTCCTGGGGCTACTAGCAATTTTCCTATAATATCGATCCCCCATTTCATGAGTGGCAATGGGGAGATAATAGCATGTAGAGGTTATGCCGGTTCATGCAGGATGTTGTTGTGTCTTTGGCAAGCATCACACTTTTAAACCTGTAGAAATGAGTCTTTCTTCATGGCTGGCCAGTAGTATCCTGTTCTTAGTATTTTGGAGCATAAGGATCTACCCCCGGTGTGATTGCCACAATCTCCTTCATGTATATCCTTTAAGACTTCTGCAGCTTCAGGATCTTCCAAGCATATTAGGTATGGACCCGCCATAGATTTTTGTAAAGTTTACCTTGGATTAACATGAATCTCGAGACTCTCATCCTAAATTCTCTTTCACTTTTTTCTCCTGTTGGGATTGTGCCATTTTGGAGATACTCCATAATGGGTTGGGTCCATGATCACGGACTTCTTTGACGATCCTGTTCGTCAGGATCCCTTTGAGGAAGGATCCTAGGGTCAGGATCTTCAATAGATGCTACGCTTTTCGGACGCTTAGGATCTTCTGATTTGTCGAAGAGGGTTTCTATGGATGGAGTTATTATGTATGTTGTAGGAATCTTCGTCTCTGGTGGGATCCTAAGGGAGGATCCTAAATTGGCTAATGCATCTGCTTTTGTGTTTTCCTATCTGGGAACTTGGGTTAGGCTAAAGTTTTCGAAATCAAAAGCTAATTTTTTGAGGACCTCTAGGTATAATGTTAATTTTTCACCTTTCACTGCATAAGATCCATTGTAGTAAGTGGTTAGTAATAAAGAATCAACAAATAACTGAAGATCCTTGATTTAAAGGTCCTTAGCTAATTGTTGTCCCATGATAAGTGCTTCGTATTCTGCTTCGTTGTTGGTAGTGTTGAATTCACAACTAACTGCCTGGGGTAGGATTTCCCCCTGTGGTGACTTTAGTATGAACCTTAGGCATGTTCCTTTCTGATTTGAAGCTCCATCTGTGAACAACGTTCATCTTCCCAGGTGTTCATATTCTAGGAGTTGCTTGGCTTCCATGTCTACTTCGTTTTCTAGATCATCACTAAAGTCAGCCACAAATTCTGCTAATGCTTCTGATTTTATAGTGGATCTTGGTTCGTATCTGATGTCAAATGTGCTTAACTTCACCGACCATTTTGTCATCCTTCCTGACATTTCTGGTTTTCTCATGACATTCTTAATAGGATAATTAGTTTTTACAAGTATAGTGTGTGTTTCGAAGTAGTGTCTTAATTTGGAAGAAGCAGTTACTAAGGCAAGAATTAATTTTTCGAGGTGAGAGTACCTGGTTTAAGGATCCAGGAGACTTTTACTTACATAGTATATAGGATGTTGATCCCTATTAAGATCCTTGACCAGAACGACACTTACCGAGTTTGAGGGTACCGAGAGGTAGAGAATAAGTCGTTCTCTATCTATAGGTTTCACTAGTAGTGGAGTAGAGCTTAGATATTTTTTGAGTTCTTGGAAGGCTTTATCGTGTTCCTCCTTCCACTCAAATTTCTTGTTCTTTTTCAAGATATCGTAAAAGAGCTTGCACCTTTCTGAGGATCTTGAAATGAACCTGTTGAGTTTTGCTACTCTTCCGGTTAGCCTTTGGATGTCCTTTGTTGAAGATGGAGATCTTAGGTCCATGATTGTTTTTATCTGTTATGGGCTTCCTTCTATCCCTCTTTTGGTTACCATGTATCCAATGAACTTGCCTGACTTCATTCCAAAGTGACATTTGAGTGGGTTCAGCTTCATGTTGTACTCGTCCATGATGTCAAACGCTTCCTTGAGGCCACTAAGGTGATCTTCGGCTTTCATTGAGTTCACTACCATGTCGTCAATATAAACTTCCATGATGTCCCCCAGCTTGTCTTTGAACATCCGGTTCACCAATCTTTGATATGTCACACCTGCATTTTTAAGACCAAAAGGAATTATGGTGTAACAATATATACATGTTGGTGTTATGAACGCAGTATCTTCTTGGTCTAATAGTTCCATTTGGATTTGTTGGAATCCTGCTGAAGCATCCATGAAGGTCAGGAGTTCATGGCCAGCCGTCGCATATATCATAGAGTCAATATGTGGTAGAGGGAAAGGATCCTTAGGATAAGCCTTGTTAAGATCCGTGTAATCTACACACACTCTTCATTCTGTTTTTCTTTTGTACGACAACCATATTAGCTAGCCATCTTGGGATCTTTACTTCCTTATCATCCCTGTTTTGAGGAGCTTCCCTACTTCCTTTTGGATGATTTGAATCCTTTCGGGTGCAAACTTCCTTCTCTTTTGGTGTATTGGTCTGAAAGAAGGATCAATATTAAGTTTATGAGTAATAATGCTCTTGTCTATACCTGTCATGTCTTCGTGTTTCCATGCGAATGTCTTGCTTCTTGTTCTTAAGAAATTCAATAGATCATGCTCGATCTTCTCAGGCATTGAGGTAACTATGAGGACTTTAGCTTCAGGATCCTCGATGCCCAGGGCACTTCCTTTACGTATTGTTCCTTTGTCTCTAGAACAGGTTATGCCCCCTTCCTTAATTGCTATGCTTGTTGGGGTTTGGTCATAGATTTCAAAGAGGTTTTGTAGCATTCTTACGATTCTTGTTGATCTCCCATGATCTTCACTATCCCCCAAGGAGTGGGAAACTTCACACACTGATGGTAAATTGATGGAACTGCTTTCATCTCGTGGATCCATGGTCTACCTAGTATCATATTATAAGAAGGAAAAGTGTCAATAACACAAAAATTTTGTATGGAGTTTACCCCTTCTATGTATATTGGTAGCTTTATTTCTCCAACTGTGCATTTTTTTCCCCGATAAATCCTATGAGGACTGAGGATCTTCTGACTATCTATGATTCTGGGATATTCATTCTTTTCAGCGCATCTAGGAGTACGATATTGACCAAGGATCCTCCTTCAACAAGGATCCTTCTGACGAAATGGTTGGCCATGTACAGTGTTATCACGAGTCTGTCATGGTGAGGATCCTGAATTCCTTCCCTGCCAGTCTCGTCAAATGTGATTTCTTTTTCACTGCTAACCATGGTATTCTTTCGTGGTCTATCCTCCTTTTCTATTTTAGTGACCTTGGCGTGTCTTTTAGCCTGAGAATAAGAGGTACCATAGATGTTAGATTTTCCTGAAATAACGTTAATTATGTTAGCGTCAGAGGGTGGAGATCCTGGTTTCTCCGGGATCATGTGATCATCTTGGCTATTCTCCTTGGATTTTTCTCTTTTTCTCCCGAGGATCTCTTTGAGGTGTCCTTTGCTAAAGAGGTAACTGATTTCTTTTCATATGTCTATGTAGTCCTCCGTCATGTGGCCAAAGTCTTCGTGGTAAGCACACCATTTGGACTTGTCTTTCCAAGAGGTGGGCTTGCTGTCTCTCTTTGGCCATTTTGCTTTATCTCCAAGATCCTGCATAGCATGAATTACACCTAAAACATCCACAAAAAAACAATAGTCACTGAGTTTAGGAAGCTCTTCTTCTTCTCCTCCATCTTCAAGGGCATTAACCCTGTGATGATCCGGTTTGGAATAGGGCTTCAATTTGTAGGATCTTTGAGTTGAGGATTCAGCCTTCCTATTGGGGTTTTCATATTGAACCGAAGGGTTGCTTCTCTTCTAGATCTCTTTATACTCTTCGAGCCTTATGAATCTCAACGCCCGGAACCTGACTTCATCTAATCTTTTGCATGGGGTCATCACAAGGTCTTCGTAGAAGGGTGAATCTTTTCTTAATCCCATTTTAAAGGCTTCCACAGCGGTGGCCATATCAATGTTGGGGATGCTCAGAGCTTCCCTACCAAACTTATTAACAAAGTCCCTAAGTTTTTCCTTAGGATCTTGAACCACCCGGTAGAGATCACTAGTGATCTTCTCGAAGGTTCTGCTGCAAGAATAATGGTTATTAAAGATATTGACTATGTGTGCAAATGAAGTAATAGAGTATGGGTGAACGTTTAGCAGCCATTTTAGGGCTGATCTTGTGAGGGTCGAACCAAGGCCTTTGCATAGGCAAGCTTCCTTCAAGTGCCCTGGGATGGGAATGATCTCCACCCTTTCTCTGTATTGGGCTATATGCTCTTCAGGATGTGTAGTTCCATCATATAGCTTCATGCTGGAAGTTTGGAAGCGCTTAGGAACTTCGGTATCGGGTATCACAGGAGCTAATATCGAGATCATGTGGCCTGTTGGAGATGCTTCTGGTATTGGTTGGACCACTCCGGGTACACTGGAGATCATTTGTCTTAATTCCTGAAGTTCCCTGGCAATGTTTAGGTTTATTCCTGCATCAATGTTAGCATGGTTAGTATTAATAGTATTGTTGTTTAAGAAGTTACTAGAATCAAGGTTTCCAGGAGTGTTGAAAGGATCATTGAGATCATTGATCATAGATGCTCGGTTGTCCATAGTTGCCCCCCAGGGTGACGCCACATTGGTAGGAATCGTTTCCTTCTGGCGATTTTCTGAGGATCCTGCATTATTGAAGTCCATGATCCTTGGTTGCACAACTGTGGGCGTTGTTTCCTGGCATTTTTGAAATTCCGCCTTCATCCTCTCCACTTCGTTGAGTAGTGCTCTATTCTTCTCCTGCTGTTGGGTCACCTGCTGTATCATTTTCCTCATCATAGCGAAATGTTTTGCAGTAGTGACTAAGGCAGTTGGATCCTGGAGCCCTGAGGATCCCAAACTTCCTGGATTAGCGATTGAAGGGGTGATTTTCTTGGAAGCTTCAGGCGTTTTCCTCTGAGTGGGGGTCCACTCGGAGGAGGTGGTAGGTTTTTGGTTGGAATATGTGACAACCCAATATTCCAAGTCAATTTATTGTTCAAAAAGTCAAATATTGTAATCTACTATTGGAATCAATAAAAATAGCCTCAAAAACGAATTGTTCAAAAGTCTCAATTGGGTTACATAAAATGTTAGATATCTTGTCAAGGTTTTCAGAAATACAAAGAACACTCAAATCCGAGTTATAACAAAGAAGTTATGACTAATCGAATATCCGCGACACAACCGGTAAAACACTGTCAAGTGTGAAAAGTGAAATATCAATAATATACTTTTTAGCCTTAGGTATCTAAACGAAAGTCGTAGATTATGTTAAACCGTGAGCGTACATAAAAAGAACGTCAAAATCTGACTTCGTATGATGAAGTTATGATTTTTCTAAGTTTCAGAACAGCAGTAAACAGCTAAAAATTCGAAATAAAGATCGAACGATTTTTAGCCGACGCAACCTAAATGAGAATTGAAGATCTCGACAATAGTAGTACAACGGTAAAAAGACAGACGAAAACGGACATCAGATGAAGAAGTTATGAATTTTTAACGTATTTATCCTGTCCCGGCCAATTGAAAATTATATAATTAAAAATAAAGTCAAAAGTTGCCGATGAAGTCTAAACGAGAGTTGTAGAGTATATTCTCACCTACGCGTGGATATAAAGAACGTCAAAAACGGAGCTCGTATGCGAAAGTTACGGATTTTGAAAGATTTGGGCACATACTTCGAGGCTTATCCGAAGGATTACGCCCCGCGTACGAGGGTACACCCAGCGTACGCAAATGAAGGGCCTCGGATCGACCACGTCGCACCTATGCCCTCTACTCCCATCCCATCTGAAGACCGGCGACCGATGACGTCATCGCTGACGTACGCCCCGCGTACGAGGGTACGCCCCGCGTACGAGCTGCGGACGAGGTACGCCCCGCGTACTTCGGAGTACACCCAGCGTACGAAGCCTGGCAGCCCTCCTATATATAGCAAGCGAGACTTCCGAGATTTACTTGCTCATTCCCCAATTTCTCTCCCTAGTTTCATACTTCTACTATCCCGAGACTACCCCGACGCCCCGGTTCCGTATCCAAGTTCCGACGAAGGTCCGAAGCTCCGAGATTCCCGAAAAATTCACCACTTTCCGGTCGAAGTGCTGCCCGAGAAAAATCCTGTTTTCTTCAAATCACCACACTTTCCAGGTGACTTCATACCCCTACATTTTCACGTCTTTTTCATGTTTTAGGAGGGGGGGGGGGAATACAAGTGAAACACGAGAAAAACTTATGTTAAAATACGCATCGTTACATATGGTTTCAAATACTTTACCTACGTTTTGTTTATAAATGTTAAACAACATTACTACCAACGTTACACTTTACATGCAAAGTTGGTATTACACCGAGTTTTTATCACCAAATGGAACACACTTTCGAAAAACTATAATGGGTATAGTTTACAAGTTATTCATGACATCTTTACATAAACACTATAAAAAGGAAATACTTTCATTTACAAGAAATGTGGACTTTTCATTTCGTAAATCTATTGATACTAAGTTTTGTGAGACATTCGGCTTCACCGTACTCTCAAGTACGCATTTCAAGTCCTGTATTATAAACCATAATCTCTTGTAGGGAGAGCGTGATACTTGTGTATAAATCTATACGGGATTGACAATCCCGCACCTAAACTGTTAGCTACAGTTAGACCGGCAGGTTTGGGGTGACAAACGTCATAACACTTCAACCCCTGAAGAACGTTGTTACAGACAGTCTGGGTCAATAGCATGGTTATAAAACTCACATGGAGTATCAAAACCTTTTGATTTATGGGGTAATTAAACTAAATAGTGATCATATATACATATATGAAACTACATGCATTATTCTTGGAATGGAAAATACTCATGCATTCCAGTCTTTGGAACTTTTTCAACTACCGCACATACATGGAAAATATTGGATTTTCTAGAAACACGCTCAGTTATTTTTACCGAAAGACATACAAGTTTTAGTACAAAAACGCTTATGAACTCACCAACTTAATTGTTGACACTTTTTCAAAACTACTTGTATTTCTCAGGGAATCAGTAATACATGTAAAACATCAGCTTTTGGAGAAGGAACGCTAAGGTGTCAGTTTTCAAAACTTATTAAATCATCATATTTGTAATATTCTTTTGAGACATGTATCACATGCAACAATGTAACTTTTAACTTATATTTATTATGGTTGTGTTTACTTTATTTACAAATATTCAACTGTTATGATACTACGTGAAGTCACCCACCCCCGAATGTTTCCGCCATTCTGGTTTCAGGGTGTGACAGATTGGTATCAGAGCATTGTTTATAGTGAACTAAGTATATCGAACCACATAAGATATATAAACTATAAATGCAAAGGGACTAAAACCCTCTGACAAAACGTTTTCACAAACTATAATTTTGAGAAAATAAAATGCTAGTTTTATAAAAGTATAAGTACATGCATGCATCGGTCTAGTATCATAGCCAAAATTTTACAAGAGTATTAAGGCAACTTGAGACGCTACGATTAGGCCTCGGGGTATGTAATCAGATCGAGAATAAATATAGTCTGATCAACTATATTTATCCGAGATATGACCAACGTATGTCGGGGAATGGTCGTAGTGAGCAACAAGTCAAAAACTTACCAAAGAAAACACTAGAATCAAAATTACAAATTTAAAATACTATTAGAGTATTTTATGGTACTATAAGAACTGTAATAATCGTGCGAACCTCGATATTTAGTTAGAAATAGGAATCGTCAAATAAATTGAATTATACTTATAAAAAAGTACCCTTTTTGCTCCCAAGTTTTATATATAACTCTCTTACCTCTATTCTCGATCAGACGAAATGGAAGGATTTCACATTCCCGGGGAACCCTACTACCCTAACCAGGGTAATGGAGGCTGCATTGAGGAGGACCCAGAGGAAGATCCCGAAGAGATTCCCGAGGAAGAGCCAGAAGAGGATTCCGAAGAGGATCCCGAAGAAGACCCAGCCGAAGATTCAGAAGAGGAAGGAGATGGTGGGAGCACTGACTCGGAACCAGAGATCTACAATCCTCCCCGAGGAGCAGCAAATCCCCGAAGGAACTTTCAGGGCCCGGTGCCCCACTGGGCTGTGGACCTGAAACGATGGAGCAAGGAACAAGAACAACGACCACCTTACGGCATGGGACGAGGCTTTTATAACCTCAGCAACGGGGGTTCGGATGACAGGGCACTCCCTGTCATGGTTCGTCGCATCGCCAACCAAGGCGAGCAAGCAAGAGTGAATGTCGACCGGCTCTTGGACATTGGCGCCACCGCTACAGTCACTGCAGTACGTCTTCGTCGTCTGGACGAAGAGCATGAGCGAACAATAGAGCACACCTTTTCCCTTCAGAAAGATATTACTGCTACTAGAGCCGAAGTGAGGGAGTTCCGTAAAAGCCAAACCGCAATGGAGAGGCGCATCATCGAGGCTGAACGTACCACCCGCTCGGAGTAGAGCGCGTACTTCTGGCGCTATGTATATATACTTATCGACTAAGTGTTGGTGCTACTCTTTCTTTTATAAATGTAAACCCGACGGATTGTGAGTGCATAATTCGGGGGTCTGAATGCTGTCAAAATATTCCCGCTTTCATTGATGTACCCTAGACCTATGTAAGGTCAAATTTTCCTAATCGTTGTATCTAATATTAATATCAATGAGACTGACACGCATTTATTATTTCTTTGAGTATTCCATTAAGTTCTTAAAATACTAAGGAAATCATACACTTATTATTGTAAGTTTCCATTAACTTACAAAATTCGGTAATGTTCGAAACGCAAAACATATAATACTAAGACTTTCCATAATCATTTCTGAAGACTTATCAAGAATTTTGCTCTTAACTTATGGCAGAATCATGCCGCCAAGAAGGAATCCCCGACGCTTCAATGCTGCAGGAGCACCAACACCACCTCCACCACGACCTCCATCGATGGATGCTGCTACTTTTCAGGCTGCTGTAACGGCTGCCGTAACCGCAGCGATGGCACAAATGAGTAACAACGGATCAGTAGGAGGAATAAATAGCTCTACTGATGGCCAAAACCAGGGTCGTTCCGGGGAATGTACTTACAAGGACTTCACCAACAGCAAACCCATACCCTTTAATGGAACCGGGGGAGTAATAGCTCTATCCCAATGGATAGAGAAAACGGAAGCCGTATTCGAGATCTGCTCATGCCCATAACTTTCTTCGAACGAGCCCTAACATGGTGGAATGGTCACGTCAAGTCACTAACTCTGGTGGTGGCAAACTCCATGGGTTGGGAGAACCTGAAGCAAATGCTACTGCGAGAGTACTGCCCAAGGGGCGAGATTCAGAAACTCGAACAGGAGCTTTGGGGCCTTAGTATGGTAGGCTCGGACATCACAACCTATACAAATAGGTTCAGCGACTTGACAATACTTTGCCCATCGATGATGGCCCTAGAAAGCAAGAAGGTGAAAAGGTATATATGGGGGTTGTCGCCCCAGCTTCAAGGAAGTGTGCTAACTTCCAAACCCACGATGTTCGATAGTGCCAAACAACTGGCACAGTCCCTCATTGATCATGGAGTCTGCCAAGATGTCATGACCGTAGTCCCAGAACCAACCAGAGGAAGCAACAACAATAACAGCAATGCCAACAACAACAACAACAAGTTTTGGAACAAGAGGAAATGTCAATCTTCGCAAGAACCTTCAAAGAAACAACAGATAGTGGCGGTCCATGCCGCTACTGCCCCCACTGCTGTCCCTGTTACCCCTACACCGGTAAAACAATATGATGGGAAGCTACCAAAGTGCAACAAATGAATTACCATCACAACGGAAATTGCCGGGAGATGCACTGTAAAAACTGCAACAGGAAAGGGCACACTGCCCATTTCTGTAAGGCACCGGCGCGACCAATCACCGACATTCCTGGTGCTGGAGTGAGCCAGGCATGTTATGGGTGTGGGGAAACTGGGCACTACAAGAGGGATTTCCCTAAGGCAAAGAATGCTGGCGGCGTAGGAAGAGTGCTGGCAATAGTGCAGAACGAAGCAATAGTCGATCCCACAGTGGTTACGGGTACGTTTCTCCTCAACAACATTTATGCATGCATACTCTTTGACTATGGTGCGGAGAGGAGTTTCGTGAGCCATAAGTTCAAACACTTACTTAATCAAAAACCCCAATTACTCAATAAGATATTTACAGTAGAAATGGCAAACAGTAAAATAGAAAGCACAAACGATTTGTATGTAGGCTGTACTCTAGCTCTAAATGAACACTTTTTCCAAATCGATCTAATGCCGATAACTATAAGAAGCTTTGATGTCATCATCGGTATGGATTGGTTAAGCCTTCACCATGCCGATATTCTGTGTCACGAAAGGGCCATTCGCCTAAATTTTCCAAGTGGCGAAACTCTTGTCATTTATGGTGACAAACCCGGTACCAATTTACAAATCATCTCTTGCGTCAAAGCCCGAAAATATCTGCGCAAAGAATATCATGCCTTCCTAGCCCACGTGGTAGATAAGAAACGAGAAGTGAAAGACATTAAAGACCTTCCGGAAGTCTACAATTTCCCCGACATTTTCCCTGAAGATCTTCCAGGAGTTCCACCAGAACGTCAAGTCGAGTTCAGAATCGACTTGATTCCTAGGGCTACCCCAGTAGCAAAATCTTCGTACCGTCTAGCACCGGCAGAAATGCAGGAATTATCCAGCCAGCTGAACGAACTTCTCATCAAAGGATTCATCAGGCCGAGCTTCTCACCTTGGGGAGCACCGGTTCTGTTCGTAAAAAAGAAGGATGGATCTTTTCACATGTGCATCGATTACCGGGAACTGAACAAACTCACGATCAAGAACCGATATCCTTTACCACGCATAGACGATCTGGTCGACCAACTACAAGGAGCGAGCTACTTCTCAAAGACCGATTTAAGATTTGGGTATCACCAGTTGCGAGTCTTAGAAGGAGACGTTCCCAAAACGGCATTCCGAACTCGCTATGGTCACTATGAGTTTGTAGTGATGCCCTTCGGATTGACAAACGCACCGGCGGTGTTCATGGACTTGATGAACCGAGTATGTCGTCCTTTCCTGGACAAATTTGTGATCGTGTTCATAGATGATATCCTCATCTATTCAAGGAGCAAAGAGGAACATAGCCAACACCTCCGACAGGTCTTACAAACATTAAGGACAGAGAAGCTATACGCGAAATTCTCAAAGTGTGCATTTTGGATTCGGAAAGTAGTTTTCCTGGGTCACGTGGTCAGCAAATAAGGGATACATGTGGACCCTTTCAAAATCAAGGCAATCGAGAACTGGTCAACTCCAAGGACTCCAACAGAAATCCGACAATTCTTGGGCCTTGCTGGGTATTACCGAAGGTTCATACAAAACTTCTCGAAGATTGCTAAGCCACTTACCACCTTGACTCAGAAAGGTGTAACCTTCAGCTGGGGAGAAAAACAAGACGCTGCGTTCCAAACACTGAAGCGAGCCCTATGCAGCGCACCTATATTATTCTTTCCATAAGGAACAGAAGACTTTGTGGTCTATTGTGATGCGTCAAACCAGGGCCTTGGATGTGTTCTAATTCAACGAGGAAAATTCATCACATACGCCTCGAGACAGCTCAAGACGCACGAGGTCAACTACACCACGCACGATCTAGAGCTAGGAGCAGTCGTCTTTGCTCTAAAGATCTGGAGACACTATCTCTACAGCACGAAATGTACAATCTTCACCGATCATAAGAGCCTTCAGCACATCCTCAATCAAAAGGAACTCAACGTGAGGCAAAGACGATGGGTAGAACTACTAAACGATTACGAATGTGAAATTCGTTATCATTCCGGAAAATCTAGTGTAGTAGCTGATGCCCTCAGCCGAAAGGAATACTCGGGCCGCCGAGTGAAATCCTTAACCATGACGATCCATTCAAACCTGTCCACACAAATCAAGGAAGCTCAATTAGAAGCCTTGAAATCCGAAAATGTGGCGGGTGAAGCCTTAAGAGGAATGGATAAGAATCTTGAAGTCAAGGATGACGGAGTTCGTTACTTCATGAATTGGATCTGGACGCCGAAGTTTGGCGGATTCAGAGATGTTGTCATGAATGAAGCCCATAAGACTCGATACAATGTACATCCCGGTTCAGACAAGATGTATCTGGATCTCAAGAAACTGTATTAATGGCCAAACATGAAAGTCGAAATTGCTACCTATGTAGGCAAATGTATGACTTGCGCTAAAGTCAAGGTAGAGTAACAAAAGCCCTCGGGGTTATTGCAACAACCTGAAATACCCGAGTGGAAGTGGGAGCGGATAACCATGGATTTCGTAACCAAGTTACCCAAGACAGCGGGTGGACTTGACACCATCTGGGTGATCGTCAACAGGTTAACCAAATCCACGCACTTCCTACCAATAAAGGAAACAGATAAGCTGGAGAAACTAACTAGAACATACATCAGGGAGATTGTACGACTGCATGGTGTACCAATATCCATTATCTCGGACCGAGAAAGTAGATTCACCTCGAGGTTCTGGCAGTCACTACAAAAATCTCTAGGAACGAGGCTAGACATGAGTACCGCCTCCCACCCACAAACCGACGGCCAGAGCGAGATAACCATTCAAACCTTAGAAGATATGCTAAGAGCTTGTGTGATCCATTTTGGTAAGGCTTGGGATACCCATTTACCATTGGTTGAGTTCTCGTACAACAATAGCTATCACACTAACATCAAAGTTGCTCCATTCGAAGCCCTCTATGGCCCCAAATGCAGATCACCTCTGTGCTGGGCTGAAGTGGGTGACACGCAACTAGCTAGAGGTCAAGTACCCGACATCACTCTCACTGGCCCGGTAATCATAAGGGAAACTACCGAGAAGATTGTCCAAATCCGAGAACGACTAAAGGCTTCAAGAGACAAACAAAAGAGTTATGCGGATAAAAGACGGAAACCCTTGGAATTCCAGGTTGGGGACCGAGTACTATTGAAAGTCTCCCTCTGGAAGGGATTAATACGTTTTGGAAAATGTGGGAAACTAAACCCAAGGTATATCGGACCATTCGCGATCCTTGCCAGGATCGGCCCGGTGGCATACAAACTTCGATTACCGCAGGAACTCAATAACGTGCACTCTCCCTTTCACATGTCGAACCTAAAGAAGTGCTTGTCCGATGAGACCCTCGTCATCCCTTTGGACGAAATTGAAATCAACGAGAGTCTCCACTTCGTAGAAGAGCCAGTAGAAATCATGGATCGAGAAATTAAAATAACTGAACAAAGTCGCATACCCATTGTGAAGGTCCGTTGGAATGCCAAGCGAGGACATGAATACACCTAGGAGCGCGAGGATCAGATGAAATGAAAGTACCCGCATCTTTTTCCTAGTCCATGAACTCTATTTTAGAAAAATTTCGGGACGAAATTCCCTCTAATGGGGGGATGATGTGACAACCCGATATTCCAAGTCAATGTATTGTTGAAAAAGTCAAATATTGTAATCTACTCTTGGAATCAATAAAAATAGCATAAAAAACGAATTGTTCAAAAGTCTCAATTGGGTTACATAAAATGTTAGATATCGTGTCAAGGTTTTCATAAATACAAAGAACACTCAAATCCGAGTTATAACGAAGAAGTTATGACCAATCGAAAATCCGCGACACAACCGGTAAAACACTGTCAAGTGTGAAAAGTGAAATTTCAATAAAATACTTTTTAGCCTTAGGTATCTAAACGAAAGTCGTAGATTATGTTAAACCGTGAGCGTACATAAAAAGAACGTCGAAATCTGACTTCGTATGATGAAGTTGTAATTTTTCTAAGTTTCAGAACAGCAGTAGACAGCTAAAAATTCGAAATAAAGATCGAACGATTTTTAGCCGACGCAACATAAACGAGAATTGAAGATCTCGACAATAGTAGTACAACAGTAAAAAGACAGACGAAAACGGACATGGGATGAAGAAGTTATGAGAAAGTTACGGACATCCGACGAAGTCTAAACGAGAGTTGTAGAGTATATTCTCACCTACGCGTGGATATAAAGAACGTCAAAAACGGAGCTCGTATGAGAAAGTTACGGATTTTCAAAGATTTGGGCACACACTTTGAGGCTTTTCCGAAGGGTTACGCCCCACGTACGAGGGTACGCCTAGCGTACGCAAATGAAGGGCCTTGGATCGACCACGTCGCACCTATGCCCTCTACTCCCGTCCCATCCGAAGACCGGCGACCGATGACTTCATCGCTGACGTACGCCCCGCGTACGAGCTGCGGACGAGGTACGCCCCGTGTACTTCGGAGTACGCCCAGCGTACGAAGCCTGGAAGCCCTCCTATAAATAGCATGCGAGACTTCGGGGATTTACTTGCTCATTCCCCAATTTCTCTCCCTAGTTTCATACTTCTACTATCCCGAGACTACCCCGACGCCCCGGTTCCGTATCCAAGTTCCGATGAAGGTCCGAAGCTCCGAGATTCCCGAAAAATTCACCACTTTCCGGTCGAAGTGCTGCCCGATAAAAATCCCTTTTTCTTCAAATCACCACACTTTCCAGGTGAGTTCGTACCCCTACATTTTCAAGTCTTTTTCATGTTTTAGGGGGGGGGAATACAAGTGAAACACGAGAAAGCTTATGTTAAAATACACATCATTACATATGGTTTCAAATACTTTACCTACGTTTTGTTTATAAATGTTAAACAACATTACTACCAACGTTACACTTTACATGCAAAGTTGGTATTACACCGAGTTTTTTTCACCAAATGGAACACACTTTCGAAAAACTATAATGGGTATAGTTTACAAGTTATTCATGACATCTTTACATAAACACTATAAAAAGGAAATACATTCATTTACAAGAAATGTGGACTTTTCATTTCGTAAATCTATTGATACTAAGTTTTGTGGAACATTTGGCTTCACCGTACTCTCAAGTACGCATTTCAAGTTTTGTATTATAAACCATAATCTCTTGTAGGGAGAGCGTGATACTTGTGTATAAATCTATATGGGATTGACAATCCCGCACCTAAACTATTAGCTACAGTTAGACCGGCAGGTCTGGGGTGACAAACGTCATAACACTTCAACGCCTGAAGAACGTTGTTACAGGTAGTCTGGGTCAATAGCATGGTTATAAAACTCACATGGAGTATCAAAACCTTTTGATTTACGGGGCAATTAAACTAAATAGTGATCATATATACATATATGAAACTACATGCATTATTCTTGGTATGGAAAATACTTATGCATTCCAGTCTTTGGAACTTTTTCAACTACTGCACATACATGGAAAATATTGGATTTTCTAGAAACACGCTCAGTTATTTTTACCGAAAGACATACAAATTTTAGTACAAAAACGGTTATGAACTCACCAACTTAATTGTTGACACTTTTTCAAAACTACTTGTATTTCTCAGGGAATTAGTAATACAGGTATAACATCAGCTTTTGGAGAAGGAACGCTAAGGCGTCAGTTATCAAAACTTATTAAATCATCATATTTGTAATATTCTTTTGAGACATGTATCACATGCAACAATGTAACTTTTAACTTATATTTATGATGGTTGTGTTTACTTTCTTTACAAATATTCAACTGTTATGATACTACGTGAAGTCACCCACCCCAGAATGTTTCCGCCATTCTGGTTTGGGGGTGTGACAGAATGGAAGGAGCAGAGGACGAAGAGAGGATCGGTTGAGTAGACATAATTTTTTCGAGGATTTGAACACCACGACCCCACGGTGGGCGCCAAATTGTTTTGGTCAAAAATTACTCAAGTACTAATCAACCAAATTGAATGAGAGGTTGTGATGTTCATATTGTGTAATAGCAAATGGTAAAAGAAAGTGACACAATGGTTTACAAGGAAAGCCCTTGATCCTTACTAGGATCTCCGACATAAAACCTTGGGAGGTGATAATGATCACTTGCCTTGATGATATTATTGATATAAAATGAAGATTACAGTGAGTTCTCAGTAAGAATCAGTAGAGAATTTCGTAGAGTAAGCTTAGGCTCAAGAACAGTGTGTTCTATGCAAATTACAAGTGTCAATTTATAGTCTAATCTTGCCAACAAAATATCCGATATTTCTGGGATCCTCTATGACCAGCTTCATGAACGTTATTTGACCAAGTATTCCGGGTCTTTAGAATAGTGGAGATGATTCTTTGTTGAAAATTGGTCTTCCCTTGACTACTTCTGCACACGTGTTAGTTATAGAAAAAATATGACCGTTATAAATATTAATAAAACTAATAACGGTAATTAGTCGGGATCCTGATGTAGTTGAGGATCCTGGATATTTTGAGGATCCTGAATATCGTAAGGATCTTGGCCCTAACAAAAAGTATTTCCAAATAATTGTTTTTCATTGATTTATCAAAATTTGGGATATCATAACCGATACAAGAAACATAAGCGTAAACGTAATCATTACTTTCCTTACAACATCTACTGGCCTATATTTCCTCGAATCTCTCATCATTTCCAAACATCAAATACCTTCATATCGATACTTATCATACAAAGAGACTGAGTTGGTCAGGTTGGTAAACCTGGTGAGTACATAGGATTTTCAACCAACAATAATATAGTTAATATGTTTAATTATCAAATAGTTTACCCGATTACCCATCCCCATTTCTTCTGTTTTTTATTCTTAAGGATCTACCCTAAGGATCATCATAATCATCTTTGCTGATAGTACTGGTTCAGGGATTTCTCTGCAATACATATCAGTAGGTTTTATTTTATATTCATTCCTAAGGATCTATCCTAGGGACAATCAAAAATGGCGTTGCTGATAGTAATGTTACAGGGATTTCATCGTAATACTTGTTAGTAGAAATTAGAGTACATCAAATGGACACATAATCCATCATTTACAGGTTATAAACCTGTCTGTGTTCCACGAGACTATAATCAATAGTCTGGTGGTCGTCATCTATACTCGGTCAGATGACTACATCGCTTAGTAAAATAGTACTTTTAAGTTAAGGCCTTTTATTATTATTTTCATCTCTCATCATCCATCTCCTTCATTATTCTATTCATCCCTCATTACCCATCACCACCTAATATATTATAGCTATGAAAATACACGTATAGTAAATCATATAAAAATCATCTTATATTATTTCATCTAACATAGAACATTTTGGTTACAAATAATAAGCACATATATCATTTAGTTATCTAAATACTACATATCTATGTGTAAGATGATAATAACTATGTGCTCACTTGTTGAAATTGGATTACTGGAAAGTTGGGCAGCGCCTTGTTTCAGCATTTACCTTTTCCTTTGATATGACCTAGGTTCATATCAGTAAGTCTTAGTCTTATATTCTTGGCTACTAATTAATGATAGTTTAGATTCCTCAATAATACCAATGTCAACATCAAGATTTATCAAGTAAGTAACAACCAGATAGGATCATATCGGAGGTAGGGGTTGTTTGGTATACAAAGTTTACTATATGGAAATCCCACTTTAAACACCTCACTAAATGCAGCCTAGACATCATTCCCGCATGTAGAAAAATCAATATAATGATTTAAAACTTATTTGTAGATTCATAATAACGACTAAGAATATAAATATAAGTTACACTTGAATTAAGGTAAGTGTAGCTTAACTTATAGAGATTTTGGCGAAAACCGAAAGATTACAGTTGCAGAACTCCGACTTGAGAGCTTCAACACGTCGGGCGCATAGAGACTCTAGATCCTTTCTAGTATACCCTAAAATCTAAGGAAATTTTGTACCAACTGGATAGAAATTCGAGAGAGAGAGAGAGAGAGAGAGAGAGAGAGAGAGAGATAGACACACAGAGAGAGAGAGAGAGAGATTGGAATGGTGTGGGCATCGAATAAGGGGTTTTTTCCCTTATATAGGCAAAAATTAGGTTTGTGCACCGTGCTATTTGACGTGCACACCACCCACTTATGAAACGATGTTCCTCTTACCTTGTGATACTTGGCATGCTCAGACTGGTTGGATGTGGCCCCCTTATAGAAGCGCACACCACGCCTTTGTGCGAGGGGCACAAAACATGAATCTTATAAATGTTGTAACTTCTTCATATGAGCTCCTTTTTGACGTTATTTATATCCGTGTGTAGCTATCAATGAGATCTACAACTTTCATTTGGACCCCGTCGGCTAATTCTTAATTTATTTTTAAAGTTATATTTTTATAGATATAGACTGATAAAGTCCGTATAAAAATCATAACTCTTGCATACGACTTCTGTTCTGGATTGTCTTTATTGATGAAATCCTATTAACTAGATCTTCAACTCTCATTTTCGCTGTTTCGGCGAAGAATCAACCGATTTGAATTTCGATTTCTGTGTCCGCACAACTGCGTGGAAACTTCGAAAAGTCTTAACTTCTTATCATGAAGTCAAATTTGGACTTTCTCTATATGTATCTTCTCAGTTTTAAATTACTATGAATTTTTTTTAGATTATTTATCCTAAATAATCTTCAATGAAAAACATCTATTTATTGTTGTGACAAATAATTATCTTATTATTCTTTAATCATCTAGCCCTATCTTGCGGGTGTTACAACTCAAGATTGTTCAAGGATGATCAGCAGTTGAAGATGCTTAAGGATTATTGCTTGATGTTCCACCATGATGGTTGATGAGCCGTGTTGATCTTTATGTGCCGTTCTTGCATCATGATGAGTCATTATGGATTATGATGCTCCATCATTAGTGTTACTGACGCTCATGCAATGTAAATCAATGATGAATGTTCTAGAAGCTGATGCATGTTGGATTATGATTGGTTAACACCATTCATGGGCTTATGGTCAATGGGCTTGGCCCATTATGGTTTCAGGTCTGATCCATTCACTATAAATAGGGATGCCTTCTAGTTATTTGAAAGTGTCTTATATTCTAGAGTGATAGATGAATCTCTGTTGAATTGTATCTTTAACCTCTGTTTGAGTGTAACACCTTGTTACAGATGGTTTTCATTTTGGGCTGGTGATCAAGGATTGGGTATTAGCAGATTTAGGATCCTTGAAGAAGTTAGTTTTGGGCTCATTTGGAGGTGGATGATGTATATTGGATGATCCGGGTATTCAGTTTGTGTTTTAGATTTAAAGGGTATTTCGGTAATTTGTTAGCTTGGGCTTCTATGGAAAATGTATGTTCATTTGGGATATGGTAAGGCGGGTACAAGTTGATTAAAGCATAGAGCTTGTCGTTACCTTTTCATGGATATATGGATCGTCGGAATCAGATGTATATCGAAGAAGTGATGGCCTTCAGAATACATACGGTTTGAGGGGAGCGGGGCGTACGACTGTGGAGGTGGGTATGCGAGGCGCAATGTGGATTACGTTGAGCGTAGTGCGAGGGCCGATCGGGAATGTGAAGCCTCGTACGCTGGGTGTATGAGGGGAGTTAAGAAACCATAATTTTTGGTATTGGACCCTATATAAACACATTTTGTCCTTAGAGCTGGCCTCTTTACCAGCCTCCAAGTCCTCCGAACGCTAGAAATCGTCTCTAAGCCTCCATGGTTGTGAATTTGAGCTCATAGTGTGCATTTTGCTGTTTTTGGGCCATTTCCAAGAAGATGGAGTTTGGTGCAAGATTGTGGATCAAGGAGGAGCTTGTGGATCTTGAGTATGTGTTTCATTTCCAGCTTGTTTGAGGTAAAAAGCTTTAACCTTGTTCATTTTTAGCTTAGATCTATGTTATATGAGTTTTGGATCCTTTTTGGTCGCATGGATGAGATTTAGTGGTTGATACCATTGTTGGAGCTTAGATTTGCCACTCTTGGTGTTTCTATGGTCCTAGATTCATAAAGTTGGCACCTTTAAGGCTTATAATCCCCCATGCTTGAGTTTGAGCTCATTTAATGGAAGTAGAAGGTTATATTTCAAGATTGGGTTCGTTTGGGTCATGCAAAGTCACCAACTAAGTGACTTTATGGTTCTAGACGTTGTTTATGACTTAGATTTATGGTTTAGACTTCTGGACTTAAGAATTAAGAGCTTAATATCAAAAATGGCTTAAAGGAGGAGTACGTTAGGTGTACAAGTCTTTACGTGCAACGTACAAGCCAGATTGCATGTACGCTTTGCGTACAACTGAGTACGCCCCGCGTACTCAGTTAGGAGGGTTTTTGCTTTTCCGCTTCATGTTGGGCTTTCTTTTTGGGCTTGGTTGTTTGAGTTCTCAATGGGTCAACTGTGTATAAGTGTTTTGGACTAGGGAATTGGTTGGGCCTTATGGTAAGGCCCATATAAGGGGTTTGGGCCCAATTTGGAAAATTGGGCCATATTTGGGCCTTGGTTGGTTATTTGGTTTTGGGCCTTATAGGTTGTGATATTGGGCTTTAGTCTTTGACGAAGCTAGGTTAGGGTAAAATGGTCTTTTTACCCCAAGTATGGATTTATGGTTATGGGGTGGAACCTAATTGATAATTGGGTTTTGTTTTGATATTGACAGTTTTGGGATCTGTCAGCCAGCAACCAGGTATCGTCTGTGTGTTTCGGCAGTGCGAGGTGAGTCTCTTCACTATGTTTAGCGGGTCGAAGGCACCAATGATAGCTCATGATATGTTATGCTTAGTATGCTTGTTGTCTGCGTGACTCTTGCATGTGTTATACGTTTTATGTTTACTGGGTTGGGCGTGCTGGCTATTCTGTATGCTAGTATTGGGTTATGCATATATGATTTGTATGTGGGCGGGGCCCAATGATTGTGAAGTATGCTACTATCTTTGTGATTTCCGCATGTGTTTGAATGTTATAGGATTACATGGTTATATGCATTTCAGTGGGCGGGGCCCATTATGCGAGTGTGGGCGGGGCCCATATCTCAGTGGGCGGGCCCCATTATACGAGTGTGGGCGGGGCCCGTATCTAAGTGGGCGGGGCCCGATATGAGATAGGTTATGTATGGTATGTGGTATCTTGGGTAACTCACTAATCTTTGTGCTTACGATTTTCAGTTTATATTTCGACTACTTCGGATTTTCAAATGGAAGAGCCCGGGATGATTGCTGAGCAAACACCACATGTTTCCACATTGACTGATTTACTCTGATTTGATGATGTTTTGTTAAATCTTGATTACCTTGGTTTTATGGAAATGATATGTATTAACGATTTATTAATCTAAAACGAAATTTTAGGTAATTATTTTTGGGATGTTACATTGAGACATCATAAATAAAGAATAATCCCCTCCTGCCTGTGGACGTAGGTCACATTGGCATGTAAATTTTGTGTGCTTTTAGTTTTTCTTGTTTTCGCTTTATTTCCTCACAATTGGTATTAGAGCTGAGGTTGGTGTTCTATTGATGAAAGATGAAATCTCACTAATTTTTTTTGGAGATGTTGAATTGTTTGAATGATTTCACTTTGTGTAAGATAAAGATGAAGGATCTTCTGGTTCAATAAGGATGTGCAGTGGCATTCGAAGGAGAAGCAAAACAGCCAAAGTACATGGCTGCTGAAAGGAAGGTGGATATTCTGGCAAGAGCACACAACGCTGTTCTGTTGAGTTTGATAGAAGAAATACTAAGAGAGGTTGTAGATCAAACAAGTGCATCTAGGCTTTGGGAGAAATTATGTGACAAGTATCACAATAATTCTCTGACGAACAGGCTGTATAAGAACCAATAGTAGTATACTCTAAGGAAGTCATAAAGCACCTAAGTAAAGGATCATCTAGATAACTTCAATAGGGTTATCTTGTATTTACAAAGTATGAATGTAAAGATGGAAGATGAAGATCAAGCTCTTATCCTCTTATGTTCTCCGCCAAATTCTTATGAGAATTTCTTTTATACCATGTTGTATGGTAGGACAACGATCACCGTGAATGATGTCAAGGATTCTTTGATGTCCAAGGAACTATAAAGAAAGGTTTAAGTTGGAGAAGAAGTTTTCAGTTATGGTTTGTTAACAGGTAGAGAAAGAACAATAGATAGAGGTGGAGGTAACAAGGGGATGTGATTTTCCGAATCTTAAGCCAACATTGCTGAAGAAAGGGTATAATGGTGTTGAATCAAGCAACAACGATGTTGTTGTGGCTCAAAGAAATTTTGATAAAGGGGGTGATGGTGAAGTTTTGACTATATGTATAGCTAGTTCTACCGATGCTTTGCTCTTGAATACTGGAGCATCTTATCACATGACATACAATCGCGACTGGTTTACTCTTTCAAAGAGTGGTGTTAGAAAGTAAATAAGATAACAAGAAAAACTAAAGGCACACAAGATATAATACTTACTTATTTCGGTCAAGGTAACCCACGTCCACGGGAAGGAGGGGAGTATTCTTTATTTCAGAGCTCTCAAAGAGAGGTTACAAGTACAATTTTCACAGAGATTCCCCTAAATCTCTAGAATTCAAGATACAAAATGACCTAGCATGAAGCCTTATATATACCTGCAGGATCAGACCTAAAACCCTAATCGGACAAGGCCATTGGCCCATAGGCTCATGAATGGTGAAAACCAATCACATTACGCCATGCAACATTTTCTAGAACATTCTTCCATGTCATACAACCCATGAGCATCAACAACACACATGATGGACCACCTTGACCATAGTACGGCATCATGATGCACATGTGGCGCATCATGAACCCTAATGGTCCAACATCCATCATGGTGGGACAACATGTTGTAGTTCTTGAGCATGATCACCTTCTAAGCATATGTGGATCAACATGACACGTCAAAGGAATCAAGATTGCGTATTATGTACCAAGATGACCATGATTGTGAAACATCTCATCAAGATGGCACAACTTCTCCTCCATGGTGGAAATTCCTTTCTTGATGGTGCAACTTCATCCTCTTAGCGCAACTTCACTCCCTCATGGCGCAATATCCCTAAGGATGGAGCAACTTCCCTCTACATGGCGCAACATGATGCTCCAAGTTTCTCAGAGCCACTCTAAACCCATTTTTGGAAGATCCATTTTTTTGTCACTTGATCCGATCCTTTGTCTGATGATCCATTCCCTTCTCAGATGATATGTTCCTTTGTTACATGCTCCATGAACCTCCAACGCTCCATTATGAGCTAAGTGCTCCAAATGCTCCATGAGAATGATCCAAATGCTCGAGATACATTTAACAATCTCCACCTCGAATTGAGCATCCTATGAACTCCACGGCAAACAAGAACTTCCTTTCCCTTCCTGCCATCAAGTCGTGAAGGGGCTTACCTCTTGCGAACATCAACCAAGTCCAAGCAATGCGTGAACTTATCCGTGGGCAATGACATTGTTAAGACGTCTACTAGATTCACTTTGGTTTCAATCTTCAGATTTGAGAACTTGTCTGCTTCCATAATGTCACGAATGAAATTCAATCGGACATCAATATGCTTCGTCTTCTCATGATACATATGATTCTTTACAAGATTCAGCACACTCTGACCATCACAGTACAATACAGACTTCTCCACCTTCAGACCAAGACTCTTAATAACCCATGAAACCATATCTCATCCTTTATTCCTCCCATAATAGACATGTACTTGGATTTAGTTGTAGAGAAAGTAATGGTATTTTGTAACGTTGACTTCCAACTGATGGCACATCCGAACAAAGTGAAAATATAACATGTATGTGACCTGCGCTTCAACAAATCACCTCCATGACTAGATTCATCATATCCAACCAAGTCATTTTTTATATTAGCTCCATACACCAAGCAAACATTCGTCGTTCCCTTCAGGTATCACATGATCCACTTGACTGCTTCCGAATGAGCCTTCCCTGGATTGCTCATAAACCTGCTTACCATAATAACTGAATCAGCCAAATCTGGTATGGTACGGACTATTAAATACTTGAAACTTCCAACAACACTAGAGTAAGGAACCCTGCTAATGTACTTCCTTTCTTCATTATTTGTGGGTATAGTATCTGGGCCAAGTTTAAAGTGATCCACCAAAAGGGGTTCCAACTAGTTTAGAGTGATCATAGTTGAAAGATTGCAGAACTTTATAAATGTACTTTTATTGAGAAATACACAACCGCCCTGCTCTTTTATCCCTTTTGAATCTCCATCCCCAATATCTTCTTTGTTACTCCCAAATGCTTCATCTTAAACTCATTCTTTAGGGTCGCCTTCAATTTATTTATTACATTCATGTCCTTGGCTGCGATGAGCATATCATTAACATATAGCAACATATACATATAGGAATCTAGTGACAATTCCTTTGAGTAGACGCAATTGTCAAACTGGTTCTTAGTGTAGCCATGTGAGATCATGAATGAATCAATCTCGTGTACCATTATCTTGGAGACTACTTCAAACCATACATAGATTTCTTCTGTTTTAGGAAACCCTAGAAGAATTTTGGTTTACGAATGTTTAGATACCCTGCTTATGCTCGTGTGAATGATGGTAAACTGGAGCCGAGGGAAATGAAGTGTATATTTCTAGGATATGCATCTGGAGGGAAATGTCATCGTCTCTTGTAACATCTTGTTTTGAGGCACTTTCACTTGAACCCTTATATTAAGATTTATTGCATTTTGGTCCTTACAATGTAAGACTTGTGGCTGGGAGGAGCAAATATTGCCACTTTTGGAATGTTAGGGCAGAGCCACGTACGTTGGGCGTACATTTTGCGTACACAGGGCATACAGGGTGAAGTCCCAAACCCTAATATTTAGGGTTTGAACCCTATTTATTCGTTATTAACTCTCAACCTTGGCTCTTTTCATCAGTCTTGATCCTCTTAAAACGTCCTTGCAACCCTAATCCACCTTAAGAGCATTTTGGACCATGTGTATGGGTGTTTTGGTGTCGTGAAGAAGAAGGATGGAAGTAGAGATCATCTTGGAGTAGTGAAGCACCTTAGATCCAGAACCACTTCAGCATTTGGCATCACTTGGAGGCATAAAGTTCTCATCTTGGTCACTCCATCTTGTAGATCTAGGTATTTCCTCCTTTAAGTTACTTTTTGTCCCAAAAAGGTGATTCTTGAGCATAACATGTTCTTGACCCAGTAGGTCGTACTTTGAAACCTTAGGAAGGATCTTAAGTCATAAAAATGTGGTATTGATGGTTGGTTTTGGTCCATGCATTCTTTAGAAGGTCTTAATGCATTAAGATGTTTTACTTTGGGGTATTGGGCACTTTATGGACATGAAAAGTCATAAAGTTGGAAACTTTATGACTCTTGAGAGTAATTTAGCCTTGGATGTGAAGTTTGGACGTGAATGTTTAATGTACTAAGCGCTTAATATGAATAATGACATTTTCGGCATACGCCATGCGTACCTTAGTGTACGCCATGCATACGCGGTCCAATCCCCTGTTTTCCAGTCAACTCGAGTATGTCCCGCGTATCTAGTCGGTTGGGTTGACTCGGCTGGGTTGACTCAGTTGACGTGCTAGTTCTTACCAAGTTTGACCAAGGGTATTTCCGAAAATTCGTATTATTTTATTAATAGGAGATGTTGGACATTTAGGACTTGGGTGGAGCTGGTATTCAGGATCAGAGTATTGATCAATTGTTTGTCAGGCTGTGAGGTGAGTTTTCCTCACTGTACCTACGGGTTGATGGCACCAAGGCCGACCCATTGGATTGATATCTTGGTTTACCGTATGTTGCTATGTCGTAGTGATCTGTTAGATATGTATCCTGGTATACATGATGCTGCTATGCTGTAGTGATATGTTAGAGCTGTATCCTGGTATATAGGATATTGTTTTGATGTAGTGATCTATTAGATCTGTATCCTAGTATATAGGATGTTGCTATTCTGTAGTGATATGTTAGATCTATATCATGGTATATAGGATGTTGATATGTTGTAGTGATCTGTTAGATCTGTATCCTGGTATATAAAATGTTTCTATGATGTAGTGATATGTTAGATCTGTATCCTGGTATATAGGATGTTGTTATGTTGTAGTGATATGTTAGATCTATATCCTGGTATATAGGATGTTTTTATATTGTAGTGATCTATTAATATTCCTGTTTGTCTATTGACTGGTTATATGTTTATCTGTTATGTATATGTCGACATGTTATGTGTGGTTGTGTTGAGGCGGTCCTTCTTTGTGATGAAGGCCAAGATACCCAGGGTGGTCCAGATAGACTGTAGGCCCTGCGAGGCGGTCTAGTCGGGCTGAAGGCCCAAAGCATGGTCCGGATAGGCTGTAGGCCCTGTGAGGCGGTCCACTCATGCCGAAGGTTCGGGAGCGGTCCAAGTAGGCTGTAGGCCCTGCGAGGCGGTCCAGTCAGGCTGAAGGCTCATTTATGAATTTTGTTGTTGGTTATGTGTATGTGGTGGTAGTTGAGGGAAACTCACTAAGCATTGGCTTACAATTTTTGGTGGTGGTTTTAGGTACTTCCGAGGATCATGGGAGGGAGAAGGTGTGATTGTACACATCCTGATTTTATTCTTGTTGATCTTGGGAAACTCTGATTTTAAATAATATTTTGGAAACAATGGTTTATTAAACACTTTTAATAGTAAATGGGTTCTTTTGAAAAGTTTAAATTTGTTGTGATTTTTGAGGCGTTACAAGTTGGTATCAGAGCCTTGGTTTGAGTGAATTGGAGGAACATACATGTGAATCCAGGCTCAAACTAAGGAACTGCATAAGTTTTAAAAATGATTTTCAAAAATGTTTTAAAAAAATCAAGAAAGGATATGATGTGTACGATCAGCCGGAGCTAGTAAGTATACCCCAAGTTACCCACACTTCTATCTGGTATTGTGTTTATGTTAGAACATCATGCTAGTCGTAGGATAAATATCTTCAGGAATTGGATGATAGAGTTGCCTAACTTATGATGCCTTATTTCCTATAGAATTTTCTTGTTGATTGTTGTATGACTCCTTCGGCCGGAGCTCTTGGTTGGGGCCTCAGTGGCAATGTCGGTTGGGTGGAATGGTGCAGACCTAGATGAGTATGTTGATTTTGAGGTCTTGAGGGCTTTGCTCGAGGTCGTGCAATGAGTCGTAGGACTCAAGAAGGAAACAATTATTATGATCGGCTTGAGGATTTCAACTAGAAGCTGTCGTTGACTAATGGATTAGAATGTCGCTATCAATGGCAAGGACTATGTCCTTTTAGTGTTCCAAGTTTGGAGAATGAGTGAGCAGGCATGTGATTTTCATAGTTAGGATGGAAATCTAACATGGGGCCAGTTGGCAGCGGGATTGGCGGCAATATGTCAACGTGTGAGTGCGCAGGAGGATTGATGTGGTATGGATGCTTAGTGATGCGACCAATGGTCTGTTTTCTTTGGATGTAGGCAGGTCAGGTACCGGATTGACGGTCGGGATTGCAGGTGAGGAATGTATGTTTTGGATAGTGAGTTGGTGTTCGCTTATGCATTTGCATGAAATCCTTAATGTTAAAGGTAGTTATGATTTGAAATTTTTTTGAGGTCTTCATCTTAAAATCAGGATCTCTTAGGGTTGCTTGGTCCATATCTGGAAGATCATCCTGTGTGTGTTATACATTCCAAGAGTCAAGGATGGTTTTTACCTATTTGAGCCGGCTTGAGATATGTTACAACACTAGTGGGTGGTAGTTTGACCCCTAAGTAGGGGAGAACTAGGTATTCTTCTTGGACGATCATCAATCCATTTGAGTTTGTGGTTTCGGAAGAATGGTTTGTGGTTATGTGGCATTTCGGTTTAAAATTTGGTCAAGTCAGGGTGTAGAGAAAGTGGCTATCAGATGTATGAGTTCATGAAATACACGATTCGTCTCGTAGCAGGAAGTAGTTGGTCAAGGAGCTCGTTTTAGTCATTGGTTCCTTTTTGGGATGCCAATGTATAGATGAGGAGGCGCTAGGATCGCTTTGGTTGAGTATCGGTTGTTGAGGGACTTTTCGGCTCGTTATATGGATTGCTATTTATAGTCTAGATTGGGCATTTTTCGATGGGTAATTCTGTTTCAAAGAGGGGTATGTTTAGCTCCGTGTAGGTTTTGGTCCGCTGCATTAGGTGTCAATGTATTCTCGATCATAAGTCGTTTCATACATCATCAAAGCGAAGATTATTGGGAAGTGTTGGACTGTATCAGCTGAAGTTCAATGGATTCATCGACCTATCGTCAAGTTCGGCTCGAGTATGGAAGATGTCCTAGGCTATTGGGAGTCTAGAATGTGCGGACAGTGTTGCTTATTTTCCAGGCGGGACATTAGATCTGCGTGGAATCTATTTTTTTTTCACATGTCGTGCTGGCAGGGATGTTATTTGGGCGGATTCAACTAGAGTTTTAGCATCATTTTTGGATAACCTTCAAAGTTTTATCGAGATAGTTACGTATTGATGGGGTATTTTCAGTCTCAATCAAGGTATGTGATCTTGTTCCAATCGTTCATGAGGATGTCTTCTGGTAATGATTGAGGTTCGTCATTTCGTTTAAACTTTGGTACTTCGCCCCTTTTGTGTAAGGTTATAGGTTCCCTAAGAGTGTGTATTGTGGTATGTTCATTAGATATTGTCGTGAGGGGTGCACATGGGTTGGAAAAGATAGTAATGGGGCACTTCATTCGAATTATATGCATGGTTCTCGTTTGGATTATAGCCTTTGAATTGGAACAAGAGCACAACCGTTTATCCTATTTTTGGGTCGTGTGCGACCCTGTTTTCGTCGGATTTTTCATTGGTGGTAGCTTGTACTGTGAAAGGAATTGTTCGTGGTAAAAGAGAACGACATTTTTGTGCTCAGTTAGCATTGAGAGGGACGTTGATTGGGTTCCTGCAAGGCAATATAATGAGGTTGAGTATCTTGAGGCCCCGTGGTGCTGGTCGTGAGTTTCCAGGAGAATGATGTACTGTCGACAAGATCGGTGTAATACCAGGAGCATTCAAGATATATTCTATGGGCCCAGTAATCATGATTGTTTATTTCTTTTGCTTGTGGTACTTTCAGTATTGGCGCATTGATGGAAGTCAGGAGACTCACAAACCAGCTGGTTTGGATAATGTGAGTAGTTAAGGATTATTGAGAGTATCAGTCGTGCATTAGAAAGTCTCTGCGGAGTGTTTGCATTATAAATCCCATTTGTTCGCGGGCTGTTACTAGGGATTTTCTTACCAAGATTGGGTATTGGTTATGGAGTCTCGGGTCATGGAGTTCATTGTGAATGTCTAGAGTGGTTTGTCAGGTGAGGGTACACCTATGCTGATAAGGTTTGGATGCAAATGTGAAAATTCTTGGATTACTCATCTTTGCTCGTAGGAGTAGTGGTTGGTAATGGAGTGGTGTGGAGTCAAGTGTTTATTTACGGTCTTTGGTACATCTTATAGATTTGGAATAGGTTGAAACTCACGATCTATGTGTTTTGAGTACTTCATTCCGCATGTTTGGTGGTGATCATAGTCAAAGACAAGGGGTGGGTTCAACGAATGGATGAATATCAGTAATGGAATATGGGTTTTGAAGTTTAGAACTGATGGATTCCCGGTCTCAATAAACATACTAATAGAGTGGATTCGGTGTTTGTAGTTTTGAGAGTACATGGCTCTGTGATTCTCACTAGAAGTTCGGTCTTATCGCTAGGGAGTTGTGAAATATGTTGGCGTTGTATGTGCCTTTCTGCAGTGGTTATCTAGCTGAGGCTCTATTTGGAGCCGCCTTGTTTTCGGATTAAGGGTTCAACTACATTGAATGGTCAGAAGTCCTGATCCCCAGTGGTATCAGTAAGGTAAGTCAAGGTCGGAACGGTTCCGTATGTTTCGGATTGTAAACAGATATCGTAATAACTATGTTTCGAGATAGTTTTGCTTGCTTAAGAGTCAGTCAAGGTATCAGATTTCCGAAATAATGGGAGAGTGGTGATGGTTCTCCAGTGATGCAAGTTAACAAGTCAATGATGGTATGGGTAGCCAGTCCCCTGAACGAGCCGACTTTTAGTTCAGATCGGGTTCTGGTGAGAACCGTGTGAGTGACCCCAGGTGGAGATGTGGGATCACTACCCTAGGTTAATTATTGCAGCAGACTTCGAGGACGAATTCTAAGTCAGGTGGGGGAGAATTATAACATCTTTTTTTTGAGGCACTTTCACTTAAACCCTTATATTGAGATTTATTTCATTTTGGTCCTTGCAATGTAAGACTTATGGTTAGGAGGGGCTAATATTTCCACTTTTGGAATGTTAGGGCGGAACCACGTATGTTAGGCATACGTTTTGCGTACGTAAGGCATACAGGGTGAAGTCCCAAACCCTAATATTTAGAGTTTGGACCCTATTTATTCTACATTAACTCTCAACCTTTGTTCTTTTCATCAGCCTCCATCCTCTAAAAACATCCTTGCAACCCTAATCCACCTTAAGAGCATTTTGGAGCTTGTGTGTGGGTGTTTTGGTGCCCTGAATAAGAGGGATGGATGTAGAGCTCATCTTGGAGGAGTGAAGCACCTTAGATCTAGAACCACTTTAGCATTTGGCATCACTTGGAGGCATAAAGTTCTCATCTTGGTCACTCTATCTTGTAGATCTAGGCATTTCCTCCTTTAAGTTACTTTTTATCCCAAAAAGGTGATTCTTGAGCATAGCATGTTCTTGACCCATTAATTCGTCCTTTCAGAGCTCAGGAAGGGTATTAAGTCATAAAAATGTGGTCTTGATGGTTGGTTTTGCTGCATGCATTCTTTAGAAGGTCTTAATGCATTAAGATGTTGTACTTTGGGGTATTGGGCACTTTATGGACATGCAAAGTCATAAAGTTGGAAAATTTATGACTCCTGGGGGTAATCTAGCCTTGGATTCGAAGTTTGGTCGTGAATGCTTAATGTATTATGCACTTAATGGGAAAAATGAGATTTTTGTCATACGTCATGTGTAACTTAGTCTACACCATGCGTATGCGGTGCACTCCCCTGTTTTCCAGTCAACTCGAGTATGCCTCAGGTACCTTTGGAGTATGCCCAACGTACTCGCCCTGAGTCGAATCGGCTGGGTTGACTCGATTGGGTTGACTCAGTTGAGTTGTTAGTTCTGACCAAGTTTGACCAAGGTTAATTCTGGAAATTGTGATTATTTTATTAATGGGAGATGTTGGACATTTAGTACTTGGCTGGAGCCGGTATTCAGGATCGGAGTATTAATCAGTTGTTCGTCAGGATGTGAGGTGATTTTTCCTCACTGTACTTACGGTTCGAATTCACCAAGGCCGGCCTATTGGATTGATATCCTGGTTTACCGTATGTTGCTATGATGAATTGATTTGTTAGATCTGTATCTCGGTATATAGGATGTTGCTATGTTGTAGTGATCTGTTAGGTCTGTATCCTGGTATATAGGATGTTGTTATGCTATAGTGATCTCTTAGATCTATATCCTGGTATATAGGATGTTCCCATGCTGTAGTGATCTGTTAGATCTGTATCCTGGTATATAGGATGTTATTATGTTGTAGTGAATTGTTAGATCTGTATCCTGGTATATAGGATGTTGCTATGTTGTAGTGATCTGTTAGTTCTGTATCCTGGTATATAGGATGTTGTTATGCTATAGTGATATGTTAACATGTATGTGTTGGATTAGTGTCTAAGTCCATAACTATAATTGATATGTACTTGACCTGATTTGGCATGGTCCATTTGGGTTGCATAACATCGGAACAATTTGGATAGACTTTTGTGAGAAAAGGATATTTATTATTTGTTAATATATTATAAGTTCTAATATATTAATATGAAATCATATTATTTAATTAGTATTGATCAAGAATTAATTTGGAATTAATTTTGTGATCAAAAGGAGACTAATTAAATATATGGGGATTGATTGTGTAAATCATTCATTCTTATATATGTGGGCTTATGATCCATAGTTCCTCATGTTGGGCTAAACCCATGGAGTAACCCATGGATACTCCATGGAGGTTTTAACCCATGGAGTATGAAGAATATGGAAAGACATGAGTTATATGGTGTAACCCTAATAGCCACCATATATAAGGACCCCATGGCTCAAGAAATTGGCACTAGTGTGTGTACACATGAGGGCTAGCCAATTCGAGCATAGGAACCTTTTCTCTCAAGTTATTCCAAGATGTTGGTGATGTTGTGTGAACCATTTGAGGTGTCACACTTGAGGCATTAAGCTCTTAAGCTCCATGGAATCAAGCTACAACAAAGAGGTATGTAATTCTACTAGAAGTTATATTATATATTCTTCATAAAATGCTAATTAGAACAATACCTTGGAAAATTGATATTTGCATGTATAATAGAGAAAACATAGATCCAAGGTATTTAGGGTTGCATGTACACCTTAGGAGTGTTAGAATGCTCAAAACCCAATAGTGGTATCAGAACCTAGGCTTGTTTTCAATTATACTTGATGCAAATTGCTGAAAAAAACTGAAAAAACCGATTCCCAGGTATTGTTTAAATAAGAATTTAATTGGTTTCAAGGCCTACTCGACGAGTTGGTTGCCCTACTCGTCAAGTAGCAACGGGTTTGGTACGCGTGTTTAGTGACCTACTCGCCGAGTCCATGAAGGGACTCGACGAGTAGGAGCTGGCAGAGGAAACCCTAAATCCCGGGGTTTTGCACCCTATTTAAGGAAGCATAAGCCTCCTTTGGCCTCTTTGCAGTTCTAGAGAGCTCTTGAGAAACCCTAATTTGTGTGGTGCTCTATTGTGTGTGTATTAAGCTTGGGAGGAAGATCTTTGGAGAAGAGGAACTTGGAAGGCAACGGAATTGGAGCAAGGAAAGTGTGGGAATCAGAATCTACCTCAGTTAGCATCTTCCAGAAGTATCAAGTCGCCACCTTTACTTCTTTTCCCTTCTAGATATCTTTTTGGTTGAGTTTGGGGCTTTTATGGATCTTTGAGTTGATAAGGTGGACTATGGGCTAGATCTGAAGTTGTAACTTCAGATCTGGACCCTTCCTAAGTACTAGAGTCATAAAGTTTCTGGTTTGGGCGTGAATGAAACCTCTTTTAGTATGAAACCCCCATTGTAAGCTTGGCTTTGACATTAAGAGCCTTTGTAGCTATGCATGCACGTAAAGTTTGCAACTTTACGTGAAAAGCATGCCTTGGAAGCTTGGATCTGTAGTTTGGAGCCGCTGCATGGCTCAAATGAGTCTGTATGGCAAAAAGAACTGAAGGGACTCGGCGAGTCGCATGGTTGACTCGGCAAGTCATATGAAGATAGGCATGAACTCGGCGAGTTGGAAGAACAACTCGGCGAGTCCAATGAAGATTGTTGTAGACTCGACGAGTGGATGAACAACTCGGCGAGTCGGATGAGGTTGCCCCAAATTATGTATGCGCGGGTAATTGTCGAGTTGCAAGAAGGAAGCTCGACGAGTGGCCTTAGGGTCTCGATCGTAAACCAAAGGAACTCGGCGAGTAGCCGGGGGTACTCGGCGAGTCAAGGTCAACATGGATTGTTGACCTTGACTGATGACTTTGACTTTGACCAGGGTTGGATTAGTTGGCTTAAGGGGTACCTTGAAGGTTTGAGAACTTATGGGTATGATTATACTATGGTAATAGGTGGTGGAGTTTGTGGCAGTGATCCGAGGGTTGAAGTTTATCTACCGAGTCGACATCTACAAGGTGAGTTATCCTCACTATATCGATAGGGTCTAAGTCACCAAGGCCGGCCCTTTAGTTGTTATCGTTATGGTATGCTACATGTAGATATGATATGTTAGATCGGAATCAGGATAGGCAATATGTTATGCTCTTATGATACGTAGGGATTGATATGTTAGTGACCTGCTAGGTCAGTGCTCTAGTTATGAGAGATTACTATGTTTGGTAATCTGTGAGATAGATATGGTTGATGTTTGTATATGCCAGTAAATGTTAGTTATGCGCACATGGTTATTTGCTTGTTGCTTGGGTTGAGGCGGTCCTGCTTTGTGTTGAAGGCCAACACACCTTATGAGCGGTCCGGGAAGACTGTAGGCCCACGTGGCAGTCCAGTCATGCCGAAGGCTCGGTATAGATTCAGTTGGACTATAGGCCTTGTAGGGCGGTCCAGTCAGGCTGATGGCCCAGTATGCATGTTGATTGATTGATTATTACGGATATGGTATTATCAGTGTGGTATTGGTATTTTGGGGGTAGCTCACTAAGCCCTCGGGCTTACAGTTTTCAGTTTATTGTTTCAGGTACTTCAGGAGTTCATGGCAAGTCGAAGGCATGACCGTACCGCTCCTCATCCTTATGATCTGGCTTTTGGGACACTCTGATTGAATAATGAATTGAAAACACTTTTGTAAACAATTACTATTTGGTTTTATATATGCTTGAAAAGTTTAAATTTGGCGTAAAATTTTGGATGTTACAAGTTGGTATCAGAGCCTTGGTTTGAGTGAATTGGGGGAAACACACGTGTGAACCCAGTCTCAAATCAAGGAGATTTTCGAAATAAATTCTAAAATGGTTTTCAAAATAAAGGATGGAGGATGCAGAGGGTACGATCAGCCGGAGCCTGTAAGTAAACCCCAAAATACCATACAGTTATCATGATATGTTAGAACAGCATGTTAGTGCTAGGCTAGGGATCTTCAGGAATCGCATGATAGACTTTCCTGATTATATGATGCCTACTAGCCTAGGGTTTCTTGTATATGGAATTGACATCATTAGTGTAGTCGTTAGTGTTGGCGCCACGGCTGTGCGTAATCAAGATCTTATAGCCTGAGAATGTTTGATCCAGTCTTCGGATAGGATTGGGTATTCGAAAGTCTATTGGGTCCAGTGTTATGTGCGACTAGCCTGCACTAGCACTGTAGGGGTTGATGAAAGTTTCATGGATGTGTGGGTTGTGAGGAGCTGTGAGATCAGTTGTGGGATAGGCGTTGTTTCCATAGGAGTATGGGTTGAGCGCATATTATGTTGATGATAGTGTTAGGGTGTTGTGGTGATACTTGAGACAAATATGGGTAGGTGTGGAAGGTAGTATGGGCCCGTACTACTGAAAGCACAGGACCCATACGCGTAGCAAGGAAGTCACAACCCCTAGGGTTTGTGGGTTTTGGTCTCCCGATATTATGTTATTTATCTGATGACTTGAATATATATTTCAGTATGGTGGTGACGAGACGTGTTGGTACTGGATCCGGATCAGGATCAGGATCAGGATCAGGATCGGGAGACGGAGGGTCAGTGGTGCCGATAGCACCTGAGCCCGTGGTACAGATAGGGACCGAGGAGTTGGATGCCAGGATCCGGGAGATTATGCACGACGAGATTGCTGCAGCGTTCCGAGCGCAGCTGCCAGAGATGTTTGGGTCGATTAAGACCGCGATGGTCGAGTACTTTGATGAGCGATATGCAGCTCTAGCAGAGACAACTGCCGCTGCGGCCACTTCGGCTGTAACTGCGGCAGGGATTGGAGGAGGAGCCAGCAGGGCTTTCCAGTACCGGGACTTCGATAATACGAAGCCCCCGACGTTTGATGGTACACAGGATGCGATCAGGGCTATGAGGTGGTTATCTGACGTGGAGGGATGTTTCTTCACGTGTTCATGTCCTGCTGACCAGAAGGTCAGGTATGCCCTGAACCTGCTGAGGCTTGGGGCAAAGAACTGGTGGAGATTGACGACAGGGTCGTACACGGATGATCAGCGGCTGCTGTTACTTGGGAGCAGTTCTGGGATATGTTCCGCACCCGCTACGTTCCACGTGTTGAGCGGGAGCGGCTTGCTCAGGAGTTTTTGACATTGAGACAGGATGGGGAGTCAGTGATGGAGATCACTCGTATATTCACGGAGAGGGCTATGTTCTGCCCGGAGTTTGCTTCAGAGCAGTCTCAGATGACTTGTTATCTGAGTATGCTCAAGACTGATATTCGATAGTTTGTTGCTACCCAACGTTGTGAGACTCTTTTGGATCTTCAGGAAGCCGCGAGGCGGCGCGAGTTGGAGATAGAGCTGCAGTTGAAGGAGCAGCGTCAGGTTCCGGCACAGTCTCAGCCGGCACGTAAGCGGTGCAAGACCGCTGATACTCGGACCGGGAGTCAGCAGAGCCGCACTTGTGGAAAGTGTAACAGGGGTCATTCAGGGATTTGTCGAGCAGGAGATGGTTGCCACAAATGTGGCAAGGAGGGGCATTATGCCAGGGACTGTCGCCAGTCCGTCCCTCCAGCAGATATGAGGATTTGTTATCATTGTCATCAGGTTGGTCACGTGAAGACCAACTGCCCGCAGCTCGCCGCCAAGTCGGCGCAGGGATCCGCACCGGCTACTTTGAGGATTGGGGATGGGAGGCCAGTCAAGGCGGAGCCTCCGAAGGCTCAGGGGCGCGCCTTCCAGCTCACGGCCGAGGAGGCCAAGGCAGCACCGGATGGGGTTGCTGGTATGTTTCTATTTTCTGTTTCAGTCATTTTATCTATGTTGTGCTTATCGTTGGTGCCTGTGTTTAGGTACGTTTTTAGTAAACTCTTTACCTGCATTGGTTTTATTTGACTCGGGGCCGAGTCGGTCGTTTGTATCTCAGACTTTCAGTAGAGAGTTCAGTGTGTCGGTAGATGAGCTTGAGTGTCGGTTGCGAGTTTCGATCGCCAACGAGCACGGGATTTCTGCTTCTTCCGTTTACCGGGGATGCGAGCTGGAGATTTTCGGGGTATCATTCCCGATAGATTTGATTCCTATTCCCATGGGGGAAGTATGTGTGATCGTAGGGATGGATTGGCTCAGCCGGTTTGGCGCCATGATCGACTGTACGGGACAGCGAGTAGTAGTTCGAACCCCAAGTGGGGGAGAACTGGTGGTATATGGTGAGGGCACCAGAGTAGGATCAGGGTTTTGTTCGGCCGCTAGGGCTCGGCAGTATATTCAGCACGGATGTGCAGGTTATTTAGTGTGTGTGGTGGACACGCGGGTCAGGGATCAGACTTCAGTTTCAGAGGTCCCGGTGGTTAGAGAGTTTGCTGACGTGTTTCCAGAGGAGTTACCTGGAGTGCCTCCGGAGAGGCAGGTGGTGTTCATGATTGATCTGGTGCCGGGGGCGGCCCCTATCGCTAAGGCGCCGTACTGACTGGCACTGCCGGAGATGCAGGAGTTCTCATCTCAGTTGCAGGAGCTGCTGGGTAAGCAGTTTATTCGTCCGAGTAGTTCCCCATGGGGAGCACCGATCCTATTCGTCAGGAAGAAGGACGGTTCGCACAGGATGTGCATCGACTACAGTGAGTTGAACAAGCTAACGGTGAAGAACCGTTATCCACTCCCAAGGATAGATGATCTTTTCGATCAGCTGCAGGGTGCATCTTGGTTTTCCAAGATCGACTTGAGATCCGGGTATCACTAGGTCAGGGTGAGGGAGGAAGACATGGAGAAGACCGCGTTTCGGACTCGTTATGGTCATTACGAGTTCGTGGTGATGCCGTTTGGGCTCACCAACGCGCCAGTAGTATTCATGGATTTGATGAATCGAGTCTGCAGACCGATGCTCGATCGCTCGGTCATTGTGTTCATAGATGATATCTTGGTGTATTCCAAGACCCGAGAGCAGCACGAGGAGCACCTCAGGGAGCTGTTGGAGGTTCTGCGACGACAACGGCTGTATGCCAAGTTCACGAAATGTGAGTTTTGGTTACGAGAGGTCCAGTTCCTCGGACATCTCATTAACCAGGAGGGGATTTTGGTCGACCCGGGCAAAGTCGAGGCAGTTATGCAGTGGGAGATTCCGAAATCTCCCTCCGACATCAGGAGTTTTTTGGGATTAGCAGGGTACTACCGAAGATTTATTCGAGATTTTTCCAAGGTTGCAGTACCCCTCACTCGTCTAACGAGGAAGGGGGTGGATTTCCGATGGGGCCCTGAGCAGCAGAGGGCGTTTGAGATCCTCCGACGATGTTTGTGTGAGGCGCCAGTGTTGACGCTCCCCGAGGGAGTCGAGGATTTCGTAGTATTTTGTGATGCGTCCATCATAGGTCTGGGGGCGGTCCTCATGCAGAGGGGACGGGTGATAGCCTATGCATCGCGGCAACTGAATCCGCATGAGACGAGATACCCTACGCACGATCTTGAGTTGGGAGCGGTGATTTTCGCTCTCAAGATTTGGAGGCATTATCTGTACGGGTTCCGTTGTACTATATACACGGATCACAAGAGTTTGAGGCACATCATGGATCAGCCGAACCTGAATATGAGGCAGAGCAGGTGGCTGGATGTAGTCAAGGACTATGATTGTGAGATCCTTTACCATCTTGGTAAAGCGAATGTGGTTGCAGACGCTTTGAGCCGCAAGTCAGCTGGGTCTTCTACCCCGGCAAGGTGTATGAGGATAGCGGTGGATTCCCCGCTTGTGAGCTTGATTAGGGATGCTCAGGTCGAGGGCATGAGACCAGAGAACTGGAAGATGGAGCGGATTAAGGGCGAGAACGCCCGGTTTGTTCAGGATAGCCGCAGATTATTGACCCGACACGGTCGGGTTTGGGTTCCGATGTCCGGAGGGATCCGGCAGACAGTGATGGAGGAGGCTCATAAGTCTCACTTTTCTATACACCCAGGGGCCACCAAGATGTACCGGGATTTGAGTTTGAGCTACTGGCGGCCGTGCATGAAGCGAGAAATCGCTTGGTACGTCGAGAGGTGCTTGACTTGTAGGATGTTGAAGGCCGAGCATCAGAGGCCGCATGGTAAACTGCAGCCCCTGGAGATTCCCATGTGGAAATGGGAACAAATCACGATGGACTTTATTACCAAGTTGCCGAGAACGGCGAAGGGGCTTGATGCTATATGGGTCATCATGGATCGATTGACCAAGAGTGCCCATTTCTTGGCCATACGGGAGAGTTCGTCGGCTGAGAGATTGGCCGATATGTACGTCAGCGAGATTATCTCTCGCCATGGGGTTCCAGTCTCCATTGTCTCTGATCGGGATCTCAGGTTTACGTCCCGTTTTTGGCAGAAGTTCCACGAGGAACTGGGTACGCGGCTACACTTTAGTACAGCTTTCCATCCACAGACCGACGGTCAGAGCGAGCGGACCATTCAGACCCTCGAGGATATGTTGAGGGCGTGTGTTATTGATTTCGGTGGGAGCTGGGATTCTCACCTACTGCTGGTAGAGTTCGCCTACAACAACAACTATCATTCTAGTATTAGCGTCGCACCTTTTGAGCTGTTGTATGGTCGGAGATGTAGAACCCCGGTCTGTTGGGGTGAAGTTAGACACAGAGCGATGGGTCGAACAGAGGTAGTCTTGCAGACTACCGAAAAGATCTAGCAGATCAGACAGCGGTTGCAGACCGCTCAGAGTCGGCAAAAGAGTTACGCTGATAGAAGCCGATCGGATTTAGAGTTTCAGGTTGGTGACATGGTACTTCTGAAGGTCTCGCCCTGGAAGGGTGTGATCCGCTTCAGGAAGAGGGGAAAACTGGGTCCCCATTATATTGGGCCATTCAGGATTATTGCCAGGGTTGGCAAGGTGGCTTATAGGCTTGAGCTACCGGAGGAGCTCAGCCGAATTCATAGCACATTCCATGTTTCGCAATTGCGGAAGTGTATTATGGACCAGGAGGCAGTAGTATCGATGGATGATATTCAGGCCGATGAGCGCCTGAATTACGTGGAGAGGCCTGTAGCCATCTTGGAAAGGAAGAAGAAGATTTTGAGGAATAAAGAGATACCTTTGGTAAAAGTGCAGTGGGAGCATCGGAGAGGATCCGAGTGGAAGTGGGAGCCGGAGGCGGAAATGCGGGAGCATTACCTGGCATTGTTTATTCCAGCAGACTTCGATGGATGATATTGGCACTAGTGTGTGTACACATGACGGCTAGCCAATTCGAGCATAGGAACCTTTTCTCTCAAGTTATTCCAAGATGTTGTGTGAACCATTTGAGGTGTCACACTTGAGGCACTAAGCTCTTAAGCTCCATGGAATCAAGCTACAACAAAGAGGTATGTAATTCTACTATAAGTTATATTATATGTTCTTCATAAAATGCTAATTAGAACAATACCTTGGAAAATTGATATTTGCATGTATAATAGAGAAAACATAGATCCAAGGTATTTAGGGTTGCATGTACACCTTAGGAGTGTTAGAATGCTCAAAACCCAACAGTGGTATCAGAACCTAGGCTTGTTTTCAATTATACTTGATGCAAATTGCTGAAAAAAACTGAAAAAACCGATTCCCAGGTATTGTTTAAATAAGAATTTAATTGGTTTCAAGGCCTTCTCCACGAGTTGGTTGCCCTACTCGTCGAGTAGCAACGGGTTTGGTACGCGTGTTTAGTGACCTACTTGCCGAGTCCATGAAGGGACTCGACGAGTAGGAGCTGGCAGAGGAAACCCTTAATCCCGGGGTTTTGCACACTATTTAAGGAAGCATGTGACAACCCGAAATTTCTAACTTGTACATTCTTCATTTTTATCAAAGTTAGCCTTGTTTTTTTTGCTATTTTGTAATGAAGTTTTGGGTCTTTATGTATGTTTTAGGCTTAATATAACCTTGATATGAGTCATAGGAAGGGTGAGAATGTGTGTAGCATCACTAAATCGGGCCAAACACACCCAGCAAGGTGTGTGCGGCCGCACACCCGAGTGTGCGGCCAGCCATCCACACACAACCGACCGCACACCCTCCTAGCCTCACACTCCAGCCTATATAAAGGACCCTAAGTCAACCTTAAACCCTTTTCCCACTCCTTCAAAGCTGGAACATTTTCTCTTAAGGGTCCTTCAAGTTTTCTTCTCTAATCGGCAATACAAGTAAGTAAACATCCTTAGATCATTACTACAACACATTAGAAAGCCTTTACCTCGAGTTTGATCCATGAAATCATCGTTCTAGATGATCTTCATGTGTGTACGGCCGCACACACATCATGTGTGACCGCACACACATCTTTTGGCCCTAAAATGGACTTAAACACTCATCTAAGCATAGCATCGGCCAAAACACCTTCTTAGGATCGTCACAAAACCTTGGAAAATCGATTTGGACCCATTTCTATGGGAGTGTACGGCCGCACACAGGCCTGACCGCACACCCCTGGCCGCACACACAATGTGCAACCGCACACACACTTTTAAGGGTCCAAACTGGCAACAAACTCCCATTCCGGCTAAGAAATGGTCAAAACACCTTCACTAGAACATTCCTAAGGCTTGGAAACACGTTTTTGACACACTTCATAGTGAGTGTACGGCCGCACATAGGCTTGGCCGCACACTCTGGCCGCACACACACAAAACCCATGCTTTTGTGGCCTTACACTCCAATATAGGGCCATACACCCCTTATGTGCAACCATATGAGTTGGTAACACTTAATTTTAAGTGTTTTTATGTCCTTAAGGCATGTCCCTATCACCATTAGTGGTTATATACATTAATGTATTCATATATGTGTTATTACATGAAAATAGGATTCGTTTGTGCTCAAGACATCAATTGACACCCGGTGATCCTATGTCGACCTTTCATACGAGTTACTCGCTGCAGGTGAGTTCACACCCCCTTAATCAACCTTCGAAATGATTTTAAATGCTTTTATGGGGGGGGGGGGAATACAAGTTGAAATATTCTAGTTAATGCTTTAATCACATGTGATTAATGACTAGAACAAACAGAAAGATTTACTACTACTTTCAAGTTACTATCAAAATTATGGTTTTCAAGCGTTTCAAAACCTTTTATTAAACTTTTAGATACTAAAACTGTTTCCAAACTCTTTTAAACTTGCGTTGTTTTCAAACTCATATCTACACTAATATATTTATATAAGTAAGACTTGAAGGACTTAGGACTGATAGCTCACCTTATTTCTTGTTCCTTGTTTGGTTGTGGACTTAGGGTATCCTGTTATTTGTCCGAATGTCGTTGAATTCTTAGTTATATATCATATATATATATATATATATATATATATATATATATATATATATATATGTGTGTGTGTGTGTGTTGGATATAAAAGCTTTCACTTCAGTTCATTACCTTTGTGTAGCAAAGGCATACCTACCACATTACTATTTAACTATAATAGGTATAGTTAAGATTTTACTACTCGCTACTACTATTACAACGGCACATTCAAGAGCCAGGACAGTTATGAGTCAATACACGCTATACACTATACAAGAGAACATACTATACACTATACAAGAGAACATACTATACACTATACAAGACAACATACTATACACTAGTACAGAGAAAACATTACTACACTATGACATACTACAAAAACATTTGAATACTATAAACAGAATGTGACATACTACTTCTCGATACGACACTTTATTGTGCTATCACCTTGTAACCAGAGTCTCCTGGAGGGAGAGCGGGCATTATGTGTATAGATCTATACGTGACAGACACTCCCACATCCCGACTGCTAGCTACAGTCCCAGCCGAAAGGCCAAGGGGTGACAAAATGTTACCTCATTATATATGACCTGGAGGGTCATCCGTTATTCAGTCGTCGATCAGCATGGTTACATACGAGTTCACATTCAAACCTTTAATTAACCAATTAAGAATTAAAGGCAAAAATAGACTTTTCGAGGCGTATTGTTCATTTAATACCACCTGGAGTCTACATGTTACTACTTTAGACTCCTCGAGGTGTACCGTACATTTAGTACTACATGGAGTCTGTATTTCATTACACTGTGATTTTGTCACATACACGTTTAAATAAACTATATTTTTATAATGATAGTTTCACTGAGGAAAAACTCTTACACTACTTAAGGAACAAATACACAAACGATCGGGTCTTGGTAGAAGACTACATTTTTACTGGAAAATATAGGATTTTCTAGGGAGTATACTATTTACAAACATTTGAAATCAGTTACTACATTACATTGTTACAAACATTTTTATACAAGCAATGACACTAAATACTTATGAACTCATCAGCTTTATGCTGATAAACTCTTTCAAAATAACTTGTATTCTCAGGTCATCAGTAGACAGGTACCGATGAAGCTTTTGAGAAGATGGAGCACATACAAGACTCATCTTTTATTTTGATTATACTTTTGGCTGTCTTACAAACTATTCATAACACGCTTGTATTACAATTATTATATTAATGCAATGGATGTTGTTGCTTGTCTTTACTATTATGCATTGTTATGATACTGTACATGACGTCCTCCACCCCAGAACGTTTCCGCCGTTCTGGTTTTGGGGTGTGACAGATTGGTATCAGAGCACTGTTTATAGTGAATCGAGTATATCAACCCATAAAAGATATACAAACTATAAACACAGCGAGATTAAAACACTCTGACCAAGAAATTATACTTTTAAATAATAAAATATTTAACTAAGTATATATACATCTATTCATACCAAGGTCAGTATCATACTAGAACAGAAAAAAAGTATTATGATTGTTGAACATCACAATTAGGCTTAGAGACATATACTCAAACCTAAGGGGATATAGCCTGATCAACTATATTTTCTGAGGAGTGACTAGCATGTGCCTAAGGATGATTGTAGTGTTGCAACAAGTCTAAAAACTTACCAATACTACTACAACGGGAACATTAGAACAGAACACTATAGGAGTATTATGTGTTACTATAAATTACATATGTGAGAACTAAAAAGGTCGTTACTAGTAGGGCAATAGTTGCTAAGTGGATACTCTAAGGTTACATATGACTAAGGCACTATAGACTTAGAATCCATGATCTTTGCTTTATTTCATGTTCCTTGTTTGGTTGTGGATTTAGAGTTAGGGTCACTTATTCGAAGGTCTATCCTTCTTTGGTTGCATGTAATTAGTATGCACTATGCAAGTACTAAATTAACTAATAACGATCATCTTATAATTATCTTAGATTAGTACGTCTATTAACTATTCTTTCCCCATTCTCGCGTAGATAGCATGGCTGACTTAAGGGTTCGCCCAAGGGGGTGCCCATCGCCAGTAGGAGATTATCTTCTCATCCTTTCTTTTCTTAAAGGGATAGCCTTACTCTTCAGTGTCTCCGTTCCACCTGTCTATAAACATTCCTAACTTTCAAAGTACTCCAACTAGACTTCTAAACTGCCAACATTTTTCTATATGGTTTGATGTAAGACCTACTGTTAGGTCATTTTTCCCCGAATTCATTTTACATCATTAATACCAGTAATATTGGCAGTTATCTAATCTATGGGAAAGTCTTTATCTTTGTGATTCCCTACTCTATTGTTATGACTCTATTTGGTAGTTGGACTATGGCGATTTAGTCCATGAAACACTCTCATCATACTTACAATTGATTCTTACTATTATCATCATCTCTATCCACTTTCAGTAAAAGATGCCGCCTCGTCCTCGTCCGACCAGGGGCAGACCTGCAAATCAAACTCCACCACCACCACCCCCTCCGCAGTTCGATGCGGTGATGTTTCAGGAAGCTGTGACTGCAGTTGTGACCGCCGCCATGGCCCAAGTAAACTCTGGTGGCGTTAGTGGAACGGGGACTCGCACCAACTCTAGCCATGGTGAAATCCATCCGCATGCACGAGAGTGTACCTATAAAGATTTCAGCAGCTGCAAACCAACCTACTTCAACGGAACCGGAGGGATCATTGCATTGTCCCAATGGATCGAGAGAACGGAAGAAATCTTCGAGATGTGCTCATGCCCCGAAGGAAGCAAGATTAAGTTCGCTGCTTGCACCTTCACTGAAAGGGCCTTGACGTGGTGGAATGGCCATGTCAAATCACTCTCACTGGTAACAGCCAACGCCATGGGCTGGGATACACTAAAGGACCTTATGACAAGGGAGTACTTCCCGAGGGGCGAAATTCAGAAGCTCGAGGAGGAACTGTGGAACCTCAAAATGAAGGGTTCCGACATAGTGGCTTATACAGTCAGGTTCTGCGACCTGGTGGCTCTATGTCCTAACATGGTCCCCACCGAAAACAAAAAGATTGAAAGATACATATGGGGTCTGGTACCCCCATATCGAGGGAATGTTCTAGCATCACACCCTGCGACCTTTGATAGTGCCAAGGAATTGGCCCAAAGGCTCATCGATCATGAGGTTCCTTCTTTCCCAACAACGACCACAACTACTGCCCCAGCACCAACCAACGCGACCGACAACAAAAGGAAGCGTTGGGACCGGAAGAAGGGCAGATCAAATCAACCCTCTTCCAAGAACTAACAGATTGTGGCTGTCCATGCTGCCACTACTCCTGCTGCCCTAGTACCAGCTAAACCATATGCAGGGAGCCTACCCAAGTGCACCAAGTGCTCCTTCCATCATAACGGCCCCTGCCGTGAAATTCACTGCACTAAATGCGACCGTAAGGCCCATACCGCCCGGTTTTGTAGAACACAACCCAAACCCATCACCCAGGTTCCCGGTACAGGAGTGAGTCAAGCCTGCTACGGGTGCGGCGAGACAGGTCACTTCAAAAGAAACTGTTCGAAAGCTGGGAATGCGGGAGGAGCAGGAAGACTACTTGCTATAGGCCACAATGAAGCCGTGGCAGACCCCATAGTAGTCACGGGTACGTTCCTTCTCGATAACTCTTATGCTTGTATCCTATTCGATAGTGGGGTAGAAAGGAGCTTCGTAAACCAAAAATTTAAACACTTACTTAAACAATCACCGCAAACACTAAAAGAAACTTTCGTCGTAGAAATGGCTAATGGAAAGACAGAGAGTTCTAACGAAATTTACATAGGTTGTACCCTCACCCTAGATAACTATTCATTCCCGATCGACCTCATACCCGTATCGATCAAGAGTTTCGATGTCATTGTGGGCATGGACTGGTTGAGTCTCCATCGTACCAAAATTCTATGCTTCGAAAAGGCAGTCCGCTTGAACCTACTAAATAACGAAACCTTGTTGATCTACGGAGACCAACCCAGTACGAGCCTTCGTATCATCTCGAGTATTCAAGCCCAAAAGTACCTGCGTAAGGAATATCGTGCATTCCTGGCGCACGTTGTCGATACCAACCGGAAAACGAAAGACCTAAAAGACCTCCCCGTAGTACGCGATTTTCCCGACGTCTTTCCGGAAGAACTCCCAGGGCTACCCCCGCAACGTCAAGTTGAGTTCCGGATCGACTTAATTCCAGGAGCGACCCCCGTAGCCAAATCGCCCTATCGTCTAGCACCTGCTGAGATGCAAGAACTGTCCGGTCAACTTAACGAACTGCTCAGCAAGGGCTTTATAAGACCAAGCTTCTCACCCTGAGGAGCACCGGTCTTGTTCATAAAGAAGAAAGACAGATCGTTATGTATGTGCATCGATTACAGGGAGCTCAACAAGCTTACAGTCAAGAATCGTTACCCTCTTCCTCGCATAGATGATTTATTTGACCAGCTATAAGGGGCGAGCTACTTTTCTAAGATTGATCTAAGATCCGGGTATCATCAGTTACGAGTGCTTGAGGAGGATGTTCCGAAGACAGCCTTCCGAACTCGTTACGGACACTACGAGTTCGTAGTGATGCCATTCGGATTGACCAATGCGCCCGCAGTATTCATGGACTTAATGAATAGGGTATGTCGTCCTTACTTGGATCAGTTCGTCATCGTTTTCATCGATGACATACTTATCTACTCTCGAAGTAAGGAGGAACATAGCGATCATTTACGACAAGTCCTAGGAACCTTATGATCAGAGAAGCTTTATGCGAAGTTCTCTAAATGCGAATTTTGGATCCGAAGAGTCGAATTCTTGGGACATGTGGTTAGCGAAGAAGCAATCCACGTGGACCCTTCCAAAATTAAAGCCATCGATAACTGGTCAGCACCGAAGGCGCCTACGGAAATTCGTCAATTTCTAGGCCTCGCTGGCTACTACCGCAGGTTCATTCAGAACTTCTCTCGAATTGCGAAACCCCTTACTACATTGACCCAGAAAGGCGTGGCCTTTGACTGGGAAGAGAAACAAGAGAAGGCGTTCCAAACGCTGAAGCGGGCCTTATGCACCGCACCGATACTATCCCTCCCCAAAGGGATAGAAGACTTCGTGGTATACTGCGATGCATCCAACCAGGGGCTCGGCTGTGTTCTGATGCAACGAGGTAAGGTCATCGCATATGCCTCAAGACAGCTGAAGACACACGAGGTCAACTACACCACACACGATCTCGAATTAGGAGCAGTTGTATTCGCCCTGAAGATCTGGAGACACTACCTGTATGGTACGAAGAGCACTATCTTCATAGACCACAAAAGCCTACAACACATATTCAACCAGAAGGAGCTCAATATGAGACAACGACAGTGGGTCGAACTACTCAATGACTACGAATGCGAAATTCGTTATCATCCGGGTAAAGCCAACGTAGTAGCAGACGCCCTAAGTCGGAAAGAATATTCTGGTCGAAGAGTCAAGTCATTAATTATGACTATCCATTCGCATCTTTCCGCAGAGATTAAGGAGGCTTAGCTCGAAGCCTTAAAACCTGAAAATGTGGCGGGAGAATCCCTACGTGGAATGGATAAGAACTTGGAAGTCAAGGGTGACGGAGCCTTATATCTCATGGACCGGATCTGGACACCGAGACACGGTGGCTTCAGAGACTTGGTCATGAAGGAAGCACACAACACTCTATATTCCATCCACCCAGGTTCAGATAAGATGTATTTGGATCTTAAAAAGTTATACTGGTGGCCTAACATGAAAGCGGAGATCGCTACCTTCGTAAGTAAATGCCTTACTTGCGCCAAGGTCAAGATCGAATACCAGAAACCATCAGGTTTACTTCAGCAACCGGAGATACCTGAGTGGAAGTGGGAGCGGATCGCTATGGACTTCATAACCAAGCTACCCAAGACAACGGGTGGGCTTGCTACCATTTGGGTCATCGTCGACAGATTGACCAAGTCCGCGCACTTCCTACCCATCAAAGAGACCGACAAGATGGAGAAGCTCACAAGAACATACATTAGGGAAATAGTACGACTGCATGCTGTCCCTATATCCATTATCTCCGATAGAGATAGTAGATTCACTTCAAGGTTCTGGCAGTCACTACAAGACTCCTTAGGAACGAGGCTGGATATGAGCACAGCCTACCATCCACAGACCGACGGACAAAGTGAGAGAACTATCCAAACCTTGGAGTACATGTTGCGAGCCTGTGTGATCGACTTTGGAAATGCATGGGATGCTCATTTACCCCTTTTCGAGTTTTCCTACAACAACAGTTATCACACGAGCATAAAGGTTGCTCCCTTTGAAGCCCACTATGGCCGGAAGTGCAGATCCCCTCTGTGCTGGGCCGAGGTGGGTGACACCCAGTTAGCTAGAGGACGAGTACCTAACAACACTCTCACAGGTCCGGAGATCATTTGGGAAACGACAGAGAAGATCGTTCAGGTTCGTTAACGATTGAAAGCCTCTAGAGACCGACAGAAAAGCTACGCTGACAAACGAAGGAAACCTTTGGAATTCCAGGTGGGAGACCGAGTCCTTTTGAAAGTCTCACCCTGGAAGGGCTTGATACGCTTCGGGAAGCGTGGAAAGCTAAATCGAAGATACATAGGGCCTTTCGAGATTCTCGCCAGAATCGGCCCTGTAGCTTACAAACTCAACCTTCCCCATGAGCTTAGTAACGTACATCCGACCTTCCACGTTTCGAACTTGAAAAAGGGCTTATCCGACGAGACTCTTGTGATCCCATTCGATGAGATCGAGATCAACGAGATCCTCAACTTCGTGGAAGAACCAGTAGAGATCATGGACCGAGAGGTCAAACGAACCAAACAAAGTTGTATCCCGATCGTGAAGGTTCGCTGGAACGCCAAGCGAGGACCGGAATTCACTTGGGAGCGCGAGGATCAAATGAAGCTTAAATATCCTCATCTTTTTACTTAGTTATTTGTAATAACTTAGTTGCTTGAACTCTAATTTCGGGACGAAATTCCCTCTAACGGGGGGATGATGTGACAACCCGAAATTTCTAACTTGTACATTCTTCATTTTTATCAAAGTTAGCCTCGTTTTTTTGCTATTTTGTAATGACGTTTTGGGTCTTTATGGATGTTTTAGGCTTAATATAACCTTGATATGAGTCATAGGAAGGGTGAGAATGTGTGTAGCATCACTAAATCGGGCCAAACACACCCAGCAAGGTGTGTGCGGCCGCACACCCGAGTGTGCGGCCAGCCAGCCGCACACAGCCGACCGCACACCCTCCTAGCCTCACACTCCAGCCTATATAAAAGACCCTAAGTCAACCTTACACCCTTTTCCCACTCCTTCAAAGCTGGAACATTTTCTCTTAAGGGTCCTTCAAGTTTTCTTCTCCAATCGGCAATACAAGTAAGTAAACATCCTTAGCTCATTACTACAACACATTAGAAAGCCTTTTCCTCGAGTTTGATCCATTAAATCATCGTTATAGATGATCTTCATGTGTGTATGGCCGCACACACATCATGTGTGACCGCACACACATCTTTTGGCCCTAAAATGGACTTAAACACTCTTCTAAGCATAGCATCGGCCAAAACACCTTCTTAGGATCGTCACAAAACCTTGGAAAATTGATTTGGACACATTTCTATGGGAGTGTATGGCCGCACACAGGCCTGGCCGCACACACAATGTGCAACCGCACACACACTTTTAAGGGTCCAAACTGACAACAAACTCCCATTCCGGCTAAGAAATGGTCAAAACACCTTCATTAAAACATTCCTAAGGCTTGGAAACACGTTTTTGACACACTTCATAGTGAGTGTACGGCCGCACACAGGCTTGGCCGCACACTCTGGCCGCACACACACAAAACCCATGCTTTTGTGGCCTTACACTCCAATATAGGGCCATACACCCCTTATGTGCAACCATATGAGCTGGTAACACTTAATTTGAAGTGGTTTTATGTCCTTAAGGCATGTCCCTATCACCATTAGTGGTTATATACATTAATGTATTCATATATGTGGTATTACATGAAAATAGGATTTGTTTGTGCTCAAGACATCAATTGACACCCGGTGATCCTATGTCGACCTTTCATACAAGTTACTCACTGCAGGTGAGTTCATACCCCCTTAATCAACCTTTGAAATGATTTTAAATGCTTTTATGGGGGGGGAATACAAGTTGAAATATTCTAGTTATTGCTTTAATCACATGTGATTAATGACTAGAACAAACAGAAAGATTTACTACTACTTTCAAGTTACTATCAAAATTATGGTTTTCAAGCGTTTCAAAACCTTTTATTAAACTTTTAGATACTAAAACTGTTTCCAAACTCTTTTAAACTTGCGTTGTTTTCAAACTCATATCTACACTAATATATTTATATAAGTAAGACTTGAAGGACTTAGGACTGATAGCTCACCTTATTTCTTGTTCCTTGTTTGGTTGTGGACTTAGGGTATCCTGTTATTTGTCCGAATGTCATTGAATTCTTAGTTATATATCATATATATATATATATATATATATATATATATATATGTGTGTGTGTGTGTGTGTGTGTGTGTTGGATATAAAAGCTTTCACTTCAGTTCATTACCTTTGTGTAGCAAAGGCATACCTACCACATTACTATTTAACTATAATAGGTATAGTTAAGATTTTACTACTCACTACTACTATTACAACGGCACATTCAAGAGCCAGTACAGTTATGAGTCAATACACGCTATACACTATACAAGAGAACATACTATACACTATACAAGAGAACATACTATACACTATACAAGAGAACATACTATACACTAGTACAGAGAAAACATTACTACACTATGACATACTACAAAAACATTTAAATACTATATACAGAATGTGACATACTACTTCTCGATACGACACTTTATTGTGCTATCACCTTGTAACCAGAGTCTCCTGGAGGGAGAGCGGGCATTATGTGTATAGATCTATACGTGACAGACATTCCCACATCCCGACTGCTAGCTACAGTCCCAGCCGAAAGGCCAAGGGGTGACAAAATGTTACCTCATTATATATGACCTGGAGGGTCATCCGTTATTCAGTCGTCGATCAGCATGGTTACATACGAGTTCACATTCAAACCTTTAATTAACCAATTAAGAATTAAAGGCAAAAATAGATTTTTCGAGGCGTATTGTTCATTTAATACCACCTGGAGTCTACATGTTACTACTTTAGACTCCTCGAGGTGTACCGTACATTTAGTACTACCTGGAGTCTGTATTTCATTACACTGTGATTTTGTCACATACACGTTTAAATAAACTATATTTTTATAATGATAGTTTCACTGAGGAAAAACTCTTACACTACTTAAGGAACAAATACACAAACGATCGGGTCTTGGTAGAAGACTACATTTTTACTGGAAAATATAGGATTTTCTAGGGAGTATACTATTTACAAACATTTGAAATCAGTTACTACATTACATTGTTACAAACATTTTTATACAAGCAATGACACTAAATACTTATGAACTCACCAGCTTTATGCTGATAAACTCTTTCAAACTAACTTGTATTCTCAAGTCATCAGTAGACAGGTACCGATGAAGCTTTTGAGAAGATGGAGCACATACAAGACTCATCTTTTATTTTGATTATAATTTTAGGTGTCTTACAAACTATTCAGAACACGCTTGTATTACAATTATTATATTAATGGAATGGATGTTGTTGCTTGTCTTTACTATTATGCATTGTTATGATACTGTACATGACGTCCTCCACCCCAGAACGTTTCCGCCGTTCCGGTTTTGGGGTGTGACAAAGCATAAGCCTCCTTTGGCCTCTTTGCAGTTCTAGAGAGCTCTTGAGAAACCCTAATTCGTGTGGTGCTCTATTGTGTGTGTATTAAGCTTGGGAGGAAGATCTTTGGAGAAGAGGAACTTGGAAGGCAACGGAATTGGAGCAAGGAAAGTGTGGGAATCAGAATCTACCTCAGTTAGCATCTTCCAGAGGTATCAAGTCGCCAACTTTACTTCTTTTCCCTTCTAGATATCTTTTTGGTTGAGTTTGGGGCTTTTATGGATCTTTGAGTTGATAAGGTGGACTATGGGCTAGATCTGAAGTTGTAACTTTAGATCTGGACCCTTCCTAAGTCCTAGAGTCATAAAGTTTCTGGTTTGGGCGTGAATGAAACCTCTTTGAGTATGAAACCCCCATTGTAAGCTTGGATTTGACATTATAGCCTTTGTAGCTATGCATGCACGTAAAGTTTGCAACTTTACGTGAAAAGCATGCCTTGGAAGCTTGGATCTATAGTTTGGAGCCGCTGCATGGCTCAAATGAGTCTGTATGGCAAAAAGGACTGAAGGGACTCGGCGAGTCGCATGGTCGACTTGGCGAGTCATATGAAGATATGCATGAACTCGGCGAGTTGGAAGAACAACTCGGTGAGTCCAATGAAGATTGTCGTAGACTCGACAAGTGGATGAACAACTCGGCGAGTCGGATGAGGTTGCCCCAAATTATGTATGCGCGGGTAATTGTCGAGTTGCAAGAAGGAAGCTCGATGAGTGGCCTTAGGGTCTCGATCGTAAACCAAAGGAACTCGACGAGTGACTCAGGTGACTCGGCGAGTGGGTTAGTACTTCAAGGAACTCGGCGAGTAGCCGGGGTTACTCGGCGAGTCAAGGTCAACATGGACTGTTGACCTTGACTGATGACTTTGACTTTGACCAGGGTTTGATTAGTTGGCTTAAGGGGTACCTTGAAGGGTTGAGAACTTATGGGTATGATTATACTATGGTAATAGGTGGTGGAGTTTGTGGCAGTGATCCGAGGGTTGAAGTTTATCTACCGAGTCGACATCTGCAAGGTGAGTTATCATCACTATATCGATAGGGTCTAAGGCACCAAGGTCGACCCTTTAGTTGTTATCGTTATGGTATACTACATGTGGATATGATCTGTTAGATCAGAATCAGGATAGACAGTATGTTATGCTCTTATGATCCGTAGGGATTGATATGTTAGTGACCTGCTAGGTCAGTGCTCTAGTTATGAGAGATTACTATGTTTGGTAATCAGTGAGATAGATATGTTTGATGTTTGTATATGCCAGTAAATGTTAGTTATGCGCACATGGTTATTTGCTTGTTGCTTAGGTTGAGGCGGTCCTGCTTTGTGCTGAAGGCCAACACACCCTATGAGCGATCCGGTAAGACTGTAGGCCCACGTGGCGGTCCAGTCATGTCGAAGGCTCGGTATAGATTCAGTTGGACTGTAGGCCCTGTAGGGCGGTCCAGTCTGTCCGATGGACTAGTATGCATGTTGATTGATTGATTATTACGGATATGGTATTATCAGTGTGGTATTGGTATTTTGGGGGTAGCTCACTAAGCCCTCGGGCTTACAGTTTTCAGTTTATTGTTTCAGGTACTTCAGGAGTTCATGGCAAGGCGAAGGCGTGACCGTACCGCTCCTCATCCTTATGATCTGGCTTTTGGGACACTCTGATTGAATAATGAATTGAAAACACTTTTGTAAACAATTACTATTTGGTTTTATTTATGCTTGAAAAGTTTAAATTTGGCGTAAAATTTTGGATGTTACAAAGCTTAAAGAAGAGTAAGCTGATTCTGATCGCGAAGATGGATTTCGATCGCATGGTTCGGTGATCAGAATTTTTGAGCTGCTGCTTAAGAGTTGTGATAGATTGCTAATAGATAACAACATGTTTTTCATATGCATTTTCTATGTAAGGATAAGTTTTTCCACAAGTTTTAAAATAAAAGGAAAAAAAAATTATTTTATTTATTTTAGGTATCCTTACAATGGCACTTGTGAAAAAATTGTTGTTTATATGATTCCATTGATAGCAACATTGGAAAATGGATTTGATTCTGTCGTTTGTAGTAGTGTCATAATTTATCAAATAAGGAAAGATTCTCATCAACCAAGTTTTAGTTGGATAGAAACTTGGAATCAAGCAAGTTGTATTGTATGATGAATGAGAATTTTCATCTTTGGAAAATTAAGACTAATTCTTTGTTCACATTTATATGTGATTCAAGTGAAGGACTAAGGGACTGAGTACAGATTCTTATACACTGGTCAAGTCCACCACAAAGATCGATAAGATTATTCGTCATGATTTACTGAAGTTCAATAAATATGGTTATACTTACAAGTTTAAGTATAATTCTGAAACATTGGAAAAGTCTCAATGTAAGGCAGAACGAATAAGAAGAATCAAATTAGGCAGAAAGATAAAAGTTTCTCAAATCTGAAAAGATGGGAGAGTACTTTAGTATCATGTTTTGTGATCATATTAATGATTAAGAAACCATATCACAATTGGTCCTCTAAGGACATCTTAGTGCATTCCTATGGCTAAGAAGAGGAATCGTGAATTGTTGAAATGGTTAAATCAAGAAGATGAGTCATACTTCGTTCCAAAAACAATTATTAGAGTCATACTCCAAGATTGTAACTTGAGTGACATATCTTAATGAAATGTTTATAACACTTGTCAAATGTAAGAGTAAAAGTGTCCTACTCTTGTACATTTGAAATTGGTAAGTTGTGATGTTTTGGATAAAATAAAGACAAACTAAGGCCAATTGCGTGAAGTGTTTGTCTTGGTAAAGATTCCGCACTATCCCTTGAATATTTGGCAAGAGAGTCTTATATGTCAAGAGGACAGTGGGAGTCTTAAAGATCTTGAAAAAGCTTCAAGATATAATCAAGAGTAAAATCCTGTAGTTTATCACTAGCACACGACGTGAGGTTGATAACCTATCGTGTTGACATATTTCTATTACTGTGCCCATTCCTGTTAAAGTGGCTTTGCATATGAGTTATGAGAGTTCTCAATTAGTTGCATAACAACTTGGAAGCAATGGCAGGCCCCTGTGCTGCCAGGTGGCAAGAAGTTAAGACTGCACAAGTTCAATCCATATGAGTTTGGATTTGTCATTAATCGTGTCTTGTGATTATGGTTTTGACAAATTCACATGGAGAAGAACACATACACCATAGAATCTAAGTGTCATAAGGTTTCTCTTTGATTCATGAAAATGATGGTAAGGAAACTCTTTCATTGAGTAGATTTTAAGTAGATAGCAATTGTGATATTTGCATTCTCAAAGTCGTTAGTGGAGCGTGTGTGGTTAACCGGCACACTAACATGGACTTGTGAGAAATGGCAAAGGTCTAAAAAATTGAGACTATGATTACAACATCCCTTTTCATAGTTCTGAAATTGTTTGGACACACATATGTGCTATCTGAGGAAAGGTGTATGATTTTGATAAAGTTTTATCAAAGCATATCGTATCAGAAATTTGAACTTTGGTAAAAAGGTCAATAAATTATTGATTTCTAGAAGTCCAGTTGATTTCCAAGTAAATGTCAAAGCTAGTAGGAGCATAAGTGTTATGCTAATAATCATCATGTTAGTGGGAGCATGATAATTATGATAAGTGTTGCAAGTTAGCAATGTTAATTATAGAAAACAAAAGGTTTCAATTGGGAAAAAGTTGTTTTGTTATAATTAAGGGAGAGGAAATTATACTTAATTTCAAATCTAAAAGCTTAGATCGTGAGATTTTAATCAAATTTAGTCAAGTATATATATGAATGTTATGTTGGAATGGTTCAACATAAGGAAATTCTATATATGGGTACATTATTTGTGTTCTAAAATTCAATTATGATTACAACATCCCTTTTCATAATCTGAATTATGAGAACTTGGCAAGTAGAAATGGAAATATTATGGCAAAAGACTGCTTAGATCGTGAGATTTTAATCAAATTTAGTCTAGTATATATGAATGTTATGTTGGAATGGTTCAACATAAGGAAATTCTATATATGGGTACATTATTTGCGTTCAAAAATTCGATTATGATTACGGCATCCCTTTTCATAATCTGAATTATGAGAACTTGGCAAATAGAAATGGAAATATTATGGCAAAAGACTGGTCTAGTATCATGTCTTTATGTGAGACATCATGAATCGCGTCTCATATGCTTCGGATATAGGATCGATTGCATGTGTTATAATATTCATATGTTCTAAATTTTTCCAAATGCATATGGCATTAAGAAGGAAAAAGTACTAGAACTAGATATGACTAAAGTGATTAAGCAATTGTCGAGAACAATCTAAGGTTTACCAAAGATTGGTTGCTCAGGGACAGTTGGAAATATAGTGTTAATTTTGGAAGGACCATATTGACATATTCTGAAAAGAGGCAACTCTTGTTCAGAGGTGATAGTCAAAATGAGAATATGGAAATATTCCCATAGGTGGAAGTTATTCATTAAATATGTGTAAGATTAGGAAACTTAATGCAAGAAGGATGTTCAAAGCAATGTACTTTGAATTTGAGACTTCGTTTCCATGGAATGATCTTCACTGGAATACTCTGTAATGTCTGTTGATAAGTCTTTGTGACTTTGTGCATAATCATTACAAAAGGATCAATGCATATAAGTTTAGAATCTAGCAGATTTAGGTAAATGGCAGGAATTTGGAATTCTTGCATTTGCGGTAAGGATTTGGGATTGTGAAATGAGAATCATTGGAATTATGTTTAATCGATCTACTTCATAGAGTAAAGATCATAGACAAACTTAGTATGCATACTTGGTGTATGGCATAACTAACGTTTGGAAAACATAGTGTGCATACTTGGTGTATGTCATGACTAGTGTTTAGAAAACATTGTGTACATGCTCGGAGCATGGGACAACTATTATTTTAATTCAAGTATAAAGTTGATAGTTTGAAACAGTATGCAATGAATGATGGGTAATCAATATGGTGATAAATAAAAGGTGTTTTATTTATATTCATAAGTTCTGAGACCATATTGGATTCGATTATTCTTGTGTTTCACTTTGCATGTTTTGACTTCCAGAATAACTAGGTCGTTCTTCCCGAATGACTAAGTTATTCAAACCATCCACAGTCAGTCATATTTTGGAAGTAGATATGAATCAAGACTGTCATGAAGTTGGATTGTAGATGTCCAAGGTATGGGACATAGCAAGAGTTGCTGCAACATTCATGAGTGCTCATAAGTTTTGAGTATTGGATTAAACTAATGCTCATTTGACTCACTTCATGGATTTTATCACGAGTGATCATGAGAAGATAATATCTTATATTCTTCAAACCTAGAGATATGACTTGTTGCCTATGAGTTGGTTATGCATTGATTGTACGAAAACGCATTGGTAACTCGATGTTATAAAACGTGTATTTGTGTATGATTCAACAAGTAGTAGAACAAGCATATGAGTCGAAGTTTATCCATTCCTTTTACCCTTAAAGGGATAAAAGCGATATGTGTGGGCCCCTCGATGATTTAGTGATGACACCCCAAAGTGCTTGGCCAAGCCAGGACTGATTTGATTTGTTCAATTAGTCGGTCGTCATAAATCGGAAATCGGGAAACAACAAATGGACAGAGAGAATGATTATAATCCATGTCTCAGTCCATATGATATCTAGAATGGAGGAATATATGATCCCTTATCTAATGGACGCGTCATTGATTTGTTCAGAGTTCGACAGCAGCTTTTAAGAGCTACGATTGCTAGTCGGGTTTTGAAGTCATACACAATAATAGTTTTAGACTTATCCAAGTGGGAGACTATTGTATTAGTGTCTAAGTCCATAACTATAATTGGTATGTACTTGACCTGATTTGGCATGGTCCATTTGGGTTGCATGGCATCGGAACAATTTGGATAGACTTTTGTGAGAAAAGGATATTTATGATTTGTTAATATATTATAAGTTCTAATATATTAATATGAAATCATATTATTTAATTAGTATTGATCAAAAACTAATTTGGAATTAATTTTTTGATCAAAAGGAGACTAATTAAATATATGGGGATTGATTGTGTAAATCATTCATTCTTATATATATGGGATTATGATCCATAGTTCTTCATGTTGGGCTAAACCCATGGAGTAACCCATGGATACTCCATGGAGGTTTTAACCCATGGAGCATGAAGAATATGGAAAGACATGAGTTACATGGTGTAACCCTAATAGCCACCATATATAAGAACCCCATGCCTCAAGACATTGGCACTAGTATGTGTACACATGAGGGCTAGCCAACTTGAGCATAGGAACCTTTTCTCTCAACTTATTCCAAGATGTTGGTGATGTTGTGTGAACCATTTGAGGTGTCACACTTGAGGCACTAAGCTCTTAAGCTCCATGGAATCAAGCTACAACAAAGAGGTATGTAATTCTACAGAAGTTATATTATATGTTCTTCATAATATGCTAGTTAGAACAATACCTTGGAAAATTGATATTTGCATGTATAATAGAGAAAACATAGATCCAAGGTATTTAGGGTTGCATGTACACCTTAGGAGTGTTAGAATGCTCAAAACCCAACAGTCTGTTTATCTGTTGACTGGTTATATCTTTATCTGTTATGTATATGTCGACATGTTATGTGTGGTTGGGTTGAGGCGGTCATGGTTTGTGCTGAAGGCCAAGATACCCGAGGCGGTCCAGATAGAATGTATGCCCTAGTAGTTGGTCTAGTCAGGCTGAAGGCCTGAAGAGAGGTCCAAATAGGTTGTAGGCCCTGCGAGGTGGTCCAGTCATGCCGAAGGCTCGGGAGCGGTCCAGATAGGCAATAGGACCTGCGAGGCGATCCAGTCAGGCTGAAGGCTCATTTATGCATGATGTTGTTGGTTATGTTTATGTGGTGGTACTTTAGGGCAAACTCACTAAGAGTTGGCTTACAATTTTTTGTGGTGGTTTCAGGTACTTCCAAGGATCATGGGAAAGCGAAGGCGTGACCGTACACATCCTGATTTTATGCTTGTTGATCTTGGGAAACTCTGATTCGAAATAATATTTTGGAAAAAATGGTTTTGTAAACACTTTTAAATAGTAAATGGGTTGTTTTGAAAAGTTTAAATTTGTTGTGATTTTTGAGGCGTTACATCTATGGTGTACAAAAGAAGGAAAGACTCAAAAATTTGTTATTACCAGAGATGTGACCTTTGAATCTGCTATGTGTAACCAGGGAGGAGGTATTACGAGTGTTGCATGGAACTATTAAGGTGCTAACTAGAAGGTGGAGTTTGAAACAGAATTCCCACACGGTTTTGTGATAAATGAGGAACAACAGTGTGGTATGGAACAACATAGACGTGAGGAATCCCTTGAACAACCCGTGTGAGAAATGTCTGGTGATGATGATGTCAGGAAAGACAACTTCATGAAGCATTTGGAGAATGATTTTGTGATAAACAATTTAGGAGCTAAAGAAAAAAGATAACAGGGATGGAGATTTAGAGAGATAAAAGAGTAAGAAGGTTATACATTTCTTACTATATTGAGAAAGTCTTGCGTTCGTTCTATTGTGATCAGTCCAAACTTGTTGGTACTTCTTTAGCGGTTCGAGGCAATCAGGGAGAAGCTCATTGGGACGTGGTCAAGTGGATCTTGCGATAGTTGAAGGGAACGTTTGATGTTTTATTGGTGTATGGTGCCAATGCACAACATACGAACTTGGTTGGATTGATAGACTCGGATCATAAAAGTGATCTGGAGAAAAGAAGATTACTAGCGGTTGGTCTCATTCATAGTCTTCTTTTGAAGGTGGAGAAACCTATCATGGTCTATGACAAGTTATACATTCAAAAATTCTAGTGCCAAGGATAATCTAGAAGACATGGTGATAAGGACATTGCCCAGATAGAGGTTGAAGCTTTGCTTAGACTTGGTTCATATTCGCAGGTGGTAATCCCCTTCGTTGCTTAATGACAGGCAGGGAGAGGAAGTTCTTGTTTAATGTGGATTTCATAGGATTCTCAAGTCAAGGTGGTGATTATGAAATGTAACTTGAGCATTTGGATCATTCGCATGGAGCATTTGAGTTCAATTGAGAACTTCGAACTCAATTGATCACATGAGATTCATGGAGCATGTGGCAAAGGAACGAATCATATAAGAAGGGAATACATTATTTAACATAGGAAAAACTAAATTGACATAGGAACGGATCAAGTGACAAAGGAACAAATCTTCTAAAAGGGGTATGAAGCACCTGGAAGGGGTATGGAGCACCTGGAGGTGAAATGGAGCACCTTGGTGCAAGGATACGCCATTCATGATCACGATGCACCATCATGAGCATGGATGCACCACTATGGAGACAAGGTGTTCCATTTTCAAGCAACATGTGCTAATCTAGGTCAAGTTGCACCATTGTGAAGAAAGAGTGCCAATATAGAGGAAGATGTGCCCTTCTTGGAGAAAGTGTGTTATTCCTTGCACAATATGTGCCATCTTGGTGCAAGGTGTGTCACGTGAGCTCCTTGATGAGCATTAATATCCCTGATGAGCCAAATATGTTGTGAAGTCCTCTATGATGCTAAAGATTGTTCAAGGATGCTCAAAAGTTGAAGATGCTCAAGATTTATTGCTTGATGTGCCACCATGATAGTTAATGAGCCATGTTGATCTTGATGTTCCAATCTTACATCATGATGAGCCACTATGGATCATGATGTTCTATCATGAGTGTTGTTGGTGCTCATGCAATGTAAATCAAGGATGAATGTTCCAGAAGTTGCTGCATGGCGGATTGTGATTGGTCGGCACGATTCATGGTCCTATGGGCCAATGGTCTTGGCTCATTATGGTTTTATGTCTGATTCTTCACTATAAATAGGGATCTCTGCTAGTCATTTTAAAGTGTCTTGTATTTTAGAGTGGTAGGTGAATCTCTATTGAATTGTACTTGTAACCTCTATTTGAGAGCTCATAAATAAAAAATATTCCCCTCCTATCTGTGGATATAAGTCACCTTACCACGTAAATTCTATGTCTTGTGTGCTTTAAGTTTTGTTGGTTTTTACTTTACTTCCTAACAATTGGTTTATAATTATATTAAAATATTTAAAAAATATAAATGTTGGTTTACTAATAAAAAATGTTAGATGTTGGTTATATTTATTAGGTTGGGTTACAAGTAAAAAAAAAATAAAAAAATATTACTCATGGTATATATTTATTTACTTTCCCTAAATTGCTCTTTGTACCCTCTTTTGTGTGTGGAATAGTGTGTCTATTCCCATAATTTGATAATTTATATGAGTGAGGGAGATACATATAGTAACACCAAATAAATATTCTAAATGTTTTTTTGTTTAGAAAAAATTTATATATTAATTAAAAAGTGGATATATATAAATAATTATTGTTATTCAAATAAGTGATATTTTTAATAAGAAAAAATTAAATAAACGGTCCCCGTGCTTTACTAAAGGTCACAACTTCAATTAATTTTATTGACAAACATGGTATAAGTGGTTTCTAAAACTTACATGATTGTACGATGTTTTTGCCTTATTTAACTTTTTTTATCTTTTCTTTTTACTTAACTTTAATTTAAATAAAAAAAATAAAGCAGCCCCCATCATCCCAAAACCCCTTCCATTCTCTTTCTTGCGTTAAAAACACATGCATCTTCGAATTAAACCATTTATTCACTGCAGCAACCTGAAATTCAAACCAGAATCTCATTTTCTTCTTTTGTAAGCAGAGAAAAGTAAGAAATGAACTGATGAACTGATGTTGCCTTCAAAAAATTAGAGTCGGAAGTTGAAAAAGGAAAATGAAATCGTGCAAACAAGTTTAGCAAAAAGGGCATAGTAGAACAAGAAAAGCAAGGTGGTACTTTACTGTAATGACACCTCGATGTGTTTTGACTTGTCGATCAGTTAGGAGTGACTATTAAAACCACCGTTAAAAGATATCCATAATTTTATTTAGTCAAGATTGACTATTGGTTTCCATCCAATCTTCCAGATTTCTTCATGCAGTTTGGTTCATAGAATGAAAAAAATAGAGATGTTGGTGTAATTCATCTTCTTACACAACTGATGTTGGCTTTCTTATATTTGGAGAGTTATCATCAGATCTGGAATTTTAAAGACTCAAAAATTTTCGGCTTTTTTGTGTTTTTTTTTTCAGCCAGGCTTGGCCTTTTAGGTTTAGGTCACATTTTCTCGTTTATATATTTATGAACGTTCGTATCTGTAACATTGTAGCAGAAAAGCATGTGTGGAATAAAATCTCTCTCTCTCTCTCTCTCTCTCTGGTTCGACAGTGGACGTACACTATCGCAAGATAGTGTGAACCACTTAAATCCATGTGTTCTGTGTGCTTTGATTTTGATTCTGATCTCTCATATTTCTCAGATCTGTTTTTGCTTATTGTTTTCTTCTATACCTAGCAACTGGTATCAGAGTTATGGTTGAAGAAGGGAAGGTGAAGATCAAGAAATTTGAAGGCCATGATTTTGGATTCTAGAAGATGCAGATTGAGGATTACTTATATCAGAAGAAATTACACTTACTGTTATCTAAAAATAAATCTGAGAAGATGGATTTGGCAGAATGCAATGGACCGATAGGCCCTTGGGGTTGTTAGATTATCATTGGCGAAGAGGGTTGCGTACAACATCATCAATGAGAAGACCACGTTTGGATTGATAAAGGCATTGTATAACATGTATGAAAAGCCATCCGCAACAAACAAGGTTTTCTTGATCAGAACATTGGTAAACACGAAGATGAAGGAAGGATCGGGTGTGATTGACCACGTCAACAAGTTCAACTCGATAATATCCATGTTAGGATCTGTTGAAAATAAATTCGAAGATGAAGTCCAGGCTTTATTATTATTATCTTTTTTTCCCGAAAGCTAGACTAGAACAGTTACTGTAGTCGATAGTTTTTCAGGAACTACAAAACTCACATTCGAAAGCATCAGAGATCTGATTCTTGGTGAAGATGTTCGGAGAAGCAATGCAGGAGAAGGTTCCACCAGTTTACTCAATACGGAAGAGAGGGGCAGGAAACAAAATAGAGGTGGATACAGAAGAAAAATATCAAAGTCAAGGAAGAGAGGATAGTCAAGAAGCAGAAAAGAAATCATCTGATGGAATTGTAATGAAACGGGACATTTAGAAATAAACGTCCTAAACCTCCTGTAGATAATGACAAGAAGGAGATGAATGTGGTTGAAGACTATGATGATGCTCTTAATTGTTGTGTAGAAAATTCAGTCGGGTCTTGGGCAATGGATTCAGGAGCATGGTTTCACATTTTCCACAACAAAGAAATAATGATAAATCTCTAACCTTACAGTGGTACTGTTTGTCTGGCAGATGGTAAAATTATGAAGACCACTAGTATTGGAGATGTAGCTTTAAATACATCAAAGGCTACTACCTGGATTTCGAAGGATGTGAAATACATTCCTGATCTGAAGAAAATGTTTATCTCAGTGGGAGAGCTGGACGATGCGTGACATGATGTAAAGTTTGGAAAAGGTAAATGGAAGGTTATTAAAGGGAACTTGGTTATTGCTCAAGGAAAGAAGAAAGGAAATCTATATATGGTGGAGTTAACCTCAGGAGAAGCAAATGCAACTGTTGTAGATGGGGAGTCCTCTACCTTATGGCACCAAATACTTAGCCATATGAGTGAAAAAGGAATGAAGATGCTTTCTTCAAATGGTTGGATCCCACATCTGAAGAATATGACAGTTGACTTTTGTGAACCATACGTACTCGGTAAAAAGAAAATCATTACTTTCGTGAAGATAGGTTGGCCACCTAAATAAGAGAAGCTTGAGCTGATACATTCTGATGTCATCGGTCCCACATCAGTTTCATCAACAGGAGGTTCCTGGTATTATGTTACCTTTATAGATGATGCTACAAGAAAGGTATGGGTTTACTTTCTGAAAAATAAATTTGATGTTTTCTCTACTTTTAAAAGGTTCAAAGCTGTTGTGGAGAATGAGACAAATCTAAAGATAAAATGTATGAAATAAGATAATGTGGGTGAATACAACATCAAGGAGTTTACAGATTATTATGCAGAATACAGAGTCAAAATGTTGAAGACTGTGCCAGAAACACCTCAGCAAAATGGTGTTGCAGAGAAGATGAACATAACATTAAACAATAGAGCTAAGAGCATGAGGTTACATGCAGTGTAGCCAAAAATGTTTTGGGCACCACACAACGAGCATAACTGATTACCTTATAAATCGTAGACCCTCAGTCCCCATTGGGTTTAAAATATGAGTTATAGATGTTGGGATGACCAAACCATGAAAGTGATCAGGAGCATAGATGTCACTTTTAATGAAGATGCCCTCAATAAAGATGATCTAACTACAACTATGAGAAAAAGAAAACAAAGTTAGAAGGCGGTGTTCGAAGAATTGACAGATGCTAGTTTTTTCAACCTGAAATTGGTGAAGGCTCAGAAAATAGTGGGAGCGCTGAAGAGATAGTAAATACTAAAGTCAGTGGGAGTTCTGAAGATAGAGACTCAGAAACCAAAATCCCAGATCAGTCAGAAAACAAAGCCCCAATTCAGACTGGTGTTGAAACTCCTAATCTCAGAAGAACGACTAGAGATCAGAGACCCACTAGCAAATATTATCCACTAGTTAGTTACTTGTTACTAATAGAGAATGGAGAGCCAAAGTCTTATCCAGAGGTGCTAAAACTAAAAGAATCCATGAAATGGAAGAACTCCATGAATGAGGAGTTGGATTCACTTGACAAGAACCGTACCTGGTCCTTGGTCAAATTACCAGCAGGAAAGAGAGCTTTTCAAAACAAATGGGTGTTCAGAATCAAAGATGAAGCAGATGGCAGCAAGAGGTATAAGGCCAGACTAGTTGTAAAGGGTTTCCAACAGAAAGAGGGGGTTGCCTACAATGAAATCTTCTCACCAGTTCTTAAGATGACTACTATTCAACTAGTCTTAAGTATTGTGGTTGCTGAAAATTTACATCTAGAACAACTGGATGTTAATACTGCATTCTAACATGGTGACCTTGAGGAAGATATTTACATGTCCCAACCAAAAGGTTTCCTAGTGAATTGTATGGATAATCTGGTGTGGAAACTAAAAAAGAGTTTATATGGACTAAAACAAGCCCCAAGGCAGTGCTATTTAAAATTCGATAGCTTCATCTACAAGAGATGTGACATGTACCATTGTTGTTATCTGAAGAATTTCATGTCCTCTTACACTATTCTTTTATTATATGTTGATGATATGTTGATTACTGGATCAGACATACATGAAATCAACAGACTGAAGCAGCAGCTCTCCAAAGAGTTCAAAATGAAGGACTCGGGAGCTGCCAAACAAATTCTTGGGATAAGCAGACTCAGAGACAGAGTTGCTGGAACTGTGAAGCTTTCACAACAGAAGTATATTAGAAATATTCTAGAGAATTTCAGCATGACTAATGCAAAACCAATAAGTACACCTTTGGGAAGTCAGATAAAACTTTCCACGAAACAGTCCCCAAAGACGGATGAAGACAGAGAAGAAATTGCCAGCATGGGGTGTTGGCTTTCGTGGTTTCCGAAAGGGATGTTTGTTTTACTTCCGGGCTTTGGTGGAAGTTTCATGAGTAGTTGGGCACTCGAGTGCATTTCAGTACTGCTTACCACCCACAGACTGACGGTCAGAGCGAGCAGACTATCCGGAACCTTAAGTATATTCTTAGGGCATGTGTTTTGGATTTTTGTGGGAGTTGGGATATCTACATTCCTTTAGTTGAGTTCTCCAACAACAACTATCAAACTAGTATTGACAGACCTCCATTTGAGATGCTTTGTGGGAGGAAGTGTCAGACCACAATTTGTTGGAGAGAAGTTGGTCAACAAGTTATGGGGAGCACGAACATCGTGTTCAACATTACTGAGTTGATTCACAAGGTGCTTGGGAGGTTACAGACCACATAAAGTCTTCAGAAGATCTATGTTGATTGGCTTCATTCCGATCTTGAGTGTCAGGTTGGAGATTATGTGCTTCTAAAGGTGTCAATTGGAAGGGTGTCATCTGATTCTATAAAAGGGTAAATATGGGTCATAGATACATCGGTCTGTTCATAGTGGTTGCTCGGGTCGGCAAGGTTGCCTACCAGTTAGATCTACCTATGGCGCTAAGTCATATTCACAACACCTTCCATGTTTCTCATGTGCAAAAAATTTTAGCCGATGATTCTGCACTAGTTCCGTTGGATGACTTTCAGATTGATGGGCGTCTGAATTATGTGGAGCAACCGATTGCTATTCTTGATAGGAAGATGAAGACCTTGCGTAACAACATGGTGGGTTTGGTCAAAGTAAAATGGCAGCATCGTAAGGGTTCCGAATGGACTTGGGAACCGGAGTAGGAGATGAGAGAGCATTACCCCAAGTTGTTTGCATCAACATATTTCGAGGATGGAATCTGATTCAAGTGGGGGAGTGTTGTTACACCCAGTTTCTAGGTATGAGTTTTGTGCCTTTAAATTTCTTGGTTTGGGATTTTCCCCATCACTACGACGTGGGGTGGGGCTTGCATCATGGCGTGGTGGTCATTTAATGACCACGACCTGGTGAGCTCTTTGCCACGGTGCGGTAGTAGCTGAGGATAAAAACCCTAAGTTTTAAGCTTTGGGATCTATATAAGGGATATAAGGGCTAAGGTTTAGATTACCCTCAACCTCCATCACCTCCAGAATACTCTCTTAATAACCCTAGCTTTCCATCTTGATATTTTGAGCCCCATTTGGTGATTTTTGGCCTTTGAAGGTTGAAGGAAGGTATTGTTGAGTAAAGGATCATGTAGCAAATCTCATCTCCATTTCCTTGTGTATATTCTTTACTTTTGTAAGTCTCCAAGTTCCCACCTTTATTATTCATCCATTGTAGATCTAGGTTATTAATGTTGTATCCTTATGAGTGTTTGGTTGTGATAAAGTTTGCAACAATCATATCTCGATTATAGGAACTCATCGTAACTTTGTTAAACTAAAACTAACTATCACAGACTACTAATTACACAAGTAGTGATAGTATACTCAAACTCGAGGAAATGAGTTCAGATTAATCTTATTAAACTTAATTCGCAGCTCTTAAAGGAAAATCTCGAAGAGAAAAGCAGTACACGCAACACGATAAAGGAATACTAGGATAATATTATCCTAGTACCAATAATGGATTTTAGAGACATTAACAAAATTAAAGAAAGTAGGGTTTAGGTCATTTTTAGTTACTGAGCTTTTCTGAGTGTTTTATTTTGGTCATTATACTTTGTTTAAGTTATCATTAGTCATTGAACTTGTTTATTTTTGGTCATTTTGGTCACTCTAACCGATGACAGCCGGTGTATAACATTGTTTATGTTATAATTAGTCATTGAACTTTTCTTGGTGCTTTATTTTAGTCATTATATTTTGTTTAAGCTACCATTGGTCATTGACCTTTTTTTATTTTTTTTTCATTTTACTCACTCTATTTTTTTATTATCGTTTATAAAAAATTAAAAAAAAAACTACATTTTTTTCTATTTCTCCACAATTACACTTGTTACGTAAATTATTTTAGTAGTTTTTTTTTAAATTTATAAAAAAAAATAGAGTGACTAAATGAAAAAAATAAACAAATTCGGCGAACAATGGTAGCTTAAACAAAGTATAATTATTAAAATAAAACACCCATAAAAGTTTAAGACTAATTATAACCTTGACAACATCGTTCGATGTTATACACCTGCTATCCCCGGTTAGAGTGACCAAAATGAACAAAATAAACAAGTTCAATGACCAATGATAGCTTAAACAAAATAAAATGACCAAAATAAAACATCTAGAAAAGTTCAGTGAGTAAAAATGACTTATACCCAAGAAACTAATATGATACATCTTTCTATCCAAAAAGCTAGGATCAGATCTAGTTACTAAAGTATCTGAATCCCACTACCAGAATATTAGGAAACAACTTAATACATAGTGACATAAGTTAAGAACACAGCAAGAACTGACTTAACAAACTTGACAAAGTATTTTCACATATACAAAACATGTGGACTCACCAACATTGTGTTGACCTTTCAAAACTCACATGTATTCCTAGGTCACCAATGGAGACAGAAGATCTTTCAGCAAAAAGGTTGTGAACGAATCACAGTCTATAGAAGAGTATGGTTGCCAAGACAAAAAACAATGTAATAAAACTAAAATTTTCTTGTAAGCTATCAATTATTGAAAGGAATTGATATTTATGTCATGACACTAGTACAAAAATGACCTACGGTCACACTTTCTGAAAAAAGGCCTGTGACACTTTTTATTAAAAGTGTGGCCAAAGGTCACTAAAAAAATTTAGAGACTGTTTTTGGATACATTTAAATTAGTTTGTGTGGCCATTATATAGATAATCAAAACTTTAACCACACTTAATTATACCAAATGTGACAAATATTAGTCACACTCGACCACTGAGGCCATAAGTCACAATCAGCCACAGGTATCGATTAAGATTGTCATACTTTTTTTATGAGAGACAGTAGATTAACGTATCGTGACATGAGTTAGTTCTATGTGTGTTAGTAACCTGGTGCCTATTTAGCCACATAACAGACAAAGTAGCTAAAAGGTGATACATATGGTCACACTAAATATTTGTGTGTCCATAGGGCGGTTCTGTACTAGTTCTACTTAGTTAACGCAAGAAATTAAAACAAGTTAGTATTGGTTACTTATGGTCATGTATCATTTATTATGTGTGTTAAAATATTATGAATTGGCTTTAAGAAGAAACAAATATTGTGTGTGTAGGTACCATTTAGTTACGATTACAGATATTATATGTGCCTATATGTAAATATAGACACATATGTAATGTTTATTTTGGTTGTACTATTGTATTTGGAAGACTCTGAAATTCGACCATAATTATCTTTGATATCATTTGGCAGAATTAAAAATGAACAAAAAGTTCAATCATGACATTTTACAAAAGTACATTGCTTATTTCGCAATTAAAGGGTTGTATAAAATAATGAAAAAAAATGAATTGCAGTTTTGTAAAGTTAGAAACAATTTCTAAAGAAAACAAAAAAAACTAAAAATAAAAAAAAAAACAAATACCAATATAGTTGTGTTGAATAAGAGCTATAAGAAAGGACCAAATTGCCCTTTTTGTCATCTATTCTTTTAATTGCACCAGATCAGACACCATTAAAAATTAAAAGAATACAACTTATTTTAACAGAATAGTATGATAAATAAATGAAAAGAATACAACTTTGTCTAACATTGCATAACGAAAGTACATTACTACAACATGCAGTTTATGTTATAACATGTCATCCACCATTACAGTAAAAAACTAGAAAAAAAATAACTTTGAGTTATAACAATATTACACCAGAATAGTTTGATGGTATAATATCGTAAAAAAATATTAAGGAAAGTACATCGTCATTTTTTGTCATTTTCTTATTCTCCACGTAACGCTAGGATGAAGGTTTCGCATTTCCCTTCTACAAACAAAAATAATGATCATTAAATGTTAAAAGAAGGAAAAATATTATCGCTACAAATGTAATTCATGACATTAAGAAACACATACCGTACGTATAACAATACCATGACAATCAGTACGAAAATAATCATTTTCCTTCTGCAAACTCAAGTGTGTCTACACGTGGCAATATATTATCATTCTGAGGAACTACGGTACTAAATTCTTCATCTACATCTTCATATGTATCTCTGTAATTTTTGGGAGGTGTATTGAACACAATAGACATTTTTTGATCGAGTGGGTCTGTGACATAAAATACTTGTTATGCTGGTGAGGCCAATATGAAGGGATCACCTTTATGGCCTAATCTTTTTAGTTCAACTAGTGTGTACCCCAATTTATCCCTTTTAACCCCATTTCTATTGTCAACCCAATCACACATGAAAATTGGAATTCATTTAAAATGATAATCTAGTACCCATATCTCTTGTAAAACACCATAATAAGTGTTTTTGGCATATGTTACAACTTCTTTACTGATGTGTGTGTCAGTTGCAACGACACTAACCCCACTGTTTTGGTAAACTTTACCTTCACGAACTTTTGTACGAAAAGTATATCCATTGATAGCATATACATCGTATTTAATAATGTTCTTATTGGGTCCATGTGAAATCCGTCTCATTGTCTCTGTTATACTTTCTCTACAGCCCCCTAACTCTCTCTCTCTCTACCTGAATTGTAATTAGATAATGAATTTAAGATATAAAGAAATAGATAACAAAAAACACAACATATATGAAATGAATATACCTCCTTTCGTAACCAATGACCAAATGTATTATTGTGCTCTTGTTTTAGATGTGCCTTTCATTTAGTAGGGTGTTGATGTTGTAAAAATCCATGTGTCGTCTGTCAATACGTTAATGTTAATATTATAACAAAAAAAACATACATGTAAAAAAACTTACTTGATATACGGGAGTACTTCAGATGTATTTTAGAATACAAAGAAATGTGTTTTTCGGAATAGTTCGGCGGAAACTTCTACCGATTTAGCAACTGATAGAGGAGTACCGTCCGTAATAGATCTACTATCTACACCTATCTGAATTCCACATGTGTTATGATTGTCAGGGGGAATACCAACATTATCCATCTTTTTGAGGAATTCACTAAAAAACTCAATCGTCTCTTCTGCAACATTTTCTTCTGCAATGCATCCTTCTGGTCTATTTTTCTTTCGCACGTGCCCCTTAATAACCTTCATAAACCTTTCAAACAGGTACATCCATCTAAAGAATATCGGACCGCATAATTTTACTTCCCTAGTTAGATGAACGGTTAAATGAATCATCACATCAAAAAATGATAGTGGAAAGTGTTTCTCAAGAAGGCATAAGGTTACACATAATTCCTCTTGCAACTTATCGAGCTCATCCAGTATGATTTCTTTGCTACATATTGATTTGAAAAAGAAACAAAACCTTGTAATAGCAACTCTGGTGGGTGGCTGCATAATAGATCGAATTGCTATGGGCAAAAATTGTTGCATGAGCATGTGATAGTCATGTGATTTTAGTCCGATCAACTTCCTATCCTTCAGACTCACCAAACAAGAAAAATTAGAACAATACCCTTGAGGAACCCTTAAGTTGTATAAAGTCTCACAGAATTTGTCTTTTTCCTCTTTTGTCAATGTACAACCTGCTACGGGAAGTGTTGTGTTGTTCCCTTCTATCTTAGGATGCAGCTCTGGTTTTAAACCATAATGAACCAAATCCAATCGAGCTTTATAACCATCTTTCGTCTTCCCGGGAACGTTCAACACAGTTCCGGTTAAACTCTCGCCCACGTTCTTTTCGACATGCATAAAATCTATATAATGTGGAATTAAATTGTCGCGCCAATACCTTAGTTGTCTATACCATATATTGAATTTCTTATAGTATGTATTATTTTGCTGGCCAACATCTGAAGTACCCACTTTCCGTGATTTTCTCTTTTTTTTATTTATCTTCCCACCTCTTCCACTTGTAGATTGTTGGATTTCTGCCTCCTTGCCCTTAGACACCTTTCCCTATTTATTAATTATAAATTTGACCCTGTTATATACTTCCTCCCCATTCATAGGTTCTGGAGAGGGTGAGAACTCTTGTTGTCCATTGAATGCCTTTTTTGTCTTCTGAACGGGTGATCATACGGTAGAAATCGTCTATGACCAACATAACTCTGCTTTTTCGATTCAGGGAGTCTAATGCAATGTGTTTCTTCGCCACACACAACACAACCTTGAAATCCGCTGTATGGACAACCACTTAATGTACCTAGAGGAGGATAATCATTAATAGTCCATAACACTACTGCACGTAGTTTAAACTGCTCTTGTGCATATGCATCGTATGTTTCAACTCCAATATCAAATAATAATTGCAGATCATCAATAAAAGGTTCTAGGAACACATCAATATCGTTTCCTGGTGTTCCTGAAATCAATAACGAAAGCATGATGAACTTTCTCTTCATACACAACCATGGTGGAAGGTTGTAAATGATAGTTAAAATAGGCTACACACTATGACTCCTATTTCCTCTATTCACATCGACCCTGTCAGCCGAAATGCCTAGCCGCAAATTTCTTGGCTTGCTAGCAAAGTCAGGATATTTGTCATCAATGGCAGCCCATGCTGGTGAATCAGCTGGGTGACTTAAAACACCAATATCCACCTTTCTGTCTGTTGCGTGCCATGTTAAATATTTTGCAGTAGTCTTAGACTGAAAAAGTCGTTTCAAGCGCGGAATAATTGGAAAGTACCACAAAACTTTTGCAGGAATATTTTTGTAAATTTTATTTTTTTGATAATCGACCTTCCATCTTGATTTACCACAAGTAGGACATGCTTCCATGTCTGTGTATTCGTTTCTGTAAAGTATACAGTTGTTGACACATGCATGTATCTTAGTATACCCTGAACCCAGTGCCTTGAACGCTTTTTTGGCCTCGTATGTACTACTGTACATTTCGTTACCTTCTGGTAACATATTTTTGATCAAAACCAATAATTCTGTAAAGCACTTATCTGATACTCCATACTTACTCTTTAAGTTGAGTAATTGTATGACTGCAGATAATTATGTGAAATTAGGACACCCTTTATGTAGGGGCTTCTCGGCATCTTCAATCAGTTCTCTAAACTTCTCAGGGTTCCCAATAAAATTTTCTTCTACAGCTTCCACCATCTCTACTGTTTCTGCAGCATCTGCTGGCATTTCTGTGTTCATGGTCGTCGAATCAACAACGTATGACGTGTCCATCTCAAAATTATGTTCATATATATAATTTATGGGTGGTTCCTCTGTTTCTCCATGCTTATTCCAATTCGTGTATGTTTGAGCAATTCCATTCCTGAATAGGTGATCATCTACCACATCCACCGAATGAGATATGTGGTTTACACATTTGACACATGGACATGGAATTCTTATCTTTTTTTTTGGTATCTACAGCATCCATATTTTTAGAAATCTTGTAATTATGTACTGCATATTTCAAAAATTCTGCAACACCCTTTACATACGTTTATGATGTTCTGTAGGCTCTCATCCAAGACTTATCCATATTTAGTTTATAACAGCATCAACAAGCAATATATGTTTCCTGTTCATTGAAGCATTTTAACAAACAGTTGGTGTGCATAAACGAAAAAGATCACATTACAATTAAATCCAATAACTGGAAACCAAATACTTGTTAATTGAAGAATATATAATGAAACATGACCAAACGAAATAGCAAAGATTAATATTCTGAAGGTAATTGTTTTTTATGTCCCTGTATAAATTAAGGTAGTATGTGTACCTGTATGAATTTCATGTTGAAGTATCAATTCGTGGTTGAAGTATAAACGTAGTTGCAATGCGTTTGTAGTAAGCAGAGAATGATTCGATGGGAATGCATATAGTCTAAAAATTCATATCTACGCAATAGGTGTGGATGATCAAGGATATATCGAGAAAAAACAAAAAAAAAGAGAAAAAATTTGTTCCTAATGGGGTTCGAACCCATGACATTCCAAAATATACCTTTAACTACATTTACACTTACCAACTGGGGTGTCTTACTGTTTGTAAGTTATTAGTTTACGAAAAAAACATAACAATAAACTAAAAGAGAAACATTTGCCGAAAATACCCCTGCTTCCTCTAGAACTGATCTAAGATAACCACATTTACCATCAATCATACTTTCCTCATTTGAGACAATATACTTAATTGTGGTTGCACATTGTTTTTAATTACCCTTCACAATTGGAAATAAAAACAAATGTCAAAAATACCCATGATTCTTCTGACACTCTTATTGTTTAATTGTAGTTATGCACATCATATATGTATCCAAGATAAACTTATTTTTTTTTCTATCAATACTATGATGATGCATACCCTTAGATGATGTTTCCTTTTTCTTTTCATTATATATACTAAATGACCATTATACCCTTATATCTCAAATACAGTTTTAATGGGAAATTATAACATTTTCTTTCTTTTATGATAAAAACAATTAATTGATGGATATACCCTTGCTTTAGCATAATCTCCATATGTTGATAACAAACATGGGACAAACTAAATAATCTAACCAATAACTTACCTCTAAAGTGGAAATAAGTTGAAAAGTACATTGCTTTGTTTACAAAACAATACAGCAAAACAGGGACAATACTATGATGATACATACCCTTAGATGATGTTTCCTTTTTCTTTTCATTATATATACTGAATGACCATTATACCCTTATATCTTAAACACAGTTTCAATGGGAAATTATAACATTTTCTTTCTTTTATGATTAAAACAATTAATTGACGGATATACCCCTGCTTTAGCATAATCTCCATATGTTGATAACAAACATGGGACAAACTAAATAATCTAACCAATAACTTACCTCTAAAGTGGAAATAAGTTTAAAATTACATTGCTTTGTTTACAAAACAATGCAGCAAAACAGGGACAATACTGACTCAGTTATAAGTATGAAACACAATATAAATAACAACATAAAATTATAATTATAATTAATTCCCATTTTGCCCCTAAGACAGTTATAATCAAAACAACATCATATTGCTTACAAAAAAGAGTTTCATATGTACTCTATATTAAACACAAAATGGAGTACAACATAGGTCCCCTACACTATATTTTTCCATGCTATCACATTCTCCTTTGCCATGTCCATTGCATCTTCCATTTTTTCTCTTGGAATGGTCATGTTTAGCATATGCCTGATGTATTCTATTACATCATCAACTGTTGCCATTGGGTGTTCTGTTACAAACAGATGAATAAGCCTCTCAACTCTTTTGGATGGTGAGTTCATCAAAAAGTAGGGGAAATTGGTTGGAACAAATACAGGCCTATGTTCAACATATAGATGTTCAATCTCTCGGAATTGGTGTTCCCTAACAATCATCTTGAAAGTTCCCAAACAATCATGATTCAGAACTGGAATCATTGACAACCCACAGTTTACTTCGGTTGGCATATGATACCAGTTACCCATAGTTGTATACCCCAAGCTTTTCGAAAAACGACCAAGCATCTCCATGTTCAGCAAGTCGATGTTGACATATGAAATAAAGTTAACTTTTGTCGTTTGATATGACTTAACTGGATAGTCTGTAAAAAACCCACCATGTACAACTCTAATGGTGAATCTCTTATCGTTTGCTTTCCCGTACTCTACTAATGGTGTGTTTTGCGGTGGTTCACTGCTTACACTCCAGAGTTGGAATCTCGGATTTGCCCATGGATCATCATTCATCTTTGTTTCCATTGATCGTCGGAGTTGTTTTCATAGATGAGGAGCAAATAATAGAAGTTATCGTATGTTGGTAATGAAGATGTCAGAATGACGATTTTGATATAAGGGGAGGCTTTAAATGGATCGTCATTCGGAGCTGAAGGGACATCGACGCAGGCCATCACTTCTGATTAATAGCAGGCTACAGGGGAGGTGCAATTTGAACGACGGCTGTGATAATGATTATCGATATTGTGTTATACATTAATATATTATTTACATTAATATATATAATATTAAATAAGTGTAACATCCATACTTGCTTTGTTTCTATTATTACCATACAAAATATAAATTTATATATAAATTAATTATAAATATATAAAATCATTTTTTAAATTAATATGGGTATGGTTTGGGACCAAATTGGGTTTCTAATACGGGTATGGGTTGCAGGTGGTCGGGTGTTGGTACGGGTTGATCCTCATTAGGTCATGTAGGGGTGTTGGTAATGGTTTGGGACCAAATTGGGTTTCTAATACGGGTATGGTTTCCAGGTGGTCGGGTGTTGGTAATGGTTGACCATCATTAGGTCATATAGGGGTGTTGGTAATGGTTTCGGACCAAATTGGGTTTCTAATACGGGTATGGTTTCCAGGTGGTCGAGTGTTGGTAATGGTTGACCAACATTACGTCATGTAGGGGTATTGGTAATGGTTTGGGAGCAAATTGGGTTTCTAATACGGGTATGGGTTGCAAGTGGTCGGGTGTTGGTACGGGTTGACCAACATTAGGTCATGTAGGGGTGTTGGTAATGGTTTGGGACCAAATTGGGTTTCTAATACGCGTATGGGTTGCAGGTGGTCGGGTGTTGGTACGGATTGACCAACATTAGGTCATGTAGGGGTGTTGGTAATGGTTTGGGACCAAATTGGGTTTCTAATACGAGTATGGTTTCCAGGTGGTCGGGTGTTGGTAATGGTTGACCATCATTAGGTCATGTAGGAGTGTTGGTAATGGTTTGGGACGAAATTGGGTTTCTAATACGGGTATGGTTTCCAGGTGGTCGGGGGTTGGTAATGGTTGACCAACATTAGGTCATGTAGGGGTGTTGGTAATGGTTTGGGACCAAATTGGGTTTCTAATACGGGTATGGGTTGCAGGTGGTCGGGTGTTGGTACGGGTTGACCAACATTAGGTCATGTAGGGGTGTTGGTAATGGTTTGGGACCAAATTGGGTTTCTAATACGGGTATGGGTTGCAGGTGGTCGGGTGTTGGTACGGGTTGACCAACATTAGGTCATGTAGGGGTGTTGGTAATGGTTTGGGACCATATTGGGTTTCTAATATGGGTATGGTTTCCAGGTGGTCGGGTGTTGGTAATGGTTGACCAACATTAGGTCATGTAGGGGTGTTGGTAATGGTTTGGGACCAAATTGGGTTTTTAATATGGGCATGGGTTGCAGGTGGTCGGGTGTTGGTACGGGTTGACCAACATTAGGTCATGTAGGGGTGTTGGTAATGGTTTGGGACCAAATTGGGTTTCTAATACGGGTGTGGGTTGCAGGTGGTCGGGTGTTGGTACGGGTTGACCAACATTAGGTCATGTAGGGGTGTTGGTAATGGTTTGGGACCAAATTGGGTTTCTAATACGGGTATGGTTTCCAGGTGGTCGGGTGTTGGTAATGGTTGACCAACATTAGGTCATGTAGGGATGTTGGTAATGGTTTGGGACCAAATTGGGTTTTTAATATGGGTATGGGTTGCAGGTGGTCGGGTGTTGGTACGGTTTGACCAACATTAGGTCATGTAGGGGTGTTGGTAATGGTTTCAGACCAAATTGGGTTTCTAATACGGGTATGGGTTGCAGGTGGTCGGGTGTTGGTACGGGTTGACCAACATTAGGTCATATAGGGGTGTTGGTAATGGTTTGGGACCACATTGGGTTTCTAATACGGGTATGGTTTCCAGGTGGTCGGGTGTTGGTAATGGTTGACCATCATTAGGTCATGTATGGGTGTTGGTAATGGTTTGGGACCAAATTGGGTTTCTAATATGGGTATGGTTTCCAGGTGGTCGGGTGTTGGTAATGGTTGACCATCATTAGGTCATGTATGGGTGTTGGTAATGGTTTGGGACCAAGTTGGGTTTCTAATATGGGTACGGGTTTAGGACCGAAATGGGTTTATAGTCGGTGTATGGATTTTTTTTCTAACTTAATATAAAATAAAATAAAAAATCTTAACAAAGTGTTCACACGGAAAAATTAGTAAGCTAACTAGACCTTTATCTTATTTTCGTTTTATTATACTATTATCCCATTGTATATACATAATTAAATGTTAAATATTTTTTATTTCCAATAGTGATATAGTTATATCCTAACGTAAAATTGTTAATTTACAAGGACCAACGTTGTAACATTTCTATTTAAATCTAATAACTCGTAATAATATTTCAAAAGCCAAAACATGTTTCCAAACCACGATTTATGCTTCTCATCGTGTGACTTCACTATCAGATCAAAATTTGGAAAAAATTTGAATTCGTTAATCAAAATTAAGCAAATATAATGGGAGGCAAACATTTTTTCCATTTTGTTTTGGGCTCCAAATCAACGCGGGAAGTATTCATCTATCTCACCGCCAAAACTATGAAGATCAATCCATCAGATGAAGGAAAATCCGGTAAATTTGGTAACCACCCTCAAATTAGGACGTACTAACAATGTATTATTTAAAAGACTTTGATTTTTTCAACCATTGTGTGGTTTTTCTCTAGGTTATATCGATCCCACTTGGATTATATTTCAGTTCATCATTCGACAACATTCATCACGCATTTCTACTGTAAGTATATTCTCTGTATATGGTGTCAATGTTATTGATTGTATTGATTAGGGGATTATACATAAAACATAAATTTTTTGATTCTTCATATTACTGTGCTTGTTGCACACCAACTGTTCGATGAAATGTGTATGTGAAATTTTGTATGTAATATAAGTTAGTCATACTTTTTATTAAACATACAAATAATCAAACTTAATTCATATGTTTCATGTCAACAGATGAATCATGGAGGTGAACAATGAACAACATGAGGATATGCTTGACTATGATATGGAATATGAGCAAGATGATGGAATACAATTTTATGAATCGGACACAGAAGATGGTGAAAATAATGACATTGACTACAATAGCCATTCAGATTCGGAAGAAGAAATGCAAAGCAAAGTTCCTACAAGGTCACCTAGGAAGAGGGGACTGACTCGATTGTCAAAGCTGAAGACCGAGTATGTCAATTCTGGTGGTAGAAAAAAACGTGTGAAGTTTGATGAATTTGGTAAGTTTACAGGGAAGAATAATGCAGTGTTTGTTAGTTATTTGGGAGATCTTGTCCGCGAGAAGGTGGGATTAAGTGCTCTTTGCTGGAAGAAAGTAAAACCGGAAGTGAAGGACAAACTTTGGGAAGAGATTACAGTAAATATTTTTTTCACTCTTTTTAACTGCATCTTATATTTTATTTACAAATCATGTATGAAATACTAACAAATTCATTATTGTTTCATTTTAGCGCTATTTTAAAGTTGATGAAACTGGAAAAAGATTTGTGATGAATAGGCTTGGTATCCTTCTACGAAACTTCAGAAGGAAATTGTATGTAGCTTACATCAAGCCACATCTAGGGAATTCCAAAAAGCTTGGAGAAATCCCTGCTCGATATCGGGCAATAATTACTGAAAAAGATGATTGGAACAAATTTGTGACATATACGCAATCTGAGGAGTTTAATGTTACAACTTTTTCCCAAAACTTCTTCATTTATTTATCATAAAATTACCAAAAAGTGCTTGACAAATCTTTTTTTTTTAGACAAGTTGTGTCACAAAAGACAGTCAAAGCGCGCAAGATGTCAAAGTACGCTCATCAGATGGGACAAAGGGGGTATACTACTCTTAGGCGGAAGTTGGTAAGCTTTGTTTTTAGCTATATGATCCATTATATTACCTTCATAGTATGCTACTTAACAGAATTTTATTTTATATTGTTTACAATTTAATTTTTTTATCAAGATTGAAGAGAAAGTGATTTCAAAGGAAGAAATGCCCCCTAAGGTCAATTATGTGGTGTAAAGGACGTCAAAGTAAAGGAGTATTTAAGGATGAAGATGTTAAACTCATGGCGGATAAACTAGTAACTTCAATAAACTTTTTTATTACTATTACTATAAAGATTTTAATTAGTTTTATTAGGACAATAATTATTAATATTTTGTGTGCTAGATGGAACAAGAAAAGCAGATAAAAGAAGGACAAGTTAATGTTGAACCAGGCACGGATGCCATGACCTTAGTTTTTGGCAAGGAAAATGGAGGATTTTTAAAGGGTGTTGGCACAGGAGTCACTTACAACATATATTTCAATGTTCCTCGTAGCAAAGGATCATCTAAGGAAGAAATTAAAGATCTTAAGGTTGCACTGCATAATGGAAAACTTGAGCTTGAGAAAAAAGATGTTGAACTCAAGGCTTTGTTTACAAAGGTTAATGAACAAGATCAAACACTAAAGCTAGTTTTGGCTCATCTTAATGCAAAAGGAGCTAACTTTCAAAATCTGTCTCATACTGGTGTAAGTAATCTTATTAACAACATGCATTTTCAATCTTACTTGTAAATTGCATTTTTTTTAGACATTTTCCATGTTTCTTTATATTTGCTAGGGTATTTCAAGTGACAAGATTGTTGAAAGTAGTGAAACAACTCCTGTTAGTTTCAAAACCAAGCAACCATCAGAACCTGTAACACCAGTATGTTATCATTTTATAAGATAATCATTGATATACTTTTTTTGATACTAATTTCTGTTTTTTCACTTGGGACTTTAATTTATTTAGATTATTGCAAAACCCACCAAGAAACAAGTTCAAACCAACTCTACAACTGCAACTCCCGATACACAATTGATTTTCATGAAATCTGCAACAGTAGTTTATACTTACTTTACAGTTTTCAACACTTTTAATTTATCTTTTATATTAAAATATAATTTTACATATATGTCTTAAACCTTTATATTAGGCAAATACAAAACCCACCAGAAAAGATGTTGACTCTAAGACTGTCACTATCAATCCTGACATACCAACAGTTTCACCAAATAAACCCCTTCACCAGGTAAGTGTTTTTTACATGTTGAATATACATTTCTGTCTTTTTTTCTGGTTATAATATTACTTATCATTGTAGCCAATCAAGTGTACTCTATCACATCCATATAAATGGAACATCGTTGCTCGTGGTACAATTCACTTATCATCAGAAAGACAATTCATTCATGGAGTTCCTCTACACGATGATTGCTATAGAGTTTCCATTGATGAAGTGGTAATAAAACAAGCATTTCTACCCCATAAAACTGGAGAATTCACATTAGTTGAGGATGCATATAAAAGTTTTGTTCCATGACCAAAATACCTTGTGCAACCCGAGTCAAAGGTTTGTTTAATTATGTTCACTACTTTCTGCATTACACTTTATTTTCTTCATTAAGTAGTATACTAAGGTTTTGATGTACTCAATTTTTTTTGTTTCAATGTTGTTGTTATAGGTACCAGAAATTATATCACATCAAGAACATCAACATCAAAACTCAAAGAAAAGGAAACCAACTTACATCTCATCGGATGCCCTTCTCAAGAAGACAAGGAGCAATACAAATAAGAAGAATGTCTAGTTATGTTTAGGTTTTGGTTTATGATGTGTTTGATTTTTTTACCATTATTTAAATTATTGAAATTAGAACAATTTTCTTTTTTTTTTTGGTATTTTAATTAGGAATTTAATGTATGGATTTGGATTTTAATTATTAGTAATATCAAATTATGAATTTTACTTTTGTTTCATATTGTTGAGTTTGGTTACTTTAATTTAAATTATTTTGATGTGTCTAAAATTGTATAAAAAGTAACAATAAATATTAAATTAAAGAGGCTTTAATATAAATTTGGCCATGTTTTATTGGTTTTCAATGTCTCTATAATTATACAATGGTTACTTTACATCATATTTTAACGTGTGGCTAAATGGTTAACAATAGATACCATAATTGATTGTTGTTGTGACGAAATACTAGCAAATCGTCACTTATAAATTTAATTATATGTGTCCATTTACCTAACATGGTCATGTTCACCGTAATTATATGTATCTAAAATATACCCAATAGTCTTATTACGATACCGAATAGTCCTTAATTTTAACAAAATGTGTGTCTTTATAATAGTTATGATTGTATTTCACTTAATTATGTGTCTCTGTACGATAAGCTATAGTCACAAAAATTGATTGTTTTTTGTGACTAATTATTAGCAATTCGTCACTTATGGAATTAATTATATGTGTCCATTTACCAAACATGGTCATGCTCAGCGTAATTACATGTTTACAAAAGATACACAATAGTTTTAACAAAAATTAAACTGTGTGATAATATAAAAGAAAACAACTACACTAAAACATCATGAATGTCGCAAGTTAGTGATATACAGTCACCACAGTTACTAAATAAATGTGTCTATTGACGGTTTAACGCTACAATATTGGATATTTATGGAAAACATTTCCGTACAAATTTGCCACACTTTTATAATACGACCACATGTTTTCATCTCATACGGACACTACATTTTAAAGTGACCATAAGACCCATACGATGGTGTCACCTTCCGTCACACTTTCAGTGAAAAAATAAAATGTCACTATATGCATATGGTCACACTTTTTTTGGTGTGACTGTAAGTAATTTCTCTTGTAGTGTGAATGGCAGGTGAAATCCTTATCTGTGATCCAACATCCTAACATCGCACCGCCCGACGTTTCCGTCGATAGGTCGGGGTGTGACAGGCATGGTGTCATCGCTATAGCCGAAGGAGAGAAAGGTAGAAAAAAATGCAAAGAGGAAAGATGGGCAAAAACGCCTCTAATTGTGCTAGGCTTTAGCAATGACACGACCGTTAATGGCAACGAAAAGCCTTAGTGGCAAAATTTAAATCGTATTAGCGGCGACATACCAGAAAACTGGAAAGAAAAATAGGCATTTTGGGGGTTATTAGCGGCGACATTGTCGCTGCTATTGCTATCGACAATAATGCATTGGGAGGGACGGTCGTTCGATCTACCAAGCTAATCAATGATTATGGTTATGAGCACAAGGATCATGGATCAAGGCAATAACAACGACACCTTTAGATCGGTGGGTATGGTACCTCCTTTTACCATACATTTGGCGTGCCAAATCAGCGCCACGTTATTTTTCTCTCCCTCCCTCATCCCACAAAATTGATAGGAAATAGTATCACACCTCATCATATTTTTTTCCTTTTCTTTTTAATTAAATGAAATTTAATTATATAAAATTAATATAAAAAAATGTAATTTGAAACGAAACCATTTCATTAATTAAAAAAAACATACTAAAAAAAGACATAACTAAACAAACATATTTGAAACATTGTAGAATAGTACATCACACCTAATCATAGTCGTTCATAACGTTATTATATTTCTCGCTAAAATCATCTACAAACATCTCCGATTCGTCATTTGTATCGTCGAAGAAATTCTCATAAAAATCATTGATAACGAAATTTACTTGAGCATTGAAGACATGTCTTGTGCTTTGAAATGTGAAGTAAAAATGTGTATTTATAATAGAAAAAAAATAAAAAAATATTATGAAAACTATCCGTTTAAAAACGGTCACAAAAGAGGTGCGGTGAGATACTATTGCGCGGTGGCTTTACCGCACTATAGCACTACTGGACGGTGCCGTGTACTCGTGTTAAACGTACTACTGCGGTGACACATCACCCACCGTGGTTTGCGGTTTATGCCACTCCGACCGGACTTACCGACGACGCCAAGTATTAGCTATTGCCTTGATTTCTTGCGGTGAAAGTGATGTGTTTATTAAAATTAATTTTGTTTTCTTTGAAATGTATTTATATTTAGAAATTTGGAAATTTGTTGCTTAATAGCCACTAGGAGGATGTTTCTCGGAATATTTGAATTTCGCATTGGATTTCCAACGAAATTCGTAATTAATTTTGTAAAAATAAATTTTACGGTTACTTTATTGAAAATCTATAAACTATTTTTGACGAATTTTTATTATTTTCACTTCTTTAAAACAGTTAGTGGATAATTCATAATTGTTTATTTTGAACAACCGCAACTCCAACTTTAATCAGCACATCAGATCAGTCACTATCCGGAAGGAATATGATCAAAACACGTTATCCTTCTGACCTTTTTCAATCACAGTATACGGGATGCTTTGTTTGTTTAAACAAGTTGACTTTAATATTAACCAATTGAACATAAAGTTGGACGCATACAATGCTAATTTAATGCGCAAAAGTTATATATGCGCCACCCTCTATCTCTTCTTCCATATTAATCTTTCTTTTTCTTTTATCAAGGTGCCTGATGGCTATCATTGTTGTCTTGGTTGTATTCTTGTTAATCGAGCCCGGAATTTCACAGTTGAATGGCGATGAAAACATTAATGGCAACGCACCCGTAAGATCATTCTGTGGTCCTAATCCTCCAATTATTCTCTCAAGTTTTATCAACAATCGGAACTCAACCCTTACTCAACTCAGAAGTCAATTATCTAGCACTGGCGTATTTTATTCAAGGGCACAGAGTTTAAGTGACGGGGACTCCGTTTTTGGCGACGCCCAGTGCAGGCAGTACCTCTCCGAAGCTCAGTGCGTTGCCTGTTTTAATTCTTGTGTATCTCAACTCGTGCCTTGCATAACTGGCAATGGTGCTTATGCTTTCTCTGATAACTGCTTTGTCAGGTAAACTTTTATCTTATTACAATTGAATGATTAAGTAAACGAAGGTAAGCTAATTATGTGTGCTGCAACATGATTCACATCATCCATGTCATGAAAAAGAATTATACTGTATACTCGTAATTAATTATTTGTTCGTTATGAAGCTTCAGAATAACAAACACTGCACGTTTTAGCTTTTTGTATAATATCGCCAAAACCTGGTATCATCACTCATTTCATCTCTGGTCTTTTTTGTTTTTCCCGATAGTTGATTGTTTATAATGAAGTCCAGTTTACATCTAATTTATATCTTATTTTAATGTCTAAGCTGAAAAAACAAAGTAGCCCATGCATGGACCTCAAGTTGGAATAAGTTTTTCTTCTCGTTTTCATATCTGAAATACCATGCATTAAACTAAACAAAAACATCATTTGGATAAAATCTAATGGAAATTTTGAACCGAATAGCAAGTGAGCTATTTTCCTTTTGTCCCATAATGGTAGGGTGAAAAAACATTTATGAAAATTTGAGGGCTCTATACTAGGTCCACCGACGGTTTCCTCATTGGTCTCGTTTGTGTGGCTGCGAAAGTAATAGTTCAATACTTTGCTCTAAAATAATAATGAATTAATGATGAGCACGTGATGGGTATAGCAAGTTGTTATTTGTTTATAATACTAACTAGTAAAGAACCCGCGGCTACGCTGCTTTTGGGGTAATATGGAAAAAAATCGGCAAACTTTAAAAAATATGTGCTGAAATTGTAAATCACCATAAATAGGGGAGAAAGTCGACAACCCCTAAAATTAGATGTCAAAAGTGTACAACGAAAAGAAGGGACATTGGTGGAGAAAATCCAAAAATGTTGTGGCAATAATGTTCAAGTTGTCAAAGTTGGGAAAATATGGTGGCAAAATTTTAAAGGAAGTTTTCTGTGTTTTTTATGTCAAAATGTAAAAGTTTTGACTACAATGATGAAAAGTGTCAAGTTCATTAAAGATTTGTGGCAAAAACACCAAAATGTAAAACCTTTGACTGCAAGGACTAAAAGTGTCAAAGTCATTAAAGATTGTGGCAAAAACCTTAAGGCACAAAAACTTAATTAAAAGGCAAAAATGTAAAAATTTTGACTTTAGGGACTAAAAGTGTCAAATTCAGTAAACTTTTGTGGCAAAAAGCTAAAGCCTAAAAATGTACTATTCCTAAGCTCCTTTGGATTTAATATATATATATATATAATTAATCCCGTGCATATTTAATTTATATCTTATTTTAATATCTATTCTGAAAAACATTGTAGCCCATTGCCTCAAGCTAGGATGAATTTTTTCTTTTGGTAATTTTCATATCTTGAAATACCATACTTAATGTCATTATCTTAAATAATAATTTCTTTACGTTTGTAAACGGTAATATACTTTATTAGTTTTTCCATGTTACTGAATAATCATTTATTATATAAATGTTACTACTAATTAAGTTCACAAATGAGATTCTAAAAATTATTATATATATTTGTTATTAAGGTATGAGAACTATCCCAATTACTACAATGACCCATCTGCGGTGGAGCAGATCACCTTCCTTCCACTTGACATATGTGGGAATCAGTCGGCATCTCAGACGTCAAGTTTTAGTGAAGCTGTTGATGAGTTGTTATCAGATATTAGAGTTGCTACTCCGAGAGCCCCTAACTGGTATGTAGCATCCACCAGACAAGTCTCAAATGAAAATGCAACAGTGTACGCCATTGCACAGTGTGTTGAAAATACAAGCCGGACTATTTGCCAAGACTGCTTGAATAGAGCACATAGTAATCTATATAACTGTCTTCCTAATACAGAAGGAAGGTTTATTGATCAGGGGTGTTTCGCAAGATATTCAATCACTCCATTTTTCAGTGATAATCAGACAATTGATATCACAAATCTACTAAAAGGTGAGGTATTTCTTTTTATTCCTTTCATTTTGTTATTGCCATGCATCATAATTACCTGAAATTTTAAATTGAAATAGTTTCATAATTGGTTAGTTTGTAACGATTGTATTATTCTATATTACAGAAAAAAAGTCAAATAAGGTACCCGTAATTGCTGGAGCAGTTGGGGGTGTAGGCCTCTTCTTTCTTGTTATTGCTTTGGGATTATATTATCTTATGTGGAAGAAGTCTAAGAGGACTGAAGAAGGTAATTCATGTATATATGTACGTATCTGACGTATTAGCATTTGACCAATCCCATGGAAATTAAAGAATTTTAAATAAATGTAGCTGACAACACTTGTGTCACATACTACTTCCTGAAATATACTTTTTATATGAAATATTATGTTGAGTTTCTTATGTTTTTACGTGAACCATGTGATATTTTAGATGCACCAGTGTTCAAGGGGGCAGTCAACTACAATTATAAACATTTGCAGCTGGCAACCAATAATTTCAGTGAAGAGAATAGTATAGGGAGAGGTGGATTTGGTGAAGTATTCAAGGTAATGAATTAGAGCCAATTATATCATGTATTGCAAAATATAATTAACAAGAATAGCAAAATATATAAGATAATATACAAAGAAAGGGGACTATACTTTCTGCATTATTCTGTACTTCAGGTAATTAACTGCACAGATACTTAATTATTACTATGGATAATAGTCTATTGTATGGGTTAATAGGCAATTCATGAGGATAATCAAGTTCTAGCAGTGAAGAAACTAGAAGTTCGTGATGCAAGAGCAAAACTAGAATTTGAAAATGAAATCTTTCTTATAAGTCAAATTCATCATCGAAATCTTCTACGTCTTCTAGGATGGTCAAGTGAAGGATCCAATCTACTACTTGTCCTGGAATACATGTCGAATGGTAGTCTTGACAGCTTCCTATGGGGTAATTAAGCTATCTTTAAATATGAGGATTCACATGAAAATATAAATACGCAAAACATTTGCTAAACTTAAATATATTGCCATTGCACATAGGTCCGAAAAGGGGGACTTTGAACTGGAAACAACGATATGACATTATAGTAGGGATAGTCAGGGGTCTCGCTCATCTACACAATGAATGCCATGTAAAAATCATTCATAGAGATATAAAATCAAGCAACATTCTCCTTGATGACCATTTTCAAGCTAAAATAGCAGATTTTGGTTTGGCAAAGTTTCAACCCGATGATCAAAGTCATGTTGTCACAAAGTTTGCGGGGACATTGTAAGTATGATTTACAATACATTTGTTCTACATTCCATATTATGCATCTAATCTGACTTTTTTAATTTTTACTATGTATAACAATAACAGGGGCTATACAGCACCAGAATATGCACGTCATGGTCTTTTATCAGATAAAGTTGACACTTTCAGCCTTGGTATAGTGATTCTTGAAATCATTAGTGGCCAAAGGTGTAATGACGTGAACATTGATGGACCTATAACCGAGTACCTCATCGAACATGTGAGATATAAAATTAATACTTTTTCCTTTTTATATTTCCTTAACATAAAATAGTACCAAAGAGTTGCCATTTTAGTTTTCACATGGTACCTCAAGATGGTTTTGTAATTGATAATTCTTTCCACACCAACATACATATATATTTTCTCTGTTGCTCTGATATTCTCATGAATTATTTTCATGACAAAAATTCATTGGTTGCAATTGGTGGCAGGCATGGAAGTTGTATGAGAATAAGGAACATATGAAGTTAGTTGATGAGACAATGGACGCGAGAAAATATGAAGAAGAACATTTGATGAAAATCATTGAGATTGCTTTGTTGTGCACTCAGTCACCGGCTATTAATAGACCAACCATGTCTGAAGTGCTTTTGATGCTTCAAGATGGCCAATCATTGGGGGAGAGACAACTAACCAGACCTACCTACATTGATCACAATCGGAGGATCCATATAGGCTCTATAAAGAATTCCATCGCCACTGGTGATCTTTTCCAAAAGCAAAAGGGAACAGAGACGAATGAACATGTACGCATTAATAAAGCAGATGACCAACTAGATGTAATGGAGAAGGGGACCAAGGTTGCAAATATTTGGTAAATTTTTTTAGTTAATGTGTTCACATTTTTTTCTGTATATATATATCATGCGAGGAATAAAGTACAATATGTAGGAATAGAATAGCTTAGACAAGGAAACTTTTGTGGTATGTACGGCTATTATTGTGTTTGTAATTTTGGTAGTCCCATGATGGACGGAATCACCGATCATAGCTAAATGATTGTTGTGCTAGTTTGGTTTAATTAGTGAGAAATTAAATATCTTTTTACTTTTGTTCCTACAAATCCTCTACCCAATTAAATGATAACATGTTTGTAATTTTGGTAGTCCCATGATTGACGGGTCTCATGTTTGAATCTTTTTGCTTACATTTCATTCATTTTATTTTGGAAACTAACATATCTCACATCACTCATGGATGAAACTCAACAACTTTCCTCTCTTATATAAGCTCTACCATCCTCTTGCTTCATATTAACTCTACCCTTTGAGTCCAATATCGGTTGGGAGATCAAAACTTCAGCAAACTTCATTTTTATATAAGTGATTAGCTGAGATGCATTAAGAAATAGTTTGGGATTTAGTTTAAGTTATAAAACTGAAGGACCTAAATTTTTTTGTTTGCTTAGAGTCTCCAAATTGGTTGAGCCGCCCTGCTAGCTCGAAGAGGTGTATCAGTGACATCTACCTTATGTCCCTTCTGATACAAGAATGAAGAAGTTGTTGATCATTTTAATCCGAATTGTTTTGTCGCTAACATGGGTGTGGAAGTGGCTCCTTGGTGGACTTGTTGGCTTTTTTAATTCGAGCTACTCGCAAAATTCAAAGGCTTTAAAACTCGTTGGTACATTTTTTTGGAACGACGATTTTAGTCATTTGGAAATCTAAAAACGAGGTTATCTTCAGAAAGGAGGAACTTAACTAGAAAAAATTGGTGGATCACATTAAAGTTTGCTTATTCTTTTGGGTTAAACATAAATGCAAAATGTATAACATCGATTGAATGGATTGGAGTATTTCCCCTTTCAAAACACGTAATCTGTAACTTTGTGTTTTGCTAGCTTCTTGCTAGCTTTTGCGATCGTTTTTTATAAATCTTTCGTCGTTCTAAAAAATCTATAAAATGTAGTCATCTATGATTGTTTACTCACTCTAACGCTCTTAGCTCCCCTCAAGTTAGATTATGTTTGACAAATAATAATAATAATAACTAGAAAAGATTCCCCGGCGTTGCCGAGGTCGGAAGGTATTGCTTTGTAAAGTAAAGTAGCATGTTGGTTGCTTTTTGTCCGTTAATGTGAGGGTAATTTGGTCTTTTCAGGTAGTAGGGACTGAATTTGTCACCATGGGTAAACCATATGGACCATTTATGTAATTTTGGCGATGGTGGTGGTGGTGGTGATGGCAGATGGTGGGTGGGTTTATGGTATTGGGTGGGTATTTTCTAATAAATAAAACATTAATTTAAAACCAAAAAGAGAATGTTAAATCTGGTAAACCATAGGGACCAATCGTGTAATTTTGTCTAACAATATTAATAATAATGATGAGAGACCATTTCTGCCAAAAGACTAAATACTAATAATATGTAATAAAAGGCGAGAGTTATGAAAAATTCAAACCAAAGTGAAAGGGTTGTTTGTGAACAAAAGCATAAAGATGAAGGGTCAATGTTGTAAGTTGGAGGACCAAAATTGACAAAAAGGGTGCCACTTTACTGTTAAAACTTTTCATAACTTTAATATATATGTATATATATATATATATATATATATATATATATATATATATATATATATATATATATAATCAAACCATGGGTAAACCATATGGACCATTTATGTAATTTTGGCGGTGGTGGTGGTGGTGATGACAGATGGTGGGTGGATTTATGGTATTGGGTGAGTATTTTCTAATAAATAAAACATTAATTTAAAACCAAAAAGAGAATGTTAAATCTGGTAAACCACAGGGACCAATCGTGTAATTTTGTCTAATAATAATAATAATAATAATGATGGACCATTTCTGCCAAAAGACTAAATACTAATAATATGTAATAAAAGGCGAGGGTTATGAAAAATTCAAACCAAAGTGAAAGGGTTGTTTGTGAACAAAAGCATAAAGATGAAGGGTCAATGTTGTAAATTGGAGGACCAAAATTGACAAAAAATGTGCCACTTTACTGTTAAAACTTTTTATATCTTTAATATATAATAATAATAATAATAATAATAATAATAAAAGCTTTTTGCACAAAAAAAAAATGTAAGACAAAAATGCAAAATTAGTCTATGTGGTTTTTTCATTTTATGTGTTTAAAGTCTAAACTTTTGAAAATTTGCAAATTTAGTAATTTTCAACAAGTTTTGTTGTAGTTTTGGTCCCTCATCTGTCAACTTTAACAGTTTAACTGTTAACTTTTTTTAAATAACAATTTTTACCCTCAGAGACCATTTATGCATATATTCTTTTTAATTTTATTAAATTATTATATATTAATAAATACTATTTAAAATATATAATATTTATATACTAATAAATATTATTTTATAAGATATCTCCAGAAAAGTCCCAATATTTTGGGCAAATTTTTAATAAAGTCCTAAATTTTATTTTTTGAATAAAAAAGTCATGACTTTTTCACATTTTGAATAGAAAAGCCCAAGAAACTGGCTAATTTATTCACTTTAGCCCTTTTTGACCTGTTCAGCAGGTCATTTGACCAAATTGTTAATTTTTCGAAAATAATGAGACTTTTTTGCAGATTTCGTCAAAATTTTTATGTAATGTATAAACATATTTTTTACATATCTATATCTATTTTTACGTATTTTTGTAATTTTTATGTTTTTATATGTATATATTTATGTATTTTAAATGTATAAACATATATTTTTTACTTATTTATATGTATTTTTCACCATTTTACATATTTTTTATGTATTTTTATGTGTTATTTTTTTTTAAGTATTATGTATTTTTATATATTTTTACATATTTATGTATTTTTTTTAAGCTTTTTATATAGATGTTTATGTATTTTAAATATATAACCGTGTTTTTTACGTATTTATATATATATATTTAAGTATTTTACATATTTTTTATGTATTACGTATTTATGTATTTTTTTAAACACGTAAAAATAATACAATTAAACATTTAATATACATAAAAATACATAAACAACTATATAAGAAAACTAAAAAAGTATACATAAATACGCAAAAATACATATAAATACATATTACATAAAAACACATAAAAACACACAAAAGATATATAAAATACTTAAAAAATACATATAAATACGTAAAACAATACGTCTATACATTTAAAATATTGAGATTTTTCTGGAGATATCCCACATTTTATTATTTTATTAATATATTTTAATTAATTTTTAAAATTTTTTATGTTATCGGATTTTTATATATTAATAACTATTATGTCTAATATATAATATTTACATATTAATAAATATTATTTTGTTTGATTATTATATTCTTTTAGTTAAATTTTTTATTGGAGTAATTCTTTTTAATTGGATTATTATATATTCATAAATATTATTTTTAATATATAATATTTATATCCTAATAAATATTACATTATTAGATTATTAATTTTTTTAGTTAATTTTTTTAATTCCTCTTTATTTTGGATTAATTATTTTTTATTGGATTATCACTTTTAATTTATTATTTTCTTTATATAATAAAAGTTATTTTGTTGTATTATTAATTTATTTTTAATGTATAATACTAATTTTTTTTAATTTTGTAACATCCCAAAAACCATAGTGAAATTTCTTTGATTTTCAATGTCATTTTCATAAAAACCATGTAACAATCAACCATTGTTTTCCCAAAAATATCATAACAAATTAGAGGATAAAAACATCTCTCAAAATCATATAAAAAACAATAGGATGATGTGTACGATCAAGCCTTCCTCCGGTCATTTGAAGTACATGAAACATTGAAATCCACAACTATAAACACTACAAGAAAAACGCGATTTTGCTAGGGAAGGTCGCTATGGAACGTATTTTCGTTGTTAATCTGCAATGGATCGTGCTATGGAATGTCGTTCCATAGCAATGTTGCTACCACATTGTCTATGGATTTTATTTCTGGTAGTGAGAATGGGACTTGCTAGGGTAAATGCTACCGACTCCATATCTGTTGGTATTATGCTACCGATAGTTCTATGGAACAAAAATTCGTAGCAATTTTCCAACGACATTTGTTACGAAATCACTTTCCGTTGTACTGCTGCTATGGAATTAATTATCGCGGTTAGTATGCAACGGAGTTTGTGACGGAAACCAACTTCATAGTTGATTTTCTATGTAAGTATCATTTGTAGGTATTTTGCTAGGGAATTCTGCTATGGAATATGATTTCATTTGCTTGTTTTTTTATGGAACAAAACGTGTAGCTAATTTGTGACGGCATTTGTTGGGATTTTGTATGCTTAATTAATTTTCTTATTCTATGGTTGAATTATTATTATGATCAATGGAATTTGTAAGATATGGTTTGAATGAAATGTTTTTGAATTGGTCATATGTGGCATAAACTAATGGCTAAATATGTAAAAATGAATTATAAAAGTAGATATTACTGGCAAGCGGACTCGAACTTAAGCTTATGCTAGAAAAGGGCGCGGTTAAGCCAGTTGTGCTAATCAAGTTGTGTATAATTTCTTGAAAAACATAGTATATAATGACTAATTAACCATATAATTTTATTAGAACTCAGGCCCTATTTTTTCTGGGGCATGTGCGGTTGCACCTCTTGCACACCCTTAAAACCGGGCATGTTAAAGTATATAATCTATGTAGATTATTTTCCTTAATAACGAATTCATTACAAACTTATTTTTAATTCCATTAACTGTACTTCATCACAAAAATAACATGGGTTTTACGTATACTTCATCACACTCAAACAACATAGCAAGCAAACATTACTAAAATGCCATTTTAACGGAATGATGTAAACATAAAACCAAAATAAAATTATAGTAGTATACAACTTCATATACAATACAATATGAACACTAATATTCAATGTCCAATCTATTATCAACCATTTATATTTTTAAGAAATATACAAAACCTACCATACTCCACATACCAACGACAAACCATGCAATATCTTTGTTGATCCTTATCCTCCTCATGGCCTATTGCAAATGCACCTTTAACATAATGATATGGGTCTTCACATTGGAATGTGATGTTATTCGTTGTAAGTATATGAACAACATCAACAGCCCGCAACAACTCTTTGGCACTATCAACAACACCCGTGTTCTCCCCATCATCTGGAACTGCCCAGCCAAAATAGGCATTAAATAATTGTAAACCTACACATTAAAATATCCATCAATTAATCCGATATATCCTTTTCAATACAACAGTAAATATTATACAACACAACACAACTAAATATGAACCCCAAACTACAAATATGCTTTAATTAACTATATATAATTTAATTTACATATATACTGATGAGAATAAAGTTCTCTAAGATCGATAGATTCAAACAGATATCAATAAGATAATAACAAGAAACAAAAAACGATTAACACCACGATGAATCAAACAAGTGCCGAATGATTAATATGCTCCACCTCAGAAGAATTCAATGAGAATTGCTACTGTAGAGGTGTGCTAGGGTTACAGTACAAGATCCGTAAAATAATAATCAAGAAGCTTTTTTTAATATAATGAATGCATGCACTATATATATACTAAACCCTAAAACAAAACATGGCTGGACAGGCCCAGACCGAGTATACAAATGGACCGAAGAGCTAAGCCCAAAGACGCAACCTCTTAGACTCAACAATCTCCCCCTTTACGTCAATTGGGGCGAGAGATCAAGTTGGTTGAGCAAGAGTGCTTTTCTTCACCGTCTTGAATATCTTCGGTATGATAGCAAGAAGAGTTTGGCGAAAAGAAATGTACAACCGAAGCATATCCGTAAAGTTCCTCTTATCATTCTCACGGTTCTGTTTACACTTGTGTATAATGTCAAGAATGTGCTCCAAACATGTAGTGGAGAACAGGTGTTTATCGTCGAGAGAGAACACAAATTTTTGACCTTCGTCTCGAGTGAACATAACAGTGTGATATTTTGAATCAATTTTGCCCATCTGCATTTTGTTCACATTGCCACTCTTGCCAATCAGTTTGACAATTGGCTTCTTCCTTAAGACGCTTGCAATCTCTTGATCCATCCTTGCAACCTCCATGATGTAAGAGGCTAACATTCTCTAGATATGATTGATAATCGGCTCATACTGTTGTTGATCAGTCGGAAAAATGTTGTTGAGAAGGATCCAATCAAGTGGATTCAGAATCGGTAGATCGGTCGGTGAGATCATATGGACTGAATTGTCTGATCCTCGGGTTACTTTGAATTTGACATTTAAGAACGAACCCGCAGGAATCGGTTTCAAAACCTTAACCGATGTAATCTTTTGAGCACTCCATGTCAGGTATTGTGGTTGAGAGAATTCAAGATAGTAATTGATGAGATCTCGATCAACCTTCGGATCAGGAGAAGGAACGTTGGCAATAGAATCGAAACAGTGAAACACAAAGGCTTTTCGGGTGATAGGCATGTCAAATTGAGAATCCTTTGTATTCTCACAGTCAAAAGAAACAATTGGTTCAAGCCAATGAGTGCTAGGGGACTCAATTGCTTCCTTGATCAATTTCTCCAATGACCACAATGGAAAGAGAGCTTGTCTACAAACCAAAGTGTCATGAGCATCTTTCTCTCTTTTCTCCCTTTCTTCTTTAGTTTCCCCTTCTTTATCAGTCTGACCCATAATACCCTTCGCTTTGTCCTTCACACTATGACCCGAAGCTTCATTACCCTTCGGTTTAGTGGTGACTTTTGTAGAAGATTGTTTGGGAGGATTTTGCAGATCTTGTCCCCCTTGTTACGGAGTAACAATCGGCTCCGTAACACCCTCAATTCGGCTCAAGATTTCGAGAGCAGGAAGTAACTTCTCAGTTAAGTGGTTTCGAACTGAGAGAGTTAGAACCGAATCATGGGCATTGACCAGATTGGAGAGAATAGCGAAGACATCAGAAACACATCTTTTGATGACGGCTCGCTCCGACTTAAGGGAATCAATCTCCTTATGCGCCTGGGTTAGCTGAACAGACTGAACTTCAAACAAATTAGTTTTATGAGCAAGTTCATCCATAATTTTGTTCTCCATCGCAAGGTCAGCTTGAAGTTTGTCAAGAAGAGTAGTGATAGAGGACAGAAGAGTGGTTTGATCGGCTTGAAGACTAGTTCGCACTGAATCAAATTTGTCTTTCTCAGCCTGAAGAGATTTGGAAAGCGACTCAATGGCAGTGTTAACCTTGTTGGCATTAGTGTCTGCAGCTTCTTTAAGAGAATCCAGAAGAAGCTTGGCATCTGAAATTAATGTGGCTACGTCTTCTGATGCTTTCTTACAAGACAAAGTGGAGGCATCCACAGCCTTGGTTGCCTTCTGGATAGATTCATCATGCTCTTTGAGGGATGTTTCAATTAGGGCTCGAACAGAAGTATCCGAGTAAGCTGATGTGAAGGTAGAGGAAGATGAAGCGAGCAACTTGTCAAGTTTTTCATTTAGATCCTTTAAGTGTCGCTTTGTAAGAGGAGCATCATCATCATCATCATCATCATCATCATCATCATCACTTAGAACTCGATAAGGGCTGTAGTAATATGATTCAAATTCATCATCTTCTCCTCCAAGAACTGGGAAAGAGTCTGTGGAAGGGGATGGGGAAATGGGTTTAGAAATGACAGGGGTTTCGGTTCCTGAGGTAAGCACCCCGTATCAGATACGTTGACACGACCCTGAGGTTTGGGTGGGATGGTTGTTGTTGAAGTTGCTTGAATGAAGATTGGTGGAGGGAGAGGTGCAGTGGAGGTAGGTTGAGAAGAAACAGGTGGTGGAAGTGGTGCAATGGAAATAGGTACTGTAGTATGAGATGGAGAAGGAGGAGGAGTTGGAATACAGTCATTAAGTTGTACCTCGGGAGATGGAGAACGTGGAGGCGTATCTCCTCTCGGTGATCCTTCAAGGTGAGCATCTTTACCTTCGGCTGATTTCTCTTGATCGTGATCGGAAGGAACATAATCTGAATCACTAGGCGAAGGTGTCTTCGGTTTCCTTGCCATCTTCTTCACCTTTCGCTTCTTTGGTGCAGAAGGAGCTGCTTGTTCGGCCTTACGCTTTTTGGGCGTGGAGGCTTTGGAGGATTGACCTTCTTTCTCTGGCTTCTTCCCACGTTTTGCTGGCCTGTCAGCTTCATCAAGGGATTTCTGCATCTCGGGAGTGAGTTGTCTCGGTCCAGAAAAAGGAAGCTTTTTGTATTCCTGGATGACCTTGCTTTCGGCAGAGACACACCGATACATGGACTCTGGAATGGAACCAACAAACAAGAATTTGGTTGGATCTGAGACAATGATCTTGGTGGTGTGGAAGGTGGCAATAGACGATCTCGGTGCATCATCCATGATAGGAACATTAAACTTCTCAATGGCCCGTTGAGTGATAAGGGTCCAAAACCTGCCACAGGAGAGTTCAGAGTGTCGAGATGAAGAGATGAGGCTTTGTACCAATTGGGACCACAAAATGGATCCATAGTCCAAGTTGATGTCATGATAAATATCATAGAGGAAGACCATGAATGCCTTGCTAGCACCATCTGACCCAGCAACCCTTTCAGCAAATGCCTTGAAGAGAAGGGTAAATAACCCGTTCCACTGTGATGGAAAGCAAGATTTCTTGAACTTTGTCACTGTTGTAAGAAGATCAGTATACCCCATATCATAAAACATTGTGAAAAGTTGAGTCTGGAGACAGAAGTTTTGTGATTGAAAATCTCAAAGAAAATGCGTTCCTTACTTTTGTCATAAGAAGCTGTTGTATAGACTTGAGAAAGCAAAGACATCGGAACTGATTCCACCTTGGTCATAGTGATCACAAGTGGTGAATATTTGAGGCATTCAACCACTTGGAGCATATAAGGATCATAAAGAAAAGGATTCAGATCGATAAGAAGGTTCTTGTTGGGCTTGATGGTCAACAGAGAGGATGAGGCAGTTTGTTCATGAACTGATGAAGATTCAGCCATTGTTGCAGGTGTGAAGAAGAAGTTGAATAGTGAAATTAGCCGGTGTATTCTTGAGAGAGTTTGAAGGTGGTAAAGTAGTACAAGGGGTGTGAGAAAACCTTATATACCATTTCCAGGAGAGAGAAAGAATCTGTAGTAATGATGTTACGATCTTCTGAATCGACGCCTGAAAAAGCGCGATTTGACAATTGTGTTTCCCCACGAAGACGTCATCAGGCGTGATGTTAGGAACCGTTTCAAATTCATGGGCCCGTTGCAAATCTTATCCAATGACTTGGTTTGAAATCTTATCTTGTTACCGCCTCTTCAACTTCGAAAACTTTTCAAATTCCTTTCCAAACTATGACAAACCCTTTCGCTTCAAATAAGGTTGGCAATGTTCACGCCTAAACATAACGTACCACCATAGCATTTACAACCGAAGCATCAAATCTGAAAAATTGCCATTAGTACCACGAACAAGAATTGGGAAAATCATAAAGATCTTCGTGCAAGAGTGTGCCAATATAAAAGAAATAAAGCAAAGTATTTGTGGGATTTAAGTGATGTCTATTTAGACACGAAACTATGGATCCCGGGCAACAAATCGCTTCCTTCAAAGTCAAGAGAGACTTAGAAGTGTCTGTGTGGTTTCCCGTTGAAATACGATCAAATGTTTATTAAGAAACATTGAAAGGCATCTTTTCAAATTTAAGCTATAAAGGGTGGCTTAGCTTCAACCGAACTTCAGTACTTGACATAAGACCGAAAGTTGGATGAAGTACTTGTGAGACCAGTGTAGCCTATTAAACAAGTATCTTTGATAATATATTCAGTGACTTGGTGATATTTGTAGAAATCTCAAAAACAAAAATAAACTGGATCTTATGGGAAGAAATGCCTTGATGTCAGACAATTTCATAAAGATCGCTCAAAAATTAAAAAGAGATTTCTTGGTACCTTCCACAAAAGTGGTTTCGTTGATACTTGGGTGAAAACTAGAACAATTGATTGTTCACCGTCAATTCGTTATAGGTATTGGATTTTGGGTCTCACTTAGCACGTGGTGAAACGAAACTAAGATCATCAACACAGATGTTGTGTAACCATAAACCTCAGTGGTAAATGTTGAGAGTCTCAAGGGTTACGATTATGAACCGAAATAAGATGGAGAAATAAGAATAGGTGGTTAAAGAACCGAAAGTACCTCTGCTATTAAAGGCGGACTAAGCAGATAACTCTTAACTCAATGTGAGAAGAGTAAGGTAGCTCATGACTTGAGTGATTTTATCAGCCTAATTGGGAAGAAGCGATTTGTATATATCGAATAAGTAAGGCTTCACTCAAAGTCTTGGAGGCTTCGGTCAACATGCAGCAGCATGCTTCTAGGGACACTTAGCTAGTACATAGATAAAAAGTGTTATACCTGCCCCATCTCCATCACGTAAATACATCTGTGATACTTTTGGTATTTATGATTTGGATAAAAGGCAACAAAAAAAATATTTTTGGATTTTATGAATTTTCTGAAAAAGAAATAAAAATAGAAAGGAAAAATATTTTTAGATTTTATGAATTTTCTGAAAAAGAAAAGATATACATAATGTACAAAGTATACAACCGAAACTTCACCTAAAAGTAGTGAAGCGAAATACACCGAGCGTTCGGTTCATTTCGGTTCCCGAAAATTCAGGAGCCGAAATAGACTGAGCGTTCGGTTCATTTCGGTTCCCGAAAATTCAGGAGTCGAAATAGACCGAGTGTTCGCTCTATTTCGCTTGTTCAATTTTAATGAGGTGAAAGGTGTTTCGGTACTGATTTAGCTTCCATCATTCCTAAGCCTTGTAGTATTTTATTAAACGATGGTTCAGGTAAGGCCTTAGTAAAGATGTCAGCTAATTGATCAGAGGACCGAACGAAGTGAATTTCAAGATTCCCATCTTCTACGTGATCCTTGATGAAGTGATATCGCAGTGCTATGTGTTTTGTATTGGAATGCAGCACTGGATTATGACAAATCCTGATGACGCTTTCAGAATCGCAATAAAGAGGAATCTTTTTCATATTCAGGCCATAATCTCTTAATTGGCTTTGGATCCAAATGACCTGGGAAGTGCAAGATGCTGTAGCAATATATTCAGCTTCGACTGTAGAGAGTGAAACACATGTTTGTTTCTTGGACTGTGTCACACCCCAAAACCAAGAACGGCGGAAACGTTCTGGGGTGGAGGACGTCATGTAAAGTATCACAACAGTGTAAAGTAGTAAACAAGCAACAACATCATTCATTGAATTAATAGTAAAATTTTAATACATGTGAGTTCTTTCATATTATACAACATGATAATAAGAAATCAGAAATAAAAGACTAGTCTTAACCGCTCCGTCTTCTCAAAACCTGGTCATCGTACCTGTCTACTGGTGACCTGAGAATACAAGTTATTTTGAAAGCGAGTATCAGCTTTAAAGCTGGTGAGAACATAAGTATTTTAGTGTCATTGATTTGTAAAACTGTAAAGAAAAGACTTGAAATTGTTATATGAAAACTTGGTATAAGTATGAAAAACCCTAGAAAATCCCATATTTCCTACTAGTATAAAAAGCAGTCTTCTACCAAGACCCGACTGTTTTGAAGATTTGCGCCTCTGTAAAAATGGAGGTTTTTCCCCTAGTATAACTATTATTATCTAAATATAGCTATACATATACGTGTAAGTGATAAAATCACAAAGTAACTGTAATAGGGAAAATAATATTTTACCTCAGCAGTGACACTGCTGACTATGAAGTGAATAAAACATAGACTCAATGAATGAAGTGTAGACTCCAGGTGGTATCGAATGAACGACACGCCTCGAAAAGTCTAAATGAATGAAGTGTAGAGTCCAGGTGGTATCGAATGAATGACACGCCTCAAAAAGTTTAAATGAATGAAGTGTAGACTCCAGGTGGTATCAAGTGAACGACACGCCTCGAAAAGTCTAAATTGGCCTTTAATTCTTAATTGGATAAATAAAGGATTTGAATGTGAACTCGTATGTAACCATGCTGATCGACGCTGAATAATTGATGACCCTCCAGGTCATATATAGTGAGGTGACATTTTGTCACCCCTGGGCCTTATCGGCTCGGACTGTAGCTAGCAGTCGGGATGTGGGAGTGTCTGTCCCGTATAGATCTATACACATAATGTCCGCTCTCCCTCCAGGAGACTCTGGTTACAAGGTGATACCACAATGAAGTGTCGTATCGAGAAGTAGTATGTCACATTCTATTTATAGTATTTAAATATTTGTATAGACTCATGAATGAACTGACTCTTGTGTGATTCCTTGTACTAGAAATAGTAAATAGTATCTCCTAACTATACCCTTAATAGTTACTAGTAATATATGTATATGAATAATGGAAGGATGCCTTTGCTACCCAAAGGTACTGAACTGACTGATAGAACTTTTATGTCTATATATGTATACATAATATATAACTAATATTTAGACGACCTTCGGACAAATAACAGGATACCCTAAGTCCACAACCAAACAAGGAACAAGAAATAAGGCGGGTTAGCAGTCCTAAGTCCTTTAAACATTACTTATATAACTATACATATAGAGGCATGCAATTCATAATATAAAAGTTTAAAAGAAGTTTTGTAAAACATTAGGAAAGTTTAATAAGAAGAATTGATGACTTGATGTCAATTTATAAAACGATTTAAAAGCAGTTTGTTTGATATAAACAGTTTAAAGTATAAGAAATCCCTTATTTGGAACACAGTTTGAGTAAATGAAAACCTTTGCTTGAAACTTAGTCATAACAGAATTTGAAAGGAAAGATGTAGTTTAGAAAACAAGTTTGATGAAGAGTTCAACGTGTAAAAGCATTCGAGAATTCATTTTGAAGTAGTTTGCTTGGTAAAACATCTAAAAGTGTAGCAACTCCATAGTTTGATAGTTATTAATCACATGTGATTGATATGATAACTATCATGATTCAACTTGTATTCCCCCCCATAAAATCATTTAAAAACATTTAAAAGGTTAATTAAGGGGTATGAACTCACCTGTTTTGAGTAACTCGAATGGAAGATCGATATAGGATCGTTGGGTGTCAAATGGAGTCTCGAGCACAAACGAATCCTATTTAACATATAATTACACATATATGAATACATTAATGTATATAAACACTAATGGTGATGAGGACATGCCTTAAGGACATGAAAACACTTAGAATTAAGTGTTACAAACACCTATGGAAGTCCCTAAATGAGTGTAGGGTCTTATATTTGAGTGTAAGGCCACCAAACTCAACTTTTATATGTGTGCGGCCAGAGTGTGCGGTCAGGCCTGTGTGCGGCCGTACACTCCCATAGGAATGTGTCCAAATCGATTTTCCAAGACTTTGTGATGATTCTAAGAAGGTGTTTTGGCCATTGCTTAGCCGGATTGAGAGTTTGTTTCTATTTTGGACCCTTTAAAGGGTGCGTGCGATCACACTTGGTGTGTGCGGCCAAGGGTGTGCGTCCATGGTGTGTTCGGTCGCACACTCCTAGAAAAAATGGTCCAAAACATGTTTCTAAGTTCGTATCTTGTTTCCCCTAAGTGTCCTTGATCATGTGCTAGAATACTACTTGAGTTTGAGGCCTTAAAGCACCAAAATAAGGGGTGTACGGCCACATGAAGGTGTGCGGCCGCACACTCCTTTCAGATCGCGTTTTGGGGCTTCTAACAAGGCTCTAATATATCTAAACCCATGTAGGAGTAGGGTACTTACAGTGTAGAAGCGTATGGGGGTGTTTGGAGCCCAAGAACTTAGTAGATGTTCTTGGTGTTCTTGGTGTTCTTGAAGAACACTTGAAGATTCACTAGAATGAGCTGATTTCATGGAGGAATTCAGTGATTTACACTAGATGGAGTAAGGAATCTATAAATCAAAGGCTAGAAACACTTACCACTTGAAGATCTAGGTGAAAAATCGGGATCCACTTGAGAGAAAACGAGTTCTTGACTAAGAGGGTGTAAAAGGGTGAAATGAAGGCTAAGACTCTTTCTTATAGGTATGTGAGTGCTGCCAGACGAGTGTGCTGCCGAAGAAGGGGTGTGCGGTCGGCTGTGTGCGGCTGGTTGGCCGCACACTCGGGTGTGCGGCCGCACACACTTTGTTGGGTGTGTTTGGCTCGATTTTTGTGATGTTACACACGTTCTAACCCTCCCTACGACTCATATCTCGATTGTATTAAGCCTAAAGCACTTATATAGACCCAAAACTTCATAACAAAATAGCAACACGAGGCTAACTTTGATAAAAATGAAGAATGTATAAGTTAGAAATTTCGGGTTGTCACAGACTGCCAGCTGACGAGTTTACCATCGAGGAATTGACATCCGCCTGTAGTGCTCTTTCGGTCCAAACCGCATCCTCCAAGATCAGCATCAGAAAATGGTTGAACGAAAAATCCTGATTTAGCAGGATACCATAGACCGAGAGTTGAGGTTCGCTTTAAATATCTGAAGATGTTCTTAACGGCCACCATATGGGGTTCGCGTGGATTAGCTTGGAACCTGGCACAATAGCAGACATAAAACATTATATCTGGTTTACTAGCTGTTAGATACATAAGGGACCCAATCATTTGTCGATAGAGGGTCATATCAACAGTCGGTTTCTCCGAATATGGTGTTAACTTCGTTCCAAATGCCATAGGAACCTTTACTTTGGAATCCCCCATCATGCCAAACTTAGCCAGTAAGGTCTTCGTGTAAGCCTCATGATTGATAAATATGCCTTCGGGTCCCTGTCTAATATTCAAGCCAAGTAAAAAGTTAATTGGACCCATTGAGCTCATCTCAAACTTAGTCTCCATCAACTTCCTGAATTCAGCTATTTGGCTAGGATTCATGGAACCGAAGATGATGTCATCGACGTAAATTTGGACGATCATTAAGTGGTCACCCTCTTTCATGCGAAAGAAGGTTGGGTCAATCGAACCTTGTTTAAAGTTGGATATTTTTAGAAATCGAGTAAGGGTTTCATACCAGGCTCTAGGAGCTTGCTTCAAAGCATAGACTGCTTTATCCAGAATATAACAATGATCAGGATACCTTTCGTTCACAAAACCCGGTGGTTGCTCAACATATACAGTCTCCTCTAGTTCTCCATTCAGGAAGGCACACTTGACATCCATTTGAAATACTTCAAAGTTTTTGTATGCAGCATATGCCAGAAAGATTCGCACTGATTCAAACCTTGCTACAGGAGCGAAGGTTTCTTCATAGTCTATACCTTCTTCTTAACAATATCCCTTCACAACCATCCTTGGTTTATTACAAATCACATTCCCTTTTTTGTCCATTTTGTTTCTAAAAACCCATTTTAATCCAACTACAGATGCATCCTTTGGTGTGGGAATTAATCTCCAAACTCGATTTCTCTCAAACTCATGGAGTTCGTCTTGCATTGCCTGTACCCAATCGGAATGATCGACAACAATATTAACCGTTTTCGGTTCTATTTTCGAGACGAACGAATTAAACATGCAAAATTCTACTTGAGAGAACAAAGCATTTTGCTTTGCTTTTATTTGAGACCGAGTAAGAACTCCCTTAGATGATTCACCAATTACTTGAGTTTTAGGATGATCTCTTGTCCATTTTGTGAGAGGTGGGTAGTTTGGATCATAGACTGGATCCAATTCGACATTTATTTCCTCTTCTAATTCTGATTGAGAATCCGAATCATCATTCGTATTATGATTCTCCCCCTCGAATGATGAGACTATTTCAACATCAGGTTCAGAATGCTCCCCCTCGAATGGAACTTCATGGGTCTTTGCTGGTGATAGATTTTTCCCTTGGAAAGATGAATCAGTGTTATCTGATGTGGATGAAGCCTCCCCCTGGAATGTAGTACTTTCTTTTGGAGGTTCACTTGGACCTGGCTGTTCGGGTAGTCTTAGATGTTCGCTTTCCATTTCTTTTGCTGCTTCATCGATAATTTTCTTCAAGTTGTCGATCTTGTTGTCAGCTGCCTTTGTCTCATAATGAATTGCTCTCTCTAGTTCATCAAAGAGCAACATGTATTCTTCAAATAGATTGGAAATTAGAATTGAGACTTGACCTGATTTTGGAAAGATTTCCTCCGTTGGTCCTTTGCTTGATTGAAGTTTCTTCACGTAATCATCATCAAAGGTGACATAGTAGGATTCTTCAATTTTCTTTGATCGTTTATTCAGAACCCTGTATGCCTTTGAAGTTAGCGAGTAACCAAGAAAAATCCCTTCATCGGCCTTTGCATCGAACTTGTTTCGGTTCTCTTTGGAGTTGAAAATAAAACACCTTGAACCGAACACATGGAAGAACTTGACATTTGGTTTGCGACTATTCAAGATTTCGTATGCAGTGATGGAAAATTTCTTATTGAGGAAGGATCGGTTCTGGGTATAGCAGGCATCAGCAATTGCATCAGCCCAGAAGTACAAATGTAAGGAGGCGAAGCTGAGCATGGTTCAGGCTGCTTCACACAAAGAGCGGTTTCATCTTTCAACTATGCCATTCTGTTGTGGAGTGTAGGGAGCAGAGAAGGTGTGAGATACTCCCTTATCAACATGAAATTCTTCGAACTCTTGATTTTTGAATTCCAGCCCGTTGTCACTTCGGACATTTCTAACCACCTTTCGCAGTTGAAGCTCCACTTGCTTTATAAATGCTTTGAGTTTTGGAGTTGCCTCTGATTTCTTTTTAAGAAAGAAAACCCAGGTGAAACGTGAAAAGTCATCAACAATTACTAAAATGTACTTACTACCACCAATGCTTTCGATTGTTGAAGGACCACACAAGTCGATGTGTAGAAGTTCAAGTGGCTCGATGATCTTTGTGTTAACACGTGTGGGATGACTCTTTCGGCTTTGCTTTCCCATCTCACATTTTGCGCACAAGTGTTCCTTATCAAATTTAAGAAGTGGAAGTCCTCGTACAGGATCACCGATAACCAACTTGTTGATATCCTTAAAGTTGAGATGTGAGAGCCTTCGGTTCCATAGCCAACTTTCGTCAGAGTGTGCTTTTGTTAAAAGGCATACAGCTGGCTTTCCTCGAATCGGGTTGAGATTTAGAGGATACATTTCTCCTTTTCTCTTGGATTTTAACAGGACAATCTTCGTCTTCTTTTCAACAATCTCCGAACCTTCATCATCGAACGAAACTTTCAATCCAGTTCCCACAACCAGTTGAGAGACACTGATGAGATTGTGCTGCAATCCCTCTACATAAGCTACCTTCCGGATTAAGAATTCACCGTTTGTGATCATTCCGTAGCCATTGATCGTGCCATATGAATTATTCCCATATTTGACACATCCACCATCCTTAAGGGCCCGAAACTCCCTTAACTCTTCCCTCCTTCCTGTCATGTGAAATGAGCAGCTACTATCAATGTACCATTCATCGTCGAACTGCTCGTCACTTATAACTTGCAAAGAATCAAGCAGATTTAGGAGCCCAAAGTTTCTTGGGTCCTTGTGAGCCTTTTACATGATAGGGAATTGCAACAGAAATATAAACCAAATATGTTCTTTTTATTAAAGTGGTTTCATCTTTTCTTTTTATGGTAAAAACCTTGATTTTATTGTTTTCTTGTTTTGGTGTATTTGAATCAGACTTTATATTTTTGTTTTGATTCTCATTTAACAAGTCTTTAGATTCCTAGGGTTAGCTGACGCTCTCTTTGTTTGCGTTCTGTCTTCAGAAACAAGCTTCCCTTTTCCCTTGACATCCTTGACATTCTTGTTAGGATTCTACTTTGGTTGAGAATGAGGAGAATGATGTTTAGGACCGAAGTTGGGCTTTCGGTTCTTGTCACCATTTGATATGGGACCGAAACTTCTTTTTCGGTTCATTTGACTGCAGGATTGGCAGTGAGTGCATTGACCTTTGTTTGTCTGAGGGCTTACTTTCGCATGTGGATTCGATACCTTGTGAACGTGATTAGCGTTTTGAGAATTCCAAAACTGCTTTCTCTCTTTGAGATTTTTCTGGTACCTTCTGTTCCTTTGACGTGTTCGCTCAGCAAGTTGTTTTTGAGATTTGTGAATGTTTGCTTTTGGTTTCGGTTTATCTTCACGAGCTTCGCTTGGAGATGATTCGCTTGATGCCATTTCCGGTTCTCCTTGAATCTCTTTAGTACCGCTTGTACTTGGCTTATCAAAGCTTGAAGCCTTGTTAAGAGGTTCAGCCACATATATACCCTTAACTCTCCATGAGGTTTGCTCTGACAGACCTACTGTTTCGTCTGCATTGTCAATAGGAGCTGACCAGAAAAAATTATCACAACCATCAGCGTTGTCTTCATTTACCAAAGAAGTTAGCTCAACTGTTTGCTTCTTGGTAACTCTAGTGGTGGCATATACTTGATTCGGTGTTGTTTGCACCTTTTTATATACAACCGCCTTTTCTTTAAGGACTTTGGACTTGTCCTTGGACATACGAGCGAACTCAACTGAGTTTTGAGATATGAGTGGTTTTGCCGGTTTGGGTTCGCTTTTGAGGAATTCAGAGCAGTCAACCACATCCTCTACAGAAATTTCACTCATATCATTGTCCTCATCAAATTCAGAATAATTTTCCACATTTAGCTTATTTTCTAAACTTAATTTGGTACTCAATGAGTCAAATGTGTGCATGGTTTCGGTCTTTATTTTCAATTTGTCATTTTCGTCCAATAAATTCCTAAGCATGTCCTTATGGTCTTTGGACTTAATAAAAGACTCAATTTTGTCCAGACCAATCCTGTAAGCATCTGAAACCTCATCTGATGATACAATGGATTCACAATTATAGCAATCAACATCGACTTCATCCTCCTTGAATTCAAGAAAGGGCAAAATCATTTTGTGAACCTTTTTGCCAATGTCACAGTCCAAATGTAACTGAGTAATATTAGTGTAAAGACGTTTAGCAATCAAACAAAAAATATTCCTTTGTTTTAAAAACTTCAAATTGTCACGTTGCAAATATATCAACTCATCTCTCGTTCTAACTAAGTCTAACTCCGTCTTCTCTATCCACATCATTCGCTCCTCACTCTTCGATGTCACCCTGCTAATTTGATCGGTTAGGTTAGCATTTGTGAGGCGAGTTTGTATTAGACTTCCACTTAAACTAGAAAATTTGAATTTTAATTCGTTTAATTCCTTTTCATAGTTTGTTACAGGTACTTTATGTGATTCGAAAATGGATTGTACCTTCTTGATCAACTGATCGCAGTCGTTGATCCTATCGCTCACAGGTTTGGCAGCAAAACACTTATCTTCCTTCTGATTCGCCTCATCAGACTCGCCTTCGGTTGTGTAGCCCCTCATTTGTGACACTCCAGCTGTCACCATCAGGCATCTCCCAGCAAACTCAGCACTATTTTCTTTCGTCACAAATGCCCTGCCATGCGTGGGTTTACGTACTTCTTCATCTTCAGAGTCTGTAGACCAGGCTTATACTCCACCGAACTCGTCATCAACATCATTCTCCTGCACAATCAAAGCATTCATAGAACTGTCAGTGGCTTTCTTCTTCTTTATCTCCTCCAGCTTGCGCATATAGTATGTTTCATCATCTTCACCCTCCTTCTTCTCCGATAGCTTCCTTAACATGCAATCTTTGGCAAAGTGGTTTTTGCCATGGCAGAAGTTTCAATCGTATCCGGAATCTCCTACCAGTTTGCTCTCCTTCTTCTCTTCTTCTTTCTGAGGATTATTTTTGATCTCCTCTTTCGCCTTTTCTAAGCTATAGCTTCCCTGCCAGTTTCGGTTCTTGGTAACAGGGAACTTTTTGCGAGCAAACCGCTTCGGGTTGGAAACCATCATTGCATACTCTTCGCTTGTCAGATCACATTCTGACATTTTCGACTCTTCTTCATCTTCTACCACATTCTTCGCCTTAGAAAGAAGGGCCAAGTATCCCATACCAGACACCACTTTCGCTTCCTTTGTCACAACACTTTCACGAGACTTGAGAATACCCACCATCTTCGCCAATGAATAGGTTTTAAACTGCTCGTGAGCCTTCACAGTTGATACCACAGCCATCCATTCGGGTCTTAAACCATTCAGAAAGGTGACCTTCTGTTCGATCACTTCTCTTCCAATACCGTGCTTGATCATCTTGCTCAAAAGATGATTGAAACGATCGAATGCCTGAATAAGTTTTTCATCTGGCTTTTGTTGGAAAGCACCGAACTCAGAGAGTAATAGAGTTTGGATAGAATGCTCTAGGTCCTCATCAGTGGAATATAGCTCTTTAAGTCTATCCTAAATCTCTTTTGCCTTGGTGCATGGTCTTACCAAACGAAAAGTATCGGAATGTAAAGCAAATCTGATCATTCTCATGGCTTTAACATTACACAACAACTTTTCTTTTTCTTCTTGAGGAATCTTGTCCACATCAGTTAAGAGTTTGTTGTACTCCTTTTGAGTCTTAATGGTTTAATTTGTTCCGGAATGAACAAAAGGACCCAATTTTACTGCTTCCCAGATAAGATAATCATTTTCTTCAGAACCAACGACATAGTTCTCAAAGTGATGCGTCCAAACTTCATAGTCTTGAGTGTATAGAATCGGGATTCTGGTTGTGGATCCAATGTTGTTGGAGATATTGATCAGATTGGTTTGTGAATCATCGTGAGACATGATGACCTTTTTCAGATATCTGCTAAGAATCAGAATTGTAAATGTTGAATTAGGGTTTTATCAAAAGCAAGAACCAACGTCAATAAAGAGATGACGGCTCCTATAGATTCGATAAAAGCTGAAACCCTAAAAATGTTCTTCCAACAGAAGAGATGCGTATGTATTACACAATCTCCTGCTCTGATACCAATTGATGAGAATAAAGTTCTCTAAGATTGATAGATTCAAACAGATATCAATAAGATAATAACAAGAAACAGAAAACGATTAACACCACGATGAATCAAACAAGTGTCGAATGATTAATATGCTCCACCTCAGAAGAATTCAATGAGAATTGCTACTGTAGAGGTGCGCTATGTTACAGTACAAGATCCGTAAAATAATAATCAAGAAGCTTTTTTGTTAATATAATGCATGCATGCACTATATATATATACTAAACCCTAAAACAAAACACGGCTGGACAGGCCCAGACCGAGTATACAAATGGACCGAAGAGCTAAGCCCAAAGACGCAACCTCTTAGACTCAACATATACCATATATACATACATTCATCACATTGATGAGGCCCTCTTGAAATGTAGATCATTCCAAGAAAATAAATTGCCTCAAGATGATCTTCATCTGCTGCTTGTCTCAACAAAGTTAATCCTAAATCAAAATTGCCATAATAAAGGTACTCATCCTGTTGACTGAATAACAATATCAATATATAACATCAATGACACTAAATATTAATAAATGGTATAGATTACATATAATTACTGAAATTACACATACAATTCCTTGTCTGAACATGGCTTCAATGTTATTATGCAATGCACATGTGCATATAAATGAATCATCTTTCAGATTTTTGGGACCCATTCCCTCAATCATGTCAATGCATGCTGTTTTGAACACTTGAGGATCACCCCCCCCCCGCTTCATACATCTTCTTTGAACTTCAAAAATATAAATACAGTGTAAATAACAAATAAATAAAGTTGTATTTCATCAAATATACATTCATTAGTTGATGTTTATTGAGAATTACCAAAGTCTTGCAGAGACGATGTCTTTCGCAGATTCTGGCCCTAATACTACAAATATCTGACTCAAAATCTCTAATGGGAGATCATCTAACGAACGAAGACTTCTAGTATTTGACATTCTACTTACAAAATAGACATTGGAGTAGTTGATTTCAATTTCTTTTTAAAAATTAAGCGTAACTATGAAAAACAGTGTAACAGGGTATGGAAAAAAAACTTACTTTATGATGATCTGGTCGCGAGGAGTATAGGAATCTCTATTATCGGAGAAAATCAATTTTAAGAACGATTACCCTTCGACGATTTGGGGGTTTTAGTGTTTGTATGCAGATTTATTGTCCGGAAAAGTTGAGACGTTCTGAATGGTTGAAGAACTGATAATGTCGGTGTGACGTCGGAGGTATGATGGCGCCTTAACGATTTAGAGTGCAAAAAGACTAAAGTGCCCTTGAAATCTTTCCAAATATGTGAATACTAAGGGTATTTGTGTCAAAACATATTATTCAAATATTATAACCATTTATAGATAACAGTGGAATTTTGATTGTTGAAATGGAAGTGGAATTTTGATTGTTGAAATGGAAAAGACAAAAATAACATATATATCATAATCTATAATGTAATACATTTATATTAACATTTCACCAAATTACTAGTATATATTCATGTATTGATATTAAACCAAATTACCAAATCCAAAATAGAATATATTTATGTATTAATATTAAACCAAATTACAAATTAATATATATTAACATTTGCTTTAGGTTTTTACCACAAATGTTTGATGAATTTATCATTTTTAGTCCTCGAAGTGATAATTTTTACATTTTTAAGTTTTGATTAAGTTTTTGTGCCTTTAGATTTTTGCCACAAATCTTTAGTGACTTTCACACTTTTCGTCCTTGCAGTCAAATCCTTTAGGAGTAGTAAAATTTTGTTGACTATCATTTTGCCACACGGCTTTCCAAACTTTTACTCTTTTAGTCCCTTATTAACAACACAACATATTTAGTAATCAAGTAACAACATCAAGTAATTACTTATCAAGTAAATTACTATATATTCGTATATTAAACCAAAAGAATCTACATAGCATTAATTGTCATAATATGAAAGTACATGTCAACAAACTACTCATAAATTATACCAAACTCCCTAGAAAACCTAACGAAACAAGCATCCCACAAACAAATTTCACACTTAAACACCTATTTGTATCCATTCACAAAAGCGTCTGACACACTAATTGCAGACTTATGCATTACACAAGTTCTATGGAAGCCATGGAAGTGTACATGTTTCCTCCCCTCCCTATTTAAGTTGATATGAACCTTAGAACAAGTTGCTCTAAGATTCCACTTACCTTTTGCTCTGCGGTAAGCATTGTTCAACATGTACAAAGCTTCCTACTTCCTATGTCTACCTTCAGCCATCACCATCATTCCCAGGACAAATGTTGAATCCAAATGTCCCAATGCAGATGCTTCTTCAAGCATTGTTTTCCCTTCATGATCAGTTTCTAAGAAAAATAACTTCCTCTGAAAAAAAAACATTAAACACATAATTTCTAGTTAAAGTAAGGCAAAACAAGAAACAAATTAATTAATACTATGCATATATATATAACAACGTACCAATCCATTCTTGAACAAAATATTTGGGTTTCTCATCTCTATGCATTTGTTGACAACTGTATGTTTCTGGTCAGACCAACCACGAAATCGTAATCCATCTACCTCCATATGTTTATATACTTCATCCGTTTTTCCTGCCTCATTAAAGAATCTGCAACTGCAAATGAAACACAACATTCACTCCAAAATGTAAAGACATCTCAAATACACTTGTGAAATAGAATGATCGAAGACAAAACTTACACACTCTTCATCCTAAAGCCTCGATTGCTGAAATTTTTCCCAAGTCGACTATTATTTTCTCCATCACTTCTAATGGCATGTCTGTTAGCGATTTCCTTTGATTTCTTGATTGCATCTTCGAAGAAGTACTGACTTCCATAATAATAAACCTTCACTAAGATAACGATTCTGCGAAAATGATTTTAGGGTTTTTTGACTGCCGTAATGTTGAAATTGGGGTTGTTTGCAAGTGACTGAAATAAGAGTGAAGAACTGAAACAACGTGTTTCTTCGGAAAACATTATGGCGCCTAGAAGATGTTCCATTATAAAATGACCAAATTGTCCTCATACATACAATGACTCATATTTAATTAGTAAGGGTAGTTTTGTCAAAAGTCATAATTAAAAGAAAAATCAATTTCTATTTTAACACACAACCGGCACAAATGATATATGTTAACCAATGACCCATATTTCATCCATGGTCACCATAAGAAACTACCATGTTGACCAATGACCCATATGTCATCCATGAACACCATAAGTAACAACCGTGTTGACCAATGACCCGTATGCCATCCATCGTCACCATAAGCAACTACCATATTGACCAATGACCCATATGTCATCCATGGACACCATAAGCAACTATAATGACACGTATGTCATCCATGGATACCATAAGCAACTACCATGTTGACCAATGACCCATATGTCATCCATGTACACCATAATAAACTACCATGTTGACCAATGACCCGTATGTTATCCATGGACACCATAAGAAATTGCCATGTTGACCAATGACTCATATGCCATCCATGGGTGATACCATCACACCATGAGCAACTACCATGTTGATCAATAACCTGTATGTCATCCATGGACACCATAAGCAACTACCATGTTGACCAATGACCCATATGTCATCCATGGACACCATAAGCACCTACCATGTTGACTAATGACCCGTATGTCATCCATGGACACCATAAGCAACTACCATGTTGACCAATGACCCGTATGTCATCCATGGACACCATAAGCAACTACCATGTTGACCAATGACCCATATGTCATCCATGGGTGATACCATCACACCATAAGCAACTACCATGTTGACCAATGACCCGTATGTCATCCATGGACACCATAAGCAACTACCATGTTGACCAATGACCCATATGTCATCCATGGACACCATAAGCAACTACCATGTTGACCAATGACCCATATGTCATCCATGGACACCATAAGCAACTACCATGTTGACCAATGACCCATATATCATCCATAGACACCATAAGAAACTACCATGTTGACCAATGGCCCATATGTAATCCATGGGTGATACCATCACACCATAAGCAACTACCATGTTGACCAATGACCCGTATGAAATCCATGGACACCATAAACAACTACCATTTTGACCAATGACCCATATGTCATCCATGGACACCATAAGCAACTACCATGTTGACCAATGACCAGTATGTCATCCATGGACACCATAAGCAACTACCATGTTGACCAATGACCCATATGTCATCCATGGACACCATAAGCAAATAGCATGTTGACCAATGACACGTATGTCATCCATGGGCACCATAAGCAACTACCATGTTGACCAATGACCCATATGTCATCCATGGGTGATACCATCACACCATAAGCAACTACCATGTTGACCAATGACCTGTATGTCATCCATGGACACCATAAGCAACTACCATGTTGACCAATGACCCATATGTCATCTATGGGTGATACCATGACACCATAAGCAACTACCATATATATTGACATAACCCATACGTCTTTTATATATAAATTTTGGTTTAAACATAAAAGCATAAAGATGTATAGTTTATTAATGTTTAATCCTCGTTTATAATTTTAAATTAAAATTATACTATGAACACCTTGTTAGTCTATGTTCTTTCTTGACGTTAGCTAGATGTATATACCCTATCTATCAATCTGGAACTACTTTAATGAATTTGAATTACTAAATATTTAGCGGTAAGTAGCAGAGTTCGAATTTTTCATTAGTGGAGCTTCAATATATTTCGCAATTCCTTTCCCTCCAACCTACACACATTTAGGCTGCACATTTGGGTAAGTTTACTGATTAGAAATAGGGTTTACATTTTCTATAATCATCATCTCCGGCGGCTAATTGATCGAAATCTTTGTTCATTATACGTTTGTGCACTGACTTTGGCGGTATAGGTTGTCACTCATCTAAAATCTATTTTTATTTAATTTACTGTTATCGTGATGATCGTTTCTTGCTCTCTGATCATCTTCATGTATATTATGTATATTATCATTTTCAATTACAAGTAAATTGGTTTTGATTGTATTCAATAGTTTGTAAGCGTAGTAATGCCTTCATATATAATTTATTTTTATTGTTTGTTTCTCTCTTCTCATCAGTAGTTTATCATCTTTAATACATTGGTATTGACTACAGTCTTTTGTTAATTTTTAAGCAAGAAAGATGTCGAACTCGAAAGCAAAAGGAGCATCTGGTGTGAAGCCAACTAAATTCATTGCACCACAGGTTATGAAACGCAACCGGATTTCAGCTGCAAAATTCATAAACAGACAATTACAAGATGAAGAAATCGACTTCCCAATAACAACAACCACATCCAAAGCACCTATAAAAAATCATTAACATCAACCATGACAACCACTTCCTCGGCATCACTTACAACATCCACACCGTCCTTAGAAAATACATCTAAAACTTCATAAATTGGAACAATACAATCCTCAACACTTACATCAATAACCAAAACTTCAGCACCTACATCATCTAAACCATCCTCAACACTGACACCCACTACCACATCATCAACACCTATATCTACTACCACAACCTCAAAACATGCATCTACACTACCATCCTCCACAACTACAGTAACTACCACACCCTCCTTAAGTAAAGGAACTACCACATCCTCAACATATACATCTATCTCAACACCTACCCCAGAATATACCCCATCAACAACACTTATCCCAGAATCTACCCTATCACCAACACAACCAACCATGAATGGATCTGTAGTGGAAAGTGTAGAAGGTGAAAACAATTCCTCTGAAGATTGTGGACCAGATGGACGTTTAACTGTTCATGTTTGGAAAAAAATGTAAGTTACCAATCAAATCTTCCCACAAAGGTGTCTCATAATCCACCTCTAAATCATAATAAATCCCTACAACCATGGCATATATTTTTAATTTCGCCTTATCGAATCCAACTCTTCGACCCGTCAGGCATCGAAGAAAAATACCAAACAACAAATTCCAGATGCAAGGCAAAGAAGATTTCTTGAAATAACTTATCTTGGTTAAAGTTTTTTGATAACCCATTTCATTGAACATGTGAAGCACTTGTTCATTCGATACTTCATAGAAAGGGCCGACATTGGGAAGTTTTAGGATTTGAGCAAACATCTTGTTAGTTAATGTAAACTTCTTCTCAGTAGACAATTGAAAGGTAACGACCTTGATTGTCTTGTTGTACACCACAATGGAACCAGCAAGAGACAAGCATGTCAGCAGTACATAAAAAGATGTCGACATTGCGGTAGACAAAACAAAATGGTTCAAAGCAACGATGAACATCTTCAATTCGACAGGATACTGAGTAACATCAAGTTGAACTCGGTAATTAGTGATTTGAATCTTCATTAAAGGTTGAGAAGTAACGTTTGTAACCTTTGTAACTCATTTTGAAGAAATGAAAAGGAATTATGTGAATATTATGTGAATTATGTGTTTTATGCTTAATTATTAGGGTTTAATTAATTAAAAATAAAAATGAGCGTCAAAAATTAATTTTTAGATAAAGCCGATATCTATTAAGAAACTTGTAGTGGGCGTGACAAGGATTACGGATATATAAAGAATGCCAAAATCCGAGTTATAACGAAGAAGTTATGACCTGTCGAAGTTTCGCGACAAACCGACACGGTGCCGAATGTCGTAAAAAGTGAATTTTTGATAAACTACTTTTTAGCCTTAGTAATCTAAACGAAACTTATAGTATTCGTTAAACCGAGAATTTCGATAAAAAGAATGCCCAAATCTGACTCTGTATGAGGAAGTTGTGATTTTTCGAAGTTTCAGCTTAGCAGTAGACAGCTAAAAACTCGAATTTTAGATCGAGTGATTTTTAGCCGACACGACCTAAACGAGAATCGAAGGTCTCGTCATTGGTAGCACAACGGTAAAAAGTCTGACCAAAACGGACGTCGGATGAAGAAGTTATGAATTTTTAACGGATTTCCTGTCCCGGTCTGTTAAAAATAATAATATAAAAATTAAATTCAAAATTAGACGATGAAGTCTAAACGGAAGTTGTAGAGCGTAATTTTAACTATGCGTGCATATAAAGAACGTCAAAAACAGAGTTTGTATGCGAAAGTTATGGATTTTAGAAGTTTTTGCACAAAAATCGAGAAAATTCGCATAGTCACGTTTTTGCCACGTCACCCTCGCTTAGAACGTGCCACGTGTCCGAAATTGGTGAGTCAGGCGAGCCACGTGTCCGAGCTGCTGATTCATCTGAGCTCCTGATCTGATCTGAAGTGGTCCACTGAGAAGGCGACACGTACCCTCTTAGCACATGTCCGAACCCTCGCAAGGCTGCCACGGATGCCCTACTTCGGACCTAGGCTTCGGTCCAATCACAAGAAGCCAGCAGCCACTTCGCACGTGCAGCCCTCGTGCGATCCATCCCCTGTGAGCCCTCGTATCAGCACACTTGGAGGCTTCTCAGCCGTTGGATCAGGAGGCTCACTCCTATAAATAGGAGGGTGCGAGACCTCCCGGGTATATTTTGGAAAAGTGTCACTTTTAGCCCCCTAAACCCATATTTCTTTCATTTTATCATCCCCCGAAGCCCCGGTATCAATTATAACCCACGGAATACGACACGAAGTGCCCGAGAAGCCCGGAAAATTTATCTTTTCGGTTTCGAAGCCCGACCCTCGCAGAGCCCGGTTTCTCAATAAAACTTCCGGTTTTATTAGAAACGATCGTTTTAGGAAACGAATTGCTGCACGATTTTCATTAAATCAGGTGAGTGTGTAGTTACTTTCATCTTACACATAGATATGAAGTATTTTACATAAAATACGTGTTGTGTGAATATATATTGTTTGTTTATTTGAGATGGGTGTTGAAGGAATGATTTATACAGGTTTTTAAATAATTTAAACTGTATATGTATTTTTATCTACAAAAAATGTTGGGTAAAACATGGGTAGATGAAATAGTGGGTGTGATGAAAGGTGAGTTGGATAGATGAGATGATCAGTAATAGAGATCATGAGTTGAGAGTGAGTGGTGAAATGAAATCATGAGTTGATAGTGAGGGGCGAAGCCCTTACCCAAACGTATGGCGTGAGTGGTGCAATATGAGAAAAACCCTTACCCAAACGTGGGCCCCCGTCATTCAGCAGAGTATGGATGACAACCATGGACTATTCTAGACAATCTGTGGAACACTAGCAGGCCCGCAACCTGTAGGTGTAATGAACTATAAGTTCATTTGTTGTACTCTAAAAACCCATTGACATGTATTGCATGGGGAATACCTATAAATAATATTGTCGATAAATGAGAGCTATGGACTTAGCACCTGTTGAATAAACCTTGGCAGCTATGGACTTAGTGCCCGTTGTATAAACCCCGGTGACGAGGTGACTTTCTGTCTATTCCTTAGGATGAATCCTTAGGAAGGAGTGATAGTTGATTCTTAGGGTAAACCCTTAAGAAATAAATAAGATAATGGGGTTGGGGTAATTCGGTTGATTGGTTGATGTTTAAACATATTAAATTATGTATTGTGGGTTGAAAACCCTATATGCTCACCAGGCTTCCAAGCCTGAGCCACTCAGTTTTTTTATATTACAGGTAGTGGACCCCGAGCATAGTCGGATGATGATGATGAGTGATTTTTGGGATTATAGGCCAGTAGTTTTAAATAACGGTTGTTAGGCTTATAATGTCTTGTTTATGCTTTTGATCTGTATCGGAACATGACATCCCGTGGTTTTGATATAAATGGAAAATATATATTTCTTAAAGAAAGGTTTTGACAAACTTTTATCATGTTTTGTTTTGGGGACCAATTCCGCAACATCTTTTAAAAAGATTTCTCTGATTTTATTTTAAAAAGCATAAATTAAATCGGTCTTTTCTGGCCGAGAAATTAGGGGATGTCACAATTGGTATCAGAGCATTAGTTTAAGCGAACTAAGAAATTGTAGGATTTCTAGACTTAAACTTAGAATGCTAAGTGATGATTGTGAGATGAGTGTCTGCCATATTTTAGACACGAGCACTAGTTTATTTTAGGAAAGATGCCTAAAATGCTTTTATGTGCTAAATGATATATGTTTGTCATATATGCTATTATTTATTCGGATCTATGGTCTGTTGCCGACCGGATCTGGAAACCTTATGTGTGTAGGATTTTAAACGTATGATTACGATATTAGAACTAACATATAAACGTTTCGGAGTAATAACGAAGATTTAACGTCTATCGAAAATAAAGATCTAAATTCACCTACGATTGGTGTATATATCGAAATGGAAAGTACGCAAAGTGAATTCGGAAACGATAATCTGCAGCCTGAGCCAATCACGATGACTGGGGTGCAGGAAATGGTGCGTACGATGTTGGATGAACAGATGGAAGAAACAAAATGTTTACTTCAACAAAGTAAGGATGAACTTACTGTGCCAGTATGTCAGGCATCTGTTCTCGAGGCAACTATCAGGGTTGCTAAGTCTATTGAAGAAATGATCAATGACAGGACCGCCAACAAGGTTGAAGTTGACAAAAAGAGGAAACTTGAGGGGTCTTCAAGGCCCAACAAGAGTAACATATCCTCAAAGTCTGGCAAAAGAAGAGATAAAGGAAAATGGTGCGGGAAGTGCAAAAATAAACACTCTGGGAATTGTGACGGGAAGGTGAAGTGTTTTAGGTGTGGAGAAACAGGACATTACGCCAAGGAGTGTACGATTCCCAAGGGGGTGTGTTATGTATGTAAGGAAGAAGGCCATATTTCTAAGAACTGTCCGAAGAACAATGAAGTAACAAGGCCAAGTGCACCGCCGATGCCAAAGGAATTTTAGAATATCCTTGACGAAGCGATTAATAACGCTAGGAAGTAGAAGTAAAGACTTGATACCCGAAGATCAAGTTACGAAGTAGTAATGTAAATAGTAACAAGTGGTTTAGCCTATTAGAGGCATAGTATAGGGTAAACTTGAACCTTGGTGTAATCGTTTCAAGGAAATAATATAAACCCTGGTTTTGTCATCTGATGAATGAATGGTTGGTGTAATTCTTGAAGTTGTCCCATCGTCTGGAATTTCCATCACCAACCAAGTTGAAGAAGAATTGATCATTGAAGATACGCACGGAAGAAGTCCTAGTAGATTCTAGGAAAATTTTATGATTAATTGGACACATTCGTATGTGTTAAATTCTTTTGTGATTTTAGGACTTGGGGACTGCGAGACAGTACTTGGGACGAGTATGAGTAGGTGTGAATAGTAGTAGAGATCTATACTATTGGAAGCACAGGACTCACACTTGGATTAGGGAAAGTCACAAGGTTACCAAGGAACTCGTAATTGATTCCGTCTTATTCCAGTCTGTCGTTACCATTGTTTCGGTAATGACTAAGAAGATGATTGTTATTCCGACCCTAGTGGTCATATCAAATTGAGTCCGACTACGTTGAGTTTGTTATGTGGTTCAGAGAACCAAGTTCGATGTAGCAGTTGACTTAAGCCGAATTGAAGTGAAGGCTGATCAAAGCGATCAATAGAAGTATCGCGTTCGTTGTTAAAGAAGTTGGGTTAGGTTGTGTTCTGACCCAAAGGGATAAAGTGATAGCGTATGCATTGAGGCAATTGAAGGAGCATGAAAAGAACTACCCCACTCATGATCTGGAGTTGGTAGTGGTAGTATTCGCCTTAAAGATAGGGAGGCACTATCTTTATGGTACTAAATGCAAACTTTTCGCTGATTATAAGAGTCTTCAATATCTCTTTAATCAGAAGAAATTGAACATGAGGCAACGGCGCTGGCTAGAATTACTCAAGGACTACGACTGTGAGATACTTTACCACCCTGGTAAAGCAAATGTTGTTGCTGATGCTCTCAGTCGGAAGGTAAATCTTGAGAAGAGAAGGCCAAGAGCGCTGAAAATTGAAGTTGTCTCGACAATTGTGGAAAGTATAAAGAAAGCTCAGGAGGAAGCCTTGGAGAAAAATGACCGGAAGGAGGAACGTTTGGGTAAAACGTTGGTGTTTGATACAAACGGTCAAGGATTGAAGGTATTCAAAGATAGGATTTGGGTACCTAAGACGGTAGGAGTAAGAGGTCTTCTGATGGAAGAAACTCACAAAACCATGTACTCGATTCATCCCGGCAGTACGAAAATGTATAGGGATCTAAAAACCCTATTACTGGTGGCCGACGATGAAGCTCGATGTTATTAAGTATGTGGCTGAATGTGTAAATTGTGCTAGGGTTAAGGCACAACATCAGAAACCGTATGGGAGTTTAGAACCTTTACATATACCCATGGGTAAATGGGAGGACATTACCATGGATTTTGTGACTAAACTGCCCAAAACAAGGAACGGTCACGACATGATTTGGGTGGTCGTTGATCGCTTCACTAAGAGTGCACATTTCATAGCAGCCAACGGGAAATGGTCTATGGATAAACTTGCGAATTATTACGTGAAGGGAATTATGAGGCTTCACGGTGTTCTGATAACGATTGTATCTGATCGTGATAGCCGTTTTACCTCAAGGTTGTGGAGGAGTTTATAAGAGGAATTGGGTACCAAGTTGTGTTTGAATACAGCTTACCATCCGTAAACCGATGGTCAGAGCAAACGAACAATTCAAACCTGGGAGGATATGCTGAGAGCATGTACCCTGGAATTCCAAGGTAACTGGGGTAAACACTTACCTCTAGTAGAATTTTCCTATAATGATAGTTTCCACTCGAACATCTAGATGGCACCTTATTACGCTTTGTATGGGGAAAAGTGTCAAACGCCGTCATGTTGGCTGGAAACTGGGGAAAAGCAGTTTATGGGACTTGAAATAGTCCATCAGACTGCTGAAAATTTGAAAGTGATAAGGGAAAGGATGTTAGCTGCTCAAGAGATCCATGCTGACAATAAAAGACATCTGATATCATTCGAAGTTGGAGATTCGGTTTTACTTAAAGTCTCGCCGTAGAAGGGACTTATAAGATTTGGTAGAAGGGGAAAGTTGAGTCCAAGGTTTATTGGACCATTTAAAGTTCTTCTGAGGATCGAGAATCAAGCTTACAAGCTAGAATTACTGGAAGAACTAAAGGGTATTCATAACACCTTTCGTGTGTGTTATTTGAGAAAATTCACGGGGGGAGTGCCCGACATAATTCCCATTTCTGAATTAAGGTTGGATGAAAACAGGAGGTTAATGGAAGAACCTGAGGCAATCGTTGACCGTAAGACTAAAAAGTTGTGACGCAAGATGGTCGATTTAGTGATTGTGCGTTGGAAACATACGAATGGGCCAAATCTCACCTGGGGAAAAACTGAGAGTAACATGATGAGTCGCTACCCGTATTTGTTTGCCGATGTGTGATTTCGGGGACGGAATCATCCTAAGGGGGAGAGAATTGTAATGCCCGTGTTTCTAGGCTAGGCATTAATATTGACATTATAGTCTAGGTTAACCTTTGTAACTCATTTTGAAGAAATGAAAAGGAATTATGTGAATATTATGTGAATTATGTGTTTTATGCTTAATTATTAGGGTTTAATTAATTAAGAATAAAAATGAGCTTCAAAAATTAAATTTTAGATAAAACAGATATCTATTAAGAAACTTGTAGTGGGCGTGACAAGGATTACGGATATATAAAGAATGCCGAAATCCGAGTTATAACGAAGAAGTTATGACATGTCGAAGTTTCGCAACAAACCAGCACGGTGCCGAATGTCGTAAAAAGTGAATTTTTGATAAACTACTTTTTAGCCTTAGTAATCTAAACGAAACTCGTAGTATTCGTTAAACCGAGAAGTTCGATAAAAAGAACGCCCAAATCTGACTTCGTATGGGAAGTTATGATTTTTCGAAGTTTCAGCTTAGCAGTAGACAGCTAAAAACTCGAATTTTAGATCGAGTGATTTTTAGCCGACACGACCTAAACGAGAATCGAAGGTCTCGTTATTAGTAGCACAACGGTAAAAAGTCTGACCAAAACGGACGTCGGATGAAGAAGTTATGAATTTTTAACGGATTTCCTGTCCCGATCTGTTAAAAATAATAATATAAAAATTAAAGTCAAAATTAGCCGAAGAAGTCTAAACGGAAGTTGTAGAGCATAATTTTACCTACGCGTGTATATAAAGAACGTCAAAAACGGAGTTCGTATGCGAAAGTTATGGATTTGAGAAGTTTTTGCACAAAAATCGAGAAAATTCTCATAGTCACGTTTTTGCCACGTCACCCTCGCTTAGAACGTGCCACGTGTCCGAAATTGGTGACTCAGGCGAGCCACGTGTCCGAGCTGCTGAGTCATCCGAGCTCCTGATCTGATCTGAAGTGGTCCACTGAGAAGGCGACACGTACCCTTTTAGCACATGTTCGAACCCTCGCAAGGCTGCCACGGATGCCCTACTTCGGACCTAGGCTTCGGTCCAATCACAAGAAGCCAGCAGCCACTTCGCACGTGCAGCCCTTGTGCGAGCCATCCCCTGCGAGCCCTCGGATTAGCACACCTAGAGGCTTCTCAGCCGTTGGATCAGGAGGCTCGCTCCTATAAATAGGAGGGTGCGAGACCTCCCGGGTATATTTTGGAAAAGTGTCACTTTTAGCCCCTAAACCCATATTTCTTTCATTTTATCATCCCCCGAAGCCCCGGTATCAATTATAACCCCCGGAATACGCCACGAAGTGCCCGAGAAGCCCGAAAAATTTATCTTTTCGGTTTCGAAGCCCGACCCTCGCAGAGCCCGGTGGTGCTACAACACTCATGAGTGCTCATAAGTTCTGAGTATTGGATTCAACCCACGCTCATTTGAATCACTTCATGGATTTTATCACGAGTGATCATGAGACGATAATATCTTATATTCTTCAAACCTAGAGATATGAGTTGTTACTATGAGTTGGTTATACATTGATTGCACGAAAACGCATTGGTAACTCGATATTATAAAACGTGTCTTTGTGTATGATTCAACAAGTAGTAGAACAAGCCATATGAGTCGAAGTTTATCCATTCCTTTTACCCTTAAAGGGATAAAAGCGATATCTGTGGGCCCCTCGATGATTTAGTGATGACACCCTAAGTGCTTGGCCAAGCCTGGACTGATTTGATTTGTTCAATTAGTCGGTCGTCATAAATCGGAAATTGGGAAACAACAAATGGACAGAGAGAATGATTATAATCCATGTCTCAGTCCATATGATATCTAGAATGGAGGAATATATGATCCCTTATCTAATGGACAAGTCATTGACAAGGTCAGAGTTCGACAGCGGCTGTAAGAGATACGATTGCCAGTTAGGTTTTGAAGTCATACTCAATAATAGTTTTAGACTTATCCAAGTGGGAGACTGTTGGATTAATGTCTAAGTCCATAACTATATTTGGTATGTACTTGACCCGACCCGGCATGGTCCATTTGGGTTGCACTTCACCGGCACAATTTATATGGATAGTCTTTTGAGAATAGTATATTTATGATTTATATTAATATATTATAAGTTCTAATATATTAATATGGAATCATATTATTTAATTAGTATTGATCAAGAATTAATTTAGAATTAATTAAGTGATCAAAAAGAACTAATTAAATATGGACTCTTATATATATGGAATGGGCCAAGTTCATTTAGGTTGGGCTAAGCTTTAATGGATGGTCCATGGAGCTTTTAACCCATGGATCCTATGTAAATGAAAGGTCATGGGTATTAGGGTTTACATGGATGTAACCTTAATCCTCCATAATATATAAAGGGGTCCTTGGCTCACAAAATTGGTACAAGTGTGTGAAAATAAGAGTGGGCCGATTTTAGTGTGCATACATATTCTCTCAAGTTCTTCCAAGGTGTTTTGGTGATTTGTGATTCCATTTGAGGCTTCCACACTATTGGGGCTAAGCTCTTAAAGCATGAAGACATCAAGCTACATCAAAAGGTATGTCATCTAACTAGAACTTTGTAGTATAGGTTCTTCAAAATATGCTAGTTAGGATGAAACCTTGGAATAGTTAATATTTGCATGTATAATAGAGAAAACATAGATCCAAGGTTTATAGGGTTGCATGTACACCATAGGAGTGTTAGAATGCTCAAAACCCAACAGAATCCTTAGGAAGGAGTGATAATTGATTCTTAGGGTAAACCCTTAAGAAATAAATAAGATAATGGGGTTGGGGTAATTCGGTTGATTGGTTGATGTTTAAACATATTAAATTATGTATTGTGGGTTGAAAACCCTATATGCTCACCAGGCTTCCAAGCCTGACCCACTCAGTTTTTTTATATTACAGGTAGTGGACCCCGAGCATAGTCGGATGATGATGATGAGTGATTTTTGGGATTATAGGCCAGTAGTTATAAATAACTGTTGTAAGGCTTATAATGTCTTGTTTATGCTTTTGATCTGTATCGGAACATGACATCCCGAGGTTTTGATATAAAAGGAAATTATATATTTCTTAAAGAAAGGTTTTGACAAACTTTTATCATGTTTTGTTTTGGGGACCAATTCCGCAACATCTTTTAAAAAGATTTCTTTGATTTTATTTTAAAAAGCATAAATTAAATCGGTCTTTTCTGGCCGAGAAATTAGGGGATGTCACATTTCAACACATTGTAGAGATCATTCAGTGAAAAATAGTCGAAACTGTGTTGTGTCTTTATCATAAGGCTAACATTTTGCCATTATTTGAGAAGTTCCATGATAAAAGTTAGATTGAATTCCATTGTAGACCTTGTAATTCCATATTTGTTACATTTGAATATGAGTTCATTCAGACGGTCATAGTAGAGCTCAATGGATTCTCCTTCTTTTTGCTTAAACTCTCCCAACTCTAACAGACATTGTTTGACTGAACTAATCTTTGTTTTCTCACTGCCTTGATACTTCTCCTTCAGTGTATCCCAAATCTCCTTTGAAGTGTTACAGCTTCGCACATAATTGTATACAACTGGAGGAAGAGCACCATAGAGTTCACACATACATTTCTTTTCATTTTGTTGTAGTTTCTTAGCCTGTTCTGCAACATCTGGATTATTAGGAGCAGTTCCAACACTTTGTACAACAGTATGAGGACGAACATCACCAATGATGCATTTCCAGAGATCCTCATTTATTCCATTCAAATAGTCCTCCATACGATCATCCCATTGATTGTAGAACTCAGGAATCAACATAGGAATTTTAGTGGATGAACCAAGAAGATGAGAGTATGAATTCATGGTGTTCATGTTAAAGCTCGCCATTGTTGTACGGACGAAATTTGTGAAAAGCTTTAGAAATTGAGATTTGATTGACAAAACTTCCAAAAAACTGACACAAAATACTCGATCTAACAAACCGTAAGCAGAATCGAATCAAAACAGATGATCTGTGATGATTTTCAGAAACAAAAGAGCGGAATATTTTGAATCTAGAATGAGACTCAAAACCTTTTGAAACTAAGAAAATCAGACCAAAACTGAATGAATCCTGCTCTGATACCAAATGTAGTTACAGTTAATCGAGTATATGAAACTAGATCGGAGTATTTAAAGAATTATGAACACGAGATGTTAATATAATCTGGTTGGCTCGATTACGCTTTTTGGAAATACAGAGAAATATCAGAGAGTACAAGTTCAATGCAAAAGCTAATCCCTAACTCTAGTATTTATCCCATATATATAGGGATAAGGAAAGCATGCAAAAAATATAAAGGACTAAGACACTTAAGCTTTGATACAAAATGCCATTATAATAAACAAACATACAAACATACTTCGACACTTACAACGACTCAGACAAACTTCGACACCTCACAACAACTTTCGACCTCAACAGTCTCAAGTCTCAATATATCTTTGTATCTTCATGGGGGATCGAGAACCTGGACTTGTGCGCTTCCTCCAACACTGTCTGTCGGACCCCTCCAGAAAATGGAATCCAAACCCGACCGCATTGGGTCAACAGTCTGTGACTATCAGTAGAAATCTGTAAATCTGACCTCCGATCCTCTCATTCTTCAAATTTTCCCTCTTGACTCCCTCAGCCTGAGCCTCCCTGGTCAAAACCAGAAGTGGGGAGTCGATGGTCATCCTCAAACAATACTTTCGGACAGAGAGCACTACCAGCCTTGCGGCTCAAAGTGTCAACAACCACATTGGCCTTCCACGAATGATAGAGAATCTCCCAATCATAATCCTTGACCAAGTCAAGCCATATGAACTGCATGATGTTCATATTCGGATGATCCATAAGATATCTCAAACTCTTTTGATCAGTATAGATGGTACATCGGACCCCATAGAAATAATGACGCCAAATCTTGAGGGCGAAAACTACATCCCCCAATTCTAAATCTTGCGTCGGATACTTGGCCTCATGAAACTTCAACTGCATGGATGCATAAGTTATGACTCTACGTTTATACATTATTACCGCCCTAAACACGTGATAGACGCGTCACAAAATACTACAAATTCCTCAACACCCTCAGGAAGGATCAATGTTGGGCCTCACATATGTTCCTCCTCAGAGTCTCAAATGTAGCCTACTGCTCAGGCCCCCAATGGAAATCCATACTCTTCTTCGTCAGGCCAGTCAGGGGAACAACAATATTCCAGAAATCTTGAATAAATCTCCTATACTAACCAGCCAACCCTAGAAAACTATGAATCTCATATGGGGACTTCTAAACCTCCCACTGCATCGTTGCCTCAATCTTGGCAGGAACAACTAGAATCTCATTCTGATTGATGAGGTATCCCAGAAAACTGGACCTCTCGTAATCAGAACTCACACTTGGAGAACTTGGCATAAAGCATCTCCTGTCTCAGTACTCCAAGTAGCTCTCTAAAATCCTCTTCATGTTGTTCCCTGGTGTTGTAGTATACCATGATATTATCAATGAAAACAATCACTGAACGTTCAAGCATCGGCATACATACTCGGTTCATTAAATCCATGAATGTTGCAAGTACGTTGGTGAACCCAAACGACATTACCACGAACTCGTAATGGCTATAACGAGTTCATAACGTTGTCTTCTCCACGTCGTCCTCCCTGACTCTCATCTAGTTGTAGCCCGACCTCATATCAATCTTGGAAAACCAAGATGCACCCTACAACTGATTGAAGAGGTCATCAATCCTAGGGAGTGGATATCGATTCTTCACTATCAACTTGTTCAACTCCCGATAAGCTATACACATATGATGAGACCCATCCTTCTTCTTTACAAACAGAACCAGTGCTCCCCAAGGTGAACTTCTCGACCAGATAAACTACTTGCCCAACAGCTCCTGAAGTTTAGAGGACAAATTGTGCATCTCTGGTGGTGCGAGGTAATATGACGTCTTAGCAATCGACGCCGCTCCCGGAATCAGATTGATCCTAAACTCCACCTACTTCATTGGAGGCACATCGGGTAAATCCTCCTGAAATACATCTGGAAACTCTCTGACCACTAGCACATCTGAAACCCAAGTTCTCCCCTTATCCCGAATGTCAACCAGATATACGAGATAACCCACACATACATGCTAAAGATACTGCCGAGACCTGGCAGCTGAACAAAAGGTCGAACCAACCCTGGTACCCTCTCTATAAATAGTAAGTTCTCCCCCACTTGGGGTTCGAACTATCTGCAGCTGTCTCTCGCAGTCGATCATGGATCCAAACTTGCTCAACCAATCCATCCTTACAATCACGCATACATCCCCTATAAGGATGTGAATCAAGTCAATCAGATAATACACCCCGAATATCTATAAATTACAATCCCAAAAAACACTCGTGTGAGCTCATGGATTTGCGCAGACAAGGTTTGAAAAAGAAAACCTTGAATTAACTTAATGTCATTGATCACTTATAATAAAGTTCTAGTCAATTCTCTAAAATGATTAACTCAACAATGTGATCAATATAAACTAATATGAAGTATGAACAATGTAAATCAAATAAGAAAAATAAGAATATAAGATAGAATGATTAACTGCATGATTGTTTGATTTAATCGAAGTGAAAAAGGTGCACAACTTGTTTCAACTACAAAGGTTGGCAATTCCTTATATAGTCAAGGAGTTACTAAAAGACAAATGTTGAAGAAGGTGCGAATCGACTGGAGAGGGACTGAAGGTCAACAGCCTGACACTACCATTGTTGTTGATCTTGTTTCTTGTATTATACTACAAGACACATAGTAAAATACAAAACAGTACACACTTCTAAACATCAAAGAATCTTGGACGTAGTCTTCATCCCGGATTGCCTTCACTTTGGAATTCTCTTAACCTCGGACATTCTTCAATCTTGGACATGCTTCATCTCCAATTGCTTAAGAATCACTTTTCATGTTCTATCAATCTCCCCTATGTGACCTTAGAAATCTCTGACTCTTCATTTGGCTTCCTCGAAAGCAAACAAGTAAGAACTTTGGAGCCAGCTTCTGAACTCGATGTACCTCTAGAGATGCTCAATGAATTTATTTTTGATGTGTTCCGAAGATTCACTATTGGCAACAATGGTAATGAATTTTTGAATAATCTTCGTTAGAACAAGATGTTTGTCAAGAACTCAGAAAAATTCTTTTCGATTTGTCTTTTTCTTTAGATAGACAAATCTGAGCTAAGGTTCTTCAATGGGGTCTTCGGCTAGCATCTGTGCTTCTGAAAGCTCGGTGCTAATTTTTGCCAAAAGATTATTTGTTCCAAACAGATGAGTAAACTCCACAGTGGTTATGCAGTATTGAACAGCGTAATCCTTCAGAAAGCTTAGAGAAGTATTGAATGCTCCAATGTTAGATTCAGATGCCTGTCTGTACTTGAGATGAAAAATGATGGTGAGAATGTCATTTGGATTTATTGAAGGAAAATCTGCATCAGTTATTGTGATGGTCCCTTAAGTTTTTCCGAGATATAAAGTTCTTGTAGAGAAGACAATTGACATCAGACTTGCTTAGAACCTTGTTCCCAAATCCAACAAATTTTGTGATTCTTTTTCGAGACCACACTTCCTTTTGAGGTCGTGCATTCATGGAATAGACATTTCTCAATCTCTCATGTTCAGTTCCGATGATGGTTTGTGGGTCATCAGATGGATGAAATGGTACGAACTTGACATAGAAACGTCCATGAAGAGAGATTGGATGTCAAGTTGGTCCGAATCATTTTCTGGGAGATCAAAACTCATGAAAGGCACAAAGTTAATGTCATGAAGAATTCCTTCTTGGAATAACGAGGAAATGCCTAGCATTGATTAGGATTATCTTTCAACCCTTGGATTCGAATGATTTCTTCAAGAGCTTGCTTCATTATTTTTTACTAGCCCTCATACTTTTTCAACGGCTTCATTGGTATTTCTAATTCGAATGCGATCCTTTTCCTTTTTTCTTTGATTGGATCTATCGGAGTGGAGATGGAGAAGATGATTTGTTGAGCAACTTGAGTAAATGGTAATTTCGAAGAAGGAGGAATCAAAGGGTCTTCCGATAACTCATCAGGTTTCTTGATAGGAGAACCTTCATCAACTAAAACTATTCTCGGAGCAGGAATTGGAGGAGGCATTGATTGAGTGGCTCGAAAAGCATCAGTTGTTTGCTTTGTTTTTAACTTATCCATTTCTCAACTCCGCTTAAACGCTTCTGCTAGATTTGACGGCCAACAAATAGAAGACCATTTCTTATTTTCTTTTTTTGAGAGGATTTTGGTGATGAAAGGTTGTTCCTTGATGGATTGAAGACATAGAATTGTGTGGCTCACCATATCGTTGTCATCAAATTCATCTTCTGCTTTAAAAGCTTCACCTTCAATGATTTCTTCATCAGATGTTTCGTCTCGAAGCTAGAATTCCGAGATAGGCTTCCATTGAACTAGCCTTTCTCCCCCTCTTGAATGGGAGGGTCTGGCTTCCAATGCAAGCAAAGCATCAGGTTTCAAATCTTCTAACCTTTCAAATAACCATTTAAAACTCATGTTATTTTTCTTAGAAAGCTTTTCATAGGCATCTGTAGTTAGAGCTTGGGCTTTGAGACAATCGAAAGCTTCTTCCATGGTTATCAGAAGTTCATCAAACTTGTGGTTCGGAGTATCCACAAAATTTTGAGCTGATCAAATAACCTTGAAGAGAACCTCGTGCATAAACATATTCATGCCATCTTTGCGCTTGATCTCATTCTCCAATCATTGGATTTGTTTTTCATGACAAACATGAGTCTGGTTGATAAGCTCATTGGTAGCGGAAATAATGTTGTCGTGGATCTTCAACATTATAGAAGTGGTGGAGAGGTGATGGTCAAACATCATAAATCAAGCAATTCTCCTAGGCTATCAAAAATCATAAATCAGACAATTTTGTCATGCAAATCCTGAAAGATCCATAGTCTACAACAAGCATGCAATTCTATCATATCATCAATTCACATATCAAGTGTGGGTATCTTAGGGAATAATTTCATTGGATCTGGCTGATTGTACACATTGCATCCTCTCCGTTGATCATTTTAGAGTTAATTTTCAAAATATTTTGCAAATCCTCAGTTTGAGTCTGGAATCACACAAGTGTTCATCCAATTCTCTCAAACCAGGGCTCTGATACCAACTTGTAACATCCCAAAAACCATAGTGAAACTTTTTTGAGTTTCAAAGTCATTTTCATAAAAACCATGTAACAATCAACCATTGTTTTCTTAAAAATATCATAACAAATAAGAGTTTCAAAACATCAATCAAATCATAAAAATCCATAAAATGATATGTACGATCAAGCCTTCTCCTTGCCTCGATCATCTAAAGTACCTGAAACATTGAAATCCACAAGTATAAGCCAAGGTTTAGCGAGTTCCCCAAAATACTCGACACATTATAACAATAATGATTACAATACATGCATATAGGGTTTGTTGGATCGTGGCCTCAACCCAACCATCCATGGTTTGTTGGCATATCGCCTCAACCCAACCATCCAGGGTTTGTAGGTATATTGCATCAACCCAAACATCCCGGGTTTGTTGGTCTACTGCACAAAGCAATACCACCTCAACCCAACCATCCAAGGTTTTTGGGCCTCCTTCCTTAACGCAACCACCAATATGTTAACATATGCAACATATAATCAATGACCAACAAGTACAAGTAATCAAACAGATCTACCAATCTAACAGATCACTACAGCCTATCAACATCTTATATACCAGGATACATAACATAACCTAGTTGGTTGGCATTGTTGTCTTCGACCCACGAGTACAATGAGGAAAACTCACCTCAAAGTCCAAAAGATAGCTGAAATGATCACTGCTACAAATGTCGGCTTTATAGGTCACCTATACAACAAATTGGGACCAAGCCTCAATCTACTACTGAAATTAGTCCATTTGACCTAAAGTCAAACTTGGTCAATGGTCAAAGTCATTGGTCAACGGTCAAAGTCAATATTCCAAGGTCATAGAGTCAGTCGTCACGTCGTGACCATCTATTGGTCACGTCGTGATATAATAAAACAAAATAGTCATGGTTCTTCCATCGTCATGTCGTGACACCCAAGTTGTCTATTCGTGACGATGTTCTAGACAGAAATGAGATCTAAGCTCTTAATTCATTAAGCCTTGAAATTTAGACCTTCCAGAAGGCTTTCTCTATCCTAGAACACCATAAAAATCGTAGCTTTTTGGACATGCATGTCCTAAACACAAGCTAGGGTAAAACAAGAAAAGAATATGGTTAGGATCTAATGCAAGGGTCCCAAAACCTGACCATATTTCATATCCAACACTTATCTCATCAAATGGACATTGGAGATCCATAAAGTTGGCAACTTTATGGACCCTCATCGCTATATCCAAGCCTAGACATGAAGAATAGTGCATAAAAAACCTAGATCTAAGCTTATTGACTCATAATGCATTAAACTTGTAAACTTACAAGGGTCCAAAAGGTGTGAAAATGGATGATGGTGAAGCTTGAATGTTGAGTTGATGCACAAATCTCTATCTCTCCTTCTTCTTTGCTAGAACACACCTAAATGGAGCTCAAACTCAACTATGGATGATTAGGGTTTCAAGGGGGAGTGTTAGGAGGTGATGGAGGTTGAATGTGGGCTAACCCTAGTCCTCACTTCCTTTAAATATGAAAAAATCCCCGAAATTAGGGTTTGGCTTGCAACAGGTCTCACGTCGTGACCCTTAAGTGGTCACGTCGTGACTCCTAAACATATGTGCGTTTCTTCCAGCGTAGTCACATCGTGATCGGGGTTAAAACTCCAAATAATTTTATCAGAGATTCAGAAAAAGTGTTTACTTTGAACTAGGTGTTATATATTTTATTGTTTCCATCATCAAGTTACCGGAATACGCAATAGTGTCGTCTCTCATCACCGAAACTCGTCGGGATCACCGCCAAACACCTTCATCGGAGGTCCGACAAAAACCCCACAAATTTTTTCCACCCAACCCTGTGGTAGCCAGCTGCGACAACCTCTTCATAATTTATTAGACTCCTCTATATCCCACACAATGCACAACAAACCCAGTGGTGGTGGTGACCGGGTGATGGTGGTGATGCATGTTGTCGCAAGTGACTACTGCCATCGTTTGATGTAAAAGGTTGGTGGGGTTTCCAGCGAACCTCCAATGAAGGTGCTTGGCAGTGATTCCGACGATTTACGATAATGAGAGGCGACATTTTTACGTATTTCGGCGCTTTGTGGTAGAACTAATAAAATTAAAAAGAATCAGTAGTATACATTAAAAATAAATTAATAATCCAATAAAATAATATTTATTATATAAAAAAATAATAAACTAAAAGTAATAATCCAATAAAAATGAAGTAATCCGAAAACAGAAATTAAAAAAAATTAACTAAAAATAAATTAATAGACCAATAATTTAATATTTATTAGGATATAAATATTATATATTAAAAATAAAACTTATTAATATATAATAAACAAATATAAAAGACTTACTACGATAAAAAAATTAACTAAATTAAATTAATAATCCAATAAAATAGTATTTATTAATATATAAATATTATATATTAAAAATAATCTTTATTAATATATAATATTTCAATTAAAAAAATCCAATAACGAAGAAATTAAAAAATAATTAAAAGAAATTAATAATGTAATAAAATAATAATTATTGATATATAAATATTATATATTAAAAATAATATTTATTAGTATATAATAATTCAATGAAATTAAAAATAATATATGCATAAATTATCCTTATAGATTGGTTGCAAAAATGGTCAACAAGAGCAATTTGTTATTTTTTAAAAGTTAACAGTCAAACTGTTAAAATTAAGAGAAGAGTGACCAAAACTACAATAAAACTTGTGTAAAATTAAGTAATCTATAACTTTTCAAAGATTTAGACCTTAGCCACATAAAATAAGAAACCATTACCATTTTTGCAATTTTGTGTAAATGTAATTTTTCCTAACATTCTAGCTAACAAAATAATATTTTTTAATAAAAACTAGTTCATAAACTAACCACAAATACAAAATGTTATTAAAATATAAACTAGGGTTATATTGTATGAATATTATTAAAAGATATTATAAATATTATCATATAAAATCAATTACTAACCAAGAGTTTGTAAGTATTTTTAGGTTGAAAAGACGATTTTGCATTCCATATTATACTCCTTATTTATATTGAGTTTTCTTTATCTCGTTATTTGACATGACAATCAAATTCCGATCAAACGAGGGCTGCTATTAAGACACCCTTTTAGACTCCTTTGACACCCAATTTAAAAGTCAAAAGCTTTTTGTATTGGAAATATGGATTTTTGTATTGGGAATTTACGCTAGACCACCTAAGATTCAATAAAGAAACATATTTGGACAATTTACAGTTTAGTTCCTTATAAAAAAACAAAATGACAACTTTAGCTATTAAATCTTTTAAATCAAACTCACATTTCATACAGACATATTGTTAATAATTTTATACATTTCAACTTTTTTTTTCTTTTAACGTAAATTGTTTTTATACATTTCAAATTTTTTTTCTTTTGGCGTAAATTGTTGTTTTACTGGTCATAAATTTCAATTGAGCAACCACTAACCAGATTTTGAAGAATGTGTCGTTAATAAGAATTAAATTTATTATATTGAGCAACCACTAACAGTCAACAAACCAAAATCAAGGTAAATAATCTATTCTAAATCTGAAATCAATTTTTGAAGTATTTATCATAATGCCGCCACCTTCACTGTCACCGGTGGTCCGACGGTGGTATACCGACGAGTATAGAATAGAGTGTTCCGGAGTTGAAAGTGAGAGTGAAGAGTGGAGAATTCTGTCGAGAATCGAGGTTCCATCACCATGGTCAATACCTTCATTCTTGTCAAGACCATATACGATGGCAGCAACCATGAGTTCGTTGAAGTATTCCGTATGAAGGAAGAATCGGAGAAGACAGCGGAGGGAAAGAGATGACGGCAGTGGTCGACGGGAGCATAGGTGGTGTTGCGTCTTTTTCTGCTGGTGTGGTGCTCGTTCTGACTCCTGTGTCGGGTTTCGATCGTGAAGCCGGTGTTTTAAGATACAAAGAAAAGAGGAAGAACAGGAAGTTGATTCCTGTGAGAGTGGAGAGACGAAGAGAGGCAAAAGAGACGATGGATTTTGAGTGGAGGCTAATGAATTCTAGGGTTTTTGTTTTATTTATATGGAGACTATATTGGGGGTTACAGATGGGCTAACAAGATGGGCTAATAGATGGCCTCACACATTTTTAATGAAATGGTCATTTGGAGTTTGGACTATCACGTTTTCTACACTATGAAATGGGCATTTTTATAAAACATATTTATTTTTAAATTAGTATTTACTAATATTTTTATAAAACATATTTATTTTTAAATTAGTATTTCATATATAATTTTATTTTTTATAAATCTATATTTTTTCTGCAGTGTTTAACAAAAAAATGTGGAAACCGAATGGAAATAATTCAAATGAAGGCGTTGAGAACATGACGGCGACATCATCGTTTTCTACCACGCGCGTATTATATTTATCATGATATTAACATTTTTTATCATTGTGTTACAATTTGTTGCCAAAGTTTTTTTTAATAGGTATTTGACTCTCGTGATGAGTTGATGGAATGGGTGCAAAACATTGCATTCTCTCTAGGTTATGTCATCGTGATGAGAAGATCAAAAGCAAAAAATGGCGTAGTGTCTTATATCACACTTATTTGTGATCGTGGTCGTGAATACGAAAGCAAAGCAACAATTAAAAATTCTGGAACCAAAAAAATCAATTGTAACTTTCAATTGGTAGGTTCGTATATCAAAAAATATGACGGTTGGACCCTCAGGGTGATATGTGATCAACATAATCATCCACCTGCACAATATATGGAGGGACATGCTTTTGCTAGGCGGTTGAAAGAACACGAGAAACAATTGGTGGCTGACTTGACAAATATGAATGTTACACCACATGACATACTCTCAACAATAAAGGAACGCGACGAGAATAATGTTTCTACACTAAAAACCGTATACAATGAGCGTCTCAAGCTTCGCTCGTCCCGGAATTACGGAAAAACTCCAATGCAGGTTAGTATATCCAACAAGTAGTATTTTAAATTTAATTTATATATTAAATTTTTTATTAATTAATAGTATTTAAATATAGGTTCTAATGGAAATTTTGAACGAGAAACATTTTGTTACGGATTTCTCAGTAAACAGTATTTCAAATGAATTGGAAAATCTTTTCTTCACTCATCCACGGTCGTTGAATATATGGAAGACATTTCCACACGTTTTGATTATAGATGCAACATACAAGACCAACAAATATGGTATGCCTTTTGTTCAGATTGTTGGCACAACTTCAACCAACAAGACATTTAGCATAGCTTTTGCATTTATCTTTAATAAAAAGGAGGAGAACTATAATTGGGTGTTAACATGTCTAAAGTCCACACTAGACAAGTGCATGCACCCACACGTTATAGCCACAGACAGGGAATTGGCACTGATGAACGCATGTCAACAAGTTTTCCTCGGTGCCACTCGGTTACTTTGTAGATGGCACATTACTGAAAATATTAGAAAGCGTTGGAGGAGAAGATTCAAGATAGACGATGAGTGGAAAGCCTTTTGTATAATGTGGACTGTACTTGTTGACTCTCCAATATGGATAGTGTACAATGAAAACTACAAAACACTCCAATCGATGTTGAGAAAATATCAAGGTACAAATCTTATTATTTTCTAACTAGTTATTTATGATTTTAGATTATTTTTATAGATAAATAACATTTATATAATTGCAGATGTTTTAAATTATCTGGATGAAGTTTGGTTAAACAAATATAAGGAAATGTTTGTCTCAATCTGGATCGATCAACATCTCAACTTTGGACAACGAACTACAAATAGAGTTGAGAGCGCACATTCAAATCTAAAGAAGTACTTGGATGGCACAAATTCTTCTCTTGATAAATTTATCGGTTGTCTTGATCAATTTGTGAGGTCTCAACTTCCATCGATACATGATAGTCTTGAAAAGAGTAGAATTGTTCGTAAACGGGAACACGACTTGCCATGTTTTAAATTATTGTGGGGTTCAGTGTCACATGAAGCTCTCGATAAACTAGTTGGGGAACTTTATCGGTTGAGTGAAAATCAAATTGACTCATCAAATTGTGGTTGTAAACTATAACATAGTTGTGGCTTACCATGTGCTTGCATGTTATTAGTTTACTTGAACGCGGGTGAGTATAATCAACAAGTATTTTTTTAATTTTAATTAATATATTGAATTTTTATATATTAATGGTATTTCAATACAGGTGGGTATATTCCATTAGAATCGATAGATATATTCTGGAGAAAGCTTGATTTATCAGAGTCAATTTCGGTAGCTAATGAGGATATTCGTTGTGAGGATGATTTAGAAATGATTAAAGGAAACTTCTATCAACAGTCAAAAGCAGGAAAAAAAAGTATGATAAGGAGGCTAAGAGATATTTTCCTACCAAGTAAAACACGCATTAAGGAACCCGCAATTCAAAAAAATACTCGTGGACGACCAAACTTGAAGAAACAACAACAAAAATTTAAGAATAGATTTAGTGGGTAGATAAGTAAAAAAAATTATATAAATTTAAAAGTAGATTTAGTGAATGTACGAATAGAAGTTCCAAAAAATGATATAAATTTATCGATTATAATATTTTATAATAGTATTGCATGAACAAATATATGAAAAAAAAATGGTTCATATGAATTTCGAACACTTCTTGTTTTAAAACTTTATATGGCCACAAACGATAAAAATGTGTCCCCTTATCAATTGTAAAACAAGGAAAACTTTAAAATATAAAAATTTAAGAATAGATTTAGTGGGTAGATAAGTAAAAAAATTTATATAAATTTAAAAGTAGATTTAGTGAATGTACGAATAGATGTTTTAAAAAATAATATAAATTTATCGATTATAATATTTTATAATTGTATTGCATGAACAAATATATGAAAAAAATGGTTCTAAATGATATAATTAATTTTTAGGGAGTAAATTTGATACAATTAATTTTTAGGGATGAAATTTATAAACAATAAAGACATGTTGAAAAGTAGGAGATAATCATATTTTAAAAGTCAAATAATGATTGGTTGTAGCCAAATGAGTGTCAAATGAGTGTCCTTTAGACAACCCCTCAAATGAGGGCTCTACACAACCCTCCCTTGTTGCCACGCCATCGCCAAACAAATGATCATATTTTTCGTCAAATAGTGGTTGAACTTCGTTATCGAATAAATTCTTGGCGGCAGGTTCGTCCTAAGAATCTGTTATTAATAATATAATACAGTATATCATTAAAAAAATAATTAGTAATATGCATGCGTATAAAATAATCACCTTTAATTTCATTTTAGTAAAACTATTATTTAAAAATTGTGTAGACCAGCCGGCGGCTAAGTATGATTGTGCATATTCATATTTTAGATTTTCAATAAGACAAAATTGTAAAAATAATATATGTGGTTTTTAGAAAATTGTCATTTGTTAGAAAAAATTATTGGTTCAAAATCAGAATTTTACGGTGGGTTTGGCCCAAATTTTTTTAATATTATTAAAATGATGAATTTATTCTTTTTAATTTGATTTTTTATTTTCCTATTATTAAATCAACTAAAAATACAAAAAAAAATATTTAACCTACCTCCTACTAACCTATCTACCAACTCGACACACACACACAAACTCTCTCTCTCTCTGTGTGTGTATGTATATATATATATATATATATATATATATATATATATATATATATATATATATATATATATATATATCTTCATTGTCAGACCACCACCGTCTATCGGACAAACACTGCTTGTTAGACCACCCTATTCACTGGAGACGTCTTTTTTCGTCGGACTACCCAAACCACCTCCGACTACGTAGATCTCACTGGAGCCGCCACCCATCCTCAGAGCAAGAGCCATTTTCGCCAAACCACCACCTTTACTTCACCTGTTTGACTCCACCTTAACCGTCATCGAACCACCTTCACCAGTTTACAAAACAAAACGAAAACCCAAATGAAGATGTCGACGCGAGATTAATTGTTTCTCCGACGAAACCATAACGAAGACGAAGACGACGTTGTTGAAAACCTAAACCTAACGTTATCGGAGTTCATTAGAGTTCGGGTTTTGTAGGTAGATTTGGCGTTCAAGAAATTTTAGGGTAGTGGTGGTCAAACATCTTCTCTAGTAGTGGGAATCGATTAGAGTTTTCTGAAAGTGATGATAATTTTCAAATCAAAGGGTTTTCCATACGGTATTTTAATATCATAGGGTTTTCAAAAAGGTTTAATACCGGTGGTAGTGGTTATATATTCAGGTAGTGTATTGACTAGTGGTGGTGGCAATTACGTTCATCTCTCACAATGTATAGGATGCGGCGACATTTATCTTCTGGCAAGTGGTGGCGACGACGTTCATATTCCAATAAGTGGTGGAGTAGTGGTGATAAATTCTTAATGTAAATATGGAATAATATTGTGTGATGTAGGATGTAGCATGAGAAAGAGAGGGTGGTAGGAAGTGGTGATTTATTTTTTTTTCTTATTCTTTAAAAGGAAAATGTCACTATAGAACAATAAACCCATGTTTATGGTTCGATTTAGTGACTAAAGTATTTTGTTTTGCGCAATATTTCAATACATTTACAACTTACTTGTCCATTAAGTTACCTTCGTTAGTTTTTAACAGATCATCAGTTAACTAGTTAATCTAAATACATAAATGGTCACTATGGTTTCAAGTTCTTTAGTGTTTGGCCTAGATACTAGTGGATTGTCTCGAGGGCGAGTTTCATTGCGACATTTTTCCTTGCTCCCCATTGATAATTTCGAGAGGTGTAGTTCTGTCACACCCCGATCCTTGTCGGAATCGATCGAGGCGTGATATATTGTTCAAAGTCTCATGACAACTATGTTATAATATGATTAGATTCAATTAAGTACTAAGTATGCAAACAAGATCCACAATATACAAATACAAATCCAAATACGAACAACATTTATTACATCAAATTTAAATAGTCTTGTGGATTTGTAAGGCACAACCTATTTTTCATCAACTTCATTCTTCAAATCTGCATCATGGGTAAAAACAGGTCAACTACGAGAGTTGGTGAGTAATCTAATTTTAGTAGAGAAAATTGTGAAGTTGAAACCTTTATAATTGGAAATTTGTTTTCTTTTGAAGTCGGCAAACAATTGTATTTGAGATAACGGTTTATAAATCAAAAATTGATTAACAAATGATAACAACAACAATAAGTCCTCACCCTATATATACATATGTATATATATAAATATATATAGGATGGAGCATCTAATCATCAAACACACTCAACCACGTGCGATCAATCACCTTAGCGTCCCAAGGCGGGGTGGTCAACAAAATAGCGTTATTATTGTCCATAACGTACCTCAAGAATACGGGCATAGTCATGGAGATTAGACTAAAAATGATAATGCACTACAAGTACATGTAGCGTAAACAAACAATAGTTATACAATTAATGACTCACGTATAAATGTCCCAACAATGTCTCAATTGTGATAAAACAATAAAATGAAGTTGGAACATATTAGAACCACATGATACACCCAAAAAGTATTGAAAATTATAAAATATGGGGTAGATTACTCACATTAGTCCCAAAACGAAATGCGTGTGTCGTACGATAAACGGTTCGGGTCAAAATGGCGTAGAACCTAATATAATTAATAGTTTTGGTTTAGGAACTGCTAAACGAGAATAGAGTACTAATACAAATAATTAGACACATATTCTTATATTAGATGAATTAACAATAATTCATTTTGATTATAATATTAAGGTATTCATTTGTTAAATGAATTTTAAATTGAATTAATTACTTTGCATAATTAATTTATATTTTCAATTTAGGCCAGATTTTAATAATTTCTTATTAAAATAATAATTTGCCCAATTATAATTATTTACAGATTTTAACAATTATTTATATGAAATAATCATTAAAATGCATTTTTACATGCTTAAATACTTAGGAAAATGGTTTTAAATAGTACACAGTATTGAAAAATTATAAAATTATTAGGAAATCATTATTTCATACAATATTAATTACTGTAAAATTTTTATATTTTTCTGAACTGTTTTAGTATTTATTTAATACTTTAATGATTAAACAACAACAAAATTCGGGAAAAATAATAAATGATTCCCAAAAATTCTGTAAAATTAACCATAGTTTTATAACATGATATAGAGCCCAGTTTATAAGTTTCGGATATTTGTGACTATGGGAAGTATTTTTTATATATTTCATTATTAATTAATCAATAAAATCATAAATAATAGTAAACAGTAATATAAATACATGAAACTTCATAAATTATGTTTAATCAATATATTGGTCATCCCAAAATTTTCTCAGAATTTATTGAATGCAAAAAATATTTTATGTGAATTATTGCCCTACTTTATTGCAATAATTATAGTAATTCAATAAAAATAAGTTATTTTCTGAAAATTTCCAGAACTTCTTATTTTATTGATGGGATTCTGAGAAAAATCAGGTTTATGCATAAAATGAGTTTTAGATATTTTGGTGGATTTAATTTGTTTCTTGTATGAATTTGAAACTTTTAACAACATACCTTGATGAATGCTTCAAGAGGGATGAAGATTTGAGTATAATAGATTGTTCTTGGCTGGAATATGAGTATTTCTTGGATGAATTTCGAGATTGAGAGTGAGAGAAAGAATAGAGAAGGTTTAAGTGGTGAAGAGAATAATGTGTTGGGAGAAAAAGGAAAGGAAAGTGGATGGGAGGTGTGAGTGGGAGACCATGGGAATAATCTTTTTGCTTTTGGTGGTCTTCATAATTTCCCACTAACACAAGCATCTTTTACATAATTAATATAAGAGTTTTATAAAATTTAATGTAAAGTTTATAAAAATAGAGTTTTATAAAATTTAATGTAAAGTTTATAAAAATAGAGTTTTATAAAAGATGAGTTATTATTTGATTATAACAATCTACTTTGATTTGAAGTTTAATTATAGCATTCAAGTTTGATTCTTTTAAATTTAATTAGAGCATTATACTTTGATTTGATTTTAATATGGTATCATAATTTAATTTGATTATAGTTATAACGTTGTACTATACTATGTTGCTATTAACGTCAATTTATATCGTAGTGTATGAGTTTTGATCCTATTAGCGTCAAGTAATCTTGAGTAGGGTTTGAATGAGATTGAGAGAGGTTTCGTTTGTGATCTTTTTGAGTGTCCGGCTTTGCAACGCAAGGTCCATAGACCCCGTTAAGCCATGATTTAGTGTCATACACAATCCCGATGATTGTGCAATAGTGTTTTATCGCTTTGGTTCGTTGTTTAGCACTGTTAAGGCTAAGGAATATCAAACACATGAACTTTCCAAATGATGTTTTCTCATTAAAATAGCGAATTGTACAGTGATTACATAACGTAAACCCTATAACATACAAGGGTTAATGGAGTTGACCGGTTTAACTTGTTGACTTTGTTTGACTTTGACTTGACCGAAATTTGATGGTTGTCACATCATCCCCCCGTTAGAGGGAATTTCGTCCCGAAATTTGCATTTTGACTGGGACTTCAAGAGTTTGGAAAAAGAGGTGGAAAACGTTTCGTAGTACAAGAAATTAATTTTGGTGAGGAACAACCCGCCTGATGTCACATAACGACCTTGGAAATTTCTTATTGTAACTTGTACTGAGTCGATTTAAAAGGAGTTTATTGTTTTGGGATGATAGAGTATTCTATGTGTGCTTTTATACTCCCTGTTTTATCCTTGGTATTACCACTATGAATATTTTATAACGTAGTTAGCGAGTTCCATCATTACTTATGTTTCAACAAATTTTGACGAAATTTGCATTATAAGTCCTACCAGTTCTTTTATAGTAGCTTGGCGTAAACTAGTCGTATATCATTACGATTGCAAGGGCATTCGGATGGGTGACCCCGCCTTAAGCCCACAACCAAACAAGGAACAGGGAATGAGGCGGAATCACACATTCTAAGTCCATAGAATCTTAATGATATATGACCATAATGTTTACACTAGCCATCATAGATTCCAGGGGCGTAGTATTATTGGGGCCAGGAGGGGCAGTGGCCCCCTCCTGATTTTTGGGCTAGAAGTAGGAATTGTAGTTCAAAATAAAATAGTTATAAGCCTGCTATCTTCAAACTTGGGCTTTGGCCCCTCCCGATTCCTAATCAGAATTGTCCAATACTCCAAATTCTCCAAGCGACCAAGCGGTATCAAGAAATCGAAATCGATTCATCCCCATTTGCCCAATTCGCTGCCTATCTCGCCTGCTGTTCGTTTGTCGTTGTCTCGCCAAGTCAGTCGCCTGGTCTCACTCTCGCCAATCGCCATCGCCAAGTGCCCAAGTCCCCATTCTCACTTCACAAAAATCAGGTATGTAATCCCGAGACCCAAATCCTGTTCAGCTGTTCTTTCTTTTCTGATTGTAAGATTGTTGATTGTTGGTGTTGGCGTATTGCACTGCTGCTGCTGTTTTCTGTCAATCTGTTGCCTATTTATGCGTTACTACTGTCTTACTGAGTTTCTTTTTAATTTGGCTGTCATTTGCGATTTGGCGATTTGCCAATTTGATTTATAAGTTATGAACTTATAGATTTGGTTATTGTTGGTGTTGGGTCTTGTACTGTTGCTGCTGTTTTTAGTTTGATTTTTTTTTTAGATTTCGTTATTGATTTGGTTATGCTTAACAGCTAGGCAGCTTCAAACAAAACTGAAAAGTGAAAACAAAGATTGATTTGGTTATTGTTAAATGAGTTATTGGTTATTGTTCAAATTTTGATTTTTGATTTTTTTGATTGAATCAATTGTTCCTTCATTTTGATTTTTCTAGATATAATCATGGGAAAGATGAAAACATTGAAAGAGAAATTGTTGTCTGCTTACTAATATATCATTCATAATCTGTTTTTAAAGACATTAAAGGCCGTCAGACTGAGTTGTAATTCTTTTTCTAGGTGTTTTTGGTGTTTATTTGTTGAAAACAATATGTTATTATTATTATTATTTTTTTTGTTAATTTCAGTTTATAATATTTTCGCCCCCCCCCCCCCCCCCAAGTTAATTGTTCAAGCTCCGCCACTGATAGATTCACTAGTAAAAACCCTGAGTTTTTACATAGATGATAAGACTTATTTGGGTTTTGCCGTGTTCTCAAGATTCATGGTTTATATACTTGAATTGATGCTAGTTTTAGTAATAAAAAGAAATTTAGAATTTAAACGTCGATGTTAGAAGCTTGTACTGATATTTAAGGGGTTAAAAAAAATAAAGTTTTATTAGTTACCTATAGCGACACACAAGTCATAATTTGCATGTGTGAAGACTTGGAGTACTTTCTAATTGGTTCATGTGTGAAGACTTGGAGTACTTTCTAACTGGTTCATGTGTGAAGACTTGGAGTACTTTCTAATGAAAAGTGTGCTACTGGGGAAATTCGAAACTGGTACGTAGCTTCAAAGTCAAGAATATGCAGTAGGCATGTGATGCATTAAATGCATGAGGCACATAAGTCATAATTTGCAGCAACATATACGTATATGTGTGTGAATTGAAGAAGAAGGTTACGGCTCATAGACCATATATATTCATTTCCTCTTTATTTGTTATTAATTACTTCTCCCACTTCACTTATATAAATCATCACATTCTTACCGCAATTTTTAACTTCTCCCTCACAAATGGATCCACCTGCAGATCATCAAAACCCCATATATGACCTCGATTGGTTTCAGTACTTTGATCATCAAGATCTTTTCAGGTATATATAAACGTCACTCATTACCCCATCTTTCGCACAAAAAAGTGATTTTGTCTATATTGATCAAAACATGGTTTGGATTTGTAGTGATCAAAAAGAGTCTTCCATCGTGTTGGATTTGATTATCTTGAGTTTTTGGATTTTTGCAGTGGTGACAGGCTCGACCATCATGATTACGAGTTGTCGGAAAAATTGCATGAAGTGCTCGATCAGAACGTTTCCACAGTACTTAACAAAGATCAAAACATCATTTCTAGAAATGAGTTTCACGATTTAGATCCCCTTAAAGACATAAGCTTATGGGATTGTTGGGAGGATGGTAATTTACCATTGGTTAGTTTCAGTGAAGACTGTAAATCCGGTGGTGAGGCTACATGTAGTTCTAGTGCTGCCACCACTGATCACGGTGGCCGGAAGGTGGCAAAGAGATTGAGACCATTGGAGTTTGAAGAGATAGCGAAGTACTTTGAGATGCCGATAATCATGGCGGCAAAGGAACTAGGGATAGGGTTAACATTGTTGAAGAAAAGATGCAGAGAGCTAAACATAAACAGATGGCCTCATAGAAAACTTACGAGCCTACAATCCCTCATTCAAAATGCCAAGGTAAATTACGATAATAACCTTCTATACATTACTCATGCATGCATGCCTGCACTTGGTAACCAAAGTAGTTTTGGTATTTTCTAAAATTTTAATTATTAGTTTCTTTATAACATAAACAATGGCCCTAGGCATATTCCACATCAATTCAATTGATTTACTACGATTTCCTGATTTATATTTATATAAACTTAACTCATTGTAAATTTTGTGAACTCATACGAAAAATATATTGCATCTACCTTTTATTTTTTTTAAAAAAAACTAGGAGTTGGGATTAAAGGAGGAGATAGAGACGTTAGAAGGGCACAAGAAGATGATGGAGAAATTGCCAGGTATGGAATTGACATAAAGAACAAAGAAGCTTAGGCAAGCTTGCTTCAAAGCTATTTATAAGAAGAGAGGACTTAACAATCCTTAGTCCTTACCTTTTATTTTAGCCATTTTGTTATAATTAGTGGATTTTAATCTACATTGTATGTGTTTTTCTCTTGATAGTTTGATACCCTTTTTAGTTTCATTGTGTTTGTTTGTCTATTGATTTTTTTTATGCAGAAAATTTTGTATAATTTAGGTATTATAGTTTGTATTATGTATTTAGCCATATTCTAGATTGCCGACACGACTACGCCGACGACTCTATACTAGAGGTCTATATAAATAGACTTATGAATTTAGCAGGAATAACTTGATTATAATCTTGTGATTTGTTCCATGTCTGATCCACTCCTAAGATTCACTCGACATGCCCCCAGTTACGTGTAATTAAAATTTTATTAGACTGTTGATCCTAATGAGTCTACCCTAAGTCCACAACCAAACAAGGAACAAGTCAACTACGAGAAACACGCATATGGACTTGTGAGTTATTTGTAAATTGATTATGGAAATAAAGTTTTTAGACATTGTTGGGTAAAATAATTGTAAAACACTTGTTGGTCCATGGTTAGGAGTGTTGGGCACCTTTTGGGCTTTCCATGGTTACTAAATGTGAAACATGTAGCACTTGCGTGGGCCCCCACAAAACTAAGTTTTCACATTTCTTTCCCACTTCTAGGCCCATTAGGGAACTTAATAGTCCAATGAGTTGGCCATTTTGGAGTGTATCCTTTCGGATACGTTTGATAAGGTCGGGTATTTTGATGGCTCAAAAGTAATGTGAATGACGCGCTTTGGCCTATAGGTTTGGGAACTCTCGCCTTTGGTCCCCAGATAAGCAAACCGGTCCCTCGGTTGATTGGGATGTATACGAATGCTTACCTAGTCAGGACTTTCGGGCTACCGGCACCTCCCCCTTCCAGTTACTACGCGTCCATTACTATGATCCTACCCAACTAGAGTGGATGACTTTGAATTTCCTATGAGCTCTAAGGAATACATATATGTATATACATTTTGTTAAACAACTTGAGTATGTGTGTGATTTTCAGAGAAAGTGGAGAATATTCACAAGTGTATGCACACATATAAGTGTCAGGAGTAATACGTATGCACATAAGGGAGCAATTAACACACAAAGGTATTCCTAGGATTTTCTAAGTGTGAATTGCATGCAGTTGTGTGTGCATTTTATAAACTAGCATACGAGAGGACCCTAGAGGCTATAGACTAGGTCAAGGCAATTAACCTAATTCCCTATAGTCAAGGGCTCTGATACCAATCTGTCACACCCCGATCCTTGTCGGAATCGATCGAGGCGTGATATATTGTTCAAAGTCTCATGACAACTATGTTATAATATGATTAGATTCAATTAAGTACTAAGTATGCAAACAAGATCCACAACATACAAATACAAATCCAAATACGAACAACATTTATTACATCAAATTTAAATAGTCTTGTGGATTTCTAAGGCACAACCTATTCTTCATCAACTTCATTCTTCAAATCTGCATCATGGGTAAAAACAGGTCAACTACGAGAGTTGGTGAGTAATCTAATTTTAGTAGAGAAAATTGTGAAGTTGAAACCTTTATAATTGGAAATTTGTTTTCTTTTGAAGTCGGCAAACAATTGTATTTGAGATAACGGTTTATAAATCAAAAATTGATTAACAAATGATAACAACAACAATAAGTCCTCACCCTATATATACATATGTATATATATAAATATATATAGGATGGAGCATCTAATCATCAAACACACTCAACCACGTGCGATCAATCACCTTAGCGTCCCAAGGCGGGGTGGTCAACCCAATAGCGCTATTATTGTCCATAACGTACCTCAAGAATACGGGCATAGTCATGGAGATTAGACTAAAAATGATAATGCACTACAAGTACATGTAGCGTAAACAAACAATAGTTATACAATTAATGACTCACGTATAAATGTCCCAACAATGTCTCAATTGTGATAAAACAATAAAATGAAGTTGGAACATATTAGAACCACATGATACACCCCAAAAGTATTGAAAATTATAAAATATGGGGTAGATTACTCACATTAGTCCCAAAACGAAATGCGTGTGTCGTACGATAGACGGTTCGGGTCAAAATGGCGTAGAACCTAATATAATTAATAGTTTTGGTTTAGGAACTGCTAAACGAGAATAGAGTACTAATACAAATAATTAGACACATATTCTTATATTAGATGAATTAACAATAATTCATTTTGATTATAATATTAAGGTATTCATTTGTTAAATGAATTTTAAATTGAATTAATTACTTTGCATAATTAATTTATATTTTCAATTTAGGCCAGATTTTAATAATTTCTTATTAAAATAATAATTTGCCCAATTATAATTATTTACAGATTTTAACAATTATTTATATGAAATAATCATTAAAATGCATTTTTACATGCTTAAATACTTAGGAAAATGGTTTTAAATAGTACACAGTATTGAAAAATTATAAAATTATTAGGAAATCATTATTTCATACAATATTAATTACTGTAAAATTTTTATATTTTTCTGAACTGTTTTAGTATTTATTTAATACTTTAATGATTAAACAACAACAAAAATCGGGAAAAATAATAAATGATTCCCAAAAATTCTGTAAAATTAACCATAGTTTTATAACATGATATAGAGTCCAGTTTATAAGTTTCGGATATTTGTGACTATGGGAAATATTTTTTATATATTTCATTATTAATTAATCAAGAAAATCATAAATAATAGTAAACAGTAATATAAGTGCATGAAACTTCATAAATTATGTTTAATCAATATATTGGTCATCCCAGAATTTTCTCAGAATTTATTGAATGCAAAAAGTATTTTATGTGAATTATTGCCCTACTTTATTGCAATAATTATAGTAATTCAATAAAAATAAGTTATTTTCTGAAAATTTCCAGAACTTCTTATTTTATTGATGGGATTCTGAGAAAAATCAGGTTTATGCATAAAATGAGTTTTAGATATTTTGGTGGATTTAATTTGTTTCTTGTATGAATTTGAAACTTTTAACAACATACCTTGATGAATGCTTCAAGAGGGATGAAGATTTGAGTATAATAGATTGTTCTTGGCTGGAATATGAGTATTTCTTGGATGAATTTCGAGATTGAGAGTGAGAGAAAGAATAGAGAAGGTTTAAGTGGTGAAGAGAATAATGTGTTGGGAGAAAAAGGAAAGGAAAGTGGATGGGAGGTGTGAGTGGGAGACCATGGGAATAATCTTTTTGCTTTTGGTGGTCTTCATAATTTCCCACTAACACAAGCATCTTTTACATAATTAATATAAGAGTTTTATAAAATTTAATGTAAAGTTTATAAAAATAGAGTTTTATAAAATTTAATGTAAAGTTTATAAAAATAGAGTTTTATAAAAGATGAGTTATTATTTGATTATAACAATCTACTTTGATTTGAAGTTTAATTATAGCATTCAAGTTTGATTCTTTTAAATTTAATTAGAGCATTATACTTTGATTTGATTTTAATATGGTATCATAATTTAATTTGATTATAGTTATAACGTTGTACTATACTATGTTGCTATTAACGTCAATTTATATCGTAGTGTATGAGTTTTGATCCTATTAGCGTCAAGTAATCTTGAGTAGGGTTTGAATGAGATTGAGAGAGGTTTCGTTTGTGATCTTTTTGAGTGTCCGGCTTTGCAACGCAAGGTCCATAGACCCCGTTAAGCCATGATTTAGTGTCCTACACAATCCCGATGATTGTGCAATAGTGTTTTATCGCTTTGGTTCGTTGTTTAGCACTGTTAAGGCTAAGGAATATCAAACACATGAACTTTCCAAATGATGTTTTCTCATTAAAATAGCGAATTGTACAGTGATTACATAACGTAAACCCTAACATACAATGGTTAATGGAGTTGACCGGTTTAACTTGTTGACTTTGTTTGACTTTGACTTGACCGAAATTTGATGGTTGTCACAAGTTCCAACACCGAAATGTATATGAACATTGAAATCATACCCTGAACCGCAATCGTTCTTTTCTAATATTCTGATAGAGTAAGCTTCAATTCTTTCCTTTTCGAGGCTAAGTCGTTTGTTAACGTATTCTCCCCGGATGTAAATATAAGTGGTGCATGCTCTTTGTGACATCCCCAAATTTTCAGAACCAATTAAAAATTTTTCTTTACGCTTCCAGTTATTGTGTTGTGGAAAATCCCAGTTTAATTAAAACATTTTGAGATAACTAAAGTTATTTCATAACATTATAATACCAAAGATGTGAATGTTAATATCCAAACATAGGTTATAAAATAAATACTAAAAGGTCCTGAAACACTATTACAAGCTCATCTCTTATTTCACTCGACATTCTAATTAGTTTCCAGCAGCCTTAGTTCCTTTACCTGTGATGCATATAAATTGAGTGGGTCAGGTTTGTGAAACCTGGTGAGATACGTAGGGTATTCAATCCCATAATATTTTATTGATAATAAATCATAATAACATTCCAACAAAACAATCATTACTAGATAATATAGATATATAAAATGCGATGTAATATCCATAAGACAATCTACCCAGCCTAATCGATTCTAACGAATCCTAAATCAACTACTATCTGGAAGAATAACCTTACCTGATGAATTGTTTAAGCAACTATTTAACTACACGGCTAGGGGATTCCTTGGCCAGTGTAAGTCATAATAAAGGCAAACAATGTTCGGAGCATTTGATAAATATGGTATGATATTTTATCTACGTCTGTGGGTTATATCTCCACACTAGCAACATAATTCACTAGACTACCTAGAGTTGTCAAGTGTTGTCATCTACTCTGGTCGATGACTTAGACATACTTGCCAGTTGTCTAATTTGGACCCATTTATGGTCATCCAAGAAGAGGATGACAACTACACTCCGCATTGATCTCACACTTTACCCCACGATAAGACTTATTCAGCTTTTAGCTTAATTTAAACTAAGCATCCTTTATAAGCCTTATTTTCACAACTAATCAAGATTATAGTTAAATGCCATCTACTTCCAAAACAAATCATAATCAAGTAGTACTATTATAGTTATACAAATATCACATAGTATAATAAATACAATTAACATTTAAGAAATACTGTTATTAAATTATGCTCCTGAAAGTAACTATGCACTCACTTCACAAGAGTAGGTGATTTGAGGTTAGGGCAGCACCTCGCATAACACCTTATCCTTTTAATGGATCTTGATTTAAATAGTGCTAAGTCTTAGTCTTGTCTCATATTTCTTGTGACTATAATAATGATAGTCTAGATTCCTCAACAATCCCAATCTCTACATCAAGATCTATCAAATAAGGAATAACCAGTTAGGATCATATTAGAGGTATGGTCTATTTGGTAGACATAATATACTGTTTGGAAATGCCACTTTAAACACCCCACTAAATGCAGCCTAGACATCACTTCCGTATGTATATCAATTACTATTATGACTTAGAATTACTGAAAAATCTTATTTATAGGTTCATAATAATGATTATGATTAAAAATATGAGTTACAAATGAATTAAGATAAGTGCAACTTAACTTACAGAGTTTTTTTAATGAGAACCGATAATTGCACGGGTAGTACTCCGACCCGAAAGCTTCTAATCTTCGGCTCTCAGATGTCGCATGGCCTCGCTAAAATAGCCCGGAATTAGGGAGTAAAGGGACTTGGAGTTGGGAAAAGATTCCAGAGGATTTAGGGTGGAAGGGTGTGAGAAATGAGCATTGAAACACTGCTATTTATAGAAAGTGTAAGAGGGCGCGCCGCAACCAAATTCTAGGTGCACCGCGCCTCTTGTCAGGGGCATCGACGTGGTTCCAGTCCAAGCCTTCCATGTGTCATTTATGGGTGGGTTGTCAGTGCACGCCTCGCACCTTGTCGACACGTGTTCACGTGCTCGTGGATTCTTCAGTTATTCAAAAGTTCATATCTTTTTCATACGAACTCTGTTTTTGACGTTCTTTATATCCATACGTAACTATTGATGAGATCTTCAACTTTCATGTAGCCTACGTCGGCTAATTCTCATTTTATTTTTAAATTTATATTTTTAACAGGCTTAGACTGTTAAAGTCCGTATAAAAATCATAACTCTCATATATGACCTCTGTTCTTGATTGTCTTTATATCGACAGATTCCATATCACGAGATCTTCGATTCTAGTTTAGTTTTTTTTCCTAACAATCGGCTGATTTTAATTTCGGTTTCTGTGTCGGATACTACTACACTGAAACTTCGAAAAATTGTAACTTCCTCTTAAGAAGTTAGATTTAGGCGTTCTTTATATGCACGAGTTGGCTTTTTCGATTACTATGATTTTTGTTTAGATTATTTATCCTAAATAGCCTTTTATTTTTAATATCTATTTTAGCCGTTATTTATTACGTTTCGACGTAAGTTTTTACACAAATATCACATAATATTTATAAAATTCACATAAATGCATATATATTTGAATAATTCACTTTTATAGACCATTTTAATCTTCGAACAACATGAGTACAGATTCATAACTATGTCTAGCGATAAACGCAGGTGTTACATTTATCTCCCTATTAGGATGATTCCGTCCAGGAATCTTGCATCAGCTAGCAAACAAATGTGGATAACGAATTTTCATATCGCTTTTTGTTTCCCAGGTGAGGTGTGGCCATATTGAATGTTTCCATCACACCAACACTAAGTCAATCATCTTATGTCGCAATTTCTTCGTCTTGCGGTCGATGATTTCTTCTGGCTCTTCTACCAACCTTTTATCTTCATCAATTCTTAATTCCTAAAGTGGAATCATATCAGGTTGTTAAGAGTGTGTCGCAACGCCTAAAAAATAAATAATATAAATAAAAATATTGCTCAAATGCACTATAGTATATGAAAGTAAGGTCGAATCCACATGGACACGACATAAGGTCTATGCCTCTCTTGCACAAGGTACACACAAATTTAACAGAAATTAAAATGAGGGGGGGGGGGGGGGTGTATTTGTTCATTGTTAAAACTAGATCAGAAAGAAATTTATGAAAGAAAACGAAATTAAAATAATTTAATAAAATTCAGAAGGTAAAAACAATTTCAGTTTCGCGGTCACTCTCCTAATCATGCAAATAACTTTCAACACGATTATTGAATTGTGTAGTGTTTAAACTGGTACCGAAAATCATTAACACGCTCTAACAATTTTCTTTTACTAAAATGTTTAACCAAAACAAGCTCTTTGAATTAAACCTTACTTTTTATTGAATTAACTTAACTGGCTCTTAATTAATTAAGAAAAGTAGCATTAGACACAGTGTAAATTTCTCAATAAAGCCCAATACATCTTACAAGCTCGGAAGCATAAAGACTTGTTTGATCATTTTATATTAGAGTTAATCCAAACAGAACCAGTCTAATATTTGTTACTTTTACTGATTAGTAAAGACAATTACGGATCTAAACAAATTAGACAAGTGGAATGATTCAATGACAATTAAAGTGGCCAACAGAAACTGAATCAAAATCAAACGTTCAATTAAGCATAAAACTGATCAAACTAAATAGTAAACACAATAAAAAAATCGTGCATAATGATTACTTGAAGAAAAAATTGAGTTTTTTACGAAACTAAAGTCTAGGGTTTTTATCCTGATATGGCTAAAAACGAATTACAAAAGATGGAATTAAGTTCTAATCGGTTAGTCTTACTAAGCGAATAATAGAGATTAAATCGAGTTCTTCAGATCTTCATTTGGCACTTGGAATCTTTAGAAAATCGTCTCTCTATAGTCTAGAATCGTAATTAGCCTCGAATGAAGGGTTATGGGGCTCTATGGGAAATGCGATCGCATTGCTTACGAAAACACGTCCCGAACCACTTTAATGAAGTACAATGCCAATTATAAACTCTTTGGAACCTCAAAGATAAAATGCGATTGCAGAATTGGGAAATGCGATCGCATTTTTTTCTTTTTGTCATAGTTCGATCGTAATTCTTCCTGTTGAGCAATTCCAAATCATTCCTCATCATCCTTGTTCAGTTCCAACTTCAATTCGGCTCCAATGCTCCATCCAACGCATCCTCAAAGTGGCGTATTCTCTTTGTGCTCCAATTTGCCCTGAAAATCATAACAAAAGTGAGTAGTACAAGCATTCTCTAAAAATACTGTGAAATACACAATTTATAGAAATATAAAGGAGATAGTTAGAAATTTATAAGAAAACACTGACACAATCATGCTAAATGATGCATATAAAATGCATCTAACAAACCTCCCCAAGCTTAAACCTTACTAGTCCTCGATTAAGGAAAGGATATGCATCAGAAATGGGTGTGAGGCAAAAGGGTAGTGAGGGAATAACCTAAACGAAACTAACAACCTAAAAGGGAAAACTAACTAACAAGATCAATAGGTAAACAAGGAATAAAACATTCATGCAAAAACATAACAAAATGAAAAATAAACAACAATATGAAAAAATAAACAAGCACTCTATTTTTCTCTTTTTCTCTTTCCTTTTGTTATTGAAAGGTTTGTATCGATCGGATACACTTCAACTATAAAGAACAAAACAAAACTAATCTAAGCAAACAAAGAACATAAAGCAAATTATTTGGATCATAAGGTGTGACCTTACACTTCTCGTATATGCTGACGCTGGAAGTGTGTAAAGTGTTTTGACTCATCAGATCATAAGGTGTCACCTTATAATCTCCCCATATCTGATGATGTTAAAACTAATCTGCAATGAATTCTTTAGCTCGATGTGCTCCCCTTAAGAGTAAGAATGAAAATTTAATTTCTCCAGCTTTAACAAATGCTCCCCTGGAGAAGGTGATAACTTTGAGGCAACAATTAAGAATCACAGCGGACGGCGAATGTGATGAGTTGAGAATGTTTATGTCAACCTGTGTTGATGTCAGCTTGACTTTCTTCAAGTTTAGCAAGATTCTCCCCCTTTTTGACATCAACAGAAAAAGTGGAACTGGAGGAGGAGACTAAAGTATCAAAGTTGCAGCTTGTAGTCTAGTAAGATTGTGATGTCTCTTGATAGTATAGGTTTAAACTATCATTCATTAACATAGTATTACGAAATTTCATCAGTGTGTGGCTTCATATGCTGACTCATTAATCACTTTTATTAGAAGTAGAGGACAAGAGTGGTATGATGCGTGTAATACATTCCAGTATGAAATGTACCCATCGCCAAAGAGTGTCGAAGTTTTATCAGTGTATGGCTAATACAATGAATCCTTAACTTCTTAATAGAAGAATTGTTAGGAAAGAGTGGGGAGGTGCGTGTAATATATCACAGACAATGATATACCTATCGGCATACATTTTTTGAATTCTCATCAGCATTTGGTATCATACACTGACTCATGAAATTCTAAAGCAGAAAATATGGAAAGAATGGACTGATGCGTGTGATAAGCTGTGGTGTTTTAGCTTCACTGTTGGCATAGATTTTCAAGTTCTCATCAGCATTTGGTTCATTACGTTGAATCATAAAACTTTAAAAAACAATATAAGGTCAAGAATGGGTTGGTGCGTGTGATAGCCTACGGTACATGGACTAACCATAGACACAAAGAATGATGAATCGTCAAGTTTTATTAAGAAGATAAACGAAAGAATGGATTGTTTCAGTCAAGCTTTCGTATCAGCGTGAATCATAAACTGTGTTAACTCATCAACAAAAAGTGGTTTAACCTTTCATATCATAGAGTTAAGTTGCAGTCTAGAACTATAAAGTTCACATTCAATTCATTTAATATGGTACACAAAAGAATAATAAATAGTATAAGAAAAGAGTTAGTCAAACAAAAAAAGAATATGCGTCCTTTTTAGAGGCCTTTTATATAGCCTTTTCAAAAACATGATAAAGAGTTGATTCATCAAATCTTTTGAATTGAATGGTCATAAATGCACTTCCTATTTCCAAGATATTTTCACTTCATGCTTGGCTATAAATGAAAGCATAATCAAACATAAACACATATACAACTCACTACAAACTAAGAATGACGAATCCATTTATCATAGATTCCAAGCTTCATGTTTATTAGGATCAAAAGAGGAGCAAAAGACAGTCTTTGTAACTAACAAATTAACTAGATCCAATCAATGAAACCGTCGTGTTATCAAGATCAACATGAGGGAATTTGAGGTTTTATTGGATTATGAGTCGGTAGATGAAAACAAGACTTACTACATTAATGGTTTCACCTCGCATCCATAAAAGTAAGTGTAGAAGAAAGAGGGAACTCACAATAATAGAAGGACATTGTGCAACTCTTTTTCTCAATGCCAAGAGCATTCAAAACATTCTAGATGACTGCAACTCTTTCTAACTCTAAAAGGAAGCGGTGAAGATAAATTGAAGAAAATTCTGAAAGATAGATGATAGAGCGAAAATACATGTAAACATTAGAATTAAAAATTAAGCAAACTATGTAAAGTTCTAAAAACATAGTAAAAGCAACATTTGTTTTAGCGTTTTTGTGTTTTTCAGAAAGCAAGCAGAAGCAATGATAAATCAAAACAGTTTAAAATATTTAAGTCATTGAAAGCATTCCAAGATCTGCAATCAATTTGTTTAAAGTCTTCTCATCTAATGCCTTTGTGAAAATGTCAGCTAGTTGATCAGTGGATGGAATGTAAAACAACTCCATTTTTCCTTTCTGAACTATGTCCTTGATGAAATGATGACTTGGAATGTTGCACTGGATTCTGTACCATCTGAATGGCACTGGTGTTGTCACAGCAGATGGGAGTCTTTGAGAGTTTAGACCATAATCTAAGAGCTGATTCTGAATCCATAGGATCTCAGCACAACATCTTCCAGCGGCTACATATTCAACTTCAGTGGTAGAAGAAGCCACTCATATCTGCTTTTTGTTGGAACAGCTTACCAATCTATCTCCAAGCAATTGAGCTTATCCTAAAGTGCTATTGCGATCAATTCCATATCCACCATGATCGGAGTCAGTGTATCCCACCATGTAACACCCCAAATTTCAGAGGTATGATTTAAGGGTTTAAAGTGTAATTTTGAAGAAGGGACTCGACAAGTAGGTATGCTTACTCGCCGAGTCGGAGCGGGTCTTGGGTCGCGAATTAAGTGACCAACTCGCCGAGTCGGAAGTTGTACTCGACGAGTTGGTGCTGGAATGAGAAAAACCCTAATCTCGGGGGTTGCACCCTATTTAAAGGACTTTATGTCCTTCTCCGGGCCTCCTTATTGCCCTTGAGAACCAGAAAACCCTACGCTCGTGTGTGTGAGGCCTTTGGAGGGAGATTGAAGCTTGGAAGTTTTTTCTAGTGGAAGAAACCTAAAGATCAAAAGGGCTTGCATCAAGAGAGTGGTGTAGATCCAGAATCTACTGAAGTTTGGGCACATTTTGGAGGTAACAAGCTATTACCTTGACTCTATTGCATTTATATCTATTCAAGAATGAGATTTGGGTCCCTTTTTGCATGTTAAGGATCTATTTCGGGTTAGGGGTCTAGATCTGAGGTTGCTACTTCAGATCTAGACTTGTCTTGGTCCAGAAACTCACAAAGTATCAGCCTTTGGCTTGTTGGTGAAGCATCCTTGTCTTAAACCTTAGCCATAGAGTGATTTGGCTTATAGCTCCTTGGTTTCACGTAAAGTTTGCAACTTTACGTGGGAGTTATGCCCTAGAAGAGTGGATCTACAGTTTGGAGCCCCTGCATGGCTCGAAAAGCCTCTGTATGAATAAAGGACTGAAGGGACTCGGCGAGTCTGTTGAAGATAGACATGAACTCGACGAGTTGGAGGAACAACTCGGCGAGTCTGTTGAAGATTGCTGTGGACTCGACGAGTCTGTTCTTGGACTCGGCGAGTCAGAACGCAAAACCCCAACCTCTTCTAGTTAAGAATCAGATCAGCGAGTTGAGTGGTGACTCAGTGAGTTGGACATTAGGACTCAGAGATTGTTGAACTCGACGAGTCATGGAGTGACTCGGCGAGTCGAGTTGTGATATAAGAGTTTTCTGAAGTTGGGAACTCGGCGAGTCAGCGGGTTGACTCGGCGAGTAGGGTCAATCAGGAAAGTTGACCTTGGCCAGGACTTTGACTTTGACCAGTTTGACCTTCAAGGGTATTATGGTAATTTGGATATTTACGTCAATGGATCATTGATGGCTATAGGTGTTGGAGTTTGGGGCAGTGCTTCGGGATTGTAATTTTGTGCTTCGGTTCGGCAGTTGCAAGGTGAGTTATCCTCACTATACCCACGGGTCTAAGGCACCAAGGCCGGCCCTTTGATTTGTTATTTGAGTTAGTTACTGCTGTTTTATGTTAGTTGGCATCCTGGTAGATAGGATGGCTATATGATGGTATGCTCTGTTAGATCGGTATTCTGGTAGATTGGATGTGGCTATGCTTTGTGACCGGTAGTTGGTCTGACTGTCTGTATGCTGGTAGGAGATTACCTGTTGTATGTGCACGTGTGGAGCAGTAGTAGAGGGTATTCCATCCCGGTAGGATGATAGGGCCCTAACATGTTGTCTTGTAGACTGTTATATGGTTATTTGATAGGTGTACATGTTTGCTAGTATGTGGTCATTCCAACCCGATGGTTGAGGGCTAGGAGTATTCCATCCCGGTAGGATGATTGGACTCATAGTAGGTGGGCATTCCAACCTGATGGTTGAGGGCTTGGGGTATTCCATCCCGAGGGATGATTGGACCCATAGTAGTTAGTATATATATAGAAGGTGGGCATTCCAACCCGATGGTTGAAGGCCAGGAGTATTCCATCCCGGTAGGATGATTGGACTCATAGTAGGTGGGCATTCCAACCTGATGGTTGAGGGCCTGGGGTATTCCATCCCGAGGGATGATTGGACCCATAGTAGTTATTGTATGTATAGGTGTGTGGGCATTCCAACCCGATAGTTGTGGGCCGAGAGTATTCCATCCCGAGGATGATTGGACTCGTAGTATGTTGGCATTCCAACCCGACGGTTGAGGGCCTGGGGTATTCCAACCTGACGGTTGATTGGACCCATAGTATGCTGTTCATTGCTTAATGGTTTTTGAATGGGTTAAAATGTTTTAAATTGGCCTGAATTTTATGGGTGTTACAAGTTGGTATCAGAGCCTTGGTTTGAGTGAATTGGAGGAACATTCGTGTGAATCTAGTCTCAAATCAAGGAAAGATTTTCAAATGGTTTTCAAAATAAGTAAAGGAGGATGCAGAGGGTACGATCACCCGGAGCCAGTAAGTAGACCCCAAAATACCATACAAGTTATTTGATATTATGTGATATATTAGAACAACATGCTAGTACTAGGCTAGGGATCTTCAGGAATTGCATGATAGAATTGCCTGATTTCATTATGCCTGTTAGCCTAGGGTTTTCCTTATATGAAATTGACATCATTACTGTAGTTATTTAATGTAGGCATCACGGTTATACATAACTAAGATCTTATAGCCTGAGAATGTTTGATTTGGCCTTATGTTCTGTTCTTGTCTGATTGGGAGCTTAGGGTAGGATTGGATATTCGAAAGTCTATAGGGTCCAGCGTTATGTATGACTAGCATACACTAGTGCTACATGGTTGGTGGAAGTTTCATGGATGGGTGGGTGGTGTGAGACCGGTAGGCCAGTGATGAGATAATTAGCATTCGTTGTGTTATGTATATTATTAGGGTGTTTTGGTGATACTTGAGACAAATATGGGTAGATGTGGAAGGTAGTATGGGCCCGTACTACTGAAAGCACAGGACCTATACGCGTAGCAAGGAAGTCACAACCCCTAGGGTTTAGAAGGGAGTTGGTCCCCGGTTATCTAGGCGGATTGTATGATATTTTTCCTCTTCTATTTTCAGTATGGTGATTACGAGGCGTGTTGTGACTGGATCCGGATCGGGATCAGGTCAGGGTGATCAGGGGGCCCCAGTGGCACCTGAGATTATCAGTCAGGAGGGGCCAATGTTGACAGAGGATCGGGTCAGGGAGATCATCCACGAGGAGGTGGTCGAGATTGTCCGGGGTCAGATTCCGGAGTTGTTTGGGACTATTAAGTCCGCTATGAGGGAGTACTTCGATGATCGTTATGCAGCTCTTACTGAGACGGCTGCCGCGACAGCTACATCGGCTGTAACAGCGGCAGGGGGAGGAGCCGGTCGGGGCTTCCGGTATCGAGACTTCGATAATACGAAGCCCCCTACCTTTGACGGAGTTCAGGATCCGATTGTTGTGATGAGATGGTTGTCGGATGTGGAGGGATGTTTCTTCACGTGTTCGTGCCCTGCTGAGCAGAGGGTGAGGTGTGCTCTGAACCTTTTGAGGCTTGGGGCGAAGGATTGGTGGAGGTTGACTACGGGATCATACTCTGACGCGCAGCGAGCTACGGTGACTTGGGATCAGTTTCGGGATATGTTTAGTACTCGTTATGTTCCGCGGGTAGAGCGGGAGAGATTGGCTCAGGAGTTTTTGGAGCTTAGACAGGATTCAGAGTCAGTGATGGAGATCACCAGGATGTTTACGGAGAGGGCGATGTTCTTCCCTGAGTTTGCTTCGGAGCAGGCTCAAATGACCCGGTATCTGAGCATGCTCAAGAGGGACATCAGACAGTTTGTGTCCACGCAGAGATGTGATACTTTGTTGGAGTTGCAGGAGGCTGATTGGGCTAGGTACGAATGGTTATGTGATATAGCTGGCTGATTTATGGGAGTTCTAGAAGCTGAAGGATGCAGTATCCTGTCATTGTAAAAGGGAATAGATTCGGGATGGGAACATGATTCGTTCCCTATTGCAGGTTATCCGGGTTATCGCCAATTTTGGGCAAAGAAAAGGTGGATTATTGTGGTGTCTAACTTTCGCAAGTCTTGAAGGTGTGTTCATGTCAAGAATGTGGCAGTATCATCGGGTGATACTGGTTTGATGTGTTCTGACATTAAGTAGAAAAGGCCGATCGTAAGCCGGGAGTATTAGTAAGGATACCACACGAGAAGAAGTTATTTTTTTAGGGGTACAGTGGTAGGGTCTGGAAGGGCCTGAGTTGATTGGGAAATCGGACTCTGCAGTGCAAGAGGTGTATTCAGAATCGTATACTACAGCAGGCTTCTGTTGGGTTTTAGTATACTTCAACATCCTATGGTGCACATACAACCCTAAATACCTTGGATCTATGTTTTCTCTATTATACATGCAAATATGAAGTTTCCAAGATATTACCCTATACTAGCATACAAATATCATATACTTGGGTAATAAAATAGATAGAATACATACCTTTTTTTTGATGTAACTTGTCTTCATGAAGCTTGAGTGCCTAGTGCCCCAAGTGTGACACCTCAAATGGTTCACACAACACCATGAACACTTGGAATAACCTTGAGAATAAGGATACTTTGGTTCTCTCTAGTGAAATCGGCCTTGCCCTTTTGTGTACACACACTAGTGCCAATTTCACCAACCAAGGACATCTTTATATAGTGTGGAGATTAGGGTTACACCCTAATACCCATGACCTTTCATTTCATATGATCCATGGGTTAAACACTCCATGGACTATCCATGAAAGCTTAGCCCAACCTAAATGAACTTGGCCCATCATACACATATATCTTAGAGTCCATATTTAATTAGTTCCTTTTGATCACTTAATTAATTATAAATTAATTCTTGATCAATACTAATTAACTAATATGATTATATATTAATATATTAGAACTTATAATATATTAATATAAATCACTAGTATCCTTTTTCCTCATCTTGTCTATCCAATTGTCCCGATGCCATGCAACCCAAATGGACCATGCCGGGTCGGGTCAAGACTTACCAATTATAGTTATGGACTTAGACATTAATCCAACAGTCTCCCACTTGGATAAGTCTAAAACTATTATTGAGTATGACTTCAAACCCCGACTAGCAATCGTAGCTCTCAAAAGCTTATGTCGAACTCTGACCTTGCCGATGAACTCTGACCTTTGTCAATGACTTGTCCATTAGATAAGGGATCATATATTCCTCCATTCTAGATATCATATGGACTGAGACATGGATTATAAATCATTCTCTCTATCCATTTGTTGTTTCCCGATTTCCGATTCATGACGACTGACTGATTGAACAGATCAAATCAGTCCTGGCTTGGCCAAGCACTCACATGTGTCATCATTAAATCATCAAGGGGCCCACAGATATCGCTTTTATCCCGAAGGTAAAAGGAATGGATAAACTTGGACTCATATGGCTTGTTCTACTACTTGTTGAATCATACACAAAGGCACGTTTTATAACATCGAGTTACCAATGCGTTTTCATGCAATCAATGTATAACCAACTCATAGTAACAACTCATATCTCTAGGTTTGAAGAATATAAGATATTATCGTCTCATGATCACTCGTGATAAAATCCATGAAGTGATTCAAATGAGCGCGGGTTGAATCCAATACTCAGAACTTATGAGCACTCATGAGTGTTGTAGCACAACTTTGTCCACCAACTTGGACCTCTACAATCCAACCCATGACAGTCTTGATTCATATCTACTTCCAACATATGACCGACTGTGGATGGTTTTGAATAACTTAGTCATTCCGGAAGAATAACCTAGTTATTATGGAAGTCAAAACATGCAAAGTGAAACACAAGAATAAATGAATCTAATATCGTATCAAAACCTATGAATATAAATAAAACACTTTCTATTTATCACCATACTGATTACTCATTATTCATTGTTTCGGTTTTATCAACTTTATACCTGAATTAAAACACTAGGTGTCCCATGCTCCAAGCATGTACACTATGTTTTCTAAACAATAGCTTTGCCATACACCAAGTATGCACTCTATGTTTGTCTACGATCCTTACTTTTGTGAAATAAACCAATTGACCAAACTTTCAATGATTCTAATTTCACACTCCCAAATCGAAATCTGTTAGATTTTAAACTTAAATGCACTACCCTCTTGCAATGAATGTGTACAAAGTCACAAAGAGTTGTCAACAACCATTACAGGGTATTCCAATGAAGACCTACTCCATGGACACAAAGCCTTATGTTCAAAGTATGCATTGCTTTGAACATGCTTCTTGCACTAAGTTTTTTCTAATCTTACACAGATTGCTTCCATCTATGGAGACAACTCTATATTCCCATTTTGACTACCACTTCTGAACAAGAGTTGCCTCTTTTCAGACTATGTCAATATGGTCCTTCCAATATTAACATTATACTTCCAACTGTCCTTGAGCAACCAATCTTTGGTAAACCTTAGATTGTCCTCGACAATTGCTTAATCACTTTAGTCATATCCAATTCTAGACATTGTTCCCCTTAATGCCCCAAGGCATTTGGAAAATTCAGAAAGGATAAATATTATAGCACATGTAATCGATCTTGTACTCAAAGTAAATGAGACACGATTCATGATGTTTCACATAAAGACATGGTTCTAGACCAGTCTTTTGCCATAATAATTTTTTGTTTGCCATATTCTCAAAATTTGACTATGAAAAGGGATGCCATAATCATAATCAAATTTTGAGAACGCAATATATAGAATTTTCTTAAGTTGAACCAATCCAACATGAAATTCATATATATATTCTTGACTAAAGGTGATTAAAATCTCAATATAAGCTCTTTAGAATGATTATAAACTCAATCTAAGCTTTTTAGAATTGAAATGAAGTATAATTTCCTCTCCCTTAATTATAGCAAAACAACTTTTTCAACCCCTGCAACCTCACGAATTGAAACTTTTGTTTTCTATAATTAACCTTGCTAACTTGCAATACTTATCATAATTATCATGCTCTCACTAACATGATGATTATTAGCATAACACTTATGCTCCCACTAGCTTTGACATGTATCCAGAAAACAGCTGGACCTCTAGAAGTCAATACTTTATTGACATTCTTACCAAAGTTCAGATTTCTGATACTAGATTGCTTTGATAAGACTTTATCAAAATCATACACCTTATCTTAGATAGATCACATGTGTGTCTAAACAATTTTAGAACTATGAAAAGGGATGCCGTAATCATAGTCTCAATTGTTTAGACCATTGCCATTTCTCATAAGTCCATGTTAGTGTGCCGGTTAACCACGCACGCTCCACTAACGACTTTGAAACTGCAAATATCACAATTGCTATCTACTTAAAATCTACTTAGTGAAAGAATTTCCTCACCATCACTTCCATGAATCGGAGAGAAACCTTTTGACACTTAGATTTTATGGTGTATGTGTTCTTATCCATGTGAATTTGTCAAACCATAATCACAAGACTAGGTTAGTGATAAATCCTAACTCATATGGATTGAACTTGTGCAATCTTAACCTCTTGCCTCCTGGCAGCACAAGGGCCTGCCATTGCTTCCAAGTAGTTATATAAACAATTGAGAACATGTAGAACTCAAATATATATAGCCAAATTAACTGGAATGGGCACAGAAATGTCAACACGATAGGTTATAAACCTCTAGTTGTGTGCTAGTGATGAAATACATGTTTTATTCTTGATTACTTCTTGAAACCCTTTCAGGATCTTTTAGACTCCCACTGTCTCCTTGACCTATAAGACTTTCTTGCCAAATATTCAAGAGATAGTGTGGATTCTAATCAAGACAAACACTTAACACAATTGGCCTAAGTTGGTCTCTGTTTTATCTAAAACATCACAACTTACCAAATTCAAATGTACAAGAGTAGAAAACCTTTTACTCTTACATTTCACTAGTGTTAATAAACCTTCTTTAAGATGTGTCACTCAAGTTACATTTGTGGTGGGCTTGATCAGTGCACAAGAATGTGTACTCGATCCCTTAGTCCTTTACTTGACTCACACATCCATGTGAACAAGTAATTAGTCTTAATTTTCCAATGCTTGAAAGTTCTCATTCATCATACTATATAACTTGCATGATTCCAAGTTTCGGTCCAATTGAAACTTGGGTGATGAGAAACTTTCTTTATTTGGTAAATTTAGACACTACCACAAATGAAAGAATCAAAACCATTTTCCTATATTACTAGCAATGGAATCATATAAACAACAATTTTTTTCACAAATGCCATTGTAAGGATACTTAAAATAAATAAAATCAAAAATTTCCTTTTATTTTAAAAACTTTGCGGAAAAACTTATCCTTACAATCCATATGAAAACCTTGTTGTTATATATTCCTAAGCAATGTGTCATAACTCCTAAGTAACAGCTTCAAAATTCTGATGCGATCGAAGTCCATCTTCGCGATCAGAAGCAACATATACTTCCTTTAAGCTTTCTCTCTTTTCTTTGATTCTTATAACATCACCATGTGACTCAGTCACATTATGTAATAAGAATCTCCAAATAGTAGCTTAACAGAGTTAGACAATGGACTTTACCTAAAGTAGAGTCAAACTTATTGACTTTAACATCCTTAGGTAAATTTGGCAGCTTCGCAATCAGTGCCCCTTCCTTTGGCAATTTTAACAAATGGACCCTTTGGTAATGGTACATGGGACTATCACAGACTTAGCTTTTCTCTTTACCATTTGGTCAACCGAGTTGACTATGGCCGATCCCTTCCATTGGGAAGAGAATGCTTTTTCTGGATTTCCAGTGTCATCATAGTCAATGTCCATAAAGTTTTGGGAAGTCGATCTTCTAATCAAATTTGCTTTACTAGCCTTCCAAATCATAGCTGATTCAGCAGTACCAAGCAAATAGATAAGATCATTAAGGGTCTTGTCATAGTCTGTTTCATAGGAGTCCCAAACGAACTTACTATGTGACTTAGAAAGTGATTGAACCACCAACTTTCTCAAGACTTTGACACCAAACTCTCCCGGCTTGTCAATATGTGACTTCATCTCCAAGATGTGATCACACCTAGACCTTGCCTTGCCAATAGGGCTTGAGTGACCATGAACTTGTGGTTTAGGGAGAATAATTGGAGGAGGTGGAGGAAGTGAAGTTCCAAGAGATTTGGGAAGATCATAGATGTCTGAACTAGACATCTTTTGGGAGATATTCAAGTTTAGTTGATTTAAAGTCCTTAATATAACACCCAATATGAAATATTAAGGCTAGGACCCAACAACCTATTTATAACTGGAAGAGGGATGCCGTAATCCAAGTTATAAAATAGTTGAAGGTAGGTAAATGACGATTTACCAATTTCCACCATGAAAAACGAAATAATTAATTAGGTTTTTACTTGGATTTGAAACTCCTAGATCTTTTGAGATTCATTGAACTTTTCAATGGCATGTTTCAATCTCGAGTGTGCCCTTCAGGTTTTGTGACTGGGATGCCGAGGATCACAAAACAAGGTGTGAAGTAACCATGCAAATATACTTGGTACCCTTAATATGTACCCCTCAATCGATGTGCCGGTTAACCACACGAGCTCCACCGATACTATGATAAATATTAAGTTACCCTTTGTCTACCTTGTTAAATCTAGGTTAGTGTGCCGGTTAACCACACACGCTCCACTAACGGTTTAAGCAAAGTGCAAAGTGTAATTTCATGGATTAGCACCTTATTCACATTTTCCTAAGTAACTAAGATTGGGAATTTATAAGTGTTTAGTTACTTAGTATTTATCATTAATACTTTTAATGAAGGGAGAATTATAGTCCTTGTCCTACCTGTTCGGCTAACGACCCTCCACCAGTCAAGGAAGCGGTGGGTGAGAGTAGACACCCATTAAGCTGCCATTTTATAGGCAACAACCTTATACCCCCCTTATAGACCGGCTTCGTGAATGAGGCCTACTAATGGTAAGACTGACTTGCTCTTATACATATATATATATATATATATATATATATATATATATATATATATATATATATATATATATATATATATATTATTAAATTATAATATTATAAAGTATAAGGGTTGAATTTTAACTTTTAAAATTCTAAGGGCTTAACTTGGAATTAAAGTATTCATTAGAGATAACTTTTCAAATTCCAAAACTTGAGGGCAAGTTTTGAAACTATTCAAAACTCTTGGATTTTCATAACTTATGAGTTTTAAGTAAAGCTTTAAAACCTTTAATGAAGAGACTCTTGGACATCCATAACTTGAGGACAAGTTATGGAGCCATAAAAACTATTTTTAAGAAAAGACTCTTCATTTTTTTTTGTAACCTAAGGCATATTTATGAGTTTTTAAGATTCATAAATGTGACTTTTCATATAACTTGAGGACAAGTTACAAAAAAACACATTTTATGAACAACTTTTAGATTAATTAGGTTGAAAACAACTAAAACACAAATTTTTTTTTTCCATTAATCTAAACTAACTCATAAATCAAGGAAACATAGAACTTTTGGTAATCCATAACTTATGGAGTTAAATGCTTGTTTTATGATGAAACTTTTCATGTTCCATAACTTAAGAATAAGTTATGGAATTCTTTAAAACATTAACACCAAATTTTGTAACTCCATAAAAACTTTGAATCAATTTTTTTTTAAAAACCTTTTCATATCCATAACTTATGGAGGTTTCAAAACACATAAGATCACAACTTTAAAAAACTTTTTGAGCTCCAAAATTTTATGACAAAATTTGTAACTCCTTAAAACATTTAGATCAAACTCTTAAAACTAATAAAATAATCATATCATTTTATCTTTTAGTAAATTTGACCTAATTCAACTCATATAGCAAATGATTCAAATTTTACAAATAATTAGTCTTTCTCAAAACAAGTAATTATCTTAAAATTTGACAAACTTCATGTTTTTTTTTCTTTTTTTTCCAACTTTTAAAATCAAACATTTGCATGAATATAACAGAAAACAACCCATGGCTCTGATACCACTGTTGGGTTTTAGTATACTACAACATCCTATGGTGCACATACAACCCTAAATACCTTGGATCTATGTTTTCTCTATTATACATGCAAATATGAAGTTTCCATGATATTACCCTATACTAGCATACAAATATCATATACTTGGGTAATAAAATAGATAGAATACATACCTTTTTTTTGATGTAACTTGTCTTCATGAAGCTTGAGTGCCTAGTGCCCCAAGTGTGACACCTCAAATGGTTCACACAACACCATGAACACTTGGAATAACCTTGAGAATAAGGATACTTTGGTTCTCTCTAGTGAAATCGGCCTTGCCCTTTTGTGTACACACACTAGTGCCAATTTCACCAACCAAGGACATCTTTATATAGTGTGGAGATTAGGGTTACACCCTAATACCCATGACCTTTCATTTCATATGATCCATGGGTTAAACACTCCATGGACTATCCATGAAAGCTTAGCCCAACCTAAATGAACTTGGCCCATCACACACATATATATTAGAGTCCATATTTAATTAGTTCCTTTTGATCACTTAATTAATTATAAATTAATTCTTGATCAATACTAATTAAATAATATGATTATATATTAATATATTAGAACTTATAATATATTAATATAAATCACTAGTATCCTTTTTCCTCATCTTGTCTATCCAATTGTCCCGATGCCATGCAACCCAAATGGACCATGCCGGGTCGGGTCAAGTCTTACCAATTATAGTTATGGACTTAGACATTAATCCAATAGCTTCGAGGACGAAGCCTAACTTAAGTGGGGGAGAGTTGTAACACCCTAAATTTCAGAGGTATGATTTAAGGGTTTAAAGTGTAATTTTGAAGAAGGGACTCGACGAGTAGGTATGCTTACTCGCCGAGTCAGAGCGGGTGTTGGGTCGCGAATTAAGTGACCAACTCGCCGAGTCGGAAGCTGGACTCGACGAGTTGGTGTTGGAATGAGAAAAACCCTAATCTCGGGGGTTTCACCCTATTTAAAGGACTTTATGTCCTTCTCACAGCCTCCTTATTGCCCTTGAGAACCAGAAAACCCTAAGGTCGTGTGTGTGAGGCCTTTGGAGGGAGATTGAAGCTTGGAAGTTGTTTCTAGTGGAAGAAACTTGAAGATCAAAAGGGCTTGCATCAAGAGAGTGGTGTAGATCCAGAATCTACTGAAGTTTGGGTGCATTTTGGAAGTAACAAGCTATTACCTTGACTCTATTGCATTTATATCTATTCAAGAATGAGATTTGGGGCCCTTTTTGCATGTTAAGGATCTATTTCGGGTTAGAGGTCTAGATCTGAGGTTGCTACTTCAGATCTAGACTTGTCTTGGTCCAGAAACTCACAAAGTATCAGCCTTTGGCTTGTTGGTGAAGCATCCTTGTCTTAAACCTTAGCCCTAGAGTGATTTGGGCTTATAGCTCCTTGGTTTCACGTAAAGTTTGCAACTTTACGTGGGAGTTATGCCCTAGAAGAGTGGATCTACAGTTTGGAGCCCCTGCATGGCTCGAAAAGCCTCTGTATGAATAAAGGACCGAAGGGATTCGGCGAGTCTGTTCTTGGACTCGGTGAGTCTGTTGAAGATAGGCATGAACTCGACGAGTTGGAGGAACAACTCGGCGAGTATGTTGAAGATTGTTGTGGACTCGGCGAGTCTGTTCTTGGACTCAGCGAGTCAGAACGCAAAACCCCAACCTCTTCTGGTTAAGACTCAAATCAGCGAGTTGAGTGGTGACTCAGTGAGTTGGACATTAGGACTCAGAGATTGTTGAACTCGACGAGTCATGGAGTGACTCGGCGAGTCGAGTTGTGATATAAGAGTTTTCTGAAGTTGGGAACTCGGCGAGTCAGCGGGTTGACTCGGCGAGTAGGATCAATCAGGAAAGTTGACCTTAGCCAGTACTTTGACTTTGACCAGTTTGACCTTCAAGGGTATTATGGTAATTTGGTTATTTACGTCAATGGATCATTGATGGCTATAGGTGTTGGAGTTTGGGGCAGTGCTTCGGGATTGTGCTTTCGCGGTTCGGTTCGGCGGTTGCAAGGTGAGTTATCCTCACTATACCCAAGGGTCTAAGGCACCAAGGCCGGCCCTTTGATTTGTTATTTGAGTTAGTTACTGCTGTTTTATGTTAGTTGGCATCCTGGTAGATAGGATGGCTATATGATGGTATGCTCTATTAGATCAATATTCTGGTAGATTGGATGTGGCTATGCTTAGTGACCGGTAGTTGGTCTGACTGTCTGTATGCTGGTAGGAGATTACCTGTTGTATATGCACGTGTGGAGCAGTAGTAGAGGGTATTCCATCCCGGTAGGATGATAGGGCCCTAACATGTTGCCTTGTAGACTGTTATATGGTTATTTGATAAGTGTACATGTTTGCTAGTATGTGGGCATTCCAACCCGATGGTTGAGGGCCAGGAGTATTCCATCTCGGTAGGATGATTGGACTCATAGTAGGTGGGCATGCCAACCTGATGGTTGAGGGCCTGGGGTATTCCATCCTGAGGGATGATTGGACCCATAGTAGTTAGTGTATATATAGCAGGTGGGCATTCCAACCCGATGGTTGAGGGCCAGGAGTATTCCATCCCGGTAGGATGATTGGACTCATAGTAGGTGGGCATTCCAACCTGATGGTTGAGGGCCTGGGGTATTCCATCCCGAGGGATGATTGGACCCATAGTAGTTATTGTATGTATAGGTTTGTGGGCATTCCAACCCGATGGTTGTGGGCCGAGAGTATTCCATCCCGAGGATGATTGGACTCGTAGTATGTTGGCATTCCAACCCGATGGTTGAGGGCCTGCGGTATTCCAACCTGACGGTTGATTGGACCCATAGTATGCTGTTCATTGCTGTATGTGTATGGTTATGTGTGTACGGGTATTTTGGGGGAACTCACTAAGCTTTCGAGCTTACGGTTTTCAGTTTATTGTTTCAGGTACATCAGGTGATCGTGGCAAGGCAAAGGCGTGATCGTACCGCTCCTCATATCTCATGATTTTGTGATTTGGTTCTGGGGATACTCTGATGTTTAAACTATTTTGAAAACACGTTGTAATAACTTAATGGTTTTTGAATGGGTTAAAATGTTTTAAATTGGCCTGAATTTTATGGGTGTTACACACCAGCTTAAACTCAGAATCACGAGAATACCATAACCCAAGATTGTGTGTATGCTTTAGGTAACGAAAGATCCTTTTCACAACGAGAAGATGAGATTCCTTAGGATTGGCTTGATAACGAGCACACTATATTGTAGCAGGCATAATTTCAGGGCGACTGGCAGTACGATAGAGCAGATAGCCTTTCATTCCTCGAAAAAAAAGTTGCATTCACATCTATGCCATTTGGATCAGTGCCAATAGTCGTTGATGAGGATCAGCGCCATTTGCATTCACATCTATCATTCTTCTTCAGCATATCTGCAATATATTTAGCTTGACAAACATAAATTCCATCAGTTAGTTGTTTCACCTGCAATCCCAAAAAAAAAAGTTAGTTCACCCATCATGATATCATTAGCATATACTTGGGAAAGAATGATATGACATCCTGAATGCTTGATGATCAAGGTGTTATCAATCTTTCATCGTTTGTATCCACTTGTAAGAAGATAGCTCACCAATGTGTCATACCATGCTCTTGTTGGGTTTTGAGCATTCTACCACTCCTATGGTGTACATGCAACCCTATAAACCTTGGATTTATGTTTTCTCTAAAATACATGCAAATAAGAATTTCCAAGGTTTGCATCCTAACTAGTATGTCATGGGGAACTTGAATCATAAAATTACTAGTAGAATGACATACCTTTTAGTAGTGGTTGATTGCTTGGAGTTTGAGAGCCTAGCACCAATAGTGTGGATGCCTCAAATGGAAATCACAAATCACCACAAACTTTAGAAAACTCTTGAGAGAATAATGCAAACTCTTGAAATCGGCCACCACTCTTGTTCACACACAACTAGTGCCAAATCAAGTGCCAAAGACTCCTTTATATAGTGTGGAGGATTATGGTTACATCCATGTAAACCCTAATACCCACGAATCTTCCTTTCCAAGGATCCATGGGTTAAAAGCTCCATGGACCATCCATGGACTCCCATGCAAGCCTAACCGATACTAAATAAGCATTAGCCCACACTATATAAATACAAGAGCCCATATTTAATTAGTCACCTTTTGATCACTAAATTAATTCTTAATTAATTTAAGATCAATACTAATTAAATAATATGATTTCATATTAATATATTATACCTTATAACATATTAATAAATCATAAACATACTATTCTCAAAAGATTATCCATACAAATTGTTCGAGTGAAGTGCAACCCAAATGGACCATGCCGGGTCGGGTCAAGTGCATCTCAAATATTGTTATGGACTTAGACACCTTATCCAACAGTCTCCCACTTGGATAAGTCTAATAACTATATTTGCAGATATGACTTCAGGAACCAACCGGCAATCGTAGCTCTCAAAAGTTTGTTGAACTAGGAAGCGCCATTTTAGATAAGTGATCATATAATCCTCTGTTCTCAAGATATCATCCGGACAAATACATGGAACAACGTCGTACTTATTGTCTAGCAGTTTGTTTCCTGATTTCCGATTTGATTGACATAGAACTAAATTGAACACATCAATTAGGTTCTGACCGGGCCCGGTACATAGGTCAAAACAAAATCATCGAGGGGCCCAAATATCGCTTCTAATCCTCCAAGGACTAAAAGGAACAGATAAACTTCGACTCATATACTTGTTCTACTACTTGTTGAATTATACACAAAGGCACGTTTTATAACATCAAGTTACTGATGCGTTTTCGTGCAATCAATGTACAACCAACTCATAGGTAACAACTCATATCTCTAGGTTTGAAGACTTATATGATATTACCGTCTCACGATCACTCGAGATAAATTCCATGAAGTGATGCAAGTGAGCGTGGGTTTATTCCAATACTCAGAACTTATGAGCACTCATGAATGTTGTAGCAACCATTGCTATGGCTAAGCACCTTTAGTCATCTATAAGCCTAATTCATGACAATCTTAAATCATACCTACTTCTGACGTATGACTGACTGTGGAAGTTTGAATAACTTAGTCATTCAGAAAGAATAACCTAGTTATTATGGAAGTCAAAACATGCAAAGTGAAACACAAGAATAATTGAATCCAATATGGTCTCGGCACTTATGAATATAAATAAAACACCTTTTATTCATCACCATATTGATTACACATTATTCTGTTTCGATTTATCAACTTAACACTTGAATTAAAACAATAGTTGTCCTATGCTCCAAGCATGTACACTATGTTTTCTAAATAATAGTCATGCCATACTCCCAGTATGTAAACTATGTTTGTCTATGATCCTTACTTTGTGAAGTAGATCAATTGAACATGATTCCAATGATGCTCATTTCATAATCCCAAATCCTTACCGTAAATGTAAGAATATCAAATTCTTGTCATTTACTGTAATCTGTTAGATTTCAAACTCATATTGACTATGCACAAAAGTCAGAAAGACCTGGCAACAGACATTACAAAGTATTCCAGTGGAGATCAATTCCATGGAAACGAAGTCTCACATTCAAAATACATTCCTTTGAATATCCTTCTTGCATAAAAGTTTCTAACTTTCTCATAGATTCTTAAAATCCAACTCCCAATATGGAAAACATTTCCATATTCCCATTTTGACTATCACTTCTGAACAAGAGCTACCTCTTTTCAGAATATGTCAATATGGCCCTTTCCAAAATTTAACATCATACTTCCAACTGTCCATGAGAAACCAATCTTAGGTAAACCTCAGATTGTTCTTGACAATTGCTTAATCATTTCAGTCATATCCGGTTCTATTCCTTTTTCCCTCTTAATGCTCTAGGCATTTTTGAAAACTTAGAACAGATAGATATTATAGCACATGTGATCGATCCTATACCCGAAGCATATGGGACACGATTCATGATGTCTCACATAAAGACATGATACTAGATCAGTCTTTTGCTACAATTTTTTTTTATTTGCCATGTTTTCAAAAATCGACTATGAAGAGGGATGCCATAATCATAATCGAAATTTGAGAACGCAATATATATATATATATATATATATATATATATATATATATATATATATATATATATATATATATATATATATATATATAGAATTCCCTTATGTTGTACCATTCCAACATAAAATTCATATATATATATTCTTGACTAAATATGATTAAAATCTCAATCTAAACTTTTAGGATTTGAAATGAAGTATAATCTCTTCTCCCTTAATTATAGCAAAACAACCTTTCCCAAGCGAAACTTTGGTTTTCTATAATTAACAATACTTATCATACTTGATTATGCTCCCACTAGCATAATAATTATTTAGCATAACAATTATGCTCCCACTAGCTTTGACATATACTCAGAAATCAACTTCTAGAAATCAATACTTTATTGACTTTCATCACCAAAGTTCAGACTTCTGATACGAGATGCTTCGACAAAACTTTATCTAAGCTTCTCAGACTCATACATCTTTCCTTAGATAGCTCACATGTGTGTCTAAACAATTATGAAGAGGGATTCCGTAATCATAATGTTTAGACCTTTTTTCCATTTCTCACAAGTCCATGTTAGTGTGTCGGTTAACCACACACGCTCCACTAACGACTTTGAGAATGCAAATATCACAATTGCTATCTACTTAAAATCTACTTAGTGAAAGCGTTTCCTCACTATCATTTTCATGAATCAGAAAGAAACCTTATGACACTTAGATTTTATGGTGTATGTGTTCCTATCCATGTGAATTTGTCAAAACCATAATCACAAGACAAGGTTAGTGACAAACTTAAACTCATATGAATTGAACTTTTTCAATCTTGATTTCTTGCCTCTTGGTAGCACAAGGGCCCACCATTGCTTCCAAGTTGTTATGCACACAATTGAGAACTCACAGAACTCACATACATAGTCAACTTTACCGGAATACGCACAGAAACAAGAATTATGTCAACACGATAGGTTACAAACCCCAAGTCGTGTGTTAGCGATAAACAATAGGTTTTATCCTTTATTAGTTCTTGAAACTTTCAAGACCTTTAAGACTCCCACTGTCCTCTTGACATATAAGTTTCTCTTTGTCAAGAACCATTCCTTGACAACCAAACAAATATTCAAGAGTCAGTGCAGATTCTTATCAAGATAAACACTTCACACAATTGGCCTTAGTTGGTCTTTGTTTTATCCAAAACATCACAACTTACCAATTTCAAATGTACAAGAGTAGAAAACATTTTACTCTTACATTTTACAAGTGTTATAAACCTTCTTTAAGATGTGTCACTCAAGTTACAATCTTGGAGTATGACTCTAAGACTTGTTTTGGAACGAAGTATGACTCATCTTCTCGATTTTAACCACTTCAATAATTTATGACTCCTCTTCTTAGCCATAAGAATGCACTAAGATGTCCCTATAGGATGAATTGTGATATGGTCTCACAATCATTAAGATGATCATAAAACATGATACTAAAGTACTCTCCCATCTTTTCAGATTTGAGAAACTTTTATCTTTCTGCCAAATTTGATTCTTCCCATTCGTTCTGCCATAAATCGAAACTTTTCCAATGTTTCGGAATTATACTTAAACTATTAAGTATAACCATATTTACTAAACTGTAGTAAATCATGACGAATAGTCTTATCGATCTTTTTGTGGTGGACTTGACCAGAACACACCCAGTATACCCGATCCTTTAGTCTTTCACCTGACTCACATATACATGTGGTCAGGGAATTAGTCTTAACTTTCCAAAAATGAAAATTCTCATTCATCATGCAATACAACCTGCATGATTCCAAGTTTCGGTCCAATTGAAACTTGGGTGATGAGAATCTTTCCTTATTTGGTAAATTTAGACACTACCACAGATGAAAGAATCAAATTCATTATTGCTAGAAACATACAAACATTCACTTTCCATAAATGCCATTGCAAGGAGATATAAAATAAAGTAAAACAAAAATTTTATTTATTTATAAAATGCGGAAAAAACTTTTTCCTTACAATGCAACTTTAAATGGAAACTATGCTATTACATATTTCCTAGCAATCTATCATAACTCTTAAGTAGTAGCTCAAGAATCCGATCTTCGAACCATGCGATTGAAATCCATCTTCGCGATCAGATTCATCATACTCTTCTTTTAAGTTTCCTTCCCTTTGCTTGATCCTGCCATACATCAAAATGTATTAAGAATCTTCAAATAGGAGCTTAAGAGAGTTAGATAGTGGACTTACCTGAAGCAGAGTCAAACTTTTTGACTTGACCTTCTCTTAGATCTTTCAGGTAGTTAGGGAAGCTTCGCAACCAATGCCCCTTTCTTTTGGCAATAGAACCAAATGGACCCTTTAGGAATGGTGCACTGGACTATCTCAGACTTGCCTTTCTCTTTACCATTTGGTAAACCGAGTTGACTATGGCCGATCCCTTTCCATTGGGAAGAAAAAGCTTTTCTAGATATCCAATGTCACCAACTGTCAATGTCCATGGTAGTTTTGGAAGTTGATCTACTAATCGAATTTGCTTTACCAGAGCTCCAAATCATTGCTGATTCAGCAGCACCAAGCAAATAGATAAGATCATTAGGGTCATGTCATAGTGTGTTACATAGTAGTCCCGAAGGAAATCACTATGTGACTTAGAAAGTGATTAAACAACCAACTTTCTCAAGACTTTGACACCCAACTCTCCCAACTTGTCAATATGTGAGCATACATAGACCTTGCTTGCCAATAGGGCTTGAGTGACTTTGAACTATTCAAGAACTTGTGGTTTAGGGAGAATAATTGGCGGAGGTGGAGGGAAGTGAAGCATGATGTTGTGGGACATCATATTCAAGAGGAAAGCTTGCTCCAAGAGATTTGGGAAGATCATACTTGTCTGAACCAGACATCTACAATGGGAGAGATTCAAGTTAGTTGATATAAAATCCTTAATATAACACCCAATATGAAATATTAAGGCTAGGACCCAACACGATATTTTATAACTTGGAAGAGGGATGCCGTAATCCAAGCTATAGAATATTTGAAGGTAGGCGAATGACAATTCACCAATTTCCACCATGAAAAACGAAATGATTTATTAGGTTTTAATTGGATTTGAATCTCCTAGATCTTTTGAGATTCATTGAACTTTTCAATGGCATGTTTCAATCTCGATTGTGCCCTTCAGATTTTGTGACTGGGATACCGAGGATCACAAAACAAGGTGTGAATAACCATGCAAATTCACTTGGTACCCTTAATATAATCACCTAATCAATATGCCGGTTAACCACACGCGCTCCATCGATCTATGATAAACATTAAGTCACCCTTTGCCATCCTTACTAGTCCAAGTTAGTGTGCTGGTTAACCACATACGCTCCACCAACGACTTGGTAAGGTACAAAGTGTAAATTTCATGGGTTAGCACCAAATTCACATTTTCCTAAAGTAACTAAGATTGGGATTTATAAAAGTTTTAGTTACTTTATATTCATCATTATACTTTTAATGAGAATTATAGTCCTTGTCCTACCCGTTCGGCTAATGACCCTCCACCAGTCAAGGAAGCGGTGGGTGAGAGTGGACACCCATTAAGCTGCCATTTTATAGGCAACAACCTTATACCCCCCTTATAGACCGACTTCGTGAATGAGGCCTACTAACGGTAAGACTGACTTGCTCTTATATATATATATATATATATATATATATATATATATATATATATATATTATTAACTTATAATACTATAAAGTATAAGGGTTGAATTTTAACTTTTAAAACTCTAAGGGTTGGAACTAAAGTTTGTGTGAAACTTTACAAATTCCAAAACTTGAGGGCAAGTTTTGAACAATTCAAGAACTTTTGGATTTTCATAACTTATGAGTTTAATTAAGGTTTAAAAAAATACTTTTAATGAAGAGACTCTTGTACATCAATAACTTCAGGACAAGTTATGGAGTCCATAAAACTATTTATGATGAAAAAGACTCTTCAACTTGTGTAACCTATGGTTTTTAATGGACTTTAAAAGAAAAACTTTTGGTAATCCATAACTTGAGGACAAATTATGGATTCCATTAAAACACATCAAGATCAAGAATTAACTAACAAACAACTTGCAAATAATTCCTATGATCTAGCAAAACTCATAAGTTCTTAAACATCCATATCACCAATTTTAAGAATCATATGAACACATACAAAACTTGAAATTTCGATAATAGCCTTTGAAATTGGATTAGCATAATCATTATAATATCAAAAATAGGTTTTATAAGTCCAAAATAGTTTAGTGTAATGATTCTAGTCCAATTCCAGCTTAAAAACTCGAAAACTGCACTCTGGGCCTCTTACTCGTCGAGTGCATGAACCTAATCGACGAGTAGGATGAAGATATGCTTGGACTCGTCGTGTCCCCCTATGGACTCGGCGAGTCCACTGTCCAGACAGCAAGATTTTTTGATTTTTCAACAGTTTGCATCAAGTATTCAAGAAAACAAGCCTAGGCTCTGATACTACTGTTGGGTTTTGAGCATTCTAACACTCCTATGGTGTACATGCAACCCTATAAACCTTGGATCTATGATTTCTCTAAAATACATGCAAATAATAATTTCCAAGGTTTGCATCCTAACTATCATGTCATGGGGAACTTGAATCATAAAATTACTAGTAGAATGACATACCTTTTAGTAGTGGTTGATTGCTTGGAGTTTGAGAGCCTAGCACCAATAGTGTGGATGCCTCAAATGGAAATCACAAATCACCACAAACTTTAGAAAACTCTTGAGAGAATAAGCACACTCTTGAAATCGACCACCACTCTTATTCACACAAAACTAGTGCCAAATCAAGTGCCAAAGACTTCTTTATATAGTATGGAGGATTATGGTTACATCCATGTAAACCCTAATACCCATGACTCTTCCTTTCCAAGGATCCATGGGTTAAAAGCTCCATGGACCATCCATGGACTCCCATGCAAACCTAGCCCATACTAAATAAGCATTAGCCCACACTATATAAATACAAGAGCCCATATCTAATTAGTCACCTTTTGATCACTAAATTAATTCTTAATAAATTTAAGATCAATACTAATTAAATAATATGATTTCATATTAATGTATTATACCTCATAACATATTAATAAATCATAAACATACTATTCTCAAAAGATTATCCATACAAATTGTTCGGGTGAAGTGCAACCCAAATGGACCATGCCGGGTCGGGTCAAGTGCATCTCAAATATTGTTATGGACTTAGACACCTTATCCAACAACTCTAGGTGCCAACTTTAAACCATAAACAACTTTATGAAGACGATACAAATGATTTGGAAACTCTTCACTTTCAAACACTTGGGGTTGTTTTAGAAAAACTTCTTCTTGAAGATCTCCATGTAAGAAGGAAGTCTTGACGTCCATTTGACAGACTTTAAAGCTCTTAAAAGAAGAAAAGGCAAGAAACCGAAGAATTGTTTCAAGTCTAGAAACAGGAGCAAATGGTTCATCATAGTATAACCCTTCTAGCTGATAGAAACCTTGAGCCACAAGTCTAGCTCTGTTTCTTATGACGATCCCATCTTAATCCATTTTGTTCCTAAAAACCCAGTGAGTGCTAATGATAGTCTTTCCTTGAGGCTTGGGAAAAAGAGTCCACACACAATGACATTCAAATTCATTCAGCTGATCCTGCATAGCCTTGATCGAATCAGCTTCTTTCAAGGCATTACAAACATGCAGAAGTTGCTGCTAACTCTGCTCTAAGTGAGAATCCAAGAATTTACATATCCAATTATTTGAGATTCAAGATGATCTCGAAGAATTCTTGGATTAGAACTTTAATTTGTATTACTTTGAGCAGGGTCTTCCTGGTTGGATGGTTTAGCTTCTCTAGGGATGGCATGCTGATCTTCAGAGATAGCTTGTGAGCTGATGAATTGATCAACATTGGGAACAACAGGTTCAACGTCATTTGGCAAGAAATTAGTAACATGGTCTGAAAGATTGTAAGTAAGTTCATTCAGAACTGATGAGGGGTGATCAAATCGTTCATGAATGAATGAGTCTTAATCGTAGGTGACATGAGCTGTTTCCTCAACAGTTTGGCTTGAAAGATTGAATACCCTGAAAGCCTTGGATACACTGGAATAACTTAGAAACACTCCTTCGTCAGTGTTAGCTTCAAACTTCGAGCACTGATCTCTTTGATTTAAGATGTAACAAAGACATCCAAACGCATGATGTTGGGCTTATTCGTATTGTGTCAAATATGTTATGTATAGATTTACTTTTTACCGTGAATCTCACCTTGTTCATCAAGTTTTGTAAGTTTTCTAAAAAGATAAAGTGAAATATCTCTTATTATTGGAAAACCCAATTCAGATATGTTATCTTCTATACATTCTATCATCTGATTTGTTCTTGATTCATGTTTTGGAAGTAAAATAGAAGAAGAAATTCGAGTTTTATTATCATATTTGTGTTTTGATTCGTTTTCTATCTCTAAGAAATCATCTCAGATCTGTTTTCTTTCTCTAGAAATCTTATCAGATCTACTTTCTCTCTCTTGAAGTTTAGTTTTTTCATGTTGAAGATCTAATGGATGAAAAGTATTTATTGTTTGACTCCATTTTAGAACTTGGATTATAGGTCACTAAACCAATCTATGATGTTAACAAAGTGACTATGTTTCATATTCTTGGTCAATCTATGTTGAAGGATGCTACTGAGTTGTATAATCTTTTTGTTGATAAGAAAATATCTGAAGCACATGTATTGATATGTATGATTTGCGAAAGAATGACAAAATATTTGAGCAATTTTGTATTATCCAAAGACATTTAGATCGAGAAAATAAACAACAGATTTTGGAGATGAAAAGAGCTAAAAAGAAAACGGAAGATGTTCTTGGTGTTCTTGGTGAAGTTCATAATGTTCTTCATGTTTCTGAAGAAAAGGTGACTCAAAATATTCATGTTGAGGAGGAGTCAAGTGTTTCAAGTTTTTCAGAAGTGTTACATTCCGAATCTGGTGTTTCAAATAGTGAATCACTAAGCAAATCTTATGAAATCATGAAAGTGAAGATGTTTTGCTCTATTGGAACTCAAACATAATATTTTTCATGTTTTGATGATGTTTTTGAAGGAATGGTTCCTTACAGAAAGCCAATAATACAAGATGTTCAGATTTACCAAACTCATAATGATTGTGTTCAAAAGACTTGTAATGTTCAGATCATGAAATGTGATGAACATGTTCAGATCCGAGAATCATATTTGAAGCCTCAAAATCTGAAAAGAAAGAAGAAGAAGAAGAAGAAGAAGAAGAAGAAGAGTAAAGTGAAAAAGGTCTGGATGCCAAAGGTACAAGTACCTCATGCTTGTGAAAAGGTTCAGAAAGTTAAAGCCAATCATGTTGAAAGAAAACTCTATTATCATTTTTGTTCAAACGAAGATGTTAGAAGATGGAGAAAAGAGAAAAGGGTTCATGGTTAGGTCAATGAGATATTTGGAAATTTTTGTTTTCCAACTAAGAAGCGGATATCATTTTCAGAAGATGATCGTTATTCTTCAAAGAAATGGGTTGGCAATAAGTCTTCTACTAGTTTGAATCTCAAATGGACCCCAAAGGTTTCATAAACCTATAAAGAGATAGAGAGGGGGGGGGGGGACAAAAGCTGACGAAAATTCAGTCAAAATGGTGAAATTTTGTTGAAGAAATCAATTTTTATTGATTTTTAAATGGTTGAAATTAACTAATCTTGTACAAAAAGCTGAAAAGTTGATAAAGTGGTTGAAAATGGACATTTTCTGCAAAAATAGGTGAAATATGACGTGTTGAAGTAAACAATGGGTTGCTAGCTGTCAAAAAGATTTTTAAAAAGGGTTAAAATCGGAATTTTTTTAAGATAGGGTCATAATCGAAATTGTTTCACAGTTGAAATTGATTGTCGATATCAGATTGATCGATTAAAAGGGTAATATGAAAGATTAAACCTTACTTTTGTTGGTATAAAGATCAAGTCAATGATACCATGTAACTATATTTAAAAAAAAGTTGAAAAGATAGACGACGGATAATTTAGAAATGATCATTTTTGTAATAGATTATTGCCATAAGGGCCATTTATGTAACATATTTATTATAGTGAAATATTATAGGGAAAGGGTATGATGTAATTACAAAGTAAAACAGGATAATCGATGGCGGCGGAAACGTCAAACACAGATTTCGGAAACGAAGAAAGAAGGAATTAATACGATGGTGGTGGGTATTTGCACATGTTCATAAAGATTGGAGAAAGTTGCTACGATATGAGAGCGAGAAAGAGTTTACAATTGACATACCTTATGAGTTGGAATTGTTTGAGTCCAAATTGTAAGTGTTTGGAGGAAAAGACGGTGGACGCAGAGGTTTCTGAAACGAAGAAGGAAATGTACGTTAGTTGGTATTTTTTTGCCGCCATTTTTTAAAATGTTAAATTCATTCAATTATTATTGTTGCGTATTCTACACCTTAGAATGTAGCTAAGGGAATGGTTTAAATGGTGCTAAATATATGATAAATGCTTCCACTTTGGCTGTTTTTTTTTCACTCTGACTATCTGGAAAAAGTAAATGCTTGTATTAATCCATGACTCATCAACATGAAGGATATCTCAGCTTAGAGTATTGGATCAATTGTAACACAAACTGTAATTGATAAACTTAAATAAATAAAATTTGGCCGTAAAAAAAGCAACTATCCAATATATGTAACTTTTTAAATGTTTGAATATTTTTAATAGAAATATCTTGTGAATTCAAGTAGAACGACATTTAATTTCGCCGTATTAATTAAAGCCCAAATATATCATATTAATAAAATTCCAAAAAAGCTAATTTAAAATATAATTACTCTACAACTTGTTTATTTTAGTAAAATATAAACAAAGAAATATCAAGCAGTTATCTAAAGTAAACATAGCCATTCGAAAACCATCATTAGATATCAAGGTGATTGTATTTCCTATTATTTTTGGCATTTGCACATGACACCTGATCGTTCAATTCAAAAATTAATAGATATATATATATATATATATATATATATATATATATATATATATATATATATATATATATATACCAATTATACCCCTGATCGTGGATGAATTTGATATTTGTTTGTCTTGTATATATACCATTAGTATAACAGATTATTATAAAAAAAGAAAATACCAATTATACCGCTGACCTTGGATACCATTAGTATAACAAATTACTTTTAAAAAACAAATACCAATTATACCCCTGACCTTGGTTTTATACACAACAATTTGAAGAAAATAAGAAGTGGGTTTCATCCGATCATTCAAAGATATTATTTGGAACAATTTGATTTTTTACTACTTAGGTGTTTAACTGTTTAAAGGAAATTACATATTACAGTTCCTTCTTTCTTACTTTTCCATATTTAATTACTTTTTATCAAAAGATTTTTTATTTTATTTAGCTTCTGACTTATACTTTAGTTGTTCAAACATCAATTGTTCATTACCACCCATATATGTTTTCATTGGTAAAATTTTAGTAATGGTCACCTCGTGCTTGTTTGTATTAAAACCTTTTACTGTCAAGTGTCAATTCTGATTATCAAAGCAAATGAAGATGTTAGATTAAAGGTGGAAATATTGTACATTCGTTTATTTCTATTAGACATTATACTTGGCTTTCAATGTTTGTTTGTTGCTATTAAGAAAAACTATTAAGTGGAAATATTAATAACTCGATGACACTATCACAATATTGAAAAATTACCCAAATTACCCTTCATGGATGCTTATAGGTTCTCAATTTATTGCCAAGAATTTTTCCTAGTAAGAAGTTCTGAACTTAAATATATTAACGATTACTTGTACTTTATCCTTCTTTAAATTCATGAAATATGTTGGTTTTTTTTGTGTCTGCAGATTTGGCCATCAAGGTAACAGAGAAACACTATTTTTGCACAATTTCAGAAAGAGTTAGAAAAAGTCGACTCAATGTTTGAGTATGCGAGAGAGGAAGAGAATGCATTTCATATGTTATGAATCACAAATTAAACCCTGATTGATGAAATTGGAGACAATTCTAATTTTGCACAAATTCAGAATGAGAGAGAAAAAGTTGTCTTACTTTGTGCGTATAAGAGATAGGAAGAGATCGATTTGATATCTTATGAATTAGAAATTAAACCCTAATTGATGAAAGTGGAGATAATTTTCATGATTCATCTTCAAGCCTTAGGATTTGGAAGAATCGGATGTTGGTTATTTTCCATTGTTGAGGAATTAAGCCGTTTTTTGCCCACTGGGAACATGATTGAAGAATTATTTCAGAAATCATCGATTTGATATCTTATGAATTTTAGAAATTAAACCCTAATTGATGAAAGTGGAGATAATTTTCATGATTCATCTTCAAGCCTTAGGATTTGAAAGAATCGGATGTTGGTTATTTTCCGTTGTTGAGGAATTAAGCCGTTTTTTGCCCACTCGAAACATGATTGAAGAATTATTTCAGAAATCATCAATATTTACATATCAACAAACCTTTTTTGTCGATGTTTTTGCCCAAATTCAGAAAGATCGGAGAAACTCCATGATCAGATTGATAACTGTGTGCATATGAGAGATAGAAAGAGATTGCAATTGACATACCTTTTGAGTACGAACAGTTGCATAGATACAGAAACGAAGAAAGAGTTGCAGAGAATGGGAGACGAAGAAGGAGAAGTTCTAAGAATTTGGGTCGTTGGAAGGATGGAATGGGAATATTGGATTGGGCAAGAAGGCAGTTGGTAATTTACAGTACGAAAAGCGTGAATGCCTACACTATTGTGGCTAAAATGTCAAACAGATGAAGTTTATTGTTGATAAGCACGTTGGATTTTAATATATGTATATAATGGTGATTTGGTTTTATTCATATTTGATTGGATTTTACTGTTGGACAGTGTAAGTCTTGCAGGTAATTTCAATTTCTCATTAGTCTCAAAATCGTAACTTGGGTTACATATTCATCGCAAGATTGAGTTTGTATTCCTGAATCCTATGAATGGAAATGAAATTAGAACTTCAACTGAATCAAATCTCGGAAATGTGTTCGGAATCAAAATCATTACTGTTCATCTACCGAGAATCGGGATTCATCGGAATGGGAAGTATCATTGTGATCGGAATTGAACAGGTCTTCGGAATCTTAATTGATAACTCAGAAATCGGAAGTCTCCTGATCGGAACCGAAATCAATTTCGGAATTCCGAAATCAGAACTTATAAAAGAAGATTATCAGAATTACTAAAGAAATCGGAATTTCAAGGCTATCGGAATTCAGAAATCGTTCGGTTAAGAAGTCAGTCTCGCAATCGGAATTTTGGAAACGGAAGTATTTATTTTCGGAATTTGATTAAAGTTCTGCATTCGGTGTTCTATGCTCGGTATAAAATCGAATTCGGAATTGGCATTAATAAACCAAAATCGGAATTGCATAGGCGGTGGATCGTAACTTGATCTGGTTTTTGATTTTGACTTTTCATGGTCAAAGATCTTCATTTCTCTGATCAAATGAAGAAGGTTCTATTTTCAACTCCAGTCCCTCATCTTCCCACAAATGGCAGTTTCTACCCCAGATTCAAACTTCTTTACAAACTCTTGATTTTTACCACTTTTACCCCTTCTTACCAAAAATATTTTCATTTATTATCCTTTTTCTTTGGTCTAATTCTTTCAAATCCTTTCTAAATAATTGTTTCTTATTCTATTTCTTTTGTCTAAAATTTAAAAACCGAAAAATACAAAATAATTTTTTTTATTTTTCCGGTTTTAATTTCTGAAAATCGCGAAAATCCAAAAAGAATTTGTTTCATCATTTGTTCAAATCTGACGGGTTTTGAAGATCCATTTTGGCAAACTTGCTCCTTATGACCGAGTAGGTTATACATGGACTTGCTCTATGAGATAGTGTAGCTTGTTGGTGATTCTTCTTAAACTTTCCGGATTCTCTCTATGGTATTTGTTAAAGATTCAAGGGGGAGTTCACATTTGGAAGATGATATTTGTTTCTCTCGCTTTGAAGACCCCATGTACTGATGATTCTCACAATTTAGGGGGAGAAATGCCAAGAAGATCAGAAATCGTGATCTTCATCAGTTTCAACATCTAGGGGGAGATTGTTGAGTATTTGAGATATTTAAACTGATTTGGCATTTTTGGTTATTTAGGGAAGCCTTTTTAGGGTTTTGTATTTTTGGTAAATGTTTTATTTTCCCTATAAATAATCATTAGGTTAGCTTTTTGTTGTGACATGCTCTACAAGGGTTTGGATGCCGGATGATCTATGTCCTGGAAGCTTTCCCGAGAACACAACACAAAAGAATCGTTAGAGCACGTACAGGTGTTCTCCCGGGACGTCACTCAGACAATCAAGTTAGTTTTATGGGAGAGAATTTTAGGGTAAAACTCGTGAGAGAGAAGATAGATCCCTTCCTTGAGGCAGAAGAGATCCCTTTATACCTGTTTCTAACAGATCGTGGGGACCTCGTCCAATGAATGTGAGAGGTGGCCTCCTTTGACTGGGAGAATCACGCCCACGTCAACTAACTGCCTGGTGACGTCAGTTCTAGGCGTCACCTAACCTTCTTGTCTCGTCATGATTGGTCGTAAGTGAATGAGAAGATCACGTGGAATATTCTTTCCTTGTGAAGGAAAGTGAACTGTCACCCCGATGCTGGCTTACTCAGACCGAGACTGGGTATTGGCGAAGGTTCTTGCGCAATAACGTCTATGTTATGTTTTCCGTTAAATTTAACGTGGCCGTTTATGGAAATGTTAACAAGTCCCTTAGACCAGTAGGCTTCTGCGTACGTGACGTAGCAGAGTTGTTCTGGTCTACTCACATACACGTGGCGGGTTGCTACTGATAGCCTTTGCAGTTGGCAGGGCCAAATCGCCATTTTTCTGCGTTTTCGTCATGCAAACGGGTCGCTGCCCCTTTTGTGGCATTTAAACCTCTGTTCCTCCTGGCGTTTCCTCCTTACCTTCTATTTTTCTCTCTTCGACTTCTTGTTTCAAAGAAACCCTTTCAACCCTTTCTCCATATTTTTCCATGGTCGCCACTCGTTCGTTGGGAAGGGATCTTACCATCAAAGAATGAAAATCTTTCGAGTTCTGGTTCGGGTTCGTTCCCGAACACGGAGTGCAAATCCCCCTACCCGATGTATCGCTTTACAGTCCTCCCGAGGGAAAAGTCAGCATCCCAATCGCCTTGTTCGAGACGGGTCTGTGCTTGCCTGCCATAGATTTCTTCAACTTGATTATCTGGGAATATGGGTTTTCCGTGAGAGAGCTGACCCCTATCGCTATAAACAAGATAGTGGGTTTTGAACTCCTCTGTCGTGCCCTAGGCCGCTTGCCGACTGTTCCGACTTTCAAGCACTTCTTCAATGCCTCTACTCAGTCGGGGACTCAAACCCTTTCTCGTCGGCGGGGAGTCCCTACTCTTATCCATGATAAGAAGTCCAAGACGAACTTCCAGGAGAAGTTCTTATGGGTTAACAACGATCTCGTGGTGCTCAGTTACCCGAGGGCTAAGGTGTACGTCGACCACACTCCAACACTTTTTGGTGCTGACAAGGAACTGGCTGATGTCCTAGAGAAGATCAGCATCAACGGTGAAGATTGGCTTGACTGCTTCTTGGCCGCCAGCGGAATGAGCGCCGCTTGGAGGGCTCGCGGGAAAATGCACAAGTTTTTCATCGAGAAAGAGGGTATTTCTCTTGCTCCTCTTCCCCCCTTTTTTTTAAAAAAAAATCGGCAAAGCATTTTGGTTAACCGTCGTTGTTTTTTGTTTTGTTCCCAGGTGTAGAAGAGGTTGTTTCTTTAGAGAAAGCTCTTCAGGGTCTATTCGAAGGTGAGCTTCAGTGACGTGACGTCGATCTTGTGGAGACTCTTCCACCCCCTGTTTTTGGCCGAGGAATTGTGGCTACTGTCGGTTCTGACAGTGTTGCTGGCGCCGGCGAGGATCCATATTTGCAGGACATTGTTGTCACTGGTGTTTCTCAGAAGGATCCTACACCTTTCAGGTCCCCAAGGAGTCTTCGCCGTGTCAAGAGGGGTTTTGCTTTCTTGGAAGCCTCTTCTGGTGTTCGAACTGAGACGGACAACACCGGGCCCCCTCTTCGTAAGAAACGTAATATGATTTTCTTACTAGGGGGTACCAAGGATACCAACCGTGCCCCCGGTGTTGGGCCCAAGTTCTTCACTCGGTGATGGTAACACCACTGCGCACAAGTAGTGTTGTTTTTTTGATTTGTTTTGATGTAACTCTTGTGAACAAATTTTCCTGTTTCTTTCTTTGTCTTTTGTCTTTGCTGCCCTCAGTGACAGCTTGAAAGTCTGGGAGTCTGGCAGTCTGACAATGTTCACTTTATATTTGTGGGTATGAATTTATTTTGTTACCACACATATTCTTTTGTTTGGTTTCTTCATGTATGGTTTATGTTGGCCATCACATGGTATTTACACAGGGTTTGCTTATACCCCTGGTTTGAGTTCCTTTATTGGTGAACTCTTTATGCCTTACTAAAGCTGGTCTTTGCGAAATTTATTCTAATTTGCGGCTTAAAGACCCTAGGTGTAGCCAAGATCGTCATCTTAAGGCTCACCAGATTATGATTTTTCTTATTAGTGGAAGGTTATGACTCTTCTACACTCATGTCACATGTTGTTTTGTATGTTTCCTATGTTGTGATTGATGAACATGTTTTGGGGGGAAGGTTATGAGCCTTTTTTTATACAAACCCCCTGGCTTCCTCCTTCACCTGGTTTCGCTTGTGTGACGTTGGATGATCATTCCTTGTTGTCACACGATAAACGTACACAGCCTCTTTATTTTACTTGTCAAGCTTGAAAATAAGGAGCATCTGAAATGCCCTTTTTGTTTATTCTAGTTTTTGTTGTTAGAGTGTTATAAGATGGAAAGTAGTAAGTAATTTACATGTCAATACTAATATACAATGCCTTTGCTAGCATTGAATCTATCTTTAACACTCGTTTTAAGAGTGAAAGTGACGCAGGCTCTACACATTCTACGTTCTTGGAATGGCACGCCCGTCCTGAGCTTCTAGGACATAAGCACCATTCTTATGGGCTTCAATGATTTTGTATGGTCATTCCCAAGTGACACTGAGTTTCCCCAATGGTTCAGCATGGCTAGACTCATTCTTTCTTAGCACCCATTCTCTAACTTTGAAGTTCTTGACCCGGACTTGGCGGTTGTAATAGTTCTCAGTTCGTGATTTGTATAGTTCCTGGCGCATTTGTGCCGCCTCACGCTTTTCATTGAGCATTTCCAGGTCCTGTCGTCGCCCTTCCTCGTTCGCTGCTTCCTCGAAACTCTCTGTTCGCAGGGAGCCGACTACTATTTCCATTGGCAGGACTGCTTCCATCCCATAGGTTAGACTAAAGGGCGTTACTACCGTTCTTGACCTTGCTGTTGTACGATATGACCATAGCACTGTCGGGAGCTCATCCACCCAGGCGGACTTTGATTTGAGTAACCTTTTCTTCAAACCATTAACTATGGTTTTGTTTGATATCTCAGTTTGTTCATTGGCTCGAGGATGTGCTACTGATGTGAATTGGCAATGGATTTTCTTGTCTTCGCACCACTCCTTGAAGGGACTTCCTTCAAATTATGTGCCGTTGTCACTTATGAGGATCCTAGGAGTTCCAAAACGGGCCAAGATGTTCTTGGTCATAAATTTTATCATCTGCTTGCAAGTGACAGTGGCCAGTGTTTCCGCCTCTATCCATTTTGTAAAATAATCCACGACTACCAGCAAAAACTTCACGCCCCCCGGCGCCGGTGGGAAAGGTCCCACTATGTCGATCCCCCATTGATGGAAAGACCAAGGGCTGATGATGCTAGTTAATGGCATGGATGGTTGATTTTGGAAAGGAGTGAATGCTTGGCACTCTTTGCATCTCTTAGTTAGGGCTGCAACGTCGTTGTACCCGTCTGGCCAATATACCCCTAGGCGGAGTATTTTGCCTGTGAGTGTGTGAGCACCTTCGTGTGCTGCTGCGTCCCCAGAATGGATTTCTTCGAGGAATGTCTACCCCTCTGTTTTAGAGATGCACTTGAGCCATCGGCTTAAATACCCTCTTAGATATAGTTGATTGTCCTGATTGCAAAATGTGGTGCTCTGATTTTGACTTTTTCTTGTCTCCTCTGGGTCGTCTGGGAGCACGTCATGGCACAAGTAATCGACATAGGGTATGGTCCATTATGGAGGGGCCGATATTGTATTGACCTTTTGGTTATCGATACTTCTTTCCGAGAGTACTTCAACTAACAGTTTCTTTGTTAGGTGATCATATGAAGTAGAGGCCAGTTTGCTGAGAGCGTCTTCCCTTGCAATTTTTCCTCGGGAGATTTGTTTTATTGAAAAACTTTTGAATGTGCCGGATAAGCTACGGAATGCATCTAGGTAGTTCTGCATCCTGGGGTTCTTTGCCTTATGTGTTCCATTTATTTGGTTTGTGACAAGTAACGAATCACTGAGGGCCGCTAGTTGTTTTGCGCCAACCTCCTTGGCTAGCCTCAGACATGCTAAGAGTGATTCGTACTATGCCTTGTTATTTGATACTTGGAAGTCGAATCACAACGCGTAAGTGATCTCTTCACCCTTAGGGCTTTGTAGGATCAGGCATGCGCTTGAACCTTCCTTGCTTGCCGCACCATCGGTGTATAGGTTCCATAGTTCTTTGCCGGCTTCAGGCTCGAGTGGGTCGACAGAGATCATCTTCAGCACACCCTTAATGGTATATGGGATTGCAACCAGGAAATCTACGAGGGCCTGGGCCTTGATGCTAGTCCGGGGGTGGTAATGGATATCATGTTCGCCTAATTCTATTCCACACTTCGCCAGACGCCCAGACTTTTCCGGCCTTAGCAGCACTTGCTGTATTGGATAACTAGTCAGAACATCAACCTTGTGGGCTTGAAAATACCTTCGTAGCCGTCTGACAGCGTATACTAGGGCGAGGACCAGTTTCTCTATGGACGGGTAATTGACCTCTAGTCCTTGTAGGGCCCTGCTAACAAAATGGATGGGAATCTGCTTGCCTTCCCTCTCTACTGCTAACACAGAGGAGATAGCTTCTTCGGAAGCTGCTAGATACATCTGTAGTGTTTCTCCTGGTAGCGGGCAGGCGAGAGCCGATAGTTGGTGTAGGGAATCTTTCATTTGTTGCAATGCCGCATCCGCTTTTTCTATCCACTTGAACTATTTTTTTTGTCTATGCACCCTTTAAGTATTTGGTACAGAGGGAGCATTTTTTCTGCGGATTTGGCGATGAATTTTACCAATGCCGTCAACCTACCGTTGATTTCTTGTACACCCTTGAGGTTGTGAGGAGTTTTTGACTGGAGGAACTCCTGGATTTTCGTGGGATTTGGCAGAATTCCTTCCTTGGATATCTGATACCCAAGGAATTGCCCTTCCTCTACTCCGAAAGTACACTTAGCTGGGTTTAACTTCATCTTCGCTTTGGCTATCGCTTAGAAAGTTTCTTCCACATCGTGGAGTAATGCTTCTTCATTGCGGCTTTTAACTACCATGTCATCGACATAGACTTCGATATTCCTACCAATTTGATCGGCGAATACTTTGTCCATGAGCCTTTGATAAGTAGCACTTGCATTTTTGAGTCCAAACAACATTTTCTGGTACCAGAAGGTGCCCTTTTAGGTGTGGAAGGCAGTTTTCACTTCGTCGTCTCCTTTCATCTGTACTTGATGGTAGCCCTTGTATGCGTCAAGGAAACATTTAAGCTGAAAGCCTTTGAGCGATTGGACCTTCTGATCAATCTCCGGGAGAGGATAACAATCGTTTAGGTAGGCGTTGTTAAGGTCTGAGTAATCAATGCACATTTTCCATGAACCATTTGCTTTTTTACCATGACGAAATTTGCGATCCATGTTGGGAACATTACTTCCCTGAGGATGCCGGCGTTCACCAGATCGACTACCTCTGCGTTTATGGCCTTATTATGTTCTGCCGCTTGGCCCCTCTTTTTTCGTTTAACAAGATTGCTTCCAGGCGTGATATTAAGGTTGTGTTCTATAACCTGTTGATCAATGCCTGTCAGATCTGTTGGTTTCCACGTGAAAACGGTGGAGTATTGCTTCAGGATTGCTACCAGCCGTATCCTGGCCTCATCTGACAAGTGAGCACCGATTCGCATGAGCTGTTCTGGATATTCCATGTTTATCTGGTGTTGCTTGGGGGAACATCCTTCCTAGGAATTCTTTGGTGCTCGCAAAAGCTCTAGGGCGGCTATGATCTGGTGGCAATGTTGTGCCCCAGTGTTTGTGGCGAGGACTGTCGCCGATCCCTGGTGTGTGCTAAATTTAACGATGCTATGGATCGTCGATGGTATGAGGTGCAGTAAGGAGATTACCGATCATCTGAGCAGAATATTGTGTTCTGCTGGGTAACGGATCACAGAGAATTCGATTATTCTTGTGACTCGGTCCCTCTCATCGTGACTGACCAATGTTAAAGGCAGCCGAATAGTTCCTAATGGCCATAAGCTATGCCCGGTGAATCCTACCAATGGTCCATCGGTTGGGGGCTGTAGCCCCTCCTTCCATGCATCTGGTAGTTAACAATGCTCATAGAGTATATCAGAGCAACTACCATTTTCAATGTATATTTGATGGACTTTCGTGTGACGAATGAATCCATATATAAGGAGTGGGTCTCGTGGATCCCAGTTCGATGGTATGGGATTGCTGCTCGAGAAACTAATGTTGAGTAGGTTTTGTTGGGTTATGAGCATTCTAACACTCCTAAGTGTACATGCAACCCTAAATACCTTGGATTTATCTTTTCTCTATTATACATACAATTATGAACATCCAAGGTATTATCCTAATCTAGCATACAAAATAATAAATATAACAAGATAAAATACATACCTCTTTGATGTAGAATGTCTTCATGAAGCTTGAGTGTCTAGTGCCCCAAGTGTGACACCTCAAATGGTTCACACAACACCAAATACACTTGGAATAACTTGAGAGAAACTTGAACACTCCTTGAAATCGTCTAGCCCTCACACTCACACATTAGTGCACGATTTCTTGAGCCATGGGATTCTTTTATATGGTGGCTATTAGGGTTACACCATGTAACTCATAACTTTGCCCATTCCTTATGCTCCATGGATTTTAACCTCCATGGAGTATCCATGGGTCACCCCATGGACTTAGTCCAACATAAGGAATCTTGGATCATAAGCCCACATATATAAGAATGAATGATTTACACAATCAACCCATATATTTAATTAGTCTCCTTTTGATCACTTAATTAATTCCAAATTAATTCTTGATCAATACTAATTAAATAACCTTATTAATATATTAGAACTTATAATATATTAACCAACCTTAAGTGTTATTTCTCTTATTATAGTCTATCCAAATGCATGATGCCATGCAACCCAAATGGACCATGCCGGGTCGGGTCAAGTCTTACCAATTATAGTTATGGACTTAGACATTAATCCAACAGTCTCCCACTTGGATAAGTCTAAAACTATTATTGCGTATGACTTTAGGAACCGATCAGCAATCGTAGCTCTCAAAAGCTTCTGTCGAACTCTGACCTTGTCGATGAACTCTGACCTTTGTCAATGACTTGTCCATTAGATAAGGGATCATATATTCCTCCATTCTAGATATCATATGGACTGAGACATGGATTATCAATCATTCTCTCTGTCCATTAGTTGTTTCCCGATTTCCGATTCATGATGACTGACTGATTGAACAAATCAAATCAGTCCTGGCTTGGCCAAGCACTCACATGTATCATCTTTAAATCATCGAGGGGCCCACATATATCGCTTTTATCACGAAGGTAAAAGGAATGGATAAACTTCGACTCATATGGCTTGTTCTACTACTTGTTGAATCATACACAAATGCACGTTTTATAACATCGAGTTACCAATGCGTTTTCGTGCAATCAATGTATAACCAACTCATAGTAACAACTCATATCTCTAGGTTTGAAGAATATAAGATATTATCATCTCATGATCACTCGTGATAAAATCCATGAAGTGATTCAAATGAGCGCGGGTTGAATCCAATACTCAGAACTTATGAGCACTCATGAGTGTTGTAGCACCACTTTGTCCACCAACTTGGACCTCTACAAACCAACCCATGACAGTCTTGATTCATATCTACTTCCAACATATGACCGACTGTGGATGGTTTGAATAACTTAATCATTCAGGAAGAGCGACTTAGTTATTCTGGAAGTCAAAACATGCAAAGTGAAACACAAGAATAAATGAATCAAATATGGTATCAAACCCTATGAATATAAATAAACACTTTTATTTATCACCATACTGATTACTCATTATTCATTGTTTCGGTTTTATCAACTTTATACTTGAATTTAAAACAATAGTTGTCCCATGCTCCAAGCTTGTACACTATGTTTTCTAAACACTAGTCATGCCATACACCAAGTATGCATACTATGTTTGTCTATGATCTTTACTTTGTAAAATAGATCAATTGAACATCACTCCAATGATCCTCTTTTCACAGTCCCAAATCCTTACTGCAAATGCAAGAATTCCAAATTCATGCCATTTACTGAAATCTGTTAGATTCTAAACTTATATGCATTGATCCTCTTAATGATTATGCACAAAGTCAGAAAGACTTGACAACAATCATTACAGAGCATTCCAAAGGAGATCAGCTCCTTGGAAACATCCTTCTTTCATTAAGTTTCCTAATCTTACACAGATGGAATAATTTCTAACTTTGAAACATTTCCATATTCCATTTTGACTATCACTTCTGAACAAGAGTTGACTCCTTACAGATTATGTCAATATGGTCCTTCCAGAATTAACATTATACTTCCAACTGTCCTTGAGCAACCAATCTTTGGTAAACCTTAGATTATCCTCGACAATTGCTTAATCATTTTAGTCATATCCAATTCTAGACCTTTTCCCTTCATAATGCCCCAGGCATTTGGAAAATTTTAGAAAGGATGAATATAGCACATGTAATCGATCCTATATCCGAAGATATGGGACACGATTCATGATGTCTCACATAAAGACTAAACCAGTCTTTTGCTATAATATTTCCATTTCAATTTGCCAAGTTCTCAAAATTCAGATTATGAAAAGGGATGCCGTAATCATAATCGAATTTTAGAACGCAAATAATGGACCCATATATAGAATTTCCTTATGTTGAGCCATTCCAACATGAAATTCATATATATATCCTTGATTAAATACAATTAAAATCTCAATCTAAGCTTTTTAGAATTGAAATGAAGTATAATTTCCTCTCCCTTAATTATAGCAAAACAACTTTTTCAACCCCTGCAACCTCACGAATTGAAACTTTTGTTTTCTATAATTAACATTGCTAACTTGCAACCTTTGTCATAATTATCATGCTCCCACTAACATGATGATTATTAGCATAACACTTATGCTCCCACTAGCTTTGACATGTACTCAGAAATCAGTTGACTTTCTTACCAATGTTCAGATTTCTGATACTAGATTGTTTTGATAAAACTTTATCAAAATCATACACCTCTCTTAGATAGCTCACATGTGTGTCTAAACAATTTTAGAACTATGAAAAGGGATGCCGTAATCATAGTCTCAATTTTTTAGACCTTTGCCACTTCTCACAAGTCCATGTTAGTGTGCCGGTAAACCACACACGCTCCACTAACGACTTTGAGAATGCAAATATCACAATTGCTATCTAGCTAAAATCTACTTAGTGAAAGTGTTTCCTCACCATCATTTTCATGAATCGGAGAGAAACCTTATGACACTTAGATTTAATAGTGTATGTGTTCTTATCCATGTGAATTTGTCAAAACCATAATCACAAGACAAGGTTAGTGAAAAATCCAAACTCATATTGATTAAACTTGTGCAATCTTAAATTCTTGCCATTTGGCAGCTCAGGTGCCTGCCATTGCTTCCAAGTAGTTGTGCAACCAATTGAGAACTCTCAGAACTCCTATGCAAAGCCAACTTGAATAGGCACAAAAATTTCAACATGATAGGTTATAAACCTCAAGTCGTGTGCTAGTGAAGGACTTTAGGTTTTATTCTTGATTAAGTCTTGAAAGTTTCAAGAGCGTTAAGACTCCCACTGTCCTCTTGACATATAAGACTCCCTTGTCAAATATTCAAGAGATAGCGCGGATTCTTTATCAAGACTAACACTTTACACAATTGGCCTAAGTTGGTCTCTGTTTTATCCAAAACATCACAACTTACCAATTTCAAATGTACAAGAGTAGATAACCTTTTACTCTTACATTTGACTAGTGTTAACAAACCCTCTTTAAGATATGTCACTCAAGTTACAATCTTGGAGTATGACTCTAAGAATTGTGTTGGAACGAAGTATGACTCATCTTTTTGATTTAACCATTTCAACAATTCATGACTCCTCTTCTTGACTTTAGAGGACCAATTGTGATATGGTATCTTAATCATTAAGATGATCATAAACATGATACTAAAGTACTCTCCCATCTTTTCAGATTTGAGAAACTTTTATCTTTCTGCCATACTTTGATTCTTCTTATTCGTTCTGTCTCACATTGAAACTTCTCCAATGCTACAGACTTATACTTAAACTTATAAGTATAACCAAATTTACTGAACTTAAGTAAATCATGACGAATAGTCTTCTTGATCTTTTGTGGTGGACTTGACCAGTGCACAAGAATGTGTACTCGATCCCTTAGTCCTTTCCTTATTCACATAAGGAATTAGTCTTAATTTTCCAAGCTGAAAGTTCTCATTCATCATACTATACAACTTGCATGATTCCAAGTTTCGGTCCAATTGAACCTTGGGTGATGAGAATCTTTCCTTATTTGGTAATATTAGACACTACCACAACCGAAAGAATCAAATCCATTTTTCCAATATTGCTATCAATGGAATCTTATAAGCAACAACTTTTCACAAATGCCATTGTAAGGATACTTAAAATAAATAAAATCAAAACCTTTTTTCTTTTATTTTAAAACTTTGCGGAAAAACTTATCGTTACAATCCATATGAAAACCTTGTTGTTATCTATTCCTAAGCAATATAAATATCATAACTCTTAAGTAATAGCCCAAAATTCTGATCACCGAACCATGCGATTGAAATCCATCTTCGCGATCAGAATCAGCATGTACTTAATAGAGTTAGACAATGGACTTTACCTGAAGTAGAGCCAAACTTATTGACTTTAACATCCTTAGGTAAATTTGGCAGCTTCGTAACCAATGCCCCTTCCTTTGGCAATAGTTACCTATGGATCCTTGATAATGGGACTATCTCAGACTTCGCCTCTCTCTTTACCATTGGGTCAACAGAGTTGACTATGGCCGATCCCTTTCCATTGGGAAGAGAGAGCTTTACTGGATATCCAATGACATCATTGTCAATGTCCATAGCGTTTTAGGAAGTTGATCTTAGCAAATAGATAAGATCATTAAGGGTCTTGTCTTAGTCTGTTTCATAGGATTCCCAAAAGAACTCACTATGTGACTTAGAAAGTAGTTAAGCCACCAACTTTCTCAAGACTTTGACACCCAACTCTCCCGGCTTGTCAATATGTGACTACATCTCCAAGATGTGATCACACCTAGACCTTGCCTTGCCAATAGGGCTTGAGTGACCTTAAACTTTTTAGGAACTTGTGGGTTAGGGAGAATAATTGGAGGAGGTGAAAGAAGTATGATATCCATGGGACATCATCTTCATTTAGGAAAGCTTGTTTCAAGAGATTTGGGAAGATCATAAATGTCTAGACCAGACATCTTTTTGGGAGATATTCAAGATAGTTGATTTAAAGTCCTTAATATGACACCCAATATGAAATATTAAGGCTAGGACCCAACAAACTATTTTATAACTTAGAAGAGGGATGCCGTAATCCAAGCTATAAAATATTTGAAGGTAGGTGAATGACGATTCACCAATTTCCACCATGAAAAACGAAATAATTTATTAGGTTTTAATTGGATTTGAAAGTCCTAGATCTTTGAGATTCATTGAACTGTTCAAAGGCATGTTTCAATCTCGAGTGTGCCCTTCAGGTTTTGTGACTGGGATGCCGAGGATCACAAAACAAGGTGTGAATAACCATGCAAATATACTTGGTACCCTTAATATTTACCCCTTAATCAGTGTGCCGGTTAACCACACACGCTCCACCGATACTATGATAAATATTAAGTTACCCTTTGCCTACCTTGTTAAGTCCAGGTTAGTGTGCCGGTTAACCACACACGCTCCACTAACGACTTAAGCAAAGTGCAAAGTGTAATTTCATGGGTTAGCACCAAATTCACATTTTCCTAAGTAACTAAGATTGGGTATTAATAAGAGTTTAGTTACTTAGTATTTATCATTAATACTTTTAATGAAAGGAGAATTATAGTCCTTGTCCTACCCGTTCGGCTAACGACCCTCCACCAGTCAAGGAAGCGGTGGGTGAGAGTGGACACCCATTAAACTGCCATTTTATAGGCAGTAACCTTATACCCCCCTTATAGACCGGCTTCGTGAATGAGGCCTACTAACGGTAAGACTGACTTTACTCTTATACATATATATAAATATTATTAACTTATAATATTATAAAGTATAAGGTTTGAATTTTAACTTTTAAAATTCTAAGGGCTAACTTGGAATTAAAGTATTCATAAGTGAAAACTTTTCAAATTCCAAAACTCGAGGGCAAGTTTTGAAACTATTCAAAACTAATTAATTCCATAACTTATGAGTTTAAAGTAGTTTTAATTAAAAAAAAAAAAAACTCTTCAAGTTCTATAACTTGAGGACAAGTTATGGAAGACTTTAAACTAATTCATAAAAAAAATAACCTTTTTTTTATTGTAACTTATGGAACTAATTAAGGTTACACTTTTTTTTTAATTTAATGAAGAGACTCTTCATTTTGTAACCTTTGCCAACTTTTATGAGTTTTATGATTCTTAAATGTGACTTTTCATATAACTTGAGGACAAGTTACAAAAACACACTTTGGAATCAACTCTTAGATTAAAATGGATTGAAAACAACTATTTCACACAACTTTTCTATTAATCTAAGAACCTCATATAACTTGAGCATTCTAACACTCCTAAGTGTACATGCAACCCTAAATACCTTGGATCTATGTTTTCTCTATTATACATACAATTATGAACATCCAAGGTATTATCCTAATCTAGCATACAAAATAATAAATATAACAAGATAGAATACATACCTCTTTGATGTAGAATGTCTTCATGAAGCTTGAGTGCCTAGTGCCCCAAGTGTGACACCTCAAATGGTTCACACAACACCAAATACACTTGGAATAACTTGAGAGAAACTTGAACACTCCTTGAAATCGTCTAGCCCTCACACTCACACATTAGTGCACGATTTCTTGAGCCATAGGATTCTTTTATATGGTGGCTATTAGGGTTACACCATGTAACTCATAACTTTACCCATTCCTTATGCTCCATGGATTTTAACCTCCATGGAGTATCCATGGGTCACCCCATGGACTTAGTCCAACATAAGGAATCTTGGATCACAAGCCCACATATATAAGAATGAATGATTTACACAATCAACCCATATATTTAATTAGTCTCCTTTTGATCACTTAATTAATTCCAAATTAATTCTTGATCAATACTAATTAAATTACCTTATTAATATATTAGAACTTATAATATATTAACCAACCTTAAGTGTTATTTCTCTCATTATAGTCTATCAAAATGCATGATGCCATGCAACCCAAATGGACCATGCCGGGTCGGGTCAAGTCTTACCAATTATAGTTATGGACTTAGACATTAATCCAACAGGTTTCTCAAGAATGTCTTTATCTCGTCTTTCGTGTAGTGAGGTGTGTTCCTCTTACGAGAGTTAAAGATAATGAGTACCTCTGTTCCGTCATGCGGATTTGTCTGCAACAGATCGAGATATGATATCATCGGTTGAGGAAGTGAAGCATCCGTCGACAGTTGCTGGAAACTGCTCTGGAGTACTGGCTCTGCTATTTCTGCCATAATCGGCGGGACCTGTGCCATTAGCACCTGGATTGGGGCCTGTGTGCTACACTCGCGGGGGCAGTTGTTGTTTAACGTCACCGATGTTCTGAACAGATCTTCTACTGCGGTCCCCGATGCCATTGGTTTTACATCCCCCTTTTGCAGGGAACCAACATCGTCTATTGGCTATATCACTCTGAGGATACGTCCAGATGGCGCGAAATGTTGTGACATGCTCTACAGGGGTTTGGATGCCGGATGATGGATCTGTCCTGGAAGCTTTCCTGATAACACACCACAGAAGAATCATTAGAGGACGTCCGGGTGTTCTCCCGGGACGTCACTCCGACGATCAAGTTAGTTTTCTGGGAGAGAGAATTTTAGGGTAAAACTCCTGTGAGAGAAGATGGATCCCTACCTTGAGGTAGAAGAGATCCTTTTATACCTGCTTCTAACGGATCCTGGGGACCTCGTCCAATGAGTGTGAGACGTGGCCTCCTATGACTGGGAGAATCACGCCCACGTTAACTAACTTCCTGGTGACGTCCGTTCTGGGCGTCACCTAAGCTTCTTGTCACGTACTGATTACTCGTGAGTGAATGAGAAGATCATGGGGAATACTCTTTCCTTGTGAGGGAAAGTGAACTGTCACCCCGGTGCTATCTCACTCAGGCCGAGACCGGGTCTTGGCCAAGGTCCTGGTGCAATAGCCTCTCTGTTATGTTTTTCGTTACATTTAACGTGGCCATTTATGGTAACGTTAACACTTTTGATGTAAGCTTTTTCCCAGAAAAGGGTTTCTTTGTACGTCCGATTACAGATCAATAAGAAACAAAACCTTTGACAGATTGCTTGCATATTATGGTGATTGATTCATGCTTGTTCTTTAGATTCCACATTCATCATCTCGTCATTATTTCTAACACCAACTCCAGATCATGTGTGGGATATCGCGTCTCGTGTGGCTTCAGTTGCCACAAAGCATAAGCTATCACCCGTCCTCTCTGCATGAGGACCGCCCCCAAACCAGTCAAGGATGCATCACATAATACCACAAAATCCTCAATTTCCTCTGGAAGGGTCAAAAACGGGGCCTCACATAATCTTTGCCGAAAGGTCTCAAATGTTGACTGCTGCTCAGGGCCCATCGTAAATCCACCCCCTTCATCGCCAGACGAGTTAGGGGTACTGCAATCCTGGAGAAATCATGAATGAATCTCCGATAGTACCCTGCCAATCCCACGAAACTCCTGATATCCGAGGGAGATTTCAGAACCTCCCACTGCATCATAACCTCGATCTTGGCCGGATCGACCAATGTCCCATCCTGGTTAATGAGGTGTCCAAGGAACCGAACCTCTCGTAACCAAAACTCGCACTTCGAGAACTTAGTGTAAAGCTATTCTCGCCTAAAAACCTCCAGAAGCTTATGAAGATGCTCCTCATGTTACTCCCTGGTCTTGGAATATACAAAGTATTCATCAATAAACACTATAACAGATCGATCGAGCATCAGCCTGCAAACCCGATTCATCAAGTCCATAACACCACCGGCGCATTGGTGAGCCCAAATGGCATCACCACGAACTCGTAATTCCCATAACTAGTCCGGAACGTGGTCTTCTCCACGTCTTCCTCTCTCACCCTGACCTGATGATACCCGGACCTCAAATCTATCTTGGAGAACCAATATGCACCCTGCAACTAATCAAAGAGGTTATCAATCCGCGGAAGGATAACAGTTCTTCACCGTCAACTTGTTCAACTCTCGGTAATCAATGCACATCCCGTGTGAACCATCCTTCTTCTTGACGAAAAAATCGGTGCTCCCCACGGAGAACTGCTCGGTCTGATGAAATGCTTACCTAGCATTTCTCGCAGCTGAGATGACAACTCCTGCATCTCAAGAGGTACCAAACGGTACGACGCCTTCGCAATCGGGGCCACACCTGGCACAAGGTCAATCCTAAACTCGACCCGCCTCCCAGGAGGCACACCAGGTAACTCCTACGAAAACACATTAGCAAACTCCCTGAGATCCCCTAATTTCTCGGCCAGAAAAGACCGATTTAATTTATGCTTTTTAAAATAAAATCAGAGAAATCTTTTCAAAAGATGTTGCGGAATTTGTCCCTAAACAACATATGATAAAAGTTTATCAAAACCCTTCATTAAGAAGGTATATATTTTTCATATATATCAAAACCTCGGGATGTCATGTTCCGATACAGATCAAAAGCATAAACACGACATTATAAGCCTTACTACAGTTATTTACAACTAATGGCCTATAATCCAAAAATCCCACGTCATCCACCGACTAAGCTCGGGGTCCACTACCTGTAATCATAAAAACACTGAGTGGGTCAGGCTTGGGAGCCTGGTGAGCATATAGGGTTTTCAACCCACAGTAATAATAAACTTATTAAGTTCACCAATCAACAATAACCCTGATTACCCATTCCCGTTATCCTCACTTTACGTCCCTAAACACTTTTCACAAGGGACCTAGCCTAAAGAATATCATCGGGATGGACACTACTGCTAAGGGGTTTCCTCAGCCATGCATGTCCTAAAGGCAACCATGAGGGGGATGGAGTACAACGAATAAACACCCAAGTTCATTAACACCTACAGGTTGTAGACCTGCTAATGTTTCCCACTGGACTGTCTAGAAAGTCCGTGGTCGTCATCCAAACTCCGCTAGATGACTGAATCACAAATCACAACGAGGCCTCTCATCACTTTTATTTTATCACACATCACTATCTACCCATGTTCTACCCAACATATTTGTAGATAAAAATACTTATACAGTTTAAAACTTGTAGTAAACATCAACTCAACAGTCACCTCAAATAAACAATTAATATATTTACACATAGCACGTATTATAAGGTAAATACTTCATATCTATGTGTAAAATGAAAGTGACTATACACTCACATGTTTTGATGATAATCGGGCAACAATTCGTTTCTAATAAAAACGGGAGTTTTATTGAGAAACCGGGCTCTGCAAAAGTCGGCCTTCGAAAACGAAAAGATAAATTTTCCGGGCTTTACGGGCTCTTCGTGGCGTATTCCGGGGCTTATAATCGATATCGGAGCTTCGGGGGATGTTAATATGAAGAAAATATGAAGAAAGGGGTGAAAAGTGGCAAAAATCCAAAAGTATCCCAGAAGGCTCGCATACCCCTTGTATTTATAGGGGTCCGAAGTCTTGATCCGACGACTGAGAAGGAGCCAGGTGTCGCAGATCCGAGGTTCGTAGGGGGAGGCTCGCACGAGGTCTGCACGTGCGAAGGCTTGCTGTCCTCTCCTGATTGGACAGAAGTCTATTGGTCCGAAGTCGGCTTGGTGGTGGGGTCCGCAGGCGAGGGTGCGCAGATGGCAGCATGTGCGAAGGCCTCGGTGGCAGTTGCTGATTGGACCGCGGACTCGTGACCCATGTGCGAGGCTCGGAGTAAGGCTTGCGAGGTTCGGATTGGGCCTCCCTTCGGTCAAATCAGAATCCGACACGTGGCTTCGCATGACTCACCATTTCGGACACGTGGCACATGCGAGGCGAGGGTGACGTGGCAACTCGTGACTATGCGAATTTTCTCGGTTTTCGCGCCAAAACTTCTAAAATCCATAACTTTCGCATACGAGCTCCGTTTTTGACGTTCTTTATATGCACGCGTAGGTAAAATTATGCTCTACAACTTTCGTTTAGACTTCGTCGGCTAATTTTGACTTTAATTTTTATATTATTATTTTTAACAGACCGGGACATGAAATCCGTTAAAAATTCATAACTTCTTCATCCTACGTCCGTTTTCGTCAGACTTTTTACCGTTGTGCTACTAATGATGAGACCTTCGATTCTCGTTTAGGTCGTGTTGGCTAAAGATCACTCGATCTAAAATTCGAGTTTTTTAGCTGTCTAATGCTAAGCTGAAACTTCGAAAAATCATAACTTCCTCATACGAAGTCAGATTTGGGCGTTCTTTTTATACCTACTCTCGGTTTCACGAACACTACAAGTTTCGTTTATATCACTAAGGCCAAAAAGTAGTTTATCGAAAACTCACTTTTTACGACATTCGGCCCCGTGCCGGTTTGTCGCGAAACTTCGACAGGTCATAACTTCTTCGTTATAACTCGGATTTCGGCATTCTTTATATATCCGTAATCCTTGTCATGCCCACTACAAGTTTCTTAATAGATATCGGCTTTATCTAAAATTTAATTTTTTTTTTGACGCTCATTTTTATTCTTAATTAATTAAGCCCTAATAATTAAGCATAAAACACATAATTCACATAATATTCACATAATTCCTTTTCATTTCTTCAAAATGAGTTACAAAGGTTAACCAAGACTATAATGTCAATATAAATGCCTAGCCTAGAAACACGGGCATTACAATTCTCTCCCCTTTAGGATGGTTTCGTCCTCGGAATCACACATCAGCAAACAAATGCGGGTAGCGACTCATCATGTCACTCTCCGTTTCCCAAGTGAGATTTGGCCCATTCGTATGTTTCCAATGGACAAGCACTAAATCGACCATCTTGCGTCTCAGGTTCTTAGTCTTATGGTCAACGATTGCCTCAGGTTCTTTGATCAACCTCTTGTTTTCATCCAACCTTAACTCAGAAATCGGAATTATGTCGGGCACATCTCCCGTAAACTTTCTCAAATAACACACATGAAATGTGTTATGAATACCCTGCAGTTCTTCCGGTAATTCTAGCTTGTAAGCTTGATTCCCGATCCTCTGAAGAACTTTAAATGGTCCAATAAACCTTGGACTCAACTTCCCTCTCTTACCAAATCTTATAAGTCCCTTCCACGGCGAGACTTTAAGTAAAACCGAATCTCCAACATCGAAGGATATCGGTTGTCTTTTCTTGTCAGCATAACTCTTTTGTCGATCTTGAGCAGCTAACATCCTTTCCCTTATCACTTTCAACTTTTCAGCAGTTTGATGGACTATCTCCGGTCCCATAAACTGCTTTTCCCCAGCTTCCAGCCAGCATGATGGCGTTCGACACTTCTCCCCATACAAAGCGTGATAAGGTGCCATCTTATGCTCGAGTGGAAGCTATTATTATAGGAAAATTCTACTAGAGGTAAGTGTTCATCCCAGTTACCTTGGAATTCTGGGTACATGCTCTCAGCATATCCTCCAATATTTGAATCGTTCGTTCGCTCTGACCATCGGTTTGAGGATGGTAAGCTGTACTCAAACACAACTTGGTACCCAATTCCTCTTGTAGACTTCTCCAAAACCTTGAGGGAAAACGGCTGTCACGATCGGATACAATCGTTAACGGAACACCGTGTAGCCTCACAATTTCCTTCACGTAATAATTCGCAAGTTTATCCATAGACCATTTCTCGTTAGCGGCTATGAAATGCGCACTCTTAGTGAAGCGATCAACGACCACCCAAATCATGTCGTGACCGTTCCTTGTTCTGGGTAGTTTAGTCACAAAATCCATAGTGATATCTTCCCATTTACCCATGGGTACAGGTAAAGGTTCTAAACTCCCATACAGTTTCTGATGTTGTGCCTTAACCCTAGCACATGTTACACACTCGGCCACATACTTAGCAACATCGAGCTTCATCGTCGGCCACCAGTAATAGGGTTTTAGATCCCTATACATTTTCGTACTGCCGGGATGAATCGAGTACATGGTTTTGTGAGCTTCTTCCATCAGAAGACCTCTTACTCCTCCCGTCTTAGGTACCCAAATCCTATCTTTGAATACCTTCAATCCTTGACCGTTTGTATCAAACACCAACGTTTTACCCAAACGTTCCTCCTTCCAGTCAATTTTCTCTAATGCTTCCTCCTGAGCTTTCTTTATACTTTCCACAATTGTCGAGACAACTTCAATTCTCAACGCTCTTGGCCTTCTCTTTTCAAGATTTACCTTCCGACTGAGAGCATCAGCAACAACATTTGCTTTACCAGGGTGGTAAAGTATCTCACAGTCGTAGTCCTTGAGTAGTTCCAGCCAGCGCCGCTGTCTCATGTTTAATTCCTTCTGATTAAAGAGATATTGAAGACTCTTATGATCAGTGAAAAGTTTACACTTAGTACCGTAAAGATAATGCCTCCATACCTTTAAGGCGAATACTACCGCTGCCAACTCCAGATCATGAGTGGGGTAGTTCTTTTCATGTTCTTTCAACTGCCTCGATGCATACGCTATCACTTTATCCCTTTGGGTCAGAACACATCCTAACCCAACTCCAGAGGCATCACTATAAACTGCGAAGTCATCAACTCCTTCAGGTAACGAAAGAATCGGTGCTTCACACAGTCTCTTCTTTAACTTTTCAAAGGCCTCCTTATGCTTTTCATTCCAAGCATAAGTAGCTCCTTTGTGGGTCAAAGCTGTTAATGGAGTAGCGATCGAAGAAAAGCCTTGGATAAATCTTCGATAATATCCAGCTAATCCTAAAAAGCTTCTAATCTCCGTAGGACTTTTTGGTTGTTCCCACTTCATCACAGCTTCAATCTTTGCTGGGTCAACCATTATTCCTTCTTGGTTAACCACATGACCTAAAAATTGGACTTCTTGAATCCAAAATTCACATTTGGAGAACTTTGCATACAGCTTCTCCTTTTTCAAAACTTCTAGCACTCCACGCAGATGCTTGTCATGCTCCTGCTTGCTCTTCGAATAGATCAAGATATCGTCTATGAATACTATCACGGATTTATCAAGGTATGGTTTACAAACCCTGTTCATCAAATCCATGAAAGCTGCTGGGGCATTGGTTAATCCGAACGACATAACCAAAAATTCATAGTGTCCATATCTTGTTCTGAACGCAATCTTTTTGATATCCTGCTCCCTCACCTTCAGTTGATGGTATCCTGACCTAAGATCGATCTTCGAGAAGTATCTCAAACCTTGCAACTGGTCGAATAGGTCATCGATCCTCAGCAACGAATACTTGTTCTTTATTGTCGCTTTATTCAGCTCTCGGTAATCGATGCACATTCTCATACTCCCGTCTTTCTTCTTTACAAACAACACAGGGGCTCCCCAGGGTGATGAACTAGGTCGAATGAAACCTTTGTCCAATAACTCCTGAAGTTGTGTCATAAGTTCTTTCATTTCGGTTGGCGCTAATCGATACGGTGCTTTGGCTATCGGCGTCGTTCCTGGTAATAAGTCGATACGAAACTCAACTTGTCGATCAGGGGGCAATCCGGGAAGATCTTCGGGAAAGACTTCCGGATAATCACACACCACCGCAATATCCTGCACCTCCTTCTTTTCCTTCTTAGCATCGATCACGAACGCTAAATATGATGTACACCCCTTGGCCAAACACTTTCTGGCTTTCATTAGGGAAATGATTCCAGAGTTTACTCTGCGTTTGTCTCCGTACACCATAAACGACTCTTTCCCGGGCGGGTTTACTTTTACTATTTTCTTCCTACACAATATTTCGGCGTCATTGGCGCTAAGCCAATCCATTCCTAAAACTATGTCGAATCCATTTAACTCGATAGGCAATAATTCCTCGTGGAACTTATTCCCATCCAAGTCAATAAGGATATTTTTCATACGATGGCTAACAGGTATAAACTTGCCACTAGCAATCTCGACTAATAAGGCATTAACTAGTCTATCTACAGGCAAAGCTAGTTTTCTACCAAATTCATGCGATATAAAGGAGTAATTGGCTCCAGAATCAAACAAAATTTGGGCAGGCAATTCGTTTACGAGAAAGGTATCTGAAGCGACATCGAATTCTTCTTTTGCAGCTTCAAGGGTCATCTGAAAGGCTCTCGCCTTCGGCTTTGGTGGTAGATTGGGCTTTGCTGCATCCTTCCTCTTTGGACAGTCTTTAAAAACATGCCCTGCTTCATGGCACTCAAAACATACCCTCTTGTCGGATGGACACACGTTGGCATAATGCCCAGTCTTTCCACATTTGTAGCAAGTCACCTCCTCGCTACATTTCCCAGAGTGCTTTTTCTTGCACTTCTCACACCATTTCACTTCACCTCCTCCTCCTCCAAACTTCTTAGGCTTAGAAAATTTGCTTCTCTTGTTGGAACCTGAAGTTCCTTCAAATTTTCTCTTTTCACCAACTTCTGCCCTCTCCAGACCCTTCTCCCTGATCTGAACCTCCACATTCTTAGCAGCTCAGATGGCGGCTTTCAAAGTGGTTGCTTGCTTAACCATCGGACCAAAGTCCGCTGGTAATCCGAGGGCAAACTTGTTGACCTTAGAGAGTTCAATTGGAACTAGGTAAGGAACAAGCTTCATCTTTTCAGTAAAACTAGCAGCGTATTCAGTAACGCTCATCTTTCCCTTCTTTAAATTCTGGAACTCATTATTAATTTCCAGAAGGTCCTGCTCAGAACAGTATTGCAGTTTCAGTTGTAGCACAAAGTCTTCCCAATACATCCACCAGCTCAACACACCAGACTTTAACAGAGGAATTGCAAGTGCGGTCTTTTGTTTGTTGCTGCACTCACAACTTTCAAACATTGTCTCCATTTCGGAGATCCAGTTCATGACTTCCACCGGTGTCGGACTTCCAGATAGACATGGTGGTTTAGATGCCATGAAATCATTATATTTGCACCCGCGTCCATCAGCTCCTCCATCCTGGTTGTCTTGTCTAACTATTGGTGGGTTGGCTTGACCAAGAGTCCCACTATAGTTCCCTCCTACTGATTGCCCTTCATTCAATACGGGCTGTTCAACAGGCATCGTAGTTTCTTCGCTATTCTGTTGTAGTAATCGCCTCGTCTCCTCCATTTGGCGATCTAACATCATCTGCATCATTGCTTGTACCCCAGCCATCGTCATTGGCTCAGGTGCAACTCCTACAATAGGTACTTGCTCAACTACTTGAGGTTGAGGCTGTTGATCCCTGTTTCCGTTTGCATTCGCAACTCCACTACGAGTTCTTGCCATTACAATCTATATACCGAATAAGGCGAATTTAGGTCTTTATCCTTGTTAGACATTTCAATTCCCTTATCACTCTGAAACGTTTACATGTTAGTTCTAATCTCGTAATCATACGCTTAGAATCCTACACACATAAGGTTTCCAGATCCGGTCGGCAACAGACCATAGATCCGAACAATTAATGGCACACATGGCAAACACATAATATTTAGCACATAAGGGCATTTTAGGCATCTTTCCTAAAATAAACTAGTGCTCGTGTCAACTTAGGTGTACTACCTAAAATATAATAGACACACTCAACTCACAATCATCGCTTAGCATTCTAAGTTTAAGTCTAGAAATCGTAGGATATTTCTTAGTTCGCTTAAACTAATGCTCTGATACCAACTGTGACATCCCCTAATTTCTCGGCCAGAAAAGACCGATTTAATTTATGCTTTTTAAAATAAAATCAGAGAATTCAAAAGATGTTGCGGAATTGGTCCCCAAACAACATATGATAAAAGTTTATCAAAACCCTTCATTAAGAAGGTATATATTTTTCATATATATCAAAACCTCGGGATGTCATGTTCCGATACAGATCAAAAGCATAAACAAGACATTATAAGCCTTACTACAGTTATTTACAACTAATGGCCTATAATCCAAAAATCCCACGTCATCCACCGACTAAGCTCGGGGTCCACTACCTGTAATCATAAAAAAACTGAGTGGGTCAGGCTTGGGAGCCTGGTGAGCATATAGGGTTTTCAACCCACAGTAATAATAAACTTATTAAGTTCACCAATCAACAATAACCCTGATTACCCATTCCCGTTATCCTCACTTTACATCCCTAAACACTTTTCACAAGGGACCTAGCCTAAAGAATATCATCGGGATGGACACTACTGCTAAGGGGTTTCCTCAGCCATACATGTCCTAAAGGCAACCATGAGGGGGATGGAGTACAACGAATAAACACCCAAGTTCATTAACACCTACAGGTTGCAGACCTGCTAATGTTTCCCACTGGACTGTCTAGAAAGTCCGTGGTCGTCATCCAAACTCCGCTAGATGACTGAATCACAAATCACAACGAGGCCTCTCATCACTTTTATTTTATCACACATCACTATCTACCCATGTTCTACCCAACATATTTGTAGATAAAAATACTTATACAGTTTAAAACTTGTATAAAACATCAACTCAACAGTCACCTCAAATAAACAGTTAATATATTTACACATAGCACGTATTATAAGGTAAATACTTCATATCTATGTGTAAAATGAAAGTGACTATACACTCACATGTTTTGATGATAATCGGGCAGCAATTCGTTTCCTAAAACGTTCGTTTCTAATAAAACCGGGAGTTTTATTGAGAAACCGGGCTCTGCAAAAGTCGGCCTTCGAAACCGAAAAGATAAATTTTTCGGGCTATACGGGCTCTTCGTGGCGTATTCCGGGGCTTATAATCGATAACGGAGCTTCGGGGGATGTTAATATGAAGAAAATATGAAGAAAGGGGTGAAAAGTGGCAAAAATCCAAAAGTATCCGAGAAGGCTCGCATACCCCTTGTATTTATAGGGGTCCGAAGTCTTGATCCGACGGCTGAGAAGGAGCCAGGTGTCGCAGATCCGAGGTTCGCAGGGGGAGGCTCGCACGAGGTCTGCACGTGCGAAGGCTTGCTGTTCTCTCCTGATTGGACCGAAGTCTACTGGTCCGAAGTCGGCTTGGTGGTGGGGTCCGCTGGCGAGGGTGCGCAGATGGCAGCATGTGCGAAGGCCTCGGTGGCAGTTGCTGATTGGACCGCGGACTCGTGACCCATGTGCGAGGCTCGGAGTAAGGCTTGCGAGGTTCGGATTGGGCCTCCCTTCGGTCAAATCAGAATCCGACACGTGGCTTCGCATGACTCACCATTTCGGACAAGTGGCACATGCGAGGCGAGGGTGACGTGGCAACTCGTGACTATGCGAATTTTCTCGGTTTTCGCGCCAAAACTTCTAAAATCCATAACTTTCGCATACGAGCTCCGTTTTTGACGATCTTTATATGCACGCGTAGGTAAAATTACGCTCTACAACTTTCGTTTAGACTTCGTCGGCTAATTTTGACTTTAATTTTTATATTATTATTTTTAACAGACCGGGACAGGAAATCCGTTAAAAATTCATAACTTCTTCATCCGACGTCCGTTTTCATCAGACTTTTTACCGTTGTGGTACTAATGATGAGACCTTCGATTCTCGTTTAGGTCGTGCTGGCTAAAAATCACTCGATCTAAAATTCGAGTTTTTTAGCTGTCTACTGCTAAGCTGAAACTTCGAAAAATCATAACTTCCTCATACGAAGTCAGATTTGGGCGTTCTTTTTATTCCTACTCTCGGTTTCACGAACACTACAAGTTTCGTTTAGATCACTAAGGCCAAAAAGTAGTTTATCGAAAACTCACTTTTTACGACATTCGACCCCGTGCCGGTTTGTCGCGAAACTTCGACAGGTCATAACTTCTTCGTTATAACTCGGATTTCGGCATTCTTTATATATCCGTAATCCTTGTCACGCCCACTACAAGTTTCTTAATAGATATCGGCTTTATCTAAAATTTAATTTTTTTTTGACGCTCATTTTTATTCTTAATTAATTAAGCCCTAATAATTAAGCATAAAACACATAATTCACATAATTCCTTTTCATTTCTTCAAAATGAGTTACAAAGGTTAACCAAGACTATAATGTCAATATAAACGCCTAGCCTAGAAACACGGGCATTACAGATCCCCAACACGTTTATCCACCACATAAGGCAAATAATACACACACCCATGCTGAATATATTGTCGAGCTCTGGTTGTAGAACAACACCCTGAACCCGTCCTGGTGCCCTATTCATAGATCACCAGTTCTCCCCTACTTGGGGTTCGAACTACCACGTATTAGCCCTCAAAATCAATCATAGCACCGAAACGGCTCAACCAATCCATACCCACAATTACAAAAACATCCCCCATGGGAATAGGGATCAAATCGATCTGATAAGGCACCCCGAAGATCTCCAAAATACAACCCTTATATACTGATGATGTAAAAACCTCGTGTTCGTTGCCGATGGAAACTCGCAAAGGACACTTTAACTCCCCAATGGTCATAACAAACTCCCTACTAAATGATCGAGGTACAAAGGACAGTCTCGCACCAGAGTCAAACAACACTAGAGCAGGCAAGGAGTTCACTAGAAACGTACCTCACAGAGGTACATACATATAAGCATAACACAAAACATAATCAATGATATAATGGATAGAATAATACCAGTCACAACGTCTGAAGCTGCTCTAGCCTCCTCGATAGTAAGCTGGAAAGCGCGACCTCGAGCCCTCGGGGGATCCGCCTTCCCCTGACGCCCATCTGTGATCCTCAATGTAGCTGGAGCGGGAACCTGTGCCGGCTTGGCGGAGAGCAATGGATTGTTGACCTTCACATGGCCAACCTGATCACAATGGTAGCAGATCCTGGTACTCAGAGCAGGGGCTAACTGGCGGCAATCCCTCGTATAATGCCCCTCCCTGCCACATTTGTGGCACACACCTCCTAGTTGACAAGCCCTGTCATGAACCTTACCTCACTTCCCACAAGTGTGGCCTCGCTGACCCGCAGACCCAGAATTAGCGGCCTTGAACCGCTTCGGCGCCGGCTGCGACTGCGCCAGGGCCGACCTCTGCTCTCTCTTCTGAAGCTCTATCTCGATCTCACGCCGCCTAGCGGCCTCCTGCATCTCCAATAGAGAATCATATCGTTGGGTGGAAACAAACTACCTGATATCCTTCTTGAGCATGCTCAAGTAACGGGTCATATTAGCCTGCTCTAAAGAAAACTCTGGGCAAAACATGGCCCTTTCATTAAACATCCTTGTGATCTCCGTCACCAACTCCGTCCCCTGTCTCAGGTCCAAAAACTCCTGGGCGAACCTCTCACACTCTACCCACGGCACATAACGAGTACAAAAAATCTCTGAGAACTGCTCCTAAGATACTTTAGCCCTCTGCTCATCCGAATACGATCCCTTAATGAGTCTCCACCAATCCTTCGCTCCGGACCTCAGGAGGTTAAGAGCGTATCTGATCTTCTGGTCAGCTGGGCAAGAGCAGGTGAAAAATCATCCCTCAACATCAGATAGCTACCTCATGGCTACGATCGGATCCTGAACTCCATCGAAAGTCGGGGGCTTCGTATTGTCGAAGTCCCGATACTGAAAAACCCAACCCGATCCAACCCTTGCAGCCGTAACGGCTATAGTGGCTGCAACAGTAGCAGCCTCAGACAAAGCAACATAACACTCATCAAAGTACTCAATCAAGGCGGTCTTAACTGATCCAAACATCTCTGGTAACTGAGCTCTGAAGTGAGCCACAACCTCCTCCTTCAATATCTCTCTGATCATGTCATCCAACGCAGATGACCCACCCTGACTGCCAGCTCTTGATCCCGATCTGGACCCAGCCTCAAATCGATGTGTAGTCACCATACTGAAAATAAAATAGGAGGATATCAGATAACACACATATCATAACAGGGGAACCAACTCCCAACAAATCCCTAGGGGTTGTGACTTCCTTGTTACCTGTACGGGTCTTGTGCTTTCAGTAGTACGAGCCCATACTACCTTCCACACCTACACGTATTTGTCTCAGAGGATCATCACAACACCCTAACAATACTCAATAGCATAGACAAAAACTCAATCCCCACTCCTTAAAGGAAAGGCTAGACATCTCGAAACTGGACGGCTGACCCCACACAACTCATCCATGAAACTTCCACCAACCCTGTAGCATTCGTGTATGCTAGCCATACATAACACTGGACCCAATTGACAGTCAAATATCAGATCCTACCCTAAGGCCTTCATCAAACAAGAACATGAAATAAGGCCAGACTAAACATTCTCAGGCTATAGAATCTTAGTTATACATGACATGATGCATACACTAAGCAACTACAGGAGTGATGTCAATTCCATTAGAGAAGAACCCTAAGCCATCAGGCATCATATAATCAGGCAATTCTATCATGCGAAATCCTGAAGATACCTAGCCTATCACTAGCATGACGTTCTAACATATCACAATATCAAATAACAATATGGTATTTTGGGGTCTATTTATTGGCTCCGTCTGATCGTACACGCCGCATCCTCCTTGATTATTTTGAAAACCATTTGAAAAAAATCATTTAAAAATCTTTTTCCTTAGTTTGAGACTGGATTCACACGAGTTTTCTTCCAATTCACTCAAACCAAGGCTCTGATACCAACTTATAACATCCATAAAATTCATGAAAATTTTAAAATTTTCAAACAATTCCACAAACCACCATTGTTTACAAAATAGTTTTCGAAACATGTTTATTATCAGAGTTTCCCAAAGATCATAAACAAAATATGAGGAGGTGCACGATCAGACTTTTTCCTTCCCGCGATCATCTGAGGTACCTGAAACATAACCCAAAACTATAAGCCCAAAGCTTAGTGAGTTCCCCCAAAATACCAACCCAATACGAAACCATAATAAAAATGCATACAGAGCCTTCAGTCTGACTGGAACTCCCCACCGGCCTGCTGTCTATCTGGCATGCTCACAGAACCTTCAGCATGGCTGGTACGTCACACGGGCTTTCAGCTTATCTAGAATGTTGTCTTGGCCTTCGTCCTGACTGGTACGCCCCACTGGACTTCATTCTATCTGGGACGCCCTGGGTCTGTTGGCCTTCAGCACAAAGCAGGACCGCCTGAACCCACCTGCCATCACATATCAACATATATCATATCAAACACTAGCTAGCATTTACAGACAGTCATATAGATCTAACATACCACTAATCATAGCATCATCCTATATACCAGGATACAGATCTAACAGATCACTACACATAGCATCATCTGATAAAACAGGATAAGAATGCGAATGGCCGACCTTGGTTCCTTCGACCCAAAAGTATAGTGAGGAAAACTCAACTCTATCTGCTGAATCACACTAAAAGTCTCTAACTTCCGGCTCACAAAAATCCCCGTGCTATCACAACAGAATAATCATCCAATTAATACTTGGATTACAATCTAAGCTAATGGTCCATTATTAGGGTAAATGGTCACTTTACCATTTCCTCAGTTGGGCTAAGACCCACGCCCAAGTCTTGATCCAAAAGGCTCAATCTCTAAATAACCACCCAAGGCCCATAATTGGCCCAATTTTTGAAATTCGGCCCAAATCCTATTTGGGCCTTACCCTAAGGTCCAACACTTCACTTAGTCCAAAACACTCATACTCAGATGGACCAAAAAGGGCCCAAGCATCCAAGCCTAAAAAGGTGGCCCAAAACTTGAAGCCCAAACTCGAAAACCCAACAGGTTGAGTAGGCGGGGCATACCCAGCTATACGTTCAGCGTACTCCACCTTGACCAAAACGCGATGCCGACCACCTATGCCCAGTGTACGCCCTAGTAGGCCCAACGTATGTGGTGGCCATGCACAACTTCGAAAAAGGCTTAATCCATTCAAACTAAACGTTCAAAAACCATATCCAAGTCCAAGAAGGTGCTCTTAACCATAAAGTTTCCAACTTTATGGTTATGCATGCATCAATAAGACCCAAAACCATCCTCCTAGTTGGTCTTAACCACTAAGGACCTCTACACTTTGCATGCAAGCACTAAATAAGCCAAGAAAGCATTTTTATGACTTAACACAACTCAAATCTTCTAAAAAGGTAGCTCCTTTGGTCTTAGAGTAGCATTTACTCATCAAGTCCAAGAAAAGGGGGACGAACTCATAAAACTCCATATTCCTAGATCTTTAAGAAATACAAGTAATGTTCAAGACTTTATAACTTCTAGAGCTCCCCAAAGAGATGAAGATCTCACACTTACAAGCTTAAATCCCACACCAAACCTTCTCAAAGGATATTTTCTTCTTTTTTCAACACTAAGAACACACACACACACACACTTAAGCTCAACACACACAAGGGCTAGGGCTTGCAAAGTCGACTCAATGAGGGTGGAGGCTGAAAGGGTGAGGGAAATGAGGCTATAAGGGAGATTATATATGGCTCAATCCTAAAATTTAGGGTTTTCCATATCTGATGAGTACACCCTGCATACGTTGACGTACGCCCCACGTACTAGGGCGTGCCCTAGTACGCTAAGCATACACACGTACGCATGGCGTACTTTTATCCTTTCAAAATTATAGATTTCCACTAGGGCTTATCATGGCTACTTTCTTCTATCACATGGACCATAATAACATAAATTAAAACCATAAAGATAAATTTGGAAGTACCTGAATATCGGGGTGTTACACATTACAATAATATCCAAACCCAACAAATGTACCACATTTAGTTAACACATACTTATTAGATTCATAGACTTGTTTATCTCAACATCTATTAATTACACCACAAGAAACTAACTACTTCCTAATCTTAGGAACATGAATAACATTTCTAAGAAGAATACTTTTTCCAAAACTAAACGATAAAGATACATAACCACAACCAACAACAGGTGCTTTATTATGGTCTCCCATGTACAACATGTTGGGTTATGAACATAACATCATTCCTTTGGTGTACATGCAACCCTAAATTGCTTTGATCTAGGTTTTTCTAATTTGAACATACAACATTGAATACCAAAGCATAATCCCTAAAACTAGAATACCTAATCCGAAAATCACATATGATTAGGGTTTAGATCTTACCTCTCTTGTTATGTAGTAATAACAAGATTAATCCTTCTTGATCTTGACTTCTGAAAGCCTTGTGCCCCAAGTGTTGCACCTCTAATGGAGTCACAAACACTCAATGCAAGAAGATGACTTAGGAGAAGTGAAGAATTCGGCTAGGGCTTCCTAGAAACTCATAGGGATGAATTCTAGTAGCAAAGGGTTCTATATATAGTTATGTGGGCTGCTAGGGTTTTCAGGTGGAAACCCTAATACCTAACTTAGGCAACAAGCAGCCCATGAACTCCTTCCTTAGAGCGCGTGGACGAAATCTTATGGGCTTCCCCATAAGTTTCATCCACTCCACTCTATGGAGTCTATCAGCCCGATTATACAACTATCAATGATTTGCATAACAGTCCTCCAATTATTTAATCAGTCTCTTTTGATCACCAAATTAATTCCAAATCAATTTATGATCAATACTAATTAAATAATATGATTTCCAAATAATATATTAATCTTGTAATATATTAATAAAACCATTTTGAGTATGAATTTATTATTCATATAATAAATTCTACTTTCTCTCCTCTTGTCATCCTATCAAATTGCATGAGTGAAGGCAACCCAAAAGCACCATGCTCATAATCGGGTCAAATGCATACCAAAATAGTTATGGGCTTAGACACCTAATCCAACAGTCTCCCACTTGGATAAGTCTAATAACTATTTTACAAGTACGACTTTAGAACCTGATTAGAAATCATAGCTTTCAAAAGCCGTTGTCGAACTCTGATCATATATCAGTAACACGTCCTTCAGATAAGGGATCATATATTCCTCCATTCTAGATATCGTATGAACTGAGACATGGATTATAATCATTCTCTCTGTTCATGTATTGTTTCTCGATTTCCGATTTAAGATGACTACAATAGACTTCAGTTGAACACATCAACTTAGTCCAGGCTTGGCCAAGCGATTAGGGTGTCATCACTAAATCATTGAGGGGCCTACAAATATCGCTTTTATCCCTCTTAGGGTAAAAGGAACAGATAAACTTTGACTCAAATGTGTGCTTGTACTTACTCATCAAATCACACACAACAATATGTTTTATAACACCAAGTTACTGGTGTGTTTACATATGCCAATGTGCAACCGACTTGCAAATTACAACTCACATGTCTCCGTTTCAAGAATATAAGATATTATCGTCTCACAACCACTCGTGATAAAATTCATGAAGTGATTCATGTGAGCGTGGGTTTAATCCAATACTCAAATCTTATTTCAGGAGCACTCATGAACACTGCAACAAAGTTTTGCTATGTCTAAAACGCTTTAGACAATCTACGGTCCGATTCATGACAGTCTTACCTCACTACCCACTTCCAAAGTATGATAAACTGTGGATGTTTGAATAACCTAGTTATTCTGGAAGTCAAAACATACAAAGTGAAACATAAGAATAATCGAATCCAATATGGCCTCAAAACTTTTGAGTATAAATAAAACACCTTTTATTTAATCACCATATTGATTACACATTATTCATTGTATAATGTTTTGGATAATCAACTTAATACTTGAATTATAACAATAGTCATCCCATGCTCCAAGCATGAACATTATGCTTACCTACGGTCGTTACTCTGTGAAATATATCAATTAAAAACATTTCCAATGATACTCATTTCACAATTCCTAATCCTATCACAAGTGTAAGAATACTAAATTATTACCACTATTAGAATATATTAGATTCTAACATTTTATGCAATGATCCTTTTGTAATGCCATAGCACCAAGGTCACAAAGACTTTGCCCATGATATTACAAAGTGCTCTATTCGAGATTGTTACAAGACAACTCCATAGACATGAAGTCTCAAATTCAAAGTACATTCCTTTGAACATCCTTCTTGCATAAAATTTCTAGTCTACACATAGATTCTTCATATCCAACTCCCATTATGGAAACATTTCTGTATTTGCCATATGACAACTCATTCTAAATAGAATCTTATCTATTCATAATAATGGTGATATGTTCCATCCATTACTATACTTCCAACTGCCCACAAGTGACCAATCCTTAGCGAACCATAGATTGTCCTTAGCAGTTGTTTAATTAATATTAGTCATATCCGGTTCTGGTCCTTTTTCCCTCTTAATTCCCTAGGAATTTGGAAAATCAGAACGGTTGAATATTACATCATATGCAATCGATCCTATACCCGAAGCGTATGGGATACGATACACAAAGTGATTTTGTATCCCATCGAGGCCCAAATTAAATTAGGAAAAAATATAAGAATAAGATAAGAGCAAAATATCCCCAGTTAATTATATCGATGTGATTTCGGGGACGAAATCCTCAAAAGGAGGAGTTATTTGTAACATACACGTTTTGAAATCGTGTTTTGTAATGAAAAATATTATGAAATATTATGTGATTTTGAGTATTGAGTTCTAACAGATAGTTTTTACTAGAAATAAAGTAAAACTATGTTTAGAATCACTTGGAAAATATTGGAAGTCTTATGAGATTCCAATCTAATGTCAAATATTGAAATTTAAGGAAAATATAAAATTTGAAATAAGTAAAATTTTATTATTGAAAGTTGTATAGAATCTCGTTAGAAACATTTAGGCAAAACCTCATCGAAATCCGAGTTATAACGAATAAGTTATGACTATTCGAAGATTCACGACAGAACCGGCATAACATTGTATGACGTAAAAAGTGAGTTTTTGATAAACTACTTTTTAGCCTATATGATCTAAATGAAAGTTGTAGTATTTGCTAAAATGAGAATTTTCATAAAAAGAACTTCAAAATCTGACTTCGTATGAGGAAGTTATGATTTTTTCTAAGTTTCAGAATAACACTAGATAGCTAAAAACTCGACATAAAGATCGAGTGATTTTTAGCCGACGCAACCTAAACGAGAATCGAAGGTTTCGTCAATAGTAGTACAACGGTAAAAAGACAGACGAAAATGGACGCCGGATGAAGAAGTTATGAATTTTTAACGGACTTATCATGTCCCGTCCTGCTAAAGATATAATAATAAAAATAAAGTCAAAATTAGCCGACGGAGTCTAAACGAAAGTTGTAGAGTATAATCTCACCTACGCGTGGATATAAAGAACGTCAAAAACGGAGCTCGTACGCAAAAGATATGAATTTTGAAGTTTTTTAATAAAAAATAAATGAAAATTCGAAGCCTTATCCGAGGAGGTGCGCCCAGCGTACTTCGTACGCCCAACGTTCGCATTCGGGGTCAGATGTCGGCCATGTCCTTCTCTCTTCGCATGAATCAGACGTATCGGATAATATTGCCACGTTCGAGGCTCGGGTTCTGATCAGAGGACACGCCTCGCATGTATGCCCCGTGTACGAAGGCTACGCCCCGCGTAGATGGCCGCCTCGCAGTACGCCCAGCGTACGGAGGACTTACGCTCAACGTAGTCAGCAGCTTTGGTCCCCTATAAATAGAGACCGAGGGTCTCCGGAATTATGTTACATTTCCTTATTTCCTTTCACTCTAAAACCGCTTTTAGTACACTTTTAACCCCCAAAAGCCCCGGTATCATTCCTGACACCCGAAGCAAGTCCCGACGCTCCAAAGTTCCTGAGAAAATTATATTTTCAAGTCGAAACTCTGCCCATGTAAGGCCGGTTTTCAACTAAAATCCCCGGTTTCATCGCAGAAAATCATATATATAGCCGAAGTGCTGCCCAAAATATCATTTATTCCTTCGGTTATTTCACGGTGAGTTTAATATATAGGAACAATTGTATGTTATGTGTTATATGTGCTATGTGCTTTTCCGTTGTTATTATTTCTGCTATTTATGATACCAAAGTTATACCTTTGACCATGTGATCAGTGAAAGGACTTAGATTCACGGTGGTACTGGTATGTAGCCTTTGGCCATGTAGAGCATGTCTCGTAAGAGAATGACTTCTATTCTATGGCATTGGCATAAGGTTAGACAGGGCTGAAAGCCTGAAATCTACCAAAATGTTTAATCAGAAAGTGTATGTCTTCTGTGCCATTTGGGCCGAAGCTTTATTAATGTATATCAAGTATGGAAATTGTTATGTCTCATTGTTTGTATATCTTTGAATTAAATAATTGATTCATATGGAAAGTTTGTCACATGATTCACATATGCCTTTGTTGTTCCTTGTTTCTCTTTGCTTCTGCCATATTGAAGTATATATATGGCATAACGTTATATTGTATCTATTATTGAACTCACTAAGCGTCATCGCTTACCCCTCTCAATGTTTAACAATTGCAAGAGATAAGTAACCAGTATAGTCGTATACTGTTGGAAGGTTTAGAATAATTATAATATGACTTTTGTATTTAGGGTTCATATACGTATAAAAGTATAGTATCCTGGGTAGTTATGTAATATAACACTTTGTAATAGTCAGTTTGTATCCAATAGTTTGTAATCACTTTATCAATGTAAAATATTGTTTTTATGAATATTCATGTAGCATGTTTTGGAGTAACAATTGTCAAGTATGAAAGTTTGGGTCTTTCAGAAATATGAAAGTGTGGGTCTTTCACTTACATAAAGACATGATGCTTTACCAGTCTTTTGTTATAATATTGCCATATATAGAATTTCCTTATGTTGAACCTTTTCAACATAACATTCATATATGTCCTTTGACCGAATTTGATTAAAATTTCTCGATCTAAGCTTTTAGATTTGAAAAGAAGTATAATATTCTCTCCCTTAATTATAGCAAAACAACCTTTCAACCACTGCAACTTTGCGAATTGAAACTTTCTTTTTCCATAATTAACATTGCGAACTCGCAATATACTAATCATGCTCCCACTAACATGATAATTATATCTTTACCAGCATAACACTTATGCTCCCAGTAGCTTTGACATGTATTCAGAAATCAGCTGGACTTCTAGAAGTCAATACTTTTTGACTTCCTTAACCAAAGTTCATATTTCTGACTAAGCTCCTCAAACTCATACACCTTTCCTTAGACAGATCACATGCGTGTCTAAACAATTTCAGAACTTACATCGATAAGTCTTAATTGTTCAAACTAATTGCCAAATCTCACAATTCGAACTATGAAGAGGGATGCCGTAATCATAATCGAATTTGAGAATGCAATTTACACAATCGCTATCTCCTTAAAATCTTCCTAGTGGAAGCGTTTCTTCATAATCATTTTCATGAATGGGAGAGAAACCTTACCACTTAGATTTTATAGTATATGTGTTTCAATCCATGTGAATTTGTCATAACCATTATCACAAGGCAAGGTTTGTGACAAATCCAAACTCATATGGACTGAACTTGTTCAATCTTTATTTCTTGCAATCTGGCAGCACAAGGGCCTACCATTGCTTCCAAGTTATTCAGCAGCTCACCCATACAGATCAATGAACTTTCATTGATTAAGGTGCTTTCCCTTTATGCATTCAAACGAGAACTCATATAACTCACATGCATAGTTAACTTATCTGGGATGACACAGAAACAAGAATATGTCAACACGATAGGTTATAAACCTCAAGTCGTGTGCTAGTGATAGACAATAAGTTTATTCTTGATTAGTTCCCGAAGCTATTTAAGGTCATTAAGACTCCCACTGACCTCTTGACATATAAGATTCTCTTGTCAAGAAACATTCCTTGACAAACAAATATTCAAGAGTTAGTGCAGATTCTCATCAAGACAAACACTTTACACAATTGGTCTTAGTTGGTCTTTGTCTTGTCCAAGACATCACAACTTACCAATTTCAAATATACAGGAATAAGAAGACATTTTCTACTGTCACACCCCAAAACTGAAACGGCGGAAACGTTCGGGGGTGGAGGACGTCATGTACAGTATCACAACAATGAATAGTAGTAAACAAGCGACAACATCACACATTGCATTAATAATATAATTTTAATACAAGTGTGTTCTGTTAAGTTTAATAGACACCAAAAATATGAAACAAAATAAAAGATGAGTCTTGAACAAGCTCCATCTTCTCAAAACCTGGCACCGGTACCTGTCTACTGGTGACCTGAGAATACAAGTTATTTTGAAAGAGTTTATCAGCTTTAAAGCTTGTGAGATCATAAGTATTTTAGTGCCATTGCTTGTATGAAAGTGTTTGTAAGTATGTGATGTATAAGTTTGTAAATGTTTGAACTCTCCTAGAAAACCCTATGTTTTCTACTAAAAGTAGCCTTCTACCAAGGCATCAAATGTTTGTATGAAAATGTTTGTAATTGTTTGTATGTGTATCACTTGTAAGAGTATGTATTTTCCCAATTCTAACTATCATTAACCAAAAATATAGTTTTTACATTACAGTTTATTGTGAGAAGATCACAAAGTGAATGCAATGGGGAAATGAAATAGTACTGTAGTGTTGTATTAAGTAACTACTGCTGTACTAACTACTTTAAACCAATTGTTATTTAAAGTACCATGTGATATGCCTGTACCATACTACCGACTAAAAACACGACGATTAAAGACGTCGGAAGAAATGACATTTGGCACCCGTAGACTTGCAAGTCCCACTATAGCAACCAGCAAGGTGTAGGATAGTAAATCCAGTATAGATCTATACACAAACTCAACGCTCTCCACTTAAGGAGATTCTGGATACAAAACGAGCCATAACAGGTGATGCCATGCCCCGTTACGTGGCTCACATAACTGTTGTAGTGTTCTTGTATATGTATTGTATGTACTAGCTGTATTGTATGATCTATCTGTCTAGTATGTATGTATGTTCTCTCTGTTTCTCATAATAGTATGTTCTCTTGTATAATGTATAGTATGTACTAGCTATATTGTATGTTCTCTCTCTGTCTAGTATGTATGTATGTTCTCTCTGTATGTTATTGTTTGTTTCTCATCGTAGTATTCTCTATCTGTATGTATTGACTCATGTATGAACTGACTCATTGTATGTTTTACTGTTCTAGTAATAGCATTGTAACTTCGTAAACTATACCTATTATAGTTTACTAGTAATGTTGTTTGTATGGATGAACATGTTTGTATACCTTTGCTACATAAAGGTATTGAAATGATAGAAGTAACTTTTATATCTATATACATATACATAATATATAACTAGGATTCAAACGACCTTCGGACAAATAACCGATACCCTAAGTCTACAACCAAACAAGGAACAGGAAGCAAGGTGAGCTATCAGTCCTAAGTCCTTTCCATCCTACTTATATAACTATATCTATATAGATACACATTTGACAAAGTATAAGTTTAAAAGAGTTTGAATAGAAAGTATTTAACATGTAAAAGAGTTTGTAAAACAGTTTGAAGTAGTTTGTTTGATAACATAGTTTGAAAAGTAAGAAATCCACATGTTTAGTAGTTATTAATCACATGTGATTGATATTATAATTATAATAGTTCAACTTGTATTCCCCCCCATAAAAGCATTTAAAATCATTTAAAAGGGTGATTAATGGGTATGAACTCACCTGTAGTGAGTGGTTTGGATGAACATATGGTATAGGATGCTAAGTGTCAAGTGAAGACTTGAGCACACACACGGATCCTATTTAACATATAATAACACATATATGTATGCAGTTAGTCATTTAACAACTAATTAACCAAGTTAAGACACCCTAGGACATGGAAAACACTTTGATTTAAGTGCTAGAAGTACCAAGGGTTGCATCTAAGGGTTGTATAGCCACTTAACAGAGTTTTCGGTCCAAGTGCTATGTTTCTTGGAGTTTTCGGTCCAAATGGTTTTCGGTCCAATGACCTTTCGGCCCATATGGTTTTCGGTCCAATGACCTTTCGGTCATGGAGTTCTCGGTCTAAGGAGTTTCAACCGAAAACTCATCAAATCTTGTAAAAAATGATATTTTTCAAGGGTTATGCTCAATGGGATCGGTCTCTAAGGTTAATGCTTAGTTCTTGACTTGGAAATGGGAAAAATGACTAAAAATGACTAAGTGTCATTTATATACCCTTTAGGGTTTTCGGCCCTCACACTATTTTGGGCCGAAAACTCCAAACTCTTGGACTTTTGTGACGTGAATGTTGCACAATTTATCCTAAAGTATACTTCCTCTAATTATCTCTTGAAGTACTAGTCTTTAGAGCACTCAAACTGACTCCAAAAAGCTTAAAAATTAGCAGAAATAAATCTGACTTCTATTGAAGTGAATGGTTGTACAAGATAGAAATTTCGGGTTGTCACATCATCCCCCCGTTAGAAGGAATTTCGTCCCGAAATTAGAGTTTAAGCAAATAAGTAGTTACAAATAACTAAGTAAAAAGATGAGGATATTTCAGTTTCATCTGATCCTCTCGCTCCCAAGTGAATTCAGGTCCTCGCTTGGCGTTCCAGCGAACCTTCACTATCGGGATACGACTTTGTTTCGTTGGCTTGACCTCTCGGTCTATGATCTCTACTGGTTCTTCCACGAAGTTGAGGCTCTTGTTGATTTCGATCTCGTCGAGTGGGATCACAAGAGTCTCGTCGGACAGACACTTTTTCAAGTTCGATACGTGGAAAGTAGGATGTACATTATTGAGTTCACTAGGTAGATTGAGTTTGTAAGCTACAGGGCCAATTCTGGCAAGAATCTCGAAAGGCCCTATATATCTTGGATTTAGCTTTCCACGCTTTCCGAAGTGTATCAAGCCCTTCCAGGGTGATACTTTCAATAGAACACGGTCTCCCACCTGGAATTCCAACGATTTCCTTCTTTTGTCAGCATAGCTTTTCTGTCGGTCTCTAGAGGCTTTTAATCGCTCACGAATCTGAACGATCTTCTCTGTCGTTTCCCGAATGATTTTCGGACCTGTGAGAGCGCTTTCAGGAACTCGTCCTTTAGCTAACTGTGTGTCACCCACTTCAGCCCAACACAGAGGGGATCTGCACTTTCGGCCATAGAGGGCTTCAAATGGAGCCGCCTTTATGCTTGTGTGATAACTATTATTGTATGAGAATTCGACAATGGGTAAATGAGTATCCCATGCCTTTCCAAAGTCAATCACGCAGGCTCGCAACATTCTTCCAATGTTTGAATAGTCCTCTCACTTTGTCCGTCGGTTTGTGGATGATAGGCTGTACTCATGTCCAGCCTAGTTCCTAGTGCTTTCTGTAATGACTGCCAGAACCTCGAGGTAAATCTACTATCTCTATCGGAGATAATAGATATGGGTACTCCATGAAGCCGCACTATTTCTTTAAGGTATGTTCTGGTCAGTTTCTCCATCTTGTCTGTCTCTTTGATCGGTAGGAAATGCGCGGATTTGGTCAATCTATCGACGATGACCCAAATGGTGTCAAGCCCACCCATTGTCTTGGGCAACTTGGTTATAAATTCCATAGTAATCTGCTCCCATTTCCACTCAGGTATCTCCGGTTGTTGTAAAAGACCGGAGGGTTTTTGGTATTTGAGCTTGACCTTTGCGCAGGTAAGGCACTTACTCACGAACGTAGCAATCTCTGCTTTCATGTTAGGCCACCAATATAGTTTCTTGAGATCCAGATACATCTTATCTGAGCCTGGGTGAATGGAATATCGTGTGTTGTGCGCCTCAGTCATGACCACATCTCTGAAACCATCGTGTTTCGGTGTCCAGATACGGTCCATGAGGTATAAGGCTCCGTCACCCTTGCCTTCCAAGTTCTTATCCATCCCTCTAAGGTTTTCACCCGCCACATTTTCAGGTTTCAAGGCTTCAAGTTGAGCCTCCTTAATTTGTGTGGACAAGTGTGAATGGATAGTCATAGTCAAAGATTTGACTCCACGACCAGAATATTCTTTCCGACTTAGGGCGTCAGCTACCACATTGGCTTTACCCAACGAATTTCGCATTCGTAATCACTGAGTAGCTCGACCCACCGTCGTTGTCTCATGTTGAGCTCCTTCTGGTCGAATATATGTTGTAGGATTTTGTGGTCTGTAAAGATAGTGCTTTTTGTACCATACAGGTAGTGTCTCCAGATCTTCAGAGCAAACACAACTGCTCCTAGCTCAAGATCGTGAGTGGTGTAGTTGACCTCGTGTGTCTTCAGCTGTCTCGAGGCATAGGCGATGACCTTACCTCGTTGGATCAGAACACAGCCGAGCCCTTGATTTGACGCATCGCAATAGACAACGAAGTCTTCTATCCCTTCGGGGAGGGATAGTATTGGTGCGGTGCACAAGGCTCGCTTGAGCGTTTGGAATGCTCTATCCTGCTTCTCTTCCCAGTCAAAGGCCACGCCCTTCTGGGTCAGTGTTGTAAGAGGTTTCGCAATTCGGGAGAAGTTCTGAATGAACCTGCGATAGTAGCCAGCGAGGCCTAGAAATTGATGAATTTCGGTAGGCGTCTTAGGTGCTGACCCGCTCTCAATGGCCTTGATTTTGGAAGGGTTCACGTGTATTCCCTCTTCGCTAACCACGTGCCCCAAGAATTCGACTCTTCGGATCCAAAATTCGCATTTCGAGAACTTCGCATAGAGCTTCTCCGAACGCAGCGTTTCTAAGACTAGTCGCAAATGTTGGCTATGCTCCTCCTTACTACGAGAGTAGATAAGTATGTCATCGATGAAGACGATGACGAACTGATCCAAGTAAGGACGACACACCCTATTCATTAAATCCATGAATAATGCGGGCGCGTTTGTTAATCCGAACGGCATCACTACGAATTCGTAGTGCCCATAACGAGTTCGGAAGGCTGTCTTCGGGACATCCTCCCCTAGCACTCGTAGTTGGTGATATCCGGATCTTAGATTGATTTTTGAAAAGAAGTTCGCCCCTTGCAGTTGATCAAATAAATCATCTATGCGAGGCAGAGGGTAACGATTTTTGATGGTTAGCTTGTTGAGCTCCCTGTAGTCGATGCACATACGAAATGATCAATCTTTCTTCTTGACGAACAAGACCGGAGCTCCCCATGGCGAGAAACTTGGTCTTATAAAGCCCTTGCTGAGCAGTTCGTTAAGTTGACCGGACAGTTCTTGCATCTCTGCAGGTGCTAGACGATAGGGCGATTTGGCTACGGGGGTAGCCCCTGGAACTAAGTCGATTCTGAACTCGACTTGACGTTGCAGAGGTAATCCTGGGAGTTCTTCTGGAAAGATATCGGGAAAATCACGTACTACTGGAATGTTCTTAATGTCTTTCGCTTCTTGGCTCACATCGACAACATGAGCAAGGAATGCGCGAAATTCCTTTCGCAAGAATTTCTGGGCTTGAATGCTTGAGATGATACGAAGGTTCGTGCCGGGTTTGTCGCCATAAACTACTAGAGTTTCGCCAGACGGCAGATTAAGGCGGTCAGCCTTTTCATAACACATGATGTCGGCACGATGAAGGCTCAACCAATCCATTCCGATAATGACGTCGGAACTTTTAATTGAGACCGACATGAGGTCGATCGAAAAGGAATGGCTATCTAGAGTTAGGGTACACCCTATGAATATACTACTAGTTCTCTCTGTCTTTCCATTAGCCATTTCAACAGTGAACTGTTCTTTAAGTGCTCGTGATTTTTGCTTAAGTAAATGAGCAAATTTTTGGTTCACGAAACTCCTCTCCGCTCCACTATCAAATAGTATGCATGCATAAGAGTTATCGAGGAGAAACGTACCAGTGACCACTGTGGGGTCGGCAACCGCTTCCTCGTGGCCTATGGCCAGAACTCTTCCTACTCCACCGGCATTCCCTTCCTTAGGGCAGTTCCTCTTGTAGTGGCCCACCTCGCCACAACCGTAGCAAGCTTGGCCCACTCCTGCGCCGGGGACTTGGTTGATTGGCCTCGCCAGAGCTTTGCAGAAACGGGCAGTGTGCCCCTTCCTGTTGCAGTTTGAACACTGCATTTCCCGGCAGGCTCCGATGTGGTGGAAGTTGCATTTGTTGCATTTCCCGGCAGGCTCCGGAGCAGCAGCGGCAGGTGTTATCGCAGCATGAACTGCCACGACCTGCTGCCTTTTGGCAGCCTTCTTCTTCTTCTTGTCATCCCAGAACTTCTGCTTGGAATCAGCGGTTTTGTAGGGTTCTGAGATGGCCAGGGTTGGTGTTGTTGACGGGGTACGGACCCCATGGTCAATAAGCCGCTGTGCCAATCGCTTGGCACTATCGAATGTAGTGGGGTTCGAAGCTGAAACATTCCCCTGAAATGGAGGCACCAGCCCCCAGATGTACCTCTCTATTTTCTTTCCCTCTGTGTGAACCATGTTGGGACAGTGGGCCACCAGTTCGCAGAACCTGGCAGTATAGGTCACAATGTCGGAGCCCTTCATGGTCAGGCTCCAAAGTTCTTGCTCCAGTTTTTGGATCTCGCCCCTCGGGTAGTATTCTTCAATCATCAGCTCCCTCAGAGCTTCCCAGCCCATAGCATTAGCCACTATAAGAGATAGTGACTTGACATGGCTATTCCACTATGTCAGGGCTTTTGCCTCGAAGGTGCACGCAACAAATTTGACGTTGCTTCCTTCCGGGCATGAGCAGATCTCGAAGATCGACTCTGTCTTTTCGAACCATTGCGAGAGGGCAATGACTCCGCCAGTCCCTTTAAAGGATAGTAGCTTGCAGTTGGTGAAGTCCTTGTAGGAGCACTCTCTCAAGCGCACATGGATTTCACCGTGAGTAGAATGAACAGGTGTTCCTCCTCCAGTGGAACCGGAAGAATGATATTGAGCCATGGCTGTTGCCACAGCCGTAGCTACTGCAACATTTAGAGCTGCCGTATCAATTTGAGGAGTAGGTGGTGTTGCAGTTACCAGAGGATCACGTCTCGTTGATCGGCGTGGAGGCATCTTTTAACTATAAGTTTACAAAGATGAAGATATTGATAAGAATTTAATAGGGAGAATTTAATGAGAATGACTCATGGACTAACTCTCCATAGCCCAACAGCACAATTGAATAGCACGATTGAATGTAGATTTAGTACTAAAAGATGAAAGCATTTGGATAATAATTTCCATGAGATTAGATATCTGTCAATAATACTGGAATTACAGATGTAACAAGTTCGGGAAAAATGACCTAGAAGTAGGTCTTACATCAACCAAGATGGGAAAATTTCGACAGAATTACGACCTAATCAAGACCTAACAGGTCCAAGTTTTAAGAAAGATAGGAAATTAGACTAGAGTTTTTACATAAAGTAGGTTATATCCAAAAGAGAAGTCGAGGAGACTCTATCTGCTACAAGAACTACTAGAGTGAGTTCTTGACTCCAACAGAAGGCGTTCTATGTCCCTCATGCGCCTTTCGGATCTTACTTGCTGAGCTCGAAGTTCCCTGACTTCAGCTTGGGTTTCAGCAAGTTCTCTCTGCAGAGCTGCATTCTGGTTCTGAGTCCTTTCACGAGCAGACTCCAGCTGACGAATGCGGACTGTGTTGACTCCAGAGTTGGCGTCAACTTTCATGACTCGGTCGATAGTTGCTCGACCTTGCTCGGTGTTTCAAGAAATCCTACGGACCATGATGGGCAGGACTCGATCAGCTTAACCTCCCTCGTTTAGGTTGTAAAAGCTTCTGTCCCTATTGTAGGGAATGGGTTGACCCTGTTCCTGACTCCATCTATTCAAGTTTGTGGCCCACAGAGGTGTGCGTCCTTGAAATGATGGACGAGGGTTTGGGTTTGGAGCTAATGGGGGTAGGTTGTTGACTTCTGGCTCTGAGTCAAAACCATTAGAAAAGCCTTCAGCTTGGTGATCATCCAAAGGGATTGGGTGACCATCTTCTGGTTGTTCTCCCAGCCATCCTGGATTGCCGTTGTTGGGATAGTACGTGTCTCCGGGGATATGGAATCCAGCCATGATATCTACGTGAGAAAAGGGGTAAAGAAATAATTAATATGCGAACTAACTAGATAATTATAAGATGATCTTTATTAGTTACCTCAATACTTGCTTAATGTATACCAGTTATATAAAAGCAAAACAGGATAGACCTTCGAATAAGTGATCCTAACTCCAAATCCACAACCAAACAAGGAACAGGAAGAAAAACAAAGATCACAGATTCTAAGTCTATGACATCCTAGTCACATATAACCTTAGTGTATCCACTTAACAATTATTGACCTACTAATAAAAACCTTTAATTCTCAGATAAGTAATTATAGTAACACAAAATACTCCTATAGTATTTTAAGTTTATGTTCTGTTCTAATGTTTTCGTTGTAGTATTGTTGGTAAGTTTTTAGACTTGTTGCAACCTCACAACCACTCTTAGGAACATGCTAGTCGCTTCTCGGATAATATAGTTGATCAGGCTATATCTTCCCAGACTTGACTATATGTCTCTAAGTCTAATTGTGCTGTCCAACAATCGTAATACTTTTGTTTTGTCCTAGTGACACTGATTTTAGTATGAATGCAGGTAGGTATACTTGGTTAAATATTTTATTATTTAAAAGTATAAACTCTTGGTCAGAGTATTTTAATCCCGTTGTGTTTATAGTTTGTATATCTTTTATGGGTTGATATACTCGATTCACTATAAACAAGGCTCTGATACCAATCTGTCACACCCCAAAACCGAAACGGAGGAAACGTTCGGGGGTGGAGGACGTCATGTACAGTATCACAACAATGAATAGTAGTAAACAAGCAACAACATCACACATTGCATTAATAATATAATTTTAATACAAGTGTGTTCTGTTAAGTTTAATAGACACCAAAAATATGAAACAAAATAAAAGATGAGTCTTGAACGAGCTCCATCTTCTCAAAACCTAGCACCGGTACCTGTCTACTGGTGACCTGAGAATACAACTTAATTTGAAAGTGTTTATCAGCTTTAAAGCTGGTGAGATCATAAGTATTTTAGTGTCATTGCTTGTATGAAAGTGTTTGTAAGTATGTGATGTATAAGTTTGTAAATGTTTGAACTCTCCTAGAAAACCCTCTGTTTTCTACTAAAAGTAGCCTTCTACCAAGGCATCAAATGTTTGTATGGAAATGTTTGTAATTGTTTGTATGTGTATCTCTTGTAAGAGTATGTATTTTCCCAATTCTAACTATCATTAACCAAAACTATAGTTTTTACATTACGGTTTATTGTGAGAAGATCACAAAGTGAATGCAATGGGGAAATGAAATAGTACTGTAGTGTTGTATTAAGTAACTACTGCTGTACTAACTACTTTAAACCAATTGTTATTTAAAGTACCATGTGATATGCCTGTACCATACTACCGACTAAAAACACGACGATGAAAGACGTCGGAAGAAATGACATTTGGCACCCGTAGACTTGCAAGTCCCACTGTAGCGAGCAGCAAGGTGTAGGATAGTCAATCCAGTATAGATCTATACACAAACTCAACGCTCTACACTTAAGGAGATTCTGGATACAAAACGAGCCATGACAGGTGATGCCATGCCCTGTTACGTGGCTCACATAACTGTTGTAGTGTTCTTGTATATGTATTGTATGTACTAGCTGTATTGTATGATCTCTCTGTCTAGTATGTATGTATGTTCTCTTTGTTTCTCATAATAGTATGTTCTCTTGTATAATGTATAGTATGTACTAGTTGTATTGTATGTTCTCTCTCTCTGTCTAGTATGTATGTATGTTCTCTCTGTATGTTATTGTTTGTTTCTCATCATAGTATTCTCTATCTGTATGTATTGACTCATGTATGAACTGACTCATTGTATGTTTCACTGTTCTAGTAATAGCATTGTAACTTCCTAAACTATACCTATTATAGCTTACTAGTAATGTTGTTTGTATGGATGAACATGTTTGTATACCTTTGCTACACAAAGGTATTGAAATGAAATAAGTAACTTTTATATCTATACACATATACATAATATATAACTAGGATTCAAACGACCTTCGGACAAGTAACCGATACCCTAAGTCCACAACCAAACAAGGAACAGGAAGCAAGGCGAGCTATCAGTCCTAAGTCCTTTCAATCCTACTTATATAACTATATCTATATAGATACACATTTGACAAAGTATAAGTTTAAAAGAGTTTGAATAGAAAGTATTTAACATGTAAAACAGTTTGTAAAACAGTTTGAAGTAGTTAATTTGATAACATAGTTTGAAAAGTAAGAAATCCACTTGTTTAGTAGTTATTAATCACATGTGATTGATATAATAACTATAATAGTTCAACTTGTATTCCCCCCATAAAAGCATTTAAAATCATTTAAAAGGGTGATTAAGGGGTATAAACTCACCTGTAGTGAGTGGTTTGGATGAACGGATGGTATAGGATGCTAAGTGTCAAGTGAAGACTTGAGCAAACACACGGATCCTATTTAACATATAATAACACATATATGTATCCAATTAGGCATTTAACAACTAATTAACAAAGTTAAGACACCATAGGACATGGAAAACACTTTGATTTAAGTGCTAGAAGTACCAAGGGTTGCATCTAAGGGTTGTATAGCCACTTAACGGAGTTTTCGGTCCAAGTGGTATGTTTCTTGGAGTTTTCGGTCCAATGACCTTTCGGCCCATATGGTTTTCGGTCCAATGACCTTTCGGTCATGGAGTTCTCGGTCTAAGGAGCTTCAACCGAAAACTCATCAAATCTTGTAAAAAATGATGTTTTTCAAGGGTTATGCTCAATGGGATCGGTCTCTAGGGTTAATGCTTAGTCTTAGGAAGGTTTAAGGCTATAAGAACCCCCCCCCCCTTAATGAGTGTTTTCGGTCTAAGGAGATGCACCAGACCGAAAACACCTATTGTTCTTGGGTAAATGATGATTTCAAGGCCCTAAATCAAGTATCCATACTAGATAACAAGTATAGGAGATAGATACTTACAATATGGAAGCAAAGAAGGGTGTTTTCGGCCCAAAACACTAATGTGTGTTCTTGGTGTTCTTGAAGAACACTTGAAGATCTAAGAAAATGGAATGATTTCATGGATTAAATCATGTAAGATCACTAGATAATGGAAGAGATCGACTAAACAAGGAAGGAAACACTCACAATCTTGAAGATCTTGACAAAAATTCGGATGATACTTGAGAGAGAATTGTTCTTGACTTGGAAATGGGAAAAATGACTAAAAATGACTAAGTGTCATTTATATACCCTTTAGGGTTTTCGGCCCTAACACTATTTTGGGCTGAAAACTCCAAACTCTTGGAGTTTTGTGACGTGAATGTTGCACAATTTATCCTAAAGTATACTTCCTCTAATTATCTCTTGAAGTACTAGTCTTTAGAACACTCAAACTGACTCCAAAAAGCTTATAAATTAGCAGAAATAAATCTGACTTCTATTGAAGTGAATGGTTGTACAAGATAGAAATTTTGGGTTGTCACATCTACTCCAAATTTGATGAGTGTTATAAACCTTCTTAAGATTATGTCACTCAACTCACAATCTTGGAGTACGACTCTAAGATTTTGGAACGAAGTATGATTCACCTTTTGATTAAACCATTTCAACAATTTCTGATTCCTCTTCTTCGCCATATTAGTGCACTAAGGTGTCCTTAGAGGATCAATTGTGATACGGTTTCATAATCACTAAGTTAATCATAAAACATGATACTTAAGTACTCTCCCATCTTTTCAGATTGGAGAAACTTTTATCTTTCTTCCTAATTGATTCTTCTTATTCGTTCTGCTATTCATTGAAACCTTTTTTTCAACGATTCAAAATTACACTTAGTCTTGTAAGTATAACCATATTTACTGAATTTTTAGCAAATCATGACGAATATTCTTATCGTTCTTTGTGGCGGACTTGGCCTAGTGCACAACAATGCGTACTAGATCCCCTAGTCCTTCACTTGACTCACATACTTATGTGAACAAGGAATTAGTCTAAATTTCTCAAATACGAAGGTTCTCATTCATCACACAAAACAAGTTGTATGATTCCGAGTTTGTGTCCAACTGAAACTTGGGTGATGAAAATCATTCCTTATTTGGTAAATTTTCGACACTACCACAAATAACATAACTAAGAATCACATCCATAGAAACATATAAACATCAATTTTCACAAAAGTCATTGCAAGGATATATATAAATAAGACAAAATCAAAATTTATTTTATTTATAAAAACGCGGAAAAACTTGTCCTTACAATGCAATTACAAATGAAAACTATGTTACTAAATATTCCTAAACAATCTATCATAACTCCTACGCAATAGCTAAAAAAATCCAATCATCGAACCATGCGATCGAAATCCATTTCTTCGCGATCAGACTCAACATACTTTTCCTTTAAGCTTCCTTTATTTTCTTCAATCCTACAAAACATCAAAATGTAATCATATCACATCATGTATTAAGAATCTACAAATAGGAACTTAATAGAGTTAGATAGTGGATTTTACCTGAAGCAGAGTCATACATCTTGACTCTCCCATCCTTGCGATCCGTCAGGTAAATATGGCAGCTTTGCATCCAATGTCCCTTCTCTTGGCAGTAGAAACAAACAGACTCTTTTGGAACAGCACATGTGATAATTTCAGATTCAGCCTTTCTCTTTACCATTCGGTCAAACGGTTTGACCTTGGCCGATCCCTTTCCATTGGGAAGAGAAGACTTTTCTGGACTTCCAATGTTGCCATCATCAATATCCATGGAAGTTTGGGAGGTTGATCTACCAGACAAATTTTCTTGACCAGTGCGCCAAATCATTGCTGATTCAGCAGCAATAAGCAAATATGTAAGATCAATGAGGGTCACGTCGTGGTCCATCATATAATACTCTCTAATGAACTCACTATATGAGTCAGGAAGTGATTGAAGAACCAAGTCAACAGCCAGCTTCTTTGAGACATCGACACCCTACATTCCCAGTCTGTCAGTACGTAACTTCATCTCCAAGATGTGAGCACATATAGACTTTCCATCTTTGTGTTTGCTTGCCAATAGGCTTGAGTGACCTTGAAATTTTCAAGTCTTCGAACACGTGGGTCAGAGAGAATTATTGGAGGAGGTGGAGGAAGTGAAGCATGATTTCCATTTCCACAAACCAATCGTGGAACATCATGTTCATGTGGAAAACTTCTTCCAAAGGATTCAGGAAGACCATAGGTGTTAGAATTTGACATCTACAAAACGGGAGAAATTCAATTTAGTTGATTTAAGTCCTTAATATGACACCCAAATGAAATATCAAGGCTAGGACCCAACACAATATTCTACAACTCGGAAGAGGGATGTCGTAATCCAGTTGCAGAATATTTGAAGGTAGCTAAATGATGATTTACCAATTTCCACCATGAAAAACGAAAAGGAAAATTAGGTTTTAAATGAATTGAAACTCGTAGATCTTTTGAGATTCATTGAACTTTTCAATGGCATGTTTAATCTCGATTATGCTCTTCAAGTTTGTGGCTGGGATACCGAGGATCGCAAACAAGGTGTGGATAACCATGAAAATTAGCTTGGTACTCTTGAAGATGTCTATGACCTAATCAATGTGCAGGTTAACCACACACGCTCCATTGATATATGATAATCTACGAGCTACCCATTGTCATCCTTCATTGGTCCCATATTTGTGTACCGGTTAACCACACACGCTACACTAACAACCAAGAAGGTGCAATGTGCAATGTCATGGATTAGCACAAACTCCACATTTTTCCTAAAGTAACTAAGATTTGGGAATTTATAAAAGTGTTTAGTTACTTAGTATTTCATTATACTTATAATGGAAGGTTGTGTCCTATCATACCCGTTCGGCTAATGACCCTCCACTAGTCAAGAGTGTGGTGGGTAAGAGTGGATACCCAATGGCGGTCATTTTTAAGGCCGCTTCCTTAAACAACCCTTATAGACCAACTTCGTGATTGAGGCCTACTAAGGATAACACTGGCATTTTACTTGTACATATATAATATGTTAGACTTTTAACTTTATATAGTATAAGGTGTATTTTACACTTTTAAAATACTAAGTGGTTTAATCTATTAATAAATTAGACTGTAACACCGGGTTCATGGTATGATTTTATTTAAGTTTCTATCTTAATTTTGCCACGAACTCGGCGAGTCTGCGTCCCGACTCGCCGAGTAGCAGCAGGGTGGACACGGGATTTGAGCGGTGAACTCGGCGAGTCGATGCATGGACTCAGCGAGTCCACCTGTCTGGATGAAACTCTATTTTCAGACATTGCACCCTATTTTACCCATTCTAAAACACCCATTTCGTCTCATTCTCTTCCAAAAGAACTGGAGAGAGAAACCCTAGACCATTTTGATCCTTGTGAGTGATTTTGGCTTGGTGAAGGAAGTTTGAAGCTTAAGAGAAGAAGGAGGAAGTTGGAGGGTGCAAGGAAGTGTGGTAGATCCGAAATCTACCCTGGGAGAAGCTCCTAACCAGGTAAGAAAGCTCATTCTTAACCTTTAGTATAATAGATTCCCTTTTTGTCCCTTATATATGGATTTCTAGACCTTAAACCTCCCAAACTCCGTGTGTTTATGTCCTAGGAGCTTAGATTTATGGTTTGGAACCATTGCATGTCTCAGTTTTGGCTAGAATGGGTGAAGAGTCGAAGGGTACTCGGCGAGTGCCAAAGTGCACTCGGCGAGTTCCATGAAGATGGCCTTAGACTCGGCGAGTTGGATAAACAACTCGGCGAGTCCTATGAAGATTGCCTGATACTCGGCGAGTCCCTTGAATATAGCCTTGAACTCGACGAGTTGTTCTTCCAACTCGGCGAGTCATATGATCAGTCACTAGGATAAGAAGGGTTTAAGTGTAGGAGGTCCAACCCTCCGTAGTCGCACGTGGAATTAGCAATTTAACGTGTAGCTATAGTCCCAGAATCTCCAAATCTCCAAGGTTGATGTTCTGATGGAAGATTGGAGCGATTTGTGAGATCTGTTCGTCGGACTCGGCGAGTCACCCCCTTGGACTCGGCGAGTCCAGTCGCGGGTTTGTTAGTTGTCCCAGTCTAGCGAGTCGGGCTGACTCAGTGAGTGGGAACAGGGACCCGATGAGTCAGAGTCGGGCTAGACATAGAAGGACTCGGCGAGTCGCCATATGGACTCGGCGAGTCCAGTCAATCAGAAGGTTGACTTTGACCGAGGAGTTAACTTTGACCGGTCATTTGACCTTAGGGGTATTTATGAGTACCTAATCCATGTTTACGGATTTATAGCCGGAGGGATTACCGGTGCGGCAGCCAGGCGTAGTCTGAGCAGGTTTTCGGCAGCTACTCTCGAGGTGAGTTTCCTTCCAGTAGGGACGGGTCTAAGGCACCAAGGCCGACCCGTATAGACGATATGTTAGTATCGGAGTGTGGGCGGAGCCCGTATCTCATAGCTGAGTTTGATTGTGATATATGCCAGTATGATAGAGTTGCTTATACTAGTTGTCTGTGTGATACTTGTATGTTATGGTTTAGTAGCGGAGTGTGGGCGAGGCCCGTATCTCCATGGATAGCAGAGTGTGGGCGAGGCCCGTATCTCCTAGCTAGTAGAGTGTGGGCGAGGCCCGTATCTCTATGGGTGTGGGCGAGGCCCGTATCCCTTAGTTACTCATTATATGATTGCATGGTATGTGGCATTATGGGGGAACTCACTAAGCTTCGTGCTTACGTTTTATAGTTTTGTTTTCAGGTATCTCTTCAGCTAGGGAAAAGGAGCCGGCGCGGTAGCGGCATATCACACACACTCTTGTTTCCGCACTATGGATTTTCTGGGATGTACTCTGAATATTTTACTATGATGTTACCGGTTTTCAGACATAAATTAATATTATGAATGTTTTGTAACGATGTTTTTATGTATTAACCTAATTTAAAAATGAAATTTTTAGTTGGTATTTTTGGGATGTTACAAGTTGGTATCAGAGCCCTGGTTTGAGGGATTCGGACACACCTTCGGGGGTGTCTGGACTCAAATCGAGGGATTAAAAGATTTTTATAAAAAAAAAAAAGAATGATTTTCTAAAGACTAAGTAAAAGGGGTTTCTAAAAAGAAAAAGGTGTGTGATGTGCGCGACCGGCCGAGCTCAAGTAAGTTTTCCCCAAAGTACCCATACAAGTTTACGTTATGATTATCAGTTACAGTTTCAGTAGAACAGCATGCTAGAATAGGACTAAGGATCTAGGAATGATGCGTTATGTGCCTGCTTTATGTGTTTCGGCTTTTTGAGAATTGCATGCTAGTACAGATCAGTCACTATGATAGCCAGAGTAGTATATACTCGATTATGCGTACTCAATGCCCGAATGCTGCTTGCTTTGTGCTATTAGGAGTTCTAGTCGTCTTTCACTAACTAGTGAACGAATATGCTAAGTTACATATTGCAAGGATTAAATAATTTCAGAAGGTTGGGTCTAGCCCTATTTCGCAGCTCTTGTTTGAGTCCAACCGTTGTAGGGTAGGACCTCTCATTCGAAGAATTATCTAGTCTGAGTAATATGTAATAGTATTCGCGAGCTAGTTAGGGAAAGAAAGCAGGGACTTCTTATGCAGCTGATGGCAGAGAGTGGGATGGTGATTACATAGGGCAAGCCTAGGGCGAGAGTAGCACGAGAACCGCAGTATTAGTAGAAAGGACTTGGTTGAGTTGAGGCAATTCTTGAGGAAAGTACGGATAGACGTGGAAGGTAGTATGGGCCCGTACTACTGAAAGCGGAGGATCCGTACTCGATTCAAAAAGGGCCTAGACGAGACCGGGGACTTGTGATATGAATGTGAGCCTCGTTAGTGGAATATAGTATGATGGTGGTTATGCTATGTTTTGCAGCATGGTGACCACACGACAGGGAGCGGGAGGCTCAGGATCAGGATCGGGTTCGGGTTCAGGGTCCGAACCAGTTGATGAGGGTCTACGCGAGTTCATTGCGTTAGAGATTACCAGGGGCATCCTAGAGTCGACTCCCATCATCTTCGGGTCGATCAAGGAGGGTATTGTAGAGTTGATGGAGGATCGTCTCAGGGCGTTCAGGAGTGATATGGCGGCTAGCCAGTCAGGACCACGCACACTGTCCTTTAAGGACTTCAGGGGCAGTGGTGCATCAGATTTCCATGGGGCGAAGGACCCCATTGCTGCCAGACGATGGATTGCAGACCTTGAGTCTGCACAGTTGATCAGCTTCTGCCCCGAGGGGTCGAAGGTACGATTTGCAGCAGGGTGTCTACGTGACAGAGCTAGAGATTGGTGGGAGTCGGTTTGTGACTCTTTGGGAGCCGCGGCCATTGAGGCTATGACATGGCCGGACTTTGTGACACGATTCAGGGCGGAGTTTGCGCCTGCGGTGGAGCTCCAGCAGTTGGCATGGGAGTTCTTAGATATGAGGCAGACGACAGAGACAGTGGCGGAGATCACTGCCAAGTTCCAGGAGAGGGCGTTACTGGTGCCCCAGTATGCAGGTGATGAGAATATGAGGAGGACCCGCTACCATGACATGCTGCGAGCTGACATTCGGGAGCATGTCAGTTTTTCAGCTTGCCCTACCCTGTATTTTATGATTGCTAGGGCGAGGGAGAGGGAGATAGATCTGGAGCACATCCGGAAGAGGAAGGCAGAGGAGGGACAGACGATAGGGGCTTCGGGAAAGAAGCCCAAGGGATCAGATGGTAGGCCAAAAGGCCATTCAGGACCGGACCGCTGTAGGAAGTGCGGCAGGTCGCACGAGGGAGCGTGTAGATTAGGATCGACAGGCTGCTACAGGTGCGGCAAGACGGGACACTTCAGCAGGGATTGTACTGCCCCTGCTCCGGTTATTCAGACATCTGAGTTGCTGTGTTTCCACTGCAACCAGAGGGGCCACAAGAGGGTCAACTGCCCCCAGTTGACAGCAGCAGCGCCAGTACAGGCGCCAGCTCCAGCGACCCTGCGGATTATAGATGGCCGGCAGGGCAAGGCAGAGGCTCCGGTGGTGAGGAGCCGGGCATTTCAGCTGACAGCCGAGGAGGCACGCGCTACACCCGATGTGGTGACGGGTATGATTCTTTCCCTCTGACCTATTTATATGAGATTTATGATATTGATATGTGCTCTGTGTATATACGTTTAGGATCGTTCCATGTGAACGGTATTCCAGTCTAGGTGTTGTTTGATTCGGGGGCTACCCGATCCTTTGTTTCTCTTGCACTTAGCAAGAAGTTTCCTGAGTCCTCGTGCATGTTGGATTGCCCTTTAGAGGTCGAGATTGCGGACGACCGGTCGGTGCGAGCATCAGAAGTCTTCCGAGATTGTGTGTTAAGGTTGTTCGAAGAGCGGTATTTGGTTGACCTAGTTCCCATTCCATTGCAGGGAAACAAGGTCATTATTGGTATGGATTGGCTGAGTCCCAATGGGGCAGTGATAGATTGCGCGCAACAGTTAGTATGAGTCAAAGCCCCAAGTGGGGGAGAGTTAGTAATTCAGGGTGAGAGATCACAGCGAGGGCCAACCTTCTGTTCGGTAGCGAGGGCAAGGCGTTACCTTCAGCAGGGTTGCGCAGGATATGTCGCATATGTCATGGACGCCCGAGAGGCGGGTAAGGCGACGGTGGGCGATGTGCCCGTAGTACGAGAGTTCGCGGATGTATTCCCCGAGGAGCTGCCTGGGATACCTCCAGAGCGACAGGTGGAGTTCAGGATCGACCTAGTCCCTGGTGCGGCTCCGATAGCCAAGGCACCGTATCGGTTGGCCCCTCCTGAGATGCAGGAGTTGTCTACACAGCTTCAGGAGCTGTTAGACAAGGGTTTCATTAGACCGAGCAGTTCACCCTGGGGAGCCCCGATTCTGTTTGTGAAGAAGAAGGACGGGTCGCATCGGATGTGTATCGATTATAGGGAGCTGAATAAGGTAACGGTGAAGAACCGCTACCCACTCCCGAGGATTGACGACCTCTTTGACCAGCTTCAGGGAGCATCTTGGTTCTCCAAGATAGATTTGTGTTCAGGGTATCACCAGGTGAGGGTCAGAGAGGAGGATGTGCAGAAGACGACATTTCGGACACGTTATGGCCACTATGAGTTCGTGGTGATGCCTTTCGGGCTCACCAATGCTCCTGCCGCGTTCATGGACCTCATGAACCGCGTGTGTAGACCGATGTTAGACCGGTCGGTGATAGTATTTATTGATGATATCTTGGTTTACTCCTAGACGCAAGAGCAGCATGAGGAGCATTTTCGGGAGGTTTTGGAGACCTTGAGAAGGGAGAACTTGTATGCTAAGTTCTCCAAATGTGAGTTCTGGTTACGCGAGGTGCAGTTTCTTGGGCACCTTGTCAACCAGAACGGGATTTCGGTGGATCCGGCCAAGGTGGAGGCCGTGAGGAGATGGGAGGTTCCGAAGTCTCCATCTGAGATTCGGAGTTTCCTAGGATTAGCTGGCTACTATCGGAGATTCATCCAGGATTTCTCCAAGATAGCATTACCCCTGACCAGGTTAACGAGGAAGGCTGTGGTCTTTCGTTGGGGGCCTGAGCAGCAGGCAGCATTCGAGACACTGAGACAGAGATTGTGCGAGGCGCCAATCTTAGCCTTGCCAGAGGGTATGGAGGATTTTGTTGTATACTGCGATGCGTCCATCTCAGGTTTGGGCGCAGTATTGATGCAGAGAGGGCATGTCATCGCCTACGCGTCGAGGCAGCTGAAGCCTCACGAGGCGAACTACCCGACGCATGATTTGGAGTTGGGGGCTGTTGTGTTCGCCCTCAAGATTTTGCGTCATTACCTCTATGGGGTTCGCTGTACGATTTACACGGACCACAAGAGTTTGAGGTACCTCATGGACCAGCCAAATCTGAATATGAGGCAGCGTCGGTGGCTCGATGTGGTAAAGGATTATGATTGTGAAATCCTTTATCACCTGGGGAAGGCCAACGTGGTGGCCGATGCGCTTAGCTGCAAGGCGGCGCCGATCAGGGATATTTGCATGCGGATGACAGTGGTGACTCCGCTTTTGGAGCGGATTCGGGAGGCTCAGCAGGAGGCTATAAAGGAGGAACATCGGAAGAGTGAGCGGATTGTGGGACAAGTTTCCTCCTTCGACCATGACAGCAGGGGATTATTGACATTACACCGCAGGGTGTGGGTTCCATATCTCGGAGGCGTGCGCCAGGTTCTGATGGAGGAGGCGCACAAATCCCGATTCTCCATTCATCCAGGGGCAACGAAGATGTATAGGGATCTTCGTCTGGACTATTGGTGGCCCTGCATGAAGCGGGATGTAGCATGGTACGTTGAGCGGTGCCTGACCTGCAGGAAGGTCAAGGCCGAACACCAGAGACCACACAGCAAGATGCAGCCATTGGATATCCCGCTGTGGAAATAGGAAGACATCACGATGGATTTCATCACCAAGCTTCCCAGGACCGCGCGGGGAGTGGATTCGATATGGGTCATTGTCGATCGATTGACCAAGAGCGCCCACTTTATCCCGATTCAGGAGAGCATCTCGGCCGAGAAATTGGCCGATATCTACATCAGAGAGGTGGTGGCACGGCACGGGGTGCCAGTTTCAGTGATTTCGGATAGGGATGTGCGGTTCACTTCCAGGTTCTGGAAGAAGTTTCATGACGAGCTGGGTACTCGTCTGCATTTTAGTACAGCCTTTCACCCGCAGACGGATGGCCAGAGCGAGCGGACCATCCAGACTCTGGAGGACATGCTGCGGGCGTGTGTTTTAGACTTCGGTGGTAGCTGGGATACCTATCTTCCTTTAGCCGAGTTTTCATATAACAACAGATATCACACGAGTATTGACCGCCCTCCCTTCGAGATGTTGTACGTGAGGAAGTGCAGGACCCCGATATGTTGGGGCGAGGTTGGACAGAGAGTCATGGGGAGAACCGAAGTAGTGCTCAAGACGACAGAGAAGATTCAGCAGGTCCGGAGCAGGCTTCAGACTGCTCAGAGTCGGCAGAAGAGTTATGCCGATAGGCGCCGATCAGACCTGGAGTTCCAGGTCGGGGATATGGTTCTCCTGAAAGTGTCGCCGTGGAAGGGCGTCATCCGATTCAGGAAACGGGGCAAGTTGGGTCCCAGGTATATTGGACCGTTTAGGGTTGCAGCCCGAGTGGGCAAGGTGGCATATCAGCTGGACCTGCCAGCCGAACTCAGTCAGATCCACAACACTTTCCACGTCTCCCAGCTGCGGAAGTGCATGGTGGACGATTCAGCAGTGGTACCTTTGGAGGACATCCAGGTTGATGACAATCTGAATTATATCGAGCGGCCTGTGGCTATCCTAGACCGGAAGTCGAAGGAACTGAGGAACAAAAGGGTGGAGCTGGTGAAGGTGCAATGGCAGCATCGGAAGGGCTCGGAATGGACTTGGGAGCCCGCGGATGAGATGATGGAGCATTATCCGGAGCTGTTCAGGAAGGGAGCGGCAGACTTCGAGGACGAAGTCTAAAATAAGTGGGGGAGATTTGTAACACCGGGTTCATGGTATGATTTTATTTAAGTTTCTATCTTATTTTTGCCACGAACTCGGCGAGTCTGCGTCCCGACTCGCCGAGTAGCAGCAGGGTGGACACGGGATTTGAGCGGTGAACTCGGTGAGTCGATGCATGGACTCGGCGAGTCCACCTGTCTGGATGAAACTCTATTTTCAGACATTGCACCCTATTTTACCCATTCTAAAACACCCATTTCGTCCCATTCTCTTCCAAAAGAACTGGAGAGCGAAACCCTAGCCCATTTTGATCCTTGTGAGTGATTTTGGCTTGGTGAAGGAAGTTTGAAGCTTAAGAGAAGAAGGAGGAAGTTGGAGGGTGCAAGGAAGTGTGGTAGATCCGAAATCTACCCTGGGAGAAGCTCCTAACCAGGTAAGAAAGCTCCTTCTTAACCTTTAGTATAATAGATTCCCTTTTTGTCCCTTATATATGGATTTCAAGACCTTAAACCTCCCAAACTCCGTGTGTTTATGTCCTAGGAGCTTAGATTTATGGTTTGGAACCATTGCATGTCTCAGTTTTGGCCAGAATGGGTGAAGAGTCGAAGGGTACTCGGCGAGTGCCAAAGTGCACTCGGCGAGTTCCATGAAGATGGCCTTAGACTCGGCGAGTTGGATAAACAACTCGGCGAGTCCTATGAAGATTGCCTGATACTCGGCGAGTCCCTTGAATATAGCCTTGAACTCGACGAGTTGTTCTTCCAACTCGGCGAGTCATATGATCAGTCACTAGGATAAGAAGGGTTTAAGTGTAGGAGGTCCAACCCTCCGTAGTCGCACGTGGAATTAGCAATTTAACGTGTAGCTATAGTCCCAGAATCTCCAAATCTCCAAGGTTGATGTTCTGATGGAAGATTGGAGCGATTTGTGAGATCTGGTCGTCGGACTCGGCGAGTCACCCCCTTGGACTCGGCGAGTCCAGTCGCGGGTTTGTTAGTTGTCCCCGTCTAGCGAGTCGGGCTGACTCAGTGAGTGGGAACAGGGACCCGATGAGTCAGAGTCGGGCTAGACATAGAAGGACTCGGCGAGTCGCCATATGGACTCGGCGAGTCCAGTCAATCAGAAGGTTGACTTTGACCGAGGAGTTGACTTTGACCGGTCATTTGACCTTAGGGGTATTTATGAGTACCTAATCCATGTTTACGGATTTATAGCCGGAGGGATTACCGGTGCGGCAGCCAGGCGTAGTCTGAGCAGGTTTTCGGCAGCTACTCTCGAGGTGAGTTTCCTTCCAGTAGGGACGGGTCTAAGGCACCAAGGCCGGCCCGTATAGACGATATGTTAGTATCGGAGTGTGGGCGGAGCCCGTATCTCATAGCTGAGTTTGATTGTGATATATGCCAGTATGATAGAGTTGCTTATACTTGTTGTCTGTGTGATACTTGTATGTTATGGTTTAGTAGCGGAGTGTGGGCGAGGCCCGTATCTCCATGGATAGCAGAGTGTGGGCGAGGCCCGTATCTCCTAGCTAGTAGAGTGTGGGCGAGGCCCGTATCTCTATGGGTGTGGGCGAGGCCCGTATCCCTTAGTTACTCATTATATGATTGCATGGTATGTGGCATTATGGGGGAACTCACTAAGCTTCGTGCTTACGTTTTATAGTTTTGTTTTCAGGTATCTCTTCAGCTAGGGAAAAGGAGTCGGCGCGGTAGCGGCATATCACACACACTCTTGTTTCCGCACTATGGATTTTCTGGGATGTACTCTGAATATTTTACTATGATGTTACCGGTTTTCAGACATAAATTAATATTATGAATGTTTTGTAACGATGTTTTTATGTATTAACCTAATTTAAAAATGAAATTTTTAGTTGGTATTTTTGGGATGTTACATAGACTTTTAATCTGATTAACCTTAAACCATATAATTGTGGATTTATTAATTATCTCCTTTAATTAAACACTTAATTAATTTAATAAAACCATAAGGGTGTAATTTGAACTATTCAAAATAATAGGGTTCTATATTTAATATTTCAAAATTAATACTTTTAATTAAGTTTTAAATTCCAAAACTTGAGGACAAATTTGGAAACCTTTCAAAATATTAGGGTTTAACTATTTAAATTTCAAAACTAAAACTTTTAAGTTCAAATTTAACTATAAAACCTAAAGGGTGCAATTTGAAACTTCTCAAACTTACTACGTCAAATATTTGAATCATAATAATCCTATATTATCCATATTTAACAAAATCCACCAATTTTGATAAGGATATCCATACCAAACTAAAAAAATCGAATTTTGGCAAGAAAAACGAGTTTTGGTAGTTATCTTCAACAAAATCTTGCCAGAAAATCGAAAATCCCGGCACCAGAGCCCTGGACTCGTCGAGTACACTATGGAACTCGTTGAGTTCATGCAACTCGTCGAGTCAATACATGGACTCGCCGAGTCAGCCAGTCAGAAAGAAAAAAAATTTCGATTTTCAGATCTTTGGCAGTTCATTTTTGCATCTATTCAATAGAAAAACGACCTAGGCTTTGATACCACTGTTGGGTTATGATCATAACATCATTCCTATGGTGTACATGCAACCCTAAATTTCTTTGATCTAGGTTTTTCAAATTTGAACATACAACATTGAATACCAAAGCATAAACCCTAAAACTAGCATACCAAATCCGAAAATCACATATGATTTGGGTTTAGATCTTACCTCTCTTGTTATGTAGTAATAACAAGATTAATCCTTCTTGATCTTGACTTATGAAAGCCTAGTGCCCCAAGTGTTGCACCTATAATCGTGTCACAAACACTCAATGCAAGAAGATGACTTAGGAGAAGGGAAGAATTCGGCTAGGGCTTCCTAGAAACTCATAGGGACGAATTCTACTAACAAACGGGTCTATATATAACTGTGTGGGCTGCTAGGGTTTTCAGGTGGAAACCCTAATACCTAACTTAGGCAACAAGCAACCCATCAACTCCTTCCTTAGATCCCATGGACGAAATATTATGGGCTTCCCCATAAGTTTCGTCCACTCCACCCTATGGAGTCCATCAGCCCAATTATGCAACTATCAATGATTTAGATAACAGTCCCCCATTTATTTAATCAGTCTCTTTTTGTCACACCCCCAAACCGGAGCGGCGGAAACGTCCGGGGGTGGATGACTTCATGCTAAGTATCACACCAAATGCATCATAGTAATCAAAGTACAACAACCATTGCATTAATAAAGTATAAGTTTTACATATGTATTCTAGTCATTGTATATATGCCATCAAAAGTTATATAACAAAATATAGAATACATGTCTTTATACTGCTTCGTCTTCTCACAATCCTGGGGATGTACATGTCTACTGGTTCCCTGAGAATACAAGTGTTTTGAAAAAGAGAGTATCAACATTTAAGTTGGTGAGTGCATAAGTATTTATGTTTAGAAGTTTACTGTTTGTTTCTTGAAATAGTAATCATGTTTATTGTTGCAGAAAATCCAATATTTTCTAATATAATTGAAAGTAGTTTTAATGCCATAAAACCATTATGTATAAGTGTTGTTGTACTATAAAGTAGTGTAACATAGTTTTAATTCAATAAAACTATAAAAAGAATGTTTTCTGTATTGTTTATGTTTTCCAAGTTCTGTAATTGTACTCTTTGAAAACCCTGTAAAAGTGAGTATGCCTGGCTCCACCAACTGTAATTGTAAATTGTAATGTAATACTGTAAATCGTATTATTGTAAAACCAGTACTTTGTATCCGTACTCTTTGGTTTAATTAATTATACACTAATCGTACTTGTTCATATATTTTTTTTGTGAGTTATTATAACCATGCTATGACTAGATGGCCTGATATGACGCTTTGTAGGCCTTGGAACTATAACGACATTTGTCACTCATAGGCATACCAGCCCAACTGTAGCGAACAGTTTGAGTGCGGGATTGTCAATCCCATATAGATCTATACACATTTGTCTCACTCTTTGTCGGGAGATTCTGGTTATAACAACAAGACTTTAACAGTATTGCCTAAATGAATAAGCAACTGAACATTGTCTCACAAAAACCATATTGACGATTACCTATATAATAAAGATGAAAAGTCATTTTGAAATAAATGAACTGATAGTGTGATCTTTTTCTAGTATGCTTGAATGTAAAGTATTTGTACGACAGTATATCGTTAAACTTTGTATAACTGATTAGTGAAAATAGTTTGAGAGTTCCATAAATTATACCTATTATAATTTATATGTGTGTTCTGCTTGATATGTAATATTCATCAAAGTACCCCCTTTGCTCGGCATGTTACAAAGGGTAATGAATTTGATTGAAATAACTTTTATATTCATATATATATATATATATATATATATATATATATATATATATATATATATATATATATATATATATATAATTGAAATGACATTCGGACAAATAACTCTACCCTAAGCCCACATCCACACAAGGAAAAGGAAATAAAGCGAATTATCAGTCATAAGCCCTTTAAATCTTATATATATATATATATATATATATATATATATATATATATATATATATATATATATATATGATTTTGGCAAAATATAAGTTTTAAAAGAGTTTTTAAAACATTTAAAAGAGTTTGACAATATTTAAAAGAGTTTTAGTAATTCAAAGTTGATTTAGAAATATTTAGAAATCCTTTGATTGTAAACACAATATTCTTGTGTGAGACTAGTATCCCCCCCCCCCCTAAAACAGTGAAAAATAAAAAAAACGCAGGGGTATGAACTCACCTTTTGTGAGTTTCTGGTTGAAGATACGGTGTAGTCGCGTTAATTCCACAAGTTAGAACCCGCGATAAAAACCGAATCCTAATGTATATTAACATTATATTAAGTATAAATTAGGTAATCTAATGAATTTTAAAGTGGTAAAAAACACTTCATCATTGTAAGAAGACTTACAATAATCCTTAGAATAGTGTGTGAGTGTTTTTCGTGTTCTTCGTGTGTTTTTGAAGAAAGTTAGTGATTTTATGAGTTTTCGGCTCAATACTTGAAGATTGGAAAATGTTTTTGCAATGAAAACAAGATCAATAGTTGATACTTGTAAGATTCTACGAAGAATCAAGTGATTTTCATATGATGATCAAGAAAATAAGAGGCTTTGCATGTTCTTGAGAGGAGAGAGGTGTTTTCGGTTGGATTCCTTAAGAGAAAAGTTTGAGTTTTCGGATGTAATGTGTAAGAATGAAGGAAGCTTTCGGTTTACACACACACACACACACACACATATATATATATATATATATATATATATATATATATATATATATATGAAGTATAAAGGGTGGCGGTTAATGGTTCTCGGCCGAGAACACAAACCAAGGAAGGGTTCTCGGTTGGGAACTCAAATCGAGAAGATAAGGAACTCAAACTAAGAAGATAAGGTTGCTGAGTCGGTCTCGCATGTTTTCAGTCCGAGGAGTTTGCGGCCGATAACCGTATTGTGGTCCAAGGCTAGCTGTTCCTTCTTGCGAAGTTTTTCGGTCCTAGAGAAGAAAGAAGAAGACGGCTGCGAGGGTTTTTGGTCATGCGAGAATCCTCGGTTTTCCTTAGGTTTCAACTTCTTATTTCTACAACATTTTTATTAAGTGTTTATATGTATCAAAAACATTAATTTTATTTTATTAAATTAACAAATCAATAAGTTCGACTTTTATTTGATATGTTTGATTTTTGTTGACTTTTACAAGATCGAAAATAACAGGTTGTCACACTTTTGATCACCAAATTAATTCCAAATCAATTTCTGATCAATACTAATTAAATAATATGATTTCCAAATAATATATTAATCTTGTAATATATTAATAAAACCATTTTAAGTATGAATTTGTTATTCATATAATAAATTCTACTCTCTCTCTTCTTGTCATCCTATCGAGTTGCATGAGTGAAGGCAACCCAAAAGGACCATTCTCATAATCGGGTCAAGTACATACCAAAATAGTTATGGGCTTAGACACCTAATCCAAGACAACATTAATGCATCATCCACTACTTTATAATCCTAAAAATAAGAGTGATCTTTACATACATGACTCATCGCCCCCGAGTCTATCCACCATGCATGATCATCATCTTCAACATAAAATAATTCAGGAATATGTGTTACATGATATATAACAGTAGTATAAATTTCAAAAATAAAATTTTGACCTTGTGGTTTTGGACCTTGATCATTTGATCCTTGTCCAGACGTGCTTGCTCTATTTTGTTCTTCTTTAAACGAAAATCTCGCTTCATGTGACTGGTTTTGTTGCAATTCCAACACACAAGTTTTGCTTTCTTGTTTGAACTCTTATAATGGTCATCTTTCTTCTTCATTTTTCCTTTGTTATTTTTTTTAATGTTTGTCATCTTCCACCATGTTCATAGAAGATCTTGGAACTTCCTTTTCCTTTCCTATGCCACTTTCTTGAGCCCAAAGACCCTCTTCAATTCTTAAGTGACTGCCAAGTTGTACTAGAGACAACTCTTCTTTTTGGTGTTTCAGTGTGTGTGTGAAGTCTTTCCAGGATGGGGGCCATTTGTCAATAACATTTGAGAGAAAAAATAGATCCATCCATTTGTATCTTGTGTTGTTCAAATTCTCCCAAAATCCTCATAAGTTCATTATATTGTTCCATGACAGGCCTTGAATCCACCATCTTGTAATTGTTAAAATTACTGACAAAAAATTACTCTGAAATATATTTGGACTCAAGGGCATCCCACGGATCTTTTGCAGATTAACGATTTTGATGGACGCGCGTCAAAGAGAAAGTCAGGCATGTCATTCGGAATGTGACCACAACAGATATAATCATCATTTTTCCATTTTCATCTTCTTTTGGTATGTTTAAGGGGTTCATTCTCCATTGGTTCTGGTGTAGGAGTGCTTAAAACGTGAACAACTATCAGTATAGTAAGAAGGAAATACATCTTCTTTTACCAACGACGAAAATCAGTGCCTTCAAACTTATCCAGCTTCCCGAATTTGGAAGTCATGTCTTTAACATATTCTAACATTGATATTCATCACAAATCATAGATTTTGAAAGTTAGAATTTTGGGGTCTTAAGAATATCAATTTACTTGGATATTTCTAGGATCGTGATTGCAATCACTTTCCACAATCTGTGATTTCGACCCTATAGCCCGGGGTATCACGAAATCAGATTTGGGATAATCCAAAGAATGACAATTTAGAAGTCAGACCACTTTTAAATCTGAAATACTGAAAAATACTTTGTTGTTTTGTGTTCTTGAAAAGATAGATAGAATCAGAAGAATTATTTTCGGGAATATCTATTTTTAAACTGAAGTTTGGAACTTCAACCATCCTTAAATAAATGATAAAATATTGGTTGAAAGTTGGTTAATGGAAGTTACATGCATTTGGCACCAAAATGAGTTGGTTATTATGACATAACCAATTTATGGTAGCATCATGATATCACTACTAGTTTTGGCGGGAACTTGCGTGGCTGGACCCTTTCCAGTCATAAAACTCCGCTTAACTTTCGGGGCGTTGCCCCAATCCCCACCACCAGGGGCTCTGCCCCTTAGACCCCGCAAGGGGCGCTGCCCCTAGACCCCGACAGGGGCGTAACCCCTTAGAACCCTGCACCCAGGGGCTCTAACGGACCCTTGTATTCTCGAGTTCACATTTATCACTCAGAGTGTACACTCCACTCCTCCTGTCTTTGTTAGTAAATTGATCTCAACATATCTCAATATTAATAATAATAACTACACTAAAATATGTTGATAATACTAAAATCACCAACAATTTAAGCATGACTTTTTTTAACATTATTTAATCCATCCATAAATCCATTAGTGACACCTTCCAACGTAAAATGCTTGGAAAAAACTGTATGATGTAGTTGTGTTTTGCAAATATGACTTTTAGATTGCTCAGTGTTACAGTTTTTTTTATAAATCATAACTTAAATATTAGATGATTTGATCACTAGATCAAAGTTTATACAAAATTCAATAATGATGATTCTCTTCGTATAATTATGTCGAAACACGATTTAGTGACACTTCAGCTAGAAAATATACGAAGAGAATTATAATTTGTAAATTGTGCATAAATATGTTCTAGTGATCAAAACAAAGTTTTAAATCCAAAGATTTAACTATTAAAAATAAAAGTGACCACCGAACTTGTTAATCGTAGCACTGACGTATAAATGATATTCCAAGCAAGAATTATGAAGAAAAAAAAACACATTGACATTATCCTCGAAAAATATAAAAAACGTCATGGCAATTCAGTTGAATCTTTTAAAAAAGTATACACCGATGTAATAAAACAAAGCCGCATCTAATTAGTCAACTTGAAGGATGTATTCACAATGTCCCACTAGGCTACTACAATTTGACTATAGTTTATTGGGAGTTCAACCAATATTTCAAATAACATTAATGCCCTCCGTAACTGAAGTTTGATACATTTGTCGACAGGGTAAACTAGTAATTTACGTGACGGCTAAACTTGATATAACTCCTCTGCTAGCGGATAGGAATGTATCCATATCTTTCTCTTTCTCTTTCTCTCTCTTTCATGGGAAAACGTACTCACACACCCATCGGAGGCTTGGGATTCATGATACGCTGGTTGGCCGTGATTCTCCTTGTAATCATGGCGGACACGGTGACTTCACAGTCCAGTAAGAGGAGTAATACTCTGATAAGAAGCTATTGCAGTAAATATGGGGTCTTGAATGAAGAGTTTTTTTCGAGGAACCTGAACACCACCATTTCTAGCCTCCGGCGGCAGTTGTCCAGTGCCACCATATATGAAGCTGTTGCACGGACTATAATCAACGGCGACTCAGTATACGGACTTGCTTTATGTAGGGGATATCTCTCCACTTCAGAGTGTTTGAACTGTTTCGACATAGCTGTGACTGGTGTGAGAGTATGTGGGATTGTCAATGGTGGCCGTGTTATCTACGACGATTGTGAACTTAGGTAATTAGTTACATTCATGATCAATTTCTTTTGCTTTACTACTTCATTTTTATACATAAATCATAATTACCAAATTTATGTTATAGTTTCTTATTATATTTTGTCCCACCAACTCCATGGGACGAAAACTAAATCTACAAATCTACTCTAATAGATATTGAAGTTCAATTGCCAATACCGTTGATTAGATTAGTAATGGATGACTTCAAGAAAAGATACACTACAGATGTTGATGCACTAATATTCATGTGTTGTAAACTGTTGGTACCAAGTAATAAGTGCCCCAGAGTCCCTATAAACTATTGGTAAAACCTAACATGGTATATATAAATAAAAGGTTTTACTAGTATTTTTGGTTGCTTGAGAAAACACCAAAACCATACATGAGTTAATTAAGAACGTCTTGTTTCTTTCCATGACTTGAAGTAAATTTTTGTTGGATTATCCTCAAGGGATGTGATATTTGAGCAATATTAGGTCAAATATTAAGGAGACTAAATTTAAACAATCCAAACATGATATCAAGTTTTTTTTATTATCATATTCCTCATCTCTTCTGCCCCGGTTTATGAAAATTAATCAACATAATCTCTACTAATAAATACATTTATGGTTTCTATTTTATGTGTTTCATTGCATTGTATTAATTGTTGAAGGTACGAGAACTATAACTTCTACATAGAGGCTAATGTTCGGGGAAATGTTGGAGTATGTGGAAACAAAACTTCAACTCAGCCTGCGTTCCAAGAAACAGTGAAAGAGTTAATATCAGACCTTCGATTTGCAACACCAAGAACATCAAATTTCTATGCTGCCTCTGCAAGGCGAGTTAAAGGCAACAATGTAGCTGTATATGCAATTGCACAATGTAATTTAAACATAAGCCAACCCGTTTGTGCGGAATGTTTATCAGTAAGAACTACAACCTTATCAGGTTGTCTTCCTAATACATTCGGAAGGGCAATTGATGCAGGATGCTTTATGAGGTACTCTAGTACTGCGTTTTTTAGAAACAACCAGACTATTGATTTAACACCCTTTCTAAAAGATGGTAAGACCTATTTCCTAGACATGACTTTTAATATTGTTTTTACGTGAGATATCTATAGTCAAAGATACTTCAACCGAGTCCTTAGGTGCCATTTAGCTATGTTGTTTGCAATATATTCGTTTATGGATTTATGTGATATGTACAATATACCAGGACGAATTTCAATCCCTAAAGGAGCTATTATAGGAGGAGTTCTTGGAGGTGTCACCATTATGTTGATTGTACTTGTAGTTGTATATCTCTTGTGGCATGTGTCTACAAAGTCAAGTGATCACCAACAAGGTACATACTAATGCACATCCACTTTTACAAATGTATGGTATGAAATTTTGGGAAACATTTATACTAATCTTGTACATCAACTTAACATGTTTCTAAAATGGAATGACTTATTATCTTAATGTATCTTTACTACATAAGTACATGGTTAGTGGTTTGTACTATATTTGAGGTTTCGACTTCACAGATAAGTCGACTGGAGCAACTGAACTTCTGCAAGGCCCCATGGCTTATAACTTCAATGATTTAGTTATCGCAACTAATAATTTTAGTATAGAGCAGAAACTTGGAGAAGGAGCTTTCGGAGAGGTTTATAAGGTATTTGTATTAGTTTTTATTATCCTATAATTGTATATATATTTTTTTCTTTATAGTCTAAATAGACATTTGCTCTTCTTATAATTTTTTTTGATATACATCAGGGGACACTATTAAACGGGGAAGTAGTTGCAATAAAGAAAACATCCATGTCTTCTAGAGGAAGAAAAACAGACTTCGATAATGAACTTAAAATCATTAGTAATGTTCATCATCGTCATCTTATGCGCCTTCTTGGATACTGTAACAAAGACCCGCACATGTTTCTTGTTCTAGAATTCATGGAAAACGGAAGCCTTGATAATTTCCTTTACGGTGAGTTGGAAAGCATGCATTTAGCTGACGAATTGGTGTAGTTATAATACCTGACATTCGATCTAACAAATGGCAGGTGAAAAACGAGGGAGTCTAAATTGGAAACAATGGTTTGAAATAATCTTTGGAATAGCAAGGGGACTTGCATATCTACATGAACAATACCATGTCACAGTCGTTCATGGAGATATTAAATCGAGCAACATTCTACTTGATAATGAGTTTCAACCAAAAATTTCAGACTTTTGTTTGGTTAGACTGTTACCAGAAAATAAGACGCATATCAGCACCAAAGTTGCAGGGACATTGTAAGTTCATTCACTTAGAGTCTCCTTACCAATTTGAACATCTTTTCTAGTTCTCTTTGTGTATGTGTTTGATTTCTTCTTTACTAATATATTTCATTCCTTTTAACTATTCGAATATGATATTATTTATAGTGGCTATGTAGCGCCAGAGTATGCAATCCATGGACATGTATCTGAGAAAGTAGATACGTACAGCTTTGGTGTTCTAGTCCTTGAAATTATTAGTGGGAGGAGTTGCACTGAAGGCATAGGAAATGGATCTGTTGTAAACAACTTAGTTGATTACGTAAGTATCTTAAAGTTATATATTTGGCATATATTTTTTACTTGGGTCCATATCTCATGAGTCTTGTCTACAAGTAGATCGATGAAGGCAAAAAAAAATATAATCATATAACCATTTATTGAATAATTTGAAATATATATTTTATACAATCTTGTTTTTCTTAATTATTGTGTATGATAGGCATGGAATCTATACCAAAATGGAATACATGAGAATCTATGTGATCTTAAACTAGACCTAACTGAATATCTACAAGATGTAAAGAAAATCATAGAGCTATCCTTGATGTGCACTCAATCACCCGCATCAACAAGACCATCAATGTCTGAAGTAGTTTTGGTTTTAAGTGACAGATCACCAGAGCAAATATCCCCAATGACGTCTACATATAAGGAACCTCATGTATCTATTTCACTAGACACTAGTACATATACTACTCCACGAACAACATCAAATGCCACTACATCAACTGTTCAACTTTCAGGTCGGTAGATTTCCATTTTGGATGGTGATTTAGCAACAACAATATGGTGCTAATAACATCACAACTCATTCGAGAAAATATTACTCATGAATGGTAGCGGTTATTATAGTGTTGATTTTTCCATCCATAATCTTTTTTATGTCTGGAAAAGAAAGAGTATATGTTATATAAGATCATATAAGAATCCAAATTATATTACATATGTAGTATGAGATGTATAATGATAAGAACAATTGGGCTTCATAATCTTTTGTTCGAGAGGAATATATTTAAATCATCACCTTCAAGGTCTTGTAAAATATCTATAGCATTTTGTGACAATTTTTATTTTCTTTGGAATAATAAATTATGGATGGCCTAAAAAATTGGATTTTAAAATAGGCTTAATATAAACTTTTTCAATCATCCATGTCTAATTTTGCCTCACAAACGTTTTGTAATCACAAACTCTATCAATATAATCATAAGTTCCAATAAGAAGAAAAGATTACTCAAAGTGAATTTAAATGAATGATAAGTACTATAAAATCATAGATTTATTACTGAATACTTTTACAAAACAAAATCCTCGCTACAAAACAACGATCTATCATTCACAAATTTCCTATCAATTTAGGCATATAAGATTAGCTAATATAAATGACCTATTAGAAGTGAATTATATGAATCCCTAACTTGAAAAAGACATCTTATATTAACAAGAGAATAGAGAGAATGGTTAAACTGATTGATTCACCAAATGACTCTCTACACACTTTAATACACCTGATATGACTAGATGTTAGATGTAGTTCAAGTCATATACAACCTCTCTGTCACTTTTTATCTTCTGGATAATCTAGCCCCATTAATCCACATGTGTCAGCTACTTGATAATTTACAACGTCCCTAGCACTTCTTCAACTTTGACGTCTTCTCAAGCTCAACGTACAACAACATACGAATCTACTTTGACTAAATGTCATTTTGTACCTTCTATTTTATCCTACATTTAGCATGACAAAATAATGTTATTGTCCCCCCCTCCCCCCCCCCCCCCACCATGTTAATGTTGGTGATTTTATCACCAAATATATTTTAGTGTAATGGACTTAACAAGTGTTTCAAGAATAATGTTTTTAGTTATAATACAAGTTAGGAGGTGCGGGAGTGCACACTTGTATTTACTAAATATTATTAGTACTAAATATTTAAGAACAATACAAGGACTAAATTGTCATTCTTGAAAAGATTAAAACCGTTTTTCATTTATCTGTTGTTTGGATAAGTTAGGGAAACGGATATACATATTGAAACACAGAGGAAAACAATTGAACGCTCTTTTTCTTCTTCTTCTTCATCATCTGATCAAAATTGATTCTGATTTTGTGCCTAAGATCAGAATTGTTGTTTCAGGAATTATCCTAGTTTGGATTTCGTGATACCCAAGGCATATAGGGTCGAAATATCAAACAAGGAAAGTGTTTACACGATTCCTGTTTGTGATCCAGATTTTCTATAACCCTATTTCGTTTCCCCAACAATCTTGGTTGATATTTCCGTTTTTCTGGAAAAGATGGCTGGCAATTCATTGAAAGACATGAATACTTCGTTTGGCAAATTGGAGAAATTTCAGGGCCAAGATTTCAGACGTTGGCAAAAGAAGATGCACTTCTGGTTGACCACTTTGAAAGTTGTCTATGTTCTTTCTACTCCAAAACCAGAAGAGGTTGAAGATGCAAGTCTGGAACAAATCAGAAGGAGAAGCAAATGGGAGAATGACAACTACATCTGCCTTGGTCACATTCTGAATGGTATGTGTGATTCCCTCTTTGACACTCATCAAAACATTGAAACAGCAAGTGAATTATGGAACACACTTGAAGCAAAATATATTGCAGAAGATGCTTCAAGTAAAAAGTTCATTGTTTCTGATTTCAACAATTATAAAATGGTTGATTCTCGATCTGTAATGGAACAATATAATGAAATCCTACGAATTTATGGTCAATTCAAACAACACAACATGTCCATGGACGAATCCTTTGCTGTTTCAAGTGTGATTGATAAACTTCCACCCTCATGGAAAGATTTCAAACACCATCTGAAACATAGAAAGGTAGAGATAAGTTTGATTCAACTTGGGAGTCATTTGAAAATCGAAGAAGGACTTCGTGATCAAGAGAATGACAAAGGAACTGGAAAGGGCAAATCTGATTTTGGACAGCCCCAAGTTCATATGGTTGAATGTAATAAAGAAGACAATTCTAATCATAAGGGCAAGGGTAAAAAATGTAAGTATAAGGGTAACAACAAAAAGTCCAACAAAAAATACAGGGATTCCAAGGAACTTGTGTGTTGGAGATGCCATCTGAAAGGGCATATGAAACGTGACTGTCGGGTGAAACTTGGAAATAAAGGTGCAAGTGGTAGTGGAAAAGAGGGTGCTGGTGGTGGCAGTGGGTCTCATGATCAATCTGCAACCAAAGGTCAATTAACTATAGATCTTGTAAGTTCAGTATTCAATGTTATGCTACTAACTCCTGAAGTTTCTTTTGTACAGGGGGCTGATACAGATTCATGGTGGCTTGATACATGTTCTACACATCACGTGTGTAATGATGAACGATGGTTCACGAAGTTGAACATAGTAAATAAAGGTTCTGTCTTACACATGGCGGATGAAGGATCAAAGCCAATTTTAGGAACTGGTGTTTATTAGTATTACGTTTACTTCTGGAAAAACAATTAATTTGTTTGATGTATTGTATGTTCCAAAGGTTCGAAAGAACCTTGTGTCTAGTGGTTTGTTGAATTGTATGGGTTATAAACAAGTGATTGAGTCAAACAAGTATGTGTTGTCTAAATATGGAATATTTGTGGGATTTGGTTATTATTGTGAACGTGTTTTTAAGTTAAATGTTATAAGTTGTTTTGCATCACATGTCAAATCTACTTGTATGACTTCTGCATCTAATCTTGATAATTATATGTTATGGCATAATAGATTAGGACATGTTCATATTAAAAGAATGGTTGAAATGTCAAAATCCGGATTGATTCCAGCTTTTGACATTAATTCTGAAAAATGCAAAACTTGTATGTTAACTGAAATCACGAAACAACCGTTTCCAAATGTTAATAGAAAATCAGAAGTGTTGGAATTGATTCATAGTGATCTATGTGATTTCCATGCTACACCTTCCTTGGGAAATAAAGAGTACATTGTTACTTTTATTGATGATTCAAGTCGGTTTTGTTATGTATACTTGTTACATTCCAAAAATGAAGCTTTGGAAAAGTTTAAATTATATAAAACTGAAGTCGAATTACAGTTGGGTATTTCTATAAAATGTCTTAGGACAGATAGGGGAGGAGAGTACATGGATTCTGAATACTTTCAATCGGTTGGAATCATTCATTAAACCACAGCTCCTTACAATCCACAACAAAATGGTGTTGCTGAATGGAAAAATCGAGTTTTAAAAGAAATGGTAAATTCGATGCTTTCTTTTTCGGGTTTAAGTGAAGGCTTTTGGGGTGAAGCTATGCTCACAGCCAATTATGTGCTAAACCGGGTTCCTAATAAACGGAACAAAGTTACTCCTTATGAACTTTGGCACAAGAAAACACCAAATTTGAATTATTTTCGAATTTGGGGATGTCGAGCAGTTGTGAAATTACCCGAACCTAAAAAGAAAAATTTGGGTGAAAGAGGAATTGACTGCATATTTATTGGATATGCAGAACATTCCAGAGCTTATAGGTTTTATGTTATAGAACCTAATGAGGCATATTCCGTTCATACCATTATAGAGTCGCGAGATGCGATTTTTGATGAGCTGCGATATTCTTCAATTCAAAGACCAAAGGATCTGATTCCAAGCACAAGTGAGGTGCCTAAATCAGATGGTAAGGAAGTTGTTTCAATTCCAGAAACACAGCAACTTCGTAAAAGCAAACGAGGTCGAGTCGCGAAAATTTTTGGCGATGACTTTCAACTATTTTTAGTTGAAGGTTCGAGGGATAAAGTGAAGAAACAATACTCATATTCCTCTCATCTTGAGACTGAACCAAAGACTTTTAAGGAAGCTATGGAGTCTCGAGATGTTGCGTTTTGGAAAGAAGCGGTTGATGAAGAAATGTCATCCATTATGGAGAATAATGTTTGGGTGTTATCTGATTTACCTCCTGGTTCTAAACCTTTGGGATGTAAATGGATTTTCAAGAAGAAAATGAAGGTAGATGGAACCATTGATAAATTCAAGGCTCGTCTGGTCATACAAGGTTTTAGACAAAAAGCCAATATCGATTATTTTGATACGTGTGCACCGGTAGCACGGATTTCTACCATTAGATTGTTGCTTGCTTTGGCAGCTATTCACAATCTAGTGATACATCAAATGGATGTTAAAACAGCTTTTTTGAATGGTGATCTTGACGAAGAAGTTTATATGAAACAACCAGAAGGTTTTGTCCTGCCTGGAAATGAGCAAAAAGTGTGTAGACTTGTGAAATCTTTATATGGACTTAAACAAGCTCCAAAACAATGGCATTTGAAGTTTGATGAAGTTATTTTGTCTAATGGTTTTTCTTTAAACCAATCTGACAAATGTGTTTACAGCCGTTTTGATTCATCTGGATCTGGTGTGATCATTTGCTTGTATGTAGATGATATGTTGATTTTTGGCACTGATCAAAATCAAATTAATGCAACAAAGAATTTATTGTCTTCAAAGTTTTCTATGAAGGATATGGGGGAGGCAGATGTAATCCTTGGAATAAGGATTAAACGGGTGAACAAGGGACTTGCTATTACACAGTCACATTACATTGAGAAAATTCTCAAACGGTTTAATTACAGTGATTGTACACCCGTTAGCACCCCTATGGATTCAAGCATGAAGTTGATGCCTAATAGAGGCAGATCAGTTTCTCAACTGGAGTACTCGCAAGCTATTGGTTCTTTGATGTATGCTATGACTAGCACTCGTCCTGATATAGCTTACGCAGTGGGAAGATTGAGTATATTTACTCATAATCCTAGTACTCAACATTGGCAAGCGGTTCATCATGTTTTCAAATATTTGAAAGGAATCAAGGATTATTGTTTGTGTTATTCAGGATTTCCTTCGGTTTTGGAAGGATATTCTGATGCAAGTTGGATATGCAATAGAGAAGATCATTCTTCTACAACTGGTTGGGTATTCTTGCTTGGTGGAGGTGCTATCTCATGGGCATCTAAGAAGCAATCTTGTATAACAAGTTCAACGATGGAATCTGAATTTATAGCATTGGCTGCTGCAAGCAAGGAAGCAGAATGGTTAAAGAATTTGATTTATGAGATTCCATTGTGGAGGAAACCGATTTCACCATTATCTATCCGCTGTGATAGTGTTTCAACTTTGAGTAAAGCTTATAGTTAAGTTTATAATGGTAAATCGAGACAAATTGATGTTAGACATTGGATGATTAGAAATCTAATCATGGATGGTGTGATTTCGATTGAGTTTGTAAAATCACAACAAAATTTGGCGGACCATCTCACTAAGAGTTTGGCGCGAGACTTAGTGCACAAGTCTGTTATAGGGATGGGCTTAAAGTCCTTGTAAATTCTTATGAATGAGACACCCAATTCCCATCTAATACAATGTTAGAGGTTGAATTCAATGAGGAAAACTTATTTATATGAATTGGAACAAAGATTATAACTATCCCAAGGTACGTGTGTTTGAACCTGTAGAGACCAGGATGAATTTGATTTCTTAATGATTTTTTTGATAAAATATATACAGGTACATGAATAAAAGAATCACTTATATGATCGTGAAGTGTAGCCGCACTTCAAAGAGCTTGGGACTTGGCTTTTATACGATCACGAATGGATTGGGACACATGACTTTATAATTAGTGTCAAGTTATTTTGTTGAGATGATTTTAAAACTAATATGTATATTATCTTCAGATATTCAAAAGAGTTGATGGGTTCAATCTTTAAGATACCTTGATTTCTCGAATGTTTGAAATGTGTAATATACTAACATGAAAATTCAATCGTATCGATATTTTCATTTATGCATTAGTTTCGTTTTCTTTTGTTTTAAGGTTGTTAATTCAAGGTTACACTAAAATAGGGGAGGATTGTTGGTGATTTTATCACCAAATATATTTTAGTGTAATGGACTTAACAAGTGTTTCAAGAATAATGTTTTTAGTTATAATACAAGTTAGGAGGTGCGGGAGTGCACACTTGTATTTACTAAATATTTTAAGAACAGTACAAGGACTAAATTGTCATTCTTGAAAAGATTAAAACCGTTTTTCATTTCTCCGTTGTTTGGATAAGTTAGGGAAACGGATATACATATTGAAACACAGAGAAAAACAATTGAACGCTCTTTTTCTTCTTCTTCTTCATCATCTGATCAAAATTGATTCTGATTTTGTACCTAAGATCAGAATTGTTGTTTCAGGAATTATCCCAGTTTGGATTTCGTGATACCCAAGGCATATAGGGTCGAAATATCAAACAAGGAAAGTGTTTACACGATTCCTGTTTGTGATCCAGATTTTCTATAACCCTATTTCGTTTCCCCAACAGTTAACATGCATATCATCAGTTTTTGAAAAGGGATCAAATAGTTTACTGTGTTGCTTAAAAATTCAAATTGACTAGAAATCAACGGTTTGGCAAGAATGTCAACCCTTTGATTTTCTGATTCATTCTTAACCATTTTTAATACTCCTTTTTGATACATTTTCTCTTATAAAATGAACATCAACTTCATGTTTGGTTTTTTCATAGAAAATAGGATTCAATGCTAAATTATTAGTAGAACTATTATCACTAAAACATTATATGGAATTAATATTATTATACCTAATCAAAGAAACATTGTAAAACCCACATTAACTCACATGTTACAAAACATGAGCTATAATCTAATTCCATGGAAGAACAAGAAAGAGCATCGTGCTACTTACTCGTCCATTAAATCATAGATTGACCAAAAAATAGATGATACCTAGTCACTGAACTACACGTAGATACGCATCTTGTCCAATAAGCATCCACTTTGGAATTTAAACACGTTTTTCCTAATTTAAAAATATGCACACCTTTACTTTGATTTTGTTTTAGAAAATTTAGGACATGTAATGCAAGGTTTAAGTGTGACTTTCTAGGATTGTGCATAAATTGACTTAAATTTTGCACAATAAAAGATGTATCAGATCTAGTTATGGTTAGTTATGGTTAGGTAGACTAATTTCCCAATTATTTTTTTATAAACATATATATTTTTCAAGGAATTATCACATTTATCAGCATCAACACTAATCAACACATTAGGATCAAATGATGTTTTTACTTATTTACATCTTAACATTCCAAATTCAGGTGATAATTTAAGACAATATTTTCTTTTTGTGAAACAAATACCAACACTTGTATAAAAAACCTCTATTCCTAAGAAAAATTTGAACTTATCAAAATCGTTAATCGAATTTTTTTATTTCAAAAACTCTTTTACTTTGTTTATTCCACATATACTGCAATAGCACTTTTATCCATTTTAATAACACTCTGTACCAAACCAACATAAAACAAGGCAAAATAAAGCTTTTCATTCTACTTCCTAGGATCTTGGTTAAGACCATGTAAAGATTTAAGCAATTTACAAATATGTTTATCACCTTAAGGCAATATCATAAACACTTCCTCATTAAGTTTATTATACAAAAAAACATTATTTACATCAAGTTGGAATAAACCCCGAATTATTGTTAACATAACAAATCATAACTACCGTAACCGTCACCATCTTTGCAACATGTGAAATTTTTTCCTCATAAAAGATACATTCCTTTTGATTATACCCTTTGACAACCAACCTTTCCTTGTATCATTCTACTTCACCGCTTGATTTATATTTAATTTTATAAACCCATCGACACCCAATTGGTTTACTATTTGGATGAAGATATGTTATTACCCATGTTTTATTCCTATACAAAGTTATCATTTCATCATGCATTATAGCAACCTAGTTTAGATCAGAAGAAGACTCATTATAACTAAGAGGTTCAACAATACTGTTAAGATTAGACATAAAGAAAAAAATTTCAACATTTAAGAAAAAGTAATTAACAGACTTTTCGATTCCATATTTGTGTTTTCATTCACTAATAAAATCATGGAATCTAGCAGGTAATCTAGATTCCCTTCTTGTAAATGCAATAGAATCGCTCCGAGAAGGCTCAATGATTTCATGACTAGTTCCCTCCGAAAAAATAGTCATCCTGCACAAAAGCCAATTAATCCTGATAACTTACTAAAGTAGAATCTAAAGGATGGACTATACTAGCACAATCATTCTATTTGATCGCACCCGACCTACCTAGTTCAAGTTTATCATTCAAGGGATGATAAATAAGAAAATCATCATAGGAAACAGAGTGTTCAGACTTTGTTTACCAGTTAAATAAAAAAATAACAAATTCATTGAATCGGAGTATATATTTATTATGAATAGAGGTTTGCATTCTAAAAGGAAAAATATTTTCATAAAACTTCACATCCTTGAAAAACAAAACATAGATACCTATACATATGTAAAATTATCAACTTTGGAGTAAATCATTTGAAAATGAGATAATCTATTTAAAATTGAAGAAGGCATCTTGTTTATAAGAAATTTAGAAGTCAAAATAACCACCCCCACCCCTAACGTTCATGGAAAACATTACTGGAAAAGTAATAAACTTGCAATATTTAAGGAGCTTACTCTTCACAAACATGTTCTATTGTGGAGGATAAGCACATAATGTTTAATGAACAATACCCTTAGTTTCATTAAAAAAATTCATATAAGAAATAACAAACTCTATCCCATTATCAAAACTCGCTATTTTAACCAATATGATAAATGGTTGCTCAAGAAATTATAAAACACATAATATGAATAGAAATCATTATATTTAGATTTGATCAAATAGACCATGACATCCCTTATGAAATTATCCATAATAGTCAAGAAATACTAAAGCCACCCTTGGTATATATGAGAGTTATACGAACCCAAAACATCAAGATAGATTAAATCACCAAGTATATATGACTTATGTTGGCTGAGATAAGGACTTACAAATTTGTTTATCCTTTCTATGCATGTCACAAGGTGGAAGATATTCATTACCAAGATTAAGAAAAGCTTCAACACATTTAACATATGATCAACTAGATGACCATGTTCCAATACCGTTATTACAAATTTAACTAATTTATCTTAAAAACCATTATTAAATTGTCATTATATTATATTATATGTAAAGGATATTTTTCAAATCATAAAACATCCTATGTTATAATAGTGAATAACACAAACAAATAAAAGTATAAATACAACTATGCCAAATCGTTATTTGAAATATAAAATATGAAAAAAAATTATTATATGTATTGTATATAAATGAAAGAGCAATAAAATATTATATAGTCATTATAAATCTAATATTTCATAAATGAAATACTACTAAATATTGAATACAATAATATAATTAGTAAAATAAGAAATATTTAACATTTAATTATAATTATAAGGTAAATTGGAATATTGTTGAATGAGAAAGATATATATATATATATATATATATATATATATATATATCGGCGGAACGGGAGATGTAATATTCGTATGTGAATATAAAATTAAGTATATTCATATATGAACATTAAGTGGTATATTTCTATATAATTATTCATATATGTCTGTTTATAAGTAATTATTGATATATGATTATGTTGGTTGGTGGCGGAGATGTAGTGGTGGATGTGGCGCTTCTAGACGTGGCGGATGTGGTGGTGATGGTAACGCTAGGTGACAGAGGTAGTGGTGGTAGTGGTGATTGTTGTGGTGGAGGATGTAGCGCCTGTTTTTCGTAATAGCCATTAATGTTTAAGGGTAATCAAGATAAAATGGATGAAAACTATAGTTTACTCTCAGATAATTTTGTGGATATAAACTTTGGAAAAAATAGATTTTGTATGAGAAAGTTATGGTTGTTCGAAGTTTAGATTAAAGTACGTTGCCATTTTGAGAAATTAAATGGAAGTCAAAAGTCAAATGCTCAAGTCTCGAGTAAACGCAATATAGAGGTTAACTTATGCAGCGCGAGAGTGAGCAGAGTCATGAGACACGTTTCGACGGCTGAAATACACATGGCGTAAAGATGGAATATGTGGCGAAAAACAAGAACAACGCATAACTCGACGCGAAGACCAAGCGGTAGAAATAGTTTTCGATTTGTGTCATTTTGAGTGTTTTGGCACACACGGTCGGGAGAGTGGCTCGAGAGGTGTTCCCAAAGGCTTATAACCGATGAGTTATGCTAGTGTACAGGGGATACGAGGGTTGAGTTACAATATTAGTTGATGTATCTTTTATCCCATTATTACATAATTACTTTCATGTGATATTTCATAGAGGGTTGTTAGACCCGAGTATGTGTTCGGGATCATGTGATGTGGTGTTATCACGAACCCGGTGATTAGTTAAATGTTAATCTAATCAGTAAGAGTTATACACGCTTGTTTACCAAGATTTTTTGATTAGGCTAATGGCTTGCGAGGTTATGTCATTAGATGATTGTGTTTTAAAATTTGAGTAGTTTAGTGACAAACGGTTACCGAGTCTAGTTAGTGATTGGGTAATTGATCATTGTGACTAACATTTTCATGAGATTAGATAAGTTCTAATGAACTTAGTATATTGTCTAAATAGGGTTGGACAAGTTATGAATTGGAAATAGACGTCAGAATAATAGTTAGACTTCACTAACTAACCAAGTGAGTAACCTTACCTTTCGCTAGATTAATGATATCTAGATATGTGATAATTATTGTGTATAAACATAATAGAGTATAATATTTGAATTGTTATTTATTAATATCATATGAGTTGAGTATTTGTTATAATCGAGAATTATAGATGTCTAATATTATACAAGTCATTAAATAGAGTAATTGAGAATTATAGTACTTTATTACTATTTGAGTAAACAGATGGGTATAATTAAAATACATAGCGAAGTAATAAATTTTTAACAAGTACAGTCAAAATATAAAATAAAGTACTAAAAGAAGCATTAATGAGTGAATATAGTTGATATATATAGTTGTATATTACTAAAAGAGTTATGTAACGAGTATTAATAAGAAATATATTAGAGTATCGTTAGAAGAATTAATGAGTTAGTATAAGTTAGATTTAAAGAAACAGAGAGGGTATGAGAGTCAACAGAGTTTATGAGTGTGTAGATCATAATGTATAATTATAGAGTCCAAAGAGAGTATAGAGATAGAGCAAGTGTGAGTATAGAGAGATAGAAAGAGTATGTGTATAGAGAGAGAGTGAGTGTCTGTATAGAGAGAGAGAGAGAGAGACAAAGACAGAGACAGACAGACAGACAAACAGACAGACAGAGAGATGGGGGAGAGAGAGTGTGTGTATATGTGTGTGTGAGCTTAGAGGGAGAGTATATATATATATATATATATATATATATATATATATATATATATATATATATATATATATATAAAGAGAATGAAATACTGTGAGTATAGAGATAGAGAGATATAATATGCGAAAAAGTGTATAAAAAAAGTACAAGTATATATATATATATATATATATATATATATATATATATATATATATATATATATATATATATATATATATATATAAAGAGATAGAGAGAGAGAAGGGAGATAAAGAGATAGAGAGAAAGAGAGAGAGAGTGAGAGAAAAAGAGAGGGAGAGAGAAAGAGAGAGAGAGAGAGAGAAATGGAATAAGTATAAAGAGATTAAAGAGAAAAAAGAGAATACGTATAAAGAGAGTACAGAGAGGGGGAGAAAGAAAGAGAATAAGTGTAGAAAGAGAGTACGATGAGTTGAGTAATGAGTAATTGTGAATCTTAATTGGTAAATGAATTTCAAGTAACTATACACCTGGCGAATGGTGTATTTATATGTCATTATTGTTATCAATTCTACTCAACTTTGGCCAAAGTCAAACTGGTCAAAAATTCAACGGTCAAAGTCAAAGTCAAAAATGCCAATCAACAACCCTCCACATCGTGGCCTTCTTTGGTCACGTTGTGGGCACAAAATGCCAAAACAGTCGCTAATCTCCCAGCTTACACATCGTGGCAACCTAAGGCCACGTCGTAGGGACTGGTTTGAACAGCTCAAACGAGCTTAATCTATTTTCTTTTGATTTCAAGAGTTCCAAAGCTTAGATCTAATCTGCTCCAAGGTCTTAATGGATAAATTTTCTAACATTGTCCATTAGCAAGGTCCAAACCACCAAGATCTAGATTTTAAGTCTCAAAGGGACCCAAAAGTGCATCTTTCTTAACTTAATCCATTAAGTCCAAGTCTCCAACATTCATATCTGAATCAACATGATGTTTAAATGGATAAAGTTTCCACATTTATCCATAACAATGTATCCTGTGTGACACTTGGTTTCAGATTTTCTTCTTTATTCGGGGCTATGGCCCAATCTTCTGTGGTTATCAGGCTTAAGGCCTAGGGAAAGGAAGAATTTGGCCCTTCTCAGGTGTGGGTGTTATGGTCTAAGTGATCCAAGTGTTCGATTGTGTCTTCGAAGGTCAAAGGTATAACCGTAATTTGATATTTCAGTCTTTTATGGATTTCGGGTTTTCTTCGGGAAGTTTTAATGCTTGGGGGTATTGTTAGAAGCGTAGGTCTTCTCGCCACCTTTCTGTGGATATAAGGTTCGTTGGAAACGGACCTAAGATGAGGAAGTTATAGCATTTTGAAGATATTGGCAGAAGTGGCCCCTAATGGAAATAGTTGTCAAATCGGTCCCATGCATGCGAGGAAAGAATACGCGTGCCTGGGTGAGTACGCCCAGCGTAAGCTGGGGGTACTCCCAGCATAAGTTCGAAAAGTGGACGCAGGTGTTTGGAGCTGTACGCCCAACATACAAATATTACGCCCAGCCTAATGAGCTGGATCCTAAAACCCTAAATTTTAGGTTTGGCTCAATATTTAAACACCATAAGTCCCAAGTGTTAACCTCTCTTTCATCATCCATTTTCCAAAAACCCTAATCTCGTACCCTAGCCTCATCCAAGAGTGTTGTGAGCTCTTTATGTGCATCTTTGGTGGGTTTTGGTGAATATTCAAGAGTGAAAGATTTATGCAAGGTGGTGGTTCAAGGGAAGGCTTGTGGATCTCGACTCTTTGCTCCATTTCTATCTCATTAAAGGTAAAAAGTTCTGACCTTGCTCATTAGAAGTTGAGATCTAGGATTATGTGAGTTTTGGTCCTATTTTGACCTCATGGGTGAGATCTACTGGTTGGACACCACTCCAGGAGCTTTGAGTTGCTACTCTTATCATTTTTGAGGTTATAAGTTCATAAAGTTGCGACCTTTAAGGTTAAAAATCATCCATGCATGAGTTGTTGTCCATCCATTGAAAATTGAGTGTTGTTTCTTGAGGTTGGGTCCTTTTTGGGACATGCAAAGTCCCCAAGTTCGTGACTTTATGGTTCCGTATGTTGGTTAAGAGTCGGGCCTGAGATTTGGACTTTTGGTCTTAAGCAATAAGGGCTTAATGGATTTATTTATCTGAATGGTGTCGTACGTGGGTGTATATTATGCTACGCTCAGCGTACGCACAAGTCAATCTGTTTCCCAGCTAGTCAGCCTGGTACGCGGGGCGTACCTAGGTTACACCAATAGTAAGTCGTTCAGTGCGAATTTAGGCTTCTTTCCAATTTTGGGTTTAAAGGCTCTGTTCATGGGTTGGGCTTATTTATATTTATGGGCTCGTTTATCTTTGAGGATTTTATTGAGATCTTTTCTTGTTATTGGACTTGCCTTGTTGGATTTAGGATTGTGGTTTTGGGCCTTAGTGGGCCCAATAGGGTTGAGCCTCGTGGTATTTTGGGCTTTGTTCTTTGGGCCTTTTTGGGCCATCCGAGATCAATCGTTGAATTAAGGGAATTATTGGGCTTAGGATAAGGCCCATATGGGGGTTGGGCCCAATTTGGAAAATTGGGACATTACTGGGCTTTTATGGATCTTGTATTTTTGGGCGTGTTCGGTTTTGGGCTTGGGCCTTAGTTGTGAGTCTAGTTGGGCCAGGGGTAAAATGGTTATTTTACCCCAAGTATGGATTATGGATCATAGTTTGGAACCCAATTGCTTATTGGGTGTTATTTTGGCATTGATAGCTTGGGAGGTTGTCAGGGCAGCAACTAGGGATTTCTTTCAGTGAGCTGTGCTATCGAGGTGAGTCTCCTGACTATTTTATGGGTCAAAGGCACCAATGCTGACCCATTTGGTTAATGTATTGTAGGAAGACCCGGAGTAGCCCTTGGCAGTTGTATGAAAGACCAGGAGGCAGCTCTTGGAAAATTGTATGCAAGACAAGAGTATGAACTCTGGCAGTTAACTAGTTAAGTACTATAGATTGTATGCTAGTTGTCTTTGTGATGTTTGCATGGAATACCCAGAGTTGCTCCTGGCACTTGTCTGTAAGACCCAGGGTTTTGGCTCCCGGCTTAGCAAGGAAGACCACGAGGCGGCTCGTGGCTTAATGGCAAGACTATGGTTTGCACATAGCACTTTTATTGATTGATTGGATATGTCTGATATGTATGGATCATTTGATATGTTTGGTATGTGGTATTTGGGGAACTCACTAAGCTTTGTGCTTACGGTTTATGGTTTATGGTTTCAGGTACTTCCGATTCGAAAAGGAAGGGCCCGACTTGATGGCAGCGCACAAACCTATGTTTTTCCGCAACTTTTGATTTTGGGACTCACTCTGATAATTGTTTTAATTTGGAATAACTTAATGTTCGAATAAATTTAAATGGAAGTTTGAATCTATATATTAAAAATGAAAATTTTACCCTTGATTTTTGGGATGTTACAAGTTGGTATCAGAGCCTTGGTTTGAGGGATTCGGGTAGACTCTTGGGTGTATCTGGAATCAAACTAAGGGTTTAGTGAAAATTTTTATAAAATAAACATGTAAATAAAAAGAAATTTCTAATCAAAGAAAGGGGTGTGATGCGTGCAATTGGTCGAGCTCAAGTAAGTGGTTCCCAGAATTCCAATACATGTTTATATTGATATATGCTATGATTATGAAAATTACATGATAGATTAGGGCTAAGGATCTACTCAATAATATATGATAGGAGAGATACCTTTTAGGCCAGATTGTACGAGCCTTAGAATTGCATGCTAGTATGGATTCCAGGGGAGTGGATACAATGGCTTGGTTAGTGTATGTTGGTTAGATTTTTCCGTCGTCTGAATGATGCTTTCTTAGTGCTTTGTGAGACTCTTAGTGACATGAATTAACTGCTAAGTGAATATGCTAAGTCACATGTGGCACAGGTTAAATAATCTTAGAGTGATGGATTTGACCCTATTGCGTAGCTCTTGTTTGAGTCCAACCGTTCTAGGGTTGAGTCTTTTACTCGAAGGATTATCTGATCTATGTTGCATGTTAATATGTTCATGAGGAAGCTAGTTGACATTGGTGGGAGTCCTACAGCAGCTTAGGACTAGGTGAGTTCGGGAACCTAGGAGATCCTAGGATATGCTTCAGTAGGTTAGTAGTACGGTTTAGTGAGTTTAGGTGCATTGGTTTGAGGAAGTGGCTTAGAGGATTCGGGATGATTGCTGAGGAAAGTATGGATAGGCGTGGAAGGTATTATTGGGTCCCTACTACTGAAAGCACATGATCCATACTCGAATCGGTGAGAGTCTTGGAGAATCTAAGAAGCTTATGGGAGGAGGATTCTTAGGCATGTTTTGATCATCGACATGTTGTATTTCTGTTTGAAGATGAGCACTCAAAGAGGTGGTTCATGTTCTGGTTTTGGTTCTGGTTTGGGTTCCGGCTCAGGTGCAGGTGCTGAGCCGATTAGCGAGCAGCTGCGAGAGTTCATCTCATTGGAGATTTCTTGCAGTATTTCGGAGATCTTGGATTAGCGCTTGGGCGCATTCCGTGCTAAGATTATGGATATTGTTGGAGCTCACACTCTTTCTTTCCAAGAGTTTCGGGCTTGTGGAGCTCCTGCGTTCCATGGGGAGAGGGACCCCATTGACAATAGAAGGTGGTTAGTAGATTTGATAATGCGTTCAGGACGCGTTTCTGCCCCGAGAAGGCGAAGGTCAAATACGCTTCCTATCTATTGAAGGACAGGGCACAAGATTGTTGGGAAGAGGTTGGTAGTGAGTTGGTTGACGATGTTGTGGATGCTATGTCATGCGATGACTTCTCGACTAGGTTCCGAGCTGAGTTTGCGCCGACGATTGAGGTGCAGCAGTTGGTGCGAGAGTATTTGGATCTCCGCCAGACTACTAAGACTGTGGAAGAGATCACTGCCAAGTTTCGGGAGAGGGCTTTATTGGTACCACAATACGCAACAGATGAGGAAATGAAGAAGGTGAGGTATCATGATATGTTGCAGGATGTTATCAGGGAGTTTGTGAGTATTTCAGGGTGCGATACCCTAAATGATATGGTTTATAGAGCCCAAGAACGGGAGATCGATTTGGAGCACCTCGGGAAGAGGGGATCAGATCAGGTGCATGTAGTGGAGGGTCTCCGGATGAGACCTAAGACTTCGGATCAGCATTTGAGAGGCAAGCAGGGTCGGGGTCTGTGCAGCACGTGCGGGAAGCGCACGATAAAGTTTGCCATTCGAGGGGATTGGGTTGCTTCAAGTGTGGCAGGGTTAGTCATGTCAGAAGGGATTGTCCTCAGGGGCAAGCCCATTATGTTTTCACTGCGATCAGGTGGGCCACAAGAAGGCTGAATGTTCGATGTTAAGGGGAGGAGCAGTGAGTGCGCCTGCTCCAGCTAATTTGAGGATCACCGATAGACGAGAGGATAGGGCAGGAGCCCTAGAGGAGAGGAGTCGGGCTTTGCTGTGTCAGACAGGTGTAACGACGTAAATTTTAAAACAATTTTTCATTTTTCCACATAATAAAACTCATATAATATTCTCAAAATCTCATGTATCAAATGTCATCATAATAAAACATATCCCAGAATCTCAAATACATAATCCTCTATCAGTCTGTACAGATCACGCCGGCGCCTTCCCGCGATCCTCACTAGTGCCTGAAACACATATCGCATAACACGGTAAGCATAAATGCTTAGTGAGTTCCCCAAAATACTACATACAACACATAAGCCACTCAAGGCTGTAGCTCTACGAGACCTTCCGGTCAATGTGTCTCAGGGCCCTTCCGGTCCCACAATCTGAGTAGACCTTCCGGTCCTACTCTTTCGACCTTCCGCTCCATACCATATTGACCTTCCGGTCCATACACTGCTGACCTTCCGGTCCATACCATACTGACTCAATACATACATAACACATACATATCACATAGAAACATATATTACATACTCGTCATAGCACATCAGACCTTCCAGTCACACATAATTACCACTCTAGGTAAGGTATAGTGAGAAAACTCACCTCGTATGATGTCTAGTAAACTCTCGTGCTCGATATCCCCGATCTAGCCTCCGCCTAATCACATAAAGTAATTTATCTCTTATTAACACGATTCTCATAGGCTAGACTAATCCCTTCCTATAATTTCCCAGAAAGGAAAAATACCATATTATCCATCCAATGGTCCAATGTCCAAATGTTGAGCAAACCCTAAAAGTCAACCTCAGTCAACGGTCCAACTTTGATCAGACTCGTCGAATGCACTCGGTTGACTCGGCGAGTCCATGCGTGTCCTCAGAATCCTCCTAAGGCCTCACTCGAATCGTCGAGTTAACCTTTCTCTGAACGGGCTACCACTGATCACGAATCATGGTGCAACACGTTCTGACTCGTCGAGTCCGCTCATGGACTCGACGAGTTTCTTCCATGGCAATACTCATTTGACCTTCTGAGGTCAGATCTGTTTCTCTAACTTATAGATTTGGCCTTCTAACACCCAATAATCACGTAAAGGTCTGAACTTGGTGTCCATGCATGGCATTTTGGGCATGAAATGCCAAGAACATGATTTAATTGGGGTTTTCACTCATAAATACCATCAAGGTTGAATAAAGCAGGAACCTTTGGGTGCTAGAGACCTCTTAAGGTCCAGATCTAGAGTTCAAGCCTCCTCATGAACCCCAAATCCTCAAAGTCCCAAAATGAAAGGAAAAGAAGCCCTAATCTTCAAGATGAGAGATCTACTCAAATAAAAGGGAAAGGTTCGAACTTGATACCTCTAATAGAAGCTCTTGGATGAATAAGCAGTAGATCTATCAGCGTCTTCTCAATCCTAGCTTGGAATCTTCCTTTCCTTTACCAAAAGGCACTCACAAATCTCAATCAAGGCTCAAGACTCTCTCACAAGCTCAAGGGGCGATTAGGGTTTCTTCTCAGTGAGGTGTGGCCGCAAATGAGGCTATAAGTGCCTTTAAATAGTTCCCAAACCCGGGGATCTAGGGTTTCCACTTACAGCGCCCACTCTGCGAGTCTACTCTTGGACTCGTCGAGTAGTTCATTAAACTCACGTGGCCACCCTGCTTCTACTCGACGAGTTATAGCACCAACTCGTCGAGTAGATCAATGATCCTAAAAAATAAATAATTAAAAATAACATACCTGAAAATCCGGATGTTACAATTCCCCCCCACTAGAATCAGACTTCGCCCTCGAAGTCTTACTCTACAAACAACTCTGGATGCTGCTCCCGCATCTCTGACTCCGGCTCCTAAGTCAGCTCAGACCCTCTCCGATGTTGCCACTGGACCTGAACCAGGGGCACCTCCTTGTTCCTCAGCACCTTGATCTTCCGATCCAAGATCGCGATCGGGCTCTCAATGTAATTCAAACTCACGTCCACCTGAATATCCTCTAGCGGCACAACCGCCGTCTCATCGGCTATACACTTCCTCAACTGGGATACATGGAATGCTACCTTACCCACCCTCGCGGTCACCCTGAACGGACTAATGTATCGGGGCCCTAGCTTGCCCCTCTTCCTGAATCGGATCACTCCTTTCCAAGGACATACCTTCAGGAGTATGAAATCTCCAACCTGGAACTCGAGCTCGGATCGCCGTCTATCCGTATAACTCTTCTGACGGCTCTGGGCTGTCAGTAACCTCTGTCTGGCCTGCTGTATCTGCTCAGTCGTCTTAAGCACTATCTATGTGCTACCCATCACTCGTTGCCCTACCTCTCCCCTACAGATGGGAGTTCGACACCTCCTCTCATAAAGAAGCTCAAAGGGAGGCATACCAATACTCGAATGGTGGCTGTTGTTGTAAGAAAACTCAGCCAAAGATAGGTATGTGTCCCAAATTCCACCGAAGTCCATAACACATGCTCGAAGCATGTCCTCGAGTGTCTGTATCGTCCGCTCACTCTGCCCGTCCGTCTGTGGGTGATAAGCAGTACTAAAGTGCAATCTCGTACCCAACTCCTCATGAAACTTCTTCCAGAACCTGGAAGTAAAACGTACATCTCGGTCTGACACAATCGAGATCGGCACTCCATGCCGCGACACCACCTCTCTCACATATATTTCTGCCAGCCTCTCCGTAGAAGAGCTCTCACTGATCGCAAGGAAGTGAGCGCTCTTCGTCAGCCGGTCCACAATCACCTAGATTGCATCAACACCCCTCGCGGTCCTTGGCAATTTGGTGATAAAATCCATAGAAATATGTTCCCACTTCCACTGGGGAACCTCTAATGGCTGTAACTTGCCATGCGGACGCTGATGCTCGGCCTTAACCCGACGACAGGTCAAGCACCTCTCTACAACCCATGCAACATCCCTCTTCATACAAGGCCACCAGTAGTCTCTCTTCAGGTCCAAATACATCTTAGTGGCCCTAGGATGGATCGAAAATCTCGATCTATGTGCCTCCTCCAACAGAGTGTTACGTGCCCCGCCCGTATACGGCACCCAAATCCGACCACGAAAGGTCATGAGCCCTCGGCTATCCGTCACAAACTCGGACACCTGTCCTCTCACATGCTCCCTTTTGCGGTTCTCCGGTCTCACAGCCTCTTCTTGGGCCTCTCGTATAGTGTCCAACACCGGAGTCATCACCGTCATCCTCATACATATGTCTCGAATCGGGGCACTCTCCGCCCTACGGCTCAGGGCATCGGCTACCACGTTAGCCTTGCCCGGGTGGTACAGGATCTCACAGTCATAATCCTTTACCACATCCAACCATCTCCTCTGGCGCATATTCAGGTTGGGCTGATCCATCAGATACTTCAAACTCTTGTGGTCCGTGTATATGGTACACCGAAACCCATACAAATAATGGCGCTATATCTTTAGGGCGAATACCACTGCCCCCAACTCCAAATCGTGGGTGGGATACCTCGTCTCATGAGGCTTCAGCTGCCTCGATGCGTATGCTATCACGTGCCCTCTCTGCATAAGCACCACACCCAACCCTGATATAGACGCATCACAGTAAACCATAAAATCCTCCATTCCCTCTGGAAGGGCTAACACTGGGGCTTCGCATAGTCTCTGGCGAAGAGTCTCAAACGAGGTCTGCTGCTCTGGACCCCAAGAAAAAGCAACGCCCTTCCGGGTCTATCTGGTGAGGGGAACGACAATCTTGGATAAATCTCGGATGAATCTCCGATAATAGCCGGCCAACCCCAGAAAACTCCTGATCTCGGTGGGGGATCTCGGCACCTCCCAACTCATGACAGCCTCAATCTTGGCCGGATCGACCAATATCTCATTCTGATTAACAAGATGTCCCAGGAACTGGACCTCTCGTAACCAGAAATCACACTTGGAGAATTTGGCATTAAGCCTCTCCGATCTCAATACTCCAAGGATCTCCCTCAGGTGCTCCTCATGCTGCTCTCTGGTCCTCGAATACACTAGAATGTCATCGATGAACACAATCACCGATCGATCCAACATTGGCCTGCATACTCGGTTCATGAGGTCCATGAACGCCGCTGGTGCATTGGTGAGCCCAAAAGGCATCACCACGAACTCGTAATGCCCATAACGAGTCCTAAATGCTGTCTTTTGGATATCCTCATCACGCAACCTCATCTGGTGATATCCAAACCTCAAGTCTCTCTTGGAAAACCAAGACGCACCCTGCAACTGATCGAACAGACCGTCGATCCTCGGCAATGTATAACGGTTCTTGACCGTTAACTTATTCAACTCCCGGTAATCAATGGACATCCGGTGTGAACCATCCTTTTTCTTGACAAAAAAAGATCGGTGCTCCCCACGGCGAGCTACTCGGTCGGATGAATCCCTTCCCAACAGCTCCTGAAGTTGCGAGGATAACTCCTGCATCTCCAGCGACACAAGGCGATAGGGTGCCTTGGCAATAGGTGCTGCCCCCGGAATCAAATCGATGCGAAACTCCACCTGCCTCTCGGGAGGCACACCCGACAACTCATTGGGGAAAACATCCGGAAACTCTCGCACTATCGGTACCTCACTGACAGAACTCGACTTCTCTGCGGTAACTCGTGTATCCATCAAATAAGCTACAAACCCTCTACAACCCTGCTGTAGACTCTGTCTCGCTCTGGCAGCCGAACAAAATGCTGACCCAGACCGGGTACCCTCGCCATACACCATAAGTACTCCCCCACTAGGGTCTCGTATGGTCACCAACTACCGCTCGTAGTCTATAACAACTCCAAATCGGCTCAACCAGTCCATGCTCACGATGACACAGACATCACCCATCGCAATCGGTACCAGATCTATCGGGAACTCAACACCGAAAATCTCAAGTACACATCCTCGAATCACATCAGTAGCATAAACCGCTCGCTCGTCAGCTATAGAAACTTGTAGAGGTCGACTCAACGTCTCTCGTCGGGTACTGATGTGATGGCTAAACGCTAATGTCACGAAAGATCGACTCGCACCCGAGTCAAATAACACCAAAGCAGGTACAGAACTCACAAGAAAAGTACCTATGCATACCACAGAATAAGCATAATATCTCAAACTCAGTATAAGTAAATAAAAGAATACATACCAGCCACGACATCGGGCGATGCGCGGACCTCCTCCGCTGTCAACTGAAAGGCTCTCCCGCGAGCCTTCGGCGCCTCGGCCTTTGCTGGCCGGGCCTCTGTAGGGCTAGCAGTAGGTGCAGATCCCTATGCTGATCCCTGAAGTAGCTGTGGGCACTCGGCCTGCCGATGGCCATTCTGGTTGCAATGAAAGCAAACCATAAATCCCTTGGGGCAATCCTTGGCTATATGCCCCTCCTTGCCACATTTGTAGCAAGCACCTGCTTGACAAACTCCATCATGTCCCTTACTGCACTTCCCATAAGTGCGGCCCTTCTGGCCTCCAGATCTCATATCGGCGGGCTTTGCCCGCTTGGCTGCCGGCTGAGACTGCACCGGACGCCTGTGCCTCCTCTGAGACTCGGCCTCCTCCCTGGCCTGAGTCTCTAGCTTAATCTCCCTCTTCCGAGCATTTGCCTGGAGCTCGGTAAATGTTCGGTACGTCGAGTTCGCCATGAACTCCCGATTGTCTCTCCTCAGTATGCTCAAATATCGACTCATGTGTGCCTGCTCAGAAGACATGTGCTCAGGGCAGAACAACGCCCTCTCATGAAACATCCGCGTGATCATCGTCACAGACTCCACCCCCTGCTTGAGGTATAAGAACTCCTAGGCCAAACGTTCCCTCTCCACCGGGAGAACATACTCGTCTCTGAACATAGTGGTGAACCTCTCCCAGGTCACCGCGGTAAGCTCTGCAGGAGTAAAATCTGCCGTCACAAACTTCCACCAGTCCTTCGCTCCCAAGCGAAGCTGGTTCAGTGCGAACCGTACTCTCAAATGTTCTGGACAAGAACAAGTGTAGAAACATCCCTCAATGTCAGAGATCCACCTCATCGCGGCTATCGGATCCTGAGTCCCATCAAACTCTGGTGGCTTCGTGTTGCTGAACTCTCGGTACAGCAACGAGTCACCCCCCTGTGGCCTGGCAGAGGCGACGGCTGCGGTGGCTGCAGCAACAACAGCCTCGGTAAGAGAAGCATACCGCTCGTCAAACGTCTTAATCAAGGTGTTCTTGATAGACCCAAACATCTCAGGAATCTCCGCTCGTATGGCTGCAGCCACCTCCTCGTGAATCAACCTACGGATCTCCTCATCACTGGTACCACTGGTACCACTGCTCCTGGGTGGTGGCGCGTCCCAACCATGATGTCTCTGAAACACAACACAAAAGAAGTCAGAGACTCGCTCGAGTATACTCGCACTCGATACTCAACCCTACTTGTTCTGTAGTACCCTAAGGATTCTTACTTGGACTGCTCACCGATCCGGTGTTTCCAGTAGTACGGGCCCTATACTACCTTCCACAACGCATCAGTATTCACCCCAAGTCCTCCTCCTAGGATCCCAGATCACAAGTACTCTATATCTCATCACACACAGGCCACCTTCCAGTAGACCTCTCGTAAGCTCCTCTCTGCTACCTACTCACTCTCGTAGTAACTCATAGTAGCAGTAATCTCCTAGGCTAGTGCATCACAAATCAGGCCACTCTAGTCCTAGATATGAATACCTAGCCTACTCTAGCATGCATATCATATCACATAATATCTCATAACACATAATGTAAGAGTATTTTGGGAAATCACCGTTCGGGCGCTGGCTGATCGTACACACTGCTCCGCTCTACTTTTCTCAAAACCTCTTACTCTTTTTGAAAAATTGTTTCTTTTATGAAAATTTTTCTCAAATCCTCAGTTTGAGTTCAGATACGCCCGAAGGTGCATCCGAATCCCTCAAACCAAGGCTCTGATACCAACTTGTAACGACGTAAAATTTAAAACAATTTTTCATTTTTCCACATAATAAAACTCATATAATATTCTCAAAATCTCATGTATCAAATGTCATCATAATAAAACATATCCCAGAATCTCAAATACATAATCCTCTATCTGTGTGTACAGATCACGCCGACGCCTACCCGCGATCCTCGCTAGTACCTGAAACACATATCACATAACACTGTAAGCATAAATGCTTAGTGAGTTCCCCAAACTACTACATACAACACATAAGCCACTCGAGACTGTATCTCTATGAGACCTTCCGGTCAATTTTTCTCAGGGGCCTTCCGGTCCCACAATCTGAGTAGACCTTCCGGTCCTACTCTTTCGACCTTCCGGTCCATACCATATTGACCTTCCGGTCCATACACTGCTGACCTTCCGGTCCATACCATACTGACTCAATACATACATAACACATACATAGAAACATATATCACATACTCGTCATAGCACATAAGACCTTCCGGTCACACATAATTACCACTCTAGGTAAGGTATAGTGAGAAAACTCACCTCGTATGATGTCTAGTAAACTCTCGTGCTCGATATCCCCGATCTAGCCTCCGCCTAATCACATAAAGTAATTTATCTCTTATTAACACGATTCTCATAGGCTAGACTAATCCCTTCCTATAATTTCCCAGAAGGGAAAAAGACCATATTACCCCTCCAATGGTCCAATGTCCAAATGTTGACCAAACCCTAAAAGTCAACCTCAGTCAACGGTCCAACTTTTACCAGACTCGTCGAGTGCACTCGGTTGACTCGGCGAGTCTATGTGTGTCCTCGGAATCCTCCTAAGGCCTCACTCGACTCGTCGAGTTAACCTTTCTCTGAACGGGCTACCACTGATCACGAATCATGGTGCAACACGTTCTGACTCGTCGAGTCCGCTCATGGACTCGACGAGTTTCTTCCATGGCAATACTCATTTGACCTTCTGAGGTCAGATCTGTTTCTCTAACTTATAGATCTGGCCTTCTAACACCCAATAATCACGTAAAGGTCTGAACTTGGTGTCCATGCATGGCATTTTGGGCGTGAAATGCCAAGAACATGATTTAAATGGGGTTTTCCCTCATAAATACCATCAAGGTTGAATAAAGCAGGAACCTTTGGGGTGCTAGAGACCTCTTAAGGTCCAGATCTAGAGTTCAAGCCTCCTCATGAACCCCAAATCCTCAAAGTCCCAAAATGAAAGGAAAAGAAGCCCTAATCTTCAAGATGAGAGATCTACTCAAATAAAAGGGAAAGGTTCGAACTTGATACCTCTAATAGAAGCTCTTGGACGAATAAGCAGTAGATCTATTAGCCTCTTCTCAATCCTAGCTTGGAATCTTCCTTTGCTTCACCAAAAGGCACTCACAAATCTCAAGCAAGGCTCAAGACTCTCTCACAAGCTCAAGGGGCGATTAGGGTTTCTTCTCAGTGAGGTGTGGCCGCAAATGAGGCTATAAGTACCTTTAAATAGGTCCCAAACCCGGGGATCTAGGGTTTCCACTTACAGCGCCCACTCTGCGAGTCTACTCTTGGATTCATCGAGTAGTTCATTAAACTCACGTGGCCACCCTGCTTCTACTCGACGAGTTATAGCACCAACTCGTCGAGTAGATCAATGATCCTCAAAAATAAATAATTAAAAATAACATACCTAAAAATCCGGATGTTACAACAGGGGAGGTCAGGACTCCAGCATGCGATGTTGCGGGTGTGTACCTTTTGCTTTCTTTTCGACTTTATCAGTATTTATGTTGTGAGAATCTTGCATCGGTTTGGGTAAGTGTATCTTTGGATTCATTTCTTTGCTTATGTTTGGATTATATTTGTAGTGTTTAGTGTTATATTGGTTTATAGTCGAGATCTGTTCAAGGGCATTGTGTGGAAGGTTTCTGGTCAGGATTCAGCGGGTTAGTTATCCAGCATCGTCATGATTCAGTAGTTTTAGCAATTGTGCTTGTAATTTCTTTTGGCGTGCCGAAAGAAGTGGTCTGTTGCGAAGGTTTCAGTTGCACCATTCGTCCTTGGGACTTCAAGATTTGAGTGTGATATCATTTTAAGCATCTGGGGTTATAAGTGTTATTGGGATTCGGGAAGTGTTCAATTGGTCTTCAAGGGTTGTGTGGTCTTTTGGGATGGTTAGTTATGGAACACTAGCATTAGTAAGCGCTGGTTGTCAGCAGATCGATCATCAGAGGGTAAGAAGGATTAGGAGTCCTTCAATTATTGTGTGCTGTGAGAGCTTAGTCGAATCAAAGTTGGGGAGAATCATTCAGGTATTCAGGATCAAAAGCAGGTGTGAAACTAGGATAAGTTTCGCATTCCCGTCGGGGAGGAAGGCGGCCCAAGTGGCTGTCGGATTGAGGATTGTGTGAGTTGGGAGTTCGGGAAACTTCCCAACATTGGGTTCACATCTTCTTGGTGATTAATAGCAGGCTTTGGGGGGACCGAGTTTGGGTTTCCATTCATGACTCGAGTTCATCTTAGGTGTTTGGTCTAGTGTGTGCTCGACTCTGGGTGTGTTCGAATTGATAGATAAGCGGTAAGGCATTGAGCGGTGGTTGTGGCAAGGTGGAAGTGATGTAAGACTGCGGGGTGACCCGTAGCATTCACTAGTTAGCAGTTAGTATAAAATTGTTGTAGGATTGCGGGGTGGACCGTAGCATTCACTAGCTGTTAGTTTGTATGGGAAGTGTTGTAAGGCTGCGGGGTAGCCCGTAACATTCACCGGTCCAGGTGCGGCGGTGAGATTGTGGCGAATCTGTGATTTTCTCACTGATTTCTTCAGATGGTTTAGGCCAATGTGGGTCACTCACAAGGTTGTGGGAGGGCTGGAGCAAGTTTGGAATCAGGAATTGGTAGGTCGCAGGAGACCAGGTATGAGGTAAGACTACAGTTGGTCCTGTAACGTTCAGTTTAGCATTAGGTTTGTGTCGTGATGGTTCGAATAATTATTGTCAGGCAAGGTTTTCTTTCAGAAGTCAGGCGGGGCGACTTTGTGATTATCTTTTTGCTTAGTGTCGCACCCCCAAACCGGAACGGCGGAAACGTTCGGGGCGGAGGTCTTCAGGTAAGTATCACAACACATGCTATATAGTAATCAAAGTACAAACAACCATTGCATTAATAAGTATAAGTTTTACATAAGTGTTTAAACATTACATATTCAAACACTAAAGTAGGTACAGTAGAAGACAAGAGTCGCGGTATGGTACTAGGTAGTCTTCTCAAAAGCTTCGGGAGTTTACCTGTCTACTGGATTCCTGAGAATACAAGTTATTTGGAAAGAGTAGATCAACATTTAAGCTGGTGAGTTCATAAGTATTTTAGTTCTGTTAAGTATACCCTAAGTTCTTTGGATAAGTTTACTGTTTTCTCCAGGAAATCCTATATTTCCTGAGGTGATTAACTGATAACCTCAATAGTTTCCCTCTGTAATTACTTAGTTTATACTGATTATACATAACACCATATCGAATGGACAGTCAATTGGGTGTATCTGCCCTAAGCCCACAACCAAACAAGGAACAAGAAGTAAGGCGGAAGTCACACATTTCACTGTCAATCGGATATTACTTATGTATAACTATGATGTAATAACTAAGGAATTATAGAATTAACCACTAAAGGTCCTTTATGTTATACTAGTTTACTGAAAGTAAATGACTAGGTTCCCATTTGTAAAAGTAGTTTAATCCCATAAACCGTTCTCTTTGTATAAATGTTTTGTATTTGTATTCCTTTATGAAAACTTGTAACTGAGAGTGTGCCTGGCTCCACCACTTGTTATTGAAAACTGTATTGAACCATTGTATTTTGTATTCCTTAAACTGGTACTTTGAAGGTGTACTTTCGTTTAGTTGTTTATACACTAACGTATTGTTAATATCTTTTTAATGAGTTATTATAACCATACTATGACTGATGGCATGAAACAAACACTTTGTGGGCGTTTAAACTGGTGATAACAATTGTCACTCATCGGCGTGTATGCCTGACTGTAGCTAGCAGTCTGAGTGCGGGGTTGTCAATCCCGATATAGATCTACACACAAGTTATTTCGATCCCCGGTTGGAGATTCTGGTTATAATTTCAGGGCTTTTCCTATGTTGTCTAAAATGAATTAAACAACATGAACTTAGTGTCTCATAAAAAGCATATAAACGTTACATGTGTATTATTTATGAAAAACCCAATCATTCTGAAATAAATGATTGACAGTATGTTCTTGAATTAGAATTTCTAACATGTATTTGATAAGTGTAAACCCTTGATTTGTTCTGTATCAAAACTCTTGTTTCTTGTAAGACTGTGTATTCTAGTATACTTGAATCATTAATTATTGTTCTATGTATAAATTATAATTATTATAATTTATATGTACTTTCTGAATGTGTATTTAACCATGTTTGCATGTAATCCCTTGCTCAGCATGTTACAAAGGTAGTTAAACTGATGAAATAACTATTATATTTATATACATATACAATTTTATATATATGTAAAATTTAAACGACACTCGGACAAATAACCGGTACTATAAGCCCACATCCAAACAAGGAAAAGGACCCAGAATGAGTTATCAGTCCTAAGTCTTTTAAATCTTATTTATATACATACATACATATATATATATATATATATATATATATATATATATATATATATATATATATATATATATATATATATATAAACATGAATTTTGGGGAAAAATATAAGATGATAAAAGAATTTAATGTTTTAAGTATTTTTAATGATTTAATGTCGTTTTATCATGATTTGAAATCATGATTTTATAACACAAAGTTCTTGTGTTATGCTTGTATTCCCCCCCTTAAAACAATAGAAATTATGAAAATACGAGGGTATCAACTCACTTTGATAAGCGGTGATTCGGGCAGCTTTTCGTTTCCCGGAAATAGTTTATTTGACGAGAAACCGGCTCAAACCGGGCAAAGTTTCGACCAGAGAGAGGATAACTTCTCGAGAATTCCGGGGCTCCGGGGCTTGCTTCGGGCTTTAGATACGATACCAGGGCCTTGGGGGGTCGTGAGAAAGTCAAGGGGGTGAAAATGTGAATTTGGGTGAATTTTGGGGTGAAAAACTCCTTCCATCCGAGAAGGCTCGCACCCTTTATATAGGGGTGCGAGGATGCAGTCCGAAGGTGACAGCTGGCGAAGGCGCGGAGTCAGCAGCTACGTGGCAGTCAGCAGCGAGGCCACGTGCGAAGTCTAAGGCGGTGGAGATTTCGGACCCGGTGCGAGGCACGTGCTTCGGACAGGTGGGGTCTTCTAAGTGGACCGGACTTCGGTCCAATGGGGAAAGAGGGTGACGACTTCGGACCTATCAGGAGATGCCACGCGAGGATGCGGTCCAATGAGAAGCGAACACGTGGAGGCTGCATGCGAAGGCTGACGTGTCCGAAGCCAGCTATGCGAATTTGCCCGGTTTTCAAGATTTTCTTGATTCTCGTGCCAAAAACTTGCGAAAATCATAACTTTCGCATACGAGCTCCGTTTTTCACGTTCTTTATATGCACGCGTAGGTAAAATTATACTCTACGACTTTCGTTTAGACTTCGTCGGCTGATTTGATTTATTTTTAATATTATTATTTTTAATATACCGGGACAGGAAATCCGTTAAAAATTCATAACTTCTTCATCCGACGTCCGTTTTCGTCTGTCTTTTTACCGTTGTGCTACTTTTGATGAGACCTTCGATTCTCGTTTAAGTTGCGTCGGTTAAATATCGATTGATTTATATTTCGAATTTTTAGCTGTCTACTGCTAAACCAAAACTTCGAAAAATCATAACTTCCTCATACGAAGTCAGATTTTGACGTTCTTTTTATGAACGTTCTCGGTTTAACATATTCTACAACTTTCATTTGGATATTTAAGGCTAAAAAGTCTTTTTATCGAAAATTCACTTTTTACACTGAAGAGTGTCTTGCCGGTTTTATCGCGGATTTTCAATTGGTCATAACTTCTTCGTTATAACTCAGATTTCAGTGTTCTTTATGTTTTTGGAAACCTTGTTACAAACTCTACCACTTGGTTCATCCCAATTACAATTATTGATCAATTTATTTTGACCAAAATTTGACTGGTGTCACATTATCCCCCTGTTAGAGGGAATTTCGTCCCGAAATTAAGTCTAAAGTGATACTCATGGACCAGGTCTAATCTTTCCTTTACCAAGTGAATTCAGGTCCCTGGTTTGTAATCCAGCGAACCTTCACTAACGGGATGAGACTTAGCGTGGTTCTTTGGATTTCCCTATCCATGGTTTTTATTGGTTCTTATACAAAGTGTAGACTTTTATTTAACTTGATTTCACTGAGTGAAATAACAAGTGTTTTATCAGATAGACACCTCTTTAGATTAGATATGTGAAAGATGGGATGAATGTTATTAAGTTTTTGTGGTGGTTTAAGTTTAAAAGTACAAGACCGATTCTGGTAAGAATCTCAAATGGTCCTATGTACCTTGAATTTTGTACGCTTTCTCAAGCGTATCTTGTCCTTCCAGGGTGAGACCTTCACATAACAAAGTCATCAATCCTGGAATTCCAAGGGTTTTCTTTTATCGAAGTCGTAGCTTCTCTGATTAACTCTGGAAGCTTTATGTCGCTTCCTGATTCGTATTTTGTTTTTGGTAGTTTCTCGGATGAATTCCAAATCAGTGATGGTCCTGTGTGGAAATTGGATCTCTAGCTAGTTGCGTATTACCTAATTTAGTCCAGTACAGATAGGATTTGCACTTATGACCACAGAAGGTTTCGAATGGAGCATCTTGAATGCTAGCGTGATAAAGGTCTCGACTAGTTGGTAAATGGGTATCCCATTCTTTACCATAGTCGATCCAATAGAATCATGACTACTCTGGTTCTTAGAGATTTTTTGAGTGACTGCCTGAACTGGGAGATGATTCTATTATCTCAGCGGAGATAACAAATATTGGAATACCGTGCACTCACACGTTCTAGTTATCTTCTCTACTTGCCACCTTTTCAGGTTTCAAGGCTTCCTGTTGAGCCTCCTTACTTTGAGTGGAGAGATTTGAATGGGTTATCATAGTCAATGGTTGGCACTATGACCTGGGTACTCTTTCCGACTTAGGGTGTTAGCTACTATATTGGCTTTTTCGAGATGATAACGAATTTCGAATTCGTAGTCATTTAGTAGTTCGACCCACTATCGTGGTCTCACGTTGAATTCCTCCTAGTAGAATATATGATGAAGGCTTTTGCTCCGAAGTTCATAATCAGACTCATACTTGGCTCATCCACCATTACTTCGTGTATACAAGTCGTATATAATTTAGATTTCATAAAATGTTCAGATGGGTGACTCTGCCCCAGGTCCACAACCAAACAAGGAACAGGAGATAGGGCGGAATCACACATCCTTAATCTTGTTAAGTCTAACTTATATACCACTCTCATGTATACACTTAGCAGCGATAGATTAACTTAATGAGTTCTTAGTCTCTATTCTTGAACTTGACCTATGGTACAATGATTTTTCTATGAGATCTATTGAGGTACTTCGGTAGTTACTGACTTCTAAGACTACTTCGGTGCTTTTCGTTTGAAGTTTCCTGTCTACTGAGTAGGCTAGAATGGCGTGGTACCCTTCATATGGGTACTTCTGAAGTTTTGAAATGAGAGACAACCTAAGAGTTTTACGTTAATGATTGGAAGAATTTCATCTTACGGCTGATTAAGGAAAAAGTTCTCTTATACAGCATAAGAATTTTCACATGGTAAGGGCCTGGCCAAACCATGTCAAATGAGGATGTCAGAATTTTCTCGATGAATTAGATATTAAGTCGTTCCGGGACGAATGATTACTAGGATGATATCCTATGTACCTAAGTTTTCAGCGCTTCTAGTTTTATTCTATTATTATCACTACGAACCCCTTTTTGATTCGAAATTGGCGGGTACTACCAATACGAGGGCTCTGATAATTTGAAATTATGAACTTTCATGAAACGATCCTTACTAGGTCTCTCCATAATAGCTTGGTGTATACAAGTCATGTATAATTAAGATTGGTAAAACCTTTGACTGAGCAACCCTGCCCTAAATCCACAACCAAACAAGGAATAGGAAATAAGGCGGGATTACTCACTCTAAGTCGACAAATCTTAATTATAAATGACCCTTATGTATACACTAAGTCATCATAGCTTACCTGTTAGGGTTTCAAATTTTATATAAGTGTTATGATTTAATTTGAACGGAAGAGTAATTATAATTATAGATAGTTATCGGGGTTTGGAAGCGTGCCAAAATATAGCAGGGTTCTTTGATGCTTTCCCATGTATTGGGGTCAAAATCCTCCTGCTCCCCCATCGTTCTTCTCTGTTGGACAATCCCTCTTGTAATGTCCTATTTCACCACAAAGGTGACATATGGGAATGGTTCCAACATTGACAGTTGAAGTGATGGACTCAACCGGAGTTCTACAGAAGCGGGCGGTATTCCTCTTCAAGTTGCGTCTATTGCAACGTAGCCTTCGGCAAACTCCATGATGATGGTAGTTGCACTTGCTGCAGTGTGGGAGGTTTCCTAAGTACGGCTTGGTTGGTGCTAGAATAACAGGGCTGATGGGGGTATTGACTGCCCCAGTTCGTTGCCCTCTGTTAGGTTCTTGAGTTGAACAACTCCCTTTCTTGTTCTCGAACTTTCATTTAAGGATATTAGGCTTAAGGTTCAAGGTGTTCTTACAAGTAGGTGCTCGTTGTTGTACTTGGCCATCACCACGATCGGGGTTACCGATAGCATTACTACTAACATTTGCATTCTTAGCATTAAGGTGTGCCATGACAGCTGTTACAGCTGCTGTGACCGCAGCTTGAAACGTAGCCGCATCTATCTGAAGGATTAGTGTTTTGCTGGTGGGTTGGTTACACTTCTTTGGAGGCATGATTCTGTTACATGATAAGAAAATGAGCTTATGAGCGATGATAGTTGTCTCTAGATGTATTCTAACCATTTTTATCTATGTATAAATCTTTCGTTTCGTTATATTGTTCTTAATGATTCGACCTGCATCCCTATGATGCAGTCCTGGTAAGGAACATAAATAAGTTTCTAGAGTGGTTATGAACCGAGTATCATCCAAAATAAGTTACCTTCGTTTGGTGGATATCGTTTCCCAATTTTCGAAAATATTCGAAAATAATCCATAACAGTGTCTACATAAAATAGACTTATGAATTTGAGAAATAATCACTATCAATTAAGATTCCGTGATCTGATTTATTGTTATTAGCTGTGACCGGAAAAGAGGATAAGCTCAAAACCTAATGTGAGTAGTGAAATCACTAACTCACTAGGTTGAATCGATTTACTAGTTATTACTTAGATGAAAAGGTGCTCGAACACTTCACATGAATCATGCGTGGTTTTCCTTTGTTCTCTTGTTCTATTCTGGGTGGTAATGATTTGTTCTCTCCTGGTATCTATAGGGTGTCCTTCTCCTCTGTAGGTATATTGAATTCCCGGTCTGTCTTACTTCCGATTCTGACACTGATCCCCATTACTTCGTAATGAAGATTTTGAATCTCGGAAGTTCATGCGAATCTCTCATTGGTGTCCTTAATAGGGTAAGGGCACTAAATGATTTCTATAGTTTGTTTACTTCTCCTATGTTTCTTTCTTGGGATTCTCCTAATGAAATTCTGTTGGATCCTCCTTGACTCTTCTATTGATTGTTGGAGTAACTATGTTTATCTAACGGGTTTATACGAGAATGGGAATGTCTAAAGAATCTATGAGAAAATTTGAATTTTTACGAAGGTGATCCTTCCTGGTCCTCCTATGATCACATGGTGTGTACCGATTATATATAATCCAGATCAAATAGACCTTTGAATAAGTAATCCTACTCTAAAACCACATCCAAACAAGGAAAAGGAAGTAGAGTGAAAATCACCTATTCTAAGTATATAAAATCTCGGTTATATATAACCTTAACGTATCCACTTAGTTATCATAGACTTATCAGAAAAGATCTTTTTAACATTTCCCCAAAGGTATGTAACATACCTCCATGTTATTTTAGTTATGAGTTTGATTTTTGGACTTCGAGATATAAGAACTTGGCAAGTTTTCAGTTTTCTTGTTATAGCATCCTAAAATACTCCCATAGTATTTTAGTCTTTATGTTTGGTTCTAGAATTCTTCTGATACTTAGGTAAGTTTTAGACCTGTTGCAACACTACAATCACTCCCCAAACACATGTTGGTCATATATCGGATGAATATAGTTGATCAGGCTATATTGATCCCAGATATGATTACGTCACTGTCCAGGTTTAACTGCAATGTCCAACATCCAAATACTTTAGTTTTGTTCTTCTTGTGATACTCATTCTGGTATATATACTTTGCATGTACTTATACTTTTATAAAATATTAATATATTTTTAAATTATAACTCTTGGTCAGAGTGTTTTGATCCCAATGGGTTTATAGTTGTATATCTTTTATGACTGATATACTAAGTTCACTATAAACACTGCTCTGATACCAATGTGTCGCACCCCCAAACCGGAACGGCGGAAACGTTCGGGGGCGGAGGACTTCAGGTAAGTGTCACAACACATGCAATATAGTAATCAAGGTACAAAAAACCATTGCATTATAAGTATAAGTTTTACATAAGTGTTTAAACATTACATATTCAAACACTAAAGTAGGTACTGTAGAAGACAAGAGTCGCGGTATGGTACTAGGTAGTCTTCTCAAAAGCTTCGGGAGTGTACCTGTCTACTGGATTCCTGAGAATACAAGTTATTTGGAAAGAGTAGATCAGCATTTAAGCTCGTGAGTTCATAAGTATTTTAGTTCTGTTAAGTATACCCTAAGTTCTTTGGATAAGTTTACTGTTTTCTCCAGGAAATCCTATATTTCCTGAGGTGATTAACTGATAACCTCAATAGTTTCCCTCTGTAATTACTTAGTTTATACTGATTATATATAACCCAATATCGAATGGACAGTCAAATGGGTGTATCTGCCCTAAGCCCACAACCAAACAACGAACAGGAAGTAAGGCGGAAGTCACACATTTCACTATCAATCGGATATTACTTATGTATAACTATGATGTAATAACTAAGGAATTATAGAATTAACCACTAAAGGTCCTTTATGTTATACTAGTTTACTGAAAGTAAATGACTAGGTTCCCATTTGTAAAAGTGGTTTAATCCCATAAACCGTTCTCTTTGTATAAATGTTTTGTATTTGTATTCCTTTATGAAAACTTGTAACTGAGAGTGTGCCTTGCTCCACCAGCTGTTATTGAAAACTGTATTGAACCATTGTATTTTGTATTCCTTAAACTGATACTTTGAAGGTGTACTTTCGTTTAGTTGTTTATATACTAACGTATTGTTAATATCTTTTTAATGAGTTATTATAACCATACTATGACGGATGGCCTGAAACAAACGCTTTGTGGGCGTTTAAACTGGTGATAACAATTGTCACTCATCGGCGTGTATGTCTGACTGTAGCTAGCAGCCTGAGTGCGTGGTTGTCAATCCCGATATAGATCTACACACAACTTGTTTTGATCCCCGACTGGAGATTCTGGTTATAATTTCAGGGCTTTTCCGATGTTGTCTAAAATGAATTAAACAACCTGAACTTAGTGTCTCATAAAAAGCATGTAAACGTTACATGTGTATTATTTATGAAAAACTCAATCATTCTGAAATAAATGATTGACAGTATGTTCTTGAATTAGAATTTCTAACATGTATTTGATAAGTGTAAACCATTGATTTGTTCTTTATCAAAACCCTTGTTTCTTGTAAGACTGTGTGTCACACCCCGCTAAAGCGGAAACACAGGGCGTGGCAGTACAAAGGGTTTCATAGCAAAAGTTAAAAGACAACACCAACCATAGTATTAAAAATCATTACAAATTTACAATGGGTTTGAACAACTTTTAAAAGAAATTACAATGTAAATTGAAATACAACACATGCGAATGCTCCTAAAAGTGAAGTGCCCCTAAGTGCCACTTACTCGATGATTCCTGAAAAAGCATGTAAAACGAGCGTCAACTATAAAAATAGTTGGTGAGTACTCACAGATAAACAAAATAATACTGGTTCCATGAATTGAAATCAAAGTTTTGATAAAAGTTTCCAATAATAAAAGTATATTGTTAAAATGAGTAAATAAGTTTGTAAAAACAAAGTTCTTTGTCATCATGAGAGATAAGGTATGTTGCCCAAATAAGATGCAACATTCATATTCTCATGGAAGATAAAGTTCGTTACTCAAACGAGTAAACAAGTTTCATTGCTAAAATGAGCAATCAATTTCGTTGCTACAAGGAGCAACCAATTTCATTGCTAAAACATGTATATAAGTTTTCAGTAATAAAAGTTCGTTGTTGTAATGAGAAACAAAGTTCATTGCTATAATTAATAACAAGTTTATTGCTATAACGAGAAACGAGTTTGTATGTGTATGTGCAAACAATGAGTCTCAACCAAACCTATGACTGAAGCCCTATCAAGATCTATGCTTATCGTTCCATAGATGAATATGGTATCATGCACTCCAGCAATAGGGCGAGTGAGGAGTTGTCAATTCCTAATAGCGCTATCCACAATGACCATTGGCTCAAAGAGTTAATGGTTAGAGATAAGGGAAGGGCCTTAGTACGATAAGTTCTCATGTTCCGTGTTGCATAGACATACATAGAGAGACATAACAATAAAATATCAATCATGTTTGATACAAATCAATTTAAATACAACATTCAAATAATAGTTTTTCGGGACATGCTTTTCCACCACAAAACATAAAAACTGAAAATAGGGGAGTACGTGAATACTCACAATGCATTTAGATGATGCAAATGGTGCCTTGAACTACGTTCCACGTGTACCACTACCGATTCCTACAATAATGGTATTCGCTAGTGAGTCTCTAATCGAAATCTAACACTAGTATACTTACTAATACAATAGAATTATGTCAATAATGTGTCAAAATTTAATATTGATAAGTTACAAACATTTTTCTGTGGAAATTAAGTTTCAAAGAATCAATTGTTATATAACAATTTAAGTGGAAAATTTCCATTATTGAAATGTTAATATTTAACATTTTAGAGGTGTTCCAATGATTAAATATTCAAAACGAAATCAATTTAGTTCTAAACTTTCCCAAACTTTGTATTTCATTTTTAATTGAAGTCAAACACCTTAAGATAAATTTTCTTGAATTTTTGATTTGTCTAACTATTTTTCACCATTAAATTCCATGAATAATCATAAAATCGTGGAAAAATAGTAAATTATCATGAAAAATTCTTGTAATTTTTGTGTAACTATTTTACAGTGTACATAATCTTGGAAAAAATATTAATATGTGTTTTCAAAAAGTTTAACACAATTTTTCTGATTTTTGTACATTTAAGTGTATTAAATCTTGGGAAAATAGAAGCAAAATAGCATACAGAAGATAAAAATCATCAAAATTTTTATGTATCATCCTAACATATTATAAGAGTTTCTGGTAAATTTTCATTAATTTTGGATGAGTAAAACTATTTTTCCTGTTTTTAGTCAATTATAAACACAAAAATTCAAGAAAAATAGATATACATTTTCAAAAATTCCCAAAATATTTTTCGGAGTCTTAAATATAAGGTACAAGCTGGGAAAAATAAGAAATAATATTTTCACATTCCATAAAGTGGTTTTATGGTTTATTAGAGCTAAATAAAAAGAAAATTAAAAACCATACTAAACAGTAACAAAAATTAATGAAACTTCATGAGAGATGTTTATTAACTTAAAGGGTCATCCACAAATATTTCCAGAATTTATTTACAAGTTTAAGTATTTTATATGCTTTAACACTCTATTTTATTATTATTTTCATGTAAAAATAAAGAAAATATATATTGAGCTGAAAATTTCCAGAATGCAACTTCAAACAATTTAATAACAATGAAAAATTGTTTTCTTATTTTTGATGTCGAAAAACATGCCTAAAGGCTCAAACAATTATAGAGAAAACTTGATTCTTGTGATTTTGGTAAAAATTATTGATGTTACCTTGAGAATTTTTGGAACATGTTCCAAAGGCTTTTGAATCAAGATATTTTTATACCTCTTAATACATGATGCTAAGTGCCCAAATTAGTTTTTCCTTGATTTGTAGTGATGAATAAGATCTTTGAACATGCAATACAAAACTAGTATTCACAAAAAGGTGCTGATTGAGCAACAGTTTTGTAAAAATTGTTACAAATCGAAATATTTGAATTTTTCAGTGCGGTCAGATGGGTTTGAAAGCTAACTCAAAATATTATATTTCAGAAAAAGAATCCCGAATTTTGTTTAAGAAATGAGTGATATATGACAGTTTAAAGTCAGGTAAAGAAATCTGGCAGATTGCATGCATGGTGATTGGTTAGAAAAATGAGTTTTCATCATTTCTTTGAGTAAATCTTTTGAAATATTTTAAAAGATATCATGATAAACTTATATTCTAGTCATGTTTCCAGAGATCAAAAGATTAAAACTTATCAAAATGTATACATTCATTTATGAACAAAATTTTGTTTCTCAAAAACTCTTAACTTGAGTTTGATGTTTTAATCCTTAAAATCGATTTTTGCACTAAGATCATGAACATGCAACCTTGTTTATCATACATGCATGGTGTTAAAACACATCCATGATGTTCTAAAAACCATTTTAACAAAAAGAAAACAAGTTTGAAGAAGATGAAGAAGTAGAAGTCGGTTTTTGAAGTAAAATGCACATGCATGGCTTAAATCATTGTTGTGGATCTTCAAGAGATGTATGTTCTTTACCTTAAATTTATTTGTGGCTTGAAAAACCCTTATGAATCTCCATAATTTCGTGGTTAAGAGGCTGTGGTTGTGGTGTTTGGAGAAAAAAAAATTAGAGAGAAGGTAGAGAGAGTTTTCTAGAGAGAGAAAGAAGAGAGATGTGTGTGTGTTGGAGAATGAGAGTGTGAGAGAGAGATATGGGAAGAGAGGGGTCCGAAATTTTGAGTATAATAACCCTTTCTCATTCATTTTGTTTTATAAAATTTAAGTTATTTTATAAAATATCTAAATTTTATATAAAATGTGCACTAAAATCAAGTTTTTATTCATGAAACCTTGATTTTTGACTTATAAATTAAGGATGAATGTTAATGACTTAAATTTTTATTTTCCTTGATTATATTTCCCTGATTTAATTGTTTTTAGATAATATTATAAGTATCATAACTATTTTTATAGAATTCTTGATGTTAAACTTTATAAAATTTAAGTTTTAGGGTTTTTAGGGTTTTTGAGAGTTTGTAAAAATTTGGATATCAAAATAAATAGAATATTTGAGACTTTAAATTATCTTATGGTATTATAACTATTTTATAGTTATAAATAATATTTGTAATTTATTTTTATCGGTTTATTGGCATTCTATGTAGTGATTCCGAGATTCAAGCGAAATTGAGGAATCAAGTATACTAGTCCTAGTCTTCAACTTTGACTTAAGTTTCTATGAGACTTTGACCTAATTTCTACTTCTAGGTCAAGTGCATGATGTGTGTATATGATTCATGAAAAGGTGTTCGAGTCAAAGAGTGACCCGAATATGGATAGCCTCTACAGTTAAGTAGTTGTAGAATTCACATATCAATGTGAAATCTAAGTACATTATCCATTGTTTCTAGTTGCTTCCAAGTTTCTAGTAGGTTATAACTGAGCTTCTAGTCACTAAGTCCAGTATGTGTCGTGCGTATATGTGCAACTAAGTTTATTCAAATCTAGAACTGACTCGAATTTTGACGGTTGTCACATTCTCCCCCGGTTGAATGAATTTCGCCCCGAAATTCAATTCGTGACGTATTCTATTAGAACTCAGTCGAATACAATTATATAGTTGGAGAGGTGGTGACTTGCAATGTTCTTTGATTATTTCGGGTTTGTTTCCTCAAGGGAAAAGCCCAATTCTTTAGCTATAGTCAAATTAATGTTTCCTTAATTCGAGTTCTACAATTTAGATTGCGAGAAATTAGGATCATGGAAATCATGATCAAAACATGGCGACCTAGTCGAAAAAAGATCATCTAGTTAGATATTATCTGAATTAAGAGAGCTATAAGTTTTGCTGAAGCACTAACTGCACTGAGCGATAAATCCGCATTGATCCTTAAGTTGTGTTCTAAATTAACACTACGTGTAAATTCGCCGCTTAATAAAGAAGAGATTAGGAACAATTTGTTCACTTCTGGGTTGGCTATTACATCTGGAAAAGATATATTCTGAAATAAGAAGGGGTAGCACGAATGAAAAAGGGGCGATCGAGGGTAAGTTCCTAAAGATACGCACTAAGGGTAAGCAACGAAGTTTTGGTACCTCTCGAATGTAAAGGCTATTTAAGTGTCGTCTATAAAATAAGTTACGAAACGATCGAGGATTTCTGAAGCAATATTTACTACCACGGTTACTCTTACTACAATAAAACAATATTCGAAGAATATATATATTTAGAGAGTTATTGTCGCAAATGGAGGCGATGCAAGTTTATGATAACTTAAATCACCTTGTCTAGATAACAATTTGAGTGATTAGAAATGATAAGTAATCTCACTATTATCAAAATGTTTAATAATTCTAAGATAATGAAGATACATGTGTGGCGATCAAACGAAGTAGTAAAATAATAAAAATATAAATTAAAGTTAAATGTTTAAGTCGTCATTAAGGGAATTTTTTTTTATTGAAATTATTGATATTACGCTATTTGAAAAATTGACTAATTGTCTAAGTTAGGACAAATCTAAGTTTACGAGGAGCCAAAATACTTATGAAAACAAGCTTGAGAGTTTAGGAACTCACTGAAAATTGCAAAGTAAATTACTATTTTAAGAAAGGTGTAAAAATGTCAATCTTCAAAATAGGGCATTCATAGTTTAGTGTTTCTACAAAAACAATCATTTAGAGTATAGATAATCGTAAAATTCAAAACTTTTGATGTATTTAAAGAAAAGAAGAAACATAAGGATACATATCCTCCACATATATTTTTCGGATATAGAAAAATTATAAGCATAAAGGTATTCATTTTGTGTATTACTTATAACGAAAAATACAATGAAACTTTCATTTTAAATCAAGTTTCCAAATTTAGAATGAAAGAGCAAATGTAAATAAGGATTACTTGTTTATTGTAGATTTCAAAATAAAAACAAGATGTATATGGAAAAAGGCATAATTGAATATATCAAAGTTGACTAAATCGAAATTATGACTCACAACTATCCACGTATTAATCGCTCAAAACGAAGGGGTAGACTTCTAGTCTATATGTGTACGAACATGGTACCAAGAGAAGAAAAATAGATAGAAACAAAGTTAGACAATGTATTATGTTAATATTATGGCGTGCGAAATCTAAAATCAGAAGGAGAGCGAGAAATAAAGTTTGGGGGAAAGAAAAAGGAAGGTAGCAGCGACAATGATTGTTATTGTTAAAATTATAAGAACAATACCTATAGGTAGATTTAAAACCACGTTGAGATATATTTCAAACTTCAATATTTGATGTATATTGATGACTAAATAGAAATGTAGAAGTTCTAAAGTGTTTTCTAAGTTTTGCTAAAAATCCACGAGTTATCTATTAAGTTAAACTTCATTTGTGAAAAAGAAGAAACACTAAAACTTGTAATTGAATATCTGACAGTTTTGACCTTTTTGACTGGGGTCTAACAATGGTTAAAACGGATAAGGTAAATACTTAACATATTTAGATGAATAATTGTGCATTGTCAAAAGTACGTCGCTGGAAGTTTAAAAGTGAACACTAAGTTTTGCAATGCTGTAAGTTTTATAAACACGGATTATAAAACTAATTTGAAATAAAATAAACAAATGATGTGTGTTGGAAATTTATGAATTAGAGATATCTTAGAAACATGTGTGAAGTAGAAAGTTGTGAAAATATCATGTTGGGATTCAAGAAAACACATTTAAGTAAGGTACAATGCCTAAATGAGAAAGTGGTCAAAAGAGTCAAAACAAAAGTGGTTTGAAAGATCCGATGAAGCTTTTACACGTAATATGAACTTCAATGTCATATGTCTATGTTTTATAGCATAGAATTTAAACACTTTTATAAAAGAAAATGTTTCTAAGTTTTTCGAAAACGTGCCAAAATGGTAATCAAGGTTTAAAATGGTTTATATGCCCTTAAAAACACATCTATCCATTGAAATGGATTTGAAATGGATTTGAAATAAAATTGAAATTGCAAGGTTAAAACCAATAATGGTTAAATTGAGTTTTGAAGAAAAGTGTTAAGTTAAAGCAAGTTGTCAAAAGATTTTTTTTTAGCGAGAATATTGCTTACATTGTTAAGAAATGTCTACTAAGTTGATTGTAGTGGTTATAAAATATTTTATTGATGATAAATAAAACCGATGAAGCGAAATAATTTTTCGATTGAAGATTAAGAAGTAAGGAATAAGTATATTAGTGTAGCTGATCGTACCTAAATACTAAGGCGAGTATAAGACGAGTACCGATGTCTTTTTCCCTAAGGTAAAGGGCAAGAAAATTGTTTGAAAAACGTTTTATGGTGTCAATGCAACTTCGTGGCCTTTTATAGAGGTCAAAGGGATATCCTATGTTAAGTTTTAACCTGAAGGTGGAAACAACCTAAAGCTAAATCGTAGCGTAGTAATAAGGTCTCACATATGCGTTAAACCTCCGTGTCTCCTCGTGAGTCGAATTGGGAATGCTCTCCAATGATATCCAAGTGGCTACTTAGAAACGACTCATCTACCTCCTTACGCGATGCTCCAATTTTCATCCGTGTCGGTATCGGAACGCTTTCCTAGTTGTAACTACAGTACGAAGACGATGAAGAGGTATTGAGGAATAATTGGTATAGGTTTCGACTTAAGATTATTACTTGTGTATATCTAGCTACTAATCTTACATCTAAAGTCAACAGCTACCGAGGAATACTCATTCTCAGTACTAAGTGCATTGCTCCTAGAGTGGCTAGTGATATAACCTAAGTGGTTAACCTAGCACTTGATAAGGGATAAGAATATTTCTAGATAAGACATTGTGGTAAAAGTGCACTTAGTTTCTAAGTGTACCTAGATGAATGCCTATAATATGCAATGCCCGTACGCACACCGAAAAATTTTGTTTTTCAAAAGTTTAAGTTGAAAATTGTTTTGAACATAATTCTACTATAACCGTTTCCAGCCTCACATTAACTTTCCTTAATTAAGCATAGTTGGCCAGGCTATACTTAATTAAAGTCTAATAATGTGTACTCGAATTAGTTATAGGAGTAGTATGTTCAGTATTTAAAAATGTTTTGAAATTTTTTTGGCTATAGTTATGGTTCTCCAAAGGAAAACCGGTATTCTCTATAACCTTCGGCTCTGATACCATTTCCTGTCACACCCCGCTAAAGCGGAAACACAGGGCGTGGCAGTACAAAGGGTTTCATAGCAAAAGTTAAAAGACAACACCAACCATAGTATTAAAAATCATTACAAATTTACAATGGGTTTGAACAACTTTTAAAAGAAATTACAATGTAAATTGAAATACAACACATGCGAATGCTCCTAAAAGTGAAGTGCCCCTAAGTGCCACTTACTCGATGATTCCTGAAAAAGCATGTAAAACGAGCGTCAACTATAAAAATAGTTGGTGAGTACTCACAGATAAACAAAATAATACTGGTTCCATGAATTGAAATCAAAGTTTTGATAAAAGTTTCCAATAATAAAAGTATATTGTTAAAATGAGTAAATAAGTTTGTAAAAACAAAGTTCTTTGTCATCATGAGAGATAAGGTATGTTGCCCAAATAAGATGCAACATTCATATTCTCATGGAAGATAAAGTTCGTTACTCAAACGAGTAAACAAGTTTCATTGCTAAAATGAGCAATCAATTTCGTTGCTACAAGGAGCAAACAATTTCATTGCTAAAACATGTATATAAGTTTTCAGTAATAAAAGTTCGTTGTTGTAATGAGAAACAAAGTTCATTGCTATAATTAATAACAAGTTTATTGCTATAACGAGAAACGAGTTTGTATGTGTATGTGCAAACAATGAGTCTCAACCAAACCTATGACTGAAGCCCTATCAAGATCTATGCTTATCGTTCCATAGATGAATATGGTATCATGCACTCCAGCAATAGGGCGAGTGAGGAGTTGTCAATTCCTAATAGCGCTATCCACAATGACCATTGGCTCAAAGAGTTAATGGTTAGAGATAAGGGAAGGGCCTTAGTACGATAAGTTCTCATGTTCCGTGTTGCATAGACATACATAGAGAGACATAGCAATAAAATATCAATCATGTTTGATACAAATCAATTTAAATACAACATTCAAATAATAGTTTTTCGGGACATGCTTTTCCACCACAAAACATAAAAACTGAAAATAGGGGAGTACGTGAATACTCACAATGCATTTAGATGATGCAAATGGTGCCTTGAACTACGTTCCACGTGTACCACTACCGATTCCTACAATAATGGTATTCGCTAGTGAGTCTCTAATCGAAATCTAACACTAGTATACTTACTAATACAATAGAATTATGTCAATAATGTGTCAAAATTTAATATTGATAAGTTAATAACATTTTTCTGTGGAAATTAAGTTTCAAAGAATCAATTGTTATATAACAATTTAAGTGGAAAATTTCCATTATTGAAATGTTAATATTTAACATTTTAGAGGTGTTCCAATGATTAAATATTCAAAACGAAATCAATTTAGTTCTAAACTTTCCCAAACTTTGTATTTCATTTTTAATTAAAGTCAAACACCTTAAGATAAATTTTCTTGAATTTTTGATTTGTCTAACTATTTTTCACCATTAAATTCCATGAATAATCATAAAATCATGAAAAATAGTAAATTATCATGAAAAAATCTTGTAATTTTTGTGTAACTATTTTACAGTGTACATAATCTTGGAAAAAATATTAATATGTGTTTTCAAAAAGTTTAACACAATTTTTCTGATTTTTGTACATTTAAGTGTATTAAATCTTGGGAAAATAGAAGCAAAATAGCATACAGAAGATAAAAATCATCAAAATTTTTATGTATCATCCTAACATATTATAAGAGTTTCTGGTAAATTTTCATTAATTTTGGATGAGTAAACTATTTTTCCTGTTTTTAGTCCATTATAAACACAAAAATTCAAGAAAAATAGATATACATTTTCAAAAATTCCCAAAATATTTTTCGGAGTCTTAAATATAAGGTACAAGCTGGGAAAAATAAGAAATAATATTTTCACATTCCATAAAGTGGTTTTATGGTTTATTAGAGCTAAATAAAAAGAAAATTAAAAACCATACTAAACAGTAACAAAAATTAATGAAACTTCATGAGAGATGTTTATTAACTTAAAGGGTCATCCACAAATATTTCCAGAATTTATTTACAAGTTTAAGTATTTTATATGCTTTAACACTCTATTTTATTATTATTTTCATGTAAAAATAAAGAAAATATATATTGAGCTGAAAATTTCCAGAATGCAACTTCAAACAATTTAATAACAATGAAAAATTGTTTTCTTATTTTTGATGTCGAAAAACATGCCTAAAGGCTCAAACAATTATAGAGAAAACTTGATTCTTGTGATTTTGGTAAAAATTATTGATGTTACCTTGAGAATTTTTGCAACATGTTCCAAAGGCTTTTGAATCAAGATATTTTTATACCTCTTAATACATGATGTTAAGTGCTCAAATTAATTTTTCCTTGATTTTTAGTGATGAATAAGATCTTTGAACATGCAATACAAAACTAGTATTCACAAAAAGATGCTGATTGAGCAACAGTTTTGTAAAAATTGTTAAAAATCGAAATATTTGAATTTTCCATTGAGGTCAGATGGGTTTGAAAGCTAACCCAAAATATTATATTTCAGAAAAAGAATCCCGAATTTTGGTTAAGAAATGAGTGAGATATGACAGTTTAAAGTCAGGTAAAGAAATCTGGCAGATTGCATGCATGGTATTGGTTAGAAAAATGAGTTTTCATCATTTCTTTGAGTAAATCTTTTGAAATATTTTAAAAGATATCATGATAAACTTATATTCTAGTCATGTTCCAGAGATCAAAAGATTAAAACTTATCAAAATGTATACATTCATTTATGAACAAAATTTTGTTTCTCAAAAACTCTTAACTTGAGTTTGATGTTTTAATCCTTAAAATCGATTTTTGCACTAAGATCATGAACATGCAACCTTGTTTATCATACATGCATGGTGTTAAAACACATCCATGATGTTCTAAAAACCATTTTAACAAAAAGAAAACAAGTTTGAAGAAGATGAAGAAGTAGAAGTCGGTTTTTGAAGTAAAATGCACATGCATGGCTTAAATCATTGTTGTGGATCTTCAAGAGATGTATGTTCTTTACCTTAAATTTATTTGTGGCTTTAAAAACCCTTATGAATCTCCATAATTTCGTGGTTAAGAGGTTGTTGTTGTGGTGTTTGGAGAAAAAAAAATTAGAGAGAAGGTAGAGAGAGTTTTCTAGAGAGAGAAAGAAGAGAGATATGTGTGTGTTGGAGAATGAGAGTGTGAGAGAGAGATATGGGAAGAGAGGGGTCTGAAATTTTGAGTATAATAACCCTTTCTCATTCATTTTGTTTTATAAAATTTAAGTTATTTTATAAAATATCTAAATTTTATATAAAATGTGCACTAAAATCAAGTTTTTATTCATGAAACCTTGATTTTTGACTTATAAATTAAGGATGAATGTTAATGACTTAAATTTTTATTTTCCTTGATTATATTTCCCAGAATTTAATTGTTTTAAGATAATATTATAAGTTTCATAACTATTTTTATAGAATTCTTGATGTTAAACTTTATAAAATTTAAGTTTTAGGGTTTTTAGGGTTTTTGAGAGTTTGTAAAAATTTGGATATCAAAATAAATAGAATATTTGAGACTTTAAATTATCTTATGGTATTATAACTCTTTTATAGTTATAAATAATGTTTGTAATTTATTTTTATCGGTTTATTGGCATTCTATGTAGTGATTCCGAGATTCAAGCGAAATTGAGGAATCAAGTATACTAGTCCTAGTCTTCAACTTTGACTTCAGTTTCTATGAGACTTTGACCTAATTTCTACTTCTAGGTCAAGTGCATGATGTGTGTATATGATTCATGAAAAGGTGTTCGAGTCAAAGAGTGACCCGAATATGGATAGCCTCTACAGTTAAGTAGTTGTAGAATTCACATATCAATGTGAAATCTAAGTACATTATCCATTGTTTCTAGTTGCTTCCAAGTTTCTAGTAGGTTATAACTGAGCTTCTAGTCACTAAGTCCAGTATGTGTCGTGCGTATATGTGCAACTAAGTTTATTCAAATCTAGAACCGACTCGAATTTTGACGGTTGTCACATTCTCCCCCGGTTGAAAGAATTTCGCCCCGAAATTCAATTCGTGACGTATTCTATTAGAACTCAGTCGAATACAATTATATAGTTGGAGAGGTGGTGACTTGCAATGTTCTTTGATTATTTCGGGTTTGTTTCCTCAAGGGAAAAGCCCAATTCTTTAGCTATAGTCAAATTAATGTTTCCTTAATTCGAGTTCTACAATTTAGATTGCGAGAAATTAGGATCATGGAAATCATGATCAAAACATGGCGACCTAGTCGAAAAAGATCATCTAGTTAGATATTATCTGAATTAAGAGAGCTATAAGTTTTGCTGAAGCACTAACTGCACTGAGCGTTAAATCCGCATTGATCCTTAAGTCGTGTTCTAAATTAACACCACGTGTAAATTCGCCGCTTAATAAAGAAGAGATTAGGAACAATTTGTTCACTTCCGGGTTGGCTATTACATCTGGAAAAGATATATTCTGAAATAAGAAGGGGTAGCACGAATGAAAAAGTAGCGATCGAGGGTAAGTTCCTAAAGATACGCACTAAGGGTAAGCAACGAAGTTTTGGTACCTCTCGAATGTAAAGGCTATTTAAGTGTCGTCTATAAAATAAGTTACGAAACGATCGAGGATTTCTGAAGCAATATTTACTACCACGGTTACTCTTACTACAATAAAACAATATTCGAAGAATATATATATTTAGAGAGTTATTGTCGCAAATGGAGGCGATGCAAGTTTATGATAACTTAAATCACCTTGTCTAGATAACAATTTGAGTGATTAGAAATGATAAGTAATCTCACTATTATCAAAATGTTTAATAATTCTAAGATAATGAAGATACATGAGTGGCGATCAAACGAAGTAGTAAAATAATAAAAATATAAATTAAAGTTAAATGTTTAAGTCGTCATTAAGGGAATTTTTTTTATTGAAATTATTGATATTACGCTATTTGAAAATTTGACTAATTGTCTAAGTCAGGACAAATCTAAGTTTACGAGGAGTCAAAATACTTATGAAAACAAGCTTGAGAGTTTAGGAACTCAATGAAAATTGCAAAGTAAATTACTATTTTAAGAAAGGTGTAAAAATGTCAATCTTCAAAATAGGGCATTCATAGTTTAGTGTTTCTACAAAAACAATCATTTAGAGTATAGATAATCGTAAAATTCAAAACTTTTGATATATTTAAAGAAAAGAAGAAACATAAGGATACATATCCTCCACATATATTTTTCGGATATAGAAAAATTATAAGCATAAAGGTATTCATTTTGTGTATTACTTATAACGAAAAATACAATGAAACTTTCATTTTAAATCAAGTTTCCAAATTTAGAATGAAAGAGCAAATGTAAATAAGGATTACTTGTTTATTGTAGATTTCAAAATAAAAACAAGATGTATATGGAAAAAGGCATAATTGAATATATCAAAGTTGACTAAATCGAAATTATGACTCACAACTATCCACGCATTAATCGCTCAAAACGAAGGGGTAGACTTCTAGTCTATATGTGTACGAACATGGTACCAAGAGAAGCAAAATAGATAGAAACAAAGTTAGACAATGTATTATGTTAATATTATGGCGTGCGAGATCTAAAATCAGAAGGAGAGCGAGAAATAAAGTTTGGGGGAAAGAAAAAGGAAGGTAGCAGCGACAATGATTGTTATTGTTAAAATTATAAGAACAATACCTATAGGTAGATTTAAAACCACGTTGAGATATATTTCAAACGTCAATATTTGATGTATATTGATGACTAAATAGAAATGTAGAAGTTCTAAAGTGTTTTCTAAGTTTTGCTAAAAATCCACGAGTTATCTATTAAGTTAAACTCCATTTGTGAAAAAGAAGAAACACTAAAACTTGTAATTGAAAATCTGACAGTTTTGACCTTTTTGACTGGGGTCCAACAATGGTTAAAACGGATAAGGTAAATACTTAACATATTTAGATGAATAATTGTGCATTGTCAAAAGTACACCGCTGAAAGTTTAAAAGTGAACACTAAGTTTTGCAATGTTGTAAGTTTTATAAACACGGATTATAAAACTAATTTGAAATAAAATAAACAAATGATGTGTGTTGGAAATTTAGGAATTAGAGATATCTTAGAAACATGTGTGAAGTAGAAAGTTGTGAAAATATCATGTTGGGATTCAAGAAAACACATTTAAGTAAGGTACAATGCCTAAATGAGAAAGTGGTCAAAAGAGTCAAAGCAAAAGTGGTTTGAAAGATCCGATGAAGCTTTTACACGTAATATGAACTTCAATGTCATATGTCTATGTTTTATAGCATAGAATTTAAACACTTTTATAAAAGAAAATGTTTCTAAGTTTTTCGAAAACGTGCCAAAATGGTAATCAAGGTTTAAAATGGTTTATATGCCCTTAAAAACACATCTATCTATTGAAATGGATTTGAAATGGATTTGAAATAAAATTGAAATTGCAAGGTTAAAACCAATAATGGTTAAATTTAGTTTTGATGAAAAGTGTTAAGTTAAAGCAAGTTGTCAAAAGATTTTTTTTTTTAGCGAGAATATTGCTTACATTGTTAAGAAATGTCTACTAAGTTGATTGTAGTGGTTATAAAATATTTTATTGATGATAAATAAAACCGATGAAGCGAAATAATTTTTCGATTGAAGATTAAGAAGTAAGGAATAAGTATATTAGTGTAGCTGATCGTACCTAAATACTAAGGCGAGTATAAGACGAGTACCGATGTCTTTTTCCCTAAGATAAAGGGCAAGAAAATTGTTTGAAAAACGTTTTATGGTGTCAATGCAACTTCGTGGCCTTTTATAGAGGTCAAAGGGATATCCTATGTTAAGTTTTAACCTGAAGGTGGAAACAACCTAAAGCTAAATCGTAGCGTAGTAATAAGGTCTCACATATGCGTTAAACCTCCGTGTCTCCTCGTGAGTCGAATTGGGAATGCTCTCCAATGATATCCAAGTGGCTACTTAGAAACGACTCATCTACCTCCTTACGCGATGCTCCAATTTTCATCCGTGTCGGTATCGGAACGCTTTCCTAGTTGTAACTACAGTACGAAGACGATGAAGAGGTATTGAGGAATAATTGGTATAGGTTTCGACTTAAGATTATTACTTGTGTATATCTAGCTACTAATCTTACATCTAAAGTCAACAGCTACCGAGGAATACTCATTCTCAGTACTAAGTGCATTGCTCCTAGAGTGGCTAGTGATATAACCTAAGTGGTTAACCTAGCACTTGATAAGGGATAAGAATATTTCTAGATAAGACATTGTGGTAAAAGTGCACTTAGTTTCTAAGTGTACCTAGATGAATGCCTATAATATGCAATGCCCGTACGCACACCGAAAAATTTTGTTTTTCAAAAGTTTAAGTTGAAAATTGTTTTGAACATAATTCTACTATAACCGTTTCCAGCCTCACATTAACTTTCCTTAATTAAGCATAGTTGGCCAGGCTATACTTAATTAAAGTCTAATAATGTGTACTCGAATTAGTTATAGGAGTAGTATGTTCAGTATTTAAAAATGTTTTGAAATTTTTTTGGCTATAGTTATGGTTCTCCAAAGGAAAACCGGTATTCTCTATAACCTTCGGCTCTGATACCATTTCCTGTCACACCCCGCTAAAGCGGAAACACAGGGCGTGGCAGTACAAAGGGTTTCATAGCAAAAGTTAAAAGACAACACCAACCATAGTATTAAAAATCATTACAAATTTACAATGGGTTTGAACAACTTTTAAAAGAAATTACAATGTAAATTGAAATACAACACATGCGAATGCTCCTAAAAGTGAAGTGCCCCTAAGTGCCACTTACTCGATGATTCCTGAAAAAGCATGTAAAACGAGCGTCAACTATAAAAATAGTTGGTGAGTACTCACAGATAAACAAAATAATACTGGTTCCATGAATTGAAATCAAAGTTTTGATAAAAGTTTCCAATAATAAAAGTATATTGTTAAAATGAGTAAATAAGTTTGTAAAAACAAAGTTCTTTGTCATCATGAGAGATAAGGTATGTTGCCCAAATAAGATGCAACATTCATATTCTCATGGAAGATAAAGTTCGTTACTCAAACGAGTAAACAAGTTTCATTGCTAAAATGAGCAATCAATTTCGTTGCTACAAGGAGCAAACAATTTCATTGCTAAAACATGTATATAAGTTTTCAGTAATAAAAGTTCGTTGTTGTAATGAGAAACAAAGTTCATTGCTATAATTAATAACAAGTTTATTGCTATAACGAGAAACGAGTTTGTATGTGTACGTGCAAACAATGAGTCTCAACCAAACCTATGACTGAAGCCCTATCAAGATCTATGCTTATCGTTCCATAGATGAATATGGTATCATGCACTCCAGCAATAGGGCGAGTGAGGAGTTGTCAATTCCTAATAGCGCTATCCACAATGACCATTGGCTCAAAGAGTTAATGGTTAGAGATAAGGGAAGGGCCTTAGTACGATAAGTTCTCATGTTCCGTGTTGCATAGACATACATAGAGAGACATAGCAATAAAATATCAATCATGTTTGATACAAATCAATTTAAATACAACATTCAAATAATAGTTTTTCGGGACATGCTTTTCCACCCCAAAACATAAAAACTGAAAATAGGGGAGTACGTGAATACTCACAATGCATTTAGATGATGCAAATGGTGCCTTGAACTACGTTCCACGTGTACCACTACCGATTCCTACAATAATGGTATTCGCTAGTGAGTCTCTAATCGAAATCTAACACTAGTATACTTACTAATACAATAGATATATGCCAATAATGTGTCAAAATTTAATATTGATAAGTTACAAACATTTTTCTATGGAAATTAAGTTTCAAAGAATCAATTGTTATATAACAATTTAAGTGGAAAATTTCCATTATTGAAATGTTAATATTTAACATTTTAGAGGTGTTCCAATGATTAAATATTCAAAACGAAATCAATTTAGTTCTAAACTTTCCCAAACTTTGTATTTCATTTTTAATTGAAGTCAAACACCTTAAGATAAATTTTCTTGAATTTTTGATTTGTCTAACTATTTTTCACCATTAAATTCCATGAATAATCATAAAATCATGGAAAAATAGTAAATTATCATGAAAAATTCTTGTAATTTTTGTGTAACTATTTTACAGTCTACATAATCTAGGAAAAATATTAATATGTGTTTTCAAAAAGTTTAACACAATTTTTCTGATTTTTGTACATTTAAGTGTATTAAATCTTGGGAAAATAGAAGCAAAATAGCATACAGAAGATAAAAATCATCAAAATTTTTATGTATCATCCTAACATATTATAAGAGTTTCTGGTAAATTTTCATGAATTTTGGATGAGTAAAACTATTTTTCCTGTTTTTAGTCCATTATAAACACAAAAATTCAAGAAAAATAGATATACATTTTCAAAAATTCCCAAAATATTTTTAGGAGTCTTAAATATAAGGTACACGCTGCGAAAAATAAGAAATAATATTTTCACATTCCATAAAGTAGTTTTATGATTTATTAGAGCTAAATAAAAAGAAAATTAAAAACCATACTAAACAGTAACAAAAATCGGTGAAACATCATGAGAGATGCTTATTAACTTAAAGGGTCATCCACAAATATTTCCAGAATTTATTTACAAGTTTAAGTATTTTATATGCTTTAACACTCTATTTTATTATTATTTTCATGTAAAAATAAAGAAAATATATATTGAGCTGAAAATTTCCAGAATGCAACTTCAAACAATTTAATAACAATGAAAAATTGTTTTCTTATTTTTGATGTCGAAAAACATGCCTAAAGGCTCAAACAATTATAGAGAAAACTTGATTCTTGTGATTTTGGTAAAACTTATTGATGTTACCTTGAGAATTTTTGCAACATGTTCCAAAGGCTTTTGAATCAAGATATTTTTATACCTCTTAATACATGATGTTAAGTGCTCAAATTAATTTTTCCTTGATTTTTAGTGATGAATAAGATCTTTGAACATGCAATACAAAACTAGTATTCACAAAAAGGTACTGATTGAGCAACAGTTTTGTAAAAATTGTTAAAAATCGAAATAGTTGAATTTTCCAGTGAGGTCAGATGGGTTTGAAAGCTAACTCAAAATATTATATTTCAAAAAAAGAATCCCGAATTTTTGTTAAGAAATGAGTGAGATATGACAGTTTAAAGTCAGGTAAAAAAATCTGGCAGATTGCATGCATGGTGATTGGTTAGAAAAATGAGTTTTCATCATTTCTTTGAGTAAATCTTTTGAAATATTTTAAAAGATATCATGATAAACTTATATTCTAGTCATGTTTCCAGAGATCAAAAGATTAAAACTTATCAAAATGTATACATTCCTTTATGAACAAAATTTTGTTTCTCAAAAACTCTTAACTTGAGTTTGATGTTTTAATCCTTAAAATCGATTTTTGCACTAAGATCATGAACATGCAACCTTGTTTATCATACATGCATGGTGTTAAAACACATCCATGATGTTCTAAAACCCATTTGAACAAAAAGAAAACAAGTTTGAAGAAGATGAAGAAGTAGAAGTCGGTTTTTGAAGTAAAATGCACATGCATGGCTTAAATCATTGTTGTGGATCTTCAAGAGATGTATGTTCTTTACCTTAAATTTATTTGTGGCTTGAAAAACCCTTATGAATCTCCATAATTTCGTGGTTAAGAGGCTGTGGTTGTGGTGTTTGGAGAAAAAAAAAATTAGAGAGAAGGTAGAGAGAGTTTTCTAGAGAGAAAGAAGAGAGATGTGTGTGTGTTGGAGAATGAGAGTGTGAGAGAGAGATATGGGAAGAGAGGGGTCCGAAATTTTGAGTATAATAACCCTTTCTCATTCATTTTGTTTTATAAAATTTAAGTTATTTTATAAAATATCTAAATTTTATATAAAATGTGCACTAAAATCAAGTTTTTATTCATGAAACCTTGATTTTTGACTTATAAATTAAGGATGAATGTTAATGACTTAAATTTTTATTTTCCTTGATTATATTTCCCTGAATTTAATTGTTTTAAGATAATATTATAAGTATCATAACTATTTTTATAGAATTCTTGATGTTAAACTTTATAAAATTTAAGTTTTAGGGTTTTTAGGGTTTTTGAGAGTTTGTAAAAATTTGGATATCAAAATAAATAGAATATTTGAGACTTTAAATTATCTTATGGTATTATAACTCTTTTATAGTTATAAATAATGTTTGTAATTTATTTTTATCGGTTTATTGGCATTCTATGTAGTGATTCCGAGATTCAAGCGAAATTGAGGAATCAAGTATACTAGTCCTAGTCTTCAACTTTGACTTAAGTTTCTATGAGACTTTGACCTAATTTCTACTTCTAGGTCAAGTGCATGATGTGTGTATATGATTCATGAAAAGGTGTTCGAGTCTAAGAGTGACCCGAATATGGATAGCCTCTATAGTTAAGTAGTTGTAGAATTCACATATCAATGTGAAATCTAAGTACATTATCCATTGTTTCTAGTTGCTTCCAAGTTTCTAGTAGGTTATAACTGAGCTTCTAGTCACTAAGTCCAGTATGTGTCGTGCGTATATGTGCAACTAAGTTTATTCAAATCTAGAACCGACTCGAATTTTGACGGTTGTCACACTGTGTATTCTAGTATACTTGAATCATTAATTATTGTTCTATGTATAAATTATACTTATTATAATTTATATGTACTTTCTGAATGTGTATTTAACCATGTTTGCATGTAATCCCTTGCTCAACATGTTACAAAGGTAGTTAAACTGATGAAATAACTATTATATTTATATACATATACAATTTTATATATATGTAAAATTTAAACGGCACTCGAACAAATAACCGGTACTATAAGCCCACATCCAAACAAGGAAAAGGACCCAGAATGAGTTATCAGTCCTAAGTCTTTTAAATCTTATATATATATATATATATATATATATATATATATATATATATATATATATATATACAAACATGAATTTTGGGGAAAAATATAAGATGATAAAAGAATTTAATGTTTTAAGTATTTTTAATGATTTAATGTCGTTTTATCATGATTTGAAATCATGATTTTATAACACAAAGTTCTTGTGTTATGCTTGTATTCCCCCCCTTAAAACAATAGAAATTATGAAAATACGAGGGTATGAAGTCACTTTGATAAGCGGTGATTGTTTCGTTTCCCGGAAATAGTTTATTTGACGAGAAACCGGCTCAAACCGGGCAGAGTTTCGACTGGAGAGAGGATAACTTCTCGAGAATTCCGGGGCTCTGGGGCTTGCTTCGGGCTTTAGACATGATATCGGGGCCTTGGGGGGTCGTGAGAAAGTCTAGGGGGTGAAAATGTGAATTTGGGTGAATTTTGGGGTGAAAAACTCCTTCCATCCAAGAAGGCTTGCACCCTTTATATAGGGGTGCGAGGGTGCGGTCCGAAGGTGACAGCTGGCGAAGGCGCGGAGTCAGCAGCTACGTGGCAGTCAGCAGCGAGGCCACGTGCGAAGTCTAAGGCGGTGGAGATTTCACACCCGGTGCGAGGCACGTGCTTCGGACAGGTGGGGTCTTCTAAGTGGACCGGACTTCGGTCCAATGGGGAAAGAGGGTGACGACTTCGGACCTATCAGGAGATGCCACGCGAGGCTGCGGTCCAATGAGAAGCGAACACGTGGAGGCTGCATGCGAAGGCTGACGTGTCCGAAGCCAGCTATGCGAATTTGCCCGGTTTTCAAGATTTTCTTGATTCTCGTGCCAAAAACTTGCGAAAATCATAACTTTCGTATACGAGCTCCGTTTTTGGCGTTCTTTATATGCACGCATAGGTAAAATTATACTCTACGACTTTCGTTTAGACTTCGTCCGCTGATTTTGACTTTATTTTTAATATTATTATTTTTAACAGACCGGGACAAGAAATCCGTTAAAAATTCATAGCTTCTTCATCCAACGTCCGTTTTCGTCTGTCTTTTTACCGTTGTGCTACTTTTGATGAGACCTTCGATTCTCGTTTAAGTTGCATCGGCTAAATATCGATTGATTTATATTTCGAATTTTTAGCTGTCTACTGCTAATCCGAAACTTCGAAAAATCATAACTTCCTCATACGAAGTAAGATTTTGACGTTCTTTTTATGAACGTTCTCGGTTTAACGTATTCTACAACTTTCATTTGGATTGTTAAGGCTAAAAAGTATTTTATCGAAAATTCACTTTTTACACTGAAGAGTGTCTTGCCGGTTTTATCGCGGATTTTCGATTGGTCATAACTTCTTCGTTATAACTCGGATTTCAGTGTTCTTTATGTTTTTGGAAACCTCGTTACAAACTCTACCACTTGGTTCATCCCAATTACGATTATTGATCAATTTATTTTTGACCAAAATTTGACTGTTGTCACACTTAGCAACAGGGCGGGAGTTCGGTATTTAAGATAGTTGGCAGCCAAGTTGGAACCAGGGAGGTCTCGGCTGCTTTGGAAAGCAACTAGGAGGCGGTGTGATGTTTTGAGCAGTAGTAGTGGTTTGGGATTCTTATTATGTGGGGTAGTTTGTCGATTGGGAAATGCTTATCCTCTTGCAGTGGGATTAAATAATCCCAGATTAATTGATCTGACCCTGTTGCATAGCTCTCCTTTGAGTCTAAACGTTGCAAGGATGGATCTTCTACTCGAAGGATAATCTGAGCCATGTGTTAAGTATGGGTGTGCTGCATCTGGTTATGGTCAGTGAATTCATTACGTTGGTAGCATCGAGATGATCAGGGTTGTAAGTGTTATGTTTGGTCTGTTACTCGTTGAGAATTTGACATGGAATTGTAATAAGTGTGGGTGGTCTGTCGGCGAGTCAGACCAATGTAGATTCCTTGTTTCGGAAATGGTAGTACAGGTTTCTTTCGGGGGCTTAGGGTTTATGTTTCTTCGGGATGGAAGTTCGGTTTGGGTCTGGTTGTCTTGGCAAGGTCCTTTTATGCGCATAATTTTTGGTTGCGTTCCTCAACTTATTTGTTTTCATACGAGTGTTAGTAAGGAGCGATTTTGAGGACGAAATCTAATTTAAGTGGGGGAGAGTTGTAACACTCGGTTTCAGATTTTCTTCTTTATTCAGGGTTGCAGCCCAATCTTCTGTGGTTATGAAGCTTAGGGCATTGGGAAAGGAAGAATTTGGCCCTTCTTGGGGGTGGGTGTTATTGTCTAAGTGATCCAAGTGTTCGATTGTGTCTTCGGAGGTCAAGGGTATAACCGTAATTTGATATTTCAGTCTTTTATGGATTTTGGGTTTTTTTTACAGGAGGTTTAAAGGCTTAGGAGTATTGTGAGAAGCGTAGGGCTTCTCGCCACCTTTCCGTGGATATAAGGTTCGTTGGAAACAGACCTAAGATGAGGAAGTTATGACATTTTTGAAGATATTGACAGAATTGGCCCCTAATGGAAATAGTTGAGAAATCGGTCCCATGCATGCGAGGAAGGAATATGTGTGCCTGGGTGAGTATGCCCAGCGTAAGTTGCCGGTACGCACAATGTAAGTTAGAAAAGTGGACGCGGGTGTTTGGAGCTGTACGCCTAGCGTACAGATATTACGCCCAACGTAATGAGCTGGATCCTAAAACCCTAAATTTTAGGGTTGGGTCACTATTTAAACACATTAAGTCCCAGGTGTTAGCCTCTCTTTCATCCTCCATTGTCCAAAAAACCTAATCTCGTACCCTAGCCTCTTACAAGAGTGTTGTGAGCTCTTTATGTGCATCTTTGGTGGGTTTTGGAGAATATTCAAGAGTGAAAGCTTTGTGCAAGGTGATGGTTCAAGGGTAGGCTTATGGATCTCAACTCTTTGCTCCATTTCTAGCTCATTAAAGGTAAAAAGTTCTAACCATACTCATTAGAAGATGAGATTTAGGATTATGTGAGTTTTGGTCCCATTTTTTACCTCATGGGTGAGATCTAGTGGTTGGACACCACTCCAGGAGCTTTGAGTTGCTACTCTTAGTATTTTTGAGGTTATAAGTTCATAAAGTTGCCACATTTAAGGTTAAAAATCATCCATGCATTAGTTGTTGTCCATCCATTGAAAATAGAGTGTTGTTTCTTGAGGTTGGGTCCTTTTTGGGACATGCAAAGTCCCCACGTTTGTGACTTTATGGTTCCAGATGTTGGTTAAGAGTCGGGCCTAATATTTGGACTTCTGGTCCTAAGCAATAAGGTTGAATGGATTTGTTTATCTGAATAGTGTCGTACGCAGGGCGTACATTATGGTACGCTGAGCGTACGCCCGAGTCAATCCGTTTCCCAGCCAGCCAGCCCGGTACGCGAGGCGTACTTGGGTTACGCCAATCGTAAGTCGTTCAGTGCGAATTTGGGCTTCTTTCCAATTTTGGGCTTAAAGGATTTGTTCATGGGCTGGGCTTATTTATATTTCTGGGCTCGTTTATGTTTGAGGGTTTGATTGAGATCTGGTGTTGTTATTGGAGTTGCCTTGTTGGATTTAGGATTGTGGTTTTAGGCCTTAGTGGATTCGGCTTGAGTGTCGTGGTGTTTTGGGCTTTTTATTACAGCCTTTTTGGACCATCCTAGATCAACTATTGAATTAAGGGAATTATTGGGCTTAGGATAAGGCCCATATGGGGGTTCGCCCTAATTTTGAAAATTGGGCCATTAGTGGGCTTTTATGGATCTTGTAGTTTTTGGCTTCTTCGGTTTTGGGCTTGGGCCTTAGTTGTGAGTCTAGTTGGGCCAAAGGTAAAATGGTTATTTTACCTTAAGTATGGATTATGGATCATAGTTTGGAACCCAATTTCTAATTGGGTGTTATTTTGGCATTGATAGGTGTAACGCCCGTAGATCCGGGCTAGTCAATTTAGAGACGATAAGCATCAAAAATGACTTTTTGATGGAAGATTATTTAGAAGGAGTAATCTTAACTAAGTTGTAGTATATGTTACAAGGATTCCGTACATATAAAGAACGCCGAAATCCGATTTATAACGAAGAAGTTATGACCTGTCGAAGTTTCGCGACAGAACCGACACGACACAGCGCGATGTAAATAGTGAATTTACGATAGAGCGATATTTAGCCTTAGTGGTCTAAACAAAATTCATAGAGTTCATTAAACCGAGAGCGTGCATGAAAAGAACGTCCAAATCTGACTTCGTATGAGGAAGTTATGATTTTTCTAAGTTTCGACTTAGCGGTATACAGCCCAAATCTCGAAATTGAGATCGAGTGATATTTGGCCGAAACAATCTAAACGAGAATCGAAGATCTCGTCGTTAGTAGTCCAACGGTAAAAAGAAAGACAAAAACGGACGTCGAATGAAGAAGTTATGATTTTATAACGGAGTTTGCCTGTCCCGGCCTACTAAAAATAATATAATAAAAATAAATTCAAAATTAGCCGACAGAATGTAAATGAAAGTTGTAGATCATCGTCTCACCTACGTGTGGATATAAAGAACGTTGAATACGGAGCTCGTATGCGAAAGTTATGAATTTTTGAAGTTCGAGGCACGCATACCAAAGCTTATCCGAAGAGTACGCCCAGTGTAACCGAAGTACGCCCAGCGTACTACTTGTAGATGCATTACGCCCAGCGTAATTAGGATTTACGCCCAGCGTAAATCGGGGTTTCAGCCCCTATAAATAGAAGTCGTGGGCTGCCGAATTTGGTTGCTCATTTCTTTCTCTCTCACTCGTTTACCTCGTTTTACGTGCAAGCTTTACCCCCGAAGCCCCGGTATCATTCCCGACACCCGAAGCAAGTCCCAAAGCCCTGAGGATCCCGAGAAGTAAAGTTTCCGAGCCGAGACTCTGCCCGCGTAAAGCCCGGTTTTGGAGAAAACGTCCCGGTTTTATCGGAAAAGATTATTTTAATAGACGAGGTGCTGTCCGATCATCGTCTTATCAAGTGAGTATAGTTACTTTCTTCTAACACATAAATATGAAGTACTTACTATGAAATATGTGCTATGTGTTTATATATTGTTTGTTTATTTGAGATGGGTGTGGTATGAATGTTTTATATAGGTTTTAAATAAGTTAAACTGTATATGCATTTTATATCTACGAATATGTTGGCTAAAACATGGGTAGATAAAATGATGAGGTATGAAAGATAATTAAGAATAATATTGGCAGATGCACCAAATAGAGAATCTCGAAATACTAGCAGATGCGCCTAAGAATAAAATTGGCAGATGCACCAAATAGTGAATGTCGTAATCCTGGCAAATGCGCTTAAAGGATAATGTCAGCAGATACGCCTAATAGTGTATGTCGTAATCCAGGCGGTGGCGCCTAATAGTGTATGTTGCAATCCAGGCAGTGGCGCCTAATAGTGTATGTTGTAATCCAGGCAGTGGCGCCTAATAGTGTATGTCGTAATCCAGGCAGTGGCGCCTAATAGTGTATGTCGTAATCCAGGCAGTGGCGCCTAATAGTGTATGTTGAAATCCAGGCAGTGGCGCCTAATAGTGTATGTTGTAATCCAGGCAGTGGCGCCTAATAGTATATGTCGTAATCCAGGCAGTCTCGCCTAATAGTGTATGTCGTAATCCAGGCAGTGGCGCCTAATAGTGTATGTCGTAATCCAAGCAGTGGCGTCTAATAGTGTATGTCGTAATCCAGGCAGTGGCCCCTAATAGTGAATGTCGTAATCCTGGCAGAGGCGCTTAAAGGATAAAGTGATGGGTTTTGAGCATTCTAACACTTCCTAAGTGTACATGCAACCCTAATAACCTTGAATCTATGTTTTCTCTATATACATGCAAATTTCTTTTCAAGGTTATTTCCTAACTAGCATGGCATGGGGATTACATAGAACATAAAACTAGTAGAAATACATACCTTGTTGTTGCTTGGATTCCTTCAAGACTTTGTGAGCCTAGCACCCCAAATGTTGTGCCTCAAATGCTTCACACAACACCACAAGACTTGGAATAACTTGAGAGAATACTTCTTACACTTGAAAATCGGTTATGCCCTCACTAGAAAAAACTAGGTCACCATTTTGCTAGCCATAGGGTTCCTTTTATAGTGTTGTCACAATTAGGGTTTACATATGAATGCCCTTAATTGTCATGACTCTTGATTTCTCATGACCCATGGGTTTGTAACTCCCATAGACTATCCATGGAGCTCCATATGGTTATAACCAAACCCATAAACCATGGATCATTAATCCACCATAAAAGAATTGATGATTGTCATAATCAACCCTATATATTTAATTAGTCTCACTTTGATCACCAAATTAATACTAGATTAATACTTGATCAATACTAATTAAATAATACTATTATTAATATATTAGAACTTATAATATATTAATAATCATAAGTGCCTTATTCTCTCATCTAGTCTATCCAAGTATTGCAATGCCATGCAACCCAAATGGACCATGTCGGGTCGGGTCAAGTACATACCAAATAAAGTTATGGACTTAGACACTATATCCAACAGTCTCCCACTTGGATAAGTCTAATAACTATATTTGCAAATATGACTTCAAAATCCGACTAGCAATCGTAGCTCTTTCAAAGTCTCTCGGAACTGAGATGATGATGATACGCCATTTAAGGTAAGTGATCATATAATCCTCTGTTCTCATGACATCAGCCGGACAAACACATGGAACATGGTCTTACTTATTGTCCAGCATTTGTTTCTCGATCTCTGATTTGTTTCGACATAGAACTAAATTGAACACATCAATTAGGTTCTGACCGGGCCCGGTACATAGGTCAAAACCAAATCATCGAGGGGCCCAGATATCGCTTCTATTTCTAGAAGGAACAGATAAACTTCGACTGATATGCTTGTACTAACTACTTGTTGAATTATTCACAAAGGCACGTTTTATGACATCGAGTTACCAATGCGTTTTCGTGCAATCAATGAATAACCAACTCATAGTCAACAACTCATATCTCTAGGTTTGAAGATTTATATGATATTACCGTCTCACGATCACTCGAGATAAATTCCATGAAGTGATGCAAGTGAGCGTGGGTTGGATCCAATACTCAGCCCTTATGAGTACTCATGAATGTTGTAGCAACCATTGCATTGTCCAAAGCACTTTTAGACAAATCATACAAGCCAAACTAATGACAGTCTTAAATCAATACTTACTTCCAAAGTTTGACTGACTGTGGATGGTTTGAATAATAACATAATTATTCTGGAAGTAAAAACATGCAAAATTGAAACATAGTAAACAATCAACACAAGATAGTAACACCTTACTCATAAATAAATAACAATTTTTATTTATCATCAAATGTCAATTACATTTTACAAGTTTCAGGAATCTAATTATTGAAACTAATATCATCCTTCAGCCCAATGCGCCTCGCATGCTGTAAATGCTTAACCCTGCTCAGTCCCTTCGTGAGGGGATCTGCCGGGTTCTCATCTGATGATACCCTCTTAGCCACGAGGAGTCCTTCTTCTATTCGATGTCTGATGAAATGGTATTTTCTGTCAATGTGCCTAGATCTCCCTGGATGGGTAATTCCCCTTTCTTGGATTCTTGCATGCTGAACCTCTTTAGCACCTTATCCAAGTAAGTACTTTGACTAAGTCCAATTAGTCTCTTACTCCTATCTCTCAATATCCTTATCCCTAGGATATAGGCAGCTTCCCCAAGGTCCTTCATAGCGAAACACTTCCCAAGCCAGGACTTAACCTCCTGTAAGGTTGGGAAGTCGTTTCCTATGAGAAGTATGTCATCCACATACAACACCAAGAAGCTAACTATGCTCCCACTAGCCCTGACATACACACAAGACTCATCCTCACTCCTAGAAAAGCCAAACTCTTTGACTTTCTCATCAAAGCAAAGATTCCATCTGCGAGATGCTTGTTTCAATCCATAAATGGATTTATCAAGCTTACACACTCTATTAGGGTATCTTGTATCGACAAAACCCTCTGGTTGAGCCATGTAAACATCCTCAGCCAACTTTCCATTAAGGAAAGCGGTTTTGACATCCATTTGCCATATTTCATAATCATGAAATGCAGCTATGGCTAACAATACTCTAATAGACTTAATCTTAGCTACTGGTGAGAAGGTCTCATCATAGTCAACTCCCGGAGTTTGAGTAAAGCCCTTTGCAACCAGTCGCGCTTTGTAAGTATGTACCTTCCCATCCATGTCGGTCTTCTTCTTGAAGATCCATTTGCACCCAACTGTCTTACGACCTGGTACATTGTCAACCAAGTTCCAAACTTGATTGTCATACATGGACTGAATCTTGCTGTCCATAGCCTCCTTCCATTTAGCAGACTCAGGGCCTGCCATGGCTTCCCTGTAATTATTAGGTTCATCCAAATCTATTAGTGTACTATCATTAATAAATGTATCACCGTCAGTGGTGATGTGATAACCATAATAAAAATCAGGTGTGTTCCTCACCCTAGTGGAACGTCTTGGAGGTACAGACTCATCTATCGGATCAACATGAGTTTCCTCCTCAGGTTGGTCGATAGCATTTGAGGTTCCTTCACCACTTGACTCTTGAAGCTCTTCAAGGTCAATTTGCCTCCCACTGTCCCCTTGGCTTATGAATTCTCTCTCACGAAAGACTCCTCTTCTTGCTACAAAAACCACATTATCACTGGGTCTGTAGAAGAGGTAACCAAAGGATCTCTGTGGGTAGCCGATGAAAATACACCTCTCACTTCGAGGTTCAAGCTTATCATGAGTCTCACGCCTCACGAAAGCTTCACAACCCCAAATCTTGATGTGGTCCAAATTGGGAACTTTCCCAGTCCACATCTCGTGAGGTGTTTTGGCAACCTTTTTAGTAGGGACTAGATTAAGGATATGGGCGACAGTCTCTAAGGCATACCCCCAGAAAGAGATTGGTAACGAAGCTCGACTCATCATGGAACGAACCATATCCAACAAGGTTCGATTGCGCCTCTCAGCTACACCATTCAACTGTGGTGTTCTGGGAGGTGTCAATTGTGAGACAATCCCACATTCCTTAAGATAGTCAAGGAACTCAATGCTAAGATACTCTCCTCCCCGATCGGATCGGAGCATCTTGATGTTCCTGCCCAATTGATTCTCCACTTCCTGCTTAAACTCTTTGAACTTTTCAAAGGTTTCTGACTTATGCTTGATTAAGTAAATATATCCATATCTACTGTAATCATCAGTAAAAGTCACATAATAGCGATTAGCATCCCTTGTAGCAACTCTGAAGGGCCCACACACATCCGTGTGTACAAGGTCCAACAAACCTTCACCCCTATCACAAGTACCTGTGAAGGGTGACTTTGTCATTTTTCCAAGTAAACAAGACTCGCAACTATCATCTGACTTGAGGTCAAATGATTCCAAGACTCCAGCCTTTTGGAGTTGGCCTATGCGCTTCTTGTTAACATGTCCAAGACGACAATGCCACAAGGATGCTTTATCTAAGCTATCTGAAGATTCAATATACAACACATTATTTCCTAGATTGTCTACAACATTCACGGCTTCATATACACCATCACAAGGTAATGCTTTAAAGTAAAATACATCATTGTAATAAACATTAATAGCACCATTTTTATTATCAAATGAAAATGAAAAACCTTGTTTGTACAAGCCATGAAAAGAAATAATATTTCTCGCCATTTCGGGCGAGTAACAACACTTATTCAAATCTAAAATTAACCCATTTTTAAGCAATAAAGAATAAACTCCTATCTTGGTAACAGGTGATGATTTCCTGTTGCCCATGACTAAGTTTATCTTCCCGTGCTCCACTTGCTCACTTCTTCTTAGTGCCTGCAAATCAGTACAAATGTGAATACCACAACCTGTATCAAGCACCCAAGAATTAGTATTAGATGAGTTATTAGACAATATTGTGTAAATACCTGCATGGGTGGGTTTAACCTTCCCATCCTTTACATCTTGCAGATATTTAGGACAGCTTCGCTTGAAGTGTCCCTTGTCCTGGCAATAGAAGCACTGTGCTTCCTTTGGGTTTGAAGAAGGAGTAATGGGACCTTTCTTTGTCCCACTTGAAGAGGAACCATCAAGAGTCTTACCCTTGGTACCCTTCGAAGGGCTTTTCCTCTTCTTACCCTTTCCCTGCCTAATAGCCAGAACAGGGGCTGTTGAAGGAGTAGAAGTAGCAACCGCTTTACCCTTAAGGCCATTTTCAGCTGTCCTTAAGAGTCCTTGAAGTTTGCTAAGTGTGACTTCCTCCTTGTTCATATGATAAGTCATACGAAACTGATCATAACTTGGAGGTAAGGAATGGAGAATGATGTCAATCGCCATTTCCTCAGGAAAGTCAACATTTAGCTTCAGCAACCGGTCAACGAACCTTTGCATCTTCTGCAAGTGACCGGTGATGGGTTCACCATCCTTCATCCTTGCGGTTATCATGGAGGAGATGATTTCATACCTCTCCTGACGCGCGCTCTGATGGTACCTTTCCATCAGATCCAGGTGCATCTCATAGGGGTAGAAATCTTCATAGGATTTTTGAAGTTCAGGAGTCATGGTGACCATCATGATGCATGCTACTTTAGTAGCATCCTTTTCATGTGCAACAAACTCCGCAAACTCTTCAGGAGTAGCAGTGGCTTCATTCACAACCTTAAGCTCCCTATCGAGGACATATTCTTTGTCCTCATAGCGGGTAATCATTCTGATGTTTCTGATCCACTCATTGAAATTGGATCCATCAAAGATGACCTTACCATACAAGTTCATAAGGGAAAAGGAGCCTGTTGGGTTTGAGCCAGAAACATTGTTGGAAGACATCTGAAAGGAAAGAAAGACAAGTTTCATTAGATTAGGAATCCTTAATAATTCACCCAAATGAAATATTAAGGCTAGGATCCAACAAACTATTTATAGTTGGAAGAGGGATGCCGTAATCCATACTATAAAATATTTGAAGGTAGGTAAATGACGATTTACCAATTTCCACCATAAGAACGAAATATTTTATTATTAGGTTTTATTGGTTTTGAAACTCCTATATCTTTTGAGATACATTGAACTTTTCAATGGCATGTTTGAATCTCGATTGTGCCCTCTTAAGTTTGTGACTGGGATGCCGAGGATCACAAACAAGGTGTGAATAACCATACAAATTGACTTGGTACCCTCAACAATATTACCTAATCGATGTGCCGGTTAACCACACACGCTCCACCGATCTATAATAAGGTCAAGTTACCCTTTGCCACTCTTACTAGTCCATGTTAGTGTGCCGGTTAACCACACACGCTCCACTAACGACTTGGTAAGGTACAAAGTGTAATTTTATGGGCTAGCACCAATTTCACATTTTCCTAAAGTAACTAAGATTGGGAAATTATAATGTATAGTTACTTTATAATTCATTATACTTTTAACGAGTATTTAAAGTCGTATCCTACCCGTTCGGCTAACGACCCTCCACCGATCAAGGAAGCGGTGGGTGAGAGTGGACACCCATTAAGTCACCATTTTATAGGCAACAACCTTATACCCCCCTTATAGACCGGCTTCGTGAATGAGGCCTACTAACGGTAAGAATGACATATTCTTATACATATCTATATAATAAAATTATAATAATAGTATAAGTGTTGATTTTTAAACTTTTTAAAAATCTAAGGTTTAATTTGGAATTAAAGTATTAAAGTGTAAGACTTTTCAAATTCCAAAACTTAAGGGCAAGATTTGAAACTATTCCAAGTCTCTTCAATCTCTTCAATTTGTAACTTATGAGTTTTAATGGTTCATAAAAAATGAAGACTCTTCATTTTATGAAACCTCTTTAGTTCTTTAATCATAATTAAAAGAAGTGACTTTTGGTTATCCATAACTTGAGGACAAGTTATGGACACCATCATAGCCATTAAGATCATGAATTAAACACACATGGAGGTTACACATAATTCCTATGATCTTCTAAACTCATATGAACACAAATTCATGTCAAGCAATTTCAAGAAAATCATATAAACATATACAATACTTGAAAATTGATAAAAGTCATGTAAAATGGGTTAACATAATCATTATCATTTTGAAAAACAGATTTTACAAGTCCAAAACAGATTGGGATAATGATCTTAATCCATTTTCAGCAACAAAACTCGAAAAAAACTGCCCAGCACGCTCCTACTCGTCGAGTGCATTATTCTACTCGTCGAGTAGGTTGAATTTGTTCATGGACTCGGCGAGTCCTCCCCATGGACTCGGCGAGTCCAGTCGTCAGAGTGCAGAATTTTCGATTTTTAAGCAGTTTTGCATCAAGTATACAGAAAACAATCCTAGGCTCTGATACCACTGATGGGTTTTGAGCATTCTAACACTTCCTAAGTGTAAATGCAACCCTAATAACCTTGAATCTATGTTTTCTCTATATACATGCAAATTTCTTTTCAAGGTTATTTCCTAACTAGCATAGCATGGGGATTACATAGAACATAAAACTAGTAGAAATACATACCTTGTTGTTGCTTGGATTCCTTCAAGACTTTGTGAGCCTAGCACCCCAAATGTTGTGCCTCAAATGTTTCACACAACACCACAAGACTTGGAATAACTTGAGAGAATACTTCTTACACTTGAAAATCGGTTATGCCCTCACTAGAAAAAACTAGGTCACCATTTTGCTAGCCATAGGGTTCCTTTTATAGTGTTGTCACAATTAGGGTTTACATATGAATTCCCTTAATTGTCATGACTCTTGATTTCTCATGACCCATGGGTTTGTAACTCCCATGGACTATCCATGGAGCTCCATATGGTTATAACCAAACCCATAAACCATGGATCATTAATCCACCATAAAAGAATTGATGATTGTCATAATCAACCCTATATATTTAATTAGTCTCACTTTGATCACCAAATTAATACTAGATTAATACTTGATCAATACTAATTAAATAATACTATTATTAATATATTAGAACTTATAATATATTAATAATCATAAGTGCCTTATTCTCTCATCTAGTCTATCCAAGTATTGCAATGCCATGCAACCCAAATGGACCATGCCGGGTTGGGTCAAGTACATACCAAATAAAGTTATGGACTTAGACACTATATCCAACATAAAGTTGGCAGATGCACCTTATGTAGTAATGAATTTTGTGCCAATTCCTTAGATCAATCCTTAGGAATGAATGAATGAAGTATAGTTGATTCTTAGGGTAAAACCTTAAGAAATAAAGAAGATAATGGGGATGGGTAATTGGGTTGATTGTTTGATGATCGAATATAATAATTGTATTATTGTGGGTTGAAAACCCTATATGCTCACCAGACTCCCAAGCCTTGACCCACTCAGTTTTCTTTGTATTACAGGAAGTGGCTCAAGATCATAAGTTGGTTGACATGACGAGAGATAATGGATTATAGGCCAGTAGTTATAAATAACAGTTGTAAGGTCTATTTTGATCTGTTTATGCTTTTGGTCTGTATCGGAACATGACATCTCAAGATTTTGTTATATAATGAAAATACATTTCTTTAAGAAATGCTTTTGATAAATTCTTATCATATTTCGTTTTGGGAACAAATTCCGCAATAGTTTTCTTTAAATGATTACTCTGATTTTAAAATAAAGCATAAACAAATCGGTCTTTTCTGGCCGTGAAATTGGGGATGTCACAATAGGTGGGGAGGTCGTCAGGGCAGTAGTTAGGGATTTCTTTCCGTGAGCTTCTGCATTCGAGGTGGGTCTCATCACTGTTCTATGGGTCGAAGGCACCAATGCCGACCTATTTGGTTTATGTATTGTAGGAAGACCCAGGGGTGACCGTTGGCAGTTGTATGAAAGAACAGGAGGCGGCTCCTGGCAAACTGTATGCAAGACCAGAGTCTGAACTCTGCCAGTTAATTAGTTAAGTATTGTAGATAGTATGCTAGTTGTCTTTGTGATGCTTGCATGGAAAAACCTTAGGTGGCTCCTGGCACTTGTCTGTAAGACCTAGAGTTTTGGCCCCCGGCTTGGCAAGGAAGACCACGCTACGACTGGTGGCATAATGGCAAGACTATAGTTGGCGCATAACACTTTTATTGATTGATTGAATATGTCTGATATGTATGGATCATTTGATATGTTTGGTATGTGGTATTTGTGGAACTCACTAAGCTTTGTGCTTAGAGTTTGTGGTTTATGGTTTCAGGTACTTCCGGTTTGAAAGGGAAGGCCCGACTTGATCGGAGTGCACACACCTATGTTTTTCCGCAACTTATGATTTTAGGAATCATTCTGATAATTGTTTTAATTTGGAATACCTTAATGTTCGAATAAATGTAAATGGATGTTTGAATCTATATATTAAAAATGAAATTTTTACCCTTGATTTTTGGGATGTTACATCATGCTTTAAAAATCTAAATGTTAATACACCAAAATGGCCTAAATGACTGAAATAACTTGCATGGTTGAAAGGGAAGGAAAAATATCTAAAATTTCCTAGTCCATGAGGTCCAAGAAAACATTCTAAACTGATCAAAAGGTGCTGGAGTCCAGATCTGAAACATACAATGTTCTTGGGACCTTGGAGGGTAATAAAGTTGCAAACTTTATTCCCAACTCTCACTCAAAACTCATTAAAATGGACCAAAATACTAAATACACTTAGATCCAAAGATGAAATGTAATAAAGTTTGGAACTTTATAACTTACAAAGGTCTAGATGGTATGTGAAAGTTTAAAGCTTCAATTTCCATGCTTCAAGGATCAGTCTTACATGAAAACATTTCTCCAAAACCACTTACAACTCCAAAAATGTATGAGATAGGAGAGGGGATGCTCAAATTTTGAAAATAGAGGCTAGGGTTTCTTCCAAGAAGTTCTAGTATGATGGAGGCTAAGAAAATGCCCTAAAACATGAATCTTTACCTTTAAATACCTTGAAAACCCTACAAATACCGTGGGTCTTGGACTGCATTGTTCTTATGTCGTGAGAATATATTCTCACCTTGTGAGGACTCTCACGTCATGAGAATTACTTTTCACCTCATGAGAATGGGTTTTCACCTAATTTCACTCCAACTTCAAACAATCATAACTTCTCCGTTTCAACTACGTTTTCGGTGTTCTTTATATACACAGAAAGGTACTGACGCGCCCCACAACCTTATCTAATTACTTTTGACTTAAAACACATTAAACTAAATTCCTTAGTTCATAAAATAAATTTGAAACATCACTTTTCCCATTTTACCCTTTAATTCCAAGACACAAACCAAACCTTTAACCGGTTAGCCAACATTATCATCATTCAATAAGGTCTAAAACCCATTCCCTTGAAGCTGAAGGCCTTTATTTGATCCATTTATTGTCCAAAATCCTGGAATAAGAAACTTCCCGAAATAGGATGTTACAATAGGAGTGTCACGTGCACAGATTGCATCAAGGATCAGATTATAAGTTTTTTTTTATCGAGACCTGCTAGGATGGTATTCGTGGCATCTTTAGGATCCAATTTCTTCCCAAGAATTGCCAGTTCATCAACAATGGTTTTCATTTGTCGCATATAATTAGTAGTGGACTGGTTAGAGCCTTTGTTGCATTGCGCTATACAATGTTGCAACTATTTGATATGTCGTCTTGATGGTGAAGCATAAGTATTACCCAAAATATTCCAGGCTTCAAAAGATGATGTGACATTGCTAACCAAAGGAATGATCAGTGGTGATAGGCTTCCAACTAAAGCTCAAAATAACAATTTATCTTGGCGGAACAAGAGTGAGAAATCCTTGTGTGGTATGACATATCCATTTGCCGTAGTGGTTGATGGAGGCACAAGATGAGTGCCATCAATGAATTTTTAAAGATCGAGGCCATGAAGGCCATGAAGATGAGCTTCTACCTATGTTTGTCAACCCAAATAATTGGTGGAGGTAAGCTTGAAGGTAGCAGGAAAAGAAATGAGGGTTATGTTGTTTCCGGAAAGATTAACATTGATCGGAGTAGATGAAGAACAATTTGAGTTTTCTTGTGTGATGGTCATGATTCAAGAGATAGACAGATGAGTAGATTGGTAAAATGGGGAAGCGAAGATCTTAGAGAGATCGATGATGCTCTGACACGATATGAAAGTATCAAACCTTGTTACCAAAGAGAAAAATGATACAAAATATATACACGAAGGAAGGGAAACAAATAACGCTAATTAATAGGAATATAATAATAGATCCTAAATAATAGGAAGATTGAAACTATCTACCAAAAATAGAATTATCTTCTAGTAATATCGTTTATACTTGGCAAAAATAGAATTATCTTCTAAAATGGCGCTTCATAGTTCAACAGAGTTTTGAGAGCTACGATTGTCGGTTGGTTCCTGAAGTCATATCTGCAAATATAGTTATTAGACTTATCCAAGTGGGAGACTGTTGGATAAGGTGTCTAAGTCCATAACAATATTTGAGATGCACTTGAACCGACCCGACATGGTCCATTTGGGTTGCACTTCACCCGAACAATTTGTATGGATAATCTTTTGAGAATAGTATGTTTATGATTTATTAATGTATTATAAGGTATAATATATTAATATGAAATCATATTATTTAATTAGTATTGATCTTAAATTAATTAAGAATTAATTTAGTGATAAAAAAGGTGACTAATTAAATATGGGCTCTTGTATTTATATAGTGTGGGCTAATGCTTATTTAGTATGGGCTAGGCTTGCATGGGAGTCCATGGATGGTCCATGGAGCTTTTAACCCATGGATCCTTGGAAAGGAAGAGTCATGGGTATTAGGGTTTACATGGATGTTACCCTAATCCTCCACACTATATAAAGGAGTCTTTGGCACTTGATTTGGCACTAGTTGTGTGTGAACAAGAGTGGTGGCCGATTTCAAGAGTGTGCATTATTCTCTCAAGAGTTTTCCAAAGTTTGTGGTGATTTGTGATTTCCATTTGAGGCATCCACACTATTGGTTCTAGGCTCTCAAACTCCAAGCAATCAACCACTACTAAAAGGTATGTCATTCTACTTGTAATTTTATGATTCAAGTTCCCCATGTCATGCTAGTTAGGATGTAAACCTTGGAAATTCTTATTTGCATGTATTTTAGAGAAAACATAGATGCAAGGTTTATAGGGTTGCATGTACACCATAGGAGTGTTAGAATGCTCAAAACCCAACAGTGGTATCAGAGCCAGGTTTGTTTTCTTGAATACTTGATGCAAACTGTTGAAAAAATCGAAAAATCTGTCTGTCTGGACAGTGGACTAGCCGAGTCCATGGGGGGACTCGACGAGTCCAAGCATATCTTCATCCTACTCGTCGAGTAGGTTCATGCACTCGACGAGTAGGAGGCCCAGAGTGTAGTTTTTCGAGTTTTTAAGCTGGAATTGGAATAAAATCATTACACTAATCTGTTTTGGACTTATAAAACTTGTTTTTGATGTTGTAATGATTATGCTAATCCAATTTCTAAGGCTATTATCAAAATTTCAAGTTTTGTATGTGTTCATATGATTCTTAAAATTGTTGATATGGATGTTCATGAACTTATAAGTTTTGTTAGATCATAGGAATTATTTGCAAATTGTTTGTTAGTTAATTCTTGATCTTGATGTGTTTTAATGGAATCCATAATTTGTCCTCAAGTTATGGATTACCAAAAGTCTTTTCTTTTAAAGTCCATTAAAAACCGTAGGTTACACAAGTTGAAGAGTCTTATTCATCATAAATAGTTTTATGGACCCCATAACTTGTCCTCAAGTTATGGATGTCCAAGAGTCTCTTCATTAAAAGTGTTTTTTAAACCTTAATTAAACTCATAAGTTATGAAAATCCAAAAGTTATTGAATTGTTTAAAACTTGCCCTCAAGTTTTGGAATTTGTAAAGTCTCACACACACTTTAGTTCCAACCCTTAGAGTTTTAAAAGTTAAAATTCAACCCTTATACTTTATAGTATAATAAGTTAATAATATATATATATATATATATATATATATATATATATATATATATATATATATATGTATAAGAGCAAGTCAGTTTTACCGTTAGTAGGCCTCATTCACGAAGCTGGTCTATAAGGGGGTACAAGGTTGTTGCCTATAAAATGGCAGCTTAATGGATGTCCACTCTCACCCACCACTTCCTTGACTGGTGGATGGTCGTTAGCCGAACAGGTAGGACAAGGACTATAATTCTCATTAAAAGTATAATGATGAATATAAAGTAAATAAATCTTTTATAAATCCCAATCTTAGTTACTTTAGGAAAATATGAATTTGGTGCTAACCCATGAAATTTACACTTTGTACCTTACCAAGTCGTTGGTGGAGCGTGTGTGGTTAACCGGCACACTAACTTGGACTAGTAAGGATGGCAAAGGGTGACTTAATGTTTATCATAGATCGGTCGAGCGCGTGTGGTTAACCGACACATTGATTAGGTGATAATATTAAGGGTACCAAGTGAATTTGCATGGTTATTCACACCTTGTTTTGTGATCCTCGGCATCCCAGTCACAAAATCTGAAGGGCACAATCGAGATTGAAACATGCCATTGAAAAATTCAGTGAATATCAAAAGATCTAGGAGTTTCAAACCAATTAAAACCTAATTTTATTTCGTTTTTCATGGTGGAAATTGGTGAATCGTCATTCACCTACCTTCAAATATTATATAGCTTGGATTACGACATCCCTCTTCCAAGTTATAAAATATTGTGTTGGGTCCTAGCCTTAATATTTCATATTGGGTGTTATATTAAGGATTTTAAATCAACTAACTTGAATATCTCCCATTGTAGATGTCTGGTTCAGAAAAGTATGATCTTCCCAAATCTCTTGGAACAAGCTTTCCTCTTGAAGAGGATGTCCCACAATATCATGCTTCACTTCCTCCACCTCCTCCAATTATTCTCCCCGACTCACAAGCTCGAAGACGTGAAAAGTTCAAACTCACTCAAGTCCTATTGGATAGTAAACACAAGGATGGAAAGCCAGTGTGTGCACATGGATTGGAGATGAAGGCACACATTGACAGGCTAAGGATGATGGGTGTCGGGTTCCCAAGAAAGTTGGCCATTGACTGGGTTCTTCAGTCACTTCCTGAGTCATATAGTGAGTTTGTTAAAGACTACTATGTGACAGATCTCGACATGACCCTAATAGATCTTACCTATTTGTTAATTGATGCTGAATCAGCAATGATTTGGCGCAATGGTCAAGCAACTTTTATTGGAAGGTCTGCCTCCCAAGCTGACATGGACATCCCAGAAATGATTCCTTCTCCTAAAGGGAAGGAATTGGTCATGGTCAAAAGTGATGATCATAAGAGAAAGGCCATTTCTGAGACTGCTCTATGTGATGGCTCAGATGAGCCTGTGTGTTTCTATTGCCAAGGAAAGGGACATTGGAATCGAAGCTGCCCTGACTACCTGAGATCTTTAGTCAGAATGTACGGTTCTGCTTCAGGTAAGTCCACTATCTAACTCTGTTAAGTTCCTAATTGTTGATTCTTAATACATGATGTGATTGGGTTGAATTTTAATGTTTTGCAGGATCAAGCAAAGGGAAGGAAGCTTAAAAGAAGAGTATGCTGAATCTAATCGCGAAGATGGATTTCAATCGCATGGTTCGAAGATCGGATTCTTGAGCTACTACTTAGGAGTTATGATAGATTGCTAGGAAATATGTAATAGCATAGTTTCCATTTAAACTTGCATTGTAAGGAAAACGTTTTTTCCGCATTTTATATATAAATAAAATTTTTGTTTTACTTTATTTTATATCTCCTTGCAATGGCATTTATGGAAAGTTAATGTTTGTATGTTTCTAGCAATAATGAATTTGATTCTTTTATCTGTGGTAGTGTCTAAATTTACCAAATAAGGAAATATTCTCATCACCCAAGTTTCAATTGGACCGAAACTTGGAATCATGCAAGTTGTATTGCATGATGAATGAGAATTTTCATTTTTGGAAAGTTAAGACTAATTCCCTGACCACATGTATATGTGAGGCAGGTGAAAGACTAAAGGATCGGGTACACTAGGTGTGTGCAGGTCATAGTCCAACACAAAGATCGATAAGACTATTCGTCATGATTTACTAAAGTTTAGTAAATATGGTTGTACCTACAAGTTTAAGTACAATTTTGAAACATTGGAAAAGTTTCAATGTATGGCAGGGCGAATGAGAATAATCAAATTAGGCAGAAAGATAAAAGTTTCTCAAATCTGAAAAGAAGGGAGAGTACTTTAGTAACATGTTTTATGATCATCTTAATGATTATGGAACCATATCACAATTTGATTCTCTAAGGACATCTTAGTGCATTTGTATGGCTAAGAAGAGGATTCATGAATTGTTGGAATGGTTAAAATCAAGAAGATGAATCATACTCCATTCCAAAACAATTCTTGGAGTTATACTCCAAGATGGTAACCTTGAGTGACATAAAGAAGGGTTTAAAACACTTATCAAATGTAGAGTAAAATGTTTTCTACTCTTGAACATTTGAAATTGGTAAGTTGTGCTGTCTTGGATAAAACAAAGACCAACTGAGACCAATTGTGTGAAGTGTTTATCTTGATAAAAATCCGCACTAACTCTTGAATATTTGTTTGTTTGTCAAGGAATGGTTCTTGACAAAGAGAAACTTATATGTCAAGATGACAGTGGGAGTCTTAAAGGTCTTGAAAGTTTCAAGAACTAATCAAGGATAAAACCTATTGTTTATCGCTAGCACACGACTTGAGGTTTGTAACCTATCGTGTTGACATAATTCTTGTTTTTGTGCCTATTCCTCTAAAGTTGACTATGTATGTGAGTTCTGTGAGTTCTCAATTGTGTGCATAACAACTTGGAAGCAATGGTGGGCCCTTGTGCTACCAAGAGGCAAGAAATCAAGATTGAACAAGTTCGATTCATATGAGTTTGAGTTTGTCACTAACCTTGTCTTGTGATTATGGTTTTGACAAATTCACATGGATAGGAACACATACACCAATGATATGGTAGTCACAGGTAACAATCCAGACGAAATGACAAACCTCCAAAAGATCCTTGAAGCAGAACTTGAATTGAAAGATCTTGGATACCTAAAGTATTTTTTAGGTATTGAGGTAGTTGGATCAAAACATGGGATTTCTATGTGTCAAGGGAAATATGTTCTAGACCTATTCACATAAACTGGAATGTTGGACTGTCGGCCCTCAGACACTCTTATCGAAATGAACCACATACTAAATATGTATCCAGACCAAACACCAACAAACAAGAAACGATATCAAAGGTTAGTGGGAAAACTGATATATATCTCTCACACTCGAGCCGACATTGCTTATGTTGTTAGTGTAGTGAGTCGGTTCATGCATTCTCCAAGCGAAGATCATATGAATGCATTTCTTAGAATATTACGATATCTGAAAGGCTCCCCAGGAAAAGGTTTATAGTTCAATAAAAATCAATTTCAAGGAATAAGTAGTGGTTATACTGATGCAGACTAGTTTGAATATAGAGCAAATGGGAATTCTACATCAGGCTACTTGACATTCGTAGAGCGAAATCTAGTCACCTGGAGAATTAAAAAACTAAAAGTGGTTGCTCGATCAAGTGCTGAAGCTGAATACATAGGGATGGTTCACGGAGTGTGTGAACTACTGTGGATTAAACGAATTTTGAGAGATATTGGAATTGTTCAAAGTGACCGAACTTGATCGCCACTTCATCAAGGATCACATTGAAAAGAAAACAATTTGTCTCCCTCTTGTTGCGTCAAAAGACCAACTTCCTGAGATGCTTACTAAAGTCATATGTGGGAGAGTTTTTCAAAGCTCTCTTAGCAAGCTGGGAATGATTCAGCTTGAGGGGGAATGTTGTTTGAGAGCTTCCCTATAAAGATAAATATGGGATTTATTCACATTGATTCTCTCATATCTTATATTTTCTTGTAATTATTTTTCTTCCTGTTATAGGATTGTTTCCTTTTTTTCACTTTAACTTTGTGTATAAATTGGGTTTTTTTCCCAAGAAGATGAATATACACAATATTAGAAATATTGCTCTATGTTTTATAGTTTTGGCTATTTTTTTATGCAGTTTTATAAACGCACCATTAAATGAGGGTATTTTTTTGATGTGATATTTGTTAATGCGGTTCAATACTCGTATCAATTAATCATTTTAACCGCATCACCAAATTGTTTTTGTACTAGTGTATTATCAACCTTTTGTCACAATGAATTAACAACATCAATTGGTTTTATGATTATTTTCCATCTTTTTCTTTCACAAATCGTAATTTGGCAGCGCAGTTTTTGTCAAGTTAAAAACATAAAATGTGATACAGCGGTGGTGACTTAAATATTTCACATTTTCCCTTAAATTGACTATTTATGGAGCTATACCTATCTTCTCTCTGCGGTATTATTTTCCATATAATCTAGCAGACACGGTCACAGGAGAGCAAATTAAGAGGGGAGAAAGAGGATGCCAGCTTTAGTTGTGGCCGTTCTAATTGTATTAGTAGTGGTTGTGAAGGTAGGAGTTGCACAATCCAGCACCAACGATAGCAATACTAACACGCCCCTTAGATTTTACTGTGGCAGCAATGATGCGATGTCTCCTACAAGTTTTTCTAGGAATCTTCACTCTTCGTTTTCTCAACTCAGAAGCCAGTTGTCGAAAGCTGGTGTTTATTATGCCAGAGCCCAGAACTTGGAAAACGGGGATGCTGTATATGCACTCGCCCAGTGCCGGAACTATCTCTCAGCGGCCCGCTGTTTGGATTGCTTTGATGTATCCGTATCTGTAGTTGAAACATGTGGTTCTGCTAATGGTGCTACTGTCTATCTCGATAACTGCTTTCTCAGGTGAGTACTTTTCTTTCAGTTCTTTCCAAATTATTAAATAAAATAAAATTGCTTTAACTTTACGAGGTTCTGTTTGAGATTTGTTTATCCATAATCATTTTTTTCAGTTGTCATACATAACGGATAATGCTAAGTTATTGTACTAAAAAATGCAATGTTAATCAAATGTGTAAGAAATTTAGAAGGATATAATACAGTTCTTAATTATTATGTCCACGCGTTGTACATACTACATATATTGTTTATTATATAAAAATCTCTAACGGTAAAGTTGACATGCGCACGTATCAATCAGTGTACACGAAATCGACGAATATGGTGAATTATATATTGGTCAACGTTCAAATAGTCATTAAATTCACCAGCCGTCATTATTGATTCTCAAAATAGTTATATGTGAAGAGAGGTTATCAATATAAAATTCTAGTCGTATTATACGTCTCTTTCAGCCATTAAGTTATGAACAAACATATATAGTAAATTAAGAACCTTTCTCTTGGTGGTGTAATAGCAAGTAAAAGAAGGATGCACTTATAAATTTCCTTATACATAAATGTAAATCTTTATGGAGATTTAAAATATGTCTCCTGATCATTTTTTCCATCTTTAAAAATTAAAAAGTATTTACGATATATCTAGACTAGTGTTTTGTTATTAAACAATTTAAAGGAGATTATAGGGAACCGATAGGAAACCGAAGACTAGTGGTTAGTTATAAAAGTGGGGTCTTGTGATGGCATATTGCAACACTGGCCATGGGTAAAGCATTATAGATTTACTATTTTTACCATAACTGAAAAACTGCTCATCAAATGATATAAATACAATACAACAGGCCTTGACCCGACATACATATACAAAGAGACTCGTCCTAACTGTAAATATAATACATATATTAATAGTAAGATATGTCTTTCATGGAGAGGTAACAAGTTCAATCTGTTATCAATAAAAATTAATTATAAATTGTATTTATCGCTAATAAATTCAGACTTTTATATTTTATAAATTAGTTTGACAGAACATTCCCATGTTTTTGTATATTTTTATTGATACATCTTTTATGTTGATTAAGATTTGAGAACTACGACCAATTTTATGATGACCCAGAAGGTAGTTTAGATGCTTCTATCGCCCCACTAGGAATATGTGGTAATGAGTCAACATCTCAGTCAATAACAACCTTCAATCAAGCAGTAGAGGACTTATTATCAGACATTCGAGTTGCTACCCCAAGAACTTCTGATTTCTACACAGCATCCAAAAGGCAAGTTCGTGACAGTAATACTACACTATATGCAATTGGACAATGTGTTGAGAATGTGAGCCAGGTAATTTGCAAAGACTGCTTGAGTACATCATATAATAGCTTATACAATTGTCTTCCTGCTGCTGAAGGAAGAGCTATTAATGTTGGATGCTTTATGAGGTATTCCGAGTTTCCATTTTTTCAAGATAACCAGACAATTAACCTCATACCTTTACTAGATGAAGGTGAGCACTTTCTTAATTATATGTTGCTTTGTTTAAAAATCTCCATGTTTACAATCTTTTTTATCTCTATAACAATATTGAGAATTGTATTCCGTCAATTTGTGTCACAGAGCGGTCAAACATATTTGGCATTATCATTGGAGTAAGTAGCAGTGTAGCTCTTCTTCTGATAATAATTGCTTTATCCTTCTGGTATCGGCGATGGAAAAAGTTCAAGGCTTTTAGAGAAGGTAGTATTTTTAACATATATTTTCCTATAAAACTTACTATATATGAGTCATTTAGTGAATCTTATAATAGTTTTGTGTGATTAGATCTCTAGTTTGAACCTTCACATTAATATCATGGTTCAATTACTATCCTAATGCATTCACATACACATACTCTCTCTCACATCTGGGTATCTATGTGTGTCTATGTGGGAGGATGTTAGGGATAATTTGGTAGACTATTAAGTATTAACCATGTTATTAGATTTTACTGTATGTATATGGTTTATGCGGCCCTAAAATATCTCTAATCTTGTACATATTCTTGATTAATGAGAAGGGATTAATTAGGAGAAATATTATTATTAGCATGGTATCAAGTTTCTGACCTAGCTATTGGCCTCCCTTTTAACCAATGTGACCTCCTTCTTGCTTTCCTTTGATCCCTTATCTTCTCCTACACTATGTCTACTTACAAAAGCCTACAGAATTACGAACATTAAATTGTACATTCTTCTCATTCTAGATCAAGATCATCTAAATAGTGATGCATGGTGAGAACGGTATGAAATCCATTGCAATGGATTTGGTGTCTCCGGTCCTCTCGCTGAGCCGGACAACAAAGCTCCATAAAACTCTGCTAAATCTGAATGGAATCACATTGATTCTATTGTAAAGATTTGGATCTACGATACTATCTCACATTCTCTCATACAGATGAATCAGAAGAAAAATGTAACTAACGGACAAGTTTGTAGAAACCTTGAAACCTTGTTTAGAGACAAATATGCCAGAAAAAATACCAAATGACAATGAACTTTGCAACATTGTCACTGAAGACTCAATCATTACCGAATGCTACCGTAATATCAAGACTATTATTGACCTACTTGATAATATTGATGCATCATACCCAAAAACATTTTAGTGTCCTATACCATCAATGCACTCTCTCCAAAGTTTGACCACATCTCCAATCTTATCCACCCCTTTTCACCTCTATCCACGTTCTTGGAAGCTAGGTCAATGAGGCTACTTGAAGTGCAAAAGAATAAACCAACTGTAGAGTTGAAATCTCCATGCAACTCATTCAGACAACTCAACACTCTCCTATTATTCTAGTTGTTGAAAACTAACATCATATATCTCATGGAGTAGAACAAAGTGGTGGCGGTAGTATATATTTTGACAACGTCCATGGCGACCAAATTCGTTGATAGTAGCCTCTGGTCAACAAATTCAGGGGTACGAATGGTACCCATGTGCTCATCCTCTGCATGTTGAACCCACCGCTACTCGCTACTAGGCTAACACATCTTTACCAAGGGGTCTTGCATGTCTACACCAAAACCTCACTATGCCTCGTACGCAACAACAATTCAATGGTAACTAGATTCACCCCCAATATCAACCATTTTTTGGGACTTCACCCTTCCAACAAAATAGTTCAACCCAATCAGCAAGCTCTCAATAACAAGTACATCTCTTGGCCCGGTTGACATGATCTCCTCCACCCTGGGCTTGGTTTAGTAACTCCCAAGATCAAGCAACTTCTTTTCATCGATGTTTAATGTCATGTCTTTAAATGACCCACATAATAGCAATTGATACATGGATTTGGGTGTCGCATCACATCTTCACACTGATGCATGTATAACTGGTTTCTATTAGTACCATCGGAGACACTATTCTTTCACATACCCCGTAACAACCCAAAAATTTCAGCTAATTTAAACTTTTCAAAACAACTTAGTGAGTTCCCCCAAAGTACCAACACATAAAAAAACAACAGCATGTACAGGATCCATAGCTAAAAGACTGGATTACCCCTGAGCCACAGTATGAGTTTAGCTTGCCAATCAGGCCCACAACTCATATATGGCCTGCACTTGACCCCACAACATAAGTCAGGCTTGCCCCCGAGGCCCACAGTTTTTGTCTGGCTCGCTCCCAACCCAATCAATCATCGGACTGGAAAACCAATGTTCAGCCCTTAATACGAATTTGGTATACCAACCGGCCCTTAGCTCGTATCTGGAATGCTACTGAGCCCTTAGTATGAGTCTGGCATTCCCTACCCGGCCTTCAGCTCATATCTAGATTGCTCCAATACCCTCATCGCCCTCAGTACGAGTCTGGCATACTAAACGAGTCCTCAGCTCGTATCTGGAATGCACCTGAGCCCTAGTATGAGTTTCGCATGCCCTACCCGTCCCTCAGCTCATATCTGGAATGATTCAGGGTTTGTTGGCTACAGCACGAAGCAGTACAACCTCAACCCAACACAATATGCCGACAACTAACAAACATATACAGGTAATCATGCAGATAGAAACATGGGTAGTCCTATTGATCTACCAGACTAGCATATCAAGACAAGCATGCATATCTATTCCACAATCAGCATATCGACAATATCAGGTTATCAAAGCAATGGTCCAACCTTGGTTCCTTCTACCCGAAATTATAGTGAAGAAAATTCACCTCGCACTGTCGAATCATATAGACGATCCCTGGCTTTTGGCTGACAGATCCCCGAACCGCCAATATTATGACAACACCCCATCAACAGCTGATGCCAAGGATAATTTTTTACTGCAAATCCGCTAAAATCCACGGGCTATCAGATACCACAATGAAAACCCTTCAACATCTAGCCTTTGACTCACACTATGAGTCCAAATTAGGGTAAAAGACCTTTTTATCCTTCCTCAAGCTTGGCCCAAAGCCAAGGCCCAAACTAGATGACCAAAGGCCTAAATCCAAAGTAAACATCTAAGGACCAAATATGGTCCAATTTTCCAAATTAGGCCCAAATCCTTCTGTGGGCCTGCTCCTAAGAAGGTTCAACAAGACACAACAACCTAACCATAAAAATCCAGATGACCCAATATGCTCCAACACAACAAGGCCCAAAATCGAAGCCCAAAACAAGAGAGCCCAAGTCTGCCGAGTACGTGGGGCGTACTCAGCCTCTACGCTCAACGTACAACATGGAAGGCTTGTACGCGCAGCGTACATACTTGTACGCCCATCGTATTCACCATCCATAGCCATCTTTCCAATTTAGCACTTAATCCATTAAGACTTGATTCCAAACTCAGATCTGACTACTCCAAGGTGGTTAATCACATAAAGTTGCCAACTTTATGTGCATGCATGGCTAAATGGGACTCTAGAGCTCAAAAGAGCTTAATACTTGACTTAATACATGCATGCAACCAAAACCACCATAAACTTTGCACCTTTATGCCCGAGGAACGCATGATATATTCAGATCTACAATCTACAAGCTTCAAAACAATTTTAACGCCCACTCAACAACCAAAAGGGTCAAAATGACCAAAAATAAACCAAGAAGAAGATCCATGAAACGAAAAGGCAAGGTTTGGACTTTATACCTCCCAGGCTACCAAAAGGATATGCAAATGTTAGATCTCAAAGCTTTCCTTCAAAGAACAAGTCTTCTAGCTTCTCCTTCTTCTTCTATTTCCACAAAATGAACACCAAATTCTCACCAAAGGCTCAAACATCCAACAATGGAGACTAAGACTCATTTTATAGGCTTTTGGGGCTTTAGAGGCTGAAAAGGAGACCAACCCTAAGGAATAAGGATGTTTAAATAGGGTACACATGATCAAAATTAGGGTTAACCAGCGTACGAGGCCGAGGTTCGCGATCCTTCCTTCGGATTACGCTAAGCGTACACCAATGTACGCCCAACGTACTGCCCTCGCACTAGTACGCCATGAGTACTCCCTATGTACGCCCCGCGTACTAGGGTTTCTTCTTACACCCTGAAAACTCCGAAGGCCATAACTTCTTCGCTATAAATCCAATTTTGGAGATTCTTAGATCCATAAAAAGGTAACAAGAAGCTCTACGCTTTAATCAACTCATACTTGCCTTACAATTTCCGGAACAAACATCTAATTCTCATAAAAGTCCGAGCTGACATATTACCAAAATACCCTTTGGCTCCAAAACACAACCAGACACTCAGATCATCTAAATTACATCACCCGCACCCAAAAGGGAACGATTCAGGACAGGATGTTACAACTCTCCCCCACTTTAATTACATTTTGTCCTCGAAATCAGTCCTTACCATCTCAGACATGTCGAACAGCCTAAGGGACACAACCACAACATTGAATATACCATAACCTTCCTAAGGCAACTAAACCCAACAGAACTTCCACCCGAATAAGTTGAATCCACAATCCCATGTAGAAACCCAACCTACTTTATCTGAAACTGTAAGTCTCGAACTGGTCTGACTCCTTGACAGACCGCCCATCCTAAACCAATGCTAAATCCATGACACTTATCCATCAAACTATCTATTCAATTCCTAATGATAACAATTCCATGAACATAATGAGATACGAGATATAGATTTCCTTAACTGCCGGACCGACACACTGCTGCTATAATGCTGAAACCTCATCACTTGCCTGACCTTCACACAGGTACAGACACATAAGCTAAATCATGAACCCTCCATCTAAGGCCTTGATATACATATTTCTTAACCCATATGTCTCTGACTACAGACCTTGCGCGGATACACTCACGATTCCAAACACGAGTTTACACCAAAAGCCCACTCAGAAATGGCGACTCATAATATCTTCTTGTAGACCCTTTCCTAAAACTGATGAGCATCATTTTATGAATCTACCCCCAGTCCCTAACTGGAGACACTACCAGAAACATGCAGATATGATCCTCGAAACCTACCGATCGCGAACTTCACCCAAAACAAAACCATATGATGTACCAAAACCTTAATAACCCTTGACTCTCTGCTATGCCATTACCAACCACTGCTTCGACGAGAAAAGATGATCAAACCAAAAATTCTCGCGATACATCCAACCCCTTATCGGCTCAGGTGTACCCCCACCTGGATAACCACACGGGACATTCATAAAGAACTTTATGACTTGTGACCTCATAACCAATTTCCAACTTGAAAATCAAAATCCTAACAACAGGTTGCGAACAACCAGAATTACAATGCATAACCCAAATAGACTTTTTGATACCTGACTCATACTCCCTACAACCCATGTTGCTTCCCTTATCCAAACCATCTGATTTGTGAGTCTCCCGAATCCAATCAATGCGTCAACATCGAATGTATCACAAGTAGAAGAAATGAAAAATCTTGTTCACTAGGCCCAGAGCCAATGACTGGAATACCGCTGTCAGGTCCTCGGTATAGGTCTGGATTGCCTCCGAGCCCACAACATGAGTCTTCAATGCCCTCCCTACCCCTCAGCCCATGTCTGGAATGCTCCTGAAATCACACCGACCTTGTCGTCATCGCATCATCTTCCCAACACTCCGGGACTAAAGGTACTCAACTCATTCCATTGCCTTGAAGGGACCTAATCAACTCCCTTACAATGCCGACTGAGTACAACAATGTTGCTATCAAAGTAAAACCTTATGAAAACATGGTTACACACGACCTGAGAATAGGATAACAGTTACGCTCTTGGTCCAATTTGAAGGCTATAACCCAAAAGAACCATGCACATAATTCGAGCCAAGGGCTCCAATGCTATCTTGCCCAGCTCACATGAAATACCACCACACCCATAATCCCATGCACAGTGAGAAGAAATACCATAGATAATTGAAATAATACCCCCAATCAATAACAGAAAACATCCTCACGATCGATCGAAACAAGATCCCATACTTGATTGAGACTGAATGGATTCCACCACTGCGTCACTAGCTCGAGAAGACTTCCAAGATGATCCCGAAGGTTCCCAAAACCTGAGTCTGCTATGAACCAAGTTCCCACTCCACCATTGAGGGTAAAAATACCCGAAGACCAAAGGAACATCCAACATACTGAACTTGACGACAGATTGGCCCGCCCACTGAATTTCGGCTGACAAAATTAAACTTCCAAGAGAACCTCCGTTGAACGATGAACCCCATACCAGTGGTCAAGGACACATTGACACTTAATTCAGAGAATCAAGACTCACATGGAACTGAACATACCCGCTTCTGGAAAAGATTCACTGATCAACATCTGCCCAACTAAACCGAAAACAACAATCCAAACAACGAACTGGAAAATCCCTCAACAGCTAAAATACTCAACCTGAAAATCCCAGTTCTCCCCCACTTAGGGCTCGAACTACCACCCACTGGCGTTGGAACCAATCATAACTCAAACCAGTTTAAGCATGTACTACCCTTTCTAACTCTGGAAATTACGAGCTTGATCACTACTTCTCCAAACTCGGAAAAACTGAAAGGGCATAACCCTTGCCACAAATAACGACATTCCAATCCATCAATCAACCATCCCACTTCCAGCTGAAAAACCCAAAGCCGATCATAATCATCATCCCCCTTCTTGAGTCCCGAGGCTCGAATACCCGGCCTCGAGCAAAATTTTTGAGGCCTCAAACCAAAACTCACTAGGTCTTCACCAAACAACCCAAATCAATAACGCCATTGGGGCTCAAAACACTTACCAGATCCAACTTCATGCTTGAACAGCCACAACCAAAAAGATTGACAGGAATAGAAGCACTGCTGCGAATAATAGTATCTAACCATGTTATCTTCCCCGACCAACACTTAGAATCCCCGAAATCCTCCTCGATTTGAGTAGAGATCATGTGCTTCCAGTAGTACGGTCCCAATACTACCTTCCAAACCTATCCATACTTTCCTCAAGAATCATCTCGGGTCCGCTAAGACCTAATCATGAAAATACTCTCAATACCTACTCTAAAGAGAAACAACTACACCAAAAATACTTCCTTGGCTCTCCTTGGGTTTCACCTATACCCCCTCTGCCATCAGCTGCTGAAGAACCCCTACCAACGCCATCTAATCACTTCACGAATACAATTACATGCAACCAAGCCTAAATAATCCTTTGACTAAAGGGCTCATCCCTACAACGGTTGGACTCAAACAAGAACTGCGCAATAGGTCCGAGTCCTTCATTCTAAGATTATTTAACCTTCATAACATGTAATTTTATTGTATTCATTTGATGGTTAACTCTCATCAACAAGGGTCCCACAAAGCACAAAACAAGCAGGATTCGAGCAGAGAAGCCGAATGGCACTAAAACGCAATAAAATCAGACAGATCCCCATACGAAATCCTCGATCTCAAACTCCCGCACCACGGGTGCACCTTTGCCCCGCTCTCAATCTCCCGAGAGTGGCCAATCATTCCACGCGCTGACCCGCTATGCACTGCACCCACTCCAAAAAACTTACACCAACCCCGCAACATACGTGTATGTTGGCCATACATAACACTGGATCCTATAGACAGTCGAATACTTGATCCTACCCTAAGCCCTTCATCAAAAAAGAATAGGAATCAAGGCCAAAACAAACATTCTCAGGCTATAGAATCTTAGTTATGTACAACTATGATGCATACACCAAGCAACTAAAGTAATGATCTTAATTTCATATAAAGAAGAGCCCTATGCTATGAGGCATCCTATAATCAGGCAATTCTATCATGCAATTCCTGAAGATCCCTAACCTATCACTAGCATGTTGTTCTAACATATCACAATATCAAAGCACAGTGTGGTAATTTGGGGTCAACTTACTGGCTCCGGCTGATCGTTCACATCACATCCTTTTTTGGTTATTTTGAAAGCAACTTTGAAAGTTATTTTTAAAAAATTTACGTTGAAAATCATTTTAAAAACCATTTCTCCTTAGTTTGAGACTGGATTCACACGAGTGTTCCTCCAATTCACTCAAACCAAGGCACTAATACCATCTTGTAGCATCCCAAAATTTTCAACAAATTTAAACTTTTCAAAACAACCCATTTATTAACAAAAGTGTTTACAAAAACATTGTCTCCGAATCATGATTTAAAATCAGAGTCTCCCCAAATCCAATCTGTTGAGAAACGAAGGATGTGTATGGTCACGCCTTCGCCTTGCCACGAATCATCTGAAGAACCTAAAACCATAAACAACACTGTAAGCACAAAGCTTAGTGACTTCCCCAAAAGTACCAACACATAAACAAATAGCACATAAATAACAACAGCATGTACCGGGTCCACAACTAAAAGACTGGATTACCCCTGAGCCCACAGTATGATTCTGGCTTGCCTATCGGGCACACAACTCATATTTGGCCTGCTCTTGAGCGCACATCATAAGTCTGGCTTGCCCCGAGGCCCACAGCTTATGTCTGGCTTGCTCCCAACCCAATCAGTCTTCGGAATGGAATACCAATGTTCAGCCCACATTACGAGTCTGGTATACAAACCGGTCCCCAGCTCGTATCTGGAATGCTACTGAGCCCTCAATATGAGTCTGGCATGCCCTACCCGGCCATCAACTCATATCTAGGTTGCTCCAATACCCTCATCTCCATCAATACGAGTATGGCATACCAACTGGGTCCTCAGCTCATATCTGGAATGGCCCTAAGCCCTCAATATGAGTCTGGCATGCCCTACCCGGCCCTCAACTCATATCTTGAATGCTCTAGGGTTTGTTGGCTACAACTCGAAGTAGTATAACCTCAAGCCACACAGCCGACAGCTAACAAACATGTACAGGTAATCATGCAGACAGAAACAAGGGTAGTCTTATTGATCTACCAGACTAGCATATCAAGACTAGCATGCATATCTATTCCACACTCAACATATCGACAATATCAGGTTATCAAACCAATGGGCCGAACTTGGAGCCTTCGACCCAAAAGTATAGTGAGGAAAACTCACATCGCACTACCGAATCATACAGACAATCCCTGGATGATGGCTGACAGATCCCTAAACCGTCAAAATCAAGACAACACCCTCATCATCATCTAATCCCACGAATAATTTCTGACTATAGATCCGCTAAAATCCACGTACTATCAGATACCACAATGACAACCCAACAACATCTAGCCCCTGACTCACATTATGAGTCCAAATTACGGTAAAAGACCTTTTTAACCTTTCTCAAGCTTGGCCCAAAGCCAAGGCCCAAACTAGATGACCAAATGCCCAAATCCAAAATAAAGATCTAAGGACCAAATATGGCCTAATTACCCAAATTTGACCCAATTCCTTTTGTGGGCCGGCTCCCAAGAAGGTCCAACAAGACACAACAGCCCAACCATAAAAATCTAGATGGCCCATTTTGGTCCAACACAACCAGGCCCAAAACCGAAGCCTAAAAGGAGAGAGCCCAAGTCTGTCGAGTATGCGTGGCGTACTCAGCCTCTATGCTCAGCGTACAACATGGAAGGCTTATACGCGCTACGTACATACTTGTACGCCCAACGTACTCACCATCCATAGCCATCTTTCCAATTTAGCACTTAATCCATTAAGACTTGGTTCCAAACTCAGATCTATCATCTCCAAGGTGGTTAATCACATAAAGTTTCCAACTTTATGTGTATGCATGGCTAAATGGGACTCTAGAGCTCAAAAGAGCTTAAGACTTGAATTAATACATGCATGGAACCAAAACCACCTTAAAGTTTGCACCTTTATGCCCAAGGAACCCATGATATATTTAAATATACAATCTACAAGCTTCAAAACAACTTCAACTCCCAATTATCAACCAAAAGGGTCAAAATGACCAAAAATGAACCAAGACGAAGAGCCCTAAAATGAAAAGTCAAGGTTTGGACTTTGTACCATCCAGGCTACCAAAAGGAGATGTAAATGCTAGATCTCAAAGCTTTCCTTCAAAGAACAAGTCTTCAAGCTTCTCCTTCTTCTTCTAGATCTACAAAATGAACACCAAATTCTCACCAAAGGCTGAAACACCCAATAAGGGAGACTAAGAATCTTTTTTTTAGGGTTTTGGGGCTTTAGAGGCTGAAAAGGAGGCCAACCCTAAGGAATAAGGATGTTTAAACAAGGTACACATGATCAAAAATTAGGGTTAATGCACCCCTCGTACGCCCATCGTACGAGGCCAAGGTTCGCGATCCTTTCGTCGGGGTACACTAAGCGTACACCAATGTACGCCCAGCGTACTACCCCTCGCTCTAGTACGCCCTATGTACGCCCCGCATACTAGGGTTTCTTCTCACACCCTAAAAACTCCGAAGGCCATAACTTCTTGGCAATAAATCCAATTTCGGCGATTCTTATATCCATGAAAAGGTCACAAGAAGCTCTACGCTTTAATCAACTCATACTTGCCTTACAATTTCCCGAACAAACATCCAATTTCTATAAAAGACCGAGCTGTCATATTACCAAAATACCCTTTGGCTCCAAAACACAACCGAACACCCGCATCATCTAAATTACATCACCCACACCCAAAAGGGAACGATTCGGGCCAGGGCATTAAATGCCTATTCTTTTTGCACTCTTACTCTAATCATGCCCTCATCACTCATAATATTATAAAAAATCTTAATTTTTTATGTCAACTTATGTGTGATAATTAATGTCGTAGTGAAGTTAATACATCTTTTTTAGACCCATCAAATATGATGTCTCGGTCACCCCCGATCAACAAGTGTTTCACTTTTAGCTCTCAATACATGCGGCCTTTATCTACTAACTTCCACGTCAAGCTCTCATCTCCTAGGCATCGTCTCTTTGGCATAATGTCTCGGTCACCCCGATGAACACGTGTTTCACTTTTAGCATATAGTAATTAATTCCTTATACAACCAATCGGGCTCATTTATCTCAAGTGTGTAGATTAGGCAAACATGTTCATTCGCCTTTAGTCTATCAAATTTTATTGTGTCTGTTCCATTTCATTTATTTTATTATAGTATATAGACCTCTCCTATTTGAAGTGTTAGTGGAAATAAATATTACATTATTTTTCTTTATCATTATTCATATATTCCTTGGGTTAATATGTTAGACGCAAGATCTGACTTTTTTTTTCCAAATTCCTTCGGTCTGTGCTTATCTTAAAAACCAATTCCTCTTTCATGTTCAAGCCTTTCAACGTGATAATGGTGGAGAGCTTAACGGCTCCAAGTTCCACCATTCATGTGATATAAACCATACACACATTTGGTTGTTATATCCTTACACTTCCCAACCAAACCAAAATCTAAATGGTTGCTTCGAATAATTAATAATGCTATACGCACCTTACTATTCCATTGAATCTTACCACCCATTTATTGGGTTAATGATCTCCACATGGAAACTTACATGTTCAACAAACTCTTATCTACCAATTTACAAAATGAAACTGCAATCCAAAAAACCCATCTACACTCACCTTCGAGTATTTGGATGGTAGTGCTACCCACATCCTACTCCACCACACAAACTTTGACCTCACTCCACCCTGTGCATATTTCAGGGCTTCCAACTCCATCATAAGAGATACTGTTGTCTTAACATTCAAACCAATAAAATTATTTTATCCCGATAAATCACATTCAAAGAAACAATCTATCCATTTGGATCAATGAAACAAAATAACCCTCCTTCCCAAAACTTCCTAGAGATTTCTCAAGACCCAAATCTATACTCCACTCGATTCTTACACTATCCCTCCATCTCCCACTCCTCCGATTAACCACTACCCACCGCTACCCGGCCTTAACCATCTTCTCCAACTTATAACCCATGTGAAAACCTTATCCATAGCCACACCATCGACATCAAATTTTGCCACCACCCATCTAGACAAATCCTTTAATGTTCCAGTAGCTGCAACGTGTTTCATAACCAACCCCTTACCACTTATGTCCCTCTGACAACAGTATCGCCACATATACTGCCATGACATCGCCTCCCTCTTTCCACTTATTCACACCTCTCTCTCTCTCTCTCTCTCTCTATATATATATATATATATATATATATATATATATATATATATATATATTTCTCATTTGTCACTCTAACGCTCCAGCGTACTTGCAACAGCGGAGTATGCCTAATCATAAATGAATATATATATATATATATATATATATATATATATATATATATATATATATATATATATATATATATATGTATATATATATATATATATATATATATATATATATATATATAACATATTGAGTAATCATATATGATTATGGTGGTTGGTGGAAGAGGATGTGGTGTTGGCAGAGGTGGTGTGTAACATCCATAAAAATTCATAGAAATTTAAACTTTTTCATATTTGTTTACATTGTAGTTTTCAAAACATGTTTAACATCAAAGAGTTTCCAAAATCACAAAACACAACATGAGGAGGTGCACGATCAAGCCTTTGCCTTCCCACGCTCATCTGAGGTGCCTGAAACACAATCCAAAACTGTAAGCCCGATGCTTAGTGATTTCCCCCAAAATACCAATACAGAAAAAAATAGCACAAATATAATAACAACATGCAATGGGTCCACAACTAACATACTGGATTACCCCTGAGCCCAAAGCATAAGTCTGGCTTGTCCTTGGCCCACAGCTTATGTGTGGCTTGCTCCTTGGCCCGATCAGTCCTCAGACTTAATACCACTAAGCCCTCAGTACGAGTGTGGCATGCCATTCCCGACCGCCAACTTGTATCTGGAATGCTCATGAGCCCTTAGTATGAGTCTAGCATGCCCTCCCGTCCCTTAGCTCATATCTGGTATGCTCTAGGGTTTGTTGGCTACAACACGGAGCAGTACAACCTCAACCCAACGAACATAATATGTCGACATATAACAAATACTATCATATACAGATAAACAGACAGTATCACAGGTAGTCCTACAGATCTACCATACTAGCATATCAAAACTAGCATGCATATCTATTCCATACTCATCACATCAACAAATATTAGGTTATCAAACCAATGGGCCGCCCTTGGTGCCTTCGACCCAAAAGTACAGTGCAGAAAACTCACCTCACAAGCTAAACCGAACTGATAAGGCCCGACTCTGAATCCCAGCTCTCTAATTAATGCCTACATCCACCAAGTTACCCATTCCATCAAAATCCCAATAATACCCAAAATACCCTCACAAGTCAAATGTGTTCAAAAATGGTCAAACTTGGTCAAATTCAAAGTCAACTGGTCAAAGTCCATAAACTCACTGAGTCAACCTAGCTGATTCAACCTAACCGGGTTAACTCAACATGGGTTGACCCATGCGAGTACATGGGGCGTACTACGGAGGTAAACTGAGCGTACAAGGAACCTCTCATTGACCAGCTTATGGGGTGGCTGGCCGAGTACACGGGGCGTACTCCTACCTACGCTGGCCATAACTTCGCAACCCTCAAATCTTCATTAAGTGCTTAATGGCTTAAGCACTTAAGCCTATATTTCAGATCCACGGTCCAAATGTACTCTAAAGTCATAAAGTCTCTAACTTTACGACTTTGCACATCCATAAAGTCCTTAATGCAAGGTCTTAATCCATTAAAACGTTCTACAAGAAACATGGAGCCAAACTAGCTAAAGGAACCTTATTTTTATGGCTTGGGACCCTTCTTAGGGTATGAAAGAACAGACCAAATCGGTCAAAACCAAACATGCATAGAAATGACACTCTTGGGACAAGAAGAGGCACAAAAAGCTACCAAAACGACATCCAAGCAAACAAAGCATCAAGGTGAAGATTTTTTTTACCTTATGGAGCTTCCCACGAAGGTGATGATCCAAGATCCACAAACTTGCTTCAACTTCTAAGCTCCTCGGTGAAACTCCTTCTTCCTTAATCACACAAAGGACACACTTTTATCAAAATGCACTCTTATGGGGTTCGGGTTTGCCAAAAACGACTCAAGGGCTAGGAAGTTGAAAACATGGGGGGTAAATGGTCCATAAAGATGCTTAAATACTCCACAAACCCTAAAAAGTAGGGTTCTCCTTCGGACATTAGTATGCCCAGCGTACTAGGGCGCACCCTAGTACGCTTAGCGTACCCACATGTACGCTTAGCCTACACCTCCTGCCCCAAAATTACAATCTTTCCCTAGTGCTTCCCAAGGCCACTTCCTTTCAATCCAAGGACCAAAATGACATAATTCAAAACCAAAGGAGGGATTTGAAAATACCTGAAAACTGGGGTGTTACAGTATAGGTGATGGAGGTGCCTGTGGTGTGGTCAGGCGGTGACATTGGTGGTGGTAGTGCTTGTGGCGGTAGCGGTTATGGTGATGGGGAAGGTGCAGGAGGAAAAAGGGACGGACGGCGCTGAATAATCATTTATGATTATAACCTCCTGTCGTGCGGGTATGGTGGAGCATTAGAACGACAAGTGAGAAATATGTGGTTAAGGACGAATATATATATATATATATATATATATATATATATATATATATATATATATATATATCTTCTACACACCCATGGCTTCATGTTCTCGTGGCGGTATCCATAAACTAATATAAAAACTTAATCTCAATATCGAGCCCTTATGTCCTATTCCATGTATGTACTAATAGGCATTCAAATCCCTAGCTGGCGAGGTCTACATCAATTATTTTAGGTATCTAAGTTACTTTCTTGGTATTGTAGTTTCGCATGATCGCTGACACATGTTCTTATCTTCACCATAATATGCCTTGGAGATTCTATAATGAGCAAGTATGGTTAATTATAAACCAACTCTTCACCTCGACTGATGCATCGACCAAACTAGATAACAAATGTCCTCTATACTAAATCCAAATCATTATAACAATCTTGTTGGGGCCCTTTAGTGCCTGACTTTTACTATGCCCGATATCACTTACGGTATGCAACAAATATATCTTTACGTGTATGACACGAGAGTGCCACTACACTACTCGCAAAAGAGTTCTTCATGTACATTCGTGGAACCATTACTCGTGACCTACATCTTTATGCTTCCCACTTGCGGCTTCACTATTTATCATATGTGGATTAGGCTAGCTACTTCACCACATGATGCTCCATGTCTGGGTAATATGCCTTTCTTATTCACAACCTTTTCTTATGGTCTTCGAAGCATCAGGTACCATTTCTCACTGAAGTTATGATGGAGAATACAAGGATGTTAGCAAATTCACTGGCGAAAACATGTTGGCTTCAAAACTTACTTCGTGAGTTCTACCACCCGACTAATAGGGTGACTATTATATGTTGTGATAATGTTAGTGAAGTTTACTTGTCAAATAATTCGGTTCAGCATCAACGCATCAACCATATTGACATAAACATTCACTTTGTGCAGGTGAAAGTGGTACCACCCGTACTCTTCACAATATACTATTATTTTCGCCAAAGTCCTTCATTTCATTTTGCTCTTGTGTGGGGAGTATGATTATTTGTATAAGGCTTAGGATATATCTATCGGTCGTATATTTGTATATTGTATGTTTGGCGTTAATTATCATCGAAATTTTGTATATATTTGTGAATATTGAGAAGGGGTAAATTAAGAGAAATTGTTTTATTAGATATATCCTTAATTTATATCTTGTTTTGTTTCTTTGATTGCCCCCACTAATCAGATCTGCTCCTATACATGTGATTCTTTAGATACATTGGAGTTGAAAGGCGCAAGAAGTTATAGTTACCAAGATTTGAAAAAGGCAACTAATAATTTTAGTGAAGAGTGTTTAATAGGAAAAGGTGGTTTTGCCGAAGTATTCAAGGTAACGGAACTCTTGAATTACGCATCAAGCGTTTATAATTTTAGGTGTATTATCTCTTAGGGATACATAATTTTTTTCTTTTTAATTTGTGGACATGGGATAATTAACGTAGTACAATGTGAAAATAATCGTCTCCAGGCCACTGTAGATACCGGGGTTGTAGTGGCTGTCAAGAAACTCCATGTGGGGCAAAGTGCAAAGAAAGAATTTGAAAATGAAGTTAAGCTTATAAGTAATGTTCGTCACCGAAATCTTATTCTACAACTAGGATGGTGTATTGATGGGCCTGAACTACTCCTTGTGCTAGAATACATGCCCCATGGAAGTCTAGATAAGTTCTTATGGGGTACGTTTATTATGTTGACATATGGATATAATTATTAACATGATGGTGAAAAAAATGCATCACTTATAAATTATCATGGACAGGTGAAAAAAAGGGATCTCTAAATTGGAAACAACGGTCTGACATTATCTTCGGGATTGCAAGAGGTCTCGCCCATCTACATGGAGAATTCCATGTCAAGATCATTCATAGAGATATAAAGTCAAGCAACATTCTCCTTGACCACGAATTCCAACCAAAAATTGCAGATTTTGGGTTGGCTAGGTTCCAACCAGAGGATGAAACCCATGTTAGCACCCGGTTTGCTGGTACTATGTAAGTTTCTATTTAAGTTCAATTTCTATAGATCCAGTTGATTATAATATATTTCATACTAAATTATATCATAGGGGCTACACAGCACCAGAATATGCAACCCGTGGACATTTATCTGAGAAAGTAGACACTTACAGCTTTGGAATTGTGGCCCTTGAAGTCATTAGTGGTTGGAGGTGCTGCGACGTGAACCATAGTGGGCCTCAAATGAAATACCTTCTTGATCATGTAATATATAACCTTCCAACTCTCCTATTTGGAAATTCGGCATTACTATATACCTACTACTTTGCAAAAGCATATGGATTTTAGTCGAAATAGTGTATGAAATTATACATAACTACATGGACTTTTATTTAAAGCTTTCCTCTTGAAAAGGAAGAAGCATCATATTTTACAACTTATTTTTATAATAGGTTCATGATAGATATGTGCTCTCTTCTATTATAAACTTGTGTAAATGTCAAGTAGTGATGGCCTTCACACGTTTGCTATTTTGTCTAGTTGTGACTTACCACTTTTTTTCTTCATGGTCTTCTGGATGATAGGCTTGGCAGTTATACGAGGAAGGCTTACATATCAAATTGATTGATGAAACCTTATATCCAAATGAATATAATGAAGAAAACGTTATGAAGATCGTGGAGATAGCTCTAATGTGCACTCAGTCACCAGCTTCTTTAAGACCCACCATGTCTGAAGTTGTTTTAATGTTGTCCAGTGGGCCAACTTTGGGGCAAAGACAAATTTCTCGGCCTACCTTCATTGATTCCGATAGGAGAATTCACATAGGTGGATTTTAAAAATGCCCATGATAGAAACAGCAACTTACCAATGTGGACAAATACAGTTAAAAGGCAACAGAAATAAATTAAGCAATGGAATTGTGAACTTGATAATATTAAAATAATAAAATTATATGAAATATTTGAATTATTTGATTAATAACTGACTATTTAACTTGAATAAATGTTTCTTTTTAATAACCATTGTATAAAGTAAAAGACAGGCGCAAAATAAGGAGAGGTTTTTTTTAACAACATTTTTTCATTAAAAAAAAAAAGAGGGCCCAACAGGAGCTCTGGGCAAAGAGAGTACAAAGGTCGGCCGGAACACGAGCATTAGATTTAGGGGGGCCGGATCAAACTTCGAAACAAAACAATATAAACAGTTTTAATTTGATTCAAAATTATGAAATATCAAAGATCTATTCAAAACCATTAACATGAATTATTAGTAAATCTTTCATATCGACGAATTTTTTTGAAACCTTGTATGATTGTGTCTAAGTTAATCTTTTTCGACAAATTTTGTTTTGAAAAGACAAAACCAATAGTACGGTGTTATACTGATAACTTATAGAATTTTATATTCTAAAAATTATTTTTTTGCTCCATTGTTAATTAGCTTATTTTGATAAAAAAAATTAACTTTTTTTGTACACTTATAATCTATTAAGGATTTAAATAAACACTAAAGTTAAGTTTGTATGTATTATAAAATTAAATTAAAGTTTAGAATGCTAATATATATAATTTTAGGTGAAAAAGTGTAATACAGAAGTTTGTTTGCGAGTAGAACTAATATTACGTAATTTTATGTAGATAATAACATTTAATTTTGAAACATTAAAAAAAGATTGACGTCAAGAATAAATATACAACATATATTAAAATTTATAATTTATAATATGCATCAGAGTAAATAAAATATGTTTTAAAGGTGTTACTTGGCGAGAGAAGGAAAGCGTTGGAGTACTGTCACATTTTATTTTCATAGTGATAAGTGTTAAACATCACAATTTAATTTTTATTTCAATATATATACAATAGGAATATGAAAAAGCTGGGGGGCCATGGCCCCCCTAGGCCTCTATAGCCCTCCGCCACTGTTACCGACGACAAATATCGGCGCTATTGTTCTGTTGCTATTGATCAAAACAAACGCTGGTAATAATCACCATCACCGCTAATACTCGTGTTGATGCAAATACTTAACGTTGCAACAAAAAATTTCCTTTTTTTGGTTTTTTTGTTCTTCTTCATATCAGTTTTAATATATTACCAGACCTCCCATACATCTTATATTGAATCAACTTAGTACCTTACTTTGATACATCATGTTTTCTACCAGAATAACCTATCAAATCGCCTTTGTAGAACCCCTCTTCGTGAGACCTGGTAACTAAGTATTGACTATCCTTAATTTGACCCTTACAATTTACGAAACAAAAAAAACAAGTATCCATAAAGACAACACAAGCGGCAAGATACAAATTGGATTACCAAAGATAAGTAGTCACAACACAATCCTTAGTATACATATTAGGTTGATAAAGAATAGATACACCGGCGAAGCCAAACCACCCATAAAAAAGATATAACCATGCACACGAATCTGACAACACTCTTTTTAGCAGACCATTTATGTATTGTGTAGTAATATACTGTTTAGCCTAGTTTAGTCCACATGCCTTTGTATAGCCAATCGGTTTCGGGCTAGACAATTAAGATATAATAAATGATAATTTTATAATTTGAGCCTTCATAGGGAGATTGCTAGTCTTGCACGTTGCATAAAAGATGTTATAAGTCATTTAAGGAATTTATCGTTAAGCGATAAAAATGATACTTTTGATGGAAGGTTATTTACGATAAATAATCTTAACCAAAGTTATGGTATATGTGACAAGAATTTCATACATATACAGAACTCTAAAATCTGACTTCGTATGAACAAGTTATGTTTCTTCAATGTTTCACGATTAAACCAACAACTATGCGCATCGTAAATAGTGAACTGGAGATAGGTTGGTTATTATTCTAAAAAGTCTAGACAAAAGTCATACTAATCGTAAAGATTGTGGAGATTGCTCTAATGTGCAATTTTTTTTCATTTTATTATGATGATAGGCTTGGAAGTTATATGAGGAAGGCGTACATATTAAATTGATTGTTGAAGCCTTATATCCAAATGAATATGAATAAGAGAAAGTGATGAAGATTGTGGAGATTGCTCTAATGTGCACACAGTCACCAGCTTCTTTAAGACAGACGATGTCTGAAGTTTTTGTAATGTTATCCAATGGGCCAACATTGGGGCAACGACAGATATCTCGGCCTACCTTCATTGATGTTGATAGAAGAATTCACATAGGTGAAATTTGAAAATACTCATCGATCATTAGTGCCACAACTTAATTACTAAATAATTATTAATGTTTGTTAACACTAAATTACAAAATGAGTAAGAAATTGTTAAAAATATATATATTTATTACTTTCAAACTTAATATTTGAATGTTTGGTTAGTGGGTATTTTTTGTTATCTTATTTATTCTACATGGGTCATTGTGTAAGTTATGAGAATGAGATGCGGGTTTGTCGGTTAAACGGGTCATTCTCATGACCCGACTATATATTGAAAGCAGCTGACGATTCTCTCATTTAGATCTCATTTTTACTTTCAGAGTTATTTCTTTCACTCTTGTTTTTCATATCTCAGTTAGGGTTTTAGATTAGGGTTTCTTCCTTTGTGTTGTAAATCTTGTGTAGAACTGAGTGATTGAGTGTGATTGTAGTGAGGTTCTCTGTTGTAATCTGTTTGATGTAAACCATCTGATTTATAGTGAATGGATTGATGATGTTGGGAAAGTGTTGAGTTTGTGTTCTTCATATTTCTTACATGGTATTAGAGCTATAGAATTTGATTCCTCGACTTCTACACTCGATTGAGGATTTCTTCTCCGATCTTCAATTCAAAAGTATTTTCTGACCTTTTTTTGGTTATTTTCTGTTAGATCATCACAGCTCATGTTGAATCTGGTGTTATCTCCTTGAGATTTCTAGATTTCATACATAAATTGTGAAAATATTGGTTCATTGTTTCGATCTAGGGTTTTCGCAAATTTTTTTCCTAAATCGAAACAACTATCAGTTCTCTTTAAGATCCTGGTACTACGAGATCTTGTGTGTTCTTGTAGGTCGATCGATTGTGATATGTGGTGTGTTTCACAGTCTTTGATGCTTTGTCATCATCCTCTGGTGATTTGACGTCGGCTTATGTTGCTTTTACGGTTGTTCCTATCGATTAATATCTTAGTCTAAAATAACTCTCTAGGGGTAAGAGTTTATCACCGATAAACCCTAGTTTGGAACAGACAAGGGAGTCGACTCGTCGTCTTGTGTTCTCATCTGCACAGTGAGGGTTTCTCTGTTCCCTTTTTATATTTTTTGCTATTAGGAGATCATGGTTGTCTTGTGTACACCAGTTATTATGTGCATTTGTTTTGTTGTCCTTGACTCTGTGTTTATCGTCCTGGGCCCCGATAAATGTGGTGACCATCTAGACTTTAAGATTGATATAGTTGTCTGATTTCTTGGTTTACTTTGCTGTTATTTGTGTTTCTTGGCTGCTATTTGTGTTAATCTGTTTACATGGATGGTCCTACTGATACCCTAGAGGAATTTGAAAGGATAATCAAGTTAACTTTGATGATCTTATCGACATTTATCCGTTTGATAATGATATGACTACTATTGTTACAATGAAATTGACTGGTAATGAAAACTTTAGGTTGTAGAGGAGCTCTATGTCTAGGGCCCTCAAGGCTTGAAACAAATTTGGGCTACTTAATGGTACTTTAAAAAAGAGTAGTGTCGATCAGACTAAACACTCAAAATGGGATAGAGCTAATGTTGTTGTTTGTTCTTGGATTCTTTCATCCATTTCTAATTCCATCTATGCTATTCATGTGTATTATGAAGTTTTTGAGGATATTTGGCAAAATATTTTTGAAACTTATAATAAAACTTATGGTTTTGTGGTTTTTAATATTCAAAAACAAATTAATTATCTTAACCAAAATGATATTTCTTTATCTGATTACTTCAATAAGCTTGAAGCTCTTTGGAAAGAGTTTGATGGCTTACCTAGTTTAAGTGAGTGTACATGTGAGGTTGCTATTAATGTAACATCCCGACATCAGATATTTTCATTATTTCTTGTACCTTCAAACTGGCATGTTTAGTCCCTTGAAGAAAAAGGCTTGCGATTTTAGTCGTATGCAGGGCGTATGCAAGAGTACACGCAGCGTACTCATGCGGCATGAGAATCGCGTATGATCAGCGAGTACGTTGGACGTACGTGTGGTACACCGGGCGTACTAGCCCATACTTCAAACCCTAATCTTAAGGATTTCCCCCTATTGAAAGAACACGATGTCCTTATTTGATCATCCTTATCAGCCACCAAACCCTCCCTAAAACCAAAATCCCAAGGTGAGTTGCTTTTGTGAGTTTTTGCAAGCTTTTAAGTGTTCTTCGTGCTTGTAGGGGAAGGAGGAGACTAGAGAAGAAGGGGTGGGTGCTAGCAAGCTTGTAGATCCATAAACCTTTCCTCTTTGTGCATCATTTTCAAGTATAAAGTCTATACCTTGGCAAGATTTTAATTAGATCTTTATGGTTGAAGTTTCATGAACTTTTGTCCCCAAGATTGGACCTTTTGAGTTTGGAGCACTCCAGTGAATTGTGAATGTCCTTTCACGCAGTTTAGGACCTATAGATTCATAAAAACGGATGCTTGATCATTCCCTTTAGCTCATGCATGAGTAAAGTAGCTTAGAGTGTGTTAGAAGTTAAAGATTGTTGCATTGGGTCCTTCTTAGCCATGCAAAGGCTTAAAGCCAACGACTTTATGGGTTAATATATCTTGGAATGGTCAGATCTATGGTTGGGATAGTTTTCTTAAGGGATTAAGACACAAAGTTGGTAAAAGTAGGAAAAGAAGGAGTATGCCCAACGTAGTCCTGACTACATCCCGCATAGCCAGTTCCGACCCCAACCATATTATTAGATGCATTTTATATGCATCTTTTAGCACAATTTCCTTGGTATTTCGTTATAAAGAGCTAACTAACTCCCTATTATTCTTATGTATTTCGTGTTTCGTGATTATTTTGTAGAATGCCCGTACTGCTCACTTTTGTTATGACTTTTCAGGGTACTTGGAGCACATGGATGATTGTGCGAGTTCGGGATGCGTTAGTGGATGCTTTGGAGCTTAACTAGAGTCTAGACCGAGGAAGGATGCCGGCAAATGATCAAGAACTGCTTGGAAGGAGGAACGGCGATCAAAAGAGCTGAAAAATGAAAACATGCGATCGCAGGTTGGGTCGCAGCTTCACTTCGTAGTTTTTTCGTGCCAAAAATTCATTAGACTTGGAAAAAGAGATACATGTGATCGCATGTTGTGCCTTTGCGATCACAGGTTGGCTAAAATGCTTCGAAATGATAATGTACTTCATTTAAAAGGCCCGTTGTACGTTTTGGGTGATACATGTGATCGCAGGTATAGCTCTATGCGATAGCATGTACAACGTTTTTACAGCCATGCGTATAAATAGAGCCCCATACTCATCCAGTAACCCTAATTGGCAATTTCTGGCGATTCTAACGTGATTTTCAGAGGGTTTCAAGTGAAGAACGTAGATCTAAAGGAGACGATTCAATTTCTTTTCATTGTTTAGTAAGATTTGTCGTTTAGACTCTATTTTCTACTGTTTGTAATCCGTTTTTAGCCATGTCACGCTAAAAACTCAAATTTCAGTTTCGCAATACATAAACTTTTCGTATGATTAATCATTAGGCACTATGTTTGACTGTGATTACTGTTTAGTTTGATCAATTCTGTGTTTAATTGAGTGTTCGATTTTGATTACAATTTCTATTGGCCACTTAAATTGTTTGCGAATCATTCTAGTCATCCAATTGTTTAGATCCGTAATTGTCTATATTAGTTGGTAAAAAGTGACATATATTAGATTAATTATGTGTTTAGGGTTAACTCTAATATGGATTGATCAAACTAGTTTTTACGCCTCCGAGCTTAGGAGAGTTATTGAACTTTACTGGGAAATTACACTTTGTTATATGCAACTTTTTTTTGTTAATCAAGAGCTTGTTTGGTTAATTGCGTAAAAAGTTAGGTTTAATTCAAAGAACTTATTTTGATTAAATAATTTTTGTAATAGAGGTCATTAGAGCTTGTTAATGAACTTCAGTACCAGTTGGAACAAGTGCATAGTCAAATATTGTGTTGAAGGTTAATTATATTATCAGGGGAGTGACCGCGAAACTGGAACTGCTTTCTCTTATTTGAATTTTCATCACTTTAAACTTAGTTATTCTTTTGATATTTTTGGTTTTTATTAGTCCAATTTTCAGAAATAACCCCCCCCCCCCTTTTATGTTTATTGCACTCATCAAGAATTAGTTCACGCCTTACGCAAGGAGGTGTAAACTTTAGGACGTGTCCCTGAGGATCCGACCTTGGTTACCTGTACTACATGTTAGTGCAATAGAGCAGTTTTATTTATATTTTTATTTGTTTAAATCATGCACGACAACGATTTTAACAAATTGGCGTCGTTGTCGGGGACACGGTAAACACTAATAGTTTTATGCCAAGATCTTCCCGTACAAGTGATCTAATTTTTGATCCAGAGATTGAGAAGGCTGCTAGGAAGCTAAAGAAGGGGGCAAAACTTCGGAAGCAACAAGAAGGAACCTCAGCCTCCAGCCCCTCCTCACATTCCAAAATACCCACACCACAAGGCACTCCCTTGTGGAACGAATCTGAAGCCTCATTTCAACCTTTTCCAAAAGCACCACCTACTTCACCCATTAACAGCCCATTCAAAACATACTCATCATCATCTTCAGAAAAACCCGAACTCACAGATTCTTCTAAAACCGAAACAGAATCCATCATGAGCGAAAACGGAGACGATGCTGAAAACACTCTCCGTGAATGGGCAACACAAGAGGTTACCCGGCAACCTCTGTGTATCACGTTTCCAGAAGCTCAGAACTTTGAGCTCAAATCTGGGTTAATCCATCTGTTTCCCCCGTTCCGAGGCGTTGAGAATGAAGACCCTCACAAATTTATCAAGGAATTCCATGTCGTCTGTTCTAGAATGAAACCCCACGCAGTTACCGAAGACCAGATCAAACTAAGGGTGTTTCCTTTTTCAGTTCAAGATGCAGCAAAATAGTGGTTATATGACCTCCCGTCTGGTTCAATAACAAGTTGGAACGAACTCGCCAAACTTTTTCTAGAGAAATATTTTCCTGAGGCTAAAGTGTCAAAACTGCGCAGAGAGATTCTTGGTATAAAGCAAGGCAAAAGAGAGGCTCTCCACACTTATTGGGAGCGTTTCAAGAAGTTGTTGGTCCGATGCCCTCAACATGGCATTATTGATTATCAGTTGTACCAGTGTTTTTGTGAAGGCTTGATACCCATGGAGAGGCGACACATAAATTCATCAAGTGGAGGGTCATTTTCAGATATGACACCAATAGAGATCTGGACCTTGACTGAAAAGCTGACAAATGAATATAAGCATTCAGCAACTGAAGAAGAATGATACCCGGACCAGCCAAGAGGAGTCAAAGAAATAAGTAATGCCCACCTGGAATCTCATATTTCAAAATTGACAAAGGTTGTCCTTTTATTTGACAAAAGAAAAAGGTATTGAAGAAAAAGTCAAACCTTTCGGGATCTGCTGCAAAACCGGGCACCCAACTGATATGTGCCTGCTACTTCAAGAAGATAATGAATCTGTGCAAGCTATGGGAGGATTTCAGCAAAGTCGATTTGATCAGCATCGCAACAACCAAGCTTGGGGAGGGCCTCAAAATAACAATTTCCAGCCAAGACCTCAACAGAACTTTCAGCAAAGAAACCAATACCAAGCTCCACCTGGGTTTCAGCAACCTTTCCATCAAAATAAGCACCAAAGCAACTTTCAGCAACCACCTGTTCAGTCACAAACTAGTAGTTCCAGCATGTCTTTGGAAGACATAGTTAAAAGTCTTGCTACCAGTACCCAAGCTTTCCATAATGAAACAAAGTCTAGCATCAAAAATCTGGAGCAACAGGTATCACAACTCGCGAACTCTATGAGCAAACTAGAAGCACAAACACAAGGAAAATTCCCATCTCAGACTGAGAAAATCCCGAAGCACAATGCTTGTGTTGTCACCCTCAGAAGTGGTAAAAACTACAAAGGACCAGATCAGCAAGAAGATGAGGAAGAAGAGATTGTGGTTGACCAAGAATCCGAGGCAACTGAAGAGGTGTAGAAAAAAGATAGACCTGCTGAAGCTGAAGTGAAAATTACCCCTCCTCCTTTTCCCTCAAGACTAAAAAACATGAAAAATGAAAAGGAAGACAAAGACATTATGGATTTCTTCAGAAAGGTTGAGGTAAATATTCCCCTTCTTGATGCACTTAAACAACTACCCCGATATGCTAAATTTTTAAAAGAGTTTTGTACTTCAAAAAGAAAATTAAATGGAAACAAAACAGTTAAAGTAAGCAAGAATTTTTTAGTTGTTTTATAGAAAAGGCTACCCCCTATGTGTAAGGATCCAGGAGTATTTACTGTTCCTTGCAAGTTGGGGAACCTTTCAGTGCCACGAGCTATGTTGCACTTAGGAGCTCCTATAAATTTTTTGCCATATTCACTTTTTAAAACTATCGGGGTAGGGCCATTAAAAAGAACTGGAGTCATCATTCAATTAGCTGATCGTTCTCTGGTGCACCCAAAAGGTGTGTTGGAAGACGTTTTGGTTCAAGTGAATAAACTTATATTCCCAGCTGATTTCTATGTTTTAGATATGGGAGATGATGACTCACCAAATTCAGGGTCCATTCTTTTGGGGAGAGCATTTTTTAAAACTGCTAGAACCAAAATAGATGTATATGATGGTACCTTTTCAATGGAATTTGATGGTGAAGTTATCAACTTCAATATTTATGACGCCATGCGTTATCCTGATGATGTTTCAACCCTTAATTTTAATGATGTAATTGAACCAATATCTGCAGAATATTTTGAGATTGCTAACCGTGAGTCAATAGCATTAGTACTCCACATAAATTTGTCTATTAATGCAGCTCAGGTTTTATCAGAAAATTATGTGGTTGACAGAGAATTTCAAGAGGTGGCAGCCCATATGGACCAGCAGAGAAAGTTGAGCTATGGTACCCAAACTCTTAAATTACCAGTTTCTAACTCCAAACTTTTTCCTTCTGTAGTGCAAGCTCCCATCTTGGAGCTGAAGACACTTCCAGAGCACCTGAAATATGCATATCTTGGAGAAAAAGAAACATTACCA